>NC_044342.1:606116-1806116 GCF_007399415.2 Gopherus evgoodei
CTGCCAAGCCCTGGATCAGTTGTGTGTGAAAGTCTGTATTTTATTTGCTTGGGGGTGGGGGGTGCAGGGAGAAGCTACGTCTGAACTCGAGGCCGGTTAATGCAGCACATCCAAGGACAGTCAGCATGGAAGTTTGGAGCTGACAGCATGGGCACCCTGACCGCTGTAGGGCAAGAAATACAGGCATTGCCAGGGTTGCCAGCAGGAGGATGCTGGCCAGTTCCTGGGTCCCGAGGTACCATGAGCTTGCAGGACAGGAAGGAGTGGCCCATGAGAAGAGGATTCCTGATGACAGGCTGATCTGGGTGGAGAGAAGTGGCCTGCGCTGGTATCATGTTTAGCCGACTCTACAGCATCTAAGTTTGTGATCTACCAGACACTCAGGTGTGCTCTGCGCCTGATTCCCAGTGCTCAGCCCAGGGCCGGCTCCAGGCACCAGCGAAGGAAGCAGGTGCCTGGGGCGGCCAATGGAAAGAGGCGGCACATCCGGGTCTTCGGCAGCAATTCAGCAGCGGATCCCTCACTCCCTCTCGGAGGGAAGGACCTGCCACCGAAGAATGAAGTGGCACAGTAGAGCTGCTGCCGAAGTGCCGTCGATTGCGGCTTTATCTTTTTTTTTTTTTTGGCTGCACTGCTTAGGGCGGCAAAAAAGCTGGAACCGGCCCTGGCTCACCCCTGGAATACAGGTGAGCAGACGCGGACGGTGTCAGACATCGGTGTCCAGGACCTGGGATGGGTTTCTCTGACTTGGCTGAGCCTCTGAATCACCGCGACAACGACAACACGAAAGCTTCTTTATCAGTGTTCATAGAATCATAGAATATCAGGGTTGGAAGGGACCTCAGGAGGTCACCTAGTCCCACTCCCTGCTCAAAGCAGGACCAATCCCCAATGAAATCATCCCAGCCAGGGCTTTGTCTAGCCTGACCTTAAAAACCTCTAAGGAAGGAGATTCCACCACCCCCCTAGGTAACCCATTCCAATGCTTCACCACCCTCCTAGTGAAATAGTGTTTCCTAATATCCAACCTAAACCTCCCCCACTGCAACTTGAGACCATTACTCCTTGTTCTGTCATCATGTACCACTGAGAACAGCCTAGATCCATCCTCTTTGGAACCCCTTTCAGGTAGTTGAAAGCAGCTATCAAATCCCCCCTCAGATGGGAGAAGGTGAGTCGAGAAATTGGAAGGTTCGCAGGTGACCACGAGCTGTATGGAACTAACACAAGCTCTGGCACCTGCCTGTTGCTCGGAGATGGGGTACGTCTATTGGGCAGGGGTCAGAGGATCCTTCAGACATAAAACTGTCCATATTTGAGAACAAACCCGGTCTCTGATTTCTCTCAACAGCCCTGCCGCAATGCCCCCACCCACCCATTGTGACACACAACCAGGAACAGAAGGCCACTCTCACACACTTGTCAAGTATCACTTGTTTTTCACTCCATGCAATGCATGGGAATCAGGTTACAGGAGTGGGGAAGACTTCAGGGAGACGCATTCCCTGGTTACGGTGATGGGCAGTGGGGAGCTGGGTATAGTAGTAGGGAGGGGGCCAAGCTGAAGGAGGGGACGCAGTGAAAGGATCAGGGGCCTGGTTGGGGAGATGTACTGAAACAGGGCTGGTGGAGCCCAGCTAATGTGTGTGGGGGCTGGCTGGCTCGATATGCAAATTGCAGGACGTGATATACAATGGCCTAGCTGACCACTAACTCCTACCAACAACATCTCTTCTCCTGTTCAAAAAAGTTAGGCCGGTCCATGGCAAAAAAAGGTTAATGCAGCGTGAAGGTTGCTTGGTGGTATTGTCGCCCCATGGCAGAACAATGAGTTGAGCAAAACTCAAACTTCAGGAAACCAGGAAAGGCCCAGGTAAGGTTGACCCACACCACCAGGGCCGGCTTTAGGCACTGAGGGGCCCGATTCGAAGGACCTGCTGCCGAAGCCCCGCCACTGTCTTTGGCGGCAGCTCAATTGCTGCCGCGGAGGAAGGTTTCTCCACCAAAATGCCGCCGAAGTCCCGGCACTGTCTTCGACAGCAGCTCAATCGGCTGCTGATGCCTTCAGCGGCATTTCGGCAGAGAGACCTTCCTCCGCGGCAGCGACTGAGCTGACGTCGAAGACAGTGGCGGGACTTTGGTGGCAGCTCCTTCAGGACGTTGTGGGTCCCTCTTAGGGGCATGGGTCCCAATTCTGGGGAATTGGCTGAATCAACCTATAGATGGCCCTGCACGCCACCATCCTTCTACCCTCTTCAAGCCGTGAGTCAGTACACACAAACACTGGCCCTTGGAGCTAGAAGATCCAGGAGCCTGGAGATCCTGGCTTGTATTCACACATTTAGCCAACTCTGCAGAACGAACACCACAGGTGGACAATTGAAGAACTATGTCATAGCAATTCACAACTCCTTTATGCTTATTCACAGGATACGTTGTGATAACAGGGCCTACAAATTTATCCTAACTGTGAGTTTAACTGTGAAAAGTCAGTAGACGTTCATAAGATGTCACAATAACATATAACGGGTGGTTTCTGTGACTGGTAATAGTTTTAATGACAGGGTATTTTTAAGGGAAAAAACTTGTAAAAACCAAGTGCTGTAAATTGTTGAAGGTTACATGGCTAAAACAGATTTCACTGAAATGACATCTTGGGTAACCCCCTCTTGTTAATAGCATATCAGTTGAATTCAGGCCTGCAACTGCATTGACTGTAAATTTAATCTCACATCAACAGAACCAGGGGCTCTTGCAACACCTGCCTTTCTGTGATCGTGTCCAATAGTTTTTGTAGTTGTGCTCTGCATGCAGGACGGCACAGTGCTTAGGGTTGTCAAGTGACTGGTTTTTGACTGGAATATTCGGGAGAAAAGGATCCCTGGTAGCTCTCGCCTGCACCGCTGACCGGGCCATTAAAAGTCAGGTTGGCGGCGCAGCGGGGCTAAGGCAGGCTCCCGACCTCCCCTGGCTCTGTGTCTCTCCCAGACCCGAGGGGCATGTGCAATGAGGGAAGCTCTGCACACTGCCCCTGCCCCAAGTACAACCTCCGCAGCGCCCATTGGCCGGACACACTGACCACTTCTGGGAGTAGCCTGCCTTAGCCCCGCTGCGCCACCACCCGGGAACCACCCGAGGTAAACACCACCCAGCTGGAGCCAGCTCTCCGAACACCCTGGGCAAGGTCAGTACCCCCTCCTGCACCCTAACTCCCTCCCAGAGCCTGCACCCCAGCCCCCTGCCAAGGTTGGTACCCCCTCCTGCACCCTAACACCCTCCCAGAGCCTGCACCTCAACCCTCTGCCCCAGGTGAGTACCCCCTCCTGAGCCCTGACTCCCTCCCAGAGCCTGCACCCCAACTCCCTACACCAGGTCAGTACCAACTCCTGCACCCTAACTCCCTCCCAGAGCCTGCACCCCAACCCCTGCCCCAGGTCGGTCCCCCTCCTGCCTCCTAACTCCCTCCCAGAGCCTGCACCCCAACCCCCTGCCCCAGGTCGGTACCCCTTCCTGCGCTCTAACTCCCTCCCAGAGCCTGCACCCCAACCCTCTGCCCCAGGTTGGTACCCTCTCCTGCTCCCTAACTCCCTCCCAGAGTCTGCACCCCAACCCCCTGCCCCAGATCAGAACCCCCTCCTGCACCCTAACTCCCTCTCAGAGCCTGTACCCCAACTCCCTGCCCCAGGATGGTACCCCCTCCTGCGCCCTAACTCCCTCCCAGAGCCTGCACCCCAACCCCCTACACCAGGTCGGTACCCCCTCCTGCACCCTAACTCCCTCCCAGAGCCTGCACCCCAACTCCCTGCCCCAGGATGGTACCCCCTCCTGCACCCTAACTCGCTCCCGGAGCCTGCACCCCAACCCCCTACCCCATGTCGGTACCACCTCCTGCACCACAACTCCCTCCCAGAGCCTGCACCCCAAGCCCCTGCCCTAGGTCGGTACCCCCTCCTGCGCCATAACTCCCTCCCAGAGGTTGCACCCCAACCCCCTGCCCCAGGTCGCTACCCCCTCCTGCACCCTAACTCCCCCCCCGAGCCTGCACCCCAACCCCCTGCTCCAGGTCAGAAACCCCTCCTGCGCCCTAACTCCCTCCCAGAGCCTGCACCCCAACCCCCTGCCCCAGGACGGTACCCCCTCCTGTGCCATAACTCCCTCCCAGAGTTTGCACCCCAACCCCCTGCCCCAAGTCGCTACCCCCTCCTCCACCCTAACCCCCCCCCCGAGCCTGCACCCCAATCCCCAGCCCCAGGTCAGAAACCCCTCCTGCGTCGTAACTCCCTCCCAAAGCCTGCACCCCAACCCACTGCCCCAGGTCGGTACCCCCTCCTACACCCTAACTCCCTCCCAGAGCCTGCACCCCAACCCCCTGCCCCAGGTCAGAAACCCCTCCTGCGCCGTAACTCCATCCCAAAGCCTGCACCCCAACCCACTGCCCCAGGTCGGTACCCCCTCCTGCACCCAAACTCCCTCCCAGAGCCTGCACCCCAATCCCCTGCCTCAGGTCAGAACCCCCTCCTGCACCCTAACTCCCCCCCAGAGCCTGCACCCCAACGCCCGCCCCAGGTCTGTACCCCTCCTGCACCCTAACTCCCCCCCAGAGCCTGCACCCCAACCCCCTGCCCCAGGTCAGTAACCCCTCCTGCACCCTAACTCCCTCCCAGAGCCCGCACCCCAGCCCCCTGCCCGAGGTGGGTACCCCCTCCTGCACCCTAACTCCCTTCCAGAGCCTGCACCCCAACGCCCTGCCCCAGGTCGGTACCCCCTCCTGCACCCTAACTCCCTCCCAAAGACTGTACCCCAACCCCCTGCCTCAGGTCGGTACCCCCTCCTGCACCCTAACTCCCTCCCAGAGCCTGCACCCCAATCCCCAGCCCCAGGTCAGTACCCCCTCCTGCACCCTAACTCCCTCCCAGAGTCTGCACCCCAACCCACTACCCAAGGTCAGAACCCCCTCTTGCACCCTAACTCCCTCCCAGAGCCCGTACCCCAACCGCCTGCCCCAGGTCGGTACCCCCTCCTGCACCCTAACTCTCTCCCAGAGCCTGCACCTCAACCCCCTGCCCCAGGTCAGTACCCCCTCCTGCACCATGACTCCCTCCCGGAGCCTGCACCCCAATCCCCAGCCCCAGGTCACTACGCCCTCCTGCACCCTAACTCCCTCCCAAAGCCTGCGCCCCAACCCTCTGCCCCAGGTCAGAACCCCCTCCTGTGCCATAACTCCCTCCCAGAGCCTGCACCCCAACCCCCTGCCCCAGGTTGGTACCCCCTCCTGCGCCCTAACTCTCTCCCAGAGCCTGCACCCCAACCCCCTGCCCCAGGTAGGTACCACCTCCTGCGCCCTAACTCCCTCCCAAAGCCTGCACCCCACCCCCCTACCCCAGGTCGGTACACCCTCCTGCTCCCTAACTCCCTCCCAGAGCCTGCACCCCAACCCCCTGCCCCAGGTCAGAAACCCCTCCTGCACCCTAAATCCCTCCCAGAGCCTGCACCCCAACCCCTGCCCCAGGTAGGTACCTCCTCCTGCGCCATAACTCCCTCGCAGAGCTTGCACCCCAACCCCCTGCCCCAAGTCGCTACCCCCTCCTGCACCCTACACCCCCCCAGAGCCTGCACCCCAATCCCCAGCCCCAGGTCAGAACCCCCTCCTGCACCCTAACTGCCTCCCAAAGCCTGCAACCCAACGCCCTGCCCCAGGTCTGTACCCCCTCCTGCACCCTAACTCCCTCCCAGAGCCTGCACCCCAACCCCCTGCCCCAGGTCAGTACCCCTCCTGCACCCTAACTCCCTCCCAGAGCCTGCACCCCAACCCCCTGCCCCAGGTTGGTACCCCTCCTGCACCCTAACTCGCTCCCAGAGCCTGCACCCCAACCCCCTGCCCCGGGTCTGTACCCCTCCTGCACCCTAACTCACTCCCAGAGCCTGCACCCCAACTCCCTGCCCCAGGTCGGTACCCCCTCCTCCACCCTAACTCCCTCCCAGAGCCTGCACCCCAAGCCCCTGCCCCAGGTCGGTACCTCCTCCTGCGTCATAATTCCCTCCCAGAGCTTGCACCCCAACCCCCTGCCCCAAGTCGCTACCCCCTCCTGCACCGTAACTTCCCCCCGCAGCCTGCACCCCAACCCCCTGCTCCAGGTCAGAAACCCCTCCTGCGCCCTAACCCCCTCCCAGAGCCTGCACCCCAACCCTCTGCCCCAGGTCAGAACCCCCTCCTGCACCCTAACTCCCTCCCAGAGCCTGCACCCCAACCCCCTGCCCCAGGTCGGTACCCCCTCCTGCACCCTAACTCCCTCCCAAGCCTGCACCCCAAGCCCCTGCCCTAGGTCGGTACCCCCTCCTGCGCCATAACTCCCTCCCAGAGGTTGCACCCCAAGCCCCTGCCCTAGGTCGGTACCCCCTCCTGCGCCATAACTCCCTCCCAGAGGTTGCACCCCAACCCCCTGCCCCAGGTCGCTACCCCCTCCTGCACCCTAACTCCCCCCCCGAGCCTGCACCCAACCCCCTGCTCCAGGTCAGAACCCCCTCCTGCGCCCTAACTCCCTCCCACAGCCTGCACCCCAACCCCCTGCCCCAGGACGGTACCCCCTCCTGTGCCATAACTCACTCCCAGAGTTTGCACCCCAACCCCCTGCCCCAAGTCGCTACCCCCTCCTCCACCCTAACCCCCCCCCGAGCCTGCACCCCAATCCCCAGCCCCAGGTCAGAAACCCCTCCTGCGCCGTAACTCCCTCCCAAAGCCTGCACCCCAACCCCCTGCCCCAGGTCGGTACCCCTCCTGCACCCTAACTCCCTCCCAGAGCCTGCACCCCAACCCCCTGCCCCAGGTCAGAAACCCCTCCTGCGCCGTAACTCCCCCCCAGAGCCTGCACCCCAGCCCCCTGCCCGAGGTGGGTACCCCCTCCTGCACCCTAACTCCCTTCCAAACCTGCACCCCAACCCCCTGCCCCAGGTCTGTACCCCCTCCTGTGCCCTAACTCCCTTCCAGAGCCTGCACCCCAACCCCCTGCCCCAGGTCGGTACCCCCTCCTGCACCCTAACTCCCTCCCAAAGCCTGTACCCCAACCCCCCTGCCTCAGGTCGGTACCCCCTCCTGCACCCTAACTCCCTCCCAGAGCCTGCACCCCAATCCCCAGCCCCAGGTCAGTACCTCCTCCTGCACCCTAACTCCCTCCCAGAGTCTGCACCCCAACCCACTACCCAAGGCCAGAACCCCCTCTTGCACCCTAACTCCCTCCCAGAGCCCGTACCCCAACCCCCTGCCCCAGGTCGGTACCCCCTCCTGCACCCTAACTCTCTCCCAGAGCCTGCACCTCAACCCCCTGCCCCAGGTCAGTACCCCCTCCTGCGCCATGACTCCCTCCCAGAGCCTGCACCCCAATCCCCCGCCCCAGGTCACTACCCCCTCCTGCACCCTAACTCCCTCCCAAAGCCTGCGCCCCAACCCTCTGCCCCAGGTCAGAACCCCCTCCTGTGCCCTAACTCCCTCCCAGAGCCTGCACCCCAACCCCCTGCCCCAGGTTGGTACCCCCTCCTGCGCCCTAACTCTCTCCCAGAGCCTGCACCCCAACCCCCTGCCCCAGGTAGGTACCACCTCCTGCGCCCTAACTCCCTCCCAAAGCCTGCACCCCACCCACCTACCCCAGGTCGGTACACCCTCCTGCTCCCTAACTCCCTCCCAGAGCCTGCACCCCAACCCCCTGCCCCAGGTCAGAAACCCCTCCTGCACCCTAAATCCCTCCCAGAGCCTGCACCCCAACCCCTGCCCCAGGTAGGTACCTCCTCCTGCGCCATAACTCCCTCCCAGAGCTTGCACCCCAACCCCCTGCCCCAAGTCGCTACCCCCCTCCTGCACCCTACACCCCCCCAGAGCCTGCACCCCAACCCCATACATCAGGTCAGTACCCCCTCCTGCACCCTAACTCCCTCCCAGAGCCTGCACCCCAACCCCCTGCCCCAGGTCTGTACCCCTCCTGCACCCTAACTCCCTCCCAGAGCCTGCACCCCAACCCCCTGCCCCAGGTTGGTACCCCTCCTGCACCCTAACTCGCTCCCAGAGCCTGCACCCCAACCCCCTGCCCCAGGTCTGTACCCCTCCTGCACCCTAACTCACTCCCAGGGCCTGCACCCCAACTCCCTGCCCCAGGTCGGTACCCCCCTCCTCCACCCTAACTCCCTCCCAGAGCCTGCACCCCAAGCCCCTGCCCCAGGTCGGTACCTCCTCCTGCGTCATAATTCCCTCCCAGAGCTTGCACCCCAACCCCCTGCCCCAAGTCGCTACCCCCTCCTGCACCGTAACTTCCCCCCGCAGCCTGCACCCCAACCCCCTGCTCCAGGTCAGAAACCCCTCCTGCGCCCTAACCCCCCTCCCAGAGCCTGCACCCCAACCCTCTGCCCCAGGTCAGAACCCCCTCCTGCACCCTAACTCCCTCCCAGAGCCTGCACCCCAACCCCCTGCCCCAGGTCGGTACCCCCTCCTGCACCCTAACTCCCTCCCAGAGCCTGCACTCCAACCCTCTGCCCCAGGTCGGTACCCCCCTCTTGTGCCCTAACTCCCTCCCAGAGCCTGCACCCCAACCCTCTGCCCCAGGTCAGAACCCCCTCCTGCTCCCTAACTCCCTCCCAGAGCCTGCACCCCAACCCCCTGCCCCAGGTCAGAACCCCCTCCTGCACCCTAACTCCCTCTCAGAGCCTGAACCCCAACCCCCTGCCCCAGGTCAGATCCCCCTCCTGCACCCTAACTCCCTCTCAGAGCCTGCACCCTAACCCCCTGCCCCAGGTCGGTACCCCCTCCTGTGCCCTAACTCCCTCCCAGACCCTGCACCCCAACCCCCTGCCCCAGGTTGTTACCCCCTCCTGCACCCTAACTCCCTCCCAGAGCCTGCACCCCAACCCCTGCCCCAGGTAGGTACCTCCTCCTGCGCCCTAACTCCCTCCCAGAGCTTGCACCCCAACCCCCTGCCCCAAGTCGCTACCCCCTCCTGCACCCTACACCCCCCCAGAGCCTGCACCCCAATCCCCAGCCCCAGGTCAGAACCCCCTCCTGCACCCTAACTCCCTCCCAGAGCCTGCACCCCAACCCCCTGCCCCAGGTCGGTACCCCTCCTGCACCCTAACTCCCTCCCAGAGACTGCACCCCAACCCCCTGCCCCAGGTCAGTACCCCTCCTGCACCCTAACTCCCTCCCAGAGCCTGCACCCCAACCCCCTGCCCCAGGTCTGTACCCCTCCTGCACCCTAACTCACTCCCAGAGCCTGCACCCCAACTCCCTGCCCCAGGTCGGTACCCCTCCTGCGCCCTAACTCCCTCCCAGAGCCTGCACCCCAACCCCTTGCTCCAGGTCGTTACCCCCTCCTGCGCCCTAACTCCCTCCCAGACCTGCACCCCAATCTCCTGCCCCAGGTCGGTACCCCCTCGTGCACCCTATCTCCCTCCCAGAGCTTGCACCCCAAACCCCTGCCCCAGGTCGGTACCCCCTCCTTCGCCCAAACTCCCTCCCAGAGCCTGCACCCCAATCCCCTGCCTCAGGTCAGTACCCCCTCCTGCGCCATAACTCCCTCCCAGAGCTTGCACCCCAACCCCCTACCCCAAGTCGCTACCCCCTCCTGCACCCTAACTCCCTCCCAGAGCCTGCACCCCAACCCCCGCCCCAGGTCATTACCCCCTCCTGCGCCATAACTCCCTCCCAGAGCTTGCACCCCAACCCCCTGCCCCAAGTCGCTACCCCCCTCCTGCACCCTAACTCCCCCCCAGAGCCTGCACCCCAACCCCCTGCCCCAGGTCGGTACCCCCTCCTACGCCCTAACCCCCTTCCAAAGTCTGCACCCCAACCCCCTGCCCCAGATCGGTACCCCTTCCTGTGCGAGCCTGCACCCCAATCCCCAGCCCCAGGTCAGAACCCCCTCCTGTGCCCTAACTCCCTCCCAAAGCCTGCACCACAACCCCCTGTCCCAGGTCGGAACCCCCTCCTGCACCCTAACTCCCTCCCAGAGCCTGCACCCCAGGCCCCTTCCCCAGGTCGGTACCCCCTCCTGCGCCCTAACTCCCTCCCAGAGCCTGCACCCCAACCACCTACACCAGGTCAGTAACCCCTCCTGCACCCTAACTCCCTCCCAGAGCCCGCACCCCAGCCCCCTGCCCGAGGTGGGTACCCCCTCCTGCACCCTAACTCCCTTCCAAACCTGCACCCCAACCCCCTGCCCCAGGTCTGTACCCCCTCCTGTGCCCTAACTCCCTTCCAGAGCCTGCACCCCAACCCCCTGCCCCAGGTCGGTACCCCCTCCTGCACCCTAACTCCCTCCCAAAGCCTGTACCCCAACCCCCTGCCTCAGGTCGGTACCCCCTCCTGCACCCTAACTCCCTCCCAGAGCCTGCACCCCAATCCCCAGCCCCAGGTCTGTACCCCCTCCTGCACCCTAACTCCCTCCCAGAGTCTGCACCCCAACCCACTACCCAAGGCCAGAACCCCCTCTTGCACCCTAACTCCCTCCCAGAGCCCGTACCCCAACCCCCTGCCCCAGGTCGGTACCCCCTCCTGCACCCTAACTCTCTCCCAGAGCCTGCACCTCAACCCCCTGCCCCAGGTCAGTACCCCCTCCTGCGCCATGACTCCCTCCCAGAGCCTGCACCCCAATCCCCCGCCCCAGGTCACTACCCCCTCCTGCACCCTAACTCCCTCCCAAAGCCTGCGCCCCAACCCTCTGCCCCAGGTCAGAACCCCCTCCTGTGCCCTAACTCCCTCCCAGAGCCTGCACCCCAACCCCCTGCCCCAGGTTGGTACCCCCTCCTGCGCCCTAACTCTCTCCCAGAGCCTGCACCCCAACCCCCTGCCCCAGGTAGGTACCACCTCCTGCGCCCTAACTCCCTCCCAAAGCCTGCACCCCACCCCCCTACCCCAGGTCGGTACACCCTCCTGCTCCCTAACTCCCTCCCAGATCCTGCACCCCAACCCCCTGCCCCAGGTCAGAAACCCCTCCTGCACCCTAAATCCCTCCCAGAGCCTGCACCCCAACCCCTGCCCCAGGTAGGTACCTCCTCCTGCGCCATAACTCCCTCCCAGAGCTTGCACCCCAACCCCCTGCCCCAAGTCGCTACCCCCTCCTGCACCCTACACCCCCCCAGAGCCTGCACCCCAACCCCATACATCAGGTCAGTACCCCCTCCTGCACCCTAACTCCCTCCCAGAGCCTGCACCCCAACCCCCTGCCCCAGGTCTGTACCCCTCCTGCACCCTAACTCCCTCCCAGAGCCTGCACCCCAACCCCCTGCCCCAGGTTGGTACCCCTCCTGCACCCTAACTCGCTCCCAGAGCCTGCACCCCAACCCCCTGCCCCAGGTCTGTACCCCTCCTGCACCCTAACTCACTCCCAGGGCCTGCACCCCAACTCCCTGCCCCAGGTCGGTACCCCCTCCTCCACCCTAACTCCCTCCCAGAGCCTGCACCCCAAGCCCCTGCCCCAGGTCGGTACCCCTCCTGCGCCCTAACTCCCTCCCAGAGCTTGCACCCCAACCCCCTGCCCCAAGTCGCTACCCCCTCCTGCACCGTAACTTCCCCCCGCAGCCTGCACCCCAACCCCCTGCTCCAGGTCAGAAACCCCTCCTGCGCCCTAACCCCCTCCCAGAGCCTGCACCCCAACCCTCTGCCCCAGGTCAGAACCCCCTCCTGCACCCTAACTCCCTCCCAGAGCCTGCACCCCAACCCCCTGCCCCAGGTCGGTACCCCCTCCTGCACCCTAACTCCCTCCCAGAGCCTGCACTCCAACCCTCTGCCCCAGGTCGGTACCCCCTCTTGTGCCCTAACTCCCTCCCAGAGCCTGCACCCCAACCCTCTGCCCCAGGTCAGAACCCCCTCCTGCTCCCTAACTCCCTCCCAGAGCCTGCACCCCAACCCCCTGCCCCAGGTCAGATCCCCCTCCTGCACCCTAACTCCCTCTCAGAGCCTGAACCCCAACCCCCTGCCCCAGGTCAGATCCCCCTCCTGCACCCTAACTCCCTCTCAGAGCCTGCACCCTAACCCCCTGCCCCAGGTCGGTACCCCCTCCTGTGCCCTAACTCCCTCCCAGACCCTGCACCCCAACCCCCTGCCCCAGGTTGTTACCCCCTCCTGCACCCTAACTCCCTCCCAGAGCCTGCACCCCAACCCCTGCCCCAGGTAGGTACCACCTCCTGCGCCATAACTCCCTCCCAGAGCTTGCACCCCAACCCCCTGCCCCAAGTCGCTACCCCCTCCTGCACCCTACACCCCCCCAGAGCCTGCACCCCAATCCCCAGCCCCAGGTCAGAACCCCCTCCTGCACCCTAACTCCCTCCCAGAGCCTGCACCCCAACCCCCTGCCCCAGGTCGGTAACCCACCAGCACCCTAACTCCCTCCCAGAGACTGCACCCCAACCCCCTGCCCCAGGTCAGTACCCCTCCTGCACCCTTACTCGCTCCCAGAGCCTGCACCCCAACCCCCTGCCCCAGGTCTGTACCCCTCCTGCACCCTAACTCACTCCCAGAGCCTGCACCCCAACTCCCTGCCCCAGGTAGGTACCCCTCCTGCGCCCTAACTCCCTCCCAGAGCCTGCACCCCAACCCCTTGCTCCAGGTCGTTACCCCCTCCTGCGCCCTAACTACCTCCCAGACCTGCACCCCAATCTCCTGCCCCAGGTCGGTACCCCCTCGTGCACCCTATCTCCCTCCCAGAGCTTGCACCCCAAACCCCTGCCCCAGGTCGGTACCCCCTCCTTCGCCCAAACTCCCTCCCAGAGCCTGCACCCCAATCCCCTGCCTCAGGTCAGTACCCCCTCCTGCGCCATAACTCCCTCCCAGAGCTTGCACCCCAACCCCCTACCCCAAGTCGCTACCCCCTCCTGCACCCTAACTCCCTCCCAGAGCCTGCACCCCAACCCCCGCCCCAGGTCATTACCCCCTCCTGCGCCATAACTCCCTCCCAGAGCTTGCACCCCAACCCCCTGCCCCAAGTCGCTACCCCCTCCTGCACCCTAACTCCCCCCCAGAGCCTGCACCCCAACCCCCTGCCCCAGGTCGGTACCCCCTCCTGCGCCCTAACCCCCTTCCAAAGTCTGCACCCCAACCCCCTGCCCCAGATCGGTACCCCTTCCTGTGCGAGCCTGCACCCCAATCCCCAGCCCCAGGTCAGAACCCCCTCCTGTGCCCTAACTCCCTCCCAAAGCCTGCACCACAACCCCCTGTCCCAGGTCGGAACCCCCTCCTGCACCCTAACTCCCTCCCAGAGCCTGCACCCCAGGCCCCTTCCCCAGGTCGGTACCCCCTCCTGCGCCCTAACTCCCTCCCAGAGCCTGCACCCCAACCACCTACACCAGGTCGGTACCCCCTCCTGCACCCTAACTCGCTCCCAGAGCCTGCACCCCAACTCCCTGCCCCAGGTCGGTACCCCCTCCTCCACCCTAACTCCCTCCCAGAGCCTGCACCCCAAGCCCCTGCCCCAGGTCGGTACCTCCTCCTGCGTCATAATTCCCTCCCAGAGCTTGCACCCCAACCCCCTGCCCCAAGTCGCTACCCCCTCCTGCACCGTAACTTCCCCCCGCAGCCTGCACCCCAACCCCCTGCTCCAGGTCAGAAACCCCTCCTGCGCCCTAACCCCCTCCCAGAGCCTGCACCCCAACCCTCTGCCCCAGGTCAGAACCCCCTCCTGCACCCTAACTCCCTCCCAGAGCCTGCACCCCAACCCCCTGCCCCAGGTCGGTACCCCCTCCTGCACCCTAACTCCCTCCCGGAGCCTGCACTCCAACCCTCTGCCCCAGGTCGGTACCCCCTCCTGTGCCCTAACTCCCTCCCAGAGCCTGCACCCCAACCCTCTGCCCCAGGTCAGAACCCCCTCCTGCTCCCTAACTCCCTCCCAGAGCCTGCACCCCAACCCCCTGCCCCAGGTCAGATCCCCCTCCTGCACCCTAACTCCCTCTCAGAGCCTGAACCCCAACCCCCTGCCCCAGGTCAGATCCCCCTCCTGCACCCTAACTCCCTCTCAGACCCTGCACCCCAACCCCCTGCCCCAGGTTGTTACCCCCTCCTGCACCCTAACTCCCTCCCAGAGCCTGCACCCCAACCCCTGCCCCAGGTAGGTACCTCCTCCTGCGCCATAACTCCCTCCCAGAGCTTGCACCCCAACCCCCTGCCCCAAGTCGCTACCCCCCTCCTGCACCCTACACCCCCCCAGAGCCTGCACCCCACTCCCCAGCCCCAGGTCAGAACCCCCTCCTGCACCCTAACTCCCTCCCAGAGCCTGCACCCCAACCCCCTGCCCCAGGTCGGTACCCCTCCTGCACCCTAACTCCCTCCCAGAGACTGCACCCCAACCCCCTGCCCCAGGTCAGTACCCCTCCTGCACCCTTACTCGCTCCCAGAGCCTGCACCCCAACCCCCTGCCCCAGGTCTGTACCCCTCCTGCACCCTAACTCACTCCCAGAGCCTGCACCCCAACTCCCTGCCCCAGGTCGGTACCCCTCCTGCGCCCTAACTCCCTCCCAGAGCCTGCAGCCCAACCCCTTGCTCCAGGTCGTTACCCCCCTCCTGCGCCCTAACTCCCTCCCAGACCTGCACCCCAATCTCCTGCCCCAGGTCGGTACCCCCCTCGTGCACCCTATCTCCCTCCCAGAGCTTGCACCCCAAACCCCTGCCCCAGGTCGGTACACCCTCCTGCGCCCAAACTCCCTCCCAGAGCCTGCACCCCAATCCCCTGCCTCAGGTCAGTACCCCCTCCTGCGCCATAACTCCCTCCCAGAGCTTGCACCCCAACCCCCTACCCCAAGTCGCTACCCCCCTCCTGCACCCTAACTCCCTCCCAGAGCCTGCACCCCAACCCCCGCCCCAGGTCATTACCCCCCTCCTGCGCCATAACTCCCTCCCAGAGCTTGCACCCCAACCCCCTGCCCCAAGTCGCTACCCCCTCCTGCACCCTAACTCCCCCCCAGAGCCTGCACCCCAACCCCCTGCCCCAGGTCAGAACCCCCTCCTGTGCCCTAACTCCCTCCCAAAGCCTGCACCACAACCCCCTGTCCCAGGTCGGAACCCCCTCCTGCACCCTAACTCCCTCCCAGACCCTGCACCCCAACCCCCTGCCCCAGGTTGTTACCCCCTCCTGCACCCTAACTCCCTCCCAGAGCCTGCACCCCAACCCCTGCCCCAGGTAGGTACCTCCTCCTGCGCCATAACTCCCTCCCAGAGCTTGCACCCCAACCCCCTGCCCCAAGTCGCTACCCCCTCCTGCACCCTACACCCCCCCCAGAGCCTGCACCCCAATCCCCAGCCCCAGGTCAGAACCCCCTCCTGCACCCTAACTCCCTCCCAGAGCCTGCACCCCAACCCCCTGCCCCAGGTCGGTACCCCTCCTGCACCCTAACTCCCTCCCAGAGACTGCACCCCAACCCCCTGCCCCAGGTCAGTACCCCTCCTGCACCCTTACTCGCTCCCAGAGCCTGCACCCCAACCCCCTGCCCCAGGTCTGTACCCCTCCTGCACCCTAACTCACTCCCAGAGCCTGCACCCCAACTCCCTGCCCCAGGTCGGTACCCCTCCTGCGCCCTAACTCCCTCCCAGAGCCTGCAGCCCAACCCCTTGCTCCAGGTCGTTACCCCCTCCTGCGCCCTAACTCCCTCCCAGACCTGCACCCCAATCTCCTGCCCCAGGTCGGTACCCCCTCGTGCACCCTATCTCCCTCCCAGAGCTTGCACCCCAAACCCCTGCCCCAGGTCGGTACACCCTCCTGCGCCCAAACTCCCTCCCAGAGCCTGCACCCCAATCCCCTGCCTCAGGTCAGTACCCCCTCCTGCGCCATAACTCCCTCCCAGAGCTTGCACCCCAACCCCCTACCCCAAGTCGCTACCCCCTCCTGCACCCTAACTCCCTCGCAGAGCCTGCACCCCAACCCCCGCCCCAGGTCATTACCCCCTCCTGCGCCATAACTCCCTCCCAGAGCTTGCACCCCAACCCCCTGCCCCAGGTCGGTACCCCCTCCTGCGCCCTAACCCCCTTCCAAAGCCTGCACCCCAATCCCCAGCCCCAGGTCAGAACCCCCTCCTGTGCCCTAACTCCCTCCCAAAGCCTGCACCACAACCCCCTGTCCCAGGTCGGAACCCCCTCCTGCACCCTAACTCCCTCCCAGAGCCTGCACCCCAGGCCCCTTCCCCAGGTCGGTACCCCCTCCTGCGCCCTAACTCCCTCCCAGAGCCTGCACCCCAACCACCTACACCAGGTCGGTACCCCCTCCTGCACCCTAACTCGCTCCCAGAGCCTGCACCCCAACTCCCTGCCCCAGGTCGGTACCCCCTCCTCCACCCTAACTCCCTCCCAGAGCCTGCACCCCAAGCCCCTGCCCCAGGTCGGTACCTCCTCCTGCGTCATAATTCCCTCCCAGAGCTTGCACCCCAACCCCCTACCCCAAGTCGCTACCCCCTCCTGCACCGTAACTTCCCCCCGCAGCCAGCACCCCAACCCCCTGCTCCAGGTCAGAAACCCCTCCTGCGCCCTAACCCCCTCCCAGAGCCTGCACCCCAACCCTCTGCCCCAGGTCAGAACCCCCTCCTGCACCCTAACTCCCTCCCAGAGCCTGCACCCCAACCCCCTGCCCCAGGTCGGTACCCCCTCCTGCACCCTAACTCCCTCCCAGAGCCTGCACTCCAACCCTCTGCCCCAGGTCGGTACCCCCTCCTGTGCCCTAACTCCCTCCCAGAGCCTGCACCCCAACCCTCTGCCCCAGGTCAGAACCCCCTCCTGCTCCCTAACTCCCTCCCAGAGCCTGCACCCCAACCCCCTGCCCCAGGTCAGATCCCCCTCCTGCACCCTAACTCCCTCTCAGAGCCTGAACCCCAACCCCCTGCCCCAGGTCAGATCCCCCTCCTGCACCCTAACTCCCTCTCAGAGCCTGCACCCTAACCCCCTGCCCCAGGTCGGTACCCCCTCCTGTGCCCTAACTCCCTCCCAGACCCTGCACCCCAACCCCCTGCCCCAGGTTGTTACCCCCTCCTGCACCCTAACTCCCTCCCAGAGCCTGCACCCCAACCCCTGCCCCAGGTAGGTACCTCCTCCTGCGCCATAACTCCCTCCCAGAGCTTGCACCCCAACCCCCTGCCCCAAGTCGCTACCCCCTCCTGCACCCTACACCCCCCCAGAGCCTGCACCCCAATCCCCAGCCCCAGGTCAGAACCCCCTCCTGCACCCTAACTCCCTCCCAGAGCCTGCACCCCAACCCCCTGCCCCAGGTCGGTACCCCTCCTGCACCCTAACTCCCTCCCAGAGACTGCACCCCAACCCCCTGCCCCAGGTCAGTACCCCTCCTGCACCCTTACTCGCTCCCAGAGCCTGCACCCCAACCCCCTGCCCCAGGTCTGTACCCCTCCTGCACCCTAACTCACTCCCAGAGCCTGCACTCCAACTCCCTGCCCCAGGTCGGTACCCCTCCTGCGCCCTAACTCCCTCCCAGAGCCTGCACCCCAACCCCTTGCTCCAGGTCGTTACCCCCTCCTGCGCCCTAACTCCCTCCCAGACCTGCACCCCAATCTCCTGCCCCAGGTCGGTACCCTCTCGTGCACCCTATCTCCCTCCCAGAGCTTGCACCCCAAACCCCTGCCCCAGGTCGGTACACCCTCCTGCGCCCAAACTCCCTCCCAGAGCCTGCACCCCAATCCCCTGCCTCAGGTCAGTACCCCCTCCTGTGCCATAACTCCCTCCCAGAGCTTGCACCCCAACCCCCTACCCCAAGTCGCTACCCCCTCCTGCACCCTAACTCCCTCCCAGAGCCTGCACCCCAACCCCCGCCCCAGGTCATTACCCCCTCCTGCACCCTAACTCCCCCCCAGAGCCTGCACCCCAACCCCCTGCCCCAGGTCGGTACCCCCTCCTGCGCCCTAACCCCCTTCCAAAGCCTGCACCCCAACCCCCTGCCCCAGGTCGGTACCCCTTCCTGTGCGAGCCTGCACCCCAATCCCCAGCCCCAGGTCAGAACCCCCTCCTGTGCCCTAACTCCCTCCCAAAGCCTGCACCACAACCCCCTGTCCCAGGTCGGAACCCCCTCCTGCACCCTAACTCCCTCCGAGAGCCTGCATCCCAGGCCCCTTCCCCAGGTCGGTACCCCCTCCTGCGCCCTAACTCCCTCTCAGAGCCTGCACTCCAACCCCCTGCCCCAGGTCGGTACCCCCTCCTGCGCCCTAACTCCCTCCCAGAGCCTGCACTCCAACCCCCTGCCCCAGGTCGGTACCCCCTCCTGCACCCTAACTCCCTCCCAGAGCTTGCACCCCAACCCCCTGCCCCAGGTCAGAAACCCCTCCTGCGCCCTAACTCCCTCCCAGAGCCTGCACCCCAACCCCCTGCCCCAAGTCGCTACCCCCTCCTGCACCCTACACCCCCCCAGAGCCTGCACCCCAATCCCCAGCCCCAGGTCAGAACCCCCTCCTGCACCCTAACTCCCTCCCAGAGCCTGCACCCCAACCCCCTGCCCCAGGTCGGTACCCCTCCTGCACCCTAACTCCCTCCCAGAGACTGCACCCCAACCCCCTGCCCCAGGTCGGTACCCCTCCTGCACCCTAACTCCCTCCCAGAGACTGCACCCCAACCCCCTGCCCCAGGTCAGTACCCCTCCTGCACCCTTACTCGCTCCCAGAGCCTGCACCCCAACCCCCTGCCCCAGGTCTGTACCCCTCCTGCACCCTAACTCACTCCCAGAGCCTGCACTCCAACTCCCTGCCCCAGGTCGGTACCCCTCCTGCGCCCTAACTCCCTCCCAGAGCCTGCACCCCAACCCCTTGCTCCAGGTCGTTACCCCCTCCTGCACCCTAACTCCCTCCCAGAGCCTGCACCCCAATCTCCTGCCCCAGGTCGGTACCCCCTCGTGCACCCTATCTCCCTCCCAGAGCTTGCACCCCAAACCCCTGCCCCAGGTCGGTACACCCTCCTGCGCCCAAACTCCCTCCCAGAGCCTGCACCCCAATCCCCTGCCTCAGGTCAGTACCCCCTCCTGCGCCATAACTCCCTCCCAGAGCTTGCACCCCAACCCCCTACCCCAAGTCGCTACCCCCTCCTGCACCCTAACTCCCTCCCAGAGCCTGCACCCCAACCCCCGCCCCAGGTCATTACCCCCTCCTGTGCCATAACTCCCTCCCAGAGCTTGCACCCCAAACCCCCTGCCCCAAGTCGCTACCCCCTCCTGCACCCTAACTCCCCTCCAGAGCCTGCACCCCAACCCCCTGCCCCAGGTCGGTACCCCCTCCTGCGCCCTAACCCCCTTCCAAAGCCTGCACCCCAACCCCCTGCCCCAGGTCGGTACCCCTTCCTGTGCGAGCCTGAACCCCAATCCCCAGCCCCAGGTCAGAACCCCCTCCTGTGCCCTAACTCCCTCCCAAAGCCTGCACCACAACCCCCTGTCCCAGGTCGGAACCCCCTCCTGCACCCTAACTCCCTCCCAGAGCCTGCACTCCAACCCCCTGCCCCAGGTCGGTACCCCCTCCTGCACCCTAACTCCCTCCCAGAGCCTGCACCCCAGCCCCCTTCCCCAGGTCGGTACCCCCTCCTGCTCCCTAACTCCCTCCCAGAGCCTGCACTCCAACCCCCTTCCCCAGGTCGGTACCCCCTCCTGCGCCCTAACTCCCTCCCAGAGCCTGCACCCCAACCACCTACACCAGGTCGGTACCCCCTCCTGCACCCTAACTCGCTCCCAGAGCCTGCGCCCTAACCTCCTGCCCCAGGTCGGTACCCCTTCCTGCACCCTAACTCCCTCTCAGAGCCTGCACTCCAACCCCTGCCCCAGGTCGGTACCCCCTCCTGCGCCCTAACTCCCTCCCAGAGCCTGCACTCCAACCCCCTGCCCCAGGTCGGTACCCCCTCCTGCACCCTAACTCCCTCCCAGAGCCTGCACCCCAACCCCCTGCCCCAAGTCGCTACCCCCTCCTGCACCCTAACTCCTCCCCAGAGCCTGCACCCCAACCCCCTGCCTCAGGACGGTATCCCCTTCTGCCCCCTAACTCCCTCCCAGAGCCTGCACCCCAACCCCCTGCCCCAGGTCAGTACCCCCTCCTGCTCCCTAACTCCCTCCCAGAGCCTGCACCCCGACCCCCTGCCCCAGGTCGGTACCCCTTATTGCACCCTAACTCCCTCCCAGAGCCTGCACCCCCCCTGTCCCAGGTCAGCACCACCTCCTGCGCCCTAACTCCCTCCCAGAGCCTGCCCCCCAACCCCGTGCCCAGGGTTGCAACCCCCTCCCTCAGCCAAACTCTTTCCTGGAGATCGCATCCTGCACCCAAACCTGCTGCCCCATTCCTGAGCCCCCTTCCATGTCCAAACTCCCTCCTGGAGCCTGCACCGTCACCCCCTCCCACATCCTGACCCCCTCCCCCAGCCCAGAGTCCTTTGCTGCTCCCTGAACCCCTCATTTTTTGCTTCACCCTAGAGCCTGGACCCCCATCTGGAGTCCTCACCCCCCACTCCCACATCCCAACCCTCTACCCCAGCCCAGTGAAAGTAAGTGAGAGTGGGGGAGAGTGAGTGACAGAAAGATGGGGGGGCCGGAGTGTGTGTGGGGGGGAGCCCCATAAAAGGGGCAAGGCAGGGGCAGGGCCTCAGGGAAGGGGCGGGGCAACGGTGTTCAGTTTTGTGCAATTAGAAAGTTGGCAACCCTAACAGTGCTAAGGACACAGGTGAGATCCCATGATGGGCCAAGTTGTCTTCATAAATGGTGGTGGTAAAAGAGGTCTACCATAGACTAAAAATGCCTGGGATTTTTTTTACCATCTTTGGGTGTTGCAACTGGTTCATGAAAGCAAAAGTGGTTCCAAAAGACCATCATTTTGTTGCTTCTTTCTAAAAGCGGCAACACACTTGAGGAAGAATGCGCCCGGGGCTGACGTTTTTCTCCATGTCAGCAAGCTTACCCACTAGTGCGCTGAGTTTTCATCCTTTGTGGAAATGCCCTGCATTAATTTTGTACATGGTAAAGAGGGGAGAAGTTTTTCCACCTTTGCCCGTCCTGGGCATGCAGCCACGGCAGGGAAAACAGCTGGTTTGTTCTTAAATATCTTACAGCCATATAACAGCAGCAGTTTTCTGTTTCATTTTAGCTACAAAGGAAGTGAGTTGTAAGTTTGAAAGCTTTGCTAATATCTGAAAGGTCTAACAGTCATTTTTGTAATGTTGGATCAAGTTAAGATGTGTAAATTCCAATTTTAGGATAAGGAATTTGCCACCCTTAAAATATAATCAAGTATTTTTCTCCCCTTCCTCTAAATACTTAAACTGCAATCAGATTTTGGCTTTTGTAATTGTGGTTTTATGAAAAAGTGTCCGATCCTAGGTGGAACTGCTTCATAAAAGAGAGGGGTTGTATTGTGCTAACTGGGCCTAGAAAGTTACCTGAATTGGGAGCTGAATTGGGAGGCCTGAGTGAAGCTCATAAGACGTTGGAATAGCGTGACCAGATGTCCTGATTTTTGGATCTTTTCTTATATAGGGTCCTATAACCCCCCAACCCCTGTCCTAGTTTTTCATATTTGCTGTCTAGTCACCCTACGTTGCAATAACCAATAATAGCAAATGTTGATGGGGAAGGCGCAAGGAAATGAGACGGAGAAGCTGGATCAGTCTAAACCAGAAAGGCCACTTTGATATAACCCCAGGACCGTGCTGAAATCATGCTTGTTAAAACCAGATGACATGGAGCCAGAAGTTAATGACCCAAAATTGGAGTGTTGGAATTTAGACCTAACTGGCAAAATAATTCCACCCATCAATGCCCTTTTTGGGTCCTTAAAAAAACAGATTTTGGGTGAGGGAGAAATCAGGAAAGGAAAGAACAAAAAAAAGAACAGAAGGAAAGAGCAGATGGAGGTTACTGGAGTGAGCTTCACCATTGTGGCTGCCACCCCACCCTCCATCTCCTGGGACCCTGGATCTTCATTATCTTGAGAGACATCCTGAGACCAGACTGGCCAGAGAGAGGTACCCAGATCATATCATCACCCCTCCCAGCTCCATCTGAATCCCAAACTCCACCTGGGATCAAACGGGATCAGACTTTAACAACAACAGCTCCAGCCAGTCTCAGCTAACTTCTCTTTCCCCCAAAGGACAGTTACTACCATCTCTGATGTTCTCTAAGAGTCTGTCAGACAAAGGGGTTTTTCCTTCTGGAAACTCTCTCCAGCTACAGGGACAGGGAACAAGGGATGTTGTTATGAGAATCTCACTTAATACTTTACATTTCAAAGGCTTTATGTGTGTTTTCTTGTTTCTTTATCTTTAATAAAAGGTTAAAAGGACGTTTAATGGTGTGTTTGCTGTGATCCTAAGCAGGCTGAGGTCTCTGTACACCAAACTCTGGACCTTTCAAACACTGTTTAATGTTGGACAGTGGCTGGGTTATGTTAAAACCCTTGGCCCATATAGTCCATCTCCATTAATACAAGCGCTCCCTGCACCATGCTGAAGCTAGGTGGGCAGACACGATCCTTGGGTGTATAAGCCAGGGGATACCAAGTGGGAACAGGGAGGTGGGGTCATCTTGGAATATTGTCTTGGTTGAACTATGATTGGAGACTGTGTCCAGCTCTGATGTCCACATCTCCAACAGGATGTTGGCAAATTGGAAAGAGCTACAAGAACGAGCTGAGATCTGGAGATCCTGCCTGGTGGGAGAGCTCCAAGGAGATCGATCTCCTGAGATTTTAGTAGGCTGTAGTGAGGCAGTGGCTTCTCTCCAAGCCTGAGGGAGAGGGACCATTACACGTCCCTTGGTGGGTGGAGCCAAGCTCCCCTCAAGCCCTGCTCTGGAAGCAAAAGGATAGAACAGAAAGAGTAAAGAGAGGGCTGCCAGCTCAGGTCCAACACTACGAGCAGGTGAAAGGGGTGATTCTTGACGCACTCAACATCATGCCCCAAACCCTTCAACAGTGATTCCGGGTAAGCACCTATGCTCCTGGCACCCAACCAGGGAGGCGGCTGCAGCCTGAGTCGTGCTCTGCCGGCGAACTTGCAGAGCACGTGGCACTCGAACAATTTACCACATTCTCCCCCCTCGGGCAGGGCCTGGATCCTCTGCCACTGGCTGGCAATGATGAGTGTGGCAGTTTCCCTTATGAAGGATGTTTTGGCCACAGAGACCCCATCAGGCCCAGAGCTGAAGCACTGGGGATGACCCTGCCACAGGAAGAGAGGACTGACAGTCAAAAGAACAGGAGTACTTGTGGCACCTGAGAGACTAACAAATTTAGAGAATAACAAATTAACAGTACTCCTGTTCTTTTTGAAGACACAGACTAACATGACTGCTGCTCTGAAACCAGTCAAAAGAACATCTCCTGGCCTGAGACACCCCAAAGGGCAAGATATTATCAACCCTTGTTATGCAGCACCAGCCTTTCCAGGAGCACTAGGAGGCCTTGACCTGACGGAGAGGCCCCCAAATATGGGCCAGCCAATGCACTTGTCAAACTCTGAAAATTGTCCTGGATGCTTGGAACTTGGTCCCTGCTTCACCTGCGGCCATTTCAGACACCTGAATCATGACTGTCCCATGATGGACTGCAGCTTTGAAGAGGTCTGGACTGGGGAATCTCATGCCCCCAAAACAGCCCACCAGTAAGATGACAATCCCTGTGGACGTAGGCGGAATACAGGATGCCGCCCTTGTCAACTCTGGCTGTGGGCAGACTCTCATCCAGCAAGGACTCGTCACATCTGACCTGGCACTTGGGGTTATTCGGCTCCAGTGCATTTACGGGGAAGTGAAGCCCTATTCTAGCACCCAGGCCACTGTGACAATGAATGGGGTGGCCCAGGCCGTGCTGCTGGGCTTGGCACCAAGGCTGGCATACCTCATCATCCTAGGATGGGACTGAGGGGAGTTCGCACAAGTCCTGAGTGCTGCAAGCATGGGGACCCTCTTCAAGGGAGATTCCCTCCACAGAGTGGACAAGCTGCCCAAAGGCTCTGACCTGAACGACCTGCCAACCTCCACGTCACCAGCTTGCGAAGAGGCCCCAGCTGTGGGAACTGAGTTCAGCCAGGCTTAGCAGGAAGATGCCACACTTAGCTGGGCATACGAGCAGTTGGCCTGTGTCAACAAGGAAGTGAAGGAACCCCAGAGAGGGACCCAGTACCCCCTTTTTAATTGACAGGTGACCACTTCTATCGCATCAACCATGACACCCTGGACCCGAGACACCCAGACCCAGCTGGTCATATTGCGGTGCCAGTGATGCACAGTCCTAAAATTTGCCTGTGATATCCCTGTGGTGGGACATTTAGAGCACAAAAAGACCTTGGTCCAGACCCTAACCCAGTTCTCCTGGCTGGGGATACACCAGGACATAAACGACTACAGCAACCCGTGCCCCAAGTGTTAATTCATGGCACTGCAGGGCGCGCCAAAAGCCCCTCTCATCTCATTGCCGGTGATCAGGATCCCATTCAAGAGGGTCGCTATGGATCTCATGGGGTCCCTCACAAAGAGTGCCACGGGGTGCAAATATGTCATCATCAGCCTCGATTATGCCACCTGGTTCTGGAAGCTATCCCTCTGAAATATCACAGCCCGAACCATTGCTGGGAAACAAATTAAAGTCTTTGCTGGGGTGGGCCTCCCCAGGGAAATACTAATGGATTGTGGTGCGAATTTTACCTCAAGGCTGCTCCAACAGGTCTGTGATCTCGTACGGATCAAGAAGTTACAGACGTCTATTTACCACCCCCAGCCTGGTAGAATGGTACAACTGAACCCTCAAAGACACGCTATGGACGTGCCCTGCAGGGGAACTCTGCCAGTGGCATCAGCTTATTCCCAGCCCTGTGGCTAGCTGTTTCGGAGGTTCCACGTCCTCGACCACCTTCCATTTGAATTACTGTGTGGCCGCCAGCCACAAGCACTGCTAGATCTAACTCCTAGTGTAGACCAGGGCTGAGCTGCACTGATTTAGTGACACTGATTTAAAACCCCGTATTTACTTAAGCTGGTACAACTGTGTGTGTGGACACCCTGATGTGAATTGAAACCTGGTTTATAGCATGAGGGCTGGCTAACTCCACAGGGCCAGCTTTATATCAAAAATGGGGGTTTGAAGGGGTTTAAGTTAAATCTTGTCATCTGGCTGATTGTCCAGCGTGGTTTTACCACAGTGACCAACCTGGGTAGGAGCACTGGGGAGAGTGAGTGGGATGCGGTTTCTTATTTGACCAGGGGAGATGTCAATTTGAAGTTGAAAATCCCAAACTGGATTATTTTCAGAGACTGAAAATCCTGACCCACAGGCCCCTGCTATTCCAGCCTAGGCTCCAACCCCTCACAGCTCTGCCGGTGCCCCTCAATCTCGACTTGCAGACCCTGCTATCCCAGCCCTGAGTTACCCCACCCCCACAGCTCCAACTGACATTCCCACCTGGTAGATGCCCTTGGCTGATGTCAGCCCCCCTTGGGGAAGGGAGAGAGTCCCTGAGCCAGACCGAGATGGATGGGACCTTAGAGAAGAGCAAAAACAGCACTGCAATGTCTACAGCAGTTTGTGCATTTCCCATGGGCAGAGCAGGATGTAACCGCCTGGGGCTGAAGACTCTCCAGTTTGTGAGAGGGTTGGTGAATATGTCACAAGGCCTTTCCCCTCTAGGAGGTGCTGGTTCCGGTCCACCTCCAGGGTATAGGGGTTGGTGGTGTGACAGTCAGCAGCGACCCCCTAACAGCTAGTAGCCTTATAATAGCTGGCAACCATTAGGAGAAATTGGACACTTCACGGACACAGTAGCCTGAACTTTTGAACTGTCTTTCCTTATCAGTCTTGAGGCAGTTGAAGCTGGTCCTAAGCTGATTTTTGCTGAGCAGATTGCAGAAGTGCAGGGTTTGCTAACCACCAATCAAATGCTAACACGACCGAAGACTGTGTGTGAGTGTATATAAAAGATTCTTGGGTTTTGTATGGAGTAGAGTTTTTTGTACCAAGGTACAGAACTCTCCTTTCTTCTGCAGAATAAAGCAACCTTTCCTTATCCCTGTCTGGCTGTCATTGGCACTCAGCTAGGCGGACCCGACATTTTGGTAACAGTGGTGTAGGGTGGTGGGAATGGGACATGGTGCCTTTCCCTGCTAGATAAGCTGGGGGAAGGGAATATAAGGATCTAAACCACTGCAACTCAAAATAGTCCTAACACTTGCAACTCTGTATGAGGACAATTATTATAATCCAATCTCATGCTTCAGGGCATCCCCTGCAGGGGTAAGGCAGGAAGAGTTACGCTGGTGCCCCATTGGCTCCCTGTATTCTGGGATTTTCTCACCTTCCTTTGAAGCATCAGGGATTGTTCAAAGCTGGAAATGGAATGGAGTGGACCAGGGCTCTGAGGTGGGACCGCGAAACCTCTGTCCAGGTGCTGGGCCAGTAGGTCAGGCTGGCACGCTCAGGGTCCAATGGATCATAATGTTCCACATGGGGGAGGAATTTCCCCCCCAGGTCAGATTGTCAGAGGACCTGCGTGGGTCATGTTCCTCTGAAGCATGGGGAGCGGGTCACCTACTGGGATCATCTCTCATGAAATCAGTCCGCTGCCATTGCAGAGGGCTCAGGCATTGGCGCCCCCCATTTCCTCCTGTTCTTAGCTGGTGACCACAAGAGCTCAGATAACTAACTAACTAAAGCTATATATAAAAGGGCTGATACAAAGGCGTTATTGTGAGGCAAGGACCTCTGGATGCCAACTGGCAGAGGGCCCAGGAGTACAGAGATCTCCCCAAAACATCATGAAAAGCCTGTCACACTCATAATCATAACTATTCTGAGATGTAGGTATAGAAAATAGGGGAAGAGTTATGCAGATATGCAGAGAACTATGTCCTGTTGGTCTGTAGCTAAAAACAGGTCAGTCAAAGGGAGCCTTTCTTGAGACAAACTCCTCCAGATGGGATTGGAGACACTTGTCTCCAGGGGAGGCCATGTCATACAGTCGGAGTCTGTTAGATATAGAAAACCTCACCTGCCTTATAGGGACAGATTCAAGGAGCTCAACCTATTTAAATTAACGGAGAGAAGATTAAGGGGAGACTTGATCACAGACTATAAGTACCTAAGTGGGGAATAAATATCTGATAACGGGCTCTTCATCTAGCAGCGGAAGGTCTAACATGAGCAGATAGCTGGAAGGTAAAGCTAGACAAATGGAGACTGGAGATAAGGTGGATATGTTTAGCATTTGAAACTAATTAATTAATGGAACAATTTACTTAGGGTCGTGGTGGATTCTCCATCACTGACAATTTCCAGATCAGGTTTGGAAGTGTTTTTTTTAAAGATCTGCTCAAGGAATTATTCTAGGGATGTTCTCTGACCTGAGTTATAGTCAACACGAGAAGATCATAATGGTCCCTTGGAACTGGTGAATTCACATTGCTAATGAAGACCAGGTGGAGACTTGAGAAGGAAACTAGCAGAAGAGGTTAACAGCACCGGTGGGGCTACCTTATGGTGAAACTCAAAGGTCTGTCTGGTATATTAGGGGGGCAGAGAGACACTCTGGCATCTGTCACCTGGGAAGTAAACAGCAAATTCACGTCATGAAGAAGGGATTTCAAATGGACCTGGTTGAAAACGCTGGAGATGATGTCGGGTGCGATAAGTGTCTCTACCCAGGAGGAGAAGTTGTGAGTGAAATGTGGTCTCTAAAAGGCATGTGATGATGTTTGTGTTACATGTAGCTATTTGTCCCCATCTCTTGAGCTGCTTCTTATTTGACACTCTAGTCTTTCTTGAACACATTTCTTTCTGTTTTGTAATTGAACTCTACTGGTGTGCGTGACACAGGGATGGGGGCTCAGGTGAAACAGGTGAACTGGGGATACATCATTCCTTTGGGTGCCCAAAGACTGGCATTTCCATGGGGATCCTGTCATCAGGGGTTGGTGGGGGTAGGGAGCCAATAGCCAGCTGGTACAGGCAAGGCTCCCTCTCTCCAGAGACGGGGTAACCAGGTGACACACAGGCCTGAGCACCCCGAGAACCATCACATCTTAACATCTGTGCCTGATGAGGCCAGAAGGAACCATTATGACCAGTCTGAGCCCTGCATAACACAGGCCAGCGAATCCCCCCCGCCTGGGGTTCCAGCCTTGACCCAGGAGCTAAATCTCTCCCCACTGGAGCCGGTTGAACATTTCCAATGAAAACATTGTCCCCAAAGGGAAACAACCCACCATTGTCTCCACAGAGACCCCAACTGACAGGCTCCTCCTCGCTCCCTCCTGCTTTTCTTCTTTTGCCTCCATTTTTTACCTTTCTATAGACCCCAGATCAAGGAGAAAACAAAAGAAATTCAAAGCCAACAACTTGGTGAATGCTGAAAAATCAGTTCCTTATTTAAGCTTGACAAATGCGTTGCGTTTCGGCAGCAGATTCAACCCCTCAGTGAACCCAAAGCAGAATTCAGGCAATGGATTATAATGAGAAAAGACAGATGAAGAAGATGCAATGAAATCAGCTGCATTGCTAGTTAGATTTGGAGAGAAGCTGGGGAACAGGACACGGATGAGCTGTGTCTGCAAGCTGGGAGGAGGGCACTGAGAAGTGTTAAGCATGGATCTGAAGGGACAGATTTGATCCTATCGATTTCCAGGAGGTCAATGCAAGACGCACCCCAAGAAGCTCTCGCTCCTGTAGACACCCATACAACCCACACTAGGCACCACCCTACTCCTTCAGCACCTAAATGACTTTTCAAAGCTGGCCCTTTGTCTGCTATGTTCAGAAGAACTATACAAGATTTTGTCTGTTTTCTTTCAGACTGATTGTTGCCTCATGGAATTGTTAGGGATTGTCTGGCACAGGAAGGAAAATGAATATTGAAAGGCAGAAGCGTCCGATGTATGTGTGACTTTGAAACATTAAAATAAATAGTTTTAAAAAGGGGGGAAACCCAATCAATAGGCTGTTTTCATACAGGAAAGCAGTGTTAAAAATGAATAAAGCAAAGAGCCTCAGGTAAGCAAAGAATGACAGAAAATGTGGATGAGCTTCTACTGAATATGATGGAAGCAGCAGAGAAAGTAACAGACCAGAAATCTAAGAGCTGCAGCAAGTGTCCAGTAGAAAATAAGGAGATTGTCATCCTCCAATGAACCCCAAAACAGGGTGTATAAAGTGGGGTCATCATGGTGGACCTCAGAGTTTTGCTGAGCCCACCAGTGAAGCTGGTGAACCTAGAAGTGCTGCCAGATACTTGGACAGACCATGTTGTCCCGCGTCCTCTTGTGCCAGGCTTACCAGGCTGAGAAGAAGTGGGAGACTTCCTTTTGGAGGTTGGATCACTTGGTGTTTCTTTAATCTCAGTATCTGAAAGTTCCCCTGCTGTGTCTGCTCTCTTCGGAGCACATCCTAGAGGAACCGTCTCTTGCATTTTAACTAAGCAATGCCATTACCATGTTTCTCCATCCTCAGCCCAAGTCAATGGCCTCAGAGAACCACCAAAAATAAAGTAAGCAACTGCTTTTTCTAGTTTATACTAGTGCCTTTCCAAATCCCCCCCCTACACACACACACACACACACACACACACTAGAAAACGCAGGGACCAGGTTAGTAGGATGCCTTCAGACAAAGTGCTTCAGAGAATTACTTAAAGTGTGACAAATGTATTGGAGAGACTGAAGAACTGATGATTATAAAAAAAGGCTTGGTCAACACTACATATTTACTTTAGTGTAACTATGTCATTAAGCCAGCTAAGTGGTTGGTCTAGAGTATAAGTCCTGGGCCTCAACACTGGTCTATCTATGACCATTGAGTGTCAGAACACATGTGTATTTTGGGTTCAGTACATCCCTAGTGTGAAAGTAGAATGAATTATATAGTAAGAATAGAAAGGATTAAAGAAATGCTGTCTGTACTTTTAAGCAAAATTGTTGGAATGTTGCAACCAGGTGTCAGGAATACAGACATTAACATAGAACAATTGCACCGTTTAAGGGCAATTGGTGAAGCATTAGCCTTAGATCGATAACAGTTGGTAAGGAAATAGGATATGCATGCTGTGCCCCAGGTGAATTTTACTGTTTTGCTTTCTTTGTCCCTTTGTCTAATTCCCGCTCTTTTATCTCTATAAATAAGACTGTTTGGGCCTTGCATGGCCACTCACATATTCTGAATGTTATTGGCAGAGCGCTGCGCTAATAAACAGAGTGGTCTGACAAATTGTGAGTCCTGATTCTAACTTTGACACTAGGATATCTGGTGTATCTAACCTTTGATCTGTAGAGCTGATGATTATAAACTTTGTTGACTTTAGAAGTACTTTCCAGGGTGAAAATAGACCTGAGAAAAGTTAAGCATTAAATTGAGAACACTAATGCTCCCTGGACTCAATAATACAGGGTAACCCTAATTACATTTCGTTCAGACATGGACAGCAAATGCAGTTTGCTAGATTTCAGATTTCATATCTACTCTGGCACCTTGGCAAATCCATGGTATTGACCCTTGTTCTCACTTACAACACTGCAGGGATTTCTCTGGTTTCCACTGGCACTCGACTCTGAAGGAGCCCAAAGCAAATTCTCGGCTGTGACTAACAGTACCAATTGGATAGGGAATATGCCGTTCAATCACGGACATTATTTGGCAGGAGGTTTGGGGAAGGCTGTGAAGGAGGTGGATGGATGAGAATGGAGAAGTGGCAAGGGGAGAAGTTTGGGCCGGCCGTGTGTCCTCATCATTAAAGCTCGTTGAGATATTGGTTTTGAGGGAAAATTGGATTGTTTTGCAAAAGGAAAATATTCCCAGCAAGTGTCACCTTCCCTCAAAAACAGGGTCATTTTTTTGGTCAGAAGACCTTAAAATGCTTGGCTACAAATAAAACATTGTCCAGTTTTCAGCAAATATATTTTTGTTTCCTTTGGCAGTGTTTTGCCAAGAATTTTTCAGTTTGGGGCATGTTTTTGCCAATTTTTTCAGGTTTCAGCTCTTTTCTGTCCAATTTTCTGAGGTTTCAGCAGCTTTTAGTCAATTTTTTTGTTGTTGTTTTGTTTTTTCAATAGAGAATCCAAATTTTACACTGGAAACTCAAATCCCACTTTCAGACCAACTGTAATAATAATAATAGGAAGGAAAGGACATTTAATTAAACCCTCTACATTGCAAACAAGATTTGGGTAAAGCTAGGAACAGGAGGAAAAACAGGAGGAGGAATGTTGGGGATTCTGGGAGAAATTCTGGGCAGCTCGGGGAAAGATCTGAAGGGACAGTACTAGGCCAAAGAAGCTCACATGCACACATTCAGGCTATCATCATGGTGCTGGCATCCTCCATCCTCACAGATGCTCAGACCAGAGACAGAGGGATGTGGTCGGGTGGGTTATTTTCTTTGGTGAACTGGATGTCCCTGCAGAACAAGACAGGCTCCTGGCCTATGCCGAGGCGGTACTGCCAGATATGCAGGTTCTTTTTGGGCTCCAGGGTCCTCTGAATTGACTCCTTTTCTTCTCGGGCTTCGGTCCAGTCATCCTGCCACGTGTGGACATTTCTCCCACCATGCTCGAACTCAAGGGAGAACTGGAGCTGGGCGATGAGCTTGGTGAGCTCTCCAGCTCTGTAGGACAACTCAGCAGATATGCTCCAGTTGCACTCGACGCTGAACATGTACTGCTTGGCATAGCCCACCTTGTGGATGATCTTGTCAGACCAGATGATGGGGGAGTCGGAGTCGTTGTGCAGGATCTTTGTGCATTCCCAGCCGGCAGAGGAGATGCTCTTGGTGAGGGTCACACCCCGCCTCCCCTGGGGAAGAAATTCAGCACGTCAGAGCGGATGGAGTAGAAGGAATTCAGGCTGGCAGATCTCATCTCATTGTACAAGTAGAACTGAGCCCCCCACTTCTCGTCCACCTGGATCAGGGTTAGGAGGTAACCAATCCCAAAGTAGTAGAGCTCTTTTGTGCCTTCGGGGTGCAGGATGACGTTTCTTTCACCTTCAGCTGTTCTCAAATCAGTCACCCACCGCATTTCACCCTGGTTTTGGAAAATGATGAAGAATCCAAAACCAGTCTGCCCATAGTGGTCCCTGCTGCAGCACCTGGGATGCAAGTCAAAGACCTGGGGCTTTTCATCCATGCTCAGGTCCTTCACCACCTGGTAGGAGCTGCCTTTGAGGATGTAGATATTGGGCTCCCTCCCGCTGCCCACATAGTGATCCCCACCCTGGCACGCAGGGTGCAGTCTCTGGATCTTGATGTTGCGCCCGTTCTCAAGGAGCTCTGTCTGCAGGTAGCAGCCCAGGTCGGAGCAGACGATGCAGTCTCCATTGTCATTACGGAAGATGTCCGTGTCCAGGGAGTCCTTCCGAGGAACCAATGATCCAGTGACTGGCCTGGAGCCCTAGGGTGGGGATAAAGTGGAGGGAAGGGAAGGAAGCACTTGGCAGAAGGATCAAGGCAGTTTGAGACAATCATATGCACGTGGGGTTGGACTAGGAGATATCAGGGAACTTCTCTGTTTCTATTAAGGGAAAAACTTTTCAGTGACACCAGGAGTGAATCCCTCAGGGCAACAACAACTTCTCTTCACTCACCCCAGTGGAGCTACGCACGATATACAGCAGCTGGAGGAGACTGGTCCAATGACACCAATGGAGCTAGGGATGTTTGATATTAGCTCATCTGATCTTTTGTGAATCTTTCATGCTTAAAGACCCCCTGGTTCCAACAGTCACCAGGCACCTGGAGCCAGTGACGTAGCAAGGTTCTAACATCAGGGGGAGCGAACACATAAAAAAAGGCGACACTCGACATATCAAATTACTAATTACATACTTTTAAATTCGTTATACATATTTATTTTATACTTAAAATAAAAACACAAGAATGATCCAGCCACGGAAGGGTTTGCACAGCCGGCATTTCGCAGGAGAACTTTAGATTATACTTAGATATACTTTAGATCAGGGGTCGGCAACCTTTCAGAAGGTTCACTCTAATTTAAGGTTTCATTTATTCACTCTAATTTAAGGTTTTGTGTGCCAGTCATACATTTTAATGTTTTTAAAAGGTCTTTCGCTATAAGTCTATATATAACATAACTAGCGTTGTATTGTAAAATAAACAAGGTTTTCAAAATGTTTAAGAAGCTTTATTTAAAATTAAATAAAAATGTTGATCTTACGCTTCTGGCCTGCTCAGCCCGCTGCTGGTCTGGGGTTCAGTTCACCTAGGCTGGAGCGGACTGAGTGGGGCCTGCGCCTGGGACCCTGGCTGGCAAGGGTCCAGCAGCCTGAACCCAGACCGGCAGTGGGCTGTGCGGGGCCAGCACCTGGGATCCCAGGGTGGCGGTGGGGATGTGGGCGGTGCAAGAGTCAGGATGGGGGGGGTGCATGGGATGTGGGGGGGCTGGGTATGTGGGGGGGTGCAAGGGTCAGGGCAGAGGGCTGAGGGCATGTGAGGAGGGGTGCAGGTGTCAGGGCAGGAGGGGGCTGTGTATGTGTGGGGGTGCCAGAGCCAGGGCTGGGGTCCTGGGGGGAGTGAAGGAGTCAAGCAGAGGGCTGGGTGACTATGAGGGTGGTACAGGGCTCAGGGAAGGGGCCTGGGGGATATGCAGGAGCATGTTCTGCTCCACACAGAGCCAGACACGCTGCCCCATGGGAGCACGCAGCCTTGGCCCCCAGAGCTCCAGGGGAGGGGGGAAGGCAGGGGAGGGGCCGGTGGCTTGCTGTGCTCTGCCGGGCCCTCCGGCCCGGAAGCACAGACCCCATGGCTTGCCACGCCAGAAAGGTGGAGCCATTTGCCATTACACAGCTATGCTTCTGCCCCCTGCCCCTGCAGGGGGAGCGGGAGTGGAGAAGAGCAGGCCGGGCCGGGCTGGATTTTTAATGGCACACTGCTCCATCAGGCAGCAGCGTGCCATTAAAAATCAACTTGCATGCCGTCTTTGGCAAGCGTGCCGTAGGTTGCCGACCCCTGCTTTAGATTCTAGAAAGTAAATGACAGATTACAGTAGTTTATAATTGTCACAGGTTTTTAAAAAATACGGGCCATTTTTTCCAGTTACTAATTTCATTTTAAAATCAATCAATGAAATGCACTTCATGTATAATAGATCGTGGTACTAAAGCCACCAAAAAGGCATGACAAATACAAGTTTTATGAGAATTGGTGAGCAAAGATCTCATAGCTCTTCGGGGTTGGACAAAGCAGTAATTTCCCTTAAAGTAGCTTTATTCATGTTTGTTTTTTTTAAAACAGAAGTTATCTCTACGACAGGTTGGCAGTCTAACATTTTTGGAACACTGAGTCCTGAATGTTAGGGGGTTTTACCCAATTTAAGCTGTACACACACTGCTTAATTTGTGCAAGGGTTTGCCAAGGCTGAGTCCCAGCACCTGTAGGCTTGGCAATTCATAGCCCTGGTACCTTTGGGCTTGCTGTGTCAGCTATGAAAATTAAAAAATTGCTTGAGCCCTGGCACCTTTCATTACGAATTAAGCACTGATCTAGGGACATTTATTATTCTTTTTAGAGCCTCGCCTCGTAGAGGACTGTAAGTATATGAGAATCTCAGCTATATTAACAACAACAAATACAAGATACCAGCCCTTGTAGGAGAGGGGCAAAGCTGGAAAACAGGAACCCTAAAAGCTCAAAAACCAGAAGGCAAATAAAAAGAACCCCAATTGTATTATATTTTAAAATCTCATGATTTTAAAGCCAATCTTGAGATATTTGGGGGCTTGCCTCATGATTGTTTGAGTACTTGGTGTGAGCACTAGTAAGGGAATCACCTGCTTTTCAAGGCCATCCAGGATATATCCTTATGAAAAATCAAGGACAAAGGTTATTGTTGGGAGACCTGGCACCATAAGACGTTGCGTGGTAAGTCACAGGCACTGCTCGGAAACCAGGAAAGATGAAATCCTGCCCCTTCCCCTATTGAAGTCAAGGACAAACCCCTCATTGATCAGCATGGACAGAGACAGGCTCCCCCCAAGCAATGCTTGATGGGCAGCAGGGTCCTAACATACCACCTTGGTGCAGGACTTTAGGCCCCAAAAGGTGCCCCTTAATACAGACCAGGTGTTCTGGGGACGGAGTCAGCCCAGCTCCCCTCCCCGTTGACCCTTTGTACGGCCCCGTCAGCCCAGCTTGGATCAGAACTGAGCGTTGCGAGAGCTATTTCCAGTGGAGACAGGCCGGGGGAACGTGCTCGGGCGGGGGCAGGAAGGAGACTGCTGCGCGGGACATTGGGTCAACACCTATTCAGATGGAAGAGTACTTACCTACGGAATAACCACCACCATATTCAGCAACACCTCCTGTAAGCTAGGCATTTGTTGGAGGTCTCACCTTTAAGTCCTGAACCTGGCCAAACCATGCTAAGGTTGTGAGAGCTGACAGGATGCCAGCCAAAGGTAGTATTGTTGTAGGCAGGCCACTTCCCATTTGAAAAGCTTGTCTTCCAATTTTTGCCCCACACTGTTTGCCCACCCTAGAAATTCCACTAAACAATTTGCCTTGAGCAGAGATAACAGTGAGGGGCTCTTTGGTTCTTTGTGAGTCTCACTTGGCCGAGTACAGAATCCCTGCACTTTCAGTCCCTGCAAACGGTCTCTCACCGCCTGCTTGGGAGTGCAATTTAAAGGACGTCTCTTTTTAGGCAACCATAGTATAATTTTACCACTTGACTGCTGATAAATGAATGCCCTAGGTGCATGTGGTAGCTTATCTTTTGTGCTGTGGCACTTAGCAGTTATGGCCCTGCATGTCACTGATTTTGTATCAGCAGGACAATCAAGGAGTCACAAGATAGGACCTTATTGACCAGCATTAATTCAGACAGTCTGTATAGTGGAGTTGTTTTCCACGTCCAGGATTGGTCATGTGCGGATGTGAGTTAGGGGCAAAAAATTGGCATCAGTTCCCTTCTCCCACCAGGTATAATTAACAAGGAGAATTAAAAAACCTGGGACCAGAAGTGAATCAATCATGTCTCTGACACTGGAAGGTAATCAGTCACCTAAAAGCCTTTGAAAAACAAGCCAGATATACGCCAAGTAGCTTTAGGGTTGCCAATCTCCAGGAATTAAATGTTAATCTTTAATTAAAGATTATGTCATGCGATAAAGCCTGCAGGAATATATGCAACCAAAACCGGCATCTCTAGGCCTTAAACCTACAAGTCCCCTGTTACTGTCTGGAGAGTGCTAAATCTATTTGTTCTGTGCCATGCTGAACGCTTTCCCCTGTTTGTATTTTCTCCTGTTCTGAAGTGATTCACAAGAATAATAATAATACATTAATGATAGCTAGGATGCTTCAGAGTGGGCCTGAAGGCCCACAAGATAGGCTGAGCAGGTGATCACATGCTTGATGCATGAACAGGGGGGCTCAGAAGGTGGGTGAATGAAGTCAGCAAGCAGGAGCTGGGTGGATAAACCCCCCCCTTGCACTCAAGGTTGGGAAGTGCGGATAAAAAAGTTCTCAGTATTGGTAAGGAAGCTGCTTGTGTGCCAGGAACTGCTCAAGGCCATGAATTTTGTGATCAAATGCATCACCAGGTGCCCTTAATTAACCGCAGGCAATTAAATGCTTTAACTGTGATGAAAACTTGCTTCTATACATTTGTGCTGTATTGAGGAAAGCGAGGGGCTGGTTCTGGTTCTCTGTGGCTTGTGTGCATCATCAGTCAAGAACTTGGCTTTGGACTTTGCTGGGTTGCCTGTCTCTCTTGCGGTCAGACAAGGAACCTGAAAAGTCTGGGACAAAGACAACCGGGACAATGACTAACAAAAAGACTCTGCTTTGGCAAGGCAGACATGGTTCAACCTGTGAATCACGCTGGAAGTGTTTCATTTGAACTACCCTGCAGCAGGCAAAGCCCAAAGCAGGCCCTGCCCAGGGGGGAAAGCGGCTCCCGGATGCTCTGTTTGCTTCTGGGCTAAGAGCTGGGGCTGACTCACATCGGCCGCTCAGCTGTGTGAAGATCGGACCGCGAGGGCTCAGGAAGCCAAGCTACAAGCTGGGGGGAAAAGCAAGAGCTGGGGCGGCGTGTGCAGCCCCCGGCAGGCGGGGGGGGACCCTGCAGCGGCGCTGAGCTGCCTCCACGAGCCTGCTGCTCCTCAGCCCCCCAGCCCGGCAGAGCCCACCCCCGCGGGGCGGGAGCCCCCTCCTGCTGGCCGGGAGCCGGCTCCGGCCCTGCTCCCCCCCGCGGCTCCGCTGCTGCCCGGGACAGGAACGGGGCAGCGCTGGGAAGTGGCTGCAGGGAGATCTGCACGGGGGGGCATTGTCCGGGGGGAGGGGCAGGGGAAGGGGAGAGCCCGGGGTCCTGCCCCGGGAGGATCCCGCCTCCCCCAGGATCCCAGTGACCATCCTTGGTCTGTGTGAGCTCAGCACGCCCGCCTCCCCCCGCGTGAGGACGAAGGGCAGGGCAGGGCTGCCCTGCCTGGAGAGAGGGCGGTGAGGAAATACCAGTGGTGATCCTGGTGAATGACTCGGGGCCCAGCAAGGGGGCCGCAAATGAAATTGAAAAGAAAACAGGGCACCTAAGTTCCCTCAGTCTGACCTGGGCTCACCCCTCCCAACCTCCCCTGACGGTGCCCCTCATTCCAGACCTGCAGCCCCCCGCTAGCCCAGCCCTGGGTTCCCCAACAGCTCTGCTGGTGCCCCTCAGTCCCAACCCGCAGCCCCCTGCTAGCCAAGCCTGCCCCCTCAGCTCTGCCCTTCAGTCCCGACCCGCAGCCCCCTATTAGCCAAGCCCGCCTGCCCCCCAGCTCTGCTGGTGCCCCTCAGTCCCGACCCACAGCCCCCTGCTAGCCAAGCCTGCCCCCTCAGCTCTGCCCTTCAGTCCCGACCCGCAGCCCCCTATTAGCCAAGCCCGCCTGCCCCCCAGCTCTGCTGGTGCCCCTCAGTCCCGACCCACAGCCCCCTGCTAGCCAAGCCTGCCCCCTCAGCTCTGCCCTTCAGTCCCGACCCGCAGCCCCCTATTAGCCAAGCCCGCATGCCCCCCAGCTCTGCTGGTGCCCCTCAGTCCCGACCCACAGCCCCCTGCTAGCCAAGCCCGCCCCCCCAGCTCTGCTGGTGCCCCTCAGTCCCGACCCACAGCCCCCTGCTAGCCAAGCCCGCCCCTCCAGCTCTGCCAGTGCCCCTCAGTCCCGACCCGCAGCCCCCTGCTAGCCAAGCCTTCCCCCCCAGCTCTGCCCCTCAGTCCCGACCCGCAGCCCCCTGCTAGGCAAGCCTGCCCCTCCAGCTCTGCCCCTCAGTCCTGACCTGCAGCTCCCTGCTAGCCAAGCCCGCCCCTCCAGCTCTGCCCTTCAGTCTCGACCCAAAGCCCCCTGCTAGCCAAGCCTGCCCCCCCAGCTCTGCCCCTCAGTCCTGATCCGCAGACCCCTGCTAGCCAAGCCTGCCCCTCCAGCTCTGCCCCTCAGTCCCGACCCACAGCCCCCTGCTAGCCAAGCCCACCCCCCACCCCAGCTCTGCCAGTGCTCCTCAGTCCTCACCTGCCATCCCCTGCTAGCCCAGCCCTAGGCTGGCTGGTCATGAGGAAGATACTGTTAGGAGTTGTGTTTGCAGTCACTGGCCCTGTCTGGGTGTCTCCCGCTGGGGTGGATGGAGCTGGGCATTTCTGTTGAGGATCCCCCACCCCATGAGTTGCTCACAAAGGAACCAGGGTATAACAGGCAGAGTTGGGCATTCCCTCCACCTTCCCCCGCCCCGATCTGCCTCTCTGGGCGTCACCAACATGCCCTGTTCTTCCCTGGCTCCCGGAATGCAATTCCCCCTTCCCTGCAGCCTACAGGGAGCCCAGAACCAGGTGGCCTCTCCGTGGCTGGACCACCTGTACCCGGATTGTCCTGAGGCTTGTGCTCTGCCTCAGTGGCTCTCGACCTTCCCCGACTGTCCCCCTTTCAGGACTTTGATTTACGTCCCCCCAAGTTACCCCTCACTCAAAAGCTACTTGCTTACAAAATCAGACATCAACATACAAAAGTGTGGCAGCCCATGACTCCTGAAAACGGGCTTCCTTTCTCATTTTTACCAGAGTGCCTTTTACGTACAGCCTGTTGTACAGTCCATATGTAGAGCAGTAGAAACAAGTCATTGTCTAAATGAAATTTTAGTTTGTACTGACTTCGCTAGTGCTTTTTATGTAGCCTGAAAACTAGGCAAATATCTAGATGAGTTGATGTACCCCCGGAAGACCCCTGCATACCCCTAGGGGTACACTTACCCGTGACTGAGAACCATTGGGCTATATCAGTGGTTCTCAACCTTTTTTCATTTGTGGACCCTTTGTCTGTATACATAGTGGAATTCTGTTCAGTCAATTTTCAGTCTAAGTCTTCTGTGGACCCCTGTCAACATAGTTTGTGGGGCCCCAGGCCTCTGCAGACCACAGGTGGGGAACCACTGGTCTACATTGGCCTGGGGAACAAGAGTCCCAGCTCAGCCTGGCTCATCCAAGCAGCATTGCCAACTCTCATGATCTTGTCATAAGTCTCATGATAATTAGTGTTTTCCTTAAAGTCCCAGCTCCTGGAGTCAAGTGGATCTGTGATGATTTCAGCCATCATTCTTAAAGGAAAAGTAAGTTTCTAGCCCTTGTGGCTGTGGAGAAAGCTTCAGAATGTGCACCCTAAAGGCTCAAAAAGCAGACGGCAAAGAAAAAGAATCCCAGATCTATTATTTTCACAAAATCTCACGATTTTTGAACCTTTGGGGTAGGCAATACTGAACTGCTAAGTGTTAGAGGGCTTTCCCTTCACCCTCCCACTTCCCTGGTTCTTGTCACGCAGACAGCAAGCAGCAAAAGACCGGAAGTCCCAATCAAAGAGACTGCAATGTTTATTGGGGTTAGTTTCCAAGCAAGCATATTCTGAAGCCCTTCCCACCAGCCAGACTTATCTCTATACACTGATAGAGTCTGTTCCCCAGTGTTCCCTTCCCGGCTACGACGCCGCAGAGCATTTACCCCACGTCCCTCTATCCAGCTCGGACACCGCAGAGCATTTACCCCATGTCCCCTTTCCCAGTGAGGCTGTACAGCGTTGCCTGTGTCCCTGTTCTCCACCCTTAACAAACATGATTCCAATTTCCCTTCCACTTCCTGTTTGACCCCAGTTTATACAGTAATATTCTCAGCTATACCTTAACCAATCACTGTACTGAAATGTAACCAACCAATCCTAACTCATTGTAAGATAATTCTCTAACCCATTATATCCCCCTACCCTAATTAACTTACACCCAGCAAAATTAATTCTACAGCAGACAGAAGCAATTAGAGACCCAGACAGCTTAACAATAGAACAGTGGGGGCCATAAAGATAAAACAGACAGAAATGAGGGTTTCACAGCCACTGATAAGTGATTTCTTGCCAGACCAGATGCTGTCAAACTAAGTTCTCTTTAACCATCTTAAGATTTGTCTCTTTATCTGGTGGTGATGGGCACTATCAGGACAGGATCGTCTTCCTAACAGCCCAGTCCCACCCTATTTCAGTGTGGTTGGTTTGGGACGGGAGGATGTGACCATTCCTTTCCCAGCTTATGGCTGCCTCTGCTGCTTAGCCAAAGAACCAGGCCTCAGCCTACCCTAGTGATCAAAGGCCCAGACACAGGCGGACTGTGATTTTGATTCTTTGTTTTATACCCCTGTAACTACCTAAGTGATAAAAATACACTTAAGTTCTTAAAGTACAGGCCTTCCCAGGCAGGCCTGAATATTTATATCCTAACACTAAGGAAAGTCAGGCAAAGCTGGACGTGAAGAGCTGGGATGATGCAGATTGGCTATGCTAAGGTCAAAGGAACAGAGCTCAGGGGTTTGCATGGCTCACGGCAGGGCCCAGGCCGGCTTGACAAGGAGCTGAAAGGGCCACAGGATGGGAGGGTCTTGCTTAGCACACGCAGGGGCAGCTCTAGGCGTTTTGCCACCCAAGCACGGCAGGCAGGCAGTGGGACCAGCGGACTCTCTGCAGGCAAGCCGTCCCCCCCCCCCGCGGCTTGCTGCCCCAAGCACGCGTTAAACAGCTGTGAATATGCAGGTTTAAATCCTCTTTCGCTCCAGGCCACCATCCCCGTTTTTTTAGTTTTTCTAATGCCTCTTCCTGTTTTGGATGATCACAGTTGAACCATGTATCCATCCTAAAAGGAGATACTGCTTCTGCTGAGGGATTTCCAGAACCCATTTATTTTCTGGTTTTGCCAGAATTAGATATCGCTCCTTTCTCAAGATACAAGGACTTATGTCTCAGGACCTTATGTTACTACACTGCCTATTAATTTCATCTGGTGACCCCTAGTGACACTATCTGATTAAAATATGACTATAGATCATTGTTGCAACCACCGTTCTACATTTGCTCCAAATCTTGTACAAAGGTTGTCAAGTGAGATGTCTTTGAAAAGGTTATGATTTGCTGGTTATGATTATGCTATCTGGATACATGTATCATTTTTGTATTTGAAGTTATAAGTGTAACCCTTCTGCCCCTCTGAGTTGGCAGCAACAAGGACCAGGTTCAGCGTCCGGGGTTCTGTTTCAATAACACAATGCAAAACCGGCTCGAGCCCCCACCCAGTGACCTGGGACAATTACATACCACCCCTCAGGCACCTCTAGGAGGCAATACTTCCCCTCTCGCAAGCATGGAGTCCAAGTGTAGCAAAATCCTTTTAATAAAGGAGAGAAACAATGCAGCATTATGCTGGGAAACACCTCAAACAGGATTCATAACACAAACCATGAGCAAAAACCCACCAAGTAAGTTTTGGCAGTGTCCTTTTCCCCTCAGGGTCTTAAGTCCAATCACCCCAAAGTCCAACAACCCAAAAGTCTCTGTCCCTGGTCAGTGCCGCCCCAGAGTTCAAAAGTTTATCTGCAGAGTTTTACCCCCCCAGCGTGGGTGGAAATGGGGCGGGGACACACAGGGTGTTAAGGGGCACCTTACGTGGTCCAAGGCTGACTGCCCCGCCTCTCCATGGAGTTCTGTTGCAGCCTTCACCACAACCGGCTCAACTCCACCAGCCCCACCGCTCAAGACAACCTGCAAACCGCTCCACGCCGCTTGCTCGCTGTTCCGTGGGCCACTCCAGCCATCCCACAAACGGCTCTGCTCTACGTTCCGTGGGCTGCAGCAACCATCCTATTCCGCTCCTAAAATCTAAAGGTTTATTCATAGAAAGAAAGGAAGCTGAGAGTTACAATTGGTTAAATGGAATCAATCACATACAGTAATGGCAAAGTTCTTGCTAACTGTTCCACTCTGCCAGCCGCTTAGCAATAGATCTTCAGGCTCCCCCACTAGTTAACGCAGCACTCGGTGATCTCAGCTCAGTAAGTTTAGCTCTTTTAGTGATTTCAGCTTGTAGTAGGGGAGCCCCATTGGCCCAAAGTGAATTCAGCTCAGCTCAGTAGTCTCTAGCTAGACTCTTAATGGAATCAAAATTAACTCTGCTATTTAACAGTGGAGAGAGAAGGTACAAAGGGTGTTCCAGGTCCTCAAAAGAGGACCCATAGCATCAGATACACATACTAATCCCCAACCTTTTTCTATACACTGTGTTTTGGAACCCATGTCCCTTGTCTAGCGAGTGTCAGGGTAGAGCTCATCCTGACTCTGTTTACATAAGTATTGGCTCTATACCTGGATTTCAAATGTTGGCTCTTGGGGTAGTGCCCAGCACATCTTGGAGGAACTATTCAAGCTAAGTGGTTCATCAAGAAACACTTGGTTGACAATGGACTATGGGAGATGCCCATCTACACTGAGTGGGCTGTCATGTAAACGTGCTGTCTGGAGTCTAGGTAAATGGCTTCCTGCAATGAGTGAGGGAAATTGGGCATGAACATGTGACTTGCCCATATGACTCCAAACTCCATCTTGTTGCTGTAATTTTCCACAGTAAGAACAATGGGATGCCCTCCACATGGCAAAAGTTATAAAAGGCCTTGGAAACACCTCCAATTTGTCCTCAGTCCTACTTCTTACCTCTGGAGGGATCTTGCTACAAATTGAAGCTCTGAACAAAGGACTGAATGATCCATCCCAGCTGGGGATGTTCCAGAGACTTGATTTAAGCCTGCAGTTTATTCCATCACTGCTACAAACCTGAACCAAGAACTTTGCCATTACTGTATGTGATTGATTCCATTTAACCAATTGTAACTCTCAGCTTCCTTCCGTTCTTTCTTTCTCTTTCTTTCTTTCTTTCTTTCTTTCTATGAATAAACCTTTAGATTTTAGATACTAAAGGATTGGCACCAGCGTGATTTTTGGGTAAGATGTAAGTTATATATTGACCTTGGGTATGTGGCTAGTCCTTTGGGATCAGAAGAAGCTATTATTTGATTAGACTGGTTGTACAGAACCACTCGTCTCTGAATCCAGTGTTTTTGGTGGTGATATAAGAACTGAGGAAACTGCTTTTATGTTTTCTTGTTAGCCAGTGTGGTGAACCAGGAGTTAACTTTTGTGGCTGGTTTGGTCTATCTTATAAAAGAAGAACCATTACGTTTCGGTTGTGTTTGCCCTATTTCTCAGCAGTTCTTCCTGAATTTGGCATCCTCAGTTGTGATCCACTAAGGCCCAGTTACACCTAGTTCTTGTGTTATGAAGAGGAGTAAATAACACTTCCTTCTTTACTTTCTCCACACCAGTCATGATTTTATAGACCGCTATCATATCCCCCCTGTAGTCGTGTCTTTTCCAAGCTGAAATGTCCCAGTCTTATTAATCTCTCCTCAGATGGCACGTTCCATACCCTTCATCATTTCTTCTGATAAACTTTTGGGATAAAACGCTACCAAATGTAAAAGGATCACCGTGTGACTCATAGTAAGAGATAGTCCTTGTCCCAAGCAGCTTACATGTTAAACAGACCAAAAAAAAAGGGAATGGTAGCAGGATTCAACCTAAGGCAAAGTAGTGACCCCATGTGAAGATGAGCCCACCTGTTATTAACTCCATTCACGTTATTATTATTTGCCCTCATATCAACACCATGATATTTAACATGCAGCTTATTCTGGGCTGGAGTTCACTTGACTCTTCTAAAATAGGATGTATGCAAAATGCATAACTGAATTTCCTGTTTAAAGCCGGAGATTCTCTTGATGCTGCAGCTCTTGAAGAGAAAATTGAGACAATCTGCATCCCTCTGTGTCTGTGCAATTTACAGCAAATTCCCATGAGAGCTCTCCTCAGAATCAGAGGGATGCTATTATGGCTCAATACTGCATCCCATCTAGTGGGTCTCACATATAATTTAATTCCTGCAGACATGAGAGATGCCCAAGTATTATTAGAGAAGTCTCCGTGTCTCTTTTTTTACTATCCACGGATCCAGACACAATTAGAATTTGTGGCATCTGGTGGAGAAGTTAAAGTGGACTCTCTCTGGATCTCCTGCAAAACCTCTGGATTCAGTGTTGGTGATTATGGGATGACCTGGTACAGAAACACACCTAGAAAGGGACTGGAGTGGCTCTCAACCATTAGTCATTGGGCCAGAGGTACAAAAAATTACGCGGCTTCAGTGAAAGGCCAATTCATCATTGCCAGGGACAGTCCCAACAACCTGTTGTATTTGCACATGCACTTGTTGGAGGTCAGACAAGAATGGTTTTTACTGCAGATTTCTGCTGGGGAGGCTGAAAGTCTGAACAGTAGAAAATCCCAAAGGAAACCGTCTCGGACAATCCACTCAGCTTTAACAATAGTAACGGGTTACCTACTGCCATCCACTTCTTTCCCTGACCCTGGACCCTGGGATTCCTTCCCTCTTCCCCTAGTGCCAGCTTTCCCCAGTCCCCTTGCGGCACCTCATTCCTCCAGCTCTATCCAGTCTAAGTCTCCAAGAGACAACAGAAACCAAGGCCTCTCACCAGGCTTTGCAGGGACTCCTTCCAAAGGAGCTGCTCTGTGCCTTAAAATGGGGCCAGAGGGAGGTCTTGGAAGATGCATGGGGATGTGTCCACCATGGGAGAGTGGATAGAGAGAACATGCAATGGGTTAGTGAGTTTCCTGAACAAGAGGGCAAGGACTGGGGGGCTTAGACATATTGGATGTGACCTGTGTAGGCCTTTATCTACCTAGTTATCCTTAATGGACTCACGTCCATGCTCTGGCCAGGTGGTGCTGCCTCACACCAGCTCTGACCCCTGCGCTGATCCAGGCCCATTCTCTCTCTCTCACCCATGGCAGCTGTGGCTGACCCTGCACCCGCCTGCTGGGGGCTGACCATCACATCAGCCCAGGCCCCGAGAGCAGCGAGGCTGGGTGGGGTCGGACCGGAGCGAACACCACTACGGACAGGCTGCAGGAGGTGGTGAGGAATGGCACATGCAGAGAACAGTGCTGGCATTACAACTAGGGCTGCTAATTTTGGTTGGACATATTTCTGGAGGTTTCATCTTCTGACATAATCTTTAATTCAATATTAATCTTTAATTCCTGGAGACTCCAGGACAATCCTGGAGGGCTGGCAACCCTAATTACAACCCCACCACCATTCTGTGGGCCGGCAACCCCCATGCCAAGAAATCAGTGTTCCAGGTAAATCTCCCCCCACCCAGAGCGGCCAGCCTGCAGCAACCTGGTCCAGGGCAAGGAGCTGATGGAAACCACCATGGCCCCTGGTGCATCATGGGAGATGCTGCCTAGCTAGGGAGCCCAACATCTAGGACATCTCCGGAGAGGTCTCTCCAGTGTTAGTGCCCTTCTGCAAGGCGCTAGTGGAAACGGGATGAAATTTAACATGGGCTCATGCAAATAGGGACAAGTAAGAAGAAAATTCCTGCTCTGAGCTGGAGGCTCATCAGCTGGAAGCGACAGAGCAGGAGGGAGACTTGGGTGTGTCAGTGGATTGCAGGATGACCATGGGCCACAAACAGGATGAGTCCGGGAGAAAGGTCAATATGGTCCTGGGATGGAGAAGCCCAGGTATTTCCAGTAAAGGGACATTTGAATGCCAGCGTAGAAGGCACTAGGCAAAGCTCAGCTGGAATCTGGTGCAGAGTTCTGGGCAGCCCTGTCCCAGAAAGAAGGATTCCTGCTGGAGCAGGTGCCGAGCAGGGCTGGTGGGATAATTGGGGAAATGGAGAGTCGGTCTCGTGAGAGGGGAATAAAACACTTGGGTAGGTTAGCCTGAAACACAGACTGAACAGGATCTGATTGCTTTATAAATACAGCAGGAGCAGGGGGAACACCAGGGAGAGAGACGAGCTGTTGAAACTAAAGGACAAATCAAATGGGAATAAATATGGCAGGGATCAATGGAGGCTGGAGATGAGGAGAAGGTTTCTAACCATCAGAGGGGGAAGGTTCTGGAACAACCTCCAATGGGAGCAGTTCGGGGGAGAGGGGGGAACAACCTAACAAGGATGCACACAGAGCTTGATATGTTTATGGATGGGATGATATGACAGGGCTGCCTGAGACAGGAGGAACTGGATCCCATGACCCAGTAGGAGCCGTCCAGTCCTGTATTCCCACCAGAAAGAATAGGGGCATGAGGCACCCAACTACCACTCGCATGATGCACCATGACCAGAAATGTTTAGGCTTTGATTTTTAACATGTTTCAGGAAAAATGTTGAAAATGGAGAAATGCCCCACACCCACATTTTATGAGCATCTGTATGTATTGTTCGCCTTCCCTGGAGGGTCTTCAAGTGAACTCAACCCCAAGGCTACCCAACAAACAGGACCCTGGGTGAAATCCTAGACCCACAGATGTGGATGGGAGCTTTGCTGTTGACGTCCATAGGGGCAGGGGCTCACTGGAGCTGGGGGAGAGTCAGTGTTCCCGTCCCGCAGGAAATGGCAACATTTCAATCTTTGTTTTCAAAGAAAAGTTGAGATGTCAACATTTTTCATAGAATGCAAATTCCAAAGCCAGGTTTGACTCAGAAATGTCAAAATGTTTCATTGCAACATTTTCAATCAAAATGAAACATGCCAGGATGTGAACAGATTGAAACATTTCCTTCCATGTGAACAAATTGGAGAGAGTCCAGGGGAGAGAAACAACAAAAAAAATGATCAGAGGTTTAGAACAGCTGACCTTGGGAGGAAAGGCTGAAAGAACTGGGCATGTTTGGGCTAGAAAAGACGAAGCTGAAGAGGGGACATGATAACTGTCTTCAAATATATTAAGGGCTGTTATAAAGAGGACAGTGATCAAATGTTCTCCATGTCTATTGAAGACAGAACAAGAAGTAATGGGCGTAATCTGCAGCAAGGAAGATTAAGATTGTATATTATGAAAAACTGTCCAACTCTAAGGCTAGTTAAGCTCTGGAACAGGTTAACTAGGGAGGCTGTGGAATCCGTCATTGGAAGTGTTCAAGTCCAGATTGGACATACACCTGTCAGGGACAGTCTAGGTTTATTTGGTCCAGCCTCAGTGCACAGGGTTAGACTAGATGACCTCTCAAGATACCATCCAGCCCAGCTTTTCTATGGTTCTAAGATTTTGGTTTGTTGAGCTTACCCCAAATGCTTCATTTCGAGCGAGTTCAACATTAAGCTGCAGTTCCTTATCAGTGCATTGCCTTCAGGCAGGGGCACGCACAGAAACTTAACTTTGATCCCTTTTGCTGGGGCATGTTCTGTATCCGCTCCCCCGGCTCCAGCAGGAGCTCGCTGTCCTCCCTGCAGCCCCAAGGCTAGGAGGATCTTGCTCTCCCCACCACTGCAGCCTGGGCCTGAAAGAGCTCTGTGCCTCCCACGATTATGTGTGTGCCTCTGCTACCCCCCTTGTGCATAGCCCTGCCTTCTGGGAGCTGTAGTTCAAATCTCTATTTTCCCTTATGTAGTCCCTGCCTGGATTACATCTCCCACAATACTCTGAGCTTCATGATTCCCATGATGCTCCAAACAGCTCAATCAGAAGCAAATCTGAGTTGCATTATGGGAGATGTAGCCCTCCAGGGACCCAAGTCCTTATGAGAGAATTGAGACCTGAAGTACAACTCCCGTAAGCCAATGCACAGGTAGCAAAAATCAGTTTAACATATTGTTGAACTGATTCCAAACTAAATGTTTCAGATCATTTAAAAAAATGAAATATTCTGATGTGGGTGAAATGGACCCACGATTAAATATTTCATTTCAATTTTCCAGATGGAAAATTAAAAATTCATGGAAAAATCAATTTTTTTTCTGTGGAAAATTTCAATTTTGTATAAACTGCCCTTTCCACAGGTACATTTTCCCAGCTCTAGATTTCACTCTCTGCTGGCCCATTTTCAGGCTGGTTCTGTTTGGTGGAAAGAGCTGGGCCTTTAGCTGCAGAGAACACCTGTCCCACATGCAGTCTAAGATCTCCAGAGGACAGGCTGGGCTGGGTAATGTCAGTCACTGATGTTATTCTCCTTATTGGCAGGGCAATTCTGGCGGGCCCCTGGTTTCTCTGTGGAGAGAGATGGCTGAATGAATGGAGAGGTGGGTATAGGGATGGGAGGATGGATGGAGTGCGTATGGAGCTGGATGGGTGTGTAGGGCGAGGGATGGGTAGATGGATTGATGCATACATGGATGGATGGAGGAGTGTGTAAATGAAGATGGAAGGATATGTACAGTGATGGAGGGGGTATATGGGGATGGATGGATAGATGAAGGGGTGTGTAGAAGGATGGAAGGATGGACGGAGGGGTGTGTGTAAGGATGGAGGAATGGGAGATGGATAGAACAGTGAGTATGGGGTGAATGGATGCAAGGCCGGCTCTAGCCATTTCACCGCCCCAAGGATGTGTTTCTGCGGACGGTCAGCTGGTCCCGCGGCTCCAGTGGACCTGCTGCAGGCGTTTCTGCGGACGGTCAGCTGGTCCCGTGGCTCCAGTGGACCTGCTGCAGGCGTTTCTGCGGACGGTCAGCTGGTCCCGCGGCTCCAGTGGACCTGCTGCAGGCGTTTCTGCGGACGGTCAGCTGGTCCCGTGGCTCCAGTGGACCTGCTGCAGGCGTTTCTGCGGACGGTCAGCTGGTCCCGCGGCTCCAGTGGACCTGCTGCAGGCGTTTCTGCGGACGGTCAGCTGGTCCCGTGGCTCCAGTGGACCTGCTGCAGGCGTTTCTGTGGACAGTCAGCTGGTCCCGCGGCTCAGGGGGACCTGCCGCAGGCACGCCTGCGGGAGGTCCACCGGAGTCGCCTGCCACCCTCCTGGCAACCAGCAGAGCGCCCCCCGCGGCATGCCGCCCCAAGCACACGCTTGGCGCACTGGGGCCTGGAGCCGGCCCTGGATGGATGGATAGATAGCATAGGTGCCAGAGATGGGGGCAAGAGGGACATTGTCTCCCCTCTTTGAGACCGTGAACTTGGCAGGGGCTCAACGAGCCCCCTCGCCTTATCCTCGACTGGTGCTGGGTGTTGTAACACTGGTGCCCTGTCCCTGCTAGTCAGTGCCGGTGGTAGGGGGCGCTGTGCTAGCAGGGACAGAAACACATGGGCCAAACTTGAACGGCACGGCCACCCCGTGTACCATGTAGCAACACCACCCACCCACCCATTCAAATGTGGCCTGGCTGCCTCGCTGTCCTGACAGGAGGGTGGGTGGGCCAAATCTGAGCGCGTGGCATGGGGACCTGGCACCTGGCCCCGGCACTTATGTAGCCCTTTCAGCACCCCGCTGGATGGATTACAAGTGTCTGAAACCCTCCATTATCCCTCCTCCACTCTGATTTTGCAGGGCGATTCTGGAGCCCCCTGTTTACAAGGGGAAGGCCCAGGGCATTGTCGCCTATGGAAACGGCAAAGCGCAGCCCCCTCGCACATTCACCAGAATTTCCAGCTTCTTGCCTGGGACAGAGGCGACGCTGGAGGAATTGCAGCATTAGGAGAGAGAGCTGGGCTCTGCCTCAGGCGATATTTCACACGGCAGATGCTCTGGATGAATTATTTTCCCAACTTTCCTTAAGCAAAAGGCTAGCAATAGCGTCTCAGTATAACCCTGCCCTTCCCCTGAACCACAGAACTAGGGGGCACTGTGCTGCGGGGCCAGGGGGGCTCCCTAGGGGGCACTCTCCCCTCACAGTCAGTGCTGGAGCTAGGGGGCACTGTGCTGTGGGGCCAGGGGGGCTCCCTAGGGGGCACTCTCCCCTCACAGTCAGTGCTGGAGCTAGGGGGCGCTGTGCTGTGGGGCCAGGGGGGCTCCCTAGGGGGCACTCTCCCCTCACAGTCACTGCTGGAGCGAGGGGGCGCTGTGCTGTGGGGCCAGGGGGGCTCCCTAGGGGGCACTCTCCCCTCACAGTCATGGCTGGAGCTAGGGGGCGCTGTGCTGCGGGGCAAGGGGGGCTCCCTAGGGGGCACTCTCCTCTCATAGTGCTGGCGCTAGGGGGCACTGTGCTGTGGGGCAGGGGGGCTCCCTAGGGGGCACTATCCCTTCACAGTCAGTTCTGGAGCTAGGGGGCGCTGTGCTGCAGGGAGCAGGGCAGGGGGGCTCCCTGGGGGGCACTCTCTCCTCACAGTCAGTGCTGGAGCTAAGGGGCGCTGTGCTGTGGGGCCAGGGGGGCTCCCTAGGGGGCACTCTCCCCTCATAGTGCTGGTGCTAGGGGGCGCTGTGCTGTGGGGCGAGAGGGGCTCCCTAGGGGGCACTCTCCCCTCATAGTGCTGGTGCTAGGGGGCGCTGTGCTGCAGGGAGCAGGGCAGGGGGGCTCCCTAGGAGGCACTCTCCCCTCACAGTCAGTGCTGGTGCTAGGGGGCGCTGTGCTGTGGAGTCAGGGGGCTCCCTAGGGGACACTCTCCCCTCATAGTGCTGGCGCTAGGGGGGCTGTGCTGCAGGGAGCAGGGCAGGGGGGCTTCCTAGGGGGCACTCTCCCCTCACAGTCAGTGCTGGAGCTAGGGGGCACTGTGCTGTGGGGCCGGGGGGCTCCCTAGGGGGCACTCTCCCCTCATAGTGCTGGAGCTAGGGGGCGCTGTGCTGCAGGGAGCAGGCAGGGGGGCTCCCTAGGGGACACTCTCCCCTCACAGTCAGTGCTGGAGCTAGGGGGCGCTGTGCTGTGGGGCCAGGGGGGCTCCCTAGGGGGCACTCTCCCCTCACAGTCAGTTCTGGAGCTAGGGGGCGCTGTGCTGTGGGGCCAGGGGGGCTCCCTAGGGGGAACTCTACCCTCACAGTCAGTGCTGGAGCTAGGGGGGGCTGTGCTGTGGGGCCAGGGGGGCTCCCTAGGGGGAACTCTACCCTCACAGTCAGTGCTGGAGCTAGGGGGGGCTGTGCTGTGGGGTCAGGGGGGGCTCCCTAGGGGGCACTCTCCCCTCACAGTCAGTGCTGGAGCTAGGGGGCGCTGTGCTGCGGGAAGAGGGGCAGGAGTGGCTCCCTACGGGGCACTCTCCCCTCACAGTCAGTGCTGGAGCTAGGGGGCGCTGTGCTGTGGGGCCAGGGGGGCTCCCTAGGGGGAACTCTACCCTCACAGTCAGTGCTGGAGCTAGGGGGGGCTGTGCTGTGGGGCCAGGGGGGCTCTCTAGACGGCACTCTCCCCTCATAGTGCTGGAGCTAGGGGGGCTGTGCTGCAGGGAGAAGGCAGGGGGGCTCCCTAGGGGACACTCTCCCCTCACAGTCAGTGCTGGAGCTAGGGGGCGCTGTGCTGCGGGAAGAGGGGCAGGAGTGGCTCCCTACGGGGCACTCTCTCCTCACAGTCAGTGCTGGAGCTAGGGGGCGCTGTGCTGTGGGGCCAGGGGGGCTCCCTAGGGGGAACTCTACCCTCACAGTCAGTGCTGGAGCTAGGGGGGGCTGTGCTGTGGGGCCAGGGGGGCTCCCTACGGGGCACTCTCCCCTCACAGTCAGTGCTGGAGCTAGGGGGCGCTGTGCTGTGGGGCCAGGGGGGCTCCCTAGAGGGCACTTTCCCCTCACAGTCAGTGCTGGAGCTAGGGGGTGCTGTGCTGTGGGTCCAGGGGGGCTCCCTAGGGGGCACTCTCCCCTCACAGTCAGTTCTGGAGCTAGGGGGCGCTGTGCTGCAGGGAGCAGGGTAGGGGGGCTCCCTAGGGGTCACTCTCCCCTCACAGTCAGTGCTGGAGCTAGGGGGCGCTGTGCTGTGGGGCCAGGGGGGCTCCCTAGGGGGAACTCTACCCTCACAGTCAGTGCTGGAGCTAGGGGGGGCTGTGCTGTGGGGCCAGGGGGGCTCCCTACGGGGCACTCTCCCCTCACAGTCAGTGCTGGAGCTAGGGGGCGCTGTGCTGTGGGGCCAGGGGGGCTCCCTAGAGGGCACTTTCCCCTCACAGTCAGTGCTGGAGCTAGGGGGTGCTGAGCTGTGGGTCCAGGGGGGCTCCCTAGGGGGCACTCTCCCCTCACAGTCAGTTCTGGAGCTAGGGGGCGCTGTGCTGCAGGGAGCAGGGTAGGGGGGCTCCCTAGGGGTCACTCTCCCCTCACAGTCAGTGCTGGAGCTAGGGGGCGCTGTGCTGTGGGGCCAGGGGGGCTCCCTAGGGGTCACTCTCCCCTCACAGTCAGTGCTGGAGCTAGGGGTGCTGTGCTGCGGGGCGAGAGGGGCTCCCTAGGGGGCACTCTCCCCTCATAGTGCTGGAGCTAGGGGGCGCTGTGCTGCAGGGAGCAGGCCAGGGGGGCTCCCTACGGGGCACTCTCCCCTCACAGTCAGTGCTGGAGCTAGGGGGCGCTGTGCTGTGGGGTCAGGGGGGCTCCCTAGGGGGCACTCTCCCCTTAGAGTCAGTGCTGGAGCTAGGGGTGCTGTGCTGCGGGGCCATGGGGCTCCCTAGGGGACACTCTCCCCTCATAGTGCTGGTGCTAGGGGGCGCTGTGCTGCAGGGAGCAGGGCAGGGGGGGCTCCCTGGGGGGCACACTCTCCTCACAGTCAGTGCTGGAGCTAGGGGGCGCTGTGCTGTGGGGCCAGGGGGGCTCCCAAGGGGGCACTCTCCTCTCATAGTGCTGGCGCTAGGGGGCACTGTGCTGTGGGGCAGGGGGGCTCCCTAGGGGGCACTCTACCCTCACAGTCAGTGCTGGAGTTAGGGGGCGCTGTGCTGCGGGGCAAGGGGTGGTCCCTAGGGGGCACTCTCCTCTCATAGTGCTGGCGCTAGGGGGCGCTGTGCTGTGGGGCCAGGGGGGCTCCCTAGGGGGCACTCTCCCCTCAGACTCAGTGCTGGAGCTAGGGGGTGCTGTGCTGCGGGGTGAGGGGAGCTCCCTATGGGGCACTCTCCCCTCATAGTGCTGGCGCTAGGGGGCGCTGTGCTGCAGAGAGCAGGGTAGGGGGGCTCCCTAGGGGGCACTCTCCCCTCACAGTCAGTGCTGGAGCTAGGGGGTGCTGTGCTTTGGGGCCAAGGGGCTCTCTAGGGGACACTCTCCCCTCATAGTGCTGGCGCTAGGGGGGCTGTGCTGCAGGGGGGCTCCCTAGGGGGCACTCTCCCCTCAGAGCGAGTGCTGGAGCTAGGGGGCACTGTGCTGCGGGGCCAGGGGGGCTCCCTAGGGGGCATTCTCCCCTCAGAGTCAGTGCTGGCCCTGGTGCTAGGGGGTGCTGTGCTGCAGGGAGTCAATAGGGGGTGCTGTTCCCTGCTGGTCAGGGCCATTTTCCCCTCCTGTTGCAGCTCCCAGCCAGTCCCATGGCTCATTGTCCATAGGGGACAGACACCAAGCCTGCCAGTGAATCCAGTATGGGTGACCCTGGCAGGGCTAAGCAGAGCTCCCATGGCCCCCTACCACACACACAGCCCTTGGCAAGAGTCTCCTGCCCTCCCATACAGACCCCTCCCAATGTGCCTCTGACCTGGAGGGACCCTCTCCATCCGGCCATTGCCGGCCCCCTGGCTAGCAGCAGCACCTGAGAAATAGGACCCCAAGCTAGCACCTAGAGTGGGTGCCCCAGGGCAGGCAGGGACCTCAGCAGGGGTTGCTTTTGGGGCTGCCTTGATTCTGAACTCCTGCAGAGGCTGCTGGGCCGGCACCATCCAGCAGCCAGCTGCTTTCTTGCTTTCTTTCCTCCACTCATGACTCTGCAAAACCAGACTACTCGTCCCAAAGCCAGGCTTGAGTTAGTCTCACTGTTGCTTTAATGCTGCAGCTACAAAAGTCCTCCGTGGCCAGAGATGCCAGCTCCCGGGGCAGGAATCCCCACCGCAGGGGGAGAGTGGGGAGCTGGGAATTGGGACAGGACGGTGGGGGGCTGAGGTTCATCGTGCCCCCCGCAGAGGGAAGTGGTGTGTACCAGATAAGGCGGGGGGTTCTCTGCTGGGGGCAGGGAGGGCTGGGATGCTCCACACAACCATCTAGAGATCAGAGGTGAAGGAGCCATTATTTCTTCTTCTTCTTCTTCTTCTCCTCTACTCGCACCTTGGTCACTTTCATGCTGTTGTTGTGGCCAATCTGTATTGCCGAGCAAGGCCCAACGATATTTATGCTGCCACCTGCAGGTGACAGGGAGGCACAATAAAGCAAAGGGAAAGAACGAAAGAAAGAAAGAAGGAAAGAGCACTTGTGTGGAGAGAGAAGAGGTGGGTGTATGGGGATGGATATGTAGAGACAAAAGATGCACATGAGATGGATGGGTGTGTATGGGGAAGGATGGGTGGATGGATGGGTGCGTATGGAGAAGGATGGCTCGATGGACAGACAGATGAGATGGATGGATGGGTGCATATGGAAAAGGATGGATGGATAGATGAAATGGATGGGTGTGTATGGAGAAGGATGGATGGATAGATGAAATGGATGCGTGTGTATGGAGAAGGATGGATAGATAGATGAGATGGATGGGTGTGTATGGAAAAGGATGGATGGATAGATGAGATGAGATGGATGGGTGTGTATGGGGACAGATGGATGGATGGACAGACAGATGAGATGGGTGTGTATGGAGAAGGATGGATGGATAAATGAGATGAAATGAGATGAGATGGATGGGTGTGTATGAGGATGGATGGATGGACAGATGAGATGGGTGTGTATGGAGAAGGATGGATGGATAGATGAGATGAGATGAGATGGATGGATGCTTGTGTATGGGGACGGACTGACGGATGGGTGGATGGATGGATGTGTATGGAGAAGGATGGATGGATAGATGAGATGAAATGGATGGGTGTCTATGGGGACAGACGGATGGATAGATGGGTGTGTATGGGGACGGATGGGTGGATAGATGAGATGAAATGAGATGAGATGGATGGGTGTGTATGGGAACGGTTGGGTGGGTGGATGGATGGGTGGGTGCGTATGGGGAAGGAAGGAAGGATGGATGGATAGACAGATGAGATAGATCAATGTGTGTGTATGGGGAAGCATGGATGGATGGATGTATTTTCTCTTTTTCTCTCTCAGATGTTTAAAACCACAGAACTGTTCTGGGGGCAACAAACAGAAGGCCCCCCCCCCCAATCCCAAATATCTGGGGCTCCCGGAATCATAGTGCTCATTTATGAGTGAGCAGGCGCCACCTAGAGGCTAGCCAGGCACACTGCAGCTGTCTCGTGTGTGGGGAGAGGTCTCACCTGAGAACCCATAGGGAGGTTGCTGAGGCTGAAAGACAGATGGGGGAAGAGAATGGGTTAATCAGCTGGGACGGGAATGGAGACCCTGCTCTTTAGAGACCCCTTCCCTCTGTGCCTTTATCCCCATGATCCATCCTCTCCATTCCACAGTTCCCATCCCCTATAGCCCTCCTCCTCCCTTTCATCAGCCCATAGCTCCCTCCCCCCAACACCATCCTCTTACATCCCCCTCCCCTGCTTTCCCCACCTGTAGATCCCCCTCCCAACCCCTCCCTCATTCCCTTCCAGCACCCCCTCCAGCTCCACCCCGTCCAGCACAGCCCTCCATCCTGATCCCATGAGCCCCTATATCCCCATCCCCCTATTTCCCTGCATACCCACCCCTCCCCCTTCCCAGGGTGGGGGCACACCCCACCTGTTGCCAGAATGGGTGCATGCGTTGATCCGGCCTCGGGATGGGGAAGTGTGGTTGGGACTGGGTGGGGAAGAAAGACCTCAGCTGATTGGCTGGTGGGAAAGAAAAGTGGGGTTCATGAACACTTCTCCTCTGAGGCTGGGATTTTTCACTGCCAGACTCTATTCCCACCAAGCTGCATCCTCTTTGCCATCCCTGATGCACTGCCTGTTCACTGCCCTTGTGAACGCTGCTTTCTCTTTAAGGGCGGAGTTCCTCTCTGCTGGAGTTGATTCCTCATGGAAACTTCCCCTTTAAGAGCAGCGTCTCACTGCCGGACTATCACTCATGGAAACTTCCCCTTTAAGAGCCAAGTTCTTCACTGCCAGACTTTGGTCCTCATGAACACTTTTCCTTTCCTTTCACTTTCTCTTAAAGGGGAGTTTCTCAATGTCAAACACAGGGACCTATTCTGCACCATGGACCTTCCCCTTTAAGGGTGAAGTTTCTCACTCCCTGATGCCAAATGTCATCCACACTTTTCCTTCAAGTGGCTCTTAAAGGGGAGTTTCTTAGCGTTGGTCTCTGTCCTTCATCCTGTATTAATGGTAGTGAAAAACTGCCACCTTGTGGTAAACAGGTACCACAAGGGGGGGATAACATCCCGTCTAGGGTCTGACCCCCTCCTCCTAGATTGCCCCCTCAGTCCTCCAATCTGCCTCCCCTCCCCCTGGATCTGCCCCATGGTACCTGGGGGTCTCAACTGTGATGAAGTTGTCTTGGGGGAGCCAAATTCTCCTTTATTGGGTCCTTCTCCTTCTTTATTGGGTCCTCCCTTGAAAGAGAGGAGAGAATCACATGGATCCTGGATGCCCCGTATCACTAGATCCCTACAGATATAATTTACAGGGACCCTTTGCCCAGTACTGGGGTGGGGCATGGGAGCTGTTCATATGGGAACCCCTCTCTCAGTGCAGAGACGGGGCCCCTGTGGCAAGGGGTACAGGGGCGGGTACTATGGAAACCCCTCACGCGGCACTGAGATGCAGCCCCTCTGGGGTGGAGCACACAAGCTGCGTAACAGCCACAAAGCAGTACTGCCTGGGGATTGCTCACTCAGTGTTGCTGTGTAGCTAGCCCTGGGCATTAGAGCTAGCACTGACTGCAAGGGGTGGTGCCCCCACCCAGCTCCCTGTGGCACTGCACCCCCTGATGCCAGCGCTGGTGCCAGCGTTGACCGTGAAAGAACACGTGCTCCCCTTGCTGACCCCTGGGTCTCCCATCCAATCCCCAATCCAGATGTGACCTCGCTCAGCAGGCAAATGCTTAGCCCACCCCAGGGAGGGAGCGATGGCAGACATTTACCTGCCTGGGACCCATGCTCACACTGCAGGGCTGAGGGGTACCAGGTTCTTGCTGATGCTCTGTCTGCCTCACGTTTCTCTGGAGCACAGCTTCTGAGGGACATAAAGACACCTCCACCAGGTCACTGCCAGCTTACAGGGAGCCTGTGTGCCCCCTTCTCTTCTACTCCCTTTCTCTGAACATCCCAGAACACCTCAGGCAGGGAAATTAGCCACAACAGCCAGCTCAGGAAGTCCCACCACTCTGGAGGCAGGACTTCCTGTATTGGCATGCTGGGAATGGAATTTCCTCTACTGCCACCTGTTTTGGGTGGGACTTCCCATGTTGACACTGTAGAAGCAGGACTCCTTGTGTTGACATTTCCTGTCCTGCGACACTGGAGGCAGGATTTTCTGTCATGTCACTCTGGAGGTGGGATTTCCTCCATAGTCACCATTTAGTCTATCCTGCTACACTGGAAGCACAACTTCCTGCCCAGTAAGTCGGGAGGCAGGACTTCCCCTAATGCCACCATTTTGGGTGGATCTTCCTGTCCTATGACACTGGAAGCAGCACTTCCTGCCTTGCCACACTGGAGGCAAATCTTCCCCCCTAGCCACCTTTTCGTGTGGGACTTCCTATGTCGCCTCGTGCCACATCAGGGACAGGACTTCTGGGGTTGCCACTTTTGAGGTGGGACTTCCTGCTCTGTTACATCAGAGATGGGAATTCTCACAGTCACAGCCGACATGGAAGTCCATTTATGGACCTGCTGGATGCAGGAATTCCTGCCCTTTTATCTTGGAGTTGGGATTTCCTGTCATGACACCAGAGTAGACTCCCTCGATATTCAGAATTTCATCAGCTGGTGCCTGATGCACATGGCTTGGCAGAGGGACGGGAACCCAACTCACCGTCTTCTCTGCATGGACGATCCTCATAGCGAAGTGTCTGGCACTGCTCTGAGACCCCGAGGGAAGATGGAGGAAAGGTGTGGAGATGGGAGCTCTCAGCCGCAGCAGGTGTAGGGACACTGACTGATGGTCTGGACTCATCGCTGGGAGAACTGGCCATCATCATCTGGGGTGACAATTTGGGGGTCAGGTCTGGATAGACAGACAGACAGAGATAGATGGGTGTGTATGGGGATGGATAGATAGATGGGTGTGTATGGGGATATCTATCCATCCCCATACACACCCATCTATTTATCCATCTATCCCTATACACACCCATCTATCTATCTATTTAGATGGATGGATGGGGTGTATAGGGGATAGCTAGATTAGACAGACAGACAGATGTGTATGGAGATAGTGAGATAGTCTGGTTTCTCTTATGGTGCAGCACCATCTCCTTATGGCAGCTGGTGAGAATAGCAGGGACTGAATTGCTTAAATCCTGTGTTAGGAGATGAGAGGTTTATCCTTAGCCCCTGGGTCTGGCTTGGAATTGGGGCTATTTCAGCTAGGGTGGTGCTTCCAACTAGTGGCCAGCTGTGGCAATGCAGAGGATGAAATCAGAACCACAGCCTGCTGTGCCTTACCAGCACATCCTGCACCTGACGCACAGCCGGCAAGATTTTGGACTTGTGGCAAGAAAAAATCTTCTCTGTCTCGTTGCTGCAGTCTGCAGGAGAAAGACAGGAGGGGTGAGAGATTCCACTTCAGTACAGAGTCTTGTGGCACCTTATAGACTAACAGACATTTTGGAGCATGACCTTTCGTGGGTGAATACCCACTTCGTCAGATGCATGTAGTGGAAATTTCCAGGGGCAGGTATATATAAGCAAGAAAGAAGCAGGCTAGAGATAACGAGGTTGTTCAATCAGGGAGGATGAAGCTCTCTTCTAGCAGCCGAGGTATGAAAACCAAGGGAGGAGAAACTGGTTTTGTAATTGGCAAGCCATTCACAGTCTTTGTTTAATCCTGAGCTGATGATGTCAAATTTGCGAATGCTTGGTGGAGATTTCCACCAAAAAATCTCACAAAATCTCCACCAAGCATTCTCAGAACTACAATATCCGCACGAGGAAACAAGGAAACAGATCAACAGAGCCAGACGTGTACCCAGAAGCCTCCTACTGCAAGACAAACCCAAGAAAGAAACCAACAGGACTCCACTGGCCATCACATACAGTCCCCAGCTAAAACCCCTCCAATGCATCATCGGGGCTCTACAGCCCATCCTGGTCAATGATCCCTCACTTTCACAGGCTTGGGTGGCAGGCCTGTCCTCGCCCACAGGCAACCTGCCAACCTGAAGCATATTCTCATCAGTAACTTAACACTGCACAATAGTAACTCTAGCTCAGGAACCAATCCATGCAACAAACTTCGATGTCAATCTCTGCCCACATATCTACACCAGCGACACCATCACAGGACCTAACCAGATCAGCCACACCATCACCGGTTCATTCACCTGCATGTCCACCAATGTAATATATGCCATCATATGCCAGCAATGCCCCTCTGCTATGTACATCGGCCAAACTGGACAGTTGCTACGGAAAAGGATAAACAGACACAAATCGGATATTAGGAATGGCAATATACAAAAACCTGTAGGAGAACACTTCAACCTCCCTGGCCACACTATAGCAGACCTTAAGGTGGCCATCCTGCAGCAAAAAAACTTCACGACCAGACTTCAAAGAGAAACTGCTGAGCTTCAGTTCATCTGCAAATTTGACACCATCAGCTCAGGATTAAACAAAGACTGTGAATGGCTTGCCAACTACAAAACCAGTTTCTCCTCTCTTGGTTTTCACACCTCAGCTGCTAGAACAGGGCCTCATCCTCCCTGATTGAACTAACCTCGTTATCTCTAGCCTGCTTCTTGCTTGCTTATATATACCTGCCCCTGGAAATTTCCACTACATGCATCTGACGAAGTGGGTATTCACCCACGAAAGGTCATGCTCCAAAACGTCTGTTAGTCTATAAGGTGCCACAAGACTCTTTGATGCTTTTACAGATCCAGACTAACACGGCTACCCCTCTGCAGTACGACGCCAGCTAGTGCTGGGGCATTGGGGCCAGCACAGACTGCCAGGGGAGAGCGCCCCCTATAGAGCCGCTGACCCACTCTGTAGAGCCTGGTACCCCCTACTAAGCCCCTGACCTACTCCCTGCAGCACAGTGCCCCCGTCAGCACTGACTGCACGGGAATGGACTTTACCTTTAAAAGTGGGTCTTTCCCAGCTGTCATTGTGCCAGCATCTCTTCATTAACTCTTTCATGTCCTCCAGTCCCTCCACTCCTGTGATCTCCTTCAGCTCCTCCATGTTGGGTCTCTGACCCCTGGGGAGGTGCATTCGGAGCAGGGAGCTCATGCATTTTGGGAGGAGATCTGGACCAGGAAGACATGGGGAACATAAGGGTCCTACATAAACATTGCCCCCCTGTGGTGAATCAGAGACATAACAGCTTTGCACAGACACTGCCCCCCTGTGGTGAGTCAGAGATATGATTATAAAGGCTAAAATAACCTCACAGACACTGAGACTTCCCTTGACTTCCGTCACATTTTCTGCTCTGGGGCGGGAGCTCCCAGCCAGCCCCGCTCTTGCAGCTCCCAGGCCCCAACCTGGTGGGGAGACCCCACAGCTGCCCAGCAGCGGTGAGGGGCTGGTGGAACTGCAGCTACCAGCTGCCCAGGGAGAGGGGACCCCCCAGGAGCAGGGACACCGACACTCCCGGGCACATCGGTGGGGGACCCGGGAGTCCCAGCAGCTGTGGGTGCTGAACCCACCTGCCCTTTTTGTCAGGGAAATTTTTAGTGAAAATCAGGCACGGGTCATGGGCTGCCATGAATTTCTGTTTATCTCCCGCGACGTGTCCCTGATTTTTACTATAAATATCGCTGACAAAAACTTAGCCCTAATGATTATTTACTGCAGGGGTCAGGAGTGGGGGAGGTCGTCTGGACTTTACCAAGAGCTTAAGGGAATTACCATGAATTGCATTTGATTTCAGGTGCCGAAATGCCATTGAGCTCCCAGCCATGTTTCGTAAAGCATCTCGCTGCTGAGGCCCCTAGCCACGCCCCCTCAGAGCTGCTGGAATTTGAACTCCCAGAGGTGGGCAGAGATTTTCAAATGGGCATAACTGGGCCTCTTCCCCCACTTTTTATAAGGAGCCTGTAAGAGGCTGTCCCTGCCCCAAAGACTTTACAGTCAAGAGAGACCCATGAAATCCTGTTTCATGGCTGGGGAAACTGAGGCAACAGACAGCTGAAGTAATTTGCCCCGGGCTGCATAGCTTAGCTGTGGCTAGACCCCAGGAGTCCTGGGTCCCATCCCCCCTTGCTCCACTAGGCTCCACTCCTCTCTCAGAGCTGGGGATAGAATCCAGGAGTCCTGGCTCCCAGCCCCCCACTGGACTGCACTGCCCTCCCAGAACTCAGGATAGAAAACCATTAAACACTTGACTGTGAGGGAACAGCGCCCACTCCTGAGCTTCCTGCCCCACTCTCTATAGCACGGATTCCCCACGTGGCACATAGGGGATGTGTGGTCAGCAGGGCCTGCACGGGGAGTGCCCCCCACTTTCATGTGAATTTCTTTTGAAATTCTCCGATGGAAAATATCATTTTCCCACTAACTCTATTATCCACCTACCCATCCAACTTCAGTCCACCCCATACTCTCCCCACCATCCCTTCCTCTCTAATAAACTATCCTTCCAGCCAGCTGTCTCCAGCCAGCTGCCCATCCTTTTTCACACACCTCCTCTTTTTTATCCCAGCAATACAGGGTTTATGGCAGGGGTCGGCAACCTTTCAGAAGTGCTGTGCCGAGTCTTCATTTATTTACTCTGATTTAAGGTTCCACGTGCTAGTCAGACATTTTAATGTGTTTAAAGGTCTCTTTCTAGAAGTCTATAATATAGAACTAAACTATTGTTGTATGTAAAGTAAATAAGGTTTTTAAATGTTTAAGAAGCTCCATTTAAAATTAAATTAAAATGCAGAGCCCCCTGGACCCGGTGGCCTGGACCCGGGCATGTGAGTATCACTGAAAATCAGCTCGCGTGCTGCCTTCGGTACGCATGCCATAGGTTGCCTAGCCCTGGCTTATGGCTTATACTGACACAGGGTTTATGGCTATCACAGCTTACTGACCTCTAGTGGACAGATTGAAAACTGCACCTGTATGAGCCATAAATCCTATACTGCTGGGATTGAAGGGATTCCCTTCAGCTCAGAGGTGGTGTTTGTTTTGTTTCTATTCCCAGGAAACCCTGAGTAGCCCCTGAATTGCAGGACAAGCTTGGTTCAAACGAGAGGCATAGTTAAAAGACAGGAATAGGACTCACTTGAGTAAGGCTGTTCACCGGTTAACACTGACCAGGTGAGGATGGCATAACTGCAGAGGCAAAAGAGGAGGCAGGTTGGGATCATGGGATGGTAGAACACCCCCTACTCAGCTCCCTGCAGCACAGCGCCCCCTAATGTCGCTATGGGTCATTGTGGTCAGGACTGACTGAAAGGGGAGAGTGCCCCCTACTGGACCTCCTGCCCTGCTCCCGGCAGCACAGCGCCCCCTAGTGCCTCACTGGGACATTGGGGTTCCTTTACCTGTATACGTCTGTGGCTGGCGTTGGCTTGTAGTTGATGTCTATGAGGGATTCGGGGGGCATGTACTCCAGGGTACCCCCATAGTCATCCTCATCCCCAGATCTTTCTGTTCCCTGCTTGGTGGTCACTCGCTTGAATTTCGATAGCCCAAAGTCTGCCAGCTGGTGGGGAAGAGAGAAAAGCATAGCTGAGGGGCAGGGAATGGGACACGTGGCCTTTCTCCTCTAGGGGGCGTTGGCTGCAATGCAGCCCTAGGGCAGAGGAGTGGCTGGATCAGTGGGGTGGGGAATGGGACCTTTCTCCTCTAGGGGGCGTTGGCTGCAATGCAGCCCTAGGGCAGAGGAGCGGCTGGATCAGTGGGGTGGGGAATGGGACCTTTCTCCTCTAGGGGGCGTTGGCTGCAATGCAGCCCTAGGGCAGAGGAGTGGCTGGATCAGTGGGGTGGGGAATGGGACCTTTCTCCTCTAGGGGGCATTGGCTGCAATGCAGCCCTAGGGCAGAGGAGTGGCTGGATCAGTGGGGTGGGGAATGGGACCTTTCTCCTCTAGGGGGCATTGGCTGCAATGCAGCCCTAGGGCAGAGGAGTGGCTGGATCAGTGGGGTGGGGAATGGGACCTTTCTCCTCTAGGGGGCGTTGGCTGCAATGCAGCCCTAGGGCAGAGGAGTGGCTGGATCAGTGGGGTGGGGAATGGGACCTTTCTCCTCTAGGGGGCATTGGCTGCAATGCAGCCCTAGGGCAGAGGAGTGGCTGGATCAGTGGGGTGGGGAATGGGACCTTTCTCCTCTAGGGGGCATTGGCTGCAATGCAGCCCTAGGGCAGAGGAGTGGCTGGATCAGTGGGGTGGGGAATGGGACCTTTCTCCTCTAGGGGGCGTTGGCTGCAATGCAGCCCTAGGGCAGAGGAGTGGCTGGATCAGTGGGGTGGGGAATGGGACCTTTCTCCTCTAGGGGGCGTTGGCTGCAATGCAGCCCTAGGGCAGAGGACTGGCTGGATCAGTGGGGTGGGGAATGGGACCTTTCTCCTCTAGGGGGCATTGGCTGCAATGCAGCCCTAGGGCAGAGGAGTGGTTGGATCAGTGGGACGCGGGGCCTTTCCCCTGCATGGGGTGCCGGCTCTGACCCAGGCTTGGCTGACTAGGAGGGGAGGGGTTTTCTCACCCGGACATGCAGCTCCAAATTCAGCAGGACGTTGCTGGGTTTGAGGTCCAGGTGCAGTAACGGTGGGTGAAGCCCATGCAGGTAATTCATGCCCAGCGCCACCTGGTGCAGAAGGCGGAAGCGCAGGGGCCAGGGGACTGGCTTGACTCTCTCCAGCAAGGTGGCCAGGCTGCCATTCTCCATGTACTCCATGACGATGCCCAACCGGGGGCCAGAGTTCCAGCCCTCCTCTTCCTCCTCATAGAGGCCGAAGAGCCGCAGGATGTAGACAAAACGAGCTTTGTCCATGGCCCGGGCCTCCGCCAGGAGCTCTTCACGGCTACAGGTATCACTGCAGGCAGGGGGTGGAGAGGTGACCAAAGGATGGGGAAAGTTGAGGGGGGAGGTGAAAAGGAAGAAGGAAGGAGAAAGAGAAGGCAGGAGAATGGTGAGATGGGAGGAGGGAATGGGAGGGTGGAGGGACAGAGACTACAGCGGGCAGGAGGAAATGGAGAGATGGAAGGAGAGAGAGTGGGGAGAAGGAGGAATAGAGATGAAGGCTAGGAAGAGAAAGTGGGGCCATGCAGGGAAGAGGAAACGGAGGGATGGAAGGACAGAAAGAAGGAATGGAAGGAAGGAGAAAGGAAAGGGAGGAAACGGAGGGATGGAAGGACAGAAGAGAGGAATGGAAGGAAGGAGAAAGGAAAGGGAAGAGGAAACGGAGGGATGGAAGGACAGAAGAGAGGAATGGAAGGAAGGAGAAAGGAAAGGGAGGAAACGGAGGGATGGAAGGACAGAAAGAAGGAATGGAAGGAAGGAGAAAGGAAAGGGAAGAGGAAACGGAGGGATGGAAGGACAGAAGAGAGGAATGGACAGAAGGAGGAGGGGGAAGGAGAGCTGGCCAAAGGAACAGGAGAGAAGGGGAATGAAGGGGAGAGGGGGGTGGGAAAAGTGAACAGAAGCGGAGGAAGGAAGAGTGAAGAAAACAAGGCTGGAGAGAGAGACAGCGAGAGACACCCACCCACCCAGCGCTCTTACCGGCTCAGTTTCTTCACGGCGATGGGGATGCGCCAGTCGCGGTGCAGAGCCCGATAGATGGTGCCGAACCCACCGGAGGCGATGACCTGCATCTGCTCCAGGCACTCCCGGGGGATCCGCTCCCGGAACTCCACCCTCTCGGCCATCCCTGCACTGGGACAGAGCGAGAGGGTGCCCCTCACTCCCGACCGGCAGCCCCGGGGTCCCTCCGAGCCCTGCCGGTGCCCCTCACTCCCGACCGGCAGCCCCTGCTAGCCCAGCCAGCCCTGCCGGTGCCCCTCACTCCCGACCTGCAGCCCCGGGGTCCCTCCGAGCCCTGCCGGTGCCCCTCACTCCCGACCCGCAGCCCCGGGGTCCCTCCGAGCCCTGCCGGTGCCCCTCACTCCCGACCCGCAGCCCCGGGGTCCCTCCGAGCCCTGCCGGTGCCCCTCACTCCCGACCCGCAGCCCCTGCTAGCCCAGCCAGCCTTGCCGGTGCCCCTCACTCCCGATCCGCAGCCCCGGGGTCCCTCCGAGCCCTGCCGGTGCCCCTCACCCAGCCCTGCTGGTGCCCCTCACTCCCGACCCGCAGCCCCTGCTAGCCCAGCCAGCCCTGCCGGTGCCCCTCACTCCCGACCCGCAGCCCCTGCTAGCCCAGCCAGCCCTGCCTGTGCCCCTCACTCCCGACCCGCAGCCCCTGCTAGCCCAGCCCTGCCGGTGCCCCTCACCCAGCCCTGCTGGTGCCCCTCACTCCCGACCGGCAGCCCCGGGGTCCCTCCGAGCCCTGCTGGTGCCCCTCACTCCCGACCCGCAGCCCCTGCTAGCCCAGCCAGCCCTGCTGGTGCCCCTCACTCCCGACCCGCAGCCCCTGCTAGCCCAGCCAGCCCTGCCGGTGCCCCTCACTCCCGACCCGCAGCCCCCGGCCCCCAGGCACTGGACGGCTCCCATCCCGTTCTATCTGGGTGCCAGGACGGGGGGACTCGCGCACCTGATCTCAGACCTGCACCCCCAGCACCGCTCCGACTTCCGCCTCCCCTGCAGCCGCGGCTCGTTTCTCTTCTCCTGCGAGCTCGTCACTTCCCCCCTTGGCGTCCCAGGGCGGCCCTTGGCCGACTCACCCCCCCCCCCGGGACTTCCCGCAGACCATCCCCGCCCGGCTGGGCTGGCGGAGCAGGGAGGGAGAGGAAAGCGCAGGAGGGGACAGGGAAGGAGGCGGGCAGATGTGCAGCGCATGGACGCAGAGAGACAAATCTGATCAATCGGTGGATATTCTCTCCTCCCCCCTTTCTCCTTTCTAACTCCCCCCCAGTCCATCTCCCCTCCCCAGTCTGTTCCCATCTTAGTATCACACATTAGTCACCCACCCAGAGAGATCAGCCACTAGCCCTGCTCAGACCCCGAGTCCCCCTCACCCGTCCACACGCGTTGTGTGTCGGTGTAAATTACTTCTCTCATCGGGCGCCGGGAGGGTCTCGCTGCTCCTGTGTCGCACCACTCCGCCCCCAGAGCAAGAGCGAGGCCCTGTCAACCCACAGCAGCTCACCCCAAACCGGCCGGCAGGAATTACCCCGACTGCTATTCCATATACTGACCACTGGGGGCAGCAGAGGGTGGGGGCGGGGAAGGGGTGGCTGTACTGTACAATGGGCACTAGGGGACAGCAGAGAGCGGGGGCGGGGCGGCCGTACTCTATAATGGGCACTAGGGGGCAGCAGAGGGTGGGGCGGGGAAGGGGTGGCTGTACTGTATAATGGGCACTAGGGGGCAGCAGAGGGTGGGGGTGGGGAAGGGGCGGCTGTACTGTATAATGGGCACTAGGGGGCAGCAGAGGGTGGGGTGGGGAAGGGGTGGCTGTACTGTATAATGGGCACTAGGGGGCAGCAGAGGGTGGGGGTGGGGAAGGGGCGGCTGTACTGTATAATGGGCACTAGGGGGCAGCAGAGGGTGGAGGGGCAGTTATTCCGTATAATGGCCACTAGGGCAGTACTGTCCCCTCCTCTTCCCCTTCCCACCCCTCTGACTTCCCTTTCCCCTCCCCACTCTTTACCTCCCCCCTCATCCCCACCCTGCACCTTTGCTCCCCCTCCCCCCGAATCAGACACGCTTTTGTTGTATTTAGCTGTTTTTTTAATCAATTCATTTCATTACAAAACAAACCAGGATTCAAAGAAAAAAAGAAGTCCGGGGAAAAATAAACAATATAAAAGTGGATATAATCAAGGCGACCCTGCTAGCCGGGCCCCACAGAAATACCATTGTAGTCAGTAACTCCTTCTTGTCCCCATGGCGGGGGGGGGGAGGGGGAGATCACAGAAGGCACCTCCTCCCTCACTCTAGTGGAGAATTATTTTACCCTTGGGGGGAGATGTTTCCTATACCCTGCAAAATCTGATGGCTCGAACTCCCTCCTCTTCCCCACCATTAGCCACATCTGCCCCCTTCCCCCATTGCTGAGTTGATGGGGGTGGGCTCACGCAGAGGGGATAGGAATATCCCCCTCCCCCTGGTTGGATATTTTTGCCCCATAGGAAAATGGCTCCAGGAGGGAGGTGGAGAACAGGGGTGATATAGTCTGGGGGCCTCCCCTCATCCCGCAGCTGGCATATGCTGTGAAGCCCAGATGGTAGGGGTGCTTGGGGGAGGAGACAAGGGGGTGGGGATGGAGACTTCAGAGTCATCCTTCCCTGATATAGAAAGAGAGAGATGGACAGATGGATGGAGAACTAGGAGGGGCGGACAGAGAGCTAGGACAAATGGACAGAGAACTAGGACGGATGGATGATTGGAGGTGTGGTCGATGGACAGAGAGCTTGGACGGACAGACAGACAGAGCTAGGACGGACGGACGGACAGATGGAGCTGTGATCGACAGACTGAGAGCTTGGACAGACGGATGAACAGAAATGAGATGGACAGAGCTTGGGTAGGCCAGGAAGAACCCAGGAGTGGCCAGGGTCTCAGCTCCCTCTGCCTTCACAGAGCGGCTCTGGGAAGTCACTCAGGTCCCGGCCGATGATCTCGGTCACTAGGAGAAAAAGAGAGGGGAAAACAGAGTGAGGGGAACCTCCTGAGCTAGACAGACCCCTGCCCTGGGGCTCGATCACCCCACTCTCTACCCCCTTGAGCCAGGCTGTCCCCCGTCCTGGGGTGGGATCAGAGCCAGCGCCCCTAGAGGGGAAAGGCCCCATGTCCCATTCCCTACCCCCTGAGCCAGGCTGTCCCCTGCCCTTGGGCTGGATCAGAGCCAGCACCCCTAGAGGGGAAAGGCCCCATGTCCCATTCCCTACCCCGTTAGCCAGGCTGTCCCCCGCCCTGGGGTGGGATCAGGGCCAGTGCCCCCTAGAGGGGAAAGGCCCCATGTCCCATTCCCTACCCCCGAGCCAGGCTGTCCCCCGCCCTGGGGCTGGATCAGGGCCAGTGCCCCCTGCAGGGGAAAGACCTCATGTCCCATTCCCTATCCCATGAGCCAGGCTGTCCCCCGCCCTGGGGTGGGATCAGGGCCAGTGCCCCCTACAGGGGAAAGACCCCATGTCCCATTCCCTACTCCATGAGCCAGGCTGTCCCCCGCCCTGGGGTGGGATCAGGGCCAGTGCCCCCTACAGGGGAAAGACCCCATGTCCCATTCCCTACCCCATGAGCCAGGCTGTCCCCCGCCCTGGGGTGGGATCAGGGCCAGTGCCCCCTACAGGGGAAAGACCCTGCATCCCATTCTACACCCTGTGATCAAGCCAGTCCCCTGCCCTAGAGCCGGCTGGGAGCTGGCGCCCCCTAGAGGGGAAAAGTCCCATTACCTTCCTCCAGCGTGATCCCCTGGACAGGCAGGCTGTCATGGAAAGCCACCCGGTATCCACTGCCTCTGGGTTTCTCCACCTCCTCAGTCTCCCCCGACTCCGGATCCCCCCAGTTGTGGGACCCCGCTCCCTCTGACAGTGGTGGTGGGGTGAGCTGGGCAGGGGCCTGGAAGTGGGGGGACTGGTAGCCCAGCGGATGGAAGTGGGGGGGCACTGTCAGCCCAGTCCCCCCGTACTGCTCCGCGTGGGGGTAGCGGTGGGAGGGCTCGGTGGCCAGGCAGCGGTGATAAGGGGGTGTCAAAGGGAGCAGTGGGGGCCCATCAGGGTATGGAGAGGGGCTCCCAAAGGCCGTGGGGGAGGGGGAGTAGCCAGCCCTGTAGGGGGAGTCATCAGGGTAGCAGGGGAAGTGGGGGCGACTGGGGGAAATGTCCATGTCCCTGGGGCCCTCGGGAGGGTAAGGGGGACCACAAGGGGGCACTGGGGAGGAGAGGCCGGGGGGGAAGCCACGGAGTGGGGAGGAGGAGGGTGGCTCCTCCTTGAAGATCACTGTTGGGAGGAGGGAGAGAGAGTCAGGGGTGGGGAGGAGAAAGGAACTGCCCCAAATCCTTCCCATCCAACAGTGCCCCCGGGAGACAGCACTGTTTGTCCTCCCTCCCTCTTCTCACGCTCCCTCCCTCCCACTCCTCTCTATTTCCCACCTTTGTCCCCTCCCCCCAACTAACTATCAGCTCACGTGAGAATCACCCCCCTATTTGGTGCCCCCCCAACCGCTTTTCCTTCCTCCTCCTCCCAGCTCGTTCCGCTCTCCCCACTTGTACAACTCCTCCCCTTCCCCGCCCCCCACTCACTGGGCAGGTATTTAAAGGCCTGCGTTGGGCTCCGTTTCCGCCGCCCATTGGAGACGTAGAAATAGACCTGGACAGGCCGGGCCATCTGCGGGTTGCTGTATTCTGGGACTGTGAGGGTCAGTGTGGTCTGGAGGGGGGGGAGGGAATTCGGGTGAGAGGGGGCAGCAAAATTCCCCCCTCCTGGGTGGGGCTGGAATTTGGAATCTGTTCCCAGAATCCAGATCCAGGGTGGATCTACTCCAGGATTTACAACAACCCCACCCCATTCCCCCGGGCTGATCCACTCCAGGACTTCCCCCATCCCCCACCCCGCTCCCCCAGGGTTGATCCACTCCGGGACTCCCTTCGTCCCCCACCCTGCTCCCCCAGAGTTGATCCACTCTGGGACTCCCCTTGTCCCCCACCCAGCTCCCCCAGGGTTGATCCACTCCAGGACTTTCCCCATCCCCCACCCCGCTCCCCCAGGCTTGATCCACTCTGGGACTTCCCCTGTCCCCCACCCCACTCCCCCAGGGTTTATCCACTCCAGGACTTCCCCCATCCCCCACCCTCCTCCCCCAGGGTTGATCCACTCCGGGACTTCCCCTGTCCCCCACCCCGCTTCCCCAGGGTTGATCCACTCCGGGACTTCCCCTGTCCCCCACCCCGCTCCCCCAGGGTTGATCCACTCCGGGACTTCCCCTGTCCCCCACCTCGCTCCCCCAGGGTTGATCCACTCCAGGACATCCCCCACCCTGCTCCCCCAGGGTTGATCCACTCTGGGACTTCCCCTGTCCCCCACCCCGCTCCCCCAGGGTTGATCCACTCCAGGACTTCCCCCACCCCGCTCCCCCAGGGTTGATCCACTCCGGGTTTTTCTCACCTCGTTGCTCTTGAGCCGGTTAATACGGGCCTCCTCCTCCCATTGGAGCTTCCCATCTGAAAGGAGAGAGGTTATTGGCTGAGAGGCCATGGAGGGGTGGAGCAAGGGGGAAGGGAGAGGGCAGGGAGGGTCCTGGAGGGATCTCTCCAAGGACAGGGAGCGGGAGCATTGTAGGGCCCGGAGTCTCCCAGGCACAAGGGGGCACAGAAGGGAGGGTGGAGAAGATGGGAATGGGAGGGTCTCAGTGGGGTGTGGGGAGGGATTGTGGATCCCAGGGGGCTCCCCAAGTGTAGGGGGCAGGGAGGAGATGGTGGGGGTGGGGCTCGCACTTACCGGGACCCCTCTCAATGAAGACAACCTTGGAGTCAGGCAGGAAGTTGGCGCCCGACAGCACCATCTCCTCGCCCCCGTGCCCCAACCCTGCGCTGAGGCTGCACTTCTCCACCTGGGGGAGCTCCTGCGCCGAGCGCTGGGCTGGGGCAGGAGAGAGCAGTGAGCACCCAGACTCACGGACAGACGCCTCCCGCCCCCTGTGACCTCTAGTGGGGCCTGTAGTGGGCGTGGAGCACATAGTCCTAGCTAGACCCGCTGTGCCCCCCAGTGGGGCCCATAGGTCACATCAACCCCATAGCCCTGGGCTGACCCATGCCTGTAGATAGCATCCACCCCATAGCCCTGGGCTGACCCACCACAGCTCCCAGTGGGGCTTGTAGGTGACACCCACCCCATAGCCCTGGGCTAGCCCACAGCACCCTCTGGTGACTGGGCACTCACAGCACTCGATGGGCACAGAGGCGGCTTGGATGGAGACGACTTTCCCATTGCCCTGGGGGACGTGGACCCTGAACACCAGCCGGACCCGGGTGTTCTTGCGCCCGATGTCGGTCTCGCCCTTCCGCAGCTCGATGTCCGAGTTCCGTAGCTTCAGGATCCCTGCGCAGTCAATGCTGGGGAAGGGGTGCAGGGTTAGGGGGCCCCTGGGGGGGGCAGGACATAGCCTGGAATGGGGCCCTTGGTACCACCTCATCCCCTGCCCCTGGGCCTGGAAAGCCCAGAGCCGGGTCCCTGTGTTGTTTGGATTGGACTGTGGGGTGCAGGTCCACGAGGAAGGGGAGAGACCCCAGAGCTGGGTCCCAGAGCTCCCTGGATTGTACTCTGGGGTGCAACTTCTGGGCTCCCCCAGCCCACCCCTTCCCTCCCAGGACTGGATTCTGGGCTACAGCCTTGGGGGAAGGGAAAGGCCTGGAAGTGGATCTCTGTGCCCACTGGAATGGGTTCGGCTGTGCAGCCCCTGTGGAGATAGGAAGATCTGGAGTAGGATTCCTTTGTCCCCTGGAATGGATCTCCAGAGGCACCTCCCACTCCCTGGAGGACAAGAAGACCTGGGCCTGGATCTCTGTGTCCCCTGAATTAGACTTCGGGATGCCGCCTCCCCTGGGAATGGGGCAAAGACCCAGAACCAGATCCCCTGTGTCCCTGCAATGGACTCTTGGTCCAGTCTCCCTGGGATGGGATGAGGGAGACCAGAATTGAATTCCTTTGCCATTGGCATGGATTCTGGATCGTGTCTAGAAGCGGCTCCCTGCATCCCGCTGGATTGGACTCTGGGTGGCGCTGCCCTGGGATGGGGGAAAAATTCAGAAGCAGATCCCTGCTCCCGCTGGATTGGACTACGGGCGGCGCTGCCCTGGGATGGGGAGAAAACATGGCAGTGGATCCCTGCTCCTGCTGGATTGGACTCTGGGTGGAATGGGGAGAAAACCTGGCAGTGGATCCCTGCTCCTGCTGGATTGGACTCTGGGCGGCACTGCCCTGGGATGAGGAGAAAACCTGGCAGTGGATCCCTGCTCCTGCTGGATTGGACTCTGGGTGGAATGGGGAGAAAACCTGGCAGTGGATCCCTGCTCCTGCTGGATTGGACTCTGGGTGGAATGGGGAGAAAACCTGGCAGTGGATCCCTGCTCCTGCTGGATTGGACTCTGGGTGGCGCTGCACTGGGATGGGGAGAAAACCTGTAAATGGATCCCTGCTGGATTGGACTCTAGGTGGCGCTACTCTGGGATGGGGAGAAAACCTTGAAGCGGCCCCCCAGGGAACTCACTTGGCCGCCATGTTGTTCTCGGGCAGCAGGGACATCTCCAGCACCTTGGTGCTGCTAATGATGGTCTCGTAGCTGGCAGTGGCCACCATCTTGCCGGTGATGCGGTGCACCTGGTAGAAGGCATGAGGCCGCAGGTTGCGCTCGTCGGCCGTGCCGATGAACATCTGCAGGGTTAGCGGCTTCTCGTCGTAGCCTAGGAGCTTGTGGGCGGGGGGGTAGGGGAAGAAAGGGGAGGACAGTCAGGAATCAGGGCCCTGATCTGCTCAGCCCGTGATCCACCCACCAGGATTTTCCAAGGAGAAGAATGGGAGGGTGACATGAAAATCCTGGCTGAATTCCCCATGCGGAATAGGGAAGGGGGCTGGGGAAACCTGGACTGGATTAACCCCCAGGGAATGGGGAAAGAGGGCTGGGGAACACACACCCAGGTGCCCCTCCATAGGGAATAGAGAAGGGGGCTAGGGGAACCTGGACCAGATTCCTTTTGCTGTCCAGAAATGGATTTGGCTTTTCTGGCTAGGACCATGCCTGGACTAGATCCCAGGTAAAGGCCCCCCCCCACACCCCATGACTCAGTTTCCCACCCCTAAGGGAGCTTGGGTTCTCTCAGAGCCCCATCGCGTGCCTTGTCTCCCCTGCAGCCCTCGGAGTCTGGACGCCAGCCCAGCCAGGGTGGGGCGACGCCAGCGGTTTGGTGGTCTCCCCCAGGGCGGGCCCAGCTGTTTCCAATCAGCAGGCGGGATGTACAGCTGGACTCGATTTGGGTTGGAACAGAAACAAGGGGAAACAATCCTTCCCCCCCCCCGCAGACCTGGGTGAAATGGAATGTTCTGGGGGAGGGATCATGGGGCTATCTGCCCCCTGAGTCTGAGATTAGAGGTGCTGACTGGGGTGGGTTCCAGGATAATGAGGAGTCTCCCTCCCCCTCCAGCCCCCCAAAACTCCCTCCACTCCCCCTAAAACCCTTCCTTCTCCAACCCTCCACCCTTGAAGCCCCCCAAACCACTCTCCTCCAACTCCTTCAGTCCCCAGAGCTCTTCCTCTAACAACCCCTTCCTTCCACCCAGAGCCCCCCCACCCATCCCCTCCATCCTCCCCCACTCTGTTTCTCTTTTGCATATTCTGCCCTTCACAAATATCGTGTGTGTGTGTGTGTGTGTGTGTGTGTGTGTTTTCCTGCTGCCCCCTGCTGGAAGGGCTAAGTCCTGCTGCGTGTAAGTGTTTGGCTGTGCACACACACACACGCATGCGCGGCCTGTCCCTGGTCTGGAGCGTGGGAAAGGGCACCCTAGCATGTGCACTCCCACCCCTCGCAGCTCCAGCCGGCACAGGGGAGGGGGTGTGTGCAATGAGAGGGGGATGTGACCCTTACCAGCCGTCCCCCCGCAGAGCCACTGTCACACAGAGCCCCAAGCAGGCTGGCCCGGTGGGACCCAGCCGGAGCAGTGCCAGGAGCGGAGCAGAAGCAAACGAAAAGGCGAAGGCGGCAGAGTGAGCGGAGAAGGGGGATAGTAAAGGAAGGCCGAGGAAGCAGCTGTCCCCACCCCTCCTGTCTCTTTTGCCCCCATCCTCCTCCCCCCATCTCTGGGACCCACCTGCTGTGTCACCCGATGCTCCGTAACCACCCATGCCCCCATTCATATTCATGAGAAACTTGTGGTCATGGGTTGGGGGATCCAACCCATTTCCCCCAAGCGTGGGGGGCACTGGGGACGCCTGGAGATGGGGCTAACCGGGGGAAAATCCAGGGATGCCTCCAAGGCAGCTCAGGTACCTTCACCACAGGGTGACCCCCCGGGGCGGCCTTCACGGCCCCCCGGCTGCCCTCGGTCTCGTAATGGGCCCGGTGGTGGGTCCGGGGCTGGACTTCGATCTTCAGCTCGTATTGTTCATACTGGCTGGGCAAGGGCCAGTCTAAGGGAGGCAGAGCGGACGACCTAGGGCAGAGAAGAAAACAGGTGTCCCGTGTGGCACCTTGGCCTCTAGGAGGCGCTGTGCTGCAGGGAATAGGTCTAGGGGCTCAATAAGGGTCGCTCTCTTCCCACAATCAGTGGTCACCCCCACACAGCACTAGGGGGCGCCACATCGTAGGGAATAGATCCAGGGCTCTAGCAAGCACTCTTCCCCTGCAGTTAGCGGTGGCCCCAATGCCCCAGTGCAGCACTAGGGGGCGCTGTGCTGCAGGGAATAGGGTTTGGGGCTCCCCGTCCCCCGTAAGTGCTGGCCCCAGTGCTGCAGGGGCTCAGTAAGGGGGGGCTTTCCCCTCACTGTCAGGGCTGGCCCCGCTGCAGTGCTGGGGGCAGGCTGTGTTGTAGGGGCAGGGGGTAGGTCTAGGGTGGCGCAGCAGGGGGCACTCTGCTGCAGGGAATGGGGCTGGGGGCTCAGTAGTGGGCACTCTCCCCACCCCCAGTGCTAGGAGGCGCTGTGCCACAGGGCCTCCCTAGGGGGCACTCTCTACGCAGCCCAGGCTGCAGCATCCTGGGGTTTACCTTAAGAGGGAAGGTGCGGTGCCGCCAGGAGCCGTGTTTACGGCAGCTGCCCCTGTGCGTGCTGAGCAGGGGCCTGGGATCTGTAACAGGAGACACTGGCCCGTCCGCCGCAGGGCCAGCTTGACAGCTTGTTATTATACACTGGAACCGCTGCCAGCCACAGCTGCAGCCCGGGAAGCAGCTGGCAATATGGGCCTGGCTGGCGCAGGGAGCTGGGGAATGGGGCACGGGGCCTTTCCCCTCTAGGGGGCGCTGGCTGTCATCCTGGCCCAGGGTGGGGAGTGGGGGAGGGGGCCTTTCCCCTCTAGGGGGTGCCAGTTCTGATCCAGCTCCAGGGCAGGGACTGGCTGGCATGGGGGGGGTGATGGGAAATGGGGCCTTTCCCCTCTAGGGGGCGCTGGCCCCACTACTGGGGGCAGGGGTCCATTAGTAGCTGGTACCTGAAGATGGGGCTGTGGCCCCCGATCCTGGCCTTGGACCAGCCCAGCGGGGAGGGCACAGCCAGATAGTCCATCCCGTCCTTGCGGGCCACCCCAACCCCCCCGTCGTCACCATTGCAGCACCCCTCCTCCTTCCGCGTCAGCGCCACTGTCTGCTCGGTGGAGGTCTTGCGGGCCTTCTGCGGGATGCTCTCAGCTGGGGGGCGTTGCCCGGCAGCCTCGTAGGGCGGCCCCTCCCCGCCCACCCCCTCCATCCCCTCCCCGCCCCCCTCCTCGCCCAGGCTACCGCGGCGGGAGAGGCAGGGCGAGGCTGAGGAGTGGGTCTCCGAGCTGGAGTAGCGCCGTTTGCCGCAAGGTGAGGCCGGACGGGGTGCCAGGGCCACCCAGCCATCCTCGGCCCCCCGCCCAGCAGGGTACAGCCCCCAGGGCTCCTCCAGCCCAGCCCAGGGCTTGGGTGAGCCACAGGGGGAGCTGAGGGCGAAGCGGGCGGCAGCTTCATTCAGCTCCTGCTCCACATCATCACCGCCCGCCCCGTCATCGTCCGAGAAGAAGCTCCAGGGGGAGGCACTGCCACTGCTGGCGGGGCTCGGGGTGAAGAAGCCAGAGGCCGGAGGGGCCTCCCGGTAGCCTCCGTAGGCTTCCAGGGGCAGGTAGTCACGTGGGGAGCAATCCCAGTCGGTGCCAGGCGAGATGGTGGTGATCTGGATGCTGGGGCACTCCAGGACGCGGGCATTGGCCCCCAGGCGCACCCACCGCGCCGGCTGGCTCTCGAAGGTGTCATCCCGTGCTGGGCGGGGTGGGGGGGAGTGCATGCCAGCCCGGGGGCTCCCGCCCAGGCGGGGCGGGCAGGGGATGCCTAGGGGGGAGGCATAGGCTGGTGGGTCATCCAGGGCCAGGATGCAACACGAAGGGAGGTCTTCGGCGTCGAGGTCTGTGGGGGGAGAGAGGAGGAGAGATGGACATGGGATGGTGGAAGGGCTCCTCCTATCCACAAGGGGGAAGCAGACACACAGCAGGACTCATCCTCTCCACTAGGGGGCAGCAGGGACACCCACACAGCAGTAGTAGATTGTTATCTCTCTACACACCCTCGCAAAACAGCAGTAGTATGTTGTGGTCTGTCCAGGGCCACCCCGGAGTAGGGAGCCAAATGGCACTATTTGCCCCAGACCCTGGTCCCCGCTGGGGCCCCGCGAGCCCTGGCCCGACAGTGGTCCGGGTCTTCGGCGGCATTTTGGCAGTAGGGTCCCTTCAGTGCTGCCGAAGACGTGGAGTGACTGAAGGGCCCCCACCGCCGAAGACCCGGATCGCCGCCGGGTGAGTACAAGCACCGTAGCTCCCCTGCTTTCCTGCAGGCCCCCTCAATCCTCTGGGTGGCCCTGGGTCTGTCTGTCTCTCTCTCCAGTAGGGGGCAGCAGCAACACAGTTTATCTCCACACAAAGCATTATCCCAGCCACAGTGACCCCTGTTCCCTGCTTTTGCTATAGCACAAAGGGCAGGAGGCTGAATCCCAGAGGACGCTAGGTTCCCGTCCTGCCTGGGGCTGTGGCATTTCCATGGGGCCTGGATAAGATGGCCAGGAATCTTGCGGGTAGAAACGTCTATGCTGAAAACCACCGGCAGGAAAGCTGCCTTCCCACGAAAACACAAATATTTGGAGAGAGACAAAGCAACGTGATCTCAACCCAACTTCCAGCTCCGAAACACACCTGCTTCTTATTTAAGGCCCCGTCGGGTGGGCCCTTGGCCGGGAGGAGGGGTTCCGGTGCTGTGATGTCAGACCCCTTCGCCCCAGCCAGAAGCCCAACAGTTGTGAGGCTGGGCTGCCCGGGAGCTCCCCCTGCACCCCACAGCGACTCCGGTTGGGGCTGGTGCTCCCCGCATCCCACTCCCCACAGCAACCCCTGCTGGGGCTGGAGCCGCTGGAGCTCCCCGCATCCCACTAGCCACAGCACTCCCTGCTGGGGCTGGAGCCACTGGAGCTCCCCACATCCCACTCCCCACAGTGCCCCCTGCTGGGGCTGGAGTTGCTGGAACTCCCCACATCCCACTCCCCACAGCGCCCCCTGCTGGGGCTGGAGCCGCTGGAACTCCCCACATCCCACAGCGCCTCCTGCTGGGGCTGGAGCTGCTGGAACTCCCCACATCCCACACCCCACAGCACCCCCTGCTGGGGCTGGAGCCACTGGAACTCCCCACATCCCACTCCCCACAGCGCCTCCTGCTGGGGCTGGAGCCACTGGAGCTCCCCACATCCCACTCCCCACAGTGCCTCCTGCTGGGGCTGGAACCACTGGAGCTCCCCACATCCCACTCCCCACAGTGCCCCCTGCTGGGGCTGGAGCCGCTGGAGCTCCCCGCATCCCACTAGCCACAGCACCCCCTGCTGGGGCTGGAGCCACTGGAGCTCCCCACATCCCACTCCCCACAGCGCCTCCTGCTGGGGCTGGAGCCACTGGAACTCCCCACATCCCACTCCCCACAGCGCCCCCTGCTGGGGCTGGAACCACTGGAGCTCCCCACATCCCACTCCCCACAGCGCCTCCTGCTGGGGCTGGAGCCACTGGAGCTCCCAGCATCCCACAGTGCCCCCTGCTGGGGCTGGAGCTCCCCACATCCCACAGTGCCCCCTGCTGCGGCTGGAGCCGCTGGAGCTTCCCGCATCCCACACCCCACAGCACCCCTTGATGGGGCTGGAGCCGCTGGAGCTCCCTGCATCCCACACCCCACAGTGCTCCCTGCTAGGGCTGGAGCAGCCAGGAGCTCACCCCATCTAGGGTGACCAGATGTCTCGATTTTTTAGGGACAGTCCCAATTTTTGGATCTTTTTCTTATATAGGCTCCTATTACCCCCCACCCCCTGTCCTGATTTTGACCAGACACTTGCTGTCAGGTCACCCTATCCCCATCCCACTCCCCACAGCGCCCCCTGCTCAGACTGGAGTAGCTAGGAGCTCCCCCCAAAGCCGGTCCTCCTGCTCCACTTCCCACAACGCCCCCTGCTGGGACTGGAGTAGCTAGGAGCTCCCCCCAAAGCCGGTCCTCCTGCTCCACTTCCCACAACGCCCCCTGCTGGGACTGGAGTAGCTAGGAGCTCCCCCCAAAGCCAACCCTCCTGCTCCACTTCCCACAACGCCTCCTGCTGGGACTGGAGTAGCTAGGAGCTCCCCACAAAGCCGGTCCTCCTGCTCCACTCCCCACAGCGCCCCCTGCTGGGACTGGAGTAGCTAGGAGCTCCCCCCAAAGCCGGCCCTCCTGCTCCACTCCCCACAGCGCCCCCTGCTGGGACTGGAGTAGCTAGGAGCTCCTCCCAAAGCTGGTCCTCCTGCTCCACTCCCCACAACGCCCCCTGCTGGGACTGGAGTAGCTAGGAGCTCCCCCCAAAGCCGGTTCTCCTGCTCCACTCCCCACAGCGCCCCCTGCTGGGACTGGAGTAGCTAGGAGCTCCTCCCAAAGCTGGTCCTCCTGCTCCACTCCCCACAACGCCCCCTGCTGGGACTGGAGTAGCTAGGAGCTCCCCCCAAAGCCGGCCCTCCTGCTCCACTCCCCACAACGCCCCCTGCTGGGACTGGAGTAGCTAGGAGCTCCCCCCAAAGCCGGCCCTCCTGCTCCACTTCCCACAACGCCCCCTGCTGGGACTGGAGTAGCTAGGAGCTCCCCCCAAAGCCGGTCCTCCTGCTCCACTCCCCACAGCGCCCCCTGCTGGGACTGGAGTAGCTAGGAGCTACCCCCAAACCCGGCCCTCCTGCTCCACTCCCCACAGCGCCCCCTGTTGGGACTGGAGTAGCTAGGAGCTCCCCTCAAAGCCGTTCCTCCTGCTCCACTCCCCACAGCGCCCCCTGCTGGGACTGGAGTAGCTAGGAGCTACCCCCAAAGCCAGCCCTCCTGCTCCTCTCCCCACAGCGCCCCCTGCTGGGACTGGAGTAGCTAGGAGCTCCTCCCAAAGCTGGTCCTCCTGCTCCACTCCCCACAACGCCCCCTGCTGGGACTGGAGTAGCTAGGAGCTACCCCCAAAGCCGGCCCTCCTGCTCCTCTCCCCACAGCGCCCCCTGCTGGGACTGGAGTAGCTAGGAGCTCCCCCCAAAGCCAACCCTCCTGCTCCACTCCCCACAACGCCCCCTGCTGGGACTGGAGTAGCTAGGAGCTCCCCCCAAAGCCGGCCCTCCTGCTCCACTCCCCACAGCGCCACCTGCTGGGACTGGAGTAGCTAGGAGCTACCCCCAAAGCCGGCCCTCCTGCTCCACTCCCCACAGCGCCCCCTGTTGGGACTGGAGTAGCTAGGAGCTCCCCCCAAAGCCGGCCCTCCTGCTCCACTCCCCACAACGCCCCCTGCTGGGACTGGAGTAGCTAGGAGCTCCCCCCAAAGCCGGCCCTCCTGCTCCTCTCCCCACAGCGCCCCCTGCTGGGACTGGAGTAGCTAGGAGCTCCCCCCAAAGCCAGCCCTCCTGCTCCACTCCCCACAACGCCCCCTGTTGGGACTGGAGTAGCTAGGAGCTCCCCCCAAAGCCAGCCCTCCTGCTCCACTCCCCACAGCGCCCCATGCTGGGAGGGGCTGGGGTCAGGGGGCTGCAATTCCCCCTCTCCCCCAATGATCAGGGTCTGGAAACCTCATAAACTGGGCACCAGCTCTGTGCCTCGCCCCCACCCTGTGGAGTGGGGCAGCCTGGCCTGGGATGGGAAGGGGCAGACACATGAACCCAATTAAAGGCGCACTCGCCTCTGCTGGCAGGGCCTGGGTCGCCATGGGAACATGGGGCACAGTGCCAGGAATGGGGGGGGGGGAAGAGTACGAGTCTGAAGGCGCTAGTTAAAACTGTGTGCCGGACAGACAGACGGAGGGGGTGGGGGACAGACCACCATGTTCCCCACAGCCAGGGGGGATCTCTGTGTGTGTATGTGGGAGGAGGGGGCTGGAGAGCATGGGAACCTGATGGACAGACACCCGGAGGGAATTCTCTTCCCACCCCCCATGGCTGGGCTGTTTCAGGCTGTGAGCGTCCCCAGAGCAGTGCCCCATCTGGAGGGGTTGTGGGGGGTACTCTGGGGCTGGGAGCTTCCCCAGAGCAGTGCCTCAGCAGAAGGGGTCATGGGGGGTACTCTGGGGCTGCTAGCTTCCCAAGAGCAGTGTCCCAGCTGGAGGGGACGGGGGGGGTACTCTGGAGCTGTGAGCTTCCCTATAGCAGTGCCCTGGCAGAATGGCCCCGGTGCTGGGACCGGCACAGAGGCCACCTCATGCCACTTGTCAGGCCCTCAGCATCCATACCAGGGAGCTGCTCTTCCCATAACGTGAGAAACCAGAAGGGTGTGTGTGTGGAAACTGATCCCCCCTCCCTTCCCCCTCATCCTTAATAGGGCAAAACTTTCCATCCTCCTCCAGCCAGGGAAGAGCAGAAATCCCGCTGGCCCTTTAATGCTCCCTCCCAACCCACGCTGGCCCTTTAAGAGCAGCCCCCTCAACCCCCACCATCCCTCACCTTCCAGCGACACCCCCATTCCCGGGAGGTCCTTCTCCTCTTCTCCAAATATCAGCTTGAATTCCAGATCTTCGTCTTCGCAGCTGGCCGCCCCCATGGGAGAGGCTGGATGGACTGCGGGGTGAGGGCGTCCCCCAATTGGGTGGGATATATGAAGGGTCCTAGGGGGCACCCCAAGAAACCTTCACCCCCTTATTCCACCGGTGGGGGCAAGATCTTCCTTCTTCTCCCTCCTTCCCTCGCCTCAATTTTTCGACCTTTATTATAACGTCCACAAAAAAAAGTTGTTCCAAACTTTTCCCCAAGCTCCGCCCACATTCCCCCTCCAAGCCCCGCCCCCACTCCCGCCCTTCTGTGATTGGTCCCAGCCCCGCCCCCTCAGCCTGTCATGTTTAGGGCCACGCCCACAAACCTATTAAAGCTGGAAAAATAATAGACCCGTTCCTGTCGTCCCTTCATCCCACCTCCCCGTCTCCCTCCGGATGGAACAACCCGCCCCGTGCCGATTGGATGGCTGCCGGCAGAGCCCCGCCCTCTCCCGGTAGAATGCATTGGGTCGGGTCTCCCCGGATGGAGATTTAAAGAGACAGAGTCTGATTTTGAAAAGGGAAGGAGAAGCCAAATACGACGGAAACATTTCCCCTCTAGGGGGCTCCGTCTCCGTCCAACCCCAGGGCAGGGACTGGCTGGCTCGGGGGGGTGAGGAATTGTCCTTCACCTGGAGGGGGCGCCAGCTCTGAGCCCGCCCCAGGGCCGGGACTGGCTGGTTCAAGGGGGTGGGGAATGGGGCATTTCCCCTCTAGGGGGCGCTGGTGACTGGCTGGCTCAGGGAGCGGAGAATGGGTCCTTTCCCCCCTAGGGGCGCCATCTGCGATCCAGCCCCAGGGTCAGCAACTGGCTGATTTATGGCCCGTCTCTGCAATCCATTCCTGTTCAGTACAGGAATCCGGTCCTGCTTTCTGCTCTGACTTGTGGCTGGGTGAAGCAGTTCAAAGAGGGGTGGTGGCCAAGGCACCCGTAGCCTGTGCAGCCCTCGGGGCGGGCTGCTTGGAAAACTGGGAGTGGCTTCCCTATTGCAACTGGACTGGGCTCGCTGCAGCCCTCCCCCCCGCTTTGCACCTGGAAACAGCCGGCGCTATGGAAGGACCTCTGCTCTAGGAGCGTCCCCTCCCCACCCAGCTCTACTGGTGCCCCTCACTCCTGACCTGCAGCCCCCTGCTAGCCCAGCCCTGCCAGTGCCCTGCACGCCTGACTCGCAGCCCCTGGAGGGGTTAATGTTTCCAGGTTCCCTATTTCATGCCCAGCGAGTAAGTGACGCGGTTAGAAAATCCAGAGCAGCCCTGGTCTCCCTTGTTCTCATTAAACTAATGGAAACCAGGCCAAGCGGGGGGCGGGGATCGGGCCAAACGTCGGAGCCTGGATCCAGCCGGAATCGCTATCCCAGTGGCTGGGCCGGCCGCGGCCACTGGGGGTCTCAAAGGCCTCGCCCCGGCTGGGGGGGGGGCAGTGCCGCCGTTGAACCCCACCTACCCCCCTGGGCTGGGCCAGAGATCCCCACCCCCGTCCCCTGCCCTCTCTGCTCCCAACTCTGCAGCCGCCCCCCCCGTCTCGCCCTCCAGCCCCCCAATTTCCTTCCGGAACCCGACCTGAGCCTCTTTCCCCTTCTCCCGCCTCTGCCCCCACCCACGCCCACTTTCCCAACCAGTTCTATCCCCCAGCCTCCCTCCCCATAGCCCCCGCCTGAGCCTCTCTCCCCATCTCACCAACTCCTTCTAGTCCAGGCCCCTCGACCCCCCATTTCCTTTCAGACCCCTCCCCGCAACTCCCTACTCTCCAGCCCCACACCAGGTCCCTCACTTCCCCTCCCGCCCCCAGCCTCTCTCCCTTAACTAACCCTCTCTAATCCAGTTGCCTCAAGCCCCCCCACTTCCCTGCAGCCCCCCGACACCTCCCCTCCCCCAGTTCCTTTTCCGCCCCCCGCCCCAGCCGATCGCAATCCCCCAGCCCTTCCCCCATGTCTGTGTCCCATTGACGTGGGTCTGGCTCCGCTCTCCAATTCAAAACACGCCCCTGAGAGCTGGACTCTGACCCGAGACTGCGGAGACCCGCACCGGCCCGTCCGCCTCCCCAGGGTAGGTTAGAGAAAGAAGGAAAATGGGAAGGGAACCGAAAGGCCAAATTTCAGCCTCAGAATGTCACCTCCCAACGTAGGTCCCCGTGGTCAGCAGGGGGCAGAGTGGCAACCCCCCCCCCCGCCCGGTCTGGAGTTACCAGCACCTGCCCCTCCACAGTGTCTATTATACCGTATAGCCGCCCTCACCCTCTGCTGCCCCCTAGTGTCCATTATACAGCAGAGGCGCCCCTTCCCCACCCTCTTCTGCCCCCTAGTGCCCATTATATAGTACAGCCGCCCCTTCCCCACCCCCACCCTCTGCTGCCCCCTAGTGCCCATTATACAGTACAGCCGCCCCTTCCCCGCCCCCACCCTCTTCTGCCCCCGAGTGCCCATTATACAGTACAGCCGCCCCTCCCCGCCCCACCCTCTGCTGCCCCCTAGTGCCTATTATACAGTACAGCCGCCCCTTCCCCACCCACACCCTCTGCTGCCCCCTAGTGCCTATTATATAGTACAGCCGCCCCACCCTCTGCTGCCCCCTAGTGCCTATTATATGGTACAGCCGCCCCCACCCTCTGCTGCCTCCTAGTGCCCATTATATAGTACAGCCACCCCTTCCCCGCCCCACCCTCTGCTGCCCCCTAGTGATTATTATACAGTACAGCCGCCCCCACCCTCTGCTGCCCCCTAGTGCCCATTAAACAGTACAGCTGCCCCTTCCCCACCCCCACCCTCTGCTGCCTCCTAGTGCCCATTATACAGTATAGCCGCCTCCACCTTCTGCTGCCCCCTAGTGCCCATTATACAGTACAACCGCCCCTTCTCAGCCCCACCCTCTGCTGCCCCCTAGTGCTTATTATACAGTATAGCCGCCCCTTCCGCGCCCCCACCCTCTGCTGCCCCCTAGTGGCCATTATACAGTACAGCTGCCCCTTCCCTGCCCCCACCTTCTGCTGCCTTTCCCACCCCCACCCTCTGCTGCCCCCTAGTGCCCATTATACAGTACAGCCGCCCCTTCCCTGCCCCCACCCTCTGCTTCTCCAGGGCAAAGCTCCCAGCTGGAAACCAAAAGGTTGTGTGGAGGCTGAAGACCGGGGCATTTGGAGACTTGGACCACTGGCACTAAGGGGAGAGGGACAGAGCTAGGCCCAGCCAAGATGGCATCAGGGTCTGCGTGATTCCCTGGAGCCTTTATCTCAACCCTGGCCTCTGTGGGGGACCCAAGGTCCAGCCGACAAGGCGTACCGCACGCTGCAGGGAGTACGTCTGCCGTCACTGCCGATACCACCTGGGTGTCCCGGGCCCACAAGGAGCCCAGCTGGGGTTCATCTTGGCTGGATCAGCTGCACGAAGCCCTGCAAAGGACAGGGGTGGCTGGTACTAAAGGCCCTGTCTCAGAGTTGGGGGAGAGGCATGGGGCTGCCTCTGCAGGGCCACGTGGGGCCTGCAGGGGCCCCGGCCCAGTGAAGGGGTCACTCCCGGGAGAACAGTGCCCGGCAGGGCACAGTGCAGCCCTGTGGCTGTGCGACAGGGGCGAGGGTGATACTGGGGTTGGGAATGGGAGTTGTGGCCACCATGGGAATCCGTGTGTCCCGTCCCCCCCAAGTCCCCCAGGGTGGCTGCATGTCGGTGGGGCACAGGTGTGTGGGTCAGAGACTGTGCACGGTCCACCCACTTGAGCCAGACCCACCCCCTGCCTTCTGTCATACACAGAGCAGGGCTGCTGCCCCCTGGATGTGAGTGAACAGACAGACAGACAGAAACCCCCTGTTCGTAGTCTCAAACTCTGGTCCTCACTCCCATAAATCCAGCCTGTTCTTTCTTTCTTTCTCCACCCCCTTCACCCTCATTGGCTCCTCTCCCCTTCATCACACCCCCTTGATTCACACCCCGTTGTTCTCCAGCCCCACCCCCAGCCTCTGCCACTTCCTCATTTGTTGTTTTCAGGGTTCCCAGGCCAGTCCCCCAGGGGGTGAGGGAGAGCTGGGACTCTCCTCGCCCACTCTCCCTGGCCCCACGGTCCCTGGCCTGGCAAGGCAGGGAGTGGGGGAAGGAAGGAGACTTCCTGGCCTGGCAAGGCAGGGAGTGGGGGAAGGAAGGAGACTTCCTGGAGGACGAGGGACGGGGAGGGCAGTTGCCGGCTTGAGGTTCTTCCCACTCGGCTGGCTCTGTCTCCTTCCCTTTCTTTCTGAACTTTCTTTTTCTCCCTCTCTCTCTTTCTCTCTTCCTCCATCCCTTGTGCTCCAGCTCGTCGGGGGAACCCCACCACAACAGCTGACATCTGAACGGGGATGACGGGCGACAGGCGAGTTTTGGAGATGGTCTTCTCCGTCGGGTACCCAGGGACAACTTGTCCTCCCAGGGCAGGATGGACCCCCACAGCCCGTCCCCCTAGTAGGATCACAGAGTCCCTTGGTGTTGGGGTCCTGAGTTCCCAGCATCCCAATGTTCCCCCCAGCCTGCCTGGTCTCTCCCACTCCCCATCCCCTAGATCAGTCCCCATCCCTGCCTGGTTCCCCCACTCCTGTTCCCACTGACAGGCTGCTCAGCCCAGTCCCTCCCTCCCCCCACAGCCTGTTCTCCCTGCCTCCCAGATGGGATTGACCCCTCAACCCTGGCTGCCCCCAGTTATCTCCTAAACGTGGTCTTCCCCACTGATACCCCCTGCCCACTTGGTCTCCCCTCTCCCCTCCAGGATACTGGTCTCCCCCAATCAGCCTCCCAGCTTGGTCTCCCCCCTCCCCTCCTAATGACCCCCCAGCCTGCTATTCCTCCCTCCTGGATGTGCCCCCCAGCCCAGTGTTCCCCCCCCTCATCCCCCAGTCAGCCCCTCTCTGATCTGCTGTCTCCCCCCTCCAGGTCTCACTGCCCCATCACCATGCGGCCGTGCCGGTTCTTCATCTTGGTGCAGGATTTCTCTGGGGGAGGTGGGGGGCAGGTGCCCCGGGGCAGCCTCCTGAGCCAGGCAGGCGAGCCCCCCTCCCCGGACTGCCCCTTCTGGGCCAAGCTGCTGGACACGGAGGCCATGGTACAGGTGCCGGCCCGGGCTGTGCGGGAGCTGAGCAAAGAGCAAGCCGGGATGCTGCAGGCCGTGACCAACGGAGATGAGCGACTGGAGCTCTTCAGACAGGAGGGGCTGCTGGGCAGGCAGGGGGCCCTGCGCCCGGGGGACCGGGTCCGGGTTCAGATCACCTCGGCCTCTGGGGAGAAGGTCCGGGGTGTCCTGCGCTACCGAGGACCCATGGGAGACAGCAAGGAGCAGGTTGGAGTCATCTTCGGGGTAGAACTGGTGGTGAGTGAGGGGGGAGCCTCGAGGGGGGGCACCAGCTCCAGACAAGGACTGGCTAGACGAGGGGGAATGGAACATGAGGTCTTACCCCTCTAGGGGGCACCAGCTCCAGTCAAGGGCTGGCTAGACCTGGGGGGAATGGAACATGAGGCCTTACCCCTCTAGGGGGCGCCAGCTCCAGTCAAGGACTGGCTAGACCTGGGGGGAATGGAACATGAGGCCTTACCCCTCTAGGGGGCGCCAGCTCCAGTCAAGGACTGGCTAGATGGGGGGGATGGAACATGAGGTCTTACCCCTCTAGGGGATGCCAGCTCCAATCCGGGCCTGGTGGGCTAAAGGGGGCAGGGGTTAGGACATGGGGACTTTCCCTTCTAGGGGGCACCAAATCTGGTCTGGCCTCATGGAGGGCGACTGTATCAGGCATCCATGTCAACCCCTCTATTCTGTTCCTCTCCAGGGATCAGCGGCTGGGAAGGGTTTCACCGACGGCTCCTTCAGAGGCCAGAAGTTCTTCTCGTGCCGGGAGAACTGCGGGGTTTTTGTGCCTGTGAGCCGGATTGAGCCAGAGGAGGGGTCTGAGTGCAGCCCCCTGATGGCTCCCCGGGGCAGTCGCCAGGCATGCACCAGGCTCCAGCTGGCTGCAGGGGACCCCCTCAAATCTCCACCCCTTGAGCTCGGCGATCGGGTCTTCTTCAGGATGGGTGACAGTGCCCCCACAGGCACTGTGGTTTTCTGCGACTATCTGCCGAAGAAGGAGATGACTGGGGTCTTTGTGGGGATCTTCCTGGTGAGAGGGCATTGACCCCCCAAGCTTCCAGGGTGGGGGCCAGATAGCAGGAACCTTATTGAGAGTATCATAATTGGGGGCCCCTTTCCTGAACCCTTTTATTTTCCAGGATCAGCCCGTTGGCTCATGGGATGGCAAATTCAAAGACCAATCGCTCTGCCACCTCCCCTCTCCAGAGTATGGGATCCTCCTGCCAATCGCCAAAGTACATAAAGGTAGGGCCTACAGTAAATAGCAGGGGCAGGAGGCCCTCTGAGCTCAGCTTCATTGCACAGGGCATTGGCCCTGCCCATGCCATGCGGTCACTGAGATACAACAGCCTTTCTCAGCCAACAAGATGGCTACCCTCATGGCCTTTCTCCCAGCGATGCAATGGGACATAATGACATCCCTTCCAGACCCTCCGACTAACTGTCTAAGATGGCCACCCCAATGGCGGTCACTTTCTGCCAGCCAAAATGGCCACCCCTAGTAGTGGCAATGCCTGTTGTCCAAGATGGTCACTGCAGTGCCAGTCAGTGCTCATTGGCCAAGTTGGCCTCCCCAGTGGTGGTCAGTGCCTGACAGCCAAGATGGCCAACCCAGTGGTGGTCAATACCTGATGGCCAAGATGGCCACCAAACAGGCCCCATCTGCTTAATGTTTGCCATGTTGTTTTGGTTCCTTTCCCTACAGAAAAGGCTGATGAAGGCCCCAAGGCCTTGAGTGCTGACTCCTCCCTAGGGCTCCTCAATGACCTCCCGTCCCCCTCCTCCATTCGATACCCCCCCAGACGGGAATGGGAGTTCCCTCATGGCTCCCCCTCCTCCCTGCTGACGGGGGGCACCAAGGAGCGGGGGGAAGGGGAGGAGGAGGAAGGAGGGGAGGAGGAGCTGGCTTCGCCCCCGCTGGAAATCAACTCTATGGTGGAGGTGCACGACCCCCCAGTCTACGGGGTGATCCGCTGGACTGGGAAGCTGCCAGATGTGAGGGAGACCATTGCAGGGCTGGAGCTGGTGAGACAATGGCAGACATCTGGAGGGGACAGACGTGGGGGTTTATGGGACCCCAACCCTGTCCTGAGTGGGGTCACTCCCATGGGGCAGGGTATGGGACTCCCAGCCCATCTTTAGTGGGGTCAATCCATGGGAGGGCTATAGGGCCCCCCAGCTGCCTCCCTCCTGGGGTCATCCCTTGGGGGGCAATGGGACCCTAGCTCTCTTGACACAGTCCCTGCCCCTCTCTCCAGGAGGAGGCGCTGCTCTCGGGCTGCACGGATGGGATCTACCGAGGGATGCGATACTTTCAGTGCCCACCTGGCAAGGCTCTCTTCATCAAGCTACGCCACTGTCGGCCCGATGCCCGCTTCGGGGTGCCCCAGCCCCCCGAGAACCCCGTGCTGCGCTGCAACTCATTGGGTAGGACCCTTGGGGCCTGTGAGGGGAGAGACGGTAGCCGAGGGGGAAGGATGGGGGGCATTTGAGGGGGATGAGGGACAATGCTCCAGGGGGATTGGGACAGAGCTGGGGGTGTGTGTCTTCCTGTAGGGATGGGAGGGGAGGGCGGGATAGGGATAGAGATCCCACTCCAGGTCTTCCTCCCCTCCCACAGCTTTCAGGGTCTATGCCAGCGAGCGGGTGCCAGAGGACACCCCCCCGGAGCTGGGTGAAGAGGTGGGTCAGCGTCTGATAGGCTGGAAGAAGGGGATACAGGGCCATTGCAACTCCTGCTACCTTGACGCCACCCTCTTCTGGTGAGTGACTCCCCCCCATTCCCTTCCCAGAGCCAGGGAGAAGAACCCTGGAGTCCTGGTTCCCAGCCCCCACCAGCCAACTGACCGGCTGGCTGCTCTAACCACTAGCCCCCCTCCCCTCCCACAACTGGGGAGAGAACCCAGGAGTCCTGGCTCGCAGTACCCCCTGCTCTAACCACTAGGCACCACTCTCCTCCTCACGCTGTGGAGAGAACCCAGGAGTTCTGGCTCCCAGCCCCCCTGCTCTAACCACTAGCCCCCACTCCCCTCCCAGAGCCAGGGATAGAACCCAGGAGTTCTGACCTTCCCTGCCCCCACAGCATGTTTGCCTTCAGCTCTGTGCTGGACTCGCTGCTGCTGCGCCCCGCGGACAAGAACGACGGGGCATCTTACGAGGAGATCCGGGACCTGCTGAGAACCGAGATCGTTAACCCTCTTCGCAAGTGCGGGCACGAGGGGGGAGTCTCTGCAGGGGGAGGGGGGTCTCTGTGGGTGGGGGGGTCTATGGAGGCATGAGGGGGGACTTTGGGGATGAAAGGGGAACTCTCCAGGTGGCAGGGGGGTCTCTGGGGATGATGGGTCTATAGAGGGGTGCAGGGGGGTCTCTGGGGGTCAGGGATCTATGGAGGGGTGAGGGGGGTCTCTAGGGATGAAGGGGGGGTCACTCTGGGGGCAGTGACTCTCTGGGGGTGGGGGTCTATGAAGGGGTGAGGGGGGTCTCTGGGGGATGTGGAGGGTTTCTCCAGGGGGTAAGGGGGTCTCTGTGGGTGAGGAGGTGTTTGGGGGTGGGAGGAAGGGAGGGGGTGTCTCTGGGAGAGGCTGGGGGTTTGACAGATTCTGTCCAGGGAGAGTGCACTGAGGGGGGGGTATGTGAGCAGATTGCCAGCGGGGTAACCCCCCACCCCCCTCTCCCCAGACATGGCTACGTCTGCGCCACCAAGGTGATGTCCCTGCGGCGGGTGCTGGAGGCGGCTGGACACTCCCCGGGCTTCACCAGCGAGGAGAAAGGTGGGGGGGATGGGGGAGGCGGAGCAGGGGTGCAGGGAAGGGGGTGGGGGGTGACAAGGGGAGGGGCAGGGGAGATGGGACAAGAGGTTGGGGTGCAGAGGGAGGGGATGTGGGGAAGGGGCTGCGTGCAGCAGGAAGGGATGGAGGGGCTGGGGGGCAGGGGTCCCCACTCTCACCCATGCGTTCCCCCCTCCCACCTCCAGACCCCGAGGAGTTCCTCACCCTGCTGTTCCGGGTGCTGAAGGTGGAGCCCCTCTTTAAGATCCGGTAAGACCCCCCAGCACCCCCATTCCTTTGTCTGGCCAGCTCCCCCAGCTCCCCATCTGCCTGACTGGAAGGGTCTCCCCTCCCTCCACGCCTCCCCCTTCTGCTGCCCCCCGCTTCTGCCAAGCTTCCACCTCCTCCACCACTGTCCGCCAGACACCCTCCACCCACTACCCCCCTTTCCCCACTTGCCTGCCCCCCTACTCCCCAACTTATCCTTCTCCTACAGTTCCCCCCAAAGTCCCCCTCCCAACCCCCTTCCCCACACCATCTCCATCTCCCTGCTACACATTCCCCTTCTGCTCCTCCTCTGCCCCCTCCTGACACCCCCCAGCTCCCCATCTCTCACCCCCCCCGCACTAACCCCATCTCTCACCCCCCCCCCGCACTAACCCCATCTCTCACCCCCCCCACTAACCCCAACTCTCTCTCCCCCCGCCCAGGTCGGCGGACAAGGACCCCCAGGGCTGCATCTTCTACCAGATCTTCATGGAGGGGAGTGCAGGGGGTGCGGGGCGGGGGGTCCCCACAGTGCAGCAGCTGCTGGAACGGTCACTGGCTGCTGGTGACCTCAAGTTCACTGAGGTGAGAGGCAGGGAACTGGGGAGAGGAGCTGGGTGCTGGGTGGAGGCTGGAGTCCTGATCCCCCCTCCCTGCCCCCCTCACTAACCCCCTCTTGCCCCACACCCCACCAGGCCCCCTCCTGCCTCATCCTGCAGATGCCCCGCAATGGCAAAGACTACAAGGCCTTTGCCACCATCCTGCCTAGCCTGGAGCTGGACCTTACTGACCTGCTGGAGGACAGTAAGGGGGGGTCAGGGGGAGGGCTGGGGGGGATGGGTAGCAAGAGTGGGAGGGGACAGCCAGGAGGTGGGCGGGGGCAGGAGAAGTGAGGAAGGTGGCGGTGAGTGGTGGACAGAAGGAAGTGGGGGCCAGTGAGGAGGGGGGAGGTTGCGGGGAAGGGGAGAGGTCAGCAAGGAGGAGGGGGCGGGGGCACAAGAGGGTTGGGGGCAGAAGGAGGTGGTGGGGGGCGCTGGGAGGTCAGAAGGAAGGGGTGGGGGAGGGGCATGGGGAGGTGGAGGAGGGGCAGGAGCAGAAAGAGGGAGTGGGGAAGGGGACAGCAGGGAGGGGTGGGGGAGGAGCATGGAGAGGTGCGGGGAGGGGCAGGAAGAGGTGGTGGGGGAGGTAGGCAGAGGGTGGGGGCAGAAGGAGGTAATGAGGGAGGGGCACAGAAAGATGGGTGGAGGGACAGTGGCAGGGAGGTGGAGGGCGAGGAGAGGCAGAAAGAGGTTGGAGGAGGGGAAGGGGCATAAGGCAGTGGTGGAGGAGGGGCAGGCGGCAGATGGGGGTGTTGGGGAGAGGGTAGCGGGAGGTGGCAGGGATGTAGTGGGGGAGGAGAAGCAGTGTGGAGGGGGTTGGCCCTGCGGTGCCGGCGCTGTGACTGACACCGCCCCCCCCGCTTTGGCAGCCCCCCGGGAGTGCTGCATCTGCCAGGCTCTGGCGCTGAGCGAATGCCCCCAGTGCTTCGGGGACCCCAGCATGGGGGCAGGGAGCACCCGTCAATACTGCGCTCTCTGCAGCCAGCAGGTACCGCCCGCTGGCAACCAGGGGGAGACATGGAAATGGGGGTGGAGGGAGAGGGGGATGGAGGATGCAGGGAGTATCGGGGGGGGAGGCAGAGTTTGGTGTCTGGGGTGGGTTCTGGGACATGCTGTTCCCCATAATCACCCCCTCCCCCCCACTCAGGTTCACCGTCACCGCGCCCGGCGCTCCCACCGCCCCCGCGCTCTGCGCCTACCCCCAGAGCTGGAGCACCTGCCGCTCCCATCAGGCCCCCCGCCCCGCCAGACTATGCAGCTCTACGCCGCCCTCTGCATTCAGACCAGCCACTACGTGGCCTTCGCCCGCCACGGCCCACGCCGCGGCCAATGGCTCTTCTTTGACAGCATGGCCGACCGCCAGGGTGAGCTGCGCACCGTCCCTTTAAGGGGGCGGGGGGTATCTGCAGGGGACATGGCTGGGAGCTGCCCCTGGTGGGCACCCCAGAAATTGCAGCAGGGAGACTCCTGTTTTCCTTCCCTCTTTCCGGCTATTTTCTCTCTCTCAATTTTCTCCTTCCCTCTTTTCTTTCTTTTCTCTTCTTTCCATCCCTGTTTCCATTTTCCTCCCCTTTTTCTCCAGCTCTTCCCTCTTTTCCTTCTCTCATTTTCGCCTTCCTTCCTTTTCTTCCATTCTCACCAGTCTCCCCTTTTCCTTCCCTCTTTCCATCTGTTTGTCCTTCTCTCCCTTTCTCCTTCTGCTTTCCCCCACCTCCTCTTTGCTCTCTTTTCCTTCCCTCTTTCTCTCCATTTGCTCCTTCTCTTTTCAACTTCTCCTTCCTCTTCTTTTTTCTTTCTCTCACTTCTCTTTCCTCCTCTCTCCATTTTCTCCTTTTCATTTTCTCTTCTGTCTCATTTCTTCCCCCTTCCCCCTTATGAGTCCCTCTTCATTTTCTCGTCTCTCTCTTTCTCTTCCCATTTCCCCTCTCTCCCCTTTATATTCTTCTCTCCATTTTCTCCTTCCCGCTCTTTCCTTTTCTGTCTTCTCTCCATTTTCTCCTTTTTCTGTTTTACACTTGTCTTTCCCCTTCTCCCTCTCCTTTCCTTTTTTCCCAATTTCTTCTCCTTTATAGCCATCCTTCTCTTCACTTTTTCCTTCCCTCTCTTTCTAGGTTTTGTCACTCCTTATTTCTCCCTCTTTTGTTTCCATTCGTTTTTCCTCTCTCTCTTTTTTCTCATCTCCTCTCTCCATTTCTCCATTCTCCTCTTCCCATTTTCCATTCCCGTTTTCTTTATCCATTCCTCCTCTCCCTTCTTTCTCTGTTAATTTTCTCATTCCTTTTTTTGCTCCATTTTCTCATTCCTTTCTTCCTCTCTCTATTTTCTCGTTCCCATCTTCTCCCCCTTTCCATACCTTCCCTCCCTCCATCCGCTATTTTATTTATTCTTTTTCTCTCCTTTTCCTCCTTCTCTCTTTCCCTCTCTCCTTTTTAACCCCGTCCTTCCCCCTCCTTCCTTTCCAGGTGGCCAGAATGGCTTCAATATCCCGCAGGTCACACCTTGCCCGGAGGTGGCTGACTACCTGGAGATGAGCCCGGAGGAGCTCCAGGTGCTGGACCCCAAGTGCCTGCCCCCCTGTGCCCGACGCCTGCTCTGCGATGCCTACATGTGCCTCTACCACAGCCCCACCCTTGGGCTCTACAAATAGTCTCTCCCCTGGGGTGCAGGGATATGGCAATTGAGGAGAGGGCAACGGGGCTGCTGCCCAATGAGGGGACTTTATTTGCACCATGAATGCACCTGTGCCTTTAAGAAGCAGCTGGAAACTACTTGGACCTATAGCTCAAACTTGATATCCTTATGCCCCCTAAAAGGGCTGGATCAGAGCTGGTGCCCCCTGGAGGGGAAAGGTCCTGTATCCCATTCCCCTCCCTTTGACCCAACTGGTTCCACATCCTGGGGCCAGATGGGAGTTGGCGCCCCCTAGAGGGGAAAGGCCCCATGTCCCATTCCCCACCCCCTGTGCCAGCCGGTCCCCCATCCTGGGGTCAGGGGGGAGCTGGCGCCAGAAGATGAGAAAGGACTTGTGACCTAGTCACCCACCTACATGCAGGTGGTAGAGAGCAAGCACATGAGCTCTGAGCTATTCTGCACCCTGCTGGGGGCATCATAAGACGGCCTGAACTCACGGGTCTTTGGGGCTGTCCCTGGGCCCCACTTCTGCTGCTTCCCCCCGCCCATTCCCCCTGCCCCCCATCCCCCATGGCCAGTAGGTGGTGATGGCCCCATTGTGACACTGCCATTAAAAGCGGACAGGACTGAAAAATCCCACTGCCACGGGCCTCAACCAAACCAGATTTAAGACTCATCCTTTGCAAACCTGCCTGAGTAACCTGGTGACTTATGGTATCACGGCGCCAAGGAGAACTGGACCTCCCCGGTCTTTATCTCAGCAGCTGGGCTCCAGTGCCACTTTGCTGTAGAGGCTTGCCACACTGAGCAGCCACTGGAGACATCCTGGACGGCTTCCAGGAGAGATGGGGGGCTATGTGGACATCCCTGGACAAGGCCAGAACTTTTCTGGGCCCCAGCCGTTCTAGAAGGAGGGATTTAAACTGGAGCAGGTGTCGAGAAGGGACGACCAGGGGAACAGAGTCGGGCTGACAGGAGGGGAGTGAAAGAGCTGGGCTTGTTTAGTCTAGCAAATAACCGGCGAGAGGGGATCTGTCTGCCGTCTATAAATACATCAGGCCGGGGGCGGTCTAAATACCAGGGAGAGTGAAGCGCTATTGAAGCTAAAGGACAATGTTGGCATGAGAACAAATGGCTGCAAACGGGCCATTAACCAACTCCAGCTGGAAAGTAGGAGGAGGGTTCTCACCACCAGAGGGGTGAGGTGCTGGAATGGCTTCCAATAGGAGGTGTGGGGGCAAATAATCAAGAAGATTTAAGGCTGAGCTAGGCAAATGCATGAGCGCGATTGTGTGACGGGGAAGGAACCTTGGAGCCAATTGTCCTCTGTTCCTAATGGTCATGCTTCAGGGTTCCAGCCAGCCACTGGTAGGGGTCAGGAAGGGATTTCCCACCCACTGTATGCTGGGAAGTTATTTTTGAATCACCTTCCTCGGAAGCCCCAGGGATGGCTTGAGAGGGCCATTGGACAGGGAGGGCTAAGGTCTGAGGTGGCTACGAGTATCCTCTCTCTCAGCTGCTCATCTGGCTGGTTTTTGCTCATAGGCCTGGAGTCTCGCTGGTTGCCATACATGGGGCAGGGAAGCAATTTTCCCTTAGCGGAGCTTGGCAGAGACCTGGGGGAGGCCTGCCTCCCTCTGCATCATGTGGGTGTGGGTCACTTGCCAAGATTAGCTGGATTCCCTGAGGTGGGCATGGGCATTGGGCACTAATTGGAGAAATGGGGGATTAAACTCCGGCTCTGGGTAGACAAGCCCGAGGAGTGACCTGACTTTGTGCCGATTCTGTTCCCAAAGTGGATTGCGATTCACCCCCCAGAGCTACTAGCTTCCCTGGCCCTTAGTGATGAGGAAGGTCGCAAGGAGCGGCAGGAAGTTTCACTACCCCCCACCAGATTGCTCCTGCACCCCGCAAAAGACCCTCACTTTGTGTGGGCCTGCTACTGCCTCTGTGTCATGCCCAGGGTTTAGGTGGTCAGGGCTGATGCCAGAGAGATCCCAGACCTTAGTTTGGGGTATAAGAGCAATATTCTGAGCTGGGGACCAGGATCAGGGGCAAAAGTTGGTGGCAAAGCCCAAGTACCGATGCTAGGGGTCGGGACTGGAGTTGCCCTTTCAGGCCTGGGGTGGGGTCAGCAGACTGAACCGAGAGATGGGTCCATCTCTAGCTGGCTTCCTTGCACAGCCACTTTCTGGAACCCCTCCTGGGTTCAAATAGAGCATCTGGGCCAATCAGGGACCAGGAGGAAGCTGTGACTTGGTCCGGCCTTCCAAGGCAGTACTTCCTGTGGTGGTGATCTTCCAGGGGAGGGTGCCCGTGGCTTGGTGGTGTCAGCCACCCCTGCAGAACCTCACCCCTGAGCCTGCTTCTCTCCTAGAGCCGAGCCCCTAGGAAATCCTTCTGGAGATCCCCTCTGCCTGGCAAGGGTGGGACCTGGCTGTGCCAGCCCGATATGTGAGGAAGGTCTCCTCCCCTGATGCTAGTGGCACCTAATCGGATTGGAGGGGAGCAGTGGCCCCAGCCAGGGAAAAGATGGAGCGCAGGCCAGCCGATCACCCCCAGAAGGCTGCAGAGGGGAGGGGACTGTGTAACCATCTGTCCTGCCCGCCCCGAGAAGACTTGCAGGAGCAATGGGGAGCAGATGGGATTGGGGAGGGCAGGAGCTGGGGGTGGTGGGGTTGTGGAGAGCAAAGGATTGCTGCTGCTGGGGAGGGATCAGGAGAGCCCAGAAGGGGGCAGGGCCGCCCAGATGATTCAGGGGTCCTGGGGCAAAGCAATTTCGGGGGCCCCTTCCATAAAAAAAGTTGCAACACTATAGATTACTATATTCTCATGGGGGCCCTTGTGGGGCCCGGGGCCTGGTGCAAATTGCTTCACTTGCCCCCCCCCCCGGCAGCCCTGGAGTGGGGAGGTAAGTAGGACTTGGGCTGGAGGGTGGTGTGGGGAGCAGGTATATATAGACTCAGGGCAGTGGTAGGGGTGGGACGAAGTGGCCATTTTCTGTACAATTTGTATGAAGCTGGTGTGTGCCTCAGTTTCTCTCTGCACATTGCCTTGCTGGCCGGTGGGTTTACACCAGTTAATGCTGCTCCTGGCACAGGAAGTGGGTATGTCCCCTCGCTGTCCGGGGGTCGGCAAAGAACAGCTTGGAACCAACCCAGCTTCCAGAGAGGGAGCAAGATTCCCCAAGGACCGAACGATTGACAACTGGTAGTGGGAAACCCCAGAAGGCGGGATGTGGGGACTGAGCTGGGGACCAAAGGGGAAAAGGCGCCGGGCTGCTGGAGTGGGAGGGTCTGAGCTGGGTCTAAGGGTGAAGAGACAAAGAGACGGACCTAGCGGGGAAGTCCATGGCCACTGGTTTGGCTCATTGAACAGACTCAACCAGGGATGGACCATGTCTCAACCTCTGTCTCTTTTTCCTAGCCCAAGCGCTTGCCAATGCCATGGGCTGGGAAGAGCCTGCATGTGGTCACCAGAAATACCTGCCTGGATCAGTTGGTCCACTGCCAGGAGCCATGGAGAGATGGGGATTGCCAGTGCCGAAGAGTCTTGGAGGCCTCTATGGCTCCGTGTGGGTTCTTAGGCCTGGCACACTAAATTTCCCACATATTTGGTTTCAACCCGCTCTGCTCCCCGGCCGTCTCACAGAGATCCCAACTCAAGGGCCTTTCATAGGTCCCTGCCGCTTTCCTTCTTTCTCCTCCATTTCCCCCCCTTCTAAAGCCCCCAAAGTGAAAGAAAGGAGAAAAGCAAGGAAATTCAATGCCAAGAACTTGGTGAATGCTGACAAAAATCAATGCTTTATTCAGGATTGACAAATGCATTCCGCCACAGGTTCCACCCCAAAATGATCCCAAAGCAGAATTCAAGCTGCAGGAAGATTAGATTTTTATCTTTAAATGTCAGTAAACGTTGATTTCACAATAATAATCAAAATCAACAGCTAGGCAAGGTAAGGAAAATGCTGTTTGCGTAATTACTAGACTTTGATTTAAGGCCATTTACACCGTATATTGGCCATGTGCTGTTGACAATTTGTGTTTTACTGGCCATAAAGCTTTAACTTTTTGAATCTCAGTGTCCACTGTCGTTAAATAATTATTGTCTGTCCTCCTCCATTGTCTGATCCCAGTCAATTTCCCACAACTGTGAAAATGTAAATAGATATTTTTTTTAAATAAAAAAAGGTTAAAGGCCATAATTTTGCATAACTGTGAAAATTGAAATTTATCAAAATGGAAGAAAATGCTTAAAAACAAACATCGATCGTATCTGTCAAAATTTGAAAAAAGTGTAAAAATCGAATTCTGCCGCACCTAGCCATAACCATAAGAGGAGAATTAATTAAATCATCTGCATTGGGAGAGCCGCTCAGGAGAGGCAAATGAGCCAGGTGGGCAGGTGGGGAGGAAGACAGAGGGAAACTGTGAGCACGGATTTCGAGGAACTGATTTCATCCCACAAATTTCTAGGAGGCCAACGTGACACTCAATCCAAGAGGATCTGGCTAGGCAGACACCCATGGGATGGTCACAGCATCATCTGCGGGCTTTGTCTCCAAGAGCCTCAGGAGGATGAAGGCAAAGGGAGAGAGGAGGGTCGGGTAGGGTTGTAGCACAAGAGGACAGGCTCCTGGCCCAGGCTGAGGAGATACTGCCATACAGAGAAGTTCTGCTTGGGTCTCACAGTCACCTGCAGCATTGCCTCATTCTCCAGGGCTTCAGTCCAGTCCTCCTCCTGCTTTGTCTGGGCTGGGCCGCCAGGGAGAACTGGGCCTGGGCGATGCGGCCAGTGGTGGTGATGGTTTCGAAAGAGCTGGTGGTGGCTACATCCCAGCTGCACCTGATGCTGGACATCTCCTGCTTGGTGGAAGCCACCTTCTCAGTCTGGGTGATGGATACGTCAGACGTGTTGCCTTGATGCAGTCGCAGCTGTGGATGGAGATGCCCCTGGTGAGGGTCAGGAGCCCCGTGGGCAGGAAGCTGAGCAGGTTGGGGTGGGTGGAGAAGCAGGGGCAGCTCTAGACATTTTGCTGCCCCAAGCACAGCGGCATGCCGCGGGGGGCGCTCAGCCGGTCGCCGGTCCCGTGGCTCCGGTGGACCTCCCGCAGGCGTGCCTGCGGAGGGTCCGCTGGTCCCGCGGCTTCGGTGGCGGGTGGTCCGCAGGCACGCCTGCGGGAGGTCCACCGGAGCCGCGGGACCAGCGGACACTCTGCAGGCAAGCCCCCGAAGGCTGCCTGCCTGACGCCCTCCCGGCAATCAGCAGAGCACCCCCAGCGGCATGCCATCCCAAGCACGTGCTTGGCGTGCTGGGGGCTGGAGCCACCCCTGTGGAGAAAATTCCCCTTGTAAGGCTTGGGTGGGTCCTCACATTGGCTCTCCACTTCTTCTCCACTATGACCAGTGTCTTGTGGGAGTCAGTGCAGAGGTAGCAAAGGCCCTGGCAGCGCTTAGGGTGAATGGGGTTGGGGGCGAGCTGGTGGGGCTGGCTCAGGTCCTTGGTGGACAGGATGACGCCCTGCTCCAGGCAGTAGACATAGAAGGTGTGGCGTGGTAGTTTATGAAGTGGTTTGCCTAGCAGAGAAGCGTCCCAACAGAGCCGCTCTGGTCTGTGCTCAGGTCCTCCACCACCCGGAAGAACTTGCCCCAGATGATGTAGACCTTGGGGTCCGTCTGATAGCCCAGGTAGTGCTTGCTGAGCCAGTACAAGGGGTCCAGGCTGTGAAGTGGGATCTACTGCCCTTCACTGAGGCAGTTGGTGGTGAGGTAGCAGCTTAGGTGGTCTTTAGGGACCAGCCTGGCCTTGGGGTGCTGGGCCTCAGGAAGACACAGAGGTGAGGGGAGGCAGAGCCAGCAAGGGGATGGAGCCGCTCTGAGGAGGAGGAAACTCATGGCCCCATGGAGATGGGGGTGGGCCCCCTGGCCTAGGGCTGGAGGGATGCCTCAGTGGCCCCAGAGGGGAATCCAGAATGACTCCCCCTGGGCTGTGGACAAAGGCCAGATCGAGAGTTGCTCTGAGCTCCTCAACCCCAGCAGCTGCCAAAAGGAAAGCAGAAGTGACCCACAGTGCATCAGGGTTCTCCCTAGAGGGGGAAATAGGGGTAGTGGGGCAGAGCTGGTCAAATAGTGAAGCTCCCGCCATGGAACTAAGGCACAAAACAAGACCAAGTAACCCTGAGAAATGAACTAGGGCATCCGAGGGTGGTCATGGGTCTCAGAGACCCCTGAAATCTCAGCATCCCGAAGAGCTGCCGTGTGTGATCGGGGGGCGGGGAGGTGGGGCCTCAACCAGAAGAGGAGTGGCCTTTAAATCACCAGGGAAGGGGGATCCTGGCTGCTGCCGCTACCCCGGGCCCTGGCCTCTGGCGGAGTTCTGGTGGGGCTGTGGTAGCAGCAGCTGGAAGCCCCAGGCCCTTTAAATTGCCGCCGGGGAAGCCGATCCACCCCTGTACGGAGCACCGGCTCTTGCTGGTACAGGGCGCACCAGCTTACTTTCACCTCTGCCTCAAGGCCATTGATAGTCCCGTAGACCCCTCAGTTCATAATGTTTTCAGGGGAAAATGTCGGTTTTGGAGGGAGTAGCCCCAGTGGGGATGGGGAGGGAAGAGACAGGGCAAAGAGCCGAGGGCATGTCCATGGGCTTTCTGGCCCAAGAGTTGGGAGGTATCATGAGCTGGGTTGCCCAACCATGCAGGAGAGAAGGGTCAGGGTCTCTGGCGATGGAGCTATCTTGGCCTCGTCTCAACGGCCTGGAGAGAATAAAGTGGTAGCGGTTAATTATGTCCACTGCAGGAGTCCCCAGGCAAGATCACTGCCCTGCTGCGCTAGGTGCTGTACATACACATTGTGAGAGAAAAGCCCTGTACTGAAGAGCTTACAGTCTACGTAGACCAGCCAGCGGGGAAACTGAGTTACACACACAGGGGAAGTGACTTGCCCAAGGTCTTGCCTGGCAGCAGAGCCAGGTCTAGAAGTCTGGTGTCCTGATTGCCAGCCCAGAGCTCTATTCACTAGACAACACTGCAGGCCCCTTTAGAGAAATTGGGGGCCATGGTTCATTATGTTTGCTGGGACCCCACCCTCCCCCATTTTGCCCCAGTTACAGATCTTTTGGGGACCCTCTGAGCTTGGGGCACTGGTACAATTGCTTTCCCTTTGTCCCCCTCTCGTCAGTCCTACGTGGGGCCCGTATCTTACAAACTCTGCCTTTCTCACACCCCTTCCACTCCAATCTCCAAGCCCGGCCCCAGGACACTGTGTTTACACAATTTCTTTCTTCTTCCCTGCCGGTCTTGCAACATCTGTTGCGTAACCTACACCACTTCCCAGTGCAGGAAGGGTGACGCTAGAGACGCCTGCTGGAGCAGCGTCCGTGTCTCTGAAACCCGGTGGGCTTTTGGGTCTTTCTCTCTCCGCAAGCCCTGATGTTTCCTGGCAGATCCATGAGTTTCTGGTTGTAAATTCTCCCTGATGTACGGCAAGAGAGCAGGAAAGAAGCATCTCGCCAGTGCTAAGCTGTCTCACGCAGGGACCAGCCAGTTGGGGCAGTGCCTGGCCATTGTCCTATAATCCTTCCCCCCCGACTCCTTTCCTCTCCTTGCTGTCTCCCTCAGGGTCTGAGGCTCGATGGCCAGGATCGTCCCACGGAAAGACGCTCCTGGCACCGGCATCTTCCGGAAGAGACACGGAGACTTCGTGATCCGCTCTGACCTGGGCTGCTATTTGCGGACAGACCATCTGGAGACTGGACGCTGCATCGAGATCCGGGGCCTGCACCCCTCATGCCAGGGCGGGGATCACTACCTGGGCTCTGAAAGGGACCCGGACATCTACATCATCAAGGGCGACTCCTACCGGGTGGTACAGGACCTGAGCACAGATGAAGGAGCTCGAGTCTACGAGCTGCATCCCAATTGCCGTGGCGGGGACCACTACATGAAACGCGCCGATTTCTTCTTCATCCTCTTCTTTGGCCAGGGGGTTGTGCGTGGTGTGTGCGATTTAAGCACAGACTCCAGGGGTGAAGACATCCCCCTCCATCCCCAGTGCTGCCTGGGGCTATACTACTTTGGCATTGGGAGCTACTGGGCATTGGTCACGGTGGACCAAAGATGGGGAGCTCAGTTCCACCTCTATAAGAGTTTTATCAACGCCAACCTGGCTGCAGTCTACTCCATCCACCCTGACCTGGTGAGTTTCCTTCCTGGGGGGCTGGCCCTGACCAGAGGCCCCTCCTTCAGCGGGTGGGAGTGCATCAAAACTCTCTCCAATGACTCGGACACCCCCATCACCTGGACTCATGTCGTGGCCCGGAAGGTGGGTTTTGCCAAGGAGAAGGTGGCCAGCGTCGGGCGCAACTGGAACATGGGGGCGTCCGCCTCACTTGGGGCCGGGGAGTTGACGGCGGCTGTCGTCAAGGCCCAGTTCTCCCTCTCGGCCCAGTACGGCGGGAGCAGTGTCAAGACGGAGAAGGAGGACTGGACTGAAGCCCGGGAGGAAGAGGAGACCTTCCAGGCTACCCTGGAACCCAAACAGAGCCTCTACGTGTGGCAGTACCGCCTCGGCCTGGGCCAGGAGCCCATCTTGTTCTGTCGGGACATCAAGTTCACCAAAGACCCCACTCCGCCTGCCACCATCCCGCTGCCCCAGTTTTAAGACTATCTTGAAGTGGACCAACCAGCGTTGGCCTGGACATTCTTGTGCATCCACGTGGCACATCCTCCTACTCTAGCGGTTGTTGGGTCACAGCTAGGCGCAGCTACCCAAGGTGGGTCTTTTAGCTCATGCACTAAGATCACAAGCTTCAATCCCTGATGCTGGTAACTCACCGAGGGGTACAGTGGTTACACGGCTTGAGCTTCTTTGACTTGCTCTTGTGTTAATATCTGGAAATCAGGGATGTGGCTGGAGAGTCCAATGGTATTAGCTAGTAATAGGAAGGCTGTTGTGGGGCTGACGAGTCCTGGATTCAGTCCCTGGCTGGAAGCAACTGTCTTCCATGAGTCTTTGGGTGGGTCAAATTAGGGAAACTGATGTATCAAGCGATTGAAGGGTGAAAGTGATTTAGGCACCTCAGTCCTACTAAAAGCTTCCATGTGACCAAGTCACTGCTAAAAATGGGGTTTGGCCCCTGAATCACTTTGAAAAATTTGACCCTCACTTTGCCCATCTGGACAATGGGGACAGTAGCATTTCTATACTGCACAGGGCGCAGTGAGAATTGTAGGCACGATTGGGTGTCCATTTTATGCATTTGCCGAGGTGCCTGTTAGAGTTTAAATCTAGCAAAGTAGATTTGCCAGTTGGATAAATATATTCCATAGTGAACTGGAATTGAATGAGGATAAAGCCTGGTTTGTTGAGTCCATGCGGCTTACTTATTCAAATGCTAGGTTCTGCTATTTCTCAAATCAGGGCACTTGCTTATCCTTAACCAATCAAGACGTTTATTAATTCACCAAGGGCCACACAGACCATGGTAAATCACTAGATTTAGAAATCACGGTCAGATACCCAGTATGGACTGAACTCAAAATACACGTGCAGTCAAATGAAACAGACTAGCATTGGGCCCAGCTGTTATAGACTGATCCATAAAATTTCTTTCAACATTTACTTCTAATCATCAGTCACCAGTTTTGTAGTATTTCTGCTACGTTTATCACCCTCCCAGGAGTCCAGCGACTCTTGTCTTAAGGGACTTTGAGGCCATGTGATCACCATTGTACCATCTGGCTTGGAAACCCTGCTTTGGGAAAGCCTTGGCAGGAAAGGGACTGATTTAAGTGATCAAAAGCAATTGCCTGATATTAAGTTTCCCTCTGGCCAATTAACTTGGCTTTATAAAGGTTTATCCACATACCGGTAAAAATCTAAACTACCAATTCTTGCATCTGTCACCAGGAAGAGGCTGGGCTCATCAGGGAATTTGCAGGTCCCAGATTTTAAAGGCCACAACAGACCCAGTCTCTTAAATGAAATCTCTTTGTGCCTTCTCAGCCCTGGGAACTCTCCAGTAGAGGGCGTCGTTCCACACAGCTGGTCTGTGTTGGTAGCACTTCTGTAGCTCCCTTTGTGGATTCTTCTGCTGAAGCCCTATCACCTTCAAGGAAGGGCTAGTAGGACAATTGGGGGTGAGCTATCTCTGGGATCCCACAGGGCATCCTCGGTTTTATACATCCTGATTTAAGGGCCATTGGAAACCACTCGGCTTCTGATTTCTACTGGACACTTTCTTCATGACCATCAGACTTTGCTTGTTTGCAGTGTAGATGAGAACATAAGAACGGCTATGCTGGGTCAGAGCAAAGGTCTATCTAGCCCAGTATCCTGTCTTCCAACAGTGGCCAATGCCAGGTGCTTCAGAGGGAATGAACAGAACAGGGAATGTTTGGTCCCAGGACATGAGAAAGACAAGGTGGGTCAGGTAACAACTTTTATTGGACCAGCGTCTTTTGATGAAAGGATCAAGTTCTGCCCCAGCCCTGTGGAGCTCGAAAGCTTCTCTCTCTCATGGACAGAAGCTGGTCCAAAAAAAGGTATCAACTCCCCCCACCGTGTCTCTCCCTCTCTCAGCCTTTAGCTGGTTTCCACTGCTGCGTCCATCTACGTCCAGTAGATGGTGATGGTGTCCAACAGATAGCTTTGATTCTTTCCTCGGAGGGTTTTTAAGCTGTATTGATTTCAGGGACTGTATTTCTCTTTATTCACTGCAGCTATGAGTTGGGATCCCGCTGCCCCAGCTATGAGCTGGGATCCGCCCAAGGCTTTTAAGCACTGTCTGACGCTTCAGACATTTTTGGAGCATGAGCTTTCGTGGGTGAATACCCACTTCATGCATCTGATGAAGTGGGTATTCACCCACGAAAGCTCATGCTCCAAAAATGTCTATTAGTCTATAAGGTGCCACAGGACTCTTTGCTGCTTTTACAGATTCAGACTAACACGGCTACCCCTCTGATACTTGTCTGACGCTTCGTTGATTTCAATTTTCTTTCCTTCTCGTGCCCAACGAACCCTCTAACATCTAGGGTGCAACAGTCCTGAAAGCAAACACAATCCATTATAGTTCCCTGAAACGTAGTGGGCTTTTGGCTAGTTCTAATATCTTTGCTTTTGTGCCCTTAAACCGGCAACATTCAGGTGGAGGTGGATGATCTGATGCAGACCAGTGCACAGCTCCTAATTAGGGGGTGAGAGATAACGGAGGAGCAAAACAGATTATCCATGGGATATTTTCCCTAGATTCAGCCATCCTGCTCTTCTAGGACAGTCTTCCAACCTTAGCTGAGCCGAGGTGTCACAAGGTTAATGGTAGTTTTCTTATGGTCGCCAGTATCCAGCTGGAGTTCAGAACTAGCCTATTTTGCGGGGATCAGAGGGGAATAGCTTTTCTGCCCTTTGAGGACCGAGAAGAACTAATTATTATTAGTCACATATTCTAGACATATTTCTAGCAGGATGGTAACCCAAACTGTGAGACCTTCAGATGCTAATGTGGTTCATACAAGTGACTGGCTCAGTACTGGATAACTGGCTTAGCTGAGGTCTGCACTAGCTGATTTAATGGTCCCTTTAAATCCCTGAATATGAGCACCTCTATGGACTATTTCCCGCTACCTGAAACCTGCATATGGGCCTTTAACGTCCAAATTCACGGGAGAAATGTCAGCTATGTGTCAGCTGTGAATTAAAATAAACATAAAGGAACTTTGCACATTAACAAAGTGTTGTTTGGTTTTGCCCCCACCCCCTTGTTTATGTTTTTTGTGTGGATTTTTTTTTAAAGGTAAGAACTGGGAATGAAAGAGGAAACAAAAGGGACTGGCAGTGAGGTGTAGAGGACTGGAGTGAGGGTCCCGACTCCTGGTTCTATCCCAAACTCTGGGAGAGGAGTGGAGTCTAGTCGTTAGAGCAGCAGGGTTAGGAGCCAGGACTCCTGGGTTCCATTCCAGCTCTGGGAAGGGAGTGAGATCTAGTGAGTTGTTCCCCAGCTGCCCCACACCAGAGCTGGCTGCATTTCAGTGGGTGGGTGAACACTTTCCTGCAGATAGTCTACAAAGCTTGGCAGTAGAAACGTGTCCATCTCACTGAGGCCCCTTTGGGGCAGTTCACAAAGGATTAAGAGAGGGCAGGGCAGGGCTGGGGGAGGGATGAATGGAGGTTTATAGATGTCCCTGCCCCCAGGAAGCTGGAAGCCACTGGCTGGATCAGGTGCATAGGATAGGTGATTGGGACTCAGGACACAGCTCTGCCACTGAGTTGCTATGAGACCTTGGGTAAGTCCCTTTGCCTCTCTGCCTCAGTTTCCCCCTCACCCTGTGTCTGTTCAGACAGTGAGCTCTTCGGGGGCAACGACTGTGTCTGTGCAGCACCTGGCACAATGGGGCCTTGATCTCTGCAGAGGGGCTCACAAAATATGAGTCAGCCACACCTGGCGGGGGGAGGCTGGAGGCCTCAGACTTTCCTCCCATTCATACAAAGAGCCAGCTGCACAAACCAACTTCCCCGGCCAGGGCGTCCCCGCCCCTGCCTCGCCCTGTGTCACAACCTGGAATTTCCCAGCTGGGCTGGGCAGTGGTGGAAGGGGCCCTCTAGGGGGGTGGGGAGAGGGTGTATGGGGCCGGATAGACAGAATGGATGGCTGGATAGAGAGATAGAGGGCTTGGGGATGGATAGACAGAGAGGTGGATGGATGGATAGATGGGGAGATGGATAGATACAAAAAGCAGGGGTCCCCAACGTCCTGACCGGCGGTCGATCATCTGCCGAAATTCGGCGGCATTTCGGCGGCGACACCTCTGGATGATGCCACTTGCTGCTGACAAGCGACATCATCGAGTTCGGTGGCATTTCGGCAGATGCTCGATCGCCGCCACGGTCCTTCATCTGGCGGGCGCCAGACGAAAAGGTCGGGGACCACTGACATAAAGGATGGATGGAAGGATAAAGGAGCATACGGATGGGTAGATAGGGGGATGGACGGACAGACAGAAAGGTTTGGGGATGGATGAACAGGCAGGCAGAGGCACAGGCGGCCAGTGTGCAGATGCCAGTGGAAGGGCCACAGGGCAGAGGCTGGCAGAGGGGGCGCCTGGCACTGGGTGGGGGAAAGGCCGGGGGGGGGTGCTTGGCACCAGGCAGGGGCAGAGGCCAGCAGGGGGGGGCTCTTGGCACTGGGGGGGGCGGGGGCTGGCACCAAGCCAGAAAGAGGCTGGCAGGGAGAGCGCCTGGCACCGGGCGAGGGCAGAAGCCACCCAGAGGATTCAGCGGGTCTGGGGCAAAGGAATTTCAGGGGCCCTTCCATAAAAAAATGTTGCAGTACTATAGAATACTATATTCTCGTGGGGGCCTGAGACATATTGCCCCACTTGACCCCCCCCCGGTGGCCTCTGGGGGGCAGAGGCCGGCAGGGGGGTGCCTGACACTGGGCAGGGGCAGAGGCCGGCGTCAGCAGCACCTGGCCCCTAGTGGGAGATGGAGGCCGGGGGGGGCGCCTGGCACAGGGGGGGCGCCTGGCACCGAGTGGGGGTGGAGGCCGGCGGGGGGGGCTCGCCTGGCACAGGGGGGGCGCCTGGCATCGAGTGGGAGTGGAGGCCGACAGGGGAGCAGCTGGCACTGGAAGGGCGCCTGACACCGGGTGGGGGCGGAGGCTGGCGGGGGCTCGCCTGGCACAGGGGGGTGCCAGGAACCGGGTGGGGACAGAGGCTGTCGGTGGGGGGGCGCCTGGCACAGGCGGAGGGCAGCAGGGGTCTCGCTGGCACGTGAGAGGCGTCTGGCACCGGATGGGGGCACAGGCCGGTGGTGGGGCTCGCCTGGCACTGGGCGGGGGCAGAGGCTGGCGGGGGGGTCGCCTGGTTAGCGGGGGGTGCCTGGCGCCGGGGGGGGCAGAGGCTGGGGCGGGGGGGCGCGGCATGGGGGGCGCCTGGCAGCGGGCGGGGGTGGAGGGAGTAGGGGGGGCTCGCCTGGCACGGGAGGTGCCTGGCACCGGGCTGGGGCAGAGGCCGGCGGGCAGGGGCAGAGGCCGGCGGGGGGGCTCGCCTGGCACGCGGGGGCGCCTGGCACCGGGCGGGGGCACAGGCCAGCGGGGGGCTCGCCTGGCACGGGGGGCGCCTGGCACCGGGCGGGGGCACAGGCCGGTGGTGGGGCTCGCCTGGCACTGGGCGAGGGCAGAGATCGGCGGGGGGGGTCGCCTGGTTAGCGGGGGGCGCCTGGCGCCAGGGGGGGGCAGAGGCCGGCGCGGGGGGGGCCTGGCATGGGGGGCGCCTGGCACTGGGCGGGGGCGGAGGCCGGCGGGGGGGCTCGCCTGGCACCGGGCGGGGAGGCACCGGGCGGGGGCGGGGGCCAGCAGACACAAGGGCCAAGGGAAGTGAAACTGCGCAGCAACCGGAGCCTCCCCGGGCTGCTCGGGGCCCCGCGGGGAGGAGCCGGAGCCGCCGCCGCCGCCAGCGCTTCCGCCTCGCTGCGTCGCCCGCAGCCTGGCAGGGGCAGCCCGGACCCCGGGCTATGGTGAGTGGAGCCTGGTCGGGAGCGGGGGGCTGGGAGCCAGGACTCGGGGGTCTGTGCGCTGCTCTGGGAGGGGGCTGGGGGGCTGGGAGCCAGGACTCGGGGGTCTGTGTGCTGCTCTGGGAGGGGGGTGGGGGGCTGGGAGCCAGGACTCGGGGGTCTGTGCGCGGCTCTGGGAGGGGGGTAGGGGGCTGGGAGCCAGGACTCGGGGGTCTGTGCGCGGCTCTGGGAGGGGGGTGGGGGGCTGGGAGCCAGGACTCGGGGGTCTGTGTGCTGCTCTGGGGTGGGGGGGAGCTGGGAGCCAGGACTCGGGGGTCTGTGCGCGGCTCTGGGAGGGGGGTAGGGGGCTGGGAGCCAGGACTCGGGGGTCTGTGCGCGGCTCTGGGAGGGGGGTGGGGGGCTGGGAGCCAGGACTCGGGCGTCTGTGTGCTGCTCTGGGGGGAGCTGGGAGCCAGGACTCGGGGGTCTGTGCGCTGCTCTGGGGGGCTGGGAGCCAGGACTCGGGGGTCTGTGCGCTGCTCTGGGAGGGGGGTAGGGGGCTGGGGGTCAGGACTCGGGGGTCTGCGCGCGGGTCTGGGAGGGGAGTGGGGTGAGGGGGGGCTGGCAGTCAGGACTCCTGGGTTCTATCCCCAGCCTCAGGAGGGCAGTGGGGGCTAGGGGGCTGGTTTTTAACCTTTACTGCCCCCTGCACCTCTTTGGTTCTCAAACTATGTTCTCACGTCCCTTCAATCTAGGTATAGTTTTGTTTGTATATTACAATAATCCTTAAAAATGTGTAATGTTAATAACTACATAGGTTTGATGAAACAAAGTAGTCGTACTTACAGGCCTGTGCTTAATTTGTGTTTTCCATGATTTACCTTCTAAAAAAATTTTGGCATGTCCTGCACCCCAAGAAAGGGCCTCTTGTACCTCCAAGGGGTGCATGCACCCCAGGTTAAGAACCACTGGTCTAGGGGATAGAGTGCTGGGAGCCAGGACTCCTATCCCTGGTTCTGCTGGCTCACCTTGGGCAAATCTCTTCCCCTGTGGGTGGCTCAGTTTTCCCATCTGTACAATGGGGAAGCTGATCCTGACCCTTTTCCTGAGGTGCTGTAGAATAGAATTATCCATCTGATGTAGCTTGTGTCCAGATGTAATCAGCTGGGGGATGAAGGAACCTCTGGAGATCATCTAGTCTAACCCCCCTGCTCAAGGCAGGACCCATCCCCAAATTGCCCCCTCAAGGGTTGAACTCACAACCCGGGGTTTAGCAGGCCAATGCTCAAACCACTGAACTATCTCTCCCCCTATAAGGGCCAAGGCTTACCGGTCACACACCAAACTTGTATCCCATGGGTGCGCTCTGGTATCATTTATTATGAGCCATTATGTATTATTTATAATTCACTAGTTACTATTTATAATTGTTATTCTGCATTATATATTAAATCAAACATTATGATGATTCCATTTATTTAGTCAGATTGGTTATATATTTTTTAATAATTCATTAGTTACTATTTATAATTGACCGTTATTATGAACTGTATATTTATTGTGACTATTATAAGGTGTTTATGATGAGCAATTATTCATGTCATTAATTACTATTCATTGTTATTGTGTATGTATATTAATTATTATTGATTATGAATGAGCATATATTTTATAGTTCATTAATTACTATATATAGTACATTGTTATAATTTGTATATTAATATGATTATTTATTTTAGATTGATTAGACATTTGTAATTCATTGGTATTATGTACTGTAGATTAATTATTGTGATGATCATTGATTGATTTTGGTTGATTGTAGATTATTTACAGTTCACTAGTTACGATTAGTTATTATATACTATAAGTCATCGTTACATATTGTATGTTAATTATTATTGTATATTTATGATCAATTATATATAATTTGGAATACATAATTCAGTATTATCTTGCAGTATTATTAACTTGTAATATCTCATCTATTAATTATTATCCATTCTTTGTTAGCAGCGCTCAAAGACCCAAGCCAGCACTACAGAAACGTTTGAAACTCAGGTAGGAAGATGGCTGCGCGGTGATTCTGACCCAGGTTAAACCCACACCTTTAGTTGGCTCCCAGAATGGCTGATTTGGGTCAGCTGGGAACCATCTGGAGCATTAAACAAAGATCAGAGCATTTACACTGGAGTCGCTGGGCTGGATTAAAGCTTGATCCCGATGTATCTTGTGTCCAGATGTAATCCACTGGGGGGCGGGGGATATTTACCAATATCCCAGTGCAATCTCTAGTGTGGATGCGCTTATACCAGTAGAAATGTGCTTCCACCAAAGTTTATTCCCCTTCCTGTCTGGGATTAGTTGGTTTGCTGCTTGGGTCGGGCATGCAGACTACGCAGGCGGCAGATCAGCGGGGGCACATCTTCGTGGCGGAGATAGCCCGGGGGTTGGCACTTGCCTCAGCCCAGCGCATTGTGGGAGCCAGAGTCTGTGTCCCTGGGACTTCTGGGGGCATTTCCCATGATCCTTTGTGCTGCACCAAGCTGCTTCCAGTGCATTGTGGGAGCCCTCTTGGGGAATTATGGGAAGGCACTGCAAGACTAGGGGGTAGCCTGCATTGCCAATGCAAAATCTAAGCCCCCCATCCCACCCGCCAGCCAGGTCACCTCACCTGCCTCTCCCCCATCGCCTGCCCGCCCAGCGCCCGCATTGCCCACCACCCTCACCCCCGTGAATTAACGATGACCAATAATTAACCCCTCCCCCCGTGGCGGTCCAGACAGGCGGAGGTGGGCACCGTGGCGCCAGGTGGTGCCATGGAGACGGGGGCGCTGGATGAGTTTGCAGTCCCCGAGGAGGCCCAGGCAGCCGTCATGGAGCAGCGGCCCCGCATCGAGCGGCTCTTCGGCGTGGGGCTCAACGTGCTGGGGGTGCTGGGTGCCGGGCAGGGCCCTTCCCGCGCCCCAATGAGTGCCGGGCAGATCTGGCTGCAGCTGCAGGGCCCTCAGCAGGACCTGCAGAGAGCAAAGGTAATGGGGGGGCTGCTGGGTTCTCCCCGAACACCCCCATCTCTCCCCATGTCCCCGTCCCCCGACATACCTCCATCTCCCCCCAGGCCTGCCACTCCCACACTCCCATCCCCCGACACCCCTTCCATCCCCCCAACCCCTGACACACCCATCTCCCCCCACGCCCGCCACCCCTACACTCCTGTCTTCCATCCCCTAACACCTCATCCCCCAGCAAACACACCCATCCCCATACATATCCCCATCTCCCCCGCCACACTCCTTTACCCCCTCCCCCAACACCCCATCCATCCCCTCAACCCCTGACAGCCCCCATCCCCTCAAACCCCCATCCCCGACACTTCCCCATCCCCATACACATCTGTATCTCCCCCCACGCCTGCCATCCCCATACTCCCGTCCCCCAACCCCCCATCTCCCTCCATGCCCACCATCCCCCACACTCCCATCCCCAATCCCCCCATCTCTTCCCATGTCTGCCAACCCCACAATCCCATCTCCCATCCCCTGATACACACCCTGTCCCCCACCCCCAATCCACCCCCTCACACCTCCTATCACCTCACACACCCCTGAGCTCCCATCCCAACCTCTGACACACACCCCTTCACCTAACACCTCCCCATTCCCTCACACCCCCATCCCCTGACACTTTCCTACCTCCGCAGACCTCCATCCATCTCCCCAACACCCCCCTCACCCCGACGTTCCCTGACACCCCCATTCATTCCCCCAACCCCAGACATACACCCCCATCCCCATAAACACACCCCTATCCTCAGACACTTCCCCATGCCCCCCACACACCCATCCTCCCACACCCCCATTAACTCATGCCCTTCATCCCCCCTTTATGTGTCACCATACACACACCTCTAGCTAGACATGTATACTTCGATCCCCATACACCCTCTTCCATCCATCCACCCCTTCATCCATCTATCCATCCCTCCACCCTTCCATCCACCCCCCTCCACCCATCTATCTATCCAGTTATCCACAGTCCTCTACCCATCCATCCATCCACGGCCCTTCACCCTGTCCATCCATCCATCGCCCTCTACCCATCCATTCACCCACCCTATCCATCCATCCATCCACCCACCCTCCCACACACCCAGTCCATCCATCCATCTCTCTGTCCAGCCAAAACTCCTCTCCACCATTTCTAAGCTCTTTGTAAAATGGGCAACCTTTTCCAGCTTTTGTGCAGAAACATAAATCCACCCTCAGACTGTACAGCAGCAATGGTGAGTGTGCGTATAACCATAACACACTTGCCCTGCGTGTGCATGTGTCCCAGCCCCACCTGTGTAAATATATCAAGTGTGGATACTGACAACCATGGCCTTCCATACTGATCACAAACCAGCGGAGGTGCAGAGCACAGCACGATGTGTGTGTGTGTGTGGGGGGGGGGGTGTATCACAACCGTGAGTGTGAGATAACACTAAAGGGGTCTAATACACACACAGCCCCCACCTCCCTTGTATGTTTATCTATCACAACCCTGCATGCGGGTGTGTCACAATTCCAAAGGGATGCAGTCCCTAAGGAATTTAACACCCCCCTCCCCAGTGTGTGTGTGTGTGTCCCAACACCTTGTGAGTAGGTTTCACATCATCTTGTGTGTGACACTTCCGGGAGTAGCTCCGCCAACACCCTGTATGCAGTTCAACCTCATGACTGCTTCTCTCTGTGTTTACATTTGGTAGTTAACTCATATCACCTAAACCTCCCCACACCTGTCTCCGCCCTGGGTGAATTTCAATATACCCTGTGACCTCTAGATTGTCGCTCACTCCCCGGGTTCTGCACCAGTTGTTCTAACATTGAGTCTCTGCGTCTTCACACCATTCCTTTCCTCTGAAATCGATTGATGAATTTTTAACCAGTATTTATGCAGCCTGGACCCCACCACAGTCACTGGGGCCAGATCCCAGCTGGGGTCAATGGGCCGTAGCTCCACCGGAGTCAATGGGGCCAGATCCCAGCTGGGGTCAATGGGCCGTAGCTCCACTGGAGTCAATGGGGCCAGATCCCAGCTGGTGTCAATGGGCCGTAGCTCCACTAGAGTCAGTGGGGCCAGATCCCAGCTGGGGTCAATGGGCCAGATCCCAGCTGGTGTCAATGGGCCGTAGCTCCACTAGAGTCAGTGGGGCCAGATCCCAGCGGGGGTCAAAGGGCCGTAGCTCTATTGAAGTCAGTGGGGCCAGATCCCAGCTGGAGTCAATGGGGCCAGATCCCAGCTGGGGTCAATGGGCCAGATCCCAGCTGGTGTCAATGGGCCGTAGCTCCACAGGAGTCAATGGGGCCAGATCGGAGCTGGGGTCAATGGGCCATAGCTCCACTGGAGTCAATGGGGCCAGATCCCAGCGGGGGTCAAAGGGCCAAAACTCTATTGAAGTCAGTGGGGCCAGATCCCAGCTGGGGTCAATGGGGCCAGATCCCAGCTAGTGTCAATGGGCTGTAGCTCCATTGGACTGAATGAGTCATACCCCAGCTGGGGTCAATGGGCCATAGCTCCACTGGAGTCAATGGGGCCAGATCCCAGCTGGGGTCAATGGGCAGTAGTTCCACTGGAGTCAATGGGCCAGATCCCAGCTAGGGTCAGTGGGGCCAGATCCCAGCTGGGGTCAATGGGCAGTAGTTCCACTGGAGTCAATGGGGCCAGATCCCAACTGGGGTCAATGGCCTGTAGCTCCATTGGACTGAATGAGTCATATCCTAGGGGTGGTCAATGGGCTGTAGCTCCACTGGAGTCAATGGGGGCAGATACCAGCTGGTGATCAATCAGCTGTCGCTCCTTTGAAGTTGATGAGAACAGCTCGCCAGTCCAGTGACACTGATTCACAGCCCGTTGAGGATTTGGCCCTGTGTTTATATGCCTGTGTCCTTCAACGGTTCATGAGCATGGTACCAACCTCAGAGCAAACTTAGGAACCAGACACAGAGCCCAAACTGGCTAGGAGTTCTGTGCTGAGATGTCACTAATTGATTCTCAAGTGTGAACTCCTCAGCCACTATCACAGCCTTAGCATGGAGTCCCAGACAGTCCCTCTTGGGTACCCCAATCTGTCTCAACACCAGGGGAGCCTACCGTTGTACCAGATGGTCCCTCATCCCAAGAATCGCAGCAATATTCAGCTTCCTCCCTGCCACAAAGAACCGGTCGCTTACCTAGCTCAGTCACACCTTAGACCTAATGCCGAAGACAGCCCTTGTAGTCAGTCCTGTAATAGGCTATATCCAGTTCTATTACACAGGAAAAGGAAACAAGGGTAAAGTGGGTAACACATACACACCAATGAGTTCCAAGCTGAGGAAAAAAGGAATAGACATTTCTATAATACATCAGCTGTATATGTCCTCCAGGGCTAGCCCAGGCCAAGCACTGGAGATCTTTTGCTTGTGCTTAGTCCTCACCCTGCCATGTCTAAGCGCATAAAGACACAGCTTGTCCTCGTTAGGGCTTTTTCCTTCCTTTCCCCTCTTTTGCTCTGAGCTAGAAACTCAGCCAGCAGGAGGCACCGGCTTGCTCCATGGGGGTAGGGGAGGGGAGCAAAGGACAAAGTCTCGCGGCCTCTCTAATGTCCCGCGATTGTCTGGCATTGCTGGGACAGGAGGTTGCTATTGGTGCCCAGCATTTTGCCCTAGTTCATGTCTTGCCCCTGCCCTCCTGTGTTTGACACCTGTTCATGTCCCTGTCCTGGTGATTCACAGGGCAGATATGACCTCCCGAGCAGGGATACCGGCGAGATTAACGCAGGTTTAATGATTTCACCAGGTAGGGTTGCCAATTTGGGTTGGATGTATTCCTGGAGGTTTCATCACATAACATAATATTTCATCAAAGACTAATCTTTAATTCCTGGAAACTCCAGGACAATCCCGGAGGGCTGGCAAACTTATCACCAACACTAACGCACAGGGGAGCCAGATGAGTGCCCACCCCCTATTTGTCAGTGTTCAGTTGAGGCCTGGGTCGCTTGGCACGACCTGGCACCTGGTCTGCCAGTATCACTCCCTCTGGTTTATTCTGGAAGGCGAGAGGCCCTGCAGGGAGCTGACCTGCCATAATGCTCCAGCACCCTAGGAAGTGACTGGATTTCAGGACACGCCCCTGGCTGATTTTGCTTTCGATTTCACCCCAAGCGGCAGGGAATTTTTCTTCTGCTGTGGGCGTGAAACCGACGGGGGAAATTGCAAGCAAAATAACCATCTCCTCTCCCCCCCGCCCAGTCACGCCCACGCGCTGATCAGCTTTGCACACGGTGGTTTAGGAAGTACATGCAGCTGCGGAAGCCCAGGGCTGGGCTAGCAGGGGGCTGCGAGTCAGGAGTGGGGGCACCTGCAGAGCTGGGGGTGGGGGCTGGGACAGCAGGGGGCTGTGGGTTGGGAGTGAGGGGCATCATCACACACCCTTTGTAGCCATTATTAATTCTGATAAGGGCAACTAGTGGGATGTGTGGAGATAGATAGATAGATAGATAGATAGATGGGGTGGATGGGAATAGATAGATAGAGGGGGTAGGTGGGGATAGATAGATAGATAGATAGAGGGGGCGGTTGGGGATAGATAGATAGATAGATAGATAGGGAGTGCATGGATTAGGGTGACCAGATGTCCCGATTTTATAGGGACAGTCCTGATTTTTGGGTCTTTTTCTTATATAGGCTCCTATTACCCCCCACCCCATCCTGATTTTTCACATTTGCTGTCTGGTCACCCTAGCATGGCGCAAGCATGGATAGATGGTAGAGATTTATACGGATACAGTGATAGAGAGCAAGTGGGGGTTTGTATGAGGATAGGTAGATACATGTGATCATATAATTAAAACCTGTGGGTGATGTATGTGTGGGAGGAGGCAGAGTTAAGATTACCCAGACATCTGCAATTCTGGCATTTCCTAGCTTTTGAGTGCTGGGTTTGCATCTTAAAAAAAATTCATTTAAATGCACATTTTGTTTGTATATAAACATATAATTATGTATCAGGGCCCCATTGTTCTGGACGCTGCACAGACCCCAACCAAGATCAGGGCCTTTTTGTGCCAGGTGCTGCACAGACCCTGACTGAGATCAGGGCCCTGTTGTGCAAGGTGTTGCACAGACAGTCTTTGCCTCAAAGACAGCTCCAGACCAGCGCTGAGCAGTACAGGGCTCATGACACACAGTGAGAAATTCTGATTCCAGCCAGCAGAGGGCACATTCTTGGCAGCCGGTGTCCTAACCCTGTCCCTGTGTTGTGTCCTCCAGGAGTACATCAAGGGGCTCTGCAGCCCGGAGTTGAGCCAGAAAGTCTGCTACCCTAAGGACATGCAGTGCGTCTTTGTGGGAGCTCAAGGTCTCTTCCTGGACTGTCTCACTAAGGGGACCTCTGCCAACCTGGTCCTGCTCAGCCCGGGCTCCCTGCTGGTCTCAGGCCTAGCCGAGGCCTTCGTGATGGCCCAGAGCCGCATCCAGGAGTTCGTGGAGAAGTACCAGAAGACGCCCCGGCTACCGGAGGAGCAGGAGGCCCTGGTGAAGAAGGCCTTCCGGGAGCTGGTGGAGTCCCACGACGACAAGCATGCCATAGACCTTCTTATCCTGCCCACCTCGCTCAAGGAGGAGCTGCTCAGCCTAGTGCGGGACATCCAGCAAGAAGTTGGGGAATGGGCACCGAGGAATTTACTGTGGGTGCCACCGGTCATCAGTCAAGACCAGTCACCCTGGTGGGAAGCCAAAGCGACAGGTGGGGCTAGGTCTCAGGGATGGCCCCAGGACTTCTTTGACCTTAGTAGACCTCCAGATCAGACCAGGCATCAGGACTCCAGGTCTGGCAACCCAGGCGTTTCTCAGGATCAGGCAAAGCTGGAGGAGGAGGCCTTCAAGAGGCCAGTGCTTTACAAACGGTCGTCGAAGCCCATCCCAGGTTTGGATGCCAGCCAGCAGGCTCAAGACTTGATGTTCCCTGCCACCCAGGACAGGGTGAGAGAAGAGGAGGAAAGGGGGCCGGAGGAGAGCAGCCAGGAGGAGGAGGAGGAACTGTCGGCTGGGGCCCTCTCATCATCGTGGACAGAGAAGGAGTTCAAGATGAGGCTGAACTTCTTCAAGACTATGGGCTATGAGGAGCAGGTGGTGAAGAAGGTGCTGCTGGAATGTGGGGTGCAGGAAGCCCCCTCAAAAATCTTGGACAGGGTCCAGATGGAGCAGGCCTCCTTCTCCCAGCAGGAGCATGGCCCTGCACCCTTCCAGGAGTCTGGGGCAAGGGGGATGTCTTCTCCTCCTTCTCCTCCGCCACCAGAGACGACTCAAGATGAACACGAATACCTGCTGGAGGTCATCAAGTCAGCAGCAGCCAACTGTGGCCACTCGCCCAGCGAGATCCCCGCTGAGATCTGGACAGGGGTCCCCTTGGCCGGTCTGCTGAGAAGGCTCAATGAGAAAGCCAGCCACCAAGAGGAGAACAGGGTTGAAACTAGGCTGGAGCACAGAGGCAGCCGCAGAGATGGAGAGCTGGCCCTCTCGAATGGCAAGAAGTCTCCCCAGGGTCAACATCACTGCGAACCAGGGAGGAAAGGCGGGTCTCCTATCCACAGGGGAGTCCGTGGCCCACCTCCCCTCCCAGAAGGTTCTGATTTCCCCATGGAAGTGACCCCCGTAGCTTCCCCTGCATGGGCTTCCGAGGAGAGCCAGCCAGCTGAGGACGTGTACCCAGTGCCAGTGGGCCCAGTGCTGACGGTGACCGGAGCCCAGCGGTTCAAGGAAGCCATCCAGACACCCTTCAAGCTCATCTTGGCCAACACGCCAGGGAAAAAGAACCTAAGGAGGGTCATTATCGATGGCAGCAATGTAGCCATGGTGTAAGTAGCCTGTGTTGTTGCGTCTTGCTCTGAGACCTAGGGCATGGTGGGTGGTGAGCTCAGCTAAGAAATCAAGATGCTTGGTCAGCTGAATACCTGTTAATCTCATTGATTTAGGTCTTGCAACTTGCCTGCAGGTCTCAGTACACCTCAACTAGACCTCAAGATAGTAACTTTTCTTTTTGTAGGCCTCAAGACCAGACTGGGCCCCAGCATTTTATGGTTGACTTGTCCATAGACCTCAGGACCAGAGTAGGCCTGGAGAATCTAGGCTTGATGTGCCTTTAGGGCTCAATATGCCTTAAGAACAGCTAAGCCCTTAAGACTGTAGGCTTGACTTTCCTGTAGGCCTCAAGATGCAGACAGGTCCCAAGACTCTAGGCTTCACTTTCCTACAGGCCTCAAGATCAGATCAGGCCCTAAATCTCCATGTTTGATCTGCGCCATAGGTCCCAAGAACAGTCTAAGTCCCTAGACTTGGCATTCCTGTAGGCCACAAGACTCTAGGCTTGACTTGACCATAGACCTCAAAATCAGCCTAGGCTGCAGGTTTCTGTTAGATTTTCCTGCCTTTAAGACCAATCTAGGCCCCAAGACCATAGGCTTAACTTGTCTGTAGGCCTCAGGGCCTAGTTTGCTCTTGAGGTCACCACAGGAATGTCGAGCTTAGAGTCCTGTGGGATAGTTTAGTCTTGAGCCCTATGCACAATCCAGTCTCAGGTTCTGGAACCTGGTCTAATCTTGGAGCCTATGGGAACGTCAGGCCTTTGATCTTAGGGCTTCATCTGGATTTGAGGTCTCCTAAGGCCCTATGCTTGACTAGTCCACAGGCATCAGTTGACTTCATGACCAAACCAGCCCCAATTCCTCTCCCGCACCTGGCGGACAGCTCAGAACTCTAGGGCTGCCCTATTGCATTGGCCTGTCTTCCTCTATGTGCCCAACCCTGTGCCAGGGAACCCAGTGCCGGCGCCTCTGTGCCTCAGCATCACTTTCTGTCCCTCCTGTAGGCACGGCTTACACCAGTTCTTCTCCTGCCGTGGCATTGCTCTGGCTGTGCAGTATTTCTGGGACCGTGGGCACCGGGAGGTGACGGTCTTCGTGCCACAGTGGCGGATGGAGAAGGTTGCCAGGGTGGAAGGTAAGAAAGGAGGTGGGGTGATGATGGACCTTTATGGCCCTGTGTGACATTGCCTGGGCCTGCCCCCCAGGGCCCTTCACTAACCCACCAGGCTGGTCCCCTAGGGTCCCTTGCTACCCTGCCATGAGCCCCCCCCCCCCCCCCCCCCGGCCCCGGACCCCTTGTTACCCCACACCACCCTGCTCCCTAGGGCTTGATGCTCACCCACACAGACCCACCTCCTAAAGCCTCGCCCTGCCCCCCAGCCTCACCCCATTTCCCCTCCTCTCCCAGAGAGACATTTCCTGACCCAGCTGCAGGACCTGAGCCTGCTGTCTCTGACGCCCTCACGTCAAGTGGCCGGGAAGCGCATCACATCCTATGATGACAGGTAAACCTGGGGCTCCCTCCCTGCACCCCTCCCAATCAGGGGAGCCCCCCCCCCCACTCTACGCTGCCGCTGCAGGAGGGGCCACTGATGTGGTGGTGTCCGAGTGCAGCTGGCAGAGAGATGAGGGGCCAGGCTCGGAGGCCCACCCCCACTGGGCTTTCCAAGCTGCGAGTCGCTACTACACCCATCTGGTCACATGAGGAATGAAGGGGTGGCTGTGAAGCAGAAAGTCCCTGTGGCTGCAGCTGGGGGTTAATTGAAAGCTGAGCTCCAGAGGTGGGGATGAAATAGAAAAAGAAACAACCTCCCCCACAGTGCTGTGGTGCCCCTCAATCCTTACCCACAGACCCCTGCTATCCCAGCTCTGGCCTCTGCCCCCTAGGTCTGTGGTGCCTCTCACTTGAGACCTGCCGCCCACTTAGAGCAGGCAGACAGGCACCCCCTTATGCCCACACTGCTTCCCTATAGGGGACTAGGGTTCCACTCATGTTGTGCTGCTGCCACCTTGTGGTCAGTGTCAGGTACAGCTAGCATCTGGGATCCTGCTCTTAGCCTTGTCCTGGAGTCCAGAGCAGGGCCTGGGGTGCTGGGGTCTCACTCTGCCCCCTTTGGGTTAGGTTCATGCTCAGGCTGGCAGAGGAGACCAACGGGGTCATCGTCACCAATGACCAGCTCCGGGACCTCATGCAGGAGTCCAAGAAATGGATCAGAATCATCAAAGAGAGGTGAGGGGGCCAGGGAATGGGACTTGGAGGCTTTCCCCTCTAAGGGGGGCTGGTTCCACCCAGCCCCTGGCGGGGACTGGCTGGCTCATGGGGTGGGGAATGGGACACAGGGTCCTTTCCCTTCTAGGGGGCATCGGGTCTGATCCAGGCCCAGGGTGGGGGAACGGGCAGGCTCAGCAGGGTGGGAATGGGATCTTGGGCCTTTCCCCTATAGGGGGAGGCACCAGCTTCAACCTGGCCCCAGGGCAGGAAACCAGCTGACTCAGGGGGACAGAGAAGGGAACATGGGGGTGCCAGGTCTGATCCTGAATGGGATTCTGAACGTCTTCCTCACGCTTAGGTTGCTGCAGTTCACCTTTGTGGGGAACATCTTCATGGTTCCAGACGACCCGCTGGGCCGAGAGGGTCCCACCTTGGATGAATTCCTGCAGAAAGCCGTCAGGTACCTAGTCATGTGGGGAGCCACCTCTCCCGGCCAAACCTCCTTCAGCTGGGGGAGTCTGATCGGCAGAAATGCCCCAAGTGCCAAAATCCCTTTAAGGAGATGCTGATTCTTCCCCTTGAAGGCTGGCATTTTTGACTGCCAAATGCCTGCCTGCCCCTGCTGGTCAGACTTGGGAACTGAAATGCCTGTCCCACTGCCAACCATCTGGGGATCAGGGGGTGGCTGGGAGCTGATGCTAACTTTGCCTCAATGCTCCTCACAGCAGGCCAAAGCCTCCCACTTGTCACTCCTTTGCGGGGCGTGGCGGTCCCTTTCCCACCCCCAGCCGGCCAGCCTCCCAGACGGAGGTGCTGCAGCTGCGGGACAGAAAGCCCCCCGGGGAGCGGCAGCGGAGGAGACAGCCACAGCAGGAAAAGGGAGAGGAGGAGGAGGTGGTACGGAAGCCGTGGGAGACTGAGCGGCTGAGGCAGGAGCTCCTGACAATCTTCATGGGTCAGGACCAGAAGGTGGACTTTGTCCTGCACAGAGAGCCCTGTAGCAGGGACCTGAACAAGCTCTCTGAAAACCTTCTGAGCCTCAACTTCTGAGATGCCCACGTCAGCCACTGTTGACCCCCTGGGGTCTACCCTCATTCTCCCACCAGCAGGGATCGCACCCACCAAAATCCTAGCTGAACTTCATTACCAGGAGTAAGCTATTAACCTCCCACCTGGACCAGCTCTTTACGAGACAACCTTCCATGGAGCATCATGAACAAGGTCTGAACCAATGACCTTCAGGACCAAAATCATGGACTTTGCCCCACATAACTCCATTGGCTGGTAGCAGCAGGAAGCTATTATCCTCTCATGTGGACAAGCCCCCCACCAAGTCACCAGGAGGGCTTGAACCCACAGCTGTCAGTGCTAATAATCATTGACCACAGCCAACTGAGCTGCAGGAGTAAGCCCATTAGCTGGTAAAAGTAGCAGATTGTTATCCTGTGTGAACCAGAGTGTTATATAGCAGCTGGGTCACCAGCTGGGATTGAAGCCACATCGTTAAGTGCCAACATTACAGACAGAGCTGAAGGTGTAACTGTCATTGTCTGGTAGCAGTAGTAGATACTTATCCTGTTCTGTGGACCACACATGTTGCAGGAGGGTTACTTGCCACGTCTCTCTCCACTCATCCCTCTGAGGTTGCGCCTGGCATCTGATCCAGGTACCCCACAGTTAGGACTTCGCCAAACGCTGAAGGACCATTTATAGCTCATCTAGGGTGCCTTCCCGGAGAGACATCCAGCAGCCCTTCTCTGGCCTGGGGAGAGAGATTGCTGCAGCCGTGGGAGAACCCACCCGAACTTGCCTCATCACCTATGATGGAGAAGGGACAGATCATGGCGTATTTATTTTGGAAAACTGACCACTATACCTGGAAGCTACGACCGAAGCCACCCATGGGAGAAGCGTTGGCTGATCCTTCTCCAAGCCAACCATTTGTGGTGGCAGTGGCAGCTTGAGGTTCACGAGACAACCTGGCGATGTCCTTCAGACCCAGCCATGCTGGAGACTCAGAGCTTGGCAGACAGAATGCAAGTGGGTACGGTCTTCTTCATCCTTTGTTGCAATTGATGGACGAGGGGGAAGAGGGAGTTGACGAGGAAAGAAAGATTGGAGGAGCCCAAGGTTGAGTTCATACTTCTCCTCCTCTCATCTTGGCCTCTGCCCCCTCAGACCCAGTGAGCCTGTCACATCCCCACCCAGAATCCGTTCCACTGTGCCAGCCCAAGGAGATCTACAAGGCTCCTTGCAGCCATCGTAGGATGCTGGCAATCATGTCCTCCTGCTGCTGCATGTAGATTTCCTGTTCCAGGGACGCGTAGGAAGTCCATAACTCCGGGCTTCCCCTCTGGTCTGTGCTGTAAGCCCACGATACATGGATGCTTCTCCAAGTCCATGCCCTACGCCCTAGATCTACCTCTGCCTGGCTCCAGTGTCAAGGAAGCAGAATCTGTTCCAAGTGCCTCCAAGCGAGTGACGGGTGCATTGTGGACCTTAAAGCATGTGTCACTACGGCCTGAGCTCAAAGACGTCCTGGCTGTAGGGGGCTCAACATCTCCTCGCTAGAGCTTCTCTCCAAGCTTTGGCCACCATGCCTTCTCCTTGCTAGCCTGTCTCCTTCTGACCTTGGTCAGCTCGAGTCTTCTTCTCTCTGTCTCCTACCTCTTGCCCTCAGCCAGGCCAAAAATCCCACTCAGGAGAGAGTCTCCTTCTTTGCTCTACCCATCTTTCCTGGAGTCCCAGCTCCTTCAACATCCTATCTATGTTCTCCCTACAAAGTCCTCCAAGATCTCATCCCCCGCCAGCCACACTCTCCCTAAGCCTCACCCCATCTCAGCTCCATGCTTGGAGATGATCTGACCCACTTAGCACATCTTTCGTCTTTCTGCAATCCTTTGGCGTTCTAGCCATGTCTCCTGCATTCCCATCCTCTAAGCCTTGTGTTCTCCATCTTTCTTATCTTGTCTCTATCTCACCAATGCTGAGGGCTCGGCGAGTCATTACCCAGCCGTATCGACCTTTATACATTCAGCAGCTATTTATACAAATATGTTTTTTTGATAATAATGATGATAAATAAATGGCAGGGCCCCGTGTGATAAAACTGCATTTTCGTCACCCCAAAATTCAAGGACTCCAAGAGGTCATGGGATACAATTCAGGGTAACCACTGCTCATCGCTCCCCTCCCAGAGCTGGGGATAGTACCCAGGAGTCCTGACTCCTAATCCAGCACCGCAAATGTCAGACCACCCACATGTCCTGGATACTTCTGTTTCAGTGTAAACCTGGAGCAACACCACTGCAGTCAATGGGTGATTCCAGGTGGATGCCGGGGGGAGGGTGGAGAGGGGGAGCTGAGATCTGAATCTAGCCCTGATCCCAATGCAGTCAGGAGTGCTTCTGGATTGACCCAGGGGGAGCTGAAACCACACCAAGATGGGGAACCTAGGGGGTCTGTTTGAGCCCCTCCCCTCCTCAGGAGACATGAGAGGGCACCAGCTCCCAGGACAAACCTAGTACCCTAGTCGCAGACAGGATATTCTCTGTGTCCCCGGAGAGAGCCAGAGAGCAAGGGCTCCCCATGCCCCCCTTGGCACATGGTTCCCACCCCACACCCTCCTGATGGGCCCTGTTTAGATGGGATGGAGATGCCTGAACACAGGGTGGAGGGTAAGGGAGCTAAATGGCCGGGTGATGGGATGGATGGAGGGGTGAGAATGGAGATTGAGGGGGAGAGAGGCAAATTATTTGTGTTGGGGTAGCTCAGTGAGGGGAAAGCAGTGGACGTGTTATTCCTTGACTTTAGCAAAGCTTTTGATGTGGACTCCCACAGTATTCTTGCCAGCAAGTTAAAGAAGTATGGGCTGGATGAATGGACTATAAGGTAGATAGAAAGCTGGCTAGATCGTTGGGCTTAACGGGTAGTGATCAATGGCTCCATGGCTAGTTGGCAGCTGGTATCAAGCGGAATGCCCGAAGAGTCGGTCCTGGGGACGGTTTTGTTCAACATCTTCATTAATGATCTGGAGGATGGCGTGGATTGCACCCTCAGCAAGTTTGTAGATGACACTAAACTGGGAGGAGTGGTAGATACACTGGAGGGTAGGGATAGGATACAGAGGGACCTAGACAAATTAGAGGATTGGTCCAAAAGAAACCTGATGAGGTTCAACACGGACAAGTGCAGAGTCCTGCACTTAGGACAGAAAAATCCCATGCACTGCTACAGACTAGGGACTGAGTGGCTAGGCAGCAGTTCTGCAGAAAAGGACCTAGGGGTTACAATGGATGAGAAGCTGGATATGAGTCAGCAGTGTGCCCTTGTTGCCAAGAAGGCTAACGGCATTTTGGGCTGTATAAGTAGGAGCATTGCCAGCAGAGCGAGGGACGTGATCATTCCACTCTATTAGCCATTGGTGAGGCCTCATCTGGAGTACTGTGTCCAGTTTTGGGCCCCACATTACAAGAAGGATGTGAACAAATTGGAGAGTCCAGCAGAGGGCAACAAAAATGATTTGGGGGCTGGAGCACATGACTTATGAGAGGCTGCGGGAACTGGGATTGTTTAATCTGCAGAAGAGAAGAATGAGGGGGTTCCAAGGAGGATGGATCTAGATTGTTCTCAGTGGTAGCAAATGACAGAATAAGAAGCAATGGTCTCAAGTTGCAGTGGGGGAGGTTTAGGTTGGATATTAGGAAAAACTTTTTCCCTAGGAGGGTGGTAAAGCACTGGAATGGGTTACCTAGGGACGTGGTGGAATCTGCTTCCTTAGAGGCTTTTAAGGTCAGGCTTGACAAAGCCCTGGCTGGGATGACTTAGTTGGGAATTGGTCCTCCTTTGAGCAGGGGGTTGGATTAGATGTCCTCCTGAGGTCCCGTCCAACCCTGATAATCTATGATTCTAGAATACCCGGACTGAGATCAGGGTCCGTGCCGGGCACTGCACAGACCCCAACTGAGATCAGGGTCCCTATTGTGCCAGGCACTGCACAGACCTTTTGTGAGATTCAGTCCCTGCCCCAATGATCTTAGTTTCCCTAGACAATATGTGGGATCCTCACTCCATTTTACAGCCAGGGAAACTGAGTCATGGAGAACATTCCAAATTGTGTTGAAGGTTTGCGATTGGCTCTGGTGCTGAACAAGATCACGGGAACTGCAGCACTACTTCCCTTAGAGACTCTTCCCTGGCCTTCCCCAGATCCCATACATCCCGAGTTCCCTGAGCTCCCACTGCCATGACCTCCCCCAAACTGATCACTGGTCTCCTCCAGGCTGCCATCCCCGCCCACACACACTGCTTCCATGGGGTCCTGCTGCTCAGTTGTCACTTGGGAGTCCCAGTTGGGACAAACTCCATTTCTCCCCTGTACTCCCAGACCCCCTGTGACCTGGATAGCGCAGTGGTAGAATCTGCCTGTAGGTGCAATACCTGCCTGGGACACTAGGGAAGCTCAAAGAAAGAAAAACGTGTTGCTGCCTTCAGGGCTCCTGCGTTCTCTCCCTGGCTCTGGATGGGGAGTCGAGTCTAGTGGTTATGGGGTTGGGGTTGGGAGTCAGGACTCTGGGATTCTATCCCCAGATCTGGGATGGGAGTGGGGTCTAGTGGTTAGATCAAAGGGCTGGCAGCCACAACTCTGTGTCCTCTCCTGACACATTCTATGCCTCAGTTTCCCCACCCTGGGAGGGAGCGGGGTGGGGTCCCAGAGCCATCCCCAGACAGCCGCCACCAGTACAATAGAACATCATTTATTCAGCAACAACATTAACCTTTCCCCTACTGCCAGCCTCCCTTCCCCAGTCAGACGCCAGCGTCCCCTGAGTCCGACCAGGGCAGCGGGAGGTGGTCAGGTGACGCGGGGCTACGAGTCACCTTGAGGCAGCGGCAGAAGAGTATAGGCCGGTTCCCCAAGCCCAGGTGATACTGCCACCAGTAAAGCTTCTGCCGGGGCTGAAGAATGATCCGCAGCTCCTCTCCCTCTTCAGCCATGGCCTCCCACTCCTCCTGCTCCGTCCTGAGCCCCAGCCCCCCATAGGCGGGGGGCAGGGAGAACTGGGCCTGGAGCAAGGCCACTGAAAGGTCTGCAGGCTCCGGGGAACTGGCCGTGGAGAAAGTCCAGTTGGCCAATTTCTCTTCCATGCATCCCGCCTTCCGGGTTATCTGGTGGCTGCCAGGGAGCGGCCCGTCCATCTCATTCTGGATCAGCTTGATGCATTCCCATGCCCCGAAGGTGCCCCTGTGGACCAGGGACAGGCCGCCAGGGAGGAAGCTGGTCACGTCTGCGTGGATGGGAGGACGTCCTGGTGGCCCGAGCTAGAGAAGACCTGGCTGTATAGCCCCCGCTGCGCATCCACACCCAGGAAAGCCAGGTGGGTAGCATCACATGCGTAGTAGTAGAGTCCATGGCAGGACGCAAGCTTCAGGGGCATCTCCTCTGCTTCGACCCCCATGGTCAGGTCAGCTACAGACAGAACCACGCTGCGGGCCAGGAAGATGACGGAGAAGCGGCTGCTCCACGAGGCATAGTGGTCTCCACCACAGCACATAGGGTGCAGGGGGAGGGCATCGGGGCTGGGGGCGGCACTCAGGTCCATAGTTTGGTGGAACGGGTTCCCCTGGAGAATGCAGACGGAGGACCCGGCAGCGTCGCCCACATAGTGTTCCCCACCCCGGCAGGCAGGGTGCAGGCTCCAGATCTCCACGGCCTCAGGGGAGTGGCACTCGGGCGCCTGGAGGAAGCAGCCCACGTCGGAGCGGACGATGAAGAAGCCTTGAGGGGTGGCGAAGACATCGGTGCCAGGGGAATGTGCCCGTGGGACGATTCCGGCAATGGGGGGGTTGAGAGCCTGAGGGACAGCAGAGGTGGAGAGTGAGAAGGAGGGATCCTGGGGAAGCCCTGCCAGGCAAGACCAGCCAGATCCTGTGTGTGTGTGTGGGGGGGGGGGGGGAATGGGGAAGGGCAGCATTGGCCAGGGCACAGGGTGGGGAGAGAATCGGGTGGGCTGATACCAAGACCGGCCAGGCCCCAGAAGGTGGGGGGGTTAGGAGGGAAGATGCGTGTGGGGGAGTCACACCAAGGGGGGGCGGGGGACAGGCCCTGGGTGTGTGTGCGGTGGAGGGAGGCCTGGGCCCCGGGTGGGGGTGTGGAAGCTGGCTCTGCACCGGGCACCCAGCAACCCAGCGCGGCCTCTGCTCCCCCTACCCCAGAAGGGGGTCCCCCCCAGAGAAGCCCCACTTGCAGAGCCCCCCGGCAAGGGGCGACGGGGCAGCCCGCAAGGGGGCGGGGATGGTCCCCGGATCTCACCGGCGCTGGGAGTGGAGACGCGGCCGTGCGCCCCTCTCCAAGGCGCTGCGCTCCCGGGGCCCCGCGCCCCTCTCCAAGGCGCTGCGCCTCCACCCAGCAGGGAGCCCGGAGCCTTGCCCGGGCCGGAGATCCGCTCGGCCCGCCCGCAAACGGGATGTCGTAGCTAAAAGGGAGGGGAAGCGGCCGCCCGGCTCCTCCCAACTGTACTGCCATTAAAGGGCAGGGCCGGGCTTCCTTCGGGGCGGGGCAGGATGTCGGGGTTCTCTTGCTTCCTGGCTGGGGCAGGGGCTGTTCTAGTGATTAGCGCAGGGGAGTTTGGGGACCAGGACGCCTGGGTTCTCTCTCTTCCTGGCTGGGGCAGGGGGTGCTCTAGTGCTCAGAATAGGGGAGGCTGGGGACCTGGGTTCTTTTCCTTGCTCCGGGACAGGAGTGGGGTCTTGTGTTTGGGGGGGCTTTGGGACCAGGACTCCTGGGCTTTTTCCACCTGCTATGAGCTCGGGGGGGAGGGTTTAGTGGTGGTGATGAGGGGCTGCCTGGGGTCTCTCCCTGGCTCTGGAAGTGAGTCATGCGGAGCTCGGAGGCAACTGGTCCAGATTCTGCCATATTTGCCCTGCATCTGCGGGCCCACGGAGCCTGGCCTTGGAGAGTGTCACCCCCTGGTGGACAGCTGTGGAATAACCTCCCAAGGGGAAAGCAGCAAAGAATCCTGTGGCACCTTATAGACTAACAGAAGTTTTGGAGCATGAGCTTTCGTGGGTGAATACCCACTTCGTCAGATGCATGTAGTGGAAATTTCTAGGGGCAGGTATATATATGCAGACAAGCTAGAGATAATGAGGTAGTTCAATCGGGGAGGATGAAGCCCTGTTCTAGCAGTTGAGGTGTGAAAACCAAGGGAGGAGAAACTGGTTTTGTAATTGGCAAGCCATTCACAGTCTTTGTTTAATCCTGAGCTGATGGTGTCAAATTTGCAGATGAACTGAAGCTCAGCAGTTTCTCTTTGAAGTCTGGTCCTGAAGTTTTTTTGCTGCAGGATGGCCAGCTTAAGGTCTGCTATAGTGTGGCCAGGGAGGTTGAAGTGTTCTCCTACAGGTGTTTGTATATTGCCATTCCTAATATCTGCTTTGTGTCCGTTTATCCTTTTCCGTAGCAACTGTCCAGTTTGTCCGATGTACATAGCAGAGGGGCACTGCTGGCATATGATGGCGTATATCACATTGGTGGACGTGCAGGTGAATGAACCGGTGATGGTGTGGCTGATCTGGTTAGGTCCTGTGATGGTGTCGCTGGTGTAGGTATGTGGGCAGAGTTGGCATCGAGGTTTGTTGCATGGACTGGTTCCTGAGCTAGACTTCCTATGGTGCGGTGTGCAGTTACTGGTGAGAATATGTTTCAGGTTGGCAGGTTGCCTGTGGGCGAGGACTGGCCTGCCACCCAAGGCCTGTGAAAGTGTGGGATCATTGTCCAGGATGGGTTGTAGATCCCTGATGATGCGTTGGAGAGGTTTTAGCTGGGGACTGTATGTGACGGCCAGTGGAGTCCTGTTGGTTTCTTTCTTGGGTTTGTCTTGCAGTAGGAGGCTTCTGGATACACGTCTGGCTCTGTTGATCTGTTTCCTTATTTCCTCTTGCGGATGTTGTAGTTTTGAGAATGCTTGGTGGAGATTTTGTAGGTGTTGGTCTTTGTCTGAGGGGTTAGAGCAGATGCGGTTGTACCTCAGTGCTTGGCTGTAGACAATGGATCGTGTGATGTGCCCGGGATGGCAGCTGGAGGCATGAAGGTAGGCATAGCGGTCGGGAGGTTTTCGGTATAGGGGGTGGTAATTTGACCATCACTTATTTGCACTGTGGTGTCTAGGAAGTGGACCTCCCGTGTAGATTGGTCCAGGCTGAGGTTGATGGTGGGGTGGAAGCTGTTGAAGTTGTGGTGGAATTTTTCCAGAGACTCCTTCCCATGGGTCCAGATGATGAAGATGTCATCAGTGTAGCGTAGATAGAGAAGGGGTGTGAGTGGACGAGAACTGAGGAAGCGTTGTTCCAGGTCGGCCATAAAAATATTGGCATATTGTGGGGCCATGCGGGTGCCCATAGCGGTGTCACTGATCTGGAGATATATATTGTCATTAAATTTGAAATAGTTGTGTGTGAGGATAAAGGCACAGAGCTCAGCAGCCTGTTGTGCTGTGGCATCATCAGGGATACTGTTCCTGACAGCTTGTATTCCATCTGTGTGTGGGATGTTCGTGTAGAGAGCCTCTACATCCATGATGGCTAGGGTGGTGTTTTCTGGAAGGTCACCAATGCATTGTAGTTTCCTCAGGAAATCAGTGGTGTCACGGAGATAGCTGGGAGTGCTGGTGGCATAGGGTCTGAGTAGAGAGTCCACATATCCAGACAGTCCTTCAGTGAGAGTGCCAATGCCCGAGATGATGGGGCGTCTAGGATTTCTGGGTTTGTGGATCTTGGGTAGTAGGTAGAATAACCCTTGTCGGGGATCTAAGGGTATGTTGATTTATTCCGGTGTTAGTGTAGGGAGTGTCCTAAATAGATGTTGTAGTTTCTTAGTGTATTCCTCAGTGGAATCTGAGGGAAGTGGCCTGTAGAATTTGGTATTGGAGAGTTGTCTGGCAGCCTCCTTTTGGTAGTCAGACCTGTTCATGATGACAACAGCACCTCCTTTATCAGCCTCTTTGATGATAATGTCTGGGTGATTTCTGAGGCTGTGGATGGCATTGCGTTCTGCATGACGTAGGTTATGAGGCAAGCGATGTTGTTGTTTTTCCACAATTTCTGCCTGTGCACATCGGCGGAAGCATTCAATGTAGACTGTCCAGACTGTCATTTTGACCTTCAGGAGAAGTCCATGTGGAGTTCTTCTTCTTGTGCTGTTGGTGGGAGGGTACCTGTGTATCAGTGCGCTGTTCAGTGTTGTCCTGAAAGTATTCTTTGAGTTGGAGACGGCGAAAGTAAGCTTCCAGATCGCCGCAGAACTGTATCATGTTGGTGGGGGTGGCAGGGCAGAAAGAGAGTCCCCGAGATAGGACAGACTTTTCTTCTGGACTGAGTGTGTAGTTGGATAGATTGACGATATTGCTGGGTGGGTTGGGGGGTACTACGGTTGTGGCCCCATGAGGCAGGTAGGAGTTTAGACAGCTTACAGTCCTTTTTCCTTTGTAGAGAGGTGAAGTGAGTAATGTAGATCTCCTGTCTTATTTTAGTGAAGTCTGTTTGTATGGAGGTTTGGTTATTAATGAGTCTCCAGTTTGGAGAGCTCTTTTTTGATGTTTTCCTGTTTGCTGTATAGGATGCTGATCAGGTGGTTCCTCAGTTTCTTAGATAGAGTGTGGCATAATCTCTCACTGTGGTCTGTGTAGTATGTAGATAGCAGTGGATTTTTTACCTTTAGTCCCTTTGGTATGATGTCCGTCCATTTGCATTTGGAAAGGAAGATGATATCTGTCTGTATTTGTGCAAGTTTCTTCATGAGGTTGATGGATTTTCACTCCATACGGCTAAATGCAGTGCCTTACATGGTATCAAGTATCAGACGGGTAGCCGTGTTAGTCTGGATCTGATCAGAGTCCTGATGTCAGATCCCGGGATCCCTACCAGAACAGAGTGGGAATCAAAAGGTTCGATGGCATAGACTTCACTGTGGTTGTGGGTCTTTCCATTCTAGTGGAGGACCGCTCGGGCCAAATGCCCAGGTGCCGGCTGCCACAGTCATCCTAGAAAACGGTCAGGAATCACACAGCCCCAGTGAAGACGGTTGCCATCTCCGTGGGACCTCCAAATTGTCAAAGTTAGACTCAGGACTCACAGTTTGTCAGACCACTCTATTTTATTAGCACAGCACTCTGCCAATAACACCTCGATGCCAACTCTGCCCACACATCTACACCAGCAACACCATCACAGGACCTAACCAGATCAGCCACACCATCACCGGTTCATTCACCTGCACGTCCACCAATGTGATATACGCCATCATATGCCAGCAGTGCCCCTCTGCTATGTACATCGGCCAAACTGGACAGTTGCTATGGAAAAGGATAAACGGACACAAATCAGATATTAGGAATGGCAATATACAAAAACCTGTAGGAGAACACTTCAACCTCCCTGGCCACACTATAGCAGACCTTAAGGTGGCCATCCTGCAGCAAAAAAACTTCAGGACCAGACTTCAAAGAGAAACTGCTGAGTTTCAGTTCATCTGCAAATTTGACACCATCAGCTCAGGATTAAACAAAGACTGTGAATGGCTTGCCAATTACAAAACCAGTTTCTCCTCCCTTGGTTTTCACACCTCAACTGCTAGAACAGGGCCTCATCCTCCCTGATTGAACAACCTCATTATCTCTAGCTTGCCTGCATATAAATACCTGCCCCTGGAAATTTCCACTACATGCATCTGAGGAAGTGAGTATTCACCCACGAAAGCTCATGCTCCAAAACGTCTGTTAGTCTATAAGGTGCCACAGGATTCTTTGCTGCTTTTACAGATCCAGACTAACACGGCTACTCCTCTGATACTTGACTCCCAAGGGGAGCCACTTCCTCCTGCCCTCTTCCCTTATTGCTGGGCCATGCCCTGAGCTGCAGCCTTCCCCCTGGCTCCCCCACCCCGGCACACGGCTCCTTTGCCTTGCTGGCAGTGATCCCCATGAACTTCTGACTGGCCCTTGAGCCTATTAAATTCGTGTGGCAGTGAGTTCCACAGGTCATTCCTGTCCTCATGGCTCTCAGGGTCCCATTCCTGCTGCCTGCTCCCCCCGCCCCAGCTCTGTCCAGTGGTGATATCCTAATAACTCCATGCTGGGGGCTCAGGAGGGAGAGGGCAGGGCAGACACTGGGAGGGGGAAGGCTCACTGGGGATGAGATGGGTTTACTGCCTGGGGACCTCCACCTTACCTGCGCCTTGTGTGTCCTCTGCCCCAAGTGCCATTATAGGGTGTGCCAGGCATTGGCTGGCCTCTGCTGGCAGCTCTGCCATGTGGGGGCACCATGCCCCAAGCAGCTCTCCTGACTTGGGGGGAAGAGCAGTGAGTTCAGACTTGGTCCTGCAATGGCTACCATGGCTAGCAGTGGGCAGAAGCCAATCAGGGCCAAGCAGCCAGTTCAGGTGCAGCAGAACGTAACTGACTGGGGCTAAACATTCTCCAGGTTATGTCATGGGGCCTTTCCCCTCTAGAGGGTGCTGGCTCCCATCTAGCCCCAGGGCTGGGGGATTGGTGGCTCAGGGAGGTGGGAAAGGGACACGGGGCCTTTCCCCTCTAGGTGAACCTGGGGGGACAGAAGCTAAAGAATTAAATCAATGATGCTCAACCTGCTGCTAGCACTTGCAGCCCTGTACAAAGTCAATTATGATCATCCCGGCTCCCTCCCGCTTTTAATCTTTCTACAGACCCTGAACCAAGGAGAAACTCAAGGAAATTCCACCCTAGCAACCAGGGGAATGCTGAAAAAAAATCAATAATCTATACAGGCTCAACAAATTCTTTATGCTTCACCAGCAAATCTGACCCCAGAATGATCCCAAAGCAGAATTCAGGCTGCGGGTTATAGCGAGAGAAGACAGAGAGAACATGCCAGGAAATCACCTGTCCCGGGTGACGTGATTTGCAGGGCAGTTGGGGGAGGGGAAGCGGATGAGCCCAGTTTGCAAGCTGGGAGGAGTGCGCCAGGAAGTGCTAAGTATGGATTTGAAGGGGCTGGTTTGATCCCATTGATTTCCAGGAGGCCAGTGCTCGCACGCACAGGTTAACAACAGCATCTTGGTGCTGGTGTTCTCCATCCTCATGGATGCTTAGGGGACCGGAGGCAGTGGGATGCGGTCGGGTGGGTTGTTTTCTCTGGTGAAGTGGATGTCCCTGCAGAACAAGATGGGCTTGTGGCCTATACCGAGGCAGTACTGCCAGATGTAGAGGTTCTGCTTGCACTCCAGGTTCACCTGAATTGACTCCCCTTCTTCTCAGGCTTCGTTCCAGTCCTTCTCCACGTGGATTTCTCCCACCCTATTCGGCCCTGAAGGAGAACTGGAACTGGATGATGAGCTTAGTGAGGGCTCCGGTCCCAAGGGACATCTCAGCGGAGATGCTCCATTTGTGCTCGATCCTGGACATCTGGGGCTTGGCGTAGCCCACCTTGTGGGTGACCTTGTCAGCCCAGATGATGGAGGAATCGGCGTCATTTTGCAGGGTCTTGATGCACTCCCAGCCACCGGTTGAGGCGCCCTTGGTGAGGGCCCAATCCCCCGGGAAGAAATTGAGCATGTTGGGATGGATGGAGAAGTAGACTGGAAGGGGGCTGAGTTGCACATGTCATGTCCAGGTAGCACTGAGCCCCCCATTTCTCATCCACCTGGATCAGGAGTGGGGTGACAAAGATGCTAAAATAACAGAGCCCCTTGTGGCATTCCAGCTGCAGGGGAGTATCATCTCTTTTTTAGCTGGGCTCAGGTCAAGGACCTGGTGCACAACCCCCGCTCTAAGGAGATGATGAAAAAAAAAGGAACCAGCGTGCGTGTAGTGGTGCCCACCATGGCAGTTGGGATGCAGCTCATGGACCTCGGCCTCAGCGTCTGTGCTCAAGTCCTTCACCACCCGGTCAGAGTCGCCTTTGATGATGTAGATGTTGGATTTTTCATGGGCACCCAGGTAGTGACCCCCACCCTGGCATGCGGGGGTCAGTCTCCAGATCGTGATACCAGTCCTGCTTTTTGGATCCTCTGTCTGCAAGTAGCAGTCCGGTTTGGCACGGACGATGAAGAATCTGCCTTGGCCAGGGAAGATGTCTGTGCCTGGGGTGTCCTTGTGAGGGAAACAATGGTCCATCGACAGGAGTCAAATCTTGAGGGAGGAGAAGGGAGGGGTAGGACATTAGCTCATCTCATGGTTTGTGAATCTTTGATGCTTGAAGACCCGCTGGTTCCAACAGCGACCAGGCACCTGGGACAGGAGTTGGGCAGATCTGGAAGATGCCTGCAGTGAAGTCTCCTCGATGTGCCCCGCAGGCCTGTCTCCAGGGAGTGGCGTTGTCCTGAGGGAAGGTAGGCGGGTGGGAGGGAAAAGCCCAGGGTCCTGCTCCGGGAGGTTCCTACTGCACACTGGCTCCCACTCAGCACCGTTGATCTATGTGACTGGGCCTTGTCTCCTCCGTCTCACCCCATAGTACGAAGGGCTGCCCTGTGTGGCGATAAAGAGGGGAGGAAATATCAATAGTGTCCTGACCTGTAACTCTGTGCCCAGCCAGAAGTCCGTGAATAGAGCTCCCAGGAAAACAACGGACCAAAGTTCCCTCTGTCCCAACCTGCAGCCCCCAAGCTATCCCAGCCCAGGCTCAGCTCTCCCACCCCCCCAGCTCTGCTGGTGCCCCTCACTCCGGACTAGTCTTGCTAGTCCTTCCCCCAGGCAGGGAGGCACAGAGACTAGGATCAGGACCAAGTCTCCAAATCAAAAGCCTCCCCAGGACGCCTGCGTAGGAACCGTTTAAACATTCACTCCCTGGTTCAACCCGCAGGTTTAGGGGTCATTTCTGGCATCCTTGTTCATTTCACGCACAGTTGTTGGGGCTGGAGGAGGAAGAAGAGAAACCAGTGTGACAGTGAGTTTCCACTTCCACTGGCTTTTATTAGCTCTGGATTTCAGCTGTGCATCCAAATGCCTACTCTATTCTGCCCCTGCCTTGGGCTCACCCCCCACTCCCCAAAAAAACAAAAACAACAAAAAACTGTGAGTGAAATTAGCAAGGATGCCAGAAATGGCCCATAAATCTGGTCTAAATGGCCGAGTGAACAGCTACATTTAGACGGTTCCTACGGAGGCAGCAGGCGTCCTGGGGAGCCTCCTCCCTCAGCCAGCCCCCCTGTTCCCTGCTGCAAGCTAGAGGGGGGCCGCTGCAGCCCCTGCTGAGTGCGGTGGTCGGGGGAACGTGGACCCTAGCTGTGGGCAGCCTGGCTGGAGGAGGAGAGAAGCTAATGTGACAGTGAGTTTTCCCTTTCCAAGCTTTCATTAGCTTTGAGTTTGAACTGTTTTTTATGCAGCCGAAAGAGGTGGAAGTAAGCCACTACTGAATGCTCCACTTATCTGCCTGTGTGCTGCTGCACCTTTTTTTACCGGTACTCCGTACCGGGCCGGACCGGCTTACGTTCACCTCTGCTGGTACTGTGCTCCAGTGGCTCCTCCCCCTTTCCATTGACTCCATCTTCTCCCACAGGCTCCTCCTTCTCCCCCATCCAATACCCCCCTTCTGCCCCCAAGTGTCCCCTCCCTTTCCACCTCCCCTGTCCCACTCCCACTTCCACCCCCTGACTCTGCCCCATCAAGCCCCTTCTCCATGTTAAGGGGAGTTGGTGGCTCATGGAGGTGGGAATAGGACATGGGGCCTTTCCCCTCTAAATGAACTGGGGGGATGGAAATTAAGGAACTAAACCAGTGCAGCTCAACTTGCTCATCACACTTGCAGCTCTGTATGAAGACAATTACTATAATCCAGTCTCATGCTTCAGGGTATCAGGGGTCAGGCAGGAAGAGTTACCCTGGTGCCCTATTGGTTCATTGGGATTTTTTTTCACCCTCCTCTGAAGCAGCCCAATCCACCAGCCAGGCATCTCAGAGCTCTGTCCCATCTCCAGCTATGGATGATCCCCGATACTCATCAATCTTATCCTTCTGTAATCCTACAATTTAACTCCCTTCATCTTACAATGATTATATATGCCACGACATGTTAGTTAATCATAAGATCACACAATAAATGAACAATAAAAGTGAGCTAAAATAGGAACGGAAGAAAGTTTAATTAAACCATCTTTGTTGCAGAAAAGATTTGGGTAAAGCTGGGAACAGGAGGAAAACCAGGAGGAGAACAGCTAGGATGAGGTGGGTGAAATCTGGCCAGCTCAGGGAAAGATCGGAAGGGGTAATACTAGGGCAAAGCAGCTCACAAGCACACATCCAGAATAGCATCATGGTGCTGCATTCTCCATCCTCATGGGCGCTTAGGGGACTGGAGGCAGCGGGATGCGGTCGGGTGGCTTGTTTTCTTTGGTGAACTGAATGTCTCTGCAGAACAAGACGGACTCCTGGCCTATGCCAAGCTGGTACTGCCAGATGTATAGGTTCTTTTGGGGTTCCAGGATCACCTGGATTGACTCCTCTTCTTCTCGAGCTTCGTTCCAGTCCTCCTGCTCCGTGCGGATGCTTCTCCCGCCGTATTCGGCCTTGAGGGAGAACTGGAGCTGGGAGATGAGCTTGGTGAGCTCTCCAGCCCCGAGGGACATCTCAGCGGAGATGCTCCAGTTGTTCTCAATGGTGGACATCTTCTGTTTGGTGTAGCCCACTTTGCGGGTGACCTTGTCGGACCAGGTGATGGGGGAATCGGAGTTGTTGTGCAAGGTCTTGATGCACTCCCAGCCGCTGGTTGAGATGCCCTTGGTGAGGGTCAAGCCCCCAGGGAAGAAGTTCAACACGTCTGGGTGGATGGAGAAGAAGGAGTCCAGCTTGTCTTTGCTTGCATCTGGGTACAGGTAGAAATGAGCTCCCCATTTCTCATCCATCTTGATCAGGGCTAGGTATTGATCGATGCCAAAGTAGTAGAGCCCATTGCAGCATTCAGGGTGCAGGGCAAAGGTTTTTTCACCTCCAGCTGTCCTCAAATTAGTCACCCAGCGGATTTCTCCCTGGTTTTGGAAAATGATGAAGAAGGTCCAACCAGCCCTCCCATAGTGGTCCCCACCGCAGCACCTGGGATGTAGCTCAAAGACCTGAGCTCCCTTATCTGTGCTCAGGTCCTTCACCACCCGGTAGGAACTGCCCTTGATGATGTAGATATTGGATTCCTGCCTGTTGCCCACATAGTGATCCCCGCCCTGGCATGCAGGGTGCAGTTTCCGGATCTTGATGTCATGCCCCCTCTCAAGGAAATCTTTTGTCTGCAGGTAGCAGCCCAGGTCGGAGCGGACAATGCAGTCCCCATTGTCATCGCGAAAGACGTCTGTGCCCAGGGAGTCCTTCCGAGGGACCAATGATCTAGGAACTAGACTGGAGCCCTGGGATGGAGACAAAGGGGAGGGAGAGAGAGGGGAGCAGTTGACAGAAGGACCAAGGCAGTTGGAGAAGATCATGTGCACGTGGGGTTGGCATGGGACACAGCAGGGGACTTCTCTGTTTCTATCAATGGAAAAAAATTTCAATGACACCAGGAGTGATTCCCTCAGGGCAACAATGACTCCTTGTCACTCACCCCAGTGGAGCTACGGCCGATATACACCAGCTGGAATCTGGACCATTGACACCAGTGGAGCTGTGGCCCATTCATGCCAGATGGGGGCTGGCCCAATGACACCAATGGACCTATGGCCGTTTGACACTAGCTCATCTGATCTTATATGATTCTTTGATGTTTGAAGATCCCCTGATTCCAACAGCTACCAGGCATCTGGAACAGGAATTGGGCAGCGTTGGGAGGTGCCTGCAATGAAGTCTCCTAGATGTGCCCTGCACCCTATCCCCAGAAGGTGGCATGGTCCTGAGGGAGGGCGGGGAGGATCCCATCTCACATGGGCTCCCACTTACCACTGTTGATCTGTGTGACTGGGCCATATCTCCCGGCTCCCCCTGTACGTACGAAGGGCTGCCCTGTGTTGAGATAAAGAGGGGAGGAAATGTTAACAGTGTCCTGACCTGTAACCATGTGCCCAGCCAGGAGTCCGTGAATCAAGCTCCCAGGAAAACAACAAACCAAAGGTCCCTCAGTCCTGACCAGCTGCAGCCCCCTGGTATCCCAGCCCTGGGCTTAGCCCTCCCCCCCCCCCCACCAGTCCCAACCCATAGCCCCCAGCTATCCCAGCCCTGGGCTCACCCCACAAAGCTCCAGCTCACATTCCTACCTGTAGATGCTCTCAGCTGATGGCAGTCCCGCTTGGGGACAGGAGTGAGCTCCTGGGCCGGACTGAAATGGACAGGACCTTAGAGAAAAGCAAAACCAGCCCTGAAATATTCTGTGTGTAAACACGGCAGAGGACTGTTTTTCTTCTCTGCAGTGGCTCCTTCCCCCTTCCACTGACTCCGCCTTCTCCTTTAGGCTCCTCCTTCCTCCCCCATACAATCCCCCCCTATTCTTCCAAAATGTCCCCTCCCCATCCCACCTCCCCTCTCCCACTCTGCCTTCTGCTCTGTAACCCTGCCTCTGTGGCCCAACTGAGCCCCTTCTCCTAGATAAACACTCTCCAATTCAGTCCACCCCCTTGCCCTGCTCTCTGCCACGGTCACAGCTGCTTCACCAGAGGGTGGGGATCCCTGCCAGACTTTTATCTGCATAGGTCTGTACTGCAGCCATCTCCTTTCGGCCCATCCCATGTCTGCAGCAGTTTGTGCATTTCCAGTGTGGGGAGCAGGACGTAACCGACTGGGGCTGAAGATTTGCCACTTTGTGAGCAGGTTAGTACATGTATCACGGGGCCTTTTCCTCTAGGGAATGCTGGCTGTGATGCAGCCCCAGAGCGGGGGATTCTTGGCTCAGGGAGTTGGGAATGGGACACCGGGCTTTTCCCTCTCTAGATGAACTGGGGGATGGAAGATAAGGAACTAAACCAAAGCAGCTCAGCATGCTCATAACTCTTGCAGCCCTGTATGAAGACAATTATTATAATCCAGTCTCATGTTTCAGGACGTCCCTGCAGTGGTCAGGCAGGAAGAGTGACCCCGATGCCCCATTGGCTCCCTGTATTCTGGAATGTTTTTTCACTTTCCTCAGAAGCATCAGGGATCATCCCCAGCTGGAGACAGGATGGGGTGGGACGATGCTCTGAGGTGCCTGGGTGATGGGTCGGGCAGGCATGCTCATGATCCAACTGATCATCAGAACTGACATGGAGAATGAATCACCCCCATCCCCCTCATGTCAGATTGGCAGCGATCTAAGATAGAGGGTCATCTTTCTCTTCAGTGTGGGGCAGGTGTCACCCGCTGGGGTCATCTGCCACTGACTCAGTACCTTGCCATTGCAGAGGGCTCGGGCCTTGGTGCCCCAGGGTTCCTCCTTTTCTCTGCTGGTGGCCACAAGAGCTTAGTCACTGTAGCCTACAAGGCTAACCTGCTTGCTTGCCTATATTTTTTTCTTATGGATTTCTTATTTCTTTATGGTTTTGACTATTTGTTTTATTATAATGTTATGTGATGAAGTGGGGTTTTATTCACCGTTATGTTGCATGTGAGTCTTACTGTTCTGTACTAACGCTGTGTGTACCTCAGTTTCCCTGGGTGCTGCACCAATGCCTACATGGTGATGGGAATTGGGGGGGTGACTTTTACTGAGGCCCTTGGGGCAGGTGAGGCTGCCCAGTTGTCTCCATGTAGAGGATGGCCGATGCCCTTCCTAACCTAAGCCCCAGGGGCGAGACGCACGAGGTGGCAGGACAAAGGCTGGAGGAGGAGCAGTGGGAATGTTGGAGGCCAGGCAGTGGGGTCCCAGGTCAGTCTGAGTTTTGGGACTCAGAGATGAGTGTTGGGCCTGGAGTCTCCCCAAGATGAACTTGCTTGAAAGTCACTGATTTCTGTGCTAAGAAGCTCTGTTCTAGGCTGTGTTCCTGTTGACTAATAAATACTTCTGCTCTCCGATGCTGGCTGGGAATCACTGCTGACTGCAGAGTTGGGGTGCAGGCCAGGAGCCCCGCCCGGGCAGACTTGCTGCGGAAGCACATGGTGTGGAAGGGGCTGCTGAATGCTCCGAGGTCAGAACCAGGAAGGTCAAAGCTGTGTAAGCTTCTTGCCCTGGAGACAGTGTGCTCAGAGAGAGAAGTCACGCTACGCGAGTCCTGACTGGCTTCATACAGAGCAGCTCCAGAGAATTACCACAACAACTCTATGACAACTGGTGGGGTCAACTGCTCCCCGTAGACAGAACATCCTGCAGTAAGTGACTGGGGAGCAGGAAAACAAAGGGAGACTAGTGAGAGCCAGGCAGGCTGAAGGCTCAGAGAGGTGCGGTTCCAGGAGGAGGAGGAGAGAGATTGTGACCCCTGAGAAGGACTGTCACTGACAGGGTTCTTCCTAGGGACACGGGGATGTGAGAGAGCACAGGCCTGTGAGTCCGGACAACTTGGGAACAGTGAAGAGATGGCCCATAACCATCTCCTTAAGAAGGACATTGTACAGCTGTGCAGAGAGAGAGGGCTGTGCATTGGAAAGTACACCAAAGTGCAGCTGATTGCTCAGTTGGAAGAGAATGATCACTCTAAGGCCGCGAGAGAGACTGGGAGCAGCCAGGCAGCTCCAGGGGCCGCCCTGGGCCCTGACCCAACTGAGGCTGCAGGAGGAGCTGAAAGCATTCAGGAGATCACTGGACCTACTGTGACCTACCCGACCGGCAGGGGATCTTCATGGCTAAGTTCCCCATCAGTGGAGCTGAGATGGCTGGAACTGGAAATGGAGCTGAAACTGAAAGAGCTGGAGAACTGTGAGAAGGAACGGCAGGACCATGTGAAAGAATGGGAGGGTCATGAGAGACAGAGAAAACATGAGGAAAAGCAGAGGTGGCATTGGTGGAGCTGAGAAGCAGAGAGACCCCTACCATGGTGAGTGGGGATGGGCCCAGGAGGGGCCAAGCCTGCAGGGAACTTCGATATAAAATTGTTGCCCCAGTTTACGGATGGGGAGGATATGGACGCCTCCCGTACTGCCGTTGAGAAGGCTTGCAGTTTGCACCAGATTGACCTGCCCCTTACTGGGTCCCAAAGCCATTGGGTTGTTCAGGCAGATAGATGGGGTGGAAGCAGGGGACTATGAACTGTTCATCTAAGCCCTGCTGTACAAGTGTGGGCTGACCCCTGAGCTCTACAGGAAAAGGTTCTGCAGTTTGCAGAACACCCCGGGGGGTGACCTGTCTGGAACTGGCCATCTGGATGAGGGGATACACCCGCCAGTGGGAGAATGGGGCTGGGGTCCAGACCAAGGAGGACATGATCAAACTGGTGGGGCTGGAGAAGATGAATGAGAGCTGCCTCCCTGACCTGAGAATGTGGCTAATGGACAAGAAGCTGAAGGACTGTCCAGTGCAGCACAGGGCAGCTGGCTGATGAGTTTGCAGACAGCAGGTAGGGCTCTGGAAGGAATCCCAAGGGGACAGACCCACGTTGGTGTGGAGGGGAGTCACTCAGGGACTCTCCAAAAGGGAGACTTGGATAAACCCCTTCCAAGGGGTGCAGCCAATACCAGGGCTGACTGATCAGCCCCAGGGGACCAATGGGACATGAGGTGTAATTCCTGTGGGCAGAGGGGCCACGGATGGCCTGGCCTGAGATGATGGCCCCAGACTGGGGGTGCCCAACACCTACCTGACCCTGACGGGCATGTGCAGGCCCCCAATTAAGGTAGCCGTAGCTAGGGTGTGTCTGATATGGGGGGCCAAGGAGGGCCCCAAAGACATGGGCTGCCCCATCAGCTCCCAACCAAGGATTGGCCAGGTGGGCCCCGGAGTGCCCAAGTCATGACCTGTAGCCAGCAAGGAGTGTGGGGCCCTACCCCAGTGGGAAGGGAGCCACCAGGGACAGGGCTTAGTGGCGCTGTGAGCCCAGACCCAGGCAGCGAGAGGGAGCAGGTTGCCATCTCTTCCCCAGCTGGTGAATTCCAAGCCAAGGTACGGAAGGATCCCTCCTTGGAGAAGCTGATGGACCTTGCTGGCCACAGCACTGCCCCTGGGAGAGATCCCTGTGGGAGAAGGGATTCCTGTGGGAGAAGGGATTCCTATGGGAGAAGGGATATCTGTACTGTGAGTGGGTTCCCCAAGGAGCACTGGAGTTGTGAGGGATCTGGAGGCAGCTGGTGGTCCTCCAGAAGTACCACCGCAGTACCTGGCCCATGATATTCCTCTCTCGGGACACCAAGGGATCCAGTGCGCCAGGCGAGGTTCCTACAAAACTTTTACCGGCCCAGAGTCTTTGATGACATCCAGCAGTACTGCAGGTCCTGTGAGCCCTGCCAGAGCGTGGGGAAGGCCCAGGATAAGGGAAAAGCTGCCTTAAGGCCTCTGCCCATCAGAAAGGAGCCTTTTCAGAAAGTGGCTGTGGACATAGTGGGACCCCTCTGCAAGGCAACCCGGTCAGGGAAGAAATACATTCCGGTGGTGGTAGATTTTGCCATCTGGTACTAGAGGCAGTGGCCTTTTCCTCTGTTGAGGCAGACGCTGTGGCAGACTCACTGCTGACCATTTTCAGAATTGGGGGGGTTCCCCAGGGATGTCCTTACAGATCAGGGGTCCAACTTCATGTCAGCCCTGCTCTGGTGCTTGTGGGAGAAGCGTGGGGTCTGGCACACTTGGGCCTCAGTGTATCATCTTCTGTCCAACGGTCTTGTGGAGAGATTCAGTGGGACTCTAGAGATGATGCTGAAGACCTTTATGAACCAGCACCCACAGGACTGGGACAAGTATTTACCCCATGTTCAGGGAAGTGCCCCAGGAAGCTACAGGGTTCTCTCCTTTTGAGTTGCTGTATGGGAGGTGAGTGAGGCCCCCCTGGACTTAATGGGGGATGAATGGGAGGGGAAGGCCTTTCCCGATGGGGAGTCAGTGGTGGAGAATGTATTGACTTTCTGGGAAAAACTGACTGAGCTCATAGGCTTGGTGAGGGAGAATCTAGCCAGGGCCCAAAGGAAGCAGAAGATCTGGTATGACTGCTCAGCGCATGTCCGCACCTGTGCCACTGGCAACCAGGTGATGGTTCTCATTCTCGTGAGAAAGAACAAACTACAAGCTGCCTGGGCTGGGCCTATTAAGGTCATGAAGCAGCTGAAAGAAGTGAGCTCTGGTGGAAGTGTCTAACCAGACTCACAGCCACAGGGTGAACCATGTCAACATGATGAAGCCGTATTTTGACAGGGAGAATTTGGTACTAGCCATGTGTGGGCAGTGGGTGGAGCAGGCAGACGATCCCTTGGTGGATCTCTTCCCTGAGACAGGAGCTGGGCCATCGCTGGAATCAGTTCCTCTCTCTGACCAGCTAACCTCTACTGAGCAGGCAGCGATCAGAGAGGTGCTGCATTCCTATCTGCAGCTGTTTTCCAACCTGCCTGGGCTCACTAACCTGGCTATGGAGGAGTGGAGACAGGAGCTCACTCTCCTGTAAGATGCTTCCTCTTCATAGTCATGGGGAAAACTGCCCAAGACCTGGAGAAAGAGGCCAAGGACATGTTGTCTCCAGGGGTGATCCAGCCATCCTCCAGCCCTTGGGCATCTCCCGTGGTGCTGGTCCCCCCAAAAGATAGGTCTATCCAGTTCTGTGAGGACTTCTGGAAGCTAAATGCCATCACCATGTCCGATGCCTACCCCATGCCTAGACCTGACGTGCTCCTAGACAAGCTGGGGTGGAGGTGGGGGAGGCTCATTACCTCACTAGTATGGATCTCACCAAGGACTCCTGGCAAATGCGATTGGATCCAGATGCCAGGCTGAAATCTGCTTTTATCACCCCTCTGGGGCTATATGAGTTCCTTTTGGCCTCAAGGGGGGACCTGCAACCTTCCAGCGCCTGGTGGCCCAATTACTCAGGGGGATGGGGGACATTGCCCTGGCATACATGGATTATATCTGTGTCTTTAGCCAGATCTGGGAGGAGCATGTGTCCCAGGTTAAACAAGTACCGGACAGGCTCCGGGATGCAGGACTGACTATTAAAGCTGGGAATTGCCACGTGGGGATGGCAGAGATCTCATTCCTGGGCCCCAAGGTGGGGAGCGGCTGCCTAAAGCCAGAGCAGGCTAAGGTGGAGGCGATCAGAGATTGGTTAGCTCGGCTCCCCATACTAAGAAACAGGTCCAGGCTTTTATCAGGACGGCTGGGTACTGCCGGACTTTTACTGAGGCCCTCGGGGCAGGTGAGGCTGCCCAGCTGTCTGCACAGAGAGGATGGCCGATGCCCTATGTAACCTGAGCCCCAGGAGGGGATGCAAACAGGTGACACGTTTTGCCCAAAAGCAGGACAAAGGCCAGAGGAGGAGCACCTGGCAGGCCAGACATCGGGGTCCCAGACAGCCTGCATTTTGGGACTTGGAGAGGGGGGAGTCCTGGGTGCAGGGCCTGGAGTGCCTTGATTGAAAGTCCTTGATTTCTGTGGTAATAATCTCTGTTCTACGCTGTGCTCCTGTCAACTAATAAACCTTCTGTTTTACAACACTGGTTGAGAGTCACATCTGACTACGGAGTTGGGGTGCAGGACCCCCTGGCTTCCCTGGGACCCCTGCCCGGGCAGACTCGCTGCAGGAAGCACACGGTGTGGAAGGGGATGCTGAATGCTCTGAGGTCAGACCCAGGAAGGTCAAAGCCACGTAACTTTGTAAGCTTCTTGTCCTGGTGACAGTGATATCCTGGCTGGCTTCAGATGGAGCAGTTCCAGAGCCTCTCCCTGATGACTCCATGACATGTTATGGTAGGTTTACAGGTTTATATTAAGTAGTTTGGGTGTAATGCAAGGCCCACACAGGCCGCATCCTGTATTTTGAGCTAAGGCAAAGTCAGCATACAGATGTCTGGGACCTTGATGAGCTGAAGCATAAGGTCCATATGTGATGTTGCATCCCGTAATGCTTTATTGAAATATGATTATGAGTGTAAATATGACATAACTGGAATAGGTTTTATGCTAGGTATGATGTGTTACGTATCTTCGCAAAGGTTGTGATCTACTGACTATGTTCATCCTATCTGTATGCATGTATCATTTTTATATCCGAAGTTATGAGCCTTGGCTCTACGTTTGTATTTAAAGTGTTTGCTGTAGGAAGCACATAAGACAGATTTGGTCAGCATAGCGTGAAGAGGTTATTCAAGTAATTGGGAGTATTTAACTAACAATGGACTTTGGGAGACGCCAATCCACATCTGAGCTTTCCTGGGAATGTTCAAACTCACATGTAAACAATGGCGTCGGCCTGCAAAAAGCTGAATCATCCATAGACACGTGACTTGCCCAGGTGGCTAGAGACTCCATCCTGTTGCTGTGATGTTGCACAAGAGAGAGAATATAAAAAGCCCTGGAAACCCCTCCATTTTGTCTTCAGCTGGCTCAAAAGAGAGCCAAGCCATCTTCACCCCAAAGAAATGCCTGAAAGAAACTTGAATAAAGGACAGTAACTACAGGGGTGTAAGTGATTGCTGGACCCAGACTAGGAAGGAGTCTAGTCTGTCAAAGCAGCTTATTGGAACATCTCTGAGGGTGAGAGTTACCTGCATTTAGTTTCTTACTGTATTAGGCTTCGACTTGTGTGTTTTTGTTTTATTTTGTTTGGTAATGTACTTTGTTCTGTCTGTTACGACTTGGAACCACTTAAATCCTACTTTTTCTATTTAATAAAATCTGTTTTTGCTTATTAATTAACCCAGAGCATGTATTAATACCTGGGGGAGCAAACAGCTGTGCATCTCTCTCTGGGAGTGTTATAGAGAGCGAACAATTTATGAGTTAATCCTGTGTAAGCTTTATACAGAGTAAAACGGATTTATTTGGGGTTTGGATCCCACTGGGACCTGGGTGCTAGAGACAGGAGCACTTCTTAAGCTGTTTTCAGTTAAACCTGCAGCTTTGAGGGGAGCTGGTTCAGACCTGGGTCTGTGTTTGTAGCTGGCTAGCGTGTCTGCCTCAACAAGGCAGGGTACTGAAGTCCCCAGCCGGCAGGGAATGGGGCTCAGAGGTAGTCCCAGCACATCCAGGTGGCAGTTCCTAAAGGGGTTTCTGTGGCCCAACCCATCACACCATATATGTCTGGAACCCTTGGATAGATAAAGGATGCGTTGAAGCAGACTGGCAGAGGGGGCTTCCAAGTTCATACCCTCAAACTTAACATGTACACCACAAGGAAAAAACTGAAATAACCACGAGGACAAAAATAATGGATGTGAGGATGATCTAATATCATTAATATGTATGTATATGTCAGCAATACATATAAACATACGGCCTATGGAGTAAGTGCACCCTTCAATTCTTGTGGGTGAGGAAGATAAGTTTGAACATAGAAGGAGGGCCCAAGCATCCATGCCCTATAAGAAGGGGTGAGCCACCTTGCCAAAGGAGTTTGTTTTCAGAGCTTGATTTTGTTTTCTGAGCTAGTTTCTAAATGTCCAAGCTTTATTCTTAGTTCATTAGTCTAAGGGTATGTCTACACTACGGGATTATTCCGATTTTACATAAACCGGTTTTGTAAAACAGATTGTATAAAGTCGAGTGCATGCGGCCACACTAAGCACATTAATTCGGCGGTGTGCATCCATGTACCAAGGCTAGCGTCAATTTCCAGAGCGTTGCACTGTGGGTAGCTATCCCATAGCTATCCCATAGTTCCCGCAGTCTCCCCTGCCCATTGGAATTCTGGGATGAGATCCCAATGCAAAAACAGTGTCGCGGGTGATTCTGGGTAAATGTCACTCAATCCTTCCTCCGTGAAAGTAACGGCAGACAATCATTTCGCGCCCTTTTTCCCTGGATTGCCCTGGCAGATGCCATAGCATGGCCACCATGGAGCCCGTTTTGCCTTGTCACTGTCACTTTATGTGTACTGGATGCTGCTGACAGACGCGGTACTGCAGTGCTACACAGCAGCATTCATTTGCCTTTGCAAGGTAGCAGAGATGGTTACCATCCCTATTGCACCGTCTGCGATGCCATTGTAAATTGGCGATGAGATGACTGTTATCAGTCGTTCTGTACCGTCTGCTGCTGTCATGGGTGCTCCTGGCTGGCCTCGCTGAGGTTGGCTGGGGGCTCATGGACAAAAATGGGAATGACTCCCCGGGTCATTCCCTTCTTTATGTTTTGTCTAAAAATAGAGTCAGTCCTGCCTAGAATATGGGGCAAGTGTACTAGAGAACCAGAGAGCACAGCTGCTCTGTGTCAGAGCCCCAGAGATCCCGTAGAAATGATGAGCTGCATGCCATTCTAGGGGGTGCCCCTGCAACAACCCCACCTGTTGCTTCCCTCCTCCCCCAACCCTCCTGGGCTACCGTGGCAGTGTCCCCCGATTTGTGTGATGAAGTAATAGAGAATGCAGGAATAGGAAACACTGACTTTTTAGTGAGATAAAAAGACGGGGAGGAAGCCTCCAGCTGCTATGATAGTCCAGGCAGTACAGAATCTTTTCTTTAGACATGAAGGAGAGAGGGCGGGTGCTGATAGAGCTCAGCCTCCAGTTGCTATGATGAAGACAGTTACCAACCATTCTGTATCATCTGCCGGGCATGACTGGGAGTCATTCCCATTTTTACCCAGGCGCCCCCGGCCAACCTCACCGAGGCCAGCCAGGAGCACTCACAGGCGGCTGCTGCTGCTTCTGCTGCTGCTGCTGGATAGCAGTCATATTCTACCGTCTGCCACCAGAAAGGGGATGCTGGTGTTCAGAGCTGCAGCACCCTGTCTACCAGCAACATGCAGTAGACATAGGGTGACATTGAAAAAAGGCGAGAAACATTTTTTTTCCCTTTTCTTTTTGGTGGGGGGGGAAGGGTGTAAATTGATGACATATACCCTGAAACACCCGGGAAAATGTTTTTGACCCTTCAGGCATTGGGAGCTCAGCCAAGAATGCAAATGATTTTCGGAGACTGCGGGGACTGTGGGATAGCTGGAGTCCTCAGTACCCCCTCCTTCCCTCCATGAGCGTCCATTTGATTCTTTGGCTTTCCGTCACGCTTGTCACACAGCACTGTGCTGTGGATTCTGTCTATCATAGCCTGGAGATCTTTTCAAATGCTTTATCATTTTGTCTTCTGTAACGGAGCTCTGATAGAACAGATTTCTCTCCCCATACAGTGATCAGATCCAGTATCTCCTGTACGGTCCATGCTGGAGCTCTTTTTGGATTTGGGACTGCATGGCCACCCATGCTGATCAGAGCTCCATGCTGGACAAACAGGAAATGAAAATCAAAAGTTTTCAGGGCTTTTCCTGTCTACCTGGCCAGTACATCCAAGTTCAGATTGCTTTCCAGAGCAGTCACAATGGTGCACTGTGGGTTACCACCTGGAGGCCACCAATACTGTTGATTTGCGGCAACACTAACCCTAATCCAACATGGCAATACCGATTTCAGCGCTACTTCAGCATCGGGGAGGAGTACAGAAATCGGTTTAAAGAGCCTTTTATATCGATATAAAGGGCCTCGTTGTGTGGACGGGTGCAGGGTTAAATTGGCTTAACGCTGCTAAATTCAGTTTAAACGCGTAGTGTAGACCAGGCATAAGAGTCTGTTAGTTTTAATTGTAAGTTTTAAGTCAGCTAGGTAAGTAAAACTAAGTTAGTTTCAATAGCTCTTTGCTTTAGCTTCTCCTAAGCTCTGCACCTCCCACTCTAGAACTGGGGAACCTGGAGCAGAACTCTCTTGGAATTCCAGACACTGATCCTTTGTCTCTTACTACCAGGTTATCAAGGAAGGGTATGAGTATATTAATCAAAAGCTTCATAGTATATAACATCTTATGTATCTTTAAAATAATAGCACTGCATTTTTAATTTTGATTATTTTCCCAGTTGATTACACTTTGATTATTATTCCATTTATCATAATAAAAGTCTTTAAGATTATATTTGTTTCAGTGTGAGCATCGTGTCATACCCTCTGAGGGTCTTTGGCATCCTCTGTGTAGTGTGACAAAGCCCTGTCCTTGTCTCTGTGGGCCCTGTGCTTCCTGGCGGATTTTGCTAGCCTCAGAGGCTCACTGTGACCCTCCACATAGCCCTTCTCTCTCTAGATACAAGGGTCACAGCCTGCTGAGGCATTTTCATCATAAGCCAGTAACGGAGGTGAGGAGAAGCAACCCTCCTTCACACAGTCTCTGTTGTCTCCCAGTCTCAGTGATTAAACAGGGAGGAGCCTAGGACCACCCTCTACTCTGGGCTCCAGCCCAGGGACCCTAAAATTAGCAACTCTGGTAGCTGACTTTTTGGAAATAGGACGTGTACAATTCTCTGGGCCACTTTTCCATAGCAGTCCCCACTTCCTCAATATCTCCTTCACCATTACCGCAGGGCCTCCTTCCTTGCACCTGAAACGGACCTGCTCAGTTCCTCCAACAGCACAACTTCCTCCTACAGCTCCTTCCTTCCTGACTGACTGACTGACTGACTGACACACACACACTATCTAACTGGGAGGCTTTTAACCAGTTTCAGCCAGCCCCTAATTGGCTTCAGGTGTCCAATCAACCTAGCTATCTTCTCTGCCTTCTGGAAAGATCTTAATTGGCCCCAAATGCCTTAATTGACCTGGAGCAACTGCCATTTACATATCCTGGTACCAGGGATTTGTTTAGCCTGGGGCTCATATATTCTGGATCCCAACAGGACTACTTTTCTATAGTCATCTGGCCTTGCCCCATCACAGTAGCCTGATTCTGGGACAAGAACCTTATTGCCTTCTGAATAGATTCATTGGTGAGCCTATAACCCATCATATCCAAATTAATAGTATTAACCTCCGAAATCAGATAACAGAATTTGTGAGCCAGCCAGGAGACTCGAGGAGCATGTGACAGGAATTTTTAGGAATTCCAGACACCTTTAGACCCTTGGGAATCTCACCTGAGGCAAAAGCGAAGAGTTAAATATAGAGAGCTAGAGTCTAACTTAGTAAACTAATTGACTGTCTTAGAGCACAGGAAACCTGATTTTCTGAGACTGCTTCGTAGGAGTGGTCCCAGTATTTCCTGTTTTGTACTGTCGTATGACTTAGAGTTTTTTTTCCCATTCTTTCCTAACCAGAGGTTTTGCAGTCTAATCAAGCAAGATAAAAAGTAATAAAGAGTAATAGCATTATTTAAAGTGCTGCGTGCTGCAATTATTTAGTCCCCTCAGTTCTCCCAGGCTGCACCCCCAGCCATCTGCCTCAGTTTCTCCCAGCTGTTTGATAGGTCCTGACAGAGGAAAGGGACCTCTCAATCAGCTAGGAGCACTTTAGCCATCAAGGGAAGGGAGGGGAACTTGCCCCCACTCCCTATCATTTTCCTGGGATTTGTTGAAATAAGCGTGAAAACCCGATTGGGGTGTTATTTCCTATTTGTCTCTCTGAAAGGATGGGTCAGTTTCAGAGTTAAGAGCAGCAGAGTGTTCATCATACAGTTTATTATATAGGCTAGGTCAGGGGTCGGTAATCTTTCAGAAGCGCTGTGCCGTCTCCATTTATTCACTCTGATTTAAGGCTTCGCGTGCCAGTCATACATTTTAACGTTTTTAGAAGGTTTCTTTCTATAAGTCTATAATATATAACTAAACTCTTATTGTATGTAAAGTAAATAAGGTTTTTAAAATGTTTAAGATGCTTCATTTAAAATTAAAATGCAGAGCCCCCTGGACCAGTGGCCAGGATCTGGGCAGTGTGAGTGCCACTGAAAATCAGCTCGCATGCCACCTTCGAGTAGGGGTGGGCAAACTTTTTGGCCCGAGGGCCACATTGGTGTGCAAAACTGTATGGAGGGCCGGGTAGGGAAGGCTGTGGCTCCCCAAACAGCTTGGCCCCCACCCCCATCTGACCCTTCCCACTTCCCGCCCAGACTGCGCCCCTCAGAACCCCTGACCCAAGGACTCCTTGTCCTCTGACCACCCCCTTCCAGGACTCCCTGCCCCTAACTGCCCCCCGGGACCCCACTCCCCATCCAATCCCCCTTGTTCTCCTCCCGCCCCCCCAAACCTCTGCCCTATCCAACTGCCCCTTGCTCCCTGTCCCCTGACTGCCCCCTGGAATCCCCTGCCCTATATCCAACTCCCCAGCCCCGGCCCTCCTTAGCATGCTGCTCAGAGCAGCATGTCTGAAGCCACGCCACCCGGCTCGAGCCAGACGCGCTGCCCTGCATGAGAGCGCAGCCCCGCCACCCAGAGCGCTGCTTGTGCAGCGGCATGGCTGCAGGGGAGGGGGAACAGCAGGGGAGGGGCGGGGGGCGAGCCTCCCTGGCAGGGAGCTCAAGTGCCGGGCAGGACGGGCCCACAGCCTGGATGTGGCCCGTGGGCCATAGTTTGCCCACCTCTGGTTAGAGAGAGATGAGACGTGTAGCAGCACTGAGTGCCCACTATTGAAAGCTGCTAGAGATAAAGAGTGAGCACAGAGGTGCATGTGGAGGCACAGATTGTGTGAGAGAGAAGAGATGAGTTAGAAGAGGATGAAGTAACGGTCCCCATCCCCATTAGGATGGTGGAACCGACGGAGGTGGAGCAACCTGAGGGGCCAGTTACTAGAAAGAGGGCGAGAGCGTTAGCTCAGGCTGGCACGGTACCTTCAGGAGCAGAGCCGGAGATTGAGTCTCAGGAGCCAGGGGAGAGTCAGAAGAGGAAGTGAGCAATTAACGGTGTGCAGAAAAGGGACTTCCCAGTCTGGTACAGCTGCTGGTGGAGTCAAATGTCATTAGAGGAGGTGACTGGTGACACAAAGGATGAGACAAGCGGAGCAAAGGGGGAGGAGAAATCCTCTCCTCTCTTGGTGACTGCCCCTTACAGCAAAGAGGAAATGCCTTTAGAGATTCTGATCATTCAAGGACTAGAAGTTGTGGTGTCATAGGTGACACAAGTAGCTCTGTCTATGACAGAGGTGGGCAAACTACAGCCCGTGGGCCATATCCGGCCTGTGGGACTGTCCTGCCTGGCCCCCAAGCTCCTGGCCCGAGTGGCTACCCCGTGCCTTCTATCCAACCCCCCTGCTCCCTACGCCCTTACCGTGCTGCCTGGAGCACTGATAGCTGGCGGTGCTACAGCCGGGCTTCACACCTGCCACCGCGCAGCACAGACACCGGGTCAGGCCAAGCTCTGCAGCTGCACTGCTCCAGGAGCTCACAACCCCACCGCCCAGAGCACTGCACTGGTGGAGGAGCAAGCTGAGGCTGTGGGGGAGGAGGGACAGTGGAGGAGGGGCCGGGGGCTAGCCTCCGGGGCCAGGAGCTCAGGGGCCGGGCAGGATGGTCCCGTGGGCTGGATTTGGCCCACGGGCTGTAGTTTGCCCTCCTCTGGTCTAAGCCCACTGAAGTACAGGTAGGTCACCTGAGAAAGGTTCATACTTTCGCACTGATGAAATTGGAATACCCAAGAAATAACCTACTGGCACCCGATTTCCTGTACAAGTAGGGATGTGCTCATGGCTTGGTTAATCAGTTGTTGGGTTTTACTATAGAGCAGGCAAGGGATGACCCACCAGTGATTGTACCTGAGTGTGGCATGGTGTCTCCAGTGGAGGAAGCTGAACCGGGGAGGGGTACGTGACAGTGCACGCCATATGGTTTTATAAAAATATGCTAATGAATGTGAATATGATGTAACTGGAATATGCTTTATGCAACAGGTCTCTTCTAAGGTATCATTACAAGGCTTATAATCCATTGAGTGTGAGCATCCTATTTCCGTAAACGTATCACTCTTGTATCTGAAACTAGAAATATGAACTATAACTCTGAGGGCCTATTGTAATTATGCAACGTGTGGGCCATTAACGGTGGTTTGGAATCTTGATGGCTCCCATCAACCAGGACCATTGTCTGCAGATGGCTCTGTTTTACCTGAAAGTTTCCATGTATATGTGTGTGCTGGCAAGTGGGCAATGAAGTCTTACAGTGACATGTCATCATGTCACCTGAACTGGAATCCAGCTTTATCCTGGTGCTTTTCCATTGAGAAGGAGGGGTGGGGACCCAGATGGACAAAGGATTCCTGCCTTGCGCAAAAGATCTATAAATGGGTGGAACAGAACAAAGGAAGCGAGCCATCATGAGAAATCACCTAGCTACCACCTGAGCTGGAACAAGGGCTGTACCAGGGGCAAGGATTGTGCCCAGACTAGAAAGGCGTTCAGTCTGTGATAGAAGCTTATTTAAAGATCTCTGAGGGTGAGATTTTATTTGTATTCAGTTTTATTATTGTACTAAGCTTAGACTTGCATGTTTTATTGATTTTGCTCGGTAATTCACTTTGTTCTGTCTGCTACTACTTGGAACCACTTAAATCCTACCTTCTGTATTTAATAAAATCACTTTTTACTTATTAATTAATCCAGAATGTGTGTTAATACTTGGGGGCTGCAAACAGCTGTGAATCTCTCTCTATCAGTGTTACAGAGGGTGAACAATTGATGGGTTTACCCTTTATAAGCTTTATACAGGATAAAACTGATTTATTTGGGGTTTGGACCCCATTGGGAGTTGGGCTTCTGGGTGGTAAAGGCAGGGACACTTCTTAAGTTGCTTTCAATTAAGCCTGCAGCTGTTAGGGGATGTGGTTCAGACCTGGGTCTGGGTTTGCAGCAGGCTAGCGGGTCTGGCTCAAACCAGGCAGGGCACTGAAGTCCCAAGCTGCCAGGGCAGGAAAGCAGGGGCAGAAGTAGTCTTGGCCCATCAGTTGGAAGCCCCAAGGGGATTTCTGTGATCCAACCCATCACAGGGTGTAACTTGAAAAGAATTGTAGCTAATCACGCAGACCAACCTGAGTTACAGGCTTTACTTTGCAAGCATGTGGATGCCTTTGCTAAACACAAACAGGATTGTGGTTGTATAGCAGTCACTTCTGTTGAGGAAGGAGGAGTTGTACCAGCCCAAAGACAATATTCTTACCCAGACCAAGCCAAACTATACATAGAAAAGACTATCAAGTCACTGACACAGGAAGTACTATGCAGATGTACTTCCACCGCCAATTCCCCTATTTAGCCTGTGAAGGAACCAGATGGTTCCTGGTGTCTCACAATTAATAACAGGCACCTAAATCAGGTTACACCCACTTGTGCCCATATTGTGGCCAAGATGCCAGATCTCATCATGTCCTTTGATCCAGAGGCTGCGTGGTTTACTGTCCTCGACATCAGTAACAGCTTGTAGACGTTACCATTGGCTGGCATTTCCCAATACCATTTTGTGTTTAGATTCCAGGGAGTCCAATAATCCTGGACTAATTTACCCCAGGGGTATAAAAATTCTCCAGCCTTATTCCATGTGCAAATGAGGCAGGTACTGTTGCAATTTTCTAACCCAACTGTTTTGTTCCAATACATAAATGACCTTTGTCTAGCAACCCAGACCAAGAAGAAGAATTTGGAAAGGTTTGACAAGCTCCTGCAGACCCTAAAGGAAGCAGGCTTGAAATGTAACCTGGCCAAGGCACAGCTAATGGCCAACCATGTCTCTTTCTTAGGTCTCACCTTGACAAAATGGGGTAGAACCCCAGCGCAACAGAAGGTAGTTGGAGATGCAATCCAAACGTTGCCTCTACCACAGGACCCAACAGCTTTAAGATCCTTTTTGGGTTTGACTGTGGACCACAGGGATTTCATTCCCAATTCTGCTTCCATTGCAGATCCCTTGTACCAAGCATTAAAGAAGAGTGTCCAATAGGAATGGATGGAAGCTGTATCCCAGCTGAAACCAGGCATTGTCAAGGCTCTAATGCTGATCACCCCAAATCCTGAGATACTCTATCATCTGGAGGAACCAGTGAGTGTTAATGCATTAGCAGCTGTGGCTTCTCAAGAGCGACATGGGAAAATTAGACCTGTGGCCTATACCTCCCGTTTAATGTCATCAATTGAGCTCAAATAAGACAATTGTGAAAAGTATTTACTGGCCACTAGTTGGACCTTACAGCACGTTTCTTTTCTAATTGGCCTCAGCCCAATCATGTTACACTCATTGCACACCTCCCTTCAGTTCTTACTGCCAATAGGGTAAAAGATGGGCAAGTCTCAAATGCTTGCCTAGCTCACTGGGCATTGCTACTGAAAGGAAAAGATATTGCAGTAAAACCTGTTGGTACAGGAAGGCAGCTGGCAACAAAGATGATGTCATGTGTGTCCTGATCCTGATCAATTGGATCTAAGGGAGGAGGTAAAAAAGAAGCTTTTACGATCATTGATCCGGGAAACAGATTCCTTTCAGAGATACCATTTCTTTTTTGACGGTTCTAGTTTTTACCATCAAGGAAAACCACATACAGTAGGTTTGGAATCTATGCAGCTCCTCCTGAGGGGAAAGGAGAGCCTTGGGAGAAGGCATCTTCGTGCATGCCACATTTGGCCCAATATGCTGAATTTGCAGGTGTAGCTTGTGTGTTGGAGCACTTGTGTGCAGGTCTCCATAACCACAATAAACTAAAGCGTCTGTCTATTTTCAGACTCAACATGGGTGTGCAATTCTTTCACAGAGTTTCTACCATGTTGGGAAACAAATGGGTTCACGTCTTCTGATGGTTCACCTATTAAGTATGCGTCACTGGTGAAATACATCCATTGGTTAGCAGTAAAAATCACTGTTCCAGGGTGGCTGATCAAAATGAAAAAAAATAAAGGCCCATTGCAAGTTAGATCGCTATGCTACAGAAAATGAGAAGGCTGATAAATTGACCCAAGAAGGAGCCTGATCAGGGGAATCCTGGAAAGAAAGGGACCAGGTATATTCCATTACTACCATTAATCCCTGGTGCTCAATTTCTGCAACTAAGATTGTACAGACTGATAGGTCTGACTTAAAAGAGATGCAGAAATTGGATAAGGACATAGTGATTAGTAAGGCATTTGATACAGTCTCGCATGATATTCTTATAGGAAAGTACAATTTAGATGGGGCTACTATAAGGTGGGTGCATAACTGGCTGGATAACCGTACTCAGAGAGTAGTTATTAATGGCTCCCAATCCTGCTGGAAAGATATAGCTAGTGGGGTTCCGCAGGGGTCTGTTTTGGGACCGGCTCTGTTCAATATCTTCATCAACGATTTAGATGTTGGCATAGAAAGTACACTTATTAAGTCTGCGGTAGATAACAAACTGGGAGGGATTGCAACTGCTTTGGAGGACAGGGTCAAAATTCAAAATGATCTGGACAAATTGGAGAAATGGTCTGAGGTAAACAGGATGAAGTTCAATAAAGATAAATGCAAAGTGCTCCACTTAGGAAGGAACAATCAGTTTCACACATACAGAATGGGAAGAGACTGTCTAGGAAGGAGTATGGCAGAAAGAGATCTAGGGGTCATAGTGGACCACAAGCTTAATATGAGTCAACAGTGTGATACTGTTGCAAAAAAAGCAAACATGATTCTGGGATGCATTAACAGGTGTGTTGTAAACAAGACACGAGAAGTCATTCTTCCGCTTTACTCTGCACTGGTTAGGCCTCAGCTGGAGTATTGTGTCCAGTTCTGGGCACCGCATTTCAAGAAAGATGTGGAGAAATTGGAGAGGGTCCAGAGAAGAGCAACAAGAATGATTAAAGGTCAGGAGAACATGACCTGTGAAGGAAGGCTGAAGGAATTGGGTTTGTTTAGTTTGGAAAAGAGAAGACTGAGAGGGGACATGATAGCAGTTTTCAGGTATCTAAAAGGGTATCATCAGGATGAGGGAGAAAACTTGTTCACCTTAGCCTCCAATGATAGAACAAGAAGCAATGGGCTTAAACTGCAGCAAGGGAGATTTAGGTTGGACATTAGGAAAAAGTTCCTAACTGTCAGGGTAGTTAAACACTGGAATAGATTGCCTAGGGAAGTTGTGGAATCTCCATCTCTGGAGATATTTAAGAGCAGGTTAGATAAATGTCTATTAGGGTGGTCTAGACAGTATTTGGTCCTGCCATGAGGGCAGGGGACTGGACTCGATGATCTCCAGAGGTCCCTTCCAGTCCTAGAGTCTATGAGTCTATGAGTCTATGATGGTAATCCAAGAGCTTTCCAGGATAGAAGGAAAATGGTCACAAACATTAGATCTCCTGTACAGAACAGCATTTGCAGGTGGTGGACGGAGTTCTCAAGTATACAGGAGGTCCTTTTCCTGTGTGGGGAATTCCAACTCACCTGCAGAGGGAAATGATGTACATGGTTCATGACATTCCTACAGGACACCAGGGAGTGGACAAAATTATCAAGACTCCTGCATCTGTGCGATGGTGACTACTTGTTCGGATGGATGTGCAACAATAGTGTAACAACTGTGTGACATGTGCTCAAGCCAACCCAACTCTAACCAAAAGAAATGAGCCGTTAAAATATCAGGTGTATGAAGGTCCATGGATGGCTTTGCAGATTGACTTCATAGGTCCTTTGCCAAGGTCTCAAAATGGTAATCAATACTTAGTGGTGGTTGTCAATCCCTTTTCAATGTGGGTAGAGGCATTTTCTCTAAAGGCCAATACTGCAGAGGCCATACCCAGGGTCCTATTAGAGCAAGTCTTCTCTTGATGGGGGATCTCTGCAAAGGTGGATTTGGACCAGGGATCACATTTTACCAGACAGTTCTTTATGGACTGCCTTAAATTATTGGGAGTCCAGCACAGACTACACATCCCATACTGACCATAGTCATCTGGGATGGTGGAACTGTGATGCAGTAGGTACTGTCTGTGTGGGGAGTGGGAGAGCAGGGGAGGACTTTAGGGGATGGACGATGCCAGAGGCTGTAACCTGAGCTAGGTAAGGGAGGGGAAAGGTCAACACCTTGGCCCGGGGAGGGGGACAAAGGAAGGGGGTGGCAGGAGGGAAGCAGTTTGAGTTTGGGCTTGGGGCTGTGTGGGCAGAATTCAGGGTATCCTAGCTAGGATCCAAGCACCCTGAAAGCCCAGAAGGACTCGGTGGAGGGGTCCTGACTGTGCCTGCAAGCCCTGCTGTAACCTGTGTTCCTGTTGTCCAATAAACCTTCTGTTTTACTGGCTGGCTGAGAGTCACTGTGGGGCCCAGGAAGAGGGGTGCAGGACTGGACTCCCCACACTCCGTGACAACTGGTGGCAGCGGCGGGACATACTGCACCCCGTGGACGGCGCTTCCTGCAGTAAGTGACTGGGGAGCAGTAAAACGAAGGGGTGATTAACCCCTGGGAGTGTGTGCCCAGTGAGAAGGACTTTGCAGTAACAGGGTCCCACGGGGGATTGCAGCGAGCGGTCCCAGGGGCGGAGGAGTCTGCAGCTCGACCCTGGCAGAGAGGTGGTGACCTCACAAAGGGCTGGTGCACTAGGGGCCCCCCTGGAAACCGTGGGGAGCGGCGAGCACCCCGGCCTGTGAGTGGCCAGCAGGAAGATGTATGCCAAGCGGCGCAAGTGTGACCTGGTGGAGCTGTGCAAGCAGAGGGGGCTGCACCCAGGGAGGCTCAGGAAGGACCAGCTGATTGCCCAGCTGGAGCAGGGAGACCGCATGAATGAACGGAGCCCTGTCTCTGAGGGAAGCAGCCGGGCAGATGCAGCGCAGGCACCAGTGTCTGTCCCCGCTGGGAGTGGTCAGCCAGCGGACGAGGGCTTCCCGAGACCCCCCCTTCCTAGGCCTAGGGGAAGGGCTGGGAGGAGCCCAGTGTATACCGAGGGCACTGTGACACCCCCGGCCAGCAGGGGATCTGCCCAGCGAAGCTCACCCCCCAGCAGGGGATCCTCCCGGCAACGCTCGGCATCCGTGGAGCGGACGCGGCTGGAATATGAAAGGGAGCTGAGACGGGAGGAGCTCGAGTTAAAGAGGAAAGAGCTGGAGGAGAAGGCGAAACAGCGTGAACATGAGCGGGAGGAGAAGGAGAAACAGCGTAAACATGAGGAGAACCAGCGCCAGCGTGAGTGGGAGGAGAAGGAGAACCAGCGTAAACATGAGCTGGAGCTGGCCCGGCTGGCGAGCAGTGGGGCCCTGGCTTCGGTGAGTGAGGGGGGACCCAAGCCTACAAAGAGCTTTGATAAGCACTTGCTGCCCCGGCGTAAGGAGGGGGAGGACATAGATACCTTCCTGACGGCCTTTGAGAATGCCTGCGAGCTGCACCGGGTCGACCCTGCAGACAGGATTGCAGTTCTCACCCCCTTACTGGACTCCACAGCCGTGGAGGTGTACAGCCGACTGAAAGGGGCGGAGGCAGGGGACTACGAACTGTTCAAACAGGCCCTGCTCCGCGAGTTTGGGCTGACTCCTGAGATGTACCGGAAAAAGTTCCGGAGCCAGCGTAAAACCCATGAGGTCACATACCTACAACTGGTCAACCGGGCGCAGGGGTATGCCCGCAAGTGGACAGCTGGGGCCCAAACTAAAGAGGACCTGCTTGACCTATTGATACTGGAGCACCTGTACGAGCAGTGCCCGTCCGACTTGAGGCTGTGGTTGATGGACCAGAAGCCGGAGAACCCACAGCACGCAGGCCAGCTGGCCGACCAATTTGTGGACAGTCGGGCAGGGGATGGCAGGGAGGAGTCTCGAAGGAGCAAGCCTGCCTCAACGCAGAGAGAGAGTCATCATGGGACCTCCCAGCGGGGTCCTATGGAGAACCCCCCCAAAAGGGGAACATCCAGCGGCAGGTCCCTCCGACCCACTCAAGGGGACCCACGAGACATGGGCTGCTATCGCTGTGGCCAACGAGGTCACATATGGGCCCAGTGCCCCAGGCTCAGGGACAGACCAAGCAGACCCAACCCGCAGAGGGTGGACTGGGTAAAAACCCAATCGGAGGAGGGGCTACATTCCCAGGAAAGGGGGGCTGGCAACATACCACCTGTGGATGCTCCAGGCTCCGGGTTTTTGGTTTACCGGGTGGGCGCGGGGCTGCCCCTCCGGAAAGAGTGTATTGTTTCCCTGGAGGTAGATGGGAGGAAGGTCACTGGGTACTGGGACACGGGCGCAGAAGTGACGCTGGCCCGACCCGAGGTAGTGGCCTCAGATCGGATGGTGCCTGACACCTACCTGACCCTGATGGGCGTGGGCGGGACCCCATTCAAGGTGCCTGTGGCAAGGGTACACCTGAAATGGGGGGCCAAGGAGGGCCCCAAGGATGTGGGGGTACACCAATATTTGCCCACTGACGTGTTAATGGGAGGGGACCTCGAGGACTGGCCTAGTAACACCCAGAGTGCCCTGGTTGTGACTCGTAGTCAGAGTCGGCAAAGGGCACTGCACCCCGACAACGGGGAAGGTACTCCACCCGAGGTGCAGGACCCTAACCCAGGGAGCGGGGAACGCCCAGGGGCACAGTGCAGAGAGGCTGCGGCCTCAGACCCAGCCAGCAAGAAAGAGCCGGTCCCCATCCCTGTCCCAGCTGCTGAGTTCCAGGCCGAGTTGCAGAAAGATCCCTCCTTGCGGAAGCACCGGGACCGGGCTGACCTTAGTGCGGTACAGACCATGAGGAGAGGTTGCAAGGAGAGGTTCCTGTGGGAGAAAGGGTTCCTGTACCGAGAATGGGCTCCCCCAGGGGAAGTAGAGTCATGGGGGATCAGGAGGCAGCTGGTGGTTCCCCAGAAGTTTCGTCACAAGCTGCTGTACCTGGCCCATGACATCCCTCTCGCAGGGCACCAGGGAATCCGGCGCACCAGGCAGAGGCTGCTACAGAACTTTTACTGGCCTGGGGTCTTTACCCATGTCCGACAGTACTGTCAATCCTGTGACCCCTGCCAGAGGGTGGGGAAGGCCCGGGACAAGGGGAAAGCGGCTTTGAGGCCTTTACCCATCATAGAAGAACCTTTCCAGAAGGTGGCCATGGACATAGTGGGACCCCTCAGCAAGATGACCCGGTCAGGGAAGAAATACATCCTGGTGGTGGTGGATTTTGCCACTCGTTACCCCGAGGCGGTGGCCTTGTCCTCTGTCGAAGCCGACACAGTGGCAGATGCGCTGCTGACAATTTTCAGCCGGGTGGGGTTCCCCAAGGAGGTCTTAACGGACCAGGGGTCCAACTTCATGTCGGCCCTGCTCCGGTCCTTATGGCAGAAATGTGGGGTCCAGCACAACTGGGCCTCAGCGTATCACCCCCAGTCCAACGGGCTGGTAGAAAGGTTCAACGGGACGCTGAAGATGATGCTAAAAACATTTATGAACCAGCACCCGCAGGATTGGGACAAGTACTTACCTCACCTGCTGTTCGCGTACAGGGAGGTGCCCCAGGAATCTACCGGGTTTTCACCTTTCGAACTGTTGTATGGAAGGCGAGTAAGGGGGCCCCTAGACCTGATGAGGGACGAATGGGAGGGGAAGGCCTCTCCCGAGGGAGAGTCAGTGGTGGAGTATGTCCTGACCTTCCGGGAAAGACTGGCTGAGCTCATGGGCCTGGCCAGGGAGAATCTGGCCCGAGCCCAGAGGAGGCAGAAGGTCTGGTATGACCGCACGGCACGGGCCCGTGCCTTCGCCACCGGGGATCAGGTGATGGTTCTCATCCCCGTGAGGAGAAACAAACTCCAGGCTGCCTGGGAAGGGCCCTTCAAGGTTATCAAGCAACTGAATGAGGTAAACTATGTGGTGGAGCTGTCAAACCGGGCACATCACCGTCGGGTGTACCATGTGAACATGATGAAACCATACTATGACAGGGGGAATGTGGTGTTGGCCGTGTGTGGACATTGGGAGGGGCAGGGAGATGACCCCTTAGTAGATCTATTCCCTGGGACCAAAGCGGGTTCCCCCCTGGAGGCGATTCCCCTCTCTGATCAGCTGACCCCGGGCCAGCACGCTGAGATCAGAGGGGTGCTGCATCTATACCGACAGCTGTTTTCCAACCAGCCTGGACGCACTAATTTGACTGTCCACCGGGTGGAGACCGGGTCACATCCCCCTATAAGATGCTCCCCTTTTCGGGTCACTGGTAAAACTGCCCAGGATCTTGAAAGAGAGGTCAGGGACATGCTGGCTTTGGGGGTGATCCAGCCGTCTTCCAGCCCTTGGGCCTCGCCAGTGGTGCTGGTTCCCAAGAAGGATGGGTCAATCCGGTTCTGTGTGGACTATCGAAAGCTCAATGCCATCACCGTATCTGATGCCTACCCTATGCCCAGGCCTGACGAGCTCCTAGACAAGCTGGGAGGTGCTCGGTACCTCACCACCATGGATCTTACCAAAGGCTACTGGCAAGTGCCGCTGGACGCAGATGCCAGGCTGAAATCGGCCTTTATCACCCCTCTGGGGCTCTATGAGTTTCTGACCCTGCCCTTCGGCCTCAAGGGAGCACCGGCCACCTTCCAGCGCCTGGTGGATCAGCTACTGAGGGGGATGGAGAGTTTTGCCGTGGCGTATATTGATGACATCTGCGTCTTCAGCCAGACCTGGGAGGACCACATGTCCCAGGTTAAACAAGTCCTGGACCGACTCCGAAAGGCTGGGTTAACAGTAAAGGCTGAGAAGTGCAAGGTGGGGATGGCTGAAGTATCTTACCTGGGCCATCGGGTGGGGAGCGGCTGCCTGAAGCCGGAACCAGCCAAGGTGGAGGTAATCAGAGACTGGCCTGCCCCCCAAACCAAAAAGCAGGTCCAGGCCTTTATTGGGATGGCGGGGTACTATCGAAGGTTCGTGCCCCACTTTAGTGCCATAGCCGGCCCCATCACTGGACTGTGCAAAAAGGGGAAGCCAGACAAGGTGATCTGGACTGAGCAGTGCCAGGAGGCTTTCCGGGCGCTGAAGGAGGCTCTGGTTAGTGGCTCAGTTCTGGCAAACCCAGATTTTGACAAACCCTTTATGGTGTTCACCGATGCCTCAGACACGGGACTGGGGGCGGTGTTAATGCAAGAGGATGAAAAGGGGGAGAGACACCCCATCGTGTACCTGAGTAAGAAGCTGCTACCCCGGGAACAAAGCTACGCAGCCATCGAGAAGGAATGCCTGGCCATGGTATGGGCCCTTAAGAAGCTAGAGCCATATCTCTTTGGGCGACACTTCACCGTGTACACCGACCACTCTCCCCTGACCTGGCTGCACCAGATGAAAGGAGCCAACGCCAAGCTCCTGAGGTGGAGCCTGCTCCTGCAGGACTATGACATGAACGTGGTCCATGTGAAGGGAAGTGCCAACCTGACAGCGGACGCGTTGTCCCGGAGAGGGGGCCCTGAACTTCCCCAGGTCACTGGGCAGAGTGACCCCGCTCAGTTCAGTCTCGAAGGGGGGAGAGATGTGATGCAGTAGGTACTGTCTGTGTGGGGAGTGGGAGAGCAGGGGAGGACTTTAGGGGATGGACGATGCCAGGGCCTGTAACCTGAGCTAGGTAAGGGAGGGGAAAGGTGAACACCTTGGCCCGGGAAGGGGACAAAGGAAGGGAGTGGCAGGAGGGAAGCAGTTTCAGTTTGGGCTTGGGGCTGTGTGGGCAGAATTCAGGGTATCCTAGCTAGGATCCAAGCACCCTGAAAGCCCAGAAGGACTCGGTGGAGGGGTCCTGACTGTGCCTGCAAGCTCTGCTGTAACCTGTGTTCCTGTTGTCCAATAAACCTTCTGTTTTACTGGCTGGCTGAGAGTCACTGTGGGGCCCAGGAAGAGGGGTGCAGGGCCGGACTCCCCCACACTCCGTGACAGGAACGAACCAATTGGACTATAAAAGTGATGTTGAGGAAATTGGTAATGCAAATGAGTGTAACTGGGATACTCTCATGCTTCTGATTCTAATGGCATTGAGAGCAACACCAGCTGTGTCTACTGATAAAACGTCCTTTGAGATAATGACAGGCCGAACCATGCAACTACCAGAACATTTAATCTGGAACACCAGTGGCACTGAATTAGAGGGAATAAAAATGATACCTACTTGCAGAATCTGCAAGAACATTTAAAACATGTCTACTTGCAGGTAGCTGCTAAATTGGAGAAATCTAGACGCAAGGCAAAGGCCTCCTTTGACAAAAACCAGAGAGAGAATACTTGAGAGGTTGGAGACCAAGTAATACTGTTACCTTACAAAGACCCAGAGCATGGGCTGTGTAATCGATGGATTGGACCCTTCCGAATCATTGACAAACTTAATTCAGCAGTGTATAAAATTATGATAACAGGAGGCAAGCATAATAGAGGTAGAATCTACCATGCTAATCAGTTAAAGCTGTATCGATCATCCAAGTCATAGGAGCAACTTCCTCCTCAGGACCTAGATGAACAACCCCCAGTGGAATCACAACAGCTGGATTCCAGCAGATCGTTGCCATGAAATGGACACTGGTATTTCTGAGTTACTACACCCTTATTGTTGCTCTAAGGGTAAGACTGAGCCAAAACCAAAAATTCTGGACTAAACTGTTACAAAACACACAGACTCATGAAACCTGATGACATGTACACACTCAATTGTTTGACCATCTGAAGCAGAATGCACAAATTATACTCAGTCCAGATCTTATGCACAGTCCTATTAGTCAGGTTGAGGGAATTAGAGGGGAAGATGTCACCTTTGACTATAAATTCGATGGAGTCATTTCACTGTCATCCAGTGGCTGGAAAAAGATTTGGCCACAAGATGATGACTCAAAGGGGGGAGTTGTAAGAACTATATCTCCTCACCAACAAATTCAACATCTCTTATGAACAGAATACCTTATGGGACTTGGAAAAACAAAGCCATCTGTGATAACTTGATGACTTGGGGGAGTTTGATCTTATTATGAACTTGAATATAGGGATGAAGGATGATATGGAGTGTGCGTTATATGTACCTTTCCGACTAAATTAGGAAATAGAATGTACATATAAATGTGGCCTTTGAATTTAAGGTTCATGATCCAATCATTGACTATGACTATGACAATCCAATACCCGATGATGTAACTTGTCCAATGATGGACCCAGCACCTGCTAGTGGTCTCACCACAATGCCCATACTAAGGAAATTGTTTAATCAAGTTAGGTTTATGCATATTCCTGTGGTGTTAAATTTGTCTCATTGGTATCTCGGTGAATTCAGCAACTGTCAGCATACGAAAGTGGCTTTTTTTTTCTCTGTATTCCTTGTGGATAGGATTGCAGCTTATTAACAAAAAGTGTGAGATGTTGTAAGAATGCAAGAACAGCCATTCTGGGTCAGAACAAAGGTCCGTCTAGCTCAGTATCCTGTCTTCTGACAGTGGCCAGTGCCAGGTGCCCCAGAGGGAATGAAATCTGAAAGAACTGGGTTTGTTTAGTTTGGAAAAGAGAAGACTGAGAAGGGACATGATAGCAGTTTTCAGGTACCTAAAAGGGTGTCATAAGGAGGAGAGAGAAAACTTGTTCATCTTAGCCTCTAAGGATAGAACAAGAAGCAATGGGCTTAAACTGCAGCAAGGGAGGTTTAGGTTGGACATTAGGAAAAAGTTCCTAACTGTCAGGATGGTTAAACACTATCATAAATTGCCTAGGGAGGTTGTGGAATCTCCATCTCTGGAGTAGGTTAGAAAAATGTCTATCTGGGATGGTCTAGACAGTATTTCGTCCTGCCGAGGGCAGGGGACTGGACTCGATGACCTCTCGAGGTCCCTTCCGGTCCTAGAATCTATAAATCTATGAACAGAACAGGTAATCATCAAATGATTCATTCCCTGTCACTCATTCCCAGCTTCTGGCAAACAGAGGCTAGGGGCACTATTCCTGCCCATCCTGGCTAATAACCATTGATGGCTCTATCCTCCATGAACTTATCTAGTTCTTTTTTCAACCCTGTTATGGTCTTGGCCTTCTCAACATCCTCTGGCAAAGAGTTCCCCAGATCGACTGTGTGTTGTCTGAAGAAATACTTCCTTTTAATTGTTTTAAACCTGCTGCCTATTCATTTTATATTATGGTCCCTAGCTCTTCTGTTAGGAGAAGGAGTAAATAACACGTCCTTATTTACTTTCTCCACACCAGTCATGATTTTATAGACTTCTATCCTATCCCCCCTTAGTCATCTCTTTTCCAAGCTGAAAAGTCCCAGTCTTATTAATCTCTCAAACAGAACAGAAGCCGTTCCATACGCCTAATCACTTTTGTTGCACTTTTCTCAACCTTTTCCAATTCCAATAGATCTTTTTTGAGATGGGGCGACCACATCTGCACGCAGTATTCAAGGTGTGGGTGTACCATGGATTTATATAGAGGCAATATGATATTTTCTGTCTTATTATCTATCTCTTTCTTAATGATTCCCAACATTCTGTTCACTTTTTTGACAGCCACTGCACATTGAGTGTATGTTTTCAGAGAACTATCCATGACTCCAAGACACAGATGCCAATTTTCCTCAGTGCCTGTGGGTGCTCATGCCCCCCCACCCCGGCCCCGCCCTGACTCCACCCTTTCCCCACCCCACCCTGCCCCCATTCCAACCCCTTCCCCAAATCCCTGCCCTGGCCCTGCCTCTTCCCCAAGTGTGCCACATTCCTCCTCCTCCTCCATCCCTTCCAGGCTTGCCGCACAAAACCACTGTTTTGCAGCGCAAACACTGGGAGGAAGGGGGAAGAGTGAGGACACGGTGGCACGCCCAGGGAGAAGGCGGAGGCAGAGGTGAGCTGGGGCAGGGGGACAGAGAAACCCTTGGTGTAAACTGATTGCTCTGCAGGATTTGCATAAACGCACCTTGACTTTACCACGCTCTGAAGTTCTGCCTCTGGGTTTGCCCAGAGATAACTTCCTGCTTTGGGGACCTTAGAAGAGACCCAGCCGAGCAGAGGAAGAAAGGGCCAGGAGGCCAGCAGAGCAAACCTGGGAAGGCCGGTTGGAGGGGAAAGGGTCATTCCAGAGACCCAATCATTTTATAAATATGAACATGGATGTGTAGGGTGTTCCCCCGAGATACAGAGTGTCACACTCACCCCACACCCTCCGGATGGACCCTGCTTAGATGAGATGGAGATGCCGGAACAAGGGTGGGGTGTAAGGATGCTAAATGGCCAGGTGATGGGATGGATGGAGGGGTAAGAATGGAGATGAAGGGAGAGAGAGGCAAATTATTTGTGTTAGGGTACTCCTAGAATACCCGGAGTGAGATCAGGGCCCCTGTCGTGCTGGGCACTGCACAGACCCCAACGAAGATCAGGGCCCATGCAAGGTGCTGCACAGACCCCGACCGAGATCGGGGCCCCCATTGTGCCAGGTGCTGCACAGACCCTGACAGAGATCGGGGCTGCCATTGTGCCAGGTGCTGCACAGACCCTTTGCGAGAAACAGTCCCTGCCCCAATGATCTTAGTCTCACCAAACAATAGGTGGGATCCTTATCCCATTTTATATCCAAGGAAACCGAGTTGCAGAGAACATTCCAAATTGTGTTGAAGGTTTGCGACTGGCTCTGGTGCTGAACAAGGTCACAGGAACTGCAGCACTACTTCCCTCAGAGAGCCTTCCCTGGCCTTCCCCAGATCCCGTCAGTCCCTCGCCCACTGAGCTCCCACAGCCCCGACCTCCCCCAAACTGACCCCTGGTCTCCTCCAGGCTGCCATCCCCGCCCACACACACCGCTTCCATGGGGTCCTGCTGCTCAGTTGACACCTGGGGGTCCCAGTTGGGCCAAACCCCATTTCTCCCCTGTACTCCCAGACCCCCCGTGACCCGGATAGCGCAGTGCTAGAACCTGCCTGTAGGTGCAATACCTGCCTGGGACACTAGGGAAGCTCAAAGAAAAACGTGTTGCTGCCTTCAAGACTCCTGCGTTCTCTCCCTGGCTCTGGATGGGGAGTCGAGTCTAGTGGTTATGTGGGTGGGGCTGGGAGTCAGGCCTCTGGGATTCTATCCCCAGATCTGGGATGGGAGTGGGGTCTAGTGGTTAGATCAAAGGGCTGGCAGCCACAACTCTGTGTCCTCTCCTGACACATTCTATGCATCAATTTCCCCATCCTGGGAGGGAGCGGGTGGGGTCCCAGAGTCATCCCCAGACAGCCGCCGCCAGTATAACAGAACATCATTTATTCAGCAACAATATTAACCTTTCCCCTACTGCCAGCCTCCCTTCCCCAGTCAGACGCCAGCGTCCCCTGAGTCCGACCAGGGCAACGGGAGGTGGTCAGGTGACGCGGGGCTACGAGTCACCTTGAGGCAGCGGCAGAAGAGTATAGGCCGGTTTCCCAAGCCCAGGTGATACTGCCACCAGTAGAGCTTCTGCCGGGGCTGAAGAATGATCCGCAGCTCCTCTCCCTCTTCAGCCACGGCCTCCCACTCCTCCTGCTCCGTCCTGAGCCCCAGCCCGCCATAGGCGGGGGGCAGGGAGAACTGGGCCTGGAGCAAGGCCACTGAAAGGTCTGCAGGTTCCGGGGAACCGGCCGTGGAGAAGGTCCAGTTTGCCAATTTCTCTTCCACGTGTCCCACCTTCCGGGTTATCTCGTGGCTGCCGGGGAGTGGCCCGTCCGTCTCATTCTGGATCAGCTTGATGCATTCCCATGCCCCGAAGGTGCCCCTGTGGACCAGGGACAGGCCGCCGGGGAGGAAGCTGGCCACGTCTGCGTGGATGGGGAGGACGTCCTGGTGGCCCGAGCTAGAGAAGACCTGGCTGTATAGCCCCCGCTGCTCATCCACACCCAGGAAAGCCAGGTGGGTAGCATCACATGCGTAGTAGTAGAGTCCATGGCAGGACGCAGGCTCCAGGGGCATCTCCTCTGCTTCGACCCCCGTGGTCAGGTCAGCCACAGACAGAACCACGCTGCGGGCCAGGAAGATGACGGAGAAGCGGCCGCCCCACGAGGCATAGTGGTCTCCGCCACGGCACGTGGGGTGCAGGGGGAGGGCACCGGGGCTGGGGGCGGTGCTCAGGTCCATAGTTCGGTGGAACGCGTTCCCCTGGAGAATGCAGACGGAGGACCCGGCAGCGTCGCCCACATAGTGTTCCCCGCCCCGGCAGGCAGGGTGCAGGCCCCGGATCTCCACGGCCTCAGGGGAGTGGCATTCGGGTGCCTGGAGGAAGCAGCCCACGTCGGAGCGGACGACGAAGAAGCCGTGAGGGGTGGCGAAGACATCAGTGCCAGGGGAATGTGCCCGTGGGACGATCCCGGCCATGGGGGGCTGAGAGCCTGGGGGACAGCAGAGGTGGAGAGTGAGAAGGAGGGATCCTGGGGAAGCCCTGCCAGGCAAGACCAGCCAGATCCTGTGTGGAGGGGGGGGAGGGAATGGGGAGGGAATGGGGAAGGGCACCATTGGCCAGGGAACAGGGTGGGGGGAGAATCGGGTGGGCTGATACCAAGACCGGCCAGGCCACAGAAGGTGGGGGGGTTAGGGGGGGAAATGCGTGTGGAGGAGTCACACCAAGGGCGGGGGACAGGCCCTGGGTGTGTGTGCGGTGGAGGGAGGCCTGGGCCCCGGGTGGGGGTGTGGAAGCTGGCTCTGCACCGGGCACCCAGCAACCCAGCGCGGCCTCTGCTCCCCCCACCCCAGAAGGGGGTCCCCCCCGGAGAGGCCCCACTTGCAGAGCCCCCCGGCAAGGGGCGACGGGGCAGCCCGCAAGGGGGCGGGGATGGTCCCCGGATCTCACCGGCGCTGGGAGTGGAGACGCGGCCGTGCGCCCCTCTCCAAGGCGCTGCGCTCCCGGGGCCCCGCGCCCCTCTCCAAGGCGCTGCGCCTCCACCCAGCAGGGAGCCCGGAGCCTTGCCCGGGCCGGAGATCCGCTCGGCCCGCCCGCAAACGGGATGTCGTAGCTAAAGGGGAGGGGAAGCGGCCGCCCGGCTCCTCCCAACTGTACTGCCATTAAAGGGCGGGGCCGGGCTTCCTTCGGGGCGGGGCAGGACGCCTGGGTTCTATCTCTTGCTCGCAGACGGTGGGGGAGGGAGGGGGTGGGAAGGATTCTTGGGTTCTTTTCACTGCTCGGAGACGGGAGGGTTTAGTAGTTAAACGGGGGGGGGCAGGACACCTGGGTTCTCTCTCCCCAGCTCTGGGACGGGGGTGGGGTCTTGTGGTTGTAGTATGTGTGGGTCAATTGGGGGCCTTTGGGACTAGGAATCCTGGAATCTTTCACTTGATCGGAGTTGGGCCCGGGGGGGGGAAGTGTCTAGTGGTTAGAACAGGGGCTGGGAGCCAGGACTCCTGGGTTCTCCACAGCTCTGGGAGGGGAGTGGGGTCTAGTGGTGAGAGCAGGGGGGTGGGAGTTAAGGCTTTGGGGGTTTCATTCCTAGCTCTCCCTGTCTCTATATGGATCCCTCCCCTTTGGTGAGTCATCCAGAGCTGGGAGGTAACTGGCCCAGATTCTGCCATTCTTGCCCTACATCTGCACTGTTGCTGAAGGATCCCTAGTATGCATCAGCCCAGGGAGCCCATCTAGCCTGGCTTCTGAGAGTGGTGCCCCTTTGTGGACAATTGTGCAATAACCTGCCCAGGGGAGCCACTCCCTCCTGCCCCCTTATTGCTGGGCCATGTTCTCAATTGCAGGCTTTCCTCCTCCTCCCCCCCCCCCGGCATGTGGCTCCTCTGCCTTGCTGGGAGTGATTCCCAAGGACCTCTGATTGGCTCTTGAGCCTCTGTTAAATTCATGTGGTGGTGAGTTCCACAGGCTGTTACTCTCCCCATGGCTCTCAGGGTCCCATTTCTGTGCCCCCCCCAGCTCTGTCCAGGGGTGACACCCATATAGCTACATGCTGGATGCTCAGGAGGGAGAGGTCAGGGCAGACATGGGGAGAGGGGGATGGGAAGTTCACCGGGGACTAAGTGGGTTCCCTGCCTGTGCCCCTCCCCCTTACCTGTGGTTTGTGTGTCCCCTTCCCCACCAACCACTATAGGGTTTACCTGGCATTTGCTGGGGCCTCTGCCATGTGGAGACACCAGGCCCCGAGAAGCTCCCTTGTCTGGAGGGAAAGAGCAGCGAGTACAGACCCCCTATAGTGGCCTCCATTGGGATCCAACCTGGCAGAACAAGAATTGATCCTGCATTGGCTAGAAGGGCCTGGAGTGGACAGGAGCCAATCAGGGCCCCACATGTGGGATAAAAAGGGCCAGTCACACCTGCCAAGGGCCAGTTCAGATGGAGCAGGATGTAACCGCCTGCTGCTGAAGATGCTTCAGTTTGTGGGAGGGTCGGTGAATGTGTCAGGGGGCCTTTCCCAACCTAAAGGTGCTGCCTCCCATCCAACCTCAGGGCAGAAGAATTGGTGGCTCAGGGAGGAGGGAATGGGACATGGGGCCTTTCCCTTCTAGATGAACAGGGAGCTCGGTAGTTAAGGAATGAAATCAATGCTTCCCCCAGCTGTCTTAGCCAGCTCCTCCGCTCCCTTCTCCCCTCTTGTGTCCCCACCCCACGACTGGACTCCTGCCGATGGACCTTTGATCCCTCACAAGGATGCCCCAAGTACTGACCTCTTCCATAATCATAGGGAATTTTTCATCATCCACTCCGACCTGGGCTGCTACCTGCAGACAGAAGATCTAAAGAGGGGGATGGTATCAAGATCCGGAGACTGCACCCTGGATGCCAGGGGCAGGGATCAGTACCTGAGTGACAACAAGAACCCTCCCAACATCTCATCATCAAGGGTGACTCCTAACAGGTGGTAAAGGACTTGATCACAGATGCCGAGGCCGAGGTCTGTGAGGTGTATCCCTACTGCCATGGTGGGGACCAGCACCTGAGCTGGGTTCCTGGTTCCACATCATCTCTCTAGAGAAGGGTGATCTGAGCTATGTGTGTGACCTGTGCACACCTAACAATGGGGGCCGCACTCCTTGGCAGCCTGAATGCTCCAAGAAGCTCTGTTACTTCACCATCAACAACTTTCTGTTGTCAGATACTACTGTGTGGTGCTCTGCTCTGTTCAGTGTTGATATCACTCGGCTGCATGCATGTGTTCCCTCTGTGTGCTGCCCCAACTCTGCAGATAGCTGACACAGCAGACCCAAAGAGAACCCCCAATGACCACAGAGTCTAGTAAGGAAGAAGGCACGTCGGCCAGGTTTATTGCCGTATGGACACAATGATAGTTCCCTGTAGATTTCTTAGTCTAACTCAGGGCAAACTATGAGAAAGTGTCTCTTGGCAATGGACTCGGCTCAATCAGTGGCGGGACTTTCCACTGCTCTGTCGGCTGGACAAAGACACTGCCCCAGGGATGCATTCTTATACACAGGTACAAACAAGTTACACATCACTCCTGACGTATGACGTGCAACCCCTCTACGTAGTAAGCTAGAACCCCTCTATGTAGTAAGGTGCTGCCTGTCACCTTGTACATGTTGGTTTGAACAAAACAATTCTATCCATCATATTACCCTTCTGGCCCTGTCATTGGGATGGCTCAGCCTGTTCCTTGTTATCTGTGTGGAATGTGCAAGTATGTGAATGTTCTGATCTCTGGTGTTCAGTACCTTTTAGGTACGTATCTTCTTGCAGCATCAGCCCTTTCCTTGCCAGCTTCTGTGAGCAGGGCCTGCCTCTGGCTCACAGCTTCACTTTGCTTTATGTTAGCAAAGGCTTGACCATTACTTTAGTTCAGGCCTTAGGCCTCATAGTAGGCCTCTGATACCAAGGTTTATATCTCAGGGCCTCCTCTTACTACACTTTCCAACCCCGATCAAGCTGGATGAGAAATGTGGGGCTCAGTGCTATCTGTAGAATGAGCTTTTCTCTCACCATCCTCGCTCCTTCTCCATCCACTCCAATGTGCTGACCTTCTTCCCTTATCAAGAGCAGCTGGGAGTGCATCAAGACCCTGCACAATGACTCCAACTTCCACATCACCTGGTCTGAAAAGGTCGCCCACAAGGTGGGCTATGCCAAGCAGCAGATGTCCAGCATCGAGCACAACTGGAGCATCTCCACTGAGATGTCCACCGGGGCCAGAGAGCTCACCAAGCTCATCACCCAGTTCCAGTTCTTCCTCAAGGCCAAGTATAGTGGGAGAAGTGTCCGCATGGAGCAGGACTGGAAGGAAGCCCAGTAAGAAGAGAAGTCACTCCAAGCCCATCTTGTTCTTCAGGGACATCCAGTTCACCAAAGAAAAATTACCCACCAGAGCACATCCTGCTGCCTCCAGTCCCCTAAGCACCTGTGAGGATGGAGGTCGCCTGCACCATGATGCCATTGTTAATGTGTGTGAGCTTCTCTGGTCTGGTTTGGCCCCAAATCGCACCTCATCCCAGCTGCTTCCCCTGCTCTTCTGTTTCCTGTTCCCAGGTTTACCCAAACCTTGTTGGCAACGTAGATGATTTAATTAGCTGGCTTGTGCTTGCTATTATTACAGCTGATCGGAAAATGGTGTTTTAGTTTTTCATGGAAAATTTGCTTTCTACTGAAAAACCAAAACAACTGGCTACAAATAGCCAAAATATCCCAAAATTGGGCTAAAAACTGTTGCAAACTGAAAAATGTTGACCTAAAACATGTCAGAAACTGAAAAATCTTGGTAAAAAGCCACCCAAAACAAACAAAAATATATTAGCTGAAAAATGAGTAATGTTTTATTTTTAGCCAAAATTTTCTAATTTTGTGAGAAAACAGTGACCGTTGTTGAGGGAAGCCAACACTTTCTGTGAATATTTTCCTTTTGCCAAAAAAAAAAATATCCAATATTCCCTCAGAGCAGTCTCCCAAAATGCACTCTCACCACTTCTTCTCACCTAACCCTGTGAAAGGGGAGACCAGGACACATGGCTTGTCTGTGCATCTGGTTGCACTCCTGGGTTCTCCAGCTTCATAGGTGGCTTTGGTTAACTGTGAAGTCCACCATGTTGGCTCCAGTTCATATATCCTGTTTTGTGGTTCATTGGAGGACCCAAATCATCTTATTTTCTGTCAGAATCTTTCAACAAGCTCTGAGATTTCCCATCTATTACTTTCTCTGCTGCATCAATCACTATCCAGTAGATGGCATTCGTGTGTCAACATTTTCTTTCGTTCTTTGCTTATAGGAGGCGCTTTATTCATTGGTCATTCAAACATTGTATTTCTGTATTTACCTGGCCTGGTTCCTTCCTTTTTTAAAGCAATTTCTTTTAAAGTTTCTAAGTCACACATACGAGGGTGCTTCTGCCTGTCAATAATTCAGTTTTCTTCCTGTCCAAGACAATTCCTACTTCTGAGGGTCACAATAGGTTGAAAAGAAAACAGACACAATTGTGTATAGTTCCTCTAGATGTAGCGGACATGGGGCCAGACATTAAAAGGTATTTAAGTGCCTGAAGGTGCAGATTGTTTTTTTTTTTATGGACAACGTGTGTGTCTGCAGGAGCGAGAGCTTCTTGAGTTGAGTCTTCCATTGGCCTCCTGGAAATCAATGGGATCAAATCAGCAGGACCGGCTCCAGGGTTTTTGCCATCCCAAACAACAAACCCCCGCACCACCACCACAATCGCGATCGATGGCAGCTCCACCACACTGCTTTCTTCTTTGGCAGCAATTCCGGCGGCAGGTCCTTCCCCCCGAGAGGGACCAAGAGGGACCGAGGTTGAGATCCTTGTGTCTGTCTCTATAAGCGCATGTCCAGACTAACCCGCGGCATCGGCGGGTTAAAATCGATTGCTCGGGGATCGATATATCGCGTCTAGTCTGGACGCGATGTATCGATCCCCGAGCGCGCTTACATCGATTCCGGAACTCCATCAACCCGAACGGAGTTCCGGAATCGACACGGAGACCCGCGGACATCGATGCAGCGCCGTCCAGACTGGTGAGTACCTTGATTTTAGAAATTCGACTTCAGCTACGTTATTCCCGTAGCTGAAGTTGCGTATCTAAAATCGATTTTAATACCTAGTCTGGACGTGGCCTAACAGACTCTGATGGTATGACATGGTCTCCCCTGGAGATAAGTGACTTACACTCCCCCCACCCCCCAAGAAAGGCTCCTTTGGATCTCAGCACCTCTCTTTAATTCTGTGCATCCAAGGGTCCTGGGGTCACAGCAATATCTGGGTATCACAACAACTTTCGTCTTTCATGATTTCTAAGGCCAGAAGGAACCATTCGAGCACCCACTCTGACCCTTGTAGTCACCCAGATGCCCCGCTCTGTGAATTCAAAAGACTTTAGTGAGACCAAAGTCTTTGACTGTGCAGGGGGCTAAGCCGTTCTGGCCTCTGGCAGAGAACTGGAGGGATGGGCTGGGTTTGCAAGCTTGGAGTAGGGCACTGCAAAGCTGTAACCACTATTTGAAGGGACTGATTTAATCCCATTGATTTCCAGGGGGAGGCCAATGTGAGTTTCAACCCAAGAAGCTCTCGCTCCTGCAGACACCCACAGTGTTAATAAAAAGCCCGATCTGTGCCTTCAGGCACTTAAATATTTTTTAAAATCTGGCCCAGTGTCCACCACATGTTGAGGAACTATACAAGATTGTGTTAATTATCTTTCAAACTGATTGTTGTCTGCTGGAAGTGATATGAATTGTCTGGCACGGGAAGGAAACTGAATTATTGAAAGGCAGAAGCACCCTCCGTCTGTGTGACTTCGAAACTTTAAAATATATTGCTTAAAAAAAGAGAGACACACAATTAATAGGCTGAGTTAATACAGAAGATCAGTGTTTGATGACTAACACATAAAGAGCCTCCTATAAGCAAAGAATGAAAGGAAATGTTGATACACCAGTGCCATCTACTGGGTAGTGAGGGGAGCAGCAGAGAAGGGAAATCTCAGAACAGGTGGCAAGGTTCCAACGGGGAAGAAGAGGATTGCCCTCCTCCAGAGAACCCCAGAACAGGGTATAGAAACCGGGGCCACCAGGGTGGACTTCTGTTAACCAAAGCCACCTATGAAGCTGGATAACCCAGAAGTGCGACCAGACATGCAGACAAGCCATGTGTCCCGCTCTCCCCTGTCCCAGGGTTAGGTGAGAAGAAGCAGTGAGAATGAATTCTGGGGGACTGTCTGAGGGAAAATTGGATTTTTTTGGCAAAAGGAAAATATCCACAGAAAGTGTTGGCTTCCCTCAAAAAATGTCACTGTTTCGTCAGAAAACCTGAAAACTTTTGGCTAAAAATAACCCATTCACTTTTCAGCAAATATGCCTTGGTTTGTTTTGGACTGCTTTTTGCCAAGATTTTCCAGTTTTTGACATCTTTTTCACCAGCATTTTTCAGTTTACATTTTCAATGCAATGTCTAAATTTTCTGTGGAAAAATCAAACGGCATTTTCCAACTAGCTGTAATAGGAAGGACAGGACAGGACAGTTAATTAAATCATCGACATTGCAAATGAGATCTGGGTAAAGCTGGGAACAGACAGTACAGAAACCTGTGCTTACAAGCATCACAGACAGCTAAGGCTTATCGAGGGTAATGCGAAGAAGTGGAAACTGTCTAAGTACAATTGAGCCACACGTCCACCAAAGCGGGGTGTTAACAATCCAGGAAACTAAATTGCACGGGAATGGTTAATTAAAATGTTTCAAAAGAAAACAAAAAAAACCCTTTTACTGACCAGGAAGTACCAAGAACTCAGCTCGCCTCACTGATCCTAGAGAGGGTAACTTGTATCTTGTACTCTGTCAGGCTGACAGTTGCTGTGTTTTTAATTCACAATTTCTAAGCCAACAGGAAGCAAAATGTCACTGAATCTTTGACAAGAAGCTAGCAGGTTTCTGTAGGGGAAATGCTTCTGAGCGTTTTGGAGGAAAAAGGTCGTGGACAAAGTGAATTGCTTCTGACAGAATAATATTAAAATTAAAACCCCACAGGACATCTTAATTCCGCAGCCTTTTGATTCATTGGGCTGTGTATAATGTCGATGTACAAGGTAAAGCAAACTCTTGCTTACTAACTCCCAGACCTGTAAGAGGGAGGCAGTAGGAAAAGAAGCAAGGGTAACACTCCCTAGGTGAAATTGAAGTATGAATATTGTTTTATTACTTACATATTTGTATTAGCCAAACTGCAGTCACAAAACTCGGGGATTTAAATCTGTTGCTGTGCATCATTATTCCAAAAGGAGGTATCAAGTTAGTTGTGATTTCAGACATACCCAGCAAGGTAAAGGAAGCCAGCAACGAATAATCTTTCTGCTTTAACACAGGAAGCATTGAAGCAAAATGCAGCAGCCTTTGCAACCCACAACCTAAGTCAGTTATTGTTACAAGTCTTAATTCACCAAAAAAAAAAAATCTGACTTACCTCTTGCAGATATCCCTTTACATATATTTAGCAATATTTTAATATATGTTTATATTTTTCTCTCTTACGTGCTTGTGTTTTAATTTAGGGCCTAAAGATGCAAGAAAACATATGTGGCTCCTAACTAAATCATTAGACCTCTTTTCTGGGAAAACCAAGCTATAAACCCGGAACAATTAATTATTTCAACCCTTAGGTTTCCTGGACCTGCTCTGAACAACAACGTTTAATCCATTGGTGTCACGGTTTGTTGGTATGTTGAAATTACTTGTTTGTGAGTTCTATGTTTTGTGTCACGTGACTAGATTATGGTTTTGGGGAGTTTTTGTTGCAACAACAACATTTTTGCACACAGTAATAAAAATATTAATAGTACAACATTTTTTCTTTGTGGTAGCACACACTTTATAATTATAGTTAACCCCCATGGGTGTGTCCTTGTAATACATCAGTGATGCTTCTGTCTTTGCAAAAGTCAGTCATAAATATGTGTGTTTGTCAATGAACAATTTAATTGCAACTAATATGTGTGTGTGTGTGTGTGTGTGTGTGTGTGTGTGTGTGTGTGTGTGTGTGTGTGTGTGTATATAATATGCATATATGTAAAATTTTTATTTGAAATTTGTCAGGCAATGTGGCCAGGTGTTTGGCAGAAGCCAAGTTAAAAGTCAAGTTAAAAAATCAGAAGTTCATTGGGAAATTTGTGGCCATGGAAAATGTGTCACAGACCTGAAATCTGGTCTGCCCCTGTGAAATCTGGTCTTTTGTGTGCTTTTACCCTATACTATACAGGTTTCATGGGGGAAACTCGAATTTCTCAAATTGGGGGTCCTGACCCAAAAGGGAGTTGCAGGGGGATTGCAAGGTGGTTTTATGGGGATCATGATATTGCCACCCTTCCTTCTGAGCTGCCTTCAGAGCTGGGCAGCTGGAGAGCGGCGGCTGTAGGCTGGGAGCCCAGCTCTGAAGGCAGCGCTGCCGCCAGCAGCAGTGCAGAAGTACGGGTGGCAATACTATACAATGCTTCTGTTACTTCTGATCTGATGCCTTCAGAATTGGGCAGCCGAAGAGTGGCGGCTGTTGACTGGGAGCCCAGATCTGCAGGCAGCAGTGCATTAGTAAGGGTGCCAATACCATATCATGCCATCCTTACTTCTGCGCTGCTGCTGGTGGCAGCTCTACCTTCAGAGCTGGGCTTCTGGCCAGCAGCCACCGCTCTCCAGCTGCCCAGCTCCGAAGGCAGCGCTGCCGCCAGCAGCAGTGCAGAAGTAAGGGTAGCAGTATCACAACCCCCAGGGCTGGGTTAACATAGGGGCTGCAGCCCAGGGCCTCGGGCTAAGGGGGCCCCCTCAAAAATAAATCCATAATTACATGCAATTCAGTGGTCACCAACACGTCAATCGCGATCAACTGGTCAATCCTGGAGTGTCTGCCAGTTGATCGCAATGTCCAGACTGCTAAAAATCCAGTGGCGCGGCAGGGCTCAGGCAGGCTGCCTGCATGCCATGCCCCACGCTGCCCTTGGAAGTGGCTGGCTGCTGGCATGTCTCTGCAGCCCCTCATGCCAGGGGAGATGGCTCCGCGTGCTGCCCCCACTCCCAGCACCATCCTTGCAGCCCAGAGAATTGTACTCGTCCTGTTTCAAAAAGTCAGCTACCAATAGCTGTTACTATTAGAGTCCCTGGGCTGGAGCTCGGAGTAGAGGGTGGGCCCGGGCTCCCCTCCTCTCCCCTTCCCCCCACCCGCCCCTCCCAATTAATCACTGAGACTGGGAGACAACAGAGATGTGCGAGGGAGGGTTGCTTCTCCTCACCTCCCTTGCTGACTTATGATGAAAATGCCTCAGCAGGCTGTGACCCTTGTCTCTAGAGAGAGAAGGGCTATGTGGAGGGTCACAGTGAGCCTCTGAGGCTAGTGAAGTCCGCCAGAAAGTGCGGGACCCACTGAGACAAGGTCGGAGCTTTGTCACAATCTATATATATATGTACTAAAAAATATGTATCTAAAATGGGTATATTGCAAAGAGCAGCCCAAGTAAAAGTGCAACCTTCAGCTATGAGCTAGTGCATGGAACCATGTCACCTTTAGTAACCTAGAAAAGGGTCTATATTCAAATCAATATGTTCAGTGTTGCTACATCTATACCAGTGGTGTAGCAATGGGGAGAGTGTACACATAGAACACCACTGTGACGCCGTAAGCTTATATAAGTTCATCAGTTTAACAAAGAAATTGACATGTACCAGGCTTGTTCTCCCAAGGGGAGTCTCTGACACGCTTCAAACCAAACACACTGCTTCAGGTAGAATAAACAAACAGATTTATTAATATAAATGTAGATTTTAAGTGACTATAAGTCAAAGCACAACAAGTCAGATTTGGACAAATGAAATAAAAGCAAAAAATGTTCTAAGCTGATCTTAACACTGTCAATGTCCTTACAAACTTAGATGCTTCTCACCACAGGCTGGATCTTCAGCCAGGCTCTCTCGTTTGGTCAGTGGTTCAGTCGCTTGGTGGTGGTGGTGTCTGTAGATGTAGGCGGAAGAGAGAGAGCCTGGCAAAATGTCTCTCCCTTTTATCATGTCCTTTCTTTCCTCTTGGCTTTGCCCCCCCACTTCCGAGTCAGGTGAGCATAAGCTCATCATGGTCCCAAACTGACCAAAGGAAGGGGGGTGACTTCCTCAGGGGTCTAATAGATTATTTCGTTGCTGCCTAAGGGCTTGGCTAGACTTGCAAGTGAAAGCACATTAAAGCAGCCCCGGTCACCCTAACTCCTGAGGTGTCCACACTGGCAAGGCGCTTAGAGCGCCTGGACTCTGCAGCTGGAGCACTCCTGGTAATCCACCTCCATGAGAAGCATAAAGCTTGCTGCACCCCAGCTGAAAGGCCCGGGTATCAGTATGGACGGGGTGTTGCATTACTGCACTGTGATTGGCCTCCGGAAACATCTGGGACTGGAGATATTGGCTTGCGTCAGTCAGTTACACAATCCAAGGAGCAGCTTACATGCCAGAGGCTGTGCGTGAACAGCCCAGGAGTGGGGTTCTCACAGCAAAGCAGGGTGAGGCTGGCTCCCAGAGTCAAGGATTGGAGTGACCTAGCAGATTAGCAGTCCAGATAACACCAGGGGGGAACGTCACAACCATCCTATAACTTTTGAATTGGAAAAGGTCCCACCTTTCATCAAGGATTAGCAACAGCTAAATTGTGTTGTTAATTGCTGTTTTTAAAACATAAAACAGGAAAAGCCACTTGTCAAAAGTGCCTTTGGAAGCAATGCCACCCTATTTAAGACTCTTATTTAACAAAGATTATCATGGAAAAAAGTTGTGTGTCCTGTTCACAGCCTCTTTGCCTGTGTTCAAGCCAGGTGAGAATGTGTTCAGTCACTTGGCAGTTATCCACTCGGTAGGTTGCTTTGAAAACAGCATCTACAATAAACGCAGCAATGTAGCTCCTCTGGCAGTTTATCACCCAAGCGGGAAAATTCCACCGATGACCTGTTGGTCTGACAAGGGCAATCAGTCCATTGGCAGATACAATATGTCTGAAGTAGACACACCATAGTGTGGCCAGAAGGGACAGTACCAACACAATCCGTCGTCATCATTGTTGGTAGCCTGTCAGGTGAACCAAGCAAAAGGCTTGTATGCAGAGGGTGACATATAGTGGAGTTGGTCAGTATTCTACTATTGTAATATATTTATGTCTCAAAATTACTTTTATTGGAGTGCAGGGTCACAGGCAAAGGGATTTCTTTTTGCCAAAAGGAAAATATTCACAGAAAGTGTGGGTTTCTCTTAAAAACTGTTGCTGTTTCATCAGAAAACCTGAAAACTTTTGACTAAAAATAAACCTCATTCACTTGTCAGCAAATATCGTTTGGTTTGCTTTGGGTGGCTTTTTGCCAAGGTTTTTCAGTTTGCAGCAGTTTTTAGCCCAATTTTGGGAGGTTTTGGCTACTTGTAGCCCTTTTTTTTTTTTGGTTTTTCAATAGAAAGTGTAAATTTTCCATGGGAAAATCAAACACCATTTTCTGACCAACTGTAATAATAATAATAATTAATAATAATAGGAAAGACAGAACTGTTAATTAAATTATCTACATTGCAAATGAGGTTTGGTTAAAGAACATAAGAAAGGCCAGACTGGGTCAGACCAAAGGTCCATATAGCCCAGTATCCTGTCTACTGACAGCGGCCAATGCCAGGTGCCCCAGAGGGAATGAACAGACCAGGTGATCATCAAGTGATCCATCCCTTGTCACCCATTCCCAGCTTCTGGGAACAGGAAGCAGAAAAGCAGGAGAAATGGCTGGGATGAGGTGGGAGAGATTTTGGGCAGTCCAGGGAAAGATCTAAAATGGCCAAACTGGACCAGAGAAGCTCACACACAGACGTCAACAATGACATAACGGTGCTGGCACTTTCCATCCTCAAGGATGGTTAGGGGACTGGAGGCAGCGGGATGCGTTCAGGTGAATAGTAGGAGTATTGGGAGTCTGAGTGGACATATAAAGAAGATCTCCAGCTGCAGACGGACAGCTAGCCACTGGATCTCTATGGCTGAAATCACCTGAGGACCGCTCCATACTCCTGAGGGGTATTTTGCAGTTTGGGTTGCTCTCTAACCTGTTGTGTTTGTGTGTGCTTGACACTAAACGAAGTAGTAACTTCAAGTGAAGGTATTCTCGTGGGAATACTGGAGACTAATAAAGTACTGGCTTTAAGTGAAAGCACGTGGTTTTGATTTTTTTGTGCCTCTGATATAGCAGATGGAGGTGCTATGTTTCCCTTGGTTTGTCCTGATACTGACTTGCACAGAGTAAAGTTACTGCAAGCTTGGGGTTCAGTGGAACCTCAGGTAACAAAGGTTACCAAAACCTTTAGGTTCAAGGGGAACCCTGGGTAACAAATGTATCAGAGAAGCACACACATGTGAACAATAGCATCATGATGTTCTCCATCCTCATGAGTCGTTAGGGGACTGGAGGCAGCAGGATGCACTCAGGTGGGTTGTTTTCTTTGGTGAACTGGATGTCACTGCAGAACAAGACAAGCTTGTGGCCTATGCCTAGGAGGTACTGCTGATGTAGAGGTTCTTTTTGGGCTCCGGGGTCACCTGGATTGACTCCTCTTCTCATGCTTCATTCCAGTCCTCTTGCCCTGTCCTGCCATACTGGGCCTTGAGGAAGAACTGGAACTGGGTGATGAGCTTGATGAGCTCTCCAGCCCTGAGGGACATTTCAGTGGAGATGCTCCAGCTGTGCTCAGTGCTGGACATCTGGTACTTGGCATAGCCCACCTTGCAGGTGACCTTGTCGGACTAGCTGATGGAGGAGTTGAAGTCATCGTGCAGGGTCTTGATACACTCCCAGCTGCCAGTTGAGGTGCCCTGGGTGAGGGTCAACCCCTCCGGGAAAAGGTTCAGCACATCAAGATGGATGGAAAAGAAGCGTACTGTGGTGAAGATCATGTAACTGTACAGGTAATACTAAGCCCCCCATTTCTCATCCCCCTTGATGAGAAATGGGGAGGAAAAGAAGTCGAAGTAGTAGTGCTCACACATGTCAAGTACATGGCGCATAACACACTGCTCTTGGAAGATGATACAGGAGCTTGGATCACAGCTCACATACTGATTCCCCCCACAGCAGTTGGGATGCAGCTTATAGGCCTTGGCCTCGGCTCAAATTCTTTAGCACCCAGTAGGAGTCGCCCTTGATGACGTAGATGTTGGGGGGGTTCTCACTGTCACTCAGGTAATGATCCCCACCATGGCACGCAGGGTGAAGTCTCCGGATTTCAATGCCAGTCCCGCTCTTTAGATAATCTGTCTGTAGGTAGAAGCCCAGGTCGGAGCGGACGTTGAAGAAACCATTTTGAATACCGAAGATGTCAGTGCCTGGGGCATCCTTGTGAGGGACCAATGGTCCATTGGCAGGAGTCAAATTGTGAGACAAGGGGAAAGGAGGGCAGCATATTAGCTCATCTCATCTTTCGTGACTCTTTGGTGCTTGAAGACCTCCCGGTTCCAAGAGCAACCAAGCACCTGGGACAGGAGATGGGCAGCTGTGGGCATGTCTGCAGTGAAGTCTGCTAGATGTGCCCTGCAGCCCTGTCTCCAGGGGGTGGCGTTGTCCTGAGGGAGGGAGGAAGGGGAAAGCCCAGCATTCTGCCCTGGAAGGATCCCACCTCACACAGGTTCCCACTTACCACCATTTATCTATCTAACTGGACCATGTCTCCTCCATCTCACCCCGTAACTACATAGGGATGTCCTCCATGGAGATAAAGAGGTGAGGAAAAATCAACAGTATCCTGAGGACTAACTCTGTGCCTAGGCAGGAGTCCATGAATAGAGCTCACAGGAAAAGAATACACCAAAGTTCCCTCAGCCCCGAACCACAACGCCCCAGCTATCCCAGCCCTGGGATCAGCCCTCTGCCCAGCTCTGCCAGTGCCCCTCAGTCCCAACACGCAGCCCACTGCTAGTCCAACAGCAGTGGGTTGTGGGAGCAAAGGAGCATGAGAACTTTGAAAAACTGCTGGATTTAATAACTTTGGAACAGTTCTTAGATGTTCACTGGGGGCGGGAAGTGGAGCGATGTGACTGGGAGCTGGTGGAGTGGAGCAGGCTGCGGCCAGGTTGCTCTGCTTCCCGCTGCTGCTGGTGAGTGTGGGTCGCTGGGGGAAGAGGTGGAATGGGGGTGGGCCGGGGGCAGAGAAGGGGGGAAGTGTAAGAGATAGGGCAGAAGGATTGGTCCTGGGCCCTACCCCCCAGGGACAGCTCTGTCCCTTGCAGTGGGCACAGCCCGTGGGGGGGACAGCCGAGGAATAGGGCTGGTTGCCGGGGCTGGTGTTGCCGCATATGCAGCACGCAGCTGCCTAGGGCACCATGAAATTTGAGGCAATTTAGTGTCCCAAATTTTATGGTGCCCTTTGCAGCTGCGTATGCTGCATATGCCTAAGGACGACCCTGATGCCCAAACCCAAAACTCGGGAAGGGTATAAACCCCAGGGGAAAATTAATCACCATTCTCCCCAGTTCAAGAGGAGGAAAGGATTTAAAAATAAAGCTGACCCTGACTCTTCTAGAGAAGCTCATGGGCCCCAGAGGGTAGGAACCCTTACCTCAAAACTAAACAGGTTACATGCTATCACTGTGGTGTGCTTGGCCACAGGAGACCAGCTAGCCTGACCCTGAAGGGCAGCCCAAAACCACCAACCCCAAATGCCACGGCAAACGCTAATCCTGTTGTTATAAACTCACAGGCAAGCCACCCAGAGCCTGGAGCTGGTGCCCTGTGTGCAAACGCTGTTTCCGTGGTCTCTGAAGAATTGGACCTTAAAACTGATATTAAAGCTAAATATGGGAAAAATAATTCAGAGTTTATTAGCAGTGCAGAACTCAACATTCACATGCGGTCTGGCACTCAATGGACACAGATAGACCAGTGTTGGGGCCCAGGACTTACATCATAGACCCAACATTTAGTTGGCTTAATAACTCCACCTCTGTGACAGCAGGTAGCTATGTCGGCAGGAGAAATTCTCCCTTTGACATAGTGCTGTCTACACAGGGAGTTAAGGATTTTTCAAAACCTCTAATGACATAGTTACAAGAAAGTAAGTGTATAGTGTAGACCAAGCCTTATTTATAATCATCAGTTCTTCAGTCTTTCGAATACATTTGTCACATCTTAAGTAATTCTCTGAAGCATTTTGTTTGAAGGCATCCTACTAACTTGGTCCTTGCTTGTTCTAGTGCGGGGGTTTGAAAGGCACTAGTTTAAACTATCAAAAGCAGTTGCTTAAAGTTATTGTTGGAGGTTAATTGAAGCCATTGATTTGGGATGAGGGTGGAGAAATATGCTAATGGCATTGCTTAGTTAAAATCCAAGATACGGTTCCTCAGTTATGTGCTACAAAGAGAGCACACACAACAGGGGAACTTTCAGATACTGAGATTAAAGAAAGAACAAGTAATACAACCTCCAAAAGGAAGTCTTGCCACTTCTCAGCCTGGTAAGCCTGCCACAGGAAAACGTGGGACATGTGGTTTGTCCAAGTTTCTGGCAGCATTTCTGGGTTTGTCATCTTCATTGGTGGCTTCAGCAAAACTCTGAGGAGCATCATGATGACCCCAGTTTATATACCCTGTGTTGGAGTTCCCTGGAGGATGGCAATCTTCTTATTTTCTGTTGGACACTTGCTGCAGCTCTGATGTCTAGTCTGTTATTTGTTACTTTCTCTGCTGCGTCAATCATTATTCAGTAGATTATGCATCCGCATTTGCTGTCATTCTTTGCTTAGCTGAGGCTCTTTGTTTTCTTCATTTTTAACACTGCTTTCCTGTATGAAAACAGCCAATTAAATTGCCCCCCTCTTTAAAGCAATTACTTTAATGTTTCAAAGTCAAATGTGTGTGGTGCTTCTTCCTTTCAATATTTATTTTCCTTCTTGTGTCAGACAATTCCTGTCAATTTCAGAAAACTGTAATAAGCTTGAAAACGAGACACAAGTTTGTAGCATTCTTCTTAATGTGGTGGACATGGGGTCAGCTTTTAGGTGCTTGAAGGAGTACAGTGGTAGGCATGTTATGCGTGCCCGTTGGAGCGAGAGCTTCATGGGTTGAGTCTTGTACTGACTTCCTGGAAATCGATGGGATCAGATCAGACCCTTTAAATCCATGCTTACAGCTTCCCAATGTCCCCCTCCCAGCTTGCAAACCTGGCTCATCTGCTTCCTATTTCCCAGTTTCTCCCTAAATCTAGTTAGCAATACAGATGATTTCATTACATCTTCTCTCTGTCTTCTCTCATTATTACACACAGCCTGAATTATGATTTGGGATTGTCTGGGGGTTAAATCTACTGCCAAAATGCAAAGAAATTGTGAAGCCTAAATAAAGAATCAATTTTTCAACATTCACCAACTTGTTGGGGTTGAATTTCCTTTGTTTTCTCCTTTGTTTGGGATTTATAGAAGGGTAAAAATGGAGGTGAAAGAAGCAACTCAGGAGGAAGCCAGGAAGGCCTGGGAGTTTGCGGTCTCTGTGGAGATGATGGGGGGAAACTTAAAATAAACATGGACGTTGGGGGAAATTTTGATACTGTGAAAAATTGAGAAATGAGTTTGGGGAGAGGAAAAAAAGAAAGAGGCATCACAGTCCTGAGACTCTTGGTGGGCCTGAGGCTCTTCACTGGAGGAAGATCACCTCTCCCCCACTCTCCCATTCCCTTCCCCCAATTCTCCCATTCCCCACAGCCTTTCCCCCCTGTGATGTTCCCCTCTGGTGTTATCTGGACTGGTGCTCTGTAGGTCTCTCCAATCCTTGACTCTGGGAGCCAGCCTTACCCTCTGCTGTGAGAACCCCCACCCCTGGGCTGCTCATGCACAGCCTCTGGCATGTAAGCTGCTCCTTGGATTGTGCGACCGAATGACACTAGCCAATATCTCCGGTCCCAGACACAACCCTAGGAACCTCTGTCTTGCAGTGTCCAGTTACGCCAACTGGACGCTGCAAACTTATATAAGTTTGTCAGTTTAACAAATAAATTGATATGTACCAGGCTTGTTATCCCAAAGGGAGACTCTGACACACTGCAAACCAAACACACTGCTTCAGGTAGAATAAACAAACAGATTTATTAACTATAAAGGTAGATTTAAGTGATTATAAGTCAAAGCACAATAAGTCAGATTTGATCAAATGAAATAAAAGCAAAACGCATTCTAAGCTGATCTTAACACTTTCAATGTCCTTACAGACTTAGATGTTTCTCACCACAGGCTGGCTGTTCTTCAGCCAGGCTCTCCCTTTCAGTCGCTTGGTGGTGGTGGTGTCTGTAGATGGAGGTGGAAGAGAGAGAGAGCCTGGCAAAATGTCTCTCCCTTTTACCTTGTCCTTTCTTTCCTCTTGCCCCCCGCCCCCTTTCAGAGTCAGGTTAGCATTACCACATTGCAGTCCCAAAATGCCCAAAGGAAAGGGGATGACTCTCTTGAGGGTCTAACAGATTCTTTTGTTGCAGCCTAAGTCAGTGTCCTTTGTCCCTGTGAAGCTGGGCTGGGTTTGTCCCATCCATGGCCTGATGAGGTGTGAACTGCCTCTCTGCTCTTGGAGAGTTTTTGCCTGGGCTTGCTTAAAGCCATGAGGATACATTTGCAGCCTCATAACTATATACATGAAATTATAATCTATAACCTCACTATAACATTACTAACATGGAGTCCGGTGGCACCTTAAAGACTAACAGATTTATTTGGGCATAAGCTTTTGTGGGTAAAAAAACCACTTCTTCAGATGTATGGAGTGAAAATTACAGATGCAGGCATTATATACTGACACATGAAGAATAAGGAGTTACCTCACAAGTGGAGAACCAGTACTGACAGGGCCAATTCCATCAGGATGGATGTGGTCCACTTCCAGTGATTGATGAGGAGGTGTCAATTCCAGGAGAGGCAAAGTTGCTTTTGTAGTGAGCCAGCCACTCCCAGTCCCTATTCAAGCCCAAATTAATGGTGTTAAATTTGCAAATGAATTTTAATTCTGCAGTTTCTCTTTGAAGTCTGTTTCTGAAGTTTTTTTGTTCAAGTATGTTATAGAATGTCCAGGAAGACTGAAGTGTTCTCCTGCTGGCTTTTGTGTGTTACCATTCCTGATGTCCGATTTGTGTCCTTTTATTCTTTTACGTAGAGACTGTCCCGTTTGACAATGTACATGGCAGAGGGGCATTGCTGGCACATGATGGTTTATATCACATTAGTATATGTGCAGGTGAATGAGTCCCTGATGGTTTGGCTGGTTTGGTTGGGTCCTATGATGGTGTCGCTAGAGTAGATATGGGGACAGAGAAGTCAATGGAGTTTGCTACAGGGATTGGTTCCTGGGTTAGTGTTTCTGTGGTGTGGTGTATAGTTGCTGGTGAGTATTTGCTTCAGGTTGGGGGCTGTCTGTAAGGGAGGACTGGCCTGCCTCCCAAGGCTTGTGAGAGTGGGGGATCGTTTTCCAGGATAGGTTGTAGATCAACTCCTCTGCTGTAAAGAGACACAGTTACTTTCCAAAAACTCATCAGGAATAGAATCCTGAAAAATTGGGACCTGGATTGGGGTATCCTCTGCCACCCCTTTCTCTGTTCCTCAGCTGTGTGACAGTTGCCCTCCAGGAGGTCAGTTACCCAGTTCCTTCTCAAAACCTGGGTCACAGGCTGAGTGCCTGGGTGCACAGATGCAGACCCAGCCATCCTCCTAGTGTCTTGGGCATCCTGCCCCAAGTGACTGGTTGAGGAGACATTCCTGTATCCCCACTATTCCTTCCCCAGCTTCCTCCTCTGGGCCCCCTCCTTCAGCTGCAGAACTGCCAGCTAGCAACTGGGACAGTTTCCTTAATCACTGAAAACACCTCTCCTGAGCCAGCGCCTGAGGGCATGTTGCCTTCTGCTGGAAAGGAGCTAGTCTCAGCCCCTCCCACACTTGGAAGCACCCTGCTTCCCTGTGCTATGGAGTCACAGGAATCCTCACCCACCCCAGTGGTTTCTGAGATCCCCTGCCCCTTGTCTGGGCTCTCCTCTGGGACACATTGCTCTATGCTCCCTAGAGCTGGTTTTGCGTTTGGTTCAGCTGCAGCCTGCTGGCAGCTAACCATGTGAACAGTTCTCTCTCTGGCAGGCATTTCACCCCCATCCCTTCTTGATGTGGTCTTGCCTCGAGCTGCAGTGCAGGAGTTGGTCTCAACCACCCTCCCACCTGGAAGCATGTGGCTTCTCCCAGCTGCAGAAGAATCAAGGAGACTCTCTCCCATTCTCTGAGCAGTTCCTGAGACCTTACCCTTTCCCTCGAGGGTCCCAGCATGACACTCCCTCCTGCTACAGGCAAATACTTTAACCTGAGCTACACAGAAAACAATCATGGCCAAGGAGCAGGTCAAATAGGAGGTGTTCCATTACCCCCGCAGTGAAAACACATTCCAAACCTTCCCAAACCACATGGATTTCAGCTAGTGATACGAGGAATCTGCTTTCGCCCACCCTCACAATCTCTGTCATTTGGCCAGGTAACATACTGGCCTTTGGGACCACACTCTGCTTAACCAGAGAGATCTGGGCCCCTGTATCCCTCTGCCCCAAGCATTCCCTGCCATCAATTTGGACAGCCTTCACATGCTCCATATCTGGTTCTGCAGAGGCTAACCTCCCAGAACCAGTGCAATAGGTTTCGATTGCTTGGGGTTTTCTGTGTTGAGGACAGCAGAACTAACATGAGCTATTCTTTGTCTAGCACAGGGCATTTATTCCTCAGGTGATCAGTGAAATTACACTGCTAGCACCTTTTGGGCTTGTACAAGAGTTCACTGGGGCTCGACCCTCTCTGGGGTGGAGGGGAGCCACGCCAGCTCACTACACACCGAGAGGTACGGGGGAATAGTCCGGCCCGGGGTTCTCCCTTTGTGGCCCTTGCGGTAATTGGCCACAATGTGGTTACATCTGGCCCTGGCTCCGGCGGGGCAACAACCACTGAGTCAGGAGCTCAGGCCCTCAAGCAGGGCTGAGCCATGTACAGTTATGAGCCCAGCCCTAGGTCCGGGTGGGGCAACAACCACTGAGTCAGGGGTGCTCAGGCCCTCAGGCAGGACTGAGCAATGATAACAGGCTTCGGCCTCCTCAGGCCAGGAAGAGGTGGAGTCTGCCATCCAGGAGTGGGGTGGCAGGGGGGATGCAGGCCCTCCCACTTTACTGCATCCCAGCCCGGGGCCCTAGCAGTGGCTGATGATCTGCTACTTAGTCAGTGGGGATCCTGGCCGCAACACACCGACATGGGCTCTGGTAGTGCTGCAGCCAGACTGGATTCGGCTGCCCCCGGGCTACTTCTGTACTCCCCCTCGGGCCCTACTCAGGTCCTGGCATTGGCCTTGAGGGGGTCCAGGAGCATGGGTTCGTCGGTCCAGGGCTTGGTCGGTAGCTCTGGCAGCTCCTCCGGGTACCGGGCGTGGGGTAGCTCTGGCCAGTCTGGGCGGCCACCTTGGGCTGCAGCAGGCTTCGCTAGGGACATCTGCTCTCTCCGGCGACTGGGCTCCTACTGAGCTCTGAGGACCGGCCTTTATAGTTCCGAGTTGCTGCCTGACCCTCTGAGGGGCGGGCTCAGAGCTCCCTAGCTCCACCCACTCTGGCCTCTGGCTGGGCTTTTTCTCCTCCGGGGCGGAGGGGAGCCACACCGCCTCGCTACACACCTCCTGCCTCAAGTCTGTCTCCCACTCGTCGGGGCCAGGCTCTTCCATCCCTCCAAGGCGGGATATGAAGTCTGTGTTCATATGTTCCATACCAGCCCTATGCTGGATCGTGAATGCGTAGGGTTGTAAGGCCAGAAACCATCGCAATAGTCCGTCGTTATTGTTTTTCATTTTCATCAACCATTGGAGCGGGGCATAGTCCGTGACTAGTGTGAACGGAGCCCCAAGGAGGTAGAAGCGTAGGGCGTCACAGGCCCACTTTATGGCCAGTGCTTCTTTTTCAACCACGACGTAATTCTTCTCCCAAGGATATAACTTTCGGCTGAGGTATAGGTGGTCCTCTCCATCCACTTCTTGGGACAGGATGGCCCCCAGTCCCACCTCTGAGGTGTCCGTCTGGAGGATGAACCTCCAGTGGAAGTCCGGGCTGTATAGGACTGGCTTTTGGCAGAGACACATCTGGAGTGTCCGGAAGGCATCTTCACATTCTGGGGACCACCGTACCTGCTGAGGGCTGTTCTTTGTCAACAGTCCTGTTAAGGGCACTGCGATGGAAGCAAACTGGGGGATGAACCGTTGATAGTACCTGACAAGCCCCAGGAACTGTCGGATGTGGCATTTTGTGGTAGGCATCGGGCAGGCTGTCAGGGCTTGCACTTTCCCAACAAGGGGCTTCACTCGTCCTCCCCCAATAGTATACCCTAGATACGTGATCTCCTGCCATGCGATGCAGCATTTTTTTGGGTTGGCCATCAGTCCCGCCTGTTGCAGGGACCTCAAGACCGCTACTACCCGCTCCAGGTGGTCTTCCCAGTAGCGGCTATAGACCACGACATCGTCCAGATAAGCTGCCACATAGTCTCGATGGGGCCGTAATAGGCGATCCATTAGCTGCTGGAATGTCAGTGGGGCCCCATAGAGGCCGAAAGGCATCCGCGTAAACTGGTAAAGTCCCATCGGAGTGGCGAACGCCGTCTTCTCCTTAGAGGTGTCATTGAGTGGGATCTGCCAGTATCCTTTACTGAGGTCGAGGTTGGTGATGAACCGGGCCTCTCCTAGGTGGCCCAGCAGCTCGTCTACAGGGGGCATAGGGTAGGCGTCAAACTGGGAGATGGCATTCACCCTCCGGAAATCTATACAAAACCGGCAGGTGCCATCAGGCTTGGGTACCAAGACCACTGGGCTACGCCACTCACTCTGAGATGGCTTGATGACTCCTAAGGCCAGCATGGCCTGTACCTCTTCCTCCACCTCTTGTCGCATCCAGTATGGCAGTGGCCTGGTCGTTTCCAGGATTACCTTCCCTAGCTCGGGAAGGATAGAATGATAGACCAGGGTCGTGTATCCAAGTAGGGCCATGAAGATTCCCTGGAAAGCCTGCAGGAGACAGTTGGCCTGCTTGCGCTGCTCTTTCATAAGGGTGTCGCTGAGCAGGGGAGCAGTGAGATCCTCTATCTGGGGCACGCGGGGACCCAGTTCAGGCTCAGGCGGCTAAGGGTTAATCAGCAGGCCCTTCTGGTCTCGCCAGGGCTTCAACAGATTCACGTGGTATCGCTGAGTCTTTTTGCGTCGGTCAGCTTGGTGGATCTCGTACGTGACGGGCCCAGCCTTCCAAGCTACCAATGGGCCAGTAGCTTCGACTCGCTCAAGGGCAGGAGAAGCACGACCTGATCCCCGGGTTCAAAGTCACGCACCTGCGCCTCCTGGTTATAAGTCCGTTCCTGTCTGTCCTGTGCGGTCTTTAAGTTTCCACGAGCCAGGGCCCCAGTCTGAGCAAAGTACTCCTGCACTTGGAGGACATACTTCAGGAGTCCCTGGGTTGGAGAGGGGGACTGCTCCCAAGTTTCCCACATTAAATCCAACAGGCCCTGCGGACGATGCCCATATAATAGTTCAAATGGGGAAAACTTGGTTGATGACTGGGGTACCTCACGGATGGCTAGCAGCAGGGGAGGAAGCAACTGGTCCCAGCAGAGTAGCTCCTCTGGGGGAAACTTCAGCAGCATCTCCTTGAGGATCCAATTGAACCGTTCCACCAGCCCGTCTGTCTGCGGGTGGTAGCCGGAGGTGCATAATTGTTTAACCCCCAGGAGCTCGCAGACCTGCTGTAACAACCTGGAGGTGAAATTGGTGCCTTGATCTGTTAAGATCTCTCAGGGCAGGCCCACTCGAGCAAAGACCTTCACCAGTTCCCTGGCAATGTTCCAGGCAGTGGTGCTCCGCAATGGAATGGCCTTGGGGAAAAGGGTGGCGTAGTCAACGATGATCAGGACATACTGGAATCTGGAAGCACTTTTTGGGAGCGGGCCCACCAGGTCCATGGCCCCTCGTTCAAAAGGCGTCTCTATTATAGGCATGGGGACCAGGGGTGCCTTGGGCACTCGCTGGGGAGCAGCTAACTGGCACTCTAGGCAGGAGCTACAATAGTTCCTCACCTCCTGGTGAATACCGGGCCAGAAGAACCGCGTCAAGATCCAGGCAAGGGTCTCTCATGGCCCAGATGCCCGGCAGCCAGGATGTCATGTGCCAGCTTCATCACAGCTCGGCGGTGACACTGCGGTACCAGCAGCTGTTGGGGTTCCTTCGTGCGGGCATCACGGTCGATCCAGTAAAGATGGTCCCGGCATAGTTCGAAGTGGCGCCACTGGGTTGCAGCCTGGGGGTCGATGATGGTCCCATCGACTGCCGTGAGCTGTTCACAGGCCCGGCTAAAGGTAGGGTCATCTCTCTGGTCATGGCAAAAATCAGTATGGAGGAGGGGTTCGACCGCAGGCTCCAGCAGGGGATTATCAGTTTCTTTGGTCCCTGCTTCAGTTCCCGGGGTCCCGCACCTCTCTTCCGGTAGGGCCTCTTGGTGCTCTCCCTACAGTGCCAGGGTTGACCAGAGGACCTCCTCAAAGGCGGGTATGCGAGTTGAGGGGCTAAGCCGACAACGATTCGTCGGGTGATGCCAGCTACTGTCAATGGAACCCAAGCACTAGGGTAAGGCCGGACATCCCCATGGATGCATTGCAGGTGAATTGTTCCCATGCGGGGGTCTGCCTGGGATCCCAGAGCCTAGCGAATGAGTGTCTGACTGCAGCCAGAGTTGATCAAAGTCTGGGTGGCCTGGTCCCCGACAATTACTGGGACCGTGATCTTGATAGCCTGTGGTAGCCGAGCCCTGGTGTCCCCTGCACAGACCTGCCTGAAGCTGCAATCCATTTCTGCGCAGTCCTGCTGCAAGTGTCCAGACTTCCCACAATGGAAACAGGGTCCGAGTTCAGGGCGACCGCCCCTGGAGGGGGCTCTCCTCGGTCTCTTAGGGCAACTCCAGTGGACCCTTGTGTCACCTGGCATGGGGGGGCGTCGATCCGGGCCGAGGGGCAGGATCCGGACGTCTGAACCGAGACCCTGGGTGGGCCTCCTGCCTGCGGCCAAGGCTGCGCGGCCCCATTGGGGTGTCCCCTTTTCTGTCAGCGTTAAAGCGTTCAGGCCCGCGGTTTTGAGGTAGGAAGGCAGGCCCCATGGGCGTTTCGGCCGCAAGAAAGTCCTCCATCAGTGAGACGGCCATGGCTAACGTTGCCGGCCGATGGCGGAGCATCCAGGCCTGTCCTCGGGCTGGTAGGGTGTGCACAAACTGTTCCAGGATGACTTGTTCTGTGATCTCCTCTGCCATCCTCGTCTCCGGCTGTAGCCATCGCCTACATGCCTCCTTCAGGGCTTGGGCCGCCAGCTGAGGTCGGGTGCCCGAGGGATACTTCTAGCTCTGGAACCGCTGCCGAAAAGTCTCGGGGCTGACATCTAAGGCATCCAAGATGGTGGCCTTTACTTGGCTATAATCCCTTGCCTCTTCCGTCGCTAGCCCCCGGTATGCTATCTGGGCAGTCCCTGTTAAGTGTGGGGCCAAAAAGGTGTCCCATTGGCCCTGAGGCCACCCAGCGACTAGTGCCACCCATTCAAACGTTACTAGGAACTCCTCGGGGTCACCGTTGGGGCCCATCTTGGTTAGTTGCACTGGGGCGGTAGGGCGTGGTGACCCATCCCCATCCCCTGGCTGCGGTTCTACAAGGTGCGGTAACACTGTCACCAGCTGTTGCAGCTGGGCTCCGAGCTGCTGAATAAGCTGCTGCTGCGGCTGGAGTTGGGCAGCTTCCCCCTGTTGTTGATGCCTGCTGCTGCTGCTGCTGTAGCTGGGCGGCCTGCTGCTGCTCATGACTCTCCGTCAGCAGCTTAAACAAACACTCCATCTCCATGGTTCTCTGGGGGTGGATCTCCCCCTCCGGCCCCTTCTCACAGGGGTCAAGGGATCAGATCACCCCAATTCTAGTACCACGTGTACAAGAGTTCACTGGGGCTCGACCCTCTCTGGGGCGGAGGGGAGCCACGCCGGCTCACTACACACCGAGGGGTACGGGGGAATAGTCCGGCCGGGGTTCTCCGTTGGTGGCCCTTGCGGTAGTCAGCCGCAGTGTGGTTACATCTGGCCCTGGCTTCAGCGGGACAACAACCACTGAGTCAGGAGGCTCAGGCCCTCAGGCAGGGCTGAGTCGTGTACAGTTATGAGCCCTGGCCCTAGGTCAGGGCAGGGCAACAACCACTGAGTCAGGGGTGCTCAGGCCCTCAAGCAGGGCTGAGCAATGATAACAGGCTTCGGCCTCCTCAGGCCAGGGAGAGGGGGAGTCTGCCACCCAGGAGTGGGGTGGCAGGGGGGATGCAGACCCTCCCACTATACTGCATCCCAGCCTGGGGCCCTAGCAGTGGCTGATGATCTGCTACTTAGTCAGTGGGGATCCTGGCCGCAACACACCGACATGGGCTCTGGTAGTGCGGCAGCCAGACTGGGTTCGGCTGCCCCGGGCTACTTCTGTACTCCCCCTCGGGCCCTACCCGGCATTGGCCTTAGGGGGGGTCCAGGAGCATGGGTTCGTGTCAGGCCAGGGGTTGGTCGGTAGCTCCGGCAGCTCCTCCGGGTAGCGGGTGTGGGGTAGCTCTGGCCAGTCTGGGCGGCCGCCTTGGGCTGCAGGAGCTTCCCAGTCTTGGGTTCCCCTAGGGACATCTGCTCTCTCCGGCGACTGGGCTCCTACTGAGCTCTGAGGACCGGCCTTTATAGTTCCGGGTCACCGCCTGACCCTCTGAGGGGCGGGCTCAGAGCTCCCTAACTCCGCCCACTCTGGCCTCTGGCTGGGCTCTTCCTTCTCCGGGGCGGAGGGGAGCCACACCGCCTCACTACAGGGCTCTTCTGCTTTTACAGGAGATTTGGGATGAGGATTAGAGGAACATTTTTGGGTATGAGAATGTTTAGGCTCCCAGCCCCATTCTTTCTTCCCGGGGCAAAATGGGATCCTCCCTTCCCACCAGTTCTAACCCCTTTCTGTAGCCTGCCCTCAATAGACGCCTGATTCTGTTCAAAGGCATCAGCTAAAAGAGCCACCTCATCCACAGACTTAACATCTTTGTCCCATAGACACTGCTTTACATCAGCCTTACGCATGCCTAGGAAATGGCCTTGAGCAACAAGATCCAGCATTCCCTCACAACTTGCCACCTCCTTACCCTTCACCCATTTTCCCAACAAATCTTTCATTTTGTTTACATATCCCCCATTACTCACACCAATATCCCTCTTAAGATTCCTAAATTTAACTCTATACATTTCAGGGGTAATCTGAAAACTTTGCAAAACAGTATCTTTAGATTTACAATAGTCTAAGGCACCTTCAATAGGCATTCCATTGAACACATTTTGAGCTTTCCCAGTTAGTTTTGCAATCAGGGCAGGAATCCTCTTATCATCAGGGATTTCATGTATTCCACACAGCCTTTCGAAGGTAGTCAGAAAGTCGGCAATATCATCGTCCTCACTGTATGCAGGACGTAAGTGTTCCTGTTTGTGGATTTTTGGAGTGATGGGAGTTGTTGGGGTTGGGTCTGGGTCTGCTTCTCTAGCAGGTCCAGTTGGTGTTTTCTCTCTCTCTCTTCTTCCCACTCTCGCTTTCTTCCCGCTTTCTCTCTTTTTCTTCCATGGCCCCTCTGTGTGCAGCTTCCTTCCTGGCTCTTTTTCTTTTCTTTTTATCTCCAGTTCTATTAGTTGTAGTAATCTCTGGTGCTCCCTCTCCTTTTCTGCAAACTGAAGCCCTAAAAAGCTCCAACTTTGCAACCACTTCCCTGCTTTCTCTCATTTCCCTGCTTTCCTGTTCCTACTTCCCTTTTCCGAAATAAGCAAACAGAAAACAACAAAACCGTGACCTCCTCCTGAGTGTTCTTAGCCACTGCACTTGAGACTCACTTAAAATCACAATTATTAGTGCTTAAAGTGTGAACTTCACTTGGAGTAACAAGCCGTATGTACACCCTGCTCTTTGTGCCACTGTCATGTTCTCCTCTGGTGTTACCTGGATCGGTGATCTGCTAGGTGACTCTAATCCTTGACTCTGGGAGCCAGACTTACCCTGCTCTGCTGTGAGAAACCCCACTCCTGGGCTGTTCACGCACAGCCTCTGGCATGCAAGCTGCTCCCAGCTACGTGCAAGCGAATGACACTAGCCAATATCTCCGGTCTCCGGTTCCAGACACAACCCTGGGAACCTCCGTCTTGCAGTGTCCAGTTATGCCCGCTGGATACTGCAAGCCTATATGAGTTCGTCTATTTAACAAAGAAATTGATATGTATCATGCTTGTTATCCCAAGGGGAGTCTCTGACACATTTCAAACCGAACACACTGCTTCAGGTAGAATAAACAGATTTATTAACTATACAGGTAGATTTTAAGTATCAGAGGGGTAGCCGTGTTAGTCTGGATCTGTAAAAGTAGCAAAGAATCCTGTGGCACCTTATAGCCAAGCTTATAGCCTTATAACCAAGCGACTGAAGGGGAGAGCCTAGCTGAAGAGCAGCCAGCCTGTGGTAAGAAGCATCTAAGTTTGTAAGGGCATTGGAAGTGTTAAAATCAGCTTAGAATGCATCTTCCTTTTATTTCATTTGACCAAATCTGACTTCTTGTGCTTTGTCTTATAATCACTTAAAATCTACCTAAGCAGTGAAGAATCCTGTGGCACCTTATAGACTAACAGACGTTTTGGAGCATGAGCTTTCATGGGTGAATGCATGCATCCCTGATGATGCGTTGGAGAGGTTTTAGCAGGGGACTGTATGTGATGGCCAGTGGAGTCCTGTTGGTTTCTTTCTTGGGTTTGTCTTGCAGTAGGAGGCTTCTGGGTACACGTCTGGCTCTGTTGATCTGTTTCCTTATTTCCTCGTACGGGTATTGTAGCTTTGAGAATGCTTGGTGGAGATTTTGTAGGTGTTGGTCTCTGTCTGAGGGGTTAGAGCAGTGTACCTACCGACCGCTATGCCTACCTTCATGCCTCCAGCTTCCATCCTGGGCACATCACACGATCCATTGTCTACAGCCAAGCACTGAGGTACAACCGCATCTGCTCTAACCCCTCAGACAGAGACTAACACCTACAAAATCTCCACCAAGCATTCTCAAAGCTACAATCACATACAGTCCCCAGCTAAAACCTTTCCAATGCATCATCAGGGATCTACAACCCATCCTGGACAATGATCCCACACTTTCACAGGCCTTGGGTGGAAGGCCAGTCCTCCCCCACAGGCAACCTGCCAACCTGAAACATATTCTCACCAGTAACTGCACACCGCACCATAGGAAGTCTAGCTCAGGAACCAATCCATGCAACAAACCTCGATGCCAACTCTGCCCACATATCTACACCAGCGACACCATCACAGGACCTAACCAGATCAGCCACACCATCACCGGTTCATTCACCCGTCCACCAATGTAATATACGCCATCATATGCCAGCAATGCCCCTCTGCTATGTACATCGGCCAAACTGGACAGTCGCTACGGAAAAGGATAAGCGGACACAAATCATATATTAGGAATGGCAATATACAAAAACCTGTAGGAGAACACTTCAGCCTCCCTGGCCACACTATAGCAGACCTTAACGTGGCCATCCTGCAGAAAACTTCAGGACCAGACTTCAAAGAGAAACTGCTGAGCTTCAGTTCATCTGCAAATTTGACACCATCAGCTCAGGATTAAACAAAGACTGTGAATGGCTTGCCAGTTACAAAACCAGTTTCTCCTCCCTTAGTTTTCACACCTCAACTGCTAGGACAGGGCCTCATCCTCCCTGATTGAACTACTTCATTATCTCTAGCTTGCCTGCATATATATACCTGCCCCTGGAAATTTCCACTACATGCATCTGACGAAGTGGGTATTCACCCACGAAAGCTCATGCTCCAAAACGTCTGTTAGTCTATAAGGTGCCACAGGATTCTTTGCTGCTTTTACCGGTCTGACAGATTCTTTTGTTGCTGCCTAAGCCAGTGTCCATTGTTCCTGTGAGACATAACTCTGCACACCCAGCTCATCCATTTCCTAATAGCCAGCTTGTCTCCAAACCTCATTACCAAGGCAGATGATTTCATTACATCTCCCTGTCTTCTCTCATTACAACCTGCAGCCTGAATTCTGCTTTGGGATCATTTGGGGATCAAATCTGCTGCCGAAATGCAAAATATTTGTCAAGCCTGAATAAAGAATTGATTTTGCAGCATTCACCAAGTTGTTTGCATTGAATTTCCTTGGTTTTCTCCTTGGTTTGGGATCTATAGGTGGGTAGAAAATGGAGCCAAAAGAAGGAAAGCAGGAAGGAGGTGGGATGTGCCTAGGAGTTGGAGTCTCTGTGGAGTTGATGATGGGAAACTAGAAAAGAACCATGAAAATTAGGGGAAAAGTTGATACTGTAAAAAAATGAGACATGACCTCTGGGAGAGGAACAAATGAAAGAGGCTTCATAGGCCTCTTAGTCTTCACAGGCCTCCTGGGTCCCATGGGCCTTTTGCTCCTCACAGGTCTTCCAGTGCTGAGAGACCTCTGAGTCCTCCAGTCTCAGCATCCTCTAGGACCTGCTGGGATCCATGGGGCCACCCATGCTCAACATCAGGTCTCAGGCTTCACAACCCATGATGAACCATGGCACAAGAGGCAACATTCAGGGCAGGGCTCAGAGGCCATATTTCTCCTCCCGTGGGCCACGCAATCAGCTTACAGCAGTGGGTTCCCTGGAAAGGAGTATTTCCTTGTGGGTGCAGCAGTGAAGGCAGGATCCCAGCTCAGTTCCCTTTGCTTTAGCCCATGCTGCTTCCCACCCCCCTGAAATCAACTGGCCTCTTTCCATGGGATGCACATCAGGCCCTATAGCGACAAGGGCAGTATCATTTTAACCCCCTTCTGGACACGGGGCAGCTGCCTCACCCAAAGGGTGGGTCTGAGCCCACATCCTGCTGCAGCACGTGATGCAACCCATACACCTGACAGAGGATGTGGCTGAAGCTTTCTTGCCAGGCTCATATTTGAGTAGTCCACCAATGCTATCCCACAATCCTCTGGGCTTGCATCCCCCAGACCTTCTCTCTCCCATCTTCCCACTCACCTCCCATGAGCCAGAAATGACCTCCTGGTTCACATACAGCCACTCACTGTTTAGCCCTTTATTTCCATGGGGACTGCTAGACTTTAAACACAGCTCAGCCCAGCACACTGGAAAGCTAATCCTGTGCTCCTACCCCTCCAGCCACCCGCTGGCCAGGCATATCAGGATTCTGTTCTGCGTGTGGGGTAACACCAGCAAGGTTCATGACTCTGACAGGAGCACAAATAAAAAGCATGTCCATGAAAGCTCAGCAAGTTGTATTGTTTAGGTGGAAAGGGCAAAGCTCAGGGGTGAATCCAGAAAATATACACACTTCTTCTGTAGTGCAAAAGGAGGGGAGAGGCAAATCAGGTGAAAGTCTCTGGGTAAAGATAAAAGGGACACAAAGAGGGGCGATGTCATGGTAGGGGGTCTACAACAGATCACCAAATGAAGGAGAGAAAGTGGAGGAAGCATTTCTGAAACAAAGAACAGCAAGCTGCAAAATGCAAGAGCTGGTAGTAATGGAGGATTGTATCTACCCAGACATCTGTTGGAAAAGTCATATGGCCAAAAAAAGCAACAACAAGAACAGCCATATTCGGACAGACCAAAGGTCTGTCTAGCCAAGCATCCTGTCTCCTGACAGTGGCCAGTGCCAGGTGCCACACAGGGAATGAACAGAACAGGTAAATCATCAAGTGATCCATCCCCTGTTGCCCATTCCCAGCTTCTAGCAAACAGAGACTAGGGACAACATCCCTGCCCATGCTGGCTAATAGCCATTGATGGACATATCCTCCATGAATATATCTAGTTCTTTTTTGAACCCTGTTATAGTCTTGGCCTTCACAACATCCTCTGGCAAAGAGTTCCACAGGTTGACTGTGCATTGTGTGAAGAAATACTTCCTTCTGTTTGTTTTAAATCATCTGCCTATTAATCCCTAGTTCTTGTGTTAGGAGAAGGAGTACATAACACTTCCTTATTTACTTTCTCTACACCAGTCATGATTTTATAGACCTCTATCATATTCCCCCTTAGTCTCCTCTTTTCCAAGCTGAAAAGTCCCAATCTAGTTACTCTCTCCTCATACGGAAGCTGTTCCATACCCCTCATCATTTTTGTTGCCCTTTTCTGAACCTTTCAATTCCAACATATCTTTTCTGAGATGGGGCGACCACATATGCACGCAGGATTCAAGATGTGGCCGTACCATGGATTTATATAGAGGCAATAGGATATTTTCTGTCTTACCATCTGTCCCTTTCCTAATGATTCCCAACATTCTGTTCCCTTTTTTGGCTGCCGCTGCACATTGAGTGGCTGTTTCCACACCATTCAATATGTTCTTGGAATGTACTGAGGTAATTTTTGGTTTGAGAAAGGGGAGGAAGTACTCAGGGGACAGCCATTTTAGACTTGATTCTGACCTACAGGGAGGAATTGGTTGCAAATCTGAAAGTAGAAAACAAGTTGGGTGAAAGTGATCATGAAATGATAAGGCTTTGTGAGTGTAAGGAAATCGGGGGAGGGATAGTTCAGTGGTTTGAGCATTGGCCTGCTAAACCCATAGTTGTGAGCTCAACCCTTGAGGGGGTCATTTAGGGCTTTGGGGCAAAAAAAAATTAGTTGGGAATTGGTCCTGCTTTGAGCAGAGGGTTGGACAGATGACCTCCTGAGGTCCCTTCCAGCCCTGATATTCTATGAATGGAAGGAGTGAAAGCAACAGAATAAGGAAAGTGGACTTTCACATAGCAGGGACAAACAAACTCAGAGAACTGGTAGGTGCAGTCTGATGGGAAGAAAACATACAGGAAAATGTAGTGCAGGAGAGCTGGAAGATTGTCAAGGAGACAGTATTAAAGGCATAAAATCATAGAAGATGGGGGTTGGAAGGGACCTCAGGAGGTCATCTAGTCCAACCCCCTGCTCAAAGCAGGACCAACCCCAACTACATCATCCCAGCCAGGGCTTTGTCAAGCTGGGCCTTAAAAACTTCTAAGGATGGAGGTTCCACCACCTCCCTAGGTAACCCATTCCAGTGCTTCACCATTCTCATAGTGAAGTAGTTTTGCATAACTGCAAAGTAATCCATTATGAAGGAAAAGGCCAATGTGGCTCCATCTGGAGCTCTTTAATGACCTGAAAGTTAAAAAGGAATCCTGCAAAAGTTATAAATGGGGCCAAATTGCCAAGCAGGAGTAGAAAAGAAGCAGAAATATGTGAGAACAAAATCGGAAAGGTTATTGCAGAAAACAACACATCTAGCATGGAACAGAAAAGGCAATCAGGAAAGATTCTTGACATATATTAGGAGAAAGAGAAAGAGGAAGGAAAGTGTAGGTTCTCTGCTTAGCAAGGAAGAAGAGCTAATAACTAGTCACATCAAGAAAGTTGAGACGTTTAGTGATTATTTTGCTTCAGTCTTCACTAAAATGGCAAATGGTGACCAACTGCTGAACACAGTTAATATTAACAACCAGGGGGAAGGAACACGGGCCAAACTAGGGAAAGAACAGACTAAAGAACATTTAAGTAAGATAGATGTATTGAAGTCAGCAGGAACTGATTAAATTTACACTAGGGTATGTAAGGAACTAGTGGAAGCGGTCTTGAAATGGTTAGCAGTTATTTTTGAGAACTTCCATAGGACAGGTGAGGTCCCAGTTGACCAGAGAAGAACAAACATGGTACCTATCTGTAAAAAGGGAAAGAAAGATGACCAAGGAAATTATAGACAAATCGATTTAACTTCAATACCTGGAAATATACTGGAACAAATTATTAACCAACTAGCTTGTAAGCGCCTCATGGATACTAGGATTATAAGGAATAGCCATCATCCATTTGTCAAGAAGAGACCAGGCCCAGCCAACCTGATTTCGTGATTGAACAGGGTTACAGACCCAGTAGATAGGGGGAAGTAGGGGATACATCTTGATTTTAGTAAGCCTTTTGATACAGTGTGCACAGCAAAATTTGGAGACTCTGTTGAAAAACCAAAAAAAAATTGACTAAAGTTGCTGAAATCCCAGAAAATTGAGCAGAAAAGTGCTGAAAACTGAATAATTGGGCAAAAATATGCCAAAAACTGAAAAATGTTTGACAAAATGGTGCCAAAACAAAAATATATTTGCTGAAACCTGAAAAATGTTTTATTTGTAGCCAAGTTTTTGAGGGAAGCCGACACTTGCTATGAATATTTTCCTTTTGCAAAACAATCCAGTTTTCCCTTGAAATCAATATCTCAGCCAGGTTTAATGATGAGGACACATGGCCGGCCCAACTTCTCCCTCCACCACTTCTGCTTTTTTCAATTCTCCTTCATCCACTTCCTTCGCAGCCTTTCCCAAACCTCCCTCCAAATCTCACCTGTAACGTCTGTGTTTGAATGACATGTTCCCTCTCCAATTGTTACTGTTAGTCACAGCCTAAAGTTTGCTTTGGGCTCCCTCACAGTCAAGAGTTTGGTAGAAACCAGAGGAATCCCTGAAGTGTTGTAAGTGAGACCAGGAGTCAATACTATGGATTTGCCAAGGTGCCAGAGTAGATTCGAAAGCTGAAATCTAGCAAACTGGATTTGCAGTCCATGTCTGAATGACATTTAATAATGAGAACCCTGTATTATTGAATCCAGGGAATCTTAGTTTTCTCATTTTAAGGCTAAACTCTTCTCTGGTCTAATTCTACCCTGGATAATACTTCTACAATCAACAAGGTATACAATCATCAGCTTTACAGATCAAAGATTAGATACACCAATTATCATAGGGATGTACCAAACTCGAACTACTCACAGTCTTGCATTCAATGGCCATAGAGAGGCCAGCGTTAGGGACCAACACTTATGCCACGGACCAACCAACCAGTCAGATTTCTTACTTCATTTATTTTATAGTCATTAGTACTTCCGTATCTTGGATAAATTTCCCAGCCTTCAAGTAAGTCTCTACTGCACTTTGTCTGAAGGCACGCTAGTAATGTGGTCCTAACTGTATCTAGTGTTTGGTTTCAAAAGGACTAGTTTTACCATCAAAAGCAGTTGCTTAAAATTCTTGTAGGACGTTTTCTTAGGCCATTGACTTGAATGGTCGAAGCAGAAACATCCAAGTTAAAATCCAAGAGGTGGTTCCTTGGGGACATGCTAGAAAGTGCAGATGCAAAAGGGGAACTTTCAGACACTGCATTAAAGAAACACCTAGAGATGAAATCTCTGACAGGAAGTTTCACCGCTTCTTCTCAGCCTGGTAAGCCTGAGACAGGAGAGAGCGGGACACGTGGCTTGTCCACGTGTCTGGTAGAACTTCTCAGTTCCCTAGCTTCACTGGTGGCTTCAGCAAAACTCTGAAGTTCACCATGCTGATGTTGTTTTGGGGTTCATTGGAGGATGGCAACCCTCTTATTTTCTATTGGACACTTACTAAGACACACAGATTTCTGGTCTTACTTTCTCTGCTGCGTCCGTCACTAGCCAGTAGATGGCGATGGTGCATCATCATTCTCTGTCATTCTTCCCTCATCTGAGGCTCTTTATGGTTTAGTCATTTCTAACACTGCATTTCTGTATGAAACCAGCCTGTTCATTGGGTCCCCCCACACCCTTTTCAAACAATTTCTGTTAATATTTCAAAGTTACACACAAGTTTGGTGCCTCTGTCTTTCAATATTCATTTTTCTTCTTGGGCCAGACAATTCCTATCACTTCCAAGGGGGCAACAATCAGTTTGAAAGAAAACAAACACAAGCTTGTATAGTTCCTCTAAACTAGTGGACACGGGGCCAGATTTTAAAAGGTATTTAGGTTCCTGAGGGTGGAGGTGATGCCTAGCTTGGTGCTACTGTGGTGGGAGCCATGGTTTGACTAAGGCTCAGCTCAGACCTCGGCCCCTTGATCCTTCTCAACTGCTCCCCTCCCCTGACCTGGGGAAAGGGACGAGGATCCAGGTGACCAGATTTCTCCCCCTTTCCCCCCCCCACATCTGTGACAGCACCACTTCCCACAGACATCCAGATCGAGAGCAGGGGCATAAAGACATATAGGAAAGTACACCAAACGATGATTATAAATAGCTGACAAAGCCATATTAGATAGAGTAGATCTTTGAAATGCAAACCTGTAGTGTTAGAGAATTAGCGGTAAATATTAATTGTGTTTGTGTGTTTACCTATATCTTGTTAGAGGTTAACGATATTACCAGAAGGTTCCTGTCCATTACTATGTTCTATTGAGTCAGAGATCAAAAGGGAATATTAACATTTAGATGAAACTTGGGTGTAAGAATATCATTGTCTATATTTCTGTTTGAAGTTTGTAGTAAACTGTCTATGAACTGCTTAATAGAGAATTACCTTATGCTGAAGTATGCGACTAATTGCCTGTGTACACATAGGAAATAAGAGGTTTTACTTCAAAGCCACAATGATCACCTACTATCACCCAAGGAATCCCTGCTGTCAAGAGGCTGCCAGGAGCCTTCCAGAGATCTATAAAAAGAACTCTAGGACCTGATCCTGTGTCTCAGACCTGCTCATGCTTTGTCAGGGGAAGTTTGAGTGGCAAGACTGAGGTCTCCAGCTCCCGCCTGGATCATCCTGATATTGGACATGAACTAACTACGTGGACTATAACCTATGGAATTAATTCTGAAAGAACTTTTTGCGACTCTAAAGCTCAACATCTCTACTATGATATTGACCTAAGGGCTCTATTCATACCTGTAAGTGTAACGATCTTTTAACCAATGCTCTCTCTCTTTTTTTAAAATAAATCTTAGTGTAGTTAATATGAACTGGATGTAAGTGTGTATAGGGGTAAGATCTGAAATATTCATTGATGTGGTGGGTGATGTGTCCAGTCCTTTGGGATTGGTAAACATATATATATTGTGACAAGGTAGAGTGACCCTCCTCTACCTAGGTGGGTCCTGCACTTATTGGCAGATTTGCCCACCTCAGTGATCTTCCTCACATTCTGGGTCAACTCCTCCTGTGTCTGATCAGGAGTTTGGGGGGAACCCGGGACCGCCTTCTACTCTGGGTTCCAGCCCAGGGCCCTGTGGATTGCAGCTGTCTAGAGTGCCTCCTGTAACAGCTGCATAACAGCTACAACTCCCTGGGGTACTTCCCCATGGCCTCCTCCAAACACCTTCTTTCTCCTCACCACAGGACCTTCCTCCTGGTGTCTGATAACACTTGTACTCCTTAGTCCTCCAGCAGCACACCCTCACCCTCACCCTCACCGCTCCTCACATGCACTTCCTCTCCTCTGGCTCCTCCCCATCTGACTGGAGAGAGCTCCTTTTTAAACCCAGGTGCCCTGATTAGCCTGCCTTGATTGGCTGCAGGTGTTCTAATCAGCCTGTCTGCCTTAATTGGTTCTAGCAGGTTCCTGGTTACTCTAGTGCAGCCCCTGCTCTGGTCACTCAGGAAACAGAAAACTACTCACCCAGTGACCAGTATATTTGCCCTCTACCAGACTCCTGTACCCCACTGGCCTGGGTCTGTCACAATATCTTAACAAGATTTTCAGTAATCTTCATCATGTTTAACTTGGTTGTCTGGGTGGGAGCCCAGGGCTGGGGGTACTTTAAGGGAATGGTGTTTTGGCTTCTGGGTAACCATTAAGGCATCATAGGAGCTGTTTTGTTGCTGGCTTGGTGAATCTATTAGAATAACCACCAGTTTTGGGGATCGTCTGCCCCATTCTTTGCAGTTTGCTCTAATAGAGAAATCTCAGTCTGCTCCCCACCCCGAGGCACTAACATCAGAGTATAAAAGGGCGGGGTCACAGACAGGGTGTCTGTGTTTGGCTGAGGGAGGGAGTGGAAAGTCCCCCCCCCCCACTGCGCCGAGCCCATTGTCACAGGCTCACATGTGTTCAAGTACGTATAGGGCACTGAAGCCTGGTCTACAGTGGGTGGGGGCTATATCTAAGTTACGCAACATCAGCTGTGTGAATAACGTAGCTGAAGTCGAAGTACTTAGATCCACTCACCCCGGTGTCTTCACTGCCGTAGATGGACGGCTGATGCTCTCCCATTGACTCTGCCTACACTTCTTGCTCCAGTGGAGTATTGGAGTCGATGGGAGAGTGCTTGGCAGGTCGATTAATCGCGTGTTCACTAGATGAGATAAATCAACCCCCGCTGGATCGATCGCTCCAGAAGCAAGTGTAGAGATGCCCTAATACTGTTCTTTGTGGGCAATAAACCTGGTGGAGCACCTATGCCATTGAACCCAGTCCTTGATCTTCTTGGGTAGTTCGAGCGCAGTTTGCTGTACGGGATACCTGGCCAGGGCCAGTGCAGCACACACAGAAAACACACACGCAGCCGTCAGCTGACAACACTGGTGAGCCCGACAGTTAAACTGGTAAGTAGGGGAATTGTCTTCTGCAGGAATCATGAACTAACATGGCAGAAAGCTACTTGCTTCAGATTTAGAGTCTCTAGGAACACATAAGAACCAAGGGTTGTGACAAGATTCAGTCTGTTTTAAATGTTTTATTAAAGTTGCAGTTAAAATTATGATTACCCAAGCATACAGAAATCCTATAAAGACCTAAGCACAAGCCTCAGATATAGATATATTCACATCCTTAAGGATATTCTTAAGGTGTGATGGCTGCCTGGCCAATGGATTGTCAGTAGAGGGATGGTTCCTGCTCAGGCGATGGGGCAGCCCAGAAGGGGACAGGGATGGTCCCCGGATCTCACCAGCACTGGGAGTGGAGCCGTGGCCATGTGCTCCTCTCCAAGGTGCTGCGCCTCCAGCCGGTGGGGGGTAACCTTGGCCAGGCTGGAGATCCGCTCTTTCCACCCTCCAACGGGAAGTCGTAGCTAACGGGGAGGGGAAGCAGCCGGCTGGCTCCTCCTCCCAAATGCACAACCATTAAAGGGCGGGGACGGGTTTACTTTGGGGAGGGGCAGGATGCTTGGGTTCACGCCCAGGCTGGGAGAGTGGATGGTCTAGTGCAGGGGTTGGCAACCTTTCCGAAGTGGTGTGTCGAGTCTTCATTTATTCACTTTAATTTAAGGTTTCACATGCCAGTAATACATTTTAATGTTTTTTAGAAGATCTCTTTCTATAAGTCCATATATTATATAACTATTGTTGTATGTAAAGTAAACAAGGTTTCAAAATGTTTAAGAAGCGTCATTTAAAATTAAATGAAAATGCTGATCTTACACCGCCAGGCTGCTCAGCCTGCTGCTGGCTTGGGGTTCCATTCACCTAGACCAGCAGCCGGCTGAGCGGGGCCTGCGGCCAGGACCCCAGCTGGCAAGGGGCCGGCAGCCAGAACCCCAGACCGGCAGCGGGCTAAGCGGGACTGGTGGCCGGGATCCCAGACCGGCAGTGGGCTGAGTGGCTGGGTTCCATCCGCCAGCTCCTGCCGGCCAAGGTCCCGGCTGCCTGCCCGACTCAGCCCGCTGCCGGTCTGGGGTCCCAGCCCTGCCCACAAACAGTGGGTATGTACCTGCTCCCTGGTTCTGGCCCATTCTCTTCCTATCTCTGCATTGAGCTGAGGGTGGGAGTGCGCTGAGCACAGGGCTGGGGGTTGGGGTGCAGGGTCTGGCCAGGAGCTAGAATGAGGGAGGGGGCTCAGGGTTGGGGCAGGAGGTTTGGGAGTGGAGCACTTACCTGGGCAGCTCCATGTGGTGTGAGGGTGCAGGTGGGAATGTGGGGTGTGTGTGTGCAGGAGCTTCCGTTTGGCGCTCAGGGTGGGGGTGGGGAGTGCAAGAGTCAAGACATGGGGCATGGGGGGGCTGGGTATATGTGGGGGGTGCAGGAATCAGGGCAGGGGCTGTGGGGGTGTGAGGAGTGTACAGGAGTCAGGGCAGATGGCTGGGTATGTGTGAGGGGGGTGCAGGAGTCAGGGCAAGGAGTGTGGGGAGCTGGGTATGTGTGGGGGGTGCTGGAGTCAGGGCTGGGTTCATGGGGGTTGTGAGGGTCAGGGCAGGGGCCTGGGGGATGTGGGGGGGGTGCGGGGGTCAGGGCAGGGGGATGTGTGTGTGGGGGGGTGCGGGGGTCAGGGCAGGGGGATGTGTGTGTGGGGGGGTGCAGGGCTCAGGGCAGAGGGCTGGGCGTGTGTGTTGGGGGTCAGGAGTCAGGGCAGGGGCTGTGGAGGTATGAGGAGGGTACAGGAGTCAGGGCAGATGGCTGGGTATGTGTGAGGGGGGTGCAGGAGTCAAGGCAAGGAGTGTGGGGGAGCTGGGTATGTGTGGGGGGTGCCGGAGTCAGGGCTGAGTTCATGGAGGGGTGCAGGGGTCAGGGCAGGGGGTTGGGGGTGTGTGTGGGGGGGTCAGGAGTCAGGGCAGGGGCCTGGGGGATGTGTGTGTGTAGGATGCAGGGCTCAGGGCAGGGGGTTGGGGCTGTGGGCTGGTGCTGTGGGGTTGCTCCCAGTCCACTGCCCTGAGCAGCTCACAGCAGGGGGCTGGAGGGGCTATGCCCTGATCCACCCTCCTTTCCCAAGGCCCCGGCCCTGCCTCTTCTCCGGAGCAGTGAGCATGGCTGCGGCTGTGCTTCCAGCTCTGGCCCCGCTTCTCCCCCTCCCTCTCCAGGGCCATCAGCTGTTCTGCCGCAGGGAGGGAGAGGAGGAGGGGCAGGAACCCAGCACACGGGGGGAGGAGGCAGCGGAGGGGGGAGCTTGGCAGCTGGTGGAGGCTGCCAGCAGGACCACGTTTCTGCCCCCTGCCCCCGCAGGAGGGAACGGTGGGCAGGGGGTGGAGAAGAGCAGGCTGGGCCGGGCAGGATTTTTAATGGCACACTGCTGCCTGCTGGGGTCTCAGCCGCCAGCCCTGCCCAGCCCGCTGCCAGCCTGTGTTTGGCAGTGGGCTGAGCGGGGCTGTCGGCCGGGATCCTGGCAGGCAGCAATGTTCCATTAAAAATTGGCTCGTGTGCTGCCTTTGGCATACGTGCCATAGGTTGCTGACTCCTGGTCTAGTGGTTAGAACAGGGGAGGCTGGTGGCTAGGACTCCTGGGTTCTATCCCCTGCTCTGAGATGGAGGGGTGTCTAATAGCTGGGGGGCAGGACTCATAAGAACGGCCATACTAGGTCAGACCAAATAAAAGGAAGTTCTTCTTTACACAGTGCACAGTCAACCTGTAGAACTCCTTACCTGAGCAGGTTGTGAAGGCTGGGACTATAACAGCATTTAAAAGAGAACTGGATAAATTCATGGAGGTTAAGTCCTTTAATGTCTATTAGCCAGGATAGGTAAGGAATGGTGTCTCTAGCCTCTGTTTGTCAGAGGGTGAAGATGGATGGCAGGAGAGAGATCACTTGATCACTGCCTGTTAGGTTCACTCCCTCTGGGGCACATGGTATTGGCCACTGTCAGTAGACAGGATACTGGGCTAGATGGACCTTTGGTCTGACCAAGCACGGCCGTTCTTATGTTCTCTCCTGTCTGGTGGGAAAGAGCAGCGAGTTCAGACCCCATAGAGTGACCCGCTCCCCAGGATCAATCCTGGCAGAACCAATAAGAATTGGTCCCACAGTGGCTAGAAGGGCTAGGAGAGGGCAGAAGCCAATCAGGGCTCAGTGGGCAGGATAAAAAGGGCCAGCAGCGCCTGCCAGGGGCCAGTTCAGGTGGAGCAGGATGTAACCAACTGTGGCGGAAGATTCTCCTTTTGTCAGTGTCAGTGACTGTGTCATGGGGCCTTTCCCCTCTAGGGGGCACTGGCTTCGATCCAGCCCCAGGGTGTGGGGATTGGTAGCTCAGGGACGTGGCAATGGGACATTGGGCCACTCCCCTCTAGATAAATGGGGATGGGGCATTAAGAAACTAACTCACTGCAGCTCAACATGCGCCCAGCACTTGCAGCCCTGTACAAAGATAATTATTATCATCCTAGCTCTCTCCTGATTTCCTTCTTTTGCCTCTATTTTTTCCCCTTCTATAGACCCCACCAAGTAGAAAATCAAGGAAATTCAACCCGAACAGCTTGGTGAATTCTGAAAAAAAAATCAAATCTTTAGTCAAGCTTGATACATTCTTTGTTTTTCGGCAGCAGATTCTACCCCAGAATGATCTCAACGCTCAATTCAGGCTGCAGATTATAATGAGAGAGGACCAAGAGAACATGTCATGAAATCATCTACCTTGGTAACAAGATTTGGAGAGAAGAAGGGGAATGGGAAGCAGATGAGCCGGGTTTGCAAGCTGGGAGGAGGGCATTGGGAAGCGCTAAGCGTGGATTTGAAGGGACTGGTTTGATCCCATCGATTTCCAGGAAGCCAACACTCACATACACATCAACAATAGCTTCATGGTGCAGGCATTCTCCATCCTCATGGACACTTTGGGGACTGGAGGTAGCGGGATGCGGTCGGGTGGTTTGTTTTCTTTGGTGAAGTGGACGTCCCTGCAGAACAAGACGGGCTTCTGGCCTATGCCGAGCTGGTACTGCCAGATGTACAGTTTCGTTTTGGGCTCCAGGGTCACCTGGATTGACTCCTCTTCTTCACGGGCTTCGTTCCAGTCCTCCTGCTCCGTGCAGATGCTTCTTCCATTGTACTGGATATTGAGGGAGAACTGGAACGGGGTGATGAGCTTGGTGAGCTCTCTGGCTTCGAGGGACATCTCAGAGGAGATATTCCAGTTGTGCTCAATGCTGGAAATCTTTTGCTTGGCATAGCCCACTTTGCAGGTTACCTTGTAGGACCAGGTGATGGAGGAATCAGAGTCATTGTGCAGGGTCTTGATGCACTCCCAGCTGCTGGTTGAGGCACCCTGGGTGAGGGCCAGCCCTCCGGGGAAGAAGTTCAGCACATCGGGGTGGATGGAGAAGACATCTTTTATGGAGACGATGTCAAGGAACAAGTAGCACTGAGCTCCCCATTTCTCATCCACCTCGATCTGGCCTTGGAAGTAAATGAACCCAAAGTAGTAGAGCCCCTTGCAGCGATCAGGCTTCAGGGGAGCGTCATGCCCTTGTTCATCAGTGCTCATGTCAAGGACACAGCGCATAACACCCTGCTCTAGGAAGATGATGGAGAAATTGGAACCATAGGTCACGTAGTGGTCCCCACCACGGCAGTTGGGATGCAGCTCATGGACTGTGGCCCCGGCATCTGTGCTCAAGTGCTTCACCACTCGGTAGGAGTCGCCTTTGATGATGTAGATGTTGGGGGGGGGGTCCTTCATGTCACTCAGGTAGTGATCCCCGCCCTGGCACGCGGGGTGAAGTCTCCGGATCCCAATGCCAGTCCCCATCTTTAGATCTTCTGTCCGCAGGTAGCAGCCCAAGTTGGAGCGGACGATGAAGACTCCCCCTTGATTAAGGAAGACGTCGGTACCTGGGGCGTCTTTGTGAGGCACCAGTGATCCATTGACAGGAGTCCAGTCCTGAGGTAGGGATAGAAGAGGGGAACAGGGAAGGGATGACTTTAGCATACCTGATCTTTTGTGAATCTTTGATGCTTCAAAAACTCACAATTTCAATATCAACCAGGCACCCGGGACAGGAATTGGAGCAGCCCTGGGAGGTGCCTACAGTGAATTCTCCTAGATGTGCCCTGCAGCTCTGTCTCCAGGGGGTGTCACTGTCCTTAGGGAGGAAGGGAAGGGAAAGCCCAGCGTTTTCTCTGGCAGGATCCCACCTCACATGGGATCCCACTTACAGCTGATGATCTCTCTGACTGGGCCATGTCTCCTCCGTCTGACCCTGTAAGTAGGAAGGGCTGCCCTGCATGGGGATAAAGAGGTGAGGAAATACCAACGTTATCCTGACATATAACTATGTGCCCATGTCACGGAGTCACCGGGCGATGCTCTGGAACTGCTCCCCACCAAGCCAGTCAGGATTTTGGGGAGCCTCCTCTCCCTTGGAGCAGACTTGTTCAGGGCAAGAAGCTCACACAGCTTCACCTCCTGGGTCTCTCCTTGGAGCATTCGGCATCCTCTGCCCCTCCGTGTGCTTCCCACAGTGAGTCCACCCCAGCGGGGTCCTGGGGAAGCCACCGGGTTCTGCACCCGCACTTTGCAGTCAGACGTAACTCTCAGCCAGCCAGTAAAACAGAGGTTTATTCGATGACAGGAACAGGGTCTAAAACAGAGCTTGTAGGTACAGAGAACCGGACCCCTCGGCTGGGTCCATTCTGGGGGGCAGTGAGCCAGACCCCCAGGTCTGCCCTCCACCCTTGACCCCAGCCAGCTCCAGACTAACAATGCCTCCCAGCCCCTCCTCTCTCCTCAGTCCCTTTCCCGGGCCAGGAGGTCACCTGATCCCTTTGTCTCCAACACCTTCAGCTGGCACCTTTGCAGAGGGGGGGCCCAGGCCATCAGTTGCTAGGAGACAGAGTGTCAGGCATTTAGGTGCACTGGCCCTTTGCTCTGCCAGATACTTAAGAACTGCCATGGGGACACTGAGGCACCAACACAGTATTCAGAGAAAACATTAAGAACTTTCCCAGTTCGTCACAGCCCAGCTACAAGTCCATGAATAGAGCTCACAGAAAACCAAGGTGCCAAAGTTCCCTCAGTCCCAATCAACAGTCCCTTGCTAGCCCAGCTCTGGGCTCAGTCCTCGCCACCAGCTCTGCCAGTACCCCTCAATCCCAACCCGCAGTCCCCTGCTAGCCCAGCCCTGGGGTTCCCCCCCGACTCCCCCACAAAGCCAGGAGTGGCTCCAGAGTTTCTGGCGCCCTAGGCAGAATTCGGGGGGTAGCATTTTGTGCGATCCCCATGGAGCGCGCAGGAGCTTCCGGTTCCATTCCCATTGTGCCGCCAAAGAAGGACCCTCCGCCAAAATGCCGCAGGCGACAGCGGCAGTCATTGAGCTGCTCAATTGCCTGCTGCTGTTTTCCGCGGCACATCGGCAGGAGGTCCTTCTTCGGCAGCGCGACGGGAGCAGAACCGGAAGCTCCTGTGCGCCCTGTGGAGAGCGCACAAAATGCCGCCCCCGAATCCTGGCGCCCTAGGCAACCGCCTAGGGTCACCTAATGGAAGCGCCGGCCCTGTGCAGAGCTCCAACCAACACTCCCAAGATCCCACCTGGTAGATGCTCTCAGCTGATGACAGCAACTCTTGGGGATGGGACCAAGCTCCTGGGCTGAACCAACGGGATCTTAAAGAACAGCAAAACAAGCCCTGCAATATTTCTGATGTAAACAATTATTCAGTTATTGCTTCAACATTTGGCATTTTTGCTGACTAGGCTTATTTTAGCAAAACAAGGTTATCTTCCATTTATTTTGCTTTCTCTTAGCTAATCACTATTTTCTAGGTCTCTGGTTTCTCGACTAAACTTCAGACTTTGGGCCTGTACAAAATCCATATACCAGGTTGTTACATAAACTGCACATGGATTTTAACCCTTCAGTCTGCTTGGTATATTTAGGAGGGCAGAAAGACATCCTGGAATCCTTCATCTGGGAAGTAAACAGACAGTGAATTTGTATCCCAAAAAGGGATCTCAAATGGGCTTGGTTGAAGAAGACGACTCTGGGGAAGAGAAGTTTCTCTAGCGTGGAGGAGAACTTGTGAGTTACATTTGGTCTCTAGAAAGCATGTGATGATGTCTACTTTATGTGCACCTTTTTTCCCTGTCTCTCTCGCTGTTTTTCATTTGAATCTCTTTCTTGAACAAAGTTGCTTGCGTTTTATAATTGAACCCAAGTAGGATGCATGATACGGGGTGGGGGCTCAGGTAAAACAGGTGAAATGGGAATACACTGATCCTCTGGGCTGCCCAAAGACTCGGATTTTTGTGGGAATCCCATCGGGGTTGGCAGTGGTAGGGAGCCAACAACCACTTGATATAGGCAAGACCTCCTCTCTCCAGAGGCAGGGGGTAATGGGGTGACAAACGGGGCCACCCAATTCCTGTCCCAGGTGTCATTGTCAGGGAACCGAGGCCTGTTTGGGGTGACAAACCTTCACTCGGCATTAAGATTTTTGTTTTGTTTTGCCATTGAACATCCTAGTTGTTTTGAACAGTAGAAGAGATCTTGTTCGTAGGAGTTATCAATCAACTAAACTATGGTACATATCGTGTCCTGCAATTTGCATATTGAGCTACCCAGCCCCACACGCATCAGCTGGGCTCCAGGCCTGTTTCTGTACACCTCCCCAGCCATGTCCCCGGTCTTTTCACTGTATCCCCCCCTCCAACCCGGCCCACCTGCTACTAGTGTACCTAGCTCCCCACCCATCAGCGCATGCAGGCAATGCTTCTCCCACGGTTCAGGCACTGGTGGATTCCCCAGTTTTAGGAAGCTTCCAGCACTCCTGGACAACAACACAGTGTGTGATAGATCACAACCTCTTAACACACAGCTTAAGATGCTGCAGGGCAAGCAAAATGTAATGCCAACGCAGGCCAGCTTGGCCCATGCAGATCAGCCTGTTGTCAGGAATCCCCCACTCATGGGCCAATCCTCCCTCTCCTGCAAGTTTCTGCTACCTTGTGACCCAGGAATTGGCCACAATACACATGTTGGCTACCCTGATCAGCACATGCATTTCTTTCCCCACAGTGGTCAAGGTGCCTGCATTCTCAGCTCCAAACCTCCACACTGGGTGGCCTTAGAAGCACTGCATTAACGTGCCTTGAGATCAGGACGTAGCTTCTTCTGCCTCGCTAGTAAAATACAGATTTTTCACACATAACCGATCCAAGGCTTCCCAACCCCCTGTCCTCATTTGTGAACCCCATCCACAGCCACAACCGTTCTCCCTATATCTGTGCCCTCCATCCCCACCCTCCTCCACCACCTCCAAAGTCACAGATATAATAGCTGTTGTGGGGAACGGCTGAGGACTAGTTTTCTGTGCTCACAGAAAACTTCCCCATAAAATAATCACATGTTGTAACAGAGAGAATTGGAACAAGCTACAGGAGTTATTCGATCTTTATTGTGCTGGTGGGGAGGGAGGGAGGCTTCCTGTGAAGCAGCGAACAGGACTGGACAGGGACGGCTGATTTGTCTTTATTGAACTTTGCTCAGCTTGTGGGTCTGGCTGGGTTTCCTCTCAGGGGTCACCTGTCAGAGTAGCAAAGAGCTCAGTGTGGGAAGGGGCGGCTTGGCCCTTTTCGGCTCTCTAGGTCCTGGCCCCAGACCCTACTCCGTAGAGCAGCCATCCTGTCCCTTCCAGGGAAATGGCTCTTTGGGCCAAACCTGCCTTGGTCTCCTTCTGGCTCCTGTCTCTCTGCCCTGTCACCTTGGCTGGTAAGTGCCCCCTGCAGCACAGCGTCCCTGCCTGAGCCCCTGCCCCCTCCCTGCAGCACAGAGCCCTCTAGCACTGCACTGGGTCCCTGGGGGCAGCATTAAGGGGCAGGGGAGAACGCCCCCTGGTAACCTCCCCCTGCAGCTCTTGGTCTCCCAGCCAATACCAAGCCAGCCTGGCCCTGCTTAGCATGAGATCCCAGGGGCTCCGTGCTGAGACCTGGTGGGGTTGTGGCAGTGGGAAGCCACCCACAGATGTGATCCCCATTGCCCCCTGTAGTAGGGTCCTTGGTGGGCTGGGTGGTCCAATGGTTACCATCCACTCACCTGGGGGAGAGTAGTGCTAGTCGAGCCCTGATCCACTCAGTCCTCCAGGCTCCAACCCAAAGCCTTTGGAGGGTCAGCAGCATTGACCCTTTAGGCGGGGGAAGGGGGGGTTGTGGACCCTCTGTATTACCCTCCCTGCATCACTTCACACCACGTCTCTCTCTGCTTCCAGCCCCAGATACTGAGAGAGACAATATAAAAGGAAACCAAACCTCAGTCCCAACCGGACGCAGCACACACTCCTTGGTGTCTCAGACAGGCTCTCTGACTCCTTTTGCAGGAGCCTGCAGGGTAGGTCTGCTCCTCCCAACCTCCCCCTTCTGAGCAGAGCTGTTCCCTTTTCAGCCCTGTCTCCAGCTGCAGCCAGCTCTGCTGGGTTGGGGGCGGGCCTAGCTGGGCCCAATATAGTCTTTTAACCCCTTCCATCCCAGTGTGGGGTTTGTATATGAGATCCTCCACCCCACCCCATATGCACACACACCCTCACTGCAGGGGCCAGGAGTGAGCCAGGTCTCCAGATGGAACAATTCCTGCTTGGACTTCCCCTGCAGGGGGCCGTAAGGGACTGTATCACCCGGTGCAGACATAGCCATGGACCCTCGACTCTGCTCCAGCCACGGCTAAGCCGGCAGGAGGCGCTTCGACCTTTGTGGCACTTTCTCTCCCAGTCCCAGATGCTGAGTGACCAGACGCAGAGCTGGCTGTGCCAGGGCCATCAGTTTGCACTGAGGCCACATGGGGCATCCCTGGTGAAGAGAAGGTGCTGGGGGTGGGGATGGGTCATGGATAAGGGCACAATAACTGAGTTCACAGGGTGGAGTGTACCTCTGTTGAACTTCCACCCTGTGCTGTTCCCCACCCTCCAATCACCCCTGTCCCTCAGAGCTCCCAGCCCCCTCTACGACCTCCCCTAGTTTCCATTCTCTTTCCTCCCACTCCACCGGGCGGCATCTCAATCATTCTGCATTTGGGAATTTGTGTCACTTTATGATGCCTGACCTATAATTACATTTTTCATCTTCAGGGAAATTGTTTGGGGATCCCCTAGTCTGAGAATTGTGTCTTCAACTCAGGGCCCAGGGGTTTGGGGATTTTATTACTGCTGCTTATTAAATCTGTGGAGGGACTTATCACCTTGTGACTATCCTACTTGTGAGTCTTTTGGACTTTACTGAACCCCATCAGCTGGTGCACTTAAGATATTGTGATCGGGGTCCTGACTGTGCCTGCAAGCTCTGCTGTAACCGGTGTTCCTGTTGTCCAATAAACCTTCTGTTTTACTGGCTGGCTGAGAGTCACTGTGGGTCCCAGGAAGAGGGGTGCAGGGCCGGACTCCCCACACTCCGTGACAACAGGTCATCAAGGGCCCCTACAAAGTATGCATAACAGCGGGACACTAATTTTACATTTGCTCTATCAGGTCATGTGATGGGAAATCATGGGTATTATCAGTGTGGGCACTGGTGACCCTGAGAATACAGTTTTGTAATGTTATATTTATCTCTTGTTTAATAGAATTACTGTGTTGAATATATATTGTGTGTTTGTGTTATTTCTGGGGAGGGTCCAACTATCTGGCAAGTAAGTGGGAGTTATCCTGAGCTTAGAATTTTTCTCCCATGCTGCCCTGGTGATGCTGCCAGGAAGTAGTGAGGGAGGTGAAGACACCGCTGCATAAATTCAAAGGGGAAGAAAATAAAAAAGTTACATCCTACTGAGTGGGAATCAGGATCCAGAACAACCCAGGCCTGTCCATCAAAACATGTAAGGAGACTGGTGCTAAAGGAGATAACTGGGTGGAGGGTGGGGGCACTACATACAAAAGTGAAAAGCTCTTTATTAATAGTATTCTGAGCTGCTGCTTTACAAAATATGATACTTAAGATGCTAATTCTGGCTGAAAGCCTTGCTCATGTAATGGATCGAATACTTCCGCTGTTTTCTTCTGTTGAAATGCTTGGTCATGTTCCCACAGCATCTCTCTGTCAGCTTGCTTTCAGAACGACACACCCGTCCAAAAATCTCAGCCACCAAGCCGATTCCTCCAAACGACCTTTGATTTAGTTGCTGCTCCACCCTGGCAGGTTCACACAATTTAAAAGTTTCCTTATTTGTCCATAACGTCTCTCAATAGCTTGGAACCATTTTTGTCCAAATCCTACTGACTGGGTCATGTTAATAAACTAAACATTGTGAAACAATTTTTTCAGTAGATGTAACTCTAAGCTACTTCTTGGATTTGTTTTTAATCAAGGGCATTTCAATCTTTTATACAATTGCTTAGTTTTAATAGAATTATTCTTTTTCCATTTTCAAATCACTATCATATAGGTTTTTTCTTGCTAACAACATTTGCTTGACACCATGGCTAAACAGAACTTTGGATGAGAGTGTTAATGGTGATACTCCATTTATATATTCACTGATCTGTCTTGGTGCAGGGTTGGTTTTTGCGTCCAAAGCACACAGCCATGTGAAAAAGACAACACAAGCTATTGTGGCTCCTTGTTGGATGTAGGGTCTGGATGAGCTCCCGCCTGACATCTAGTGGTGAGCTGGGGAAGAGGCCTTCAGTAGCCAACCTTGTTTGCATGGGCACACCCACCCTGCCGAGGTGCTCAGCATGATGGGGATATGACCAGGGCTGGCTCCCAGCACCAGCATTCCAAGCTGGTGCTTGGGGCGGCAATCTGAAAGGGGCGGCAGTCCCTGTGTTTTCGCTGCCCTAAGCAGCGCACTGAATTGCCGCCTCGGACAGCGGGGGCAGTCCGTGCGCCTTTAGGGCGGCAGGCGCATTTCCGCGGTGGCAGCAATTCGGCGGCAGCTTCTATGTTTAGCTGCCCGCGGCGGCTTCAGCTAAACATAAAAGCTGCCGACGAATTGCCGCCGCAGCGGAAACACGCCTGCCGCTCTAGGACTTCCCCCACACGGATTGCCCCACTGCCACTGTGGCAATTTGGCGCGCTGCTTGGGGTGGCGACAACTGTAGAGTCGACCCTGGATATGACGACTTTCGGCTGGCGTTGGATCACAAGTCACTTTCTAATCTAAGGCAGGGGTACTAAAGGGTTGTTGTCCTTGTTGTGCTAATCAAGGGCAGCAGAACTGTACTTGTACCCTGGGTGACACTCTGTACCTCAAAATAGCACCTTGAAACCCTCATATTCACCACTGTCATATAATTATGATGTATTGTAAAAATATGTCTTGTGAGGTATCATTTTAGAAGTCTTGATCTCTTGAACATTATTATCCTCTTGCATTAGATGCGCTATTCTTGTATATGAAGTTATGAAGCCTTGCTATACGTATTACTGAAATATGTTGTGCGGTTTGAAACACCACTACCAGTCTTTCAGTTGCAACAGATGAGTAGCCATCAATAGCCAAACGGGCATTAAATGGCTAATCAACACCCAACCCACTATGCGAGAGACTTCTCAGAGAAGGGATATGTGCCCTGGGGGCTAACACACACCTCACAGCAAGGATCTTTTTAGTAGCTGGAAGAAAGTCTAAAAGAGGGAGAGTGACATAATCACTTGGCCTCTTCTCCCCCTCCCTCCCCGCCCCCATCTCAACACCTGGAAGCAGGTGTGGAAGACAAAGACTTTGAACTAGGGATGTAAAAACTGTGTAAAAACAGTAACCGTGTAAAAGATCAAAATTCTATTGGTTACATGGTTAAACATTTACTCAGGGAAGTAGGGGTGCAGGAGCGTGCCCCCATGTCCAGGGTCCCTGTTGTTGGCCCTGTGTCTGGGGATCCCCACTGCCAGCCCTGTGGCTGAGGCTCTGCTGTTGGCAGACACCCTGACACACCAGCGGTTCCGGCTGCCACTGCACCTGGTGCTCTGCTGCCGTCCAGCATCCCTGCTTGCATGGGGTCCAGGCTGCCAGCCTGTGCCTGAGGTCCTACTACCACCCGGCATTCTGGTGTGCCTGGGATCCTGACTGCTGGCCCCGGGCTCAGGGATCCCAGCTGCCAGCCCCATGCCTGGGAATCCCCACTGCCAACCACGCGCCTGGGGCTCTGCCAGGACCGGCGCTAGAGGTTTTAGCACCCTATGCGCACGGCAATTTTGCCGCCCCGCGCCCTGGTCCAGCGGCTCCGGTGGAGCTGCCGCAGTCGTGCCTGCAGGAGGTCCACTGGAGCTGTGGGAGCAGCCGACCGTCCCCAGGCACGACTGTGGCAGCTCCACCAAAGCCGCCTGCTGCCCGCTCCCGGCAAAATGCCACCCCCCCAATAATCCTGGTGCCCTAGGTGATTGCCTAGGCCGCCTAAATGGAAGCACCAGCCCTGGGCTCTGCTCAGGGGCAGCAGGTTTGTACAATTTGTATAATCTGGTGATGTCCCGAATGGGTCCAAGTCCTGCCCCCCCCCCCAGGCTCTGGGAGGGAGTTTGGATGCAAGAGGGGGTTTGGAGAGCAGGCTCTGGGAGGGAGTTTGGGTGTGGGAGAGATGCGGGCTGCAGGCTCTGGGCTGGGGCACAGGGTTGGGGTATAGGGGGTGGTGCGGGGCAGGGAGGCTGGGCCAGTGATGAGGCATTTGGGGTGGAAGCAGCGAGCTCTGGGGGAGGGGGGCTTCACCCCGACCCCCCACCCAAGCGCCGCCAGACTGCTGCTCAGGGAGGTCCAGCCGGAGTCGCCTGCCAGGGGGTTGGGGGTGCCAGGCGCCTCCTCCCCTTCTCCCCCCGCAGGCGCAGCAGCCGCCGCAGCCTGCCCCAGCACCGCCCCCTTGCAGCCGCAGCAGCAGCGGGTCAGAGGCTGCAGGGCGAGGCGGGGGCGGGGGCGGGGGCGGGGGAGAGACCCGGCCCGAGCGTGGCTGGAGCCCGGGCAGCGCGTGTCCGTGTAACTCGCTGTCCCGTGACGCAGCGAGCAGCTGGCGGGGGGGGGACAATTGGTTTCTCTTTCAAGGTTGCTGCGCTGGCGGGTCTGGGTTTCCCCTTTTGTGTTTCCTGTCGGAGCAGAGGTCAGTGCAGGGAGGGGCGGCTGTGCCCTCTGCAGCTCTCTGGGTCCTGGCCCCAGACCCCACCTCGCAGAGCTGCCGTACTGTCCCCAGGGCGATGGCTTCTTGGGCCAAACCTGTTTTGGCATCCTTATGGCTCTTGTCTCTCTGCTCTGTCGCCTTGGCTGGTAAGTGACCGCTGCTCTCCCGGAGGCCTGGGTCCCATTCCCATCCCAGTCTCTCTCCCCGCGGGCTGTGGGCTGCAGGGCCCCCTTGGGTCACTCTCCCAGATGTCTGGGTCCCATTCCCATCCCAGTCTCTCTCCCCGAGGGCTGTGGGCTGCAGGGCCCCCTTGAGTTGCTGTCCCAGATATCTGGGTCCCATTCCCACTGCAGTCTTTCTCCTTCCTGCAGTGGTTCACCATGTCTCCAGATTCCAGCTCATCTCTCCCTGGGCGGCTCCTGGTCTGCCCAAGCGGCTGAATGTGTTGAAGGTGAATGACCTGGTACACTCAACCTATGACAGCAACACCGGCAGGGTGGTTCCCTACCGTGGGTTCAGCCTGGGTGACCAGGAGACCCCTCAGTACTGGAGTACAGCCCATACTGAATGCGTGGCCTGGGACTCCTGGGTAGAGAGCAAGTACCAGGCCCTGGTGCAGGAGGTGAACACCAGCTCCCCACAGAGAGGTGAGTCCCTGAGCCCCAGCACTTGGCTCAGCTTTGGAAAGGGATGTGTAGGTGGCTCGAAGGAGGTAGGAGGGAACTGGGGGAAGGGTACACCAGAGGGGCGGGACTTCTCTGATACCTAGTATTGAGAGTGGGGGGGGGGGGTGGGGCTTGGATTCTGGACTGGTGGCTTCTTTCCCTGGGTGTAGGAGGCAGCAGAGTCTAGTGGGTTAGAGGAGGGCATGCAGGGAGTCAGGACTCCTGGGTTCTATGGATGAGAACGTCTCACGCACTCTGGCCCCAGCTGGCAGCTCTGTGCTCAGCTGCTCCCTCAGCCATTCTGTCCCCAGAGCCCTACTACATGCAGATCCTGCAGACCTGTGAGCTGGACGATGCCACTGGTGCTGTCCGAGCTGTCACCAGATATTCCCTCAATGGGGAGGACGTGCTGCGGTACCAGTCTGACCAGAACCGCTGGTTCTCGGAGCACCCGGCAGCCTGGCGAGTGGCAGAGCGCTGGAACCGCGAAGGAGATACTTTCACTATGTGGAACCTCTTCCTGCCCCAGCATTGCCGGTTCTTGATTGAACTCACTCTGCCTTTCATCGCTCAGAAGACAGGTGACAGCTTTGCCGGTGCTCCTCACTCTCAATCCGCAGCCCCCTGCTATCCCATTCCCTGTGACCAATAACCCTTTCTCACTCTGCCCCCAGCCCAGCCCACAGTGCATCTGGCCCTCGTCCCAGGGACCCAGGACCAGCTGCACCGCCTCGTCTGCCACGTGACGGGGTTCTATCCCCGTGACATCGAGGTGACCTGGGAGCGGGGAGGCCAGGTGGCCCAGGGGGAGCAGCTGACCAGTGGTATCCTGCCCAATGGGGACCTGACTTTCCAGATCCAAGTGTCCATCGAACTGGGGCAGGAGGGGGTTGGCCCTGCAGAGCATGCATGTGTGGTGAGACACAGCAGCCTGGGGCACGACCCGCTGAGGGTGACTTGGGGTGAGTACTGGGGGGAGGGGGAAGTATGGGGAGCAGTGGGGAGAAGCTGGAAATGGGGCACCTCTAACTGAGGGAAGGGGAATGGAGGAGGTGGACACAAAGGGTAGGGGAGAGATGTGGGTGGGAAATGCAAGGAGGGAGTTTTGGGGGGGCACCAGGGGATGGGTAGACAGAGGGAGGTACTAAGGGGAGGTGGGGCTCAGAGGGGAGGGGAAGAAGAGAAGGGGCACTGGAGGGGCTCACAGACTGGGAGGGGGAGGCAGAAAGAAGGATGTCTAGTTGCAGGGCAGACACAAAGGAGGATGGTGACTGGTGGGGCAAACTGGCTGCAGGAAAGGTGATGTTAGCCCAGGGTTATTGGGCAGGGAGCGAGTAGGGGGCAGGGGCTTCGGAAGGCCCATGGCTCAGTCTGTCTCAGTGCATTTCCAGATTCCCAGGTCACAGGCCAGGCTGGTTTGCCGGCAATCGTTGCTGGCTGCGTCCTCGCTGCCTTGGTAGTTGGGGCCTTGGGCTGGTACCTGAGGAGGAGGCAAGGTGAGTGATGCCCCCCATAGTGCTCCCTGCAGCACAGCTCTCCCCTCTAAGCTCCTGCCCCTCTCCCTGCAGCAAGGATCCCCCTAGCACTGCCCTGGGGCCAGCATGAACCAGGAGGGGATGGTGCCTCCTGCTGAGTCCCCGTCCTGCACTATGAGCCTGGCCGTGCTTAGCAGGAGATCACAGGGGCTCCGTGCTGAGGCTTCGCTGGATACAGGGGAAGTGGCTGTGGGAGCTGCCCCAGCTGTGATGCCTATTGTCCCTCTCACACACCTTCGCTGCAGTGGGTCAGGCCAAGCCTTGGGTGGCAGAATCTCAAGATGAGTCAATTCCTGCTTTGGCTTCCCCTGCAGGGGCCCAAAGGGAGCCATATCACCCGGCGCAGACACAACTAGGGACTTTCGACTCTGCTCCAGCCACAGCTAAGCCAGCAGGAAACTCCTCATCCACAGCATCTTCTTGCCCAGATGCCACCGAGTGACCAGACTCAGAGCCGGCTGTGCAAGGGCCATCGGATTTGGCTGGAGCTACATGGCACATCCCTGGAGAAGAGTGTGTGCTGGGGGATCAAATATTGTTCATTTCATGGATCAAGTACTTCTACTGCTCACTTCTGTTCAAATGCTTAGTCATGTTCCCACAGCATCTCTCTGTCAGTTTGCTTTCTGAGCGACACACCAGTCCCAGACATCTTGGCTCCCCTGCTGATTCCACCAAGCTGTCTTCGGTTTCACTGTTGCTCCACCTTGGCAGGCTCATGCATTTTAAAAGTTTCCTTCTTCTTCCACCATAAAACCTTCAAGTAATTTGTAACCGTTTTTGACCAAACCCCAGTGACTGCAGACTAATGAAATTTTACGCTTGGCATGTTAACCAACTAAATATTGTGAAACAATATTTTCAATAGATGTTGTCACAACCCAATGGCCCCCTCCCTCAGGTCCCCTGGGGAGACAAACCAGCATTGTATGTTGCTAATGCTGTTGCAGGTACTGCAAGGTATTTCGAGAAGGGTTAAAGGTGTGAGTGTGGAATGAAAGGTTCCTTTGCAGGTTGTGAGAGGCCGAAGAGGGCGGGAGACAGAAGAGAATGGGTTAACTCAACGCTTCAGCTCAGTCCAAAAATAAAAGGCTGATTCCAGCCCAAGGTCACTGCACACAGCTGACTCTCGGCTACCAGCCAAGAAAGACGGGAGCCTAGATTCCAATGCTGATCAGCCGTAAGAAGAAGAACTAAGCTGAGCAGGACTAAAAAATTGCAAAAACTAATGAGACTGCGAAGGCCAGCAAGGGGGAAAACAAAGTCTTGCATCCCTGAAGCCGGGGGGTGAACATTGTAAGCCCCGGTTCCGGCGTGGGTAGAGTGATATTTCAAGTGACTGGAAAGACCTGAAGAGTTGTACTAAGGGATTGTAACAACATGTTCAGGAAACAGAAGGGTACAGCTGTGGACTCAGGAGTGTCACAGTCTTGGGCAATGGCATCAACGATGGGTTCAAGGCTGGACGGGCATTAGGGAGCACAGACATGGGAATCCGGCTGCCCGGCCCGCTGGGGTCACTTTAGGTTGGCGGACTGGATGCCCGCGCCACGGGGGAGGCAGCAAAAAGGGACGAGACCCTGCTGCCTCTTTCAAAGGGGGGTGAGGACCTCTCCCGGCAGGAGAGGGCTCTCATCAAGGTGGAATACAATCCCTGGGGTTCAGTGGCGGAGCTCCAGAAAAGGGTGCAGACTTGGCTGGATTTGTTAGACCTGTCTGCCAAGTATGAAAAGCAGAAGGCTAAAAACCTAGGGGCAGCCTTTGGATTAATATGGACTGCAGTGGCCATGTGGTATCAAACGTTGTCAGGACAGAAAGAGGAATTTGGGCAGTGTAGTATTTTTATAAGTAATATTGTTTAAGGAAAGGAACCAGGAGGGTGGGGGGTAGTTACGAAGCCCGTCCTCCTTGCTAAATTGGTAATGGAACGAAGCCTGTGCCCATAAAAAAATAAAATAAAATAAAAAAACAGGTTGAAAGCCCTGAGGGCATAGTGACAGGAGTAAGGGAAAGCAATAAGTACAGGCATGGGAAATTCAAATCCCTGGAACAATACTTGGAAAGGTGAAATCTGAGTTAATAAAGGTGTAATGTTAAAAAATAATCAAGTAATTAAAAAAAAAGTAAAAAGTTTACTCTACAAATGCAAAAAAAATCCCTAAGCAATTAAACATTATACAAATATTTTAAGAAAATTCTTGGTTTCTTTGCACCCATTCTAAAAAAAAAATGGACCTTTTCCCAAAAAAAGTGTGTAAATAAGCCAGGCAAAAAAACAATCTGATTTAAATCATTTGACTATAAGAAATTTAGTCAAATTTGCTAAAAAAAAAAGAGTGTCTATTAAAACTTAACAGCTCCCAAATAAATATAAATGTATCTATATACATCTGTGTAAAAATTAAAGCAATGCAAGGGGTGATTAAAAAAAATGGTTTTGTTTTTAAATAATGCCACTAAAATCCATTTAAATCTTTCATTCAAAGTTCCAAACCAAAAAATGTTTTTTGCTGAACACGGGTAACTAAAGTGCTGTTTGGCTTTGGTATTTGGCATTTAACCCTTAAGGGGTAACTCGGTGCTTTACAAAATTTAAAATGTTTAAAAAGACCAAAGTCATGGCTGCTGCAGGGCAGTCAAAACCAAAAGAATGGGAAAAAATTCTAAATTTGTTTTTTGGTAATAAAATAGCAAATAAAAACTGTAGTAAAAGAAAAAAGGACTGTGCCCCACACTTAGGCTTAAGGTGGCTCTGTGTAATCAAACTGTCACTTTGCTAAGGGTACATACAAATTCTGTAAGTACAAAAAAAAACAAACCAGTTACACCTTATATAAAAATTAATATAGCTATTGTTATACAAATTAAAATATAAAAAATGTGCATTTTACCCAGAACATGTGCAGTGTATATTGTAAAAAAAAGAAAAAGAAAAATATACCATACTATTTAATTAGAATCGTATTAGGGCTCCAAAGGAAGCCACAATAGGTTGTGATTTCTTTTTCAGATGTGTGTGTGTTTTAAAGCAAAAATTAAAAGTTAAAAGTAATCAAAACTCTGGTGAAAGTTGATTGTGTCTCTTTTAAGACAGAGTCTCTGAGTTGCTAATGACTTTAAAGCAAGCCAAAAAGTGTCTGTGTTAATGCAAATTACCTAATTGTTAAAGGTAAAAGCCATTGAAACTTGGCCTGCCTATGGAACAAACACAGGAAAATATGGGGGTAATTCCTCTGTTTTGCCTGCAATCAGAAAGGATATTTATAAAATGTATATATATTTTAAAAAGTAATCTGCCATCCCCAAAGCGGTAAAAACATGTTTTTGTCTTTCAAAAAAACAGAAAAAGCCGATATCAGCTGAAAAGTAACCCAGAATACCATGAATCTAGTGTCACAATAGACATTGTTTTGTTTTGTGGTGTTTGTCTTGTTGCTAGCAGTGTTGTGTATTAAATGCTGCAAGGAAACATCCTCAGGCAGCAGACACCATATTAGAAAAAAGTGATTTTAAAGCAGGAATTACAAATAGTGTAGACCTGGAGGTAATTAAAAATAAATCAAGCTCTCTGTCCCACCTGCAGGACAGCCTAATACAAAACCAAATCAAAATAAAAAACCATACAGCTATGGCACATGGAATGTACTGAAAGCTGGACCGGCTCTAGGGGTTTTAGCGCCCTTGGTGCACAGCAATTTTGCCACCCCGCGTGCTGGTCCGTGGCTCCGGTGGAGCTGCTGCAGTGGTGCCTGCAGGAGGTCCACCGGAGCCGCGGGAGCAGCCGACCGTCCACAGGCACGACTGCGGCAGCTCCACCGGAGCCGCCTGCCGCCCCCTCCGGCAAAATGCAGCCCACCAATAATCCTGGCACCCTAGGCAATTGCCTAGGCCGCCTAAATGGAAGCGCCAGCCTTGACTGAAAGGCAGATACTTGCTTTGTCCACCTTGGAACTAGGGTGACCATATGTCCAGGTTTTGTAGGGACAGTCCCGTTTTTTGGATCTTTTTCTTACATAGGCTCCTATTACCCCCCCCCCCCCCCAGCCCCATCCTGATTTTTCACATTTTCTGTCTGGTCACCCTGCTTGGAACACAAAATGTTTTAAATAATATAAAAAAATACTAATGTTTTAATACACTTGCTAAAGCAAAGAAAAAGATCACTGTTTAATACTTATCAGTATAAATGAATGCACTATGTTTCTAGCATAGTAAGGCCAAACCTTTTAATTGGGGAAATTGTTGTTAAAATTGCACACCAACAGGCTCTGGAAGTACAAATATGAAAAGCTAGCCCACTCCCCATATTTCACATGGGATCCTTCTGGCTACCCCAGACCTCCCTTGGATCCCAGAGGGACAAACCCTGTTCCTCATGTGGTGGCCTGGGAAACCCTTTGGCAAGCGATAGCAGTCCCTGAGTCCTGGATGCAATATTGTTGTTGTGACCTCCTCAACCAGGCAAACAACATCCACAGTGGAAGCCAGGAAGGGCTGTAAAGGAACGACTAATAATTTAAATGGTTTTTGTATGTGCCTCAATTTCCCCAATAGGTGCATTTACATTGTTCTTTTTTCCCCCCCTTTTGCTTTGTTAACAGGACAGGCAGCAATAGCGAGAGCCCAGGGATACCCCGAACAGTGGTGGTGGGACCGCTCTTGCTGCTTCTGGCCTGCAGAACCCTTCATTGTAATACAATGGTTTTCTGCGTATTTTCCAAGGGTGGCCTCCGGCCAAGAGCCCCAGATCCCCTGGCCCTGCGTATCCCTCCCCAATTGGATCCCAAATGGGATTAATCCAGAAGAGCTCCATACCCCGCCAGGCAGCACCACACGGGACAATGTTATGGCCCATTGCCACACCAGTGGTGGTGGCAAATTCCACCAGCCACTCAACACTGGCTCCTCCTCAATGCCACCTTGGGAGCTTTAGACATTTATTTGCCTCTGAAGCACTTCCAAGCCCCAGCCTTCCTTCCCAATTGTACCAGGGGGGCCACACTCCATCTCGCCCTCCTTACCCAGATGTCCCCCCATAAAAGGCAGACCTTAATAAGCTCCTTGTGGGATGGGGCCAATTCAGCAGTCAGTATTTGGAATATTCAGCAAGGGGCCATAAAAGACAAGCAGTTGGAAGAATTGGAAAAGGCCATAGGGCTGGTCACAAGTGTGGATCTCACCCATCCGACAGTGGCCACCTCCGCCCTCAAACATACTGCTGAACTGGCCCTCCACATATGGGACACCTTGCAGGAATTAATTAAAACCATAATTGAGGCCAGACACCAACTAGCTTGGGATTCTGTGTGTGTTCCTAAATCCAACAATATTTAACTCAGCAAATTCGCAGCATCCAGAAGGATGTGCTCCATAAAGCCTGGCCCGGGGAAATCCATTCCCACTCAGGAATTTCCTGGGAACAATGGCCTTTTTGCTACTCCTGGAGGCTCACTAATTGGAAGTGCACAGGCATAGCCTGCTCCTTCATGGCCTTTGCCCCCATGAAAAAAGTGTAGGTCCTCGCTATAAAAATCCAACCAGGCTTTTGGTGTAACCCTTCTGCCAGGCCGAATTGATAGCAGCAAGGGCCAGGTTCAATACATAGGGGTCCCTTCCCTAAAACGTAATGCAAAACCAGCTCGAGCCCCCACCCAGTGACCTGGGAAAATCTTACACAGATCCCTGGGCACCTCGAAGAGGCAATACTTCCCCTCTCGCAAGCACAGAGTCTCGGTGTAGCAGAAAAGGTTTAATAACATGAGATAAACAACAAGCACTAAATTGGGAAAACACCTCAACTAGAGTTCATAGACCAAACCGCGAGCAAAGACCCTCCCTAGGAAATTGGACTGTGGCCTTTTCCCTGGGCTCTTGAGGCCAGCAACCCCCAAATCACCCCAAGACTCCAAAGTCCAATACCCCAAATGTCCCTAGAGTCCAGCAACCCAAAGATCACCCACAGTCCCAAAAGTCCCACAATCCAAAAGTCTCTGTCCCTGGTCAGTGCAGCCCCAGAGTTCGAGCGTCTATCTGCAGGGGTTTTCCCCCCACCCAGCCTGAGTAGAAAGGGGCACCTTACATGGTCTGGGGCCAACTGCCCTCCTTTTCTGTGGGGTTCTGCTTCCGCCTTCTCCACGAACTGCTCCGCTCTACAGCCACTCCACTCTGCTCCTCCAGCCGTCCTCACAAACTGCTCCGCTCTGCTCCACCAGCTGCTCTGCTCCACCAGCCATCTCGTGATTTGCTCCAGCCGTCCCCGCAAACTGCTCGGCTCCGCTCACTCCATGGGCCGCTCCACCCATCCCACAGCTGCTCCACTCTGCCAGCTGCTCTGCTCCACCAGCTGTCCCATGATCCACTCCAGCTGTCCCCACAAACTGCTCGGCTCCACTCCACTCCGCCAGCTGCTCTGCTCCACCACTCTGCCAGCTGCTCTGCTCCACAGTATAGCTTCAGGCTCCCCCACTAGTTAGCACAGTACTCACAGCTCAGCAATTCCAGCTCTTTAGTGATTTCAGCTCACAGTAGGGGAGCCCCAGTTCTAGTGCACCATTAGCCCATAGTGAGTTCAGCTCAGTAACCTGTATCTAGATTCCTAAGGGAATCAATAACCAACTCTGATATTCCACAATAGAGAGAGAAGTAGGTGGAACTGGTGCTTCTGGCTCACACAAGGCACCTACACCACCAGACACAAATATCTATCCCCAGCATCTCTCAATTCACTGGGTTTTGGAACCCATGTCCCTTGTCTAGCAAGTGCTATTTAGTTGATAGTGAAACCCTTTATCATAAAACAGTTTCATAGTTCCTCATTTACTTAATCAGGGTGACAACACTTTATTCCTCCTGCCCCAATAACAAAGAAATTGGGGATCCCACAGCTGTGAAAGTGACCATTTTAGGCTGCCGTGGGCAATACTAGGCGGAGTGGGTGTTGAGTGGGCTCTTTTCCACACTCCCCATAATTCACCACCAGATGTCAGGGTGGAGCTCATCCTGACTCTGCTTATATTGGGAAGGCTGCCTCTGGGAATGGGTGGGAGGTGGCTCTCCCCAGAGACATGGCTAAGCGGTATGTGCTGACTGCAGACCCTGAATATCAGCACATATGGATTGCAAAGGGCAACACCTGGCAACTATGGCCTATGGAATCCCCTCAAATGATGTGTGGAAAAAGAGCAATGCCAGGCCGCTTTTACAAGGTGAGTCAACACATCTACTGGGATGGGAAGGCATCGGGATATGCCCCCAGCAAGGCACATTTGTTCACCAATACCTCTGCGTGTCTGTGGAGAACCACCTACCCCAGGGTGCCCCTACATTTGCGTTTGTAATCTCAAGTGCAAAATTTTTCGGTGTATTGGCCCATTGTTATCCAAAGGAGTGTTAACGTTTCTAACTATATAGTGTTTAATTTTTCATGGATCACGCCCAATGTTTTCCTTCCATTGACGCACACCGGGGAACAACTGGCCATGTTCCAGACAGGTGCCCCCTCCTTTACAGTCTTGCAGCACACGTTTAATCTGGAGAAAGCTGCCTTTGCCGCAGCCATCCGGGTGGGGCATCTATGCCAATAAGGGGATGTGTTATGCCAGGGTTTCTCAAACAAGGGTCGCCGCTTGTGTACGGAAAGCCCCTGGCGGGCCAGGCCGGTTTGTTTATCTGCCCTGTACACGGGTCCGGCCGATCGCTGCTCCCACTGGCCATGGTTCGCTGCTCCAGGCCAACAGGAGCTGTTGGAAGCAGAGCGGGCCGAGGGACTTACTGGCTGCCACTTCCAGCAGCTCGCATTGGCCCGGAGCAGTGATCCGCAGCCAGTGGGAGCCGCGATCGGATGGACCCGCGGATGGGGCAGGTGAGCAAACCAGCCCGGCCTGCCAGGGGCTTTCCCTACACAAGCGGTGACTCCTGTTTGAGATAACCTGTGTTATGCTATGTTACTAATAAAGCCAGAAGCCACTACTGGCTGGTGTATGCAATTGTTGCTGCCCTAACAATTTTGTTTGTGCTATATTGCTGTTTGTGTAGGAGGCCAACAGTGATACTAGCCACCGTGTCAGAGGGAGGGTAAAAACCTAAGTGGTGACCCTTCACAACAGGATGTTGATTCAGGGTCAAGGGGAGGAATGTCACAACTAAATGGCCACTTCCTTCAGGCCCCCTGGGAAGGCAAATCAGCATTATATGTTGCTAACGCTGTTGCAGGCATTGCAAGGTATTTTGAGAAGGGTTAAAGGTGTAAGTGGGGAATGAAAGGTTCCTTTGCAGGTTGCGAGAGGCCAAAGAGGGAGGTAGAGAGAAAAGAACAGGTTAATTTGACGCTTCAGCTCAGTCCAAAAATAAAAGGCTGATTCCAGCCCAAGGCCACTGCACACAACTGACTCTCGGCTACCAGCCAAGAAAGACAGGAGCCTAGATTCCAATGCCGATCAGCCATAAGAAAGAAGAACTAAGCTGAGCAGGACTGCAAAAATTGCAAAAACTAGTGAGATGGCAAAGGCCAGCGAGGGGAAAATCAAAGTCTCATGTCCCTGAAGCTGGTGTGTTTTGGGAAAGCTGAGGAAGCTGCAGAAAGCCAGTTTGGACTGGGAAAAGAGCACGGGGAACAGAGGTCCCTAAACAGAATGATCCCAAAAGAATCCAAGACTTAAAAACCCTCCTGAGAGCTGAAGCAAGTCAGAGATCAACAGCGGACCCTGGATGGCCTGTGCACAGGACAGAACTCTTGTACACCTTCCCCCTCTTCTTCTTACATTACACCCGGGCTTGGCCAGCCCCGGGTTGTGTGTGTGTGAGTATGAAAACAGGTAAGGGTTTGGGCGCTAACGCTTTCTTCCCTCCTTTGAGTAATGTGAGGAGAATCCACCACTCACGGGCTTGGGCACTAACAATCTCCTTCCTTTGAGCAACGTGGGAAGAACCCAGCGCTCACCGCTGTTATTTGCTTAATAAAGCTTTAAAATGTAGTCACTTGGTGTCCTTCTTCATCCCCTCCCCTAATGATCCTGTGGCCTCTGCCTAATGACCTGACGCCTTAGGCACATTGGTAACATAAATCTATCACAATGTAACCCTGAGCTACTTGTTGAATTTGTTTTTAATCTAGGGCATTTCAATCTTTTATACAATTACTTAGTTTTGCTACAATTATTCTTTTTCCATTTTCATATCACTGCCATATAGGTTTTTACTTGCTAATGACATTCACTTGTCACCATAGTTAAACAGAACTTTTAGATAAGAGTGTTAATGGTGAAGCTCCATTTCTTATATTCACTGATCTGTCTTGAAGCCGGGTTGGTTTTTGCATCCAAAGCACACAGCCATGTGAAAAAGAAAAAACAAGCTATTGTGGCTCCTTGTTGGAGCCTCTTTGGGTTTTAATTAAATAGCATGTCTTATTGACACTTGTTTTGTCCATTGCAATAAACACTCCATGTTTCATGTCAATGCATCTTCCTTCCATACAGCAACCTTTATCCTTTGTGTGCCATAAAATCATGTTAGCCGATGAAGGGTCTGGATAAGCTATCCCCTGCCATCTAGTGGCGAGCTGTGGAAGAGGATTTCAGGAGCCAACCTTGTTTGCATGAACACACCTACCCCGCCTAGGTGTTCAGCACGACAGAGCTGCTTTGCCCAAATTATGACTACAACTTTCTGTTTATGATACATGCATGCCATGGGGATGGACTAACCCAAGCCACAGAAAAGACATTTGCCATCATCATTTGGCCTCTCTCTCCCGCCACCCCCATCTTAGCACCTGGAAGCACCTCTGGAAGACAAAGACTTTGAACTGGGGAAGCTTGGTCCCAGGCTGGAAGGTTGTCCTAGCCTGTGTATTGAGGGAATGTAACCTGCTTGTACCATCTGTTAGAGTGCTTGGGTCAAATCTTGCTTAGTCTCTTTAAATTGGCATTAGGTTGCACTTTAAATTTTGTTTCTTAGGTAACCAACTGTGGTCGCTATGCTTGTGACTTATAATGGTTAAAGTCTGTCTTTCTGTGGTTAATTAATCTGTTTTATATTTTACCTAAAACAGTGTGTTTTGGTTGAAGTGCTTGGGGAAAATCTCAGCTCAGGTTACAAAGGCTGGTGCATGTCCACTTCCCAGGATGAAGTGGTGAACTAAGTAATGAGCTTAGCCTGGCCAGGCTTATGTCAGGCTTGTGTCTGAGGGTACAGTTCTGGGGTGTGAGACCGGTGAGCTGGGGGAAACTGGCTGAATCCTCTCTATTAATGGTTGTAGTGAGGCGGTGTGGCTCCCCGCCGCCATGGAGGGGGTAGGGCTCATCTGGAGGCAGGAGTGGCGGAGCTGGGGAGCTCTGAGCCCCTCAGAGGGTCAGGTGGTGACCTGGAAGTATAAAGGCTGGACATCAGAGCTCAGTAAGGCCCCAGCTGCCGGAGAGACCAGATGCCTCCAGTCTAGCCCACGACTGGGAAACCCCCACGGCCCAAGCTGCAGGCCAGGACTGCCCCCGGAGGAGTTGCTGGGCCCGCTGCTCGCCCACTGCCCCGAAGAACCCATGGTGTTGGACCCACCAGAGAACACCACCCCGACCCGGGTGTTACCCGAGGGGGAGTCTGGAAGTAGCTCAGGGGCAGCTGTCTTTAGTCTGGCTGCAGCACTGCCAGAGCCCAGGTCAGTGTGTTGCGGCCAGGATCCCCACTGACTCAGCAGCGGGTCCTCTACCGCTGCTAGGGCCCCGGGCTGGGACGCAGTGGAGTGGGAGGGCCTGCGTCCCCCCTGTTGCAGGCACAGAGGCTGCCCGAGGCAAGCAACAGTGGTACATGCCCTGAGTGCTTAGTGCCAATAAACACACCAGGGTGGAGAAGCAAGCAAAGTTTATTTGAGATCTCAAAGCGGTGCTGGGAGACTTGGCTCGTTTCAGATCCAGCACTCCTAATACAAGCAGTTTACCTTTTTTATACCTTATTCCAGCTAAGTTCTTTCCTTCTTCCTTCCCTCCCTTTCCTCCCCCCCCCTTTGTAGTTACATCAAGCAGTACATCAAGCAGTTACACTAAACAGTTAATTAGAGTTGGCAACTACAAGTCTAGCTCTTTAGGCCCATTCCTTTGAATTACGATCTTATCCTTTCTTCTTGTGAACCGTTATCTTACTCCCTTAGCCAGAAGCATGCAGGCCTCATTAGTTCTGCAACTGATAACGGATGCTACACCTGGCCCTTCTTATCTACTGGCCTTTTAGGTCGATTAGAGTTCAAACATGGAGGGACTCTTGCCTGCCTGAGGACTAAAACAGGGACACTCCATATCCTTGTTGGCTTGGGCCTACTGTTGTTGCTCAGCCCTGGCTGAAGGCCTGAGCCCCTGACTCTGTACTACCCTGTCCTGACCTAGGGCTTGGGCTTCCTACGAATTGTACTGTCACTGCCCAGCCCTGCCTGAGGGTCTGAGCCCTGACTCATTGTTGCCCCGTCCTGACCCAAGGCCTGGGCTGATGGTGTTTATTCCAGTGCCGCAAGGGCTGCTGACGAAGACTAATTCCCTCAAACATCAACTGTGTGTAGGGAGCTGGTGTGGTTCCCCACCGCCATGGAGGGGGTTGAGCTCCAGCAAACCCTTGTACAATGGTTCATGAGTGGCTGGGAGAGCATTCATGTAACTCAGGTGGATGTGTCCCTGCCCGTGGATGGCTGTGTAAGTGCAGGGCCTGCCAGTATTTGTATCTGGTGGTGTGGGCCGTCCCTAAGGGTCCTAGACATCATTTGACCCTTGACAGAGCTGATTGAGACTCAATGGAGAGTCTTGTTGCAGACCAATAGAGCTGAAATCACTGATAACCAGGCCTAAGCATTAGACTGGCTTTGGGGCAGTGTCTCTGATGCAAGAGACTGCCCAGCCTGCTCTAGCCATGAGACTCCCCCACTAACACCTGAAATCACGGAGAGCTCTGTTACATGGTGGGACATCAATACATCCAGAGGGTGCAAAGCAGAACAAAGCGGTGAGTAGCTGTCAGGGTGGCAAGGGACCAGCACGGCAGCTGGTGGAGTGGTGAGTGGCTGGCAGGGTGGTTGACAGAGTGGAGTGCAGTGGCAAGTGACCGGTAGGGCAACCGGTGGGGCTAAGCAGTGAGCATCTGGCAGGATGGCTAATACTGGAGTGATTTCCTGGACAGCGGAGCAATCAAGGTGCCCCCCCACCAGGGTAGGAGGTGAACTCTACAGAGGCACCTGTGAACTTTGGGACTTCACTAACCAAGGACAACAACTGTGAGTGGGGTGCACTGGAGGAATAAGGGAGAGGCACATTAAAAGAACATTTGGTTGCTGCACTTAAGAACCTGAGGCAAAAGGACACTGCCCAACGTACTCTAGAGTGGGTGTTTTGCTCATGGTTTTACGCTTACAACTCCTGCTTGCGGCATTCCCCCAAGTTAATGCCAAGTTATCTTCCACCTTTTATTTAAAAGTTTATTTTCTACAAACAGACTCTGTTCTTGCAGGAGGGGAAGTATTACCTCTATAGGCACTGAATGGCTGGTGTGTAATAGTCCCAGGTTACTTGGTGGGCGTTCAAGCTGGTTTTGTGTTGTATTGTTGAAAAGGAAACCTTTGGCATTGAACCTGGCCCTGTCTCTGCTGACTCCAACTAGCAGAAGGGTTACACCATATTCATTTTCACATGAAGTGTAACTGTTTTGTGCTTATAGTTTTTCCATAAACCTCTGTCAAACTGATTTCCTGATCACTTAGAGACACACCTTAAGGCTTCATGTTATTAACATTTCTATTTGTGCAATCCCACTTTGCTCATACTCCTTACTAAAAGGAAGGTCTTCACTGAAACTTTCCAAAAATGAACCATGTCTTGTGACATGAGGACTGCTTTAATTACTTTAATCTTACAGATGAACAAAGATGGTTGCAACTGTGGCAACCTCCGCCCCATATCTCTATTGAATACAGATAGCAAAATAATTGCAAAACTTTTAGTGACACGACTAAGATCAGGCTGGTTTCATTAAAAAAAAATTGGCAGCTGATGAGACTAGAAAAATTGCTCACTTGATCCAGCAAACTCAGATGTCACATGTACCCTTCATAACCTTATCTCTAGATATGGCAAAAGCATTTGATAGGGTTGAGTGGCCTTATTGAATGGCTGTCCTAAAAAATTCAGATTAGGACTAATATTCCTGAATTGGGTTACAGTATTATACAACTCTCCCTGCACATCACTATCAACACAATTATTTCTCCCACATGTCAACTAGAAAGAGGGACAAGACAAGGCTGTCCCCTCTCACTCCTCCATTTTAATCTCACTCTTGAACCACTGGCATTGTATATACATCAGCTCTCAGCCACTGAAGGTATGACTATAAAGAGGAAAGAATACAAAATCAGTGTATATGCCAATAACATTTTTGTACTATTGAAGAATCCATCCTCATCAATCCTATCAGTATTGAATGTAGTTGATATTTTTGGAAAGATCTCTCATTTTTGTATTAACTAGAACAAATCAAAAGCTATGGATATATCCAAAAGACCAGATCCTTCTTAGTTTCAGCATTTTCTATTGCAAGTATTCAAGGAAATAACTTGCTGATGTGTTAAAAGTTGTCCTATATATTAAAAGACATTTCCAAAGATATAGAGAGGTGGTATCTCCTCCTTTTCTACTTACCTGGGATAATAGAAACAGTCAACATGAATATCTGTCCAAGAATAATTTATCTCAGCCTATTGCCTTGAAGGTCTGTCCTTTGCACAAAAAAATGGGCTTCTGATGGAATTGATATAAGACAGCCTCTCTTATCAAAGAAGACTGTTTAAAATTACTGGGCAACTGGAGGTATGGGGTGGCCAGATTTGTGTCTATTATCTAGCATTCCTAGTGCATCATTGTCATAATTATAAAGGGAAGGGTAACAACCTTTCTGTATACAGTACTATAAAGTCCCTCCTGGTCAGAGGCACAAAATCCTCTTACCTATAAAGGGTTAAGAAGCTCAAGTACCTGACTGGCACCTGACCCAAAGGACCAATAAGGGGACAAGATACTTTCAAATCAGAGGGTGGGGGTTGTCTGTCTGTTCGGTGCGCTTGCTGGATACAGATCAAGAAAGCAAGCAATCCAACTCCAGTAGAATTAGTAAGTACAAGCAAAGGAATGTGTTAGCTTACTTTTATTTTGGCTTGTGATTTTCTCTGTGCTGAGCGGGAGGTGTATTCCTGGTTTTCTTTTTGTACCTTTAAAGTTTTGCCCAGAGGTAAATCCTCTGGGTTTTGAATCTGATTGCCTTGTGAGATTATCTTCCATTCTAATCTTACAGAGGTGCTTCTTTTACCTTTTTTTTTTCTAATAAAGTTCTGCTTCTTGAAGAATCTGATTGGTTTTTTTAGTGTCTTAAAAAAACCCCAAGTTTGGTCTGTGGTCATCTTGTTTATTCTCAGGCCTCCCCAGAAAAGGGAGTGTAGGGCTTGGGGTGATATTAGGGAGGAGTAGGAACTCCAAGTGGTCCTTTCCCTGAGTTTTGTCTAATCACTTGGTGGTGGCAGCATTACCTAATCCAAGGTACGAGGGAGAATTTGTGCCTTGGGGAGTTTTTAACCTAAGCTGGTAGAAATAAGTTTAAGATATCTTTCATGTGGGTCCCCACATCTGTACCCTAGAGTTCAAAGTGGGGGGGGGGAACCCTGACAACCTTATTGTAATATGATTCCCCTCCATAGACACACTGGCCAGGTTTGAGGTTGAAAAAAGCTTGGCTATGGCATTTGTTTCCCTCTCTTCTTTTATATATGTAACTCTTCTGCCCCTCTGTGTTGGCAGCAACAAGGGCCGGGTTCAGTATCCAGGGGTTCCGTTTCAATAACACAATGCATAACCAACTCGATCCCCCACCCAGTGACCTGGGACACTTACATGCCACACCCCCCTGGGCACCTCTAGGAGGCAAATACTTCTCTCGCAAGCACGGAGTCTGAGTGTAGCAAAATCCTTTAATAAAGGAAGGAAACAATGCGGCATCCCACTGGAGAAACACACAAACAGGATTATAACACAAACCATAAACAAAACCCCACCTCCAAGTACGTTTGGCAATGTCCTTTCCCCCTTAGGGTCTTAAGTCCAATCACCCCAAAGTCCAACAACCCAAAAGTCTCTGGTCATTGCCACCCCAGAATTCAAGAGTTTATCTGCAGAGTTTTACCCTGCCCAGCCTGGGTGGAAATGGGTGTGGGGGAGTGCACACAGGGTGTTAAGGGGCACCTTACGTGGGCCAGGGCCAAATGCTCCACCTCTCCGTGGAGTTCTGCTGCAGCCTTCACCACGACCAGCTCCACCACACCAGCTGTGCCCTGCAAACAGCTTCACTCCGCTCACTGTTCCATGGGCTGCTCCAACACACTGCAAACTGCTCCGCTCTGCCAGTTGCTTAACAATAGGTCTTCAGGCTCCCCCACTAGTTAACACAGCACTCAGTTATCTCAGCTCAGCTCTTAGTAGGGGAACCCTGGTGCACCATTGGCCCAACATGAATTCAGCTCAGCAATCTCTAGGTGGACTCCTAACAGAATCAAAATTAGCTCTACTCTTTAACAGTGGAGAGAGAAGACTGTGCAATTGGTGTTCCAAGCCCTCAAAGGCAGCCCAGGCAGACAAGCCAGTCCCCAACCTCTCTCTCTCAATTCACTGGGGTTTGGAACCCATGTCCCTTGTCTAGCAAGTGTCATTTAAGTTATATTGAGACATCTCTGTCATAAAGCAGTCTCGTAGTTCCTCATTCACATAATCAGGTGGCAACACTTTATTTATCCTGCCCCAATACAAAGAAATTGGGGATCCCAGATCTGTCAAAATAACCATCCCAGGCTGCCTTGCTGGTGTGCCCATGCAAATATCTGACTTCCTGACATTCTTTCCACACTTCCCATAATTCACCACCAGATGTCAGGGTAGAGCTCAGCCTGACTCTGCTTACATATATAGATCGTAACCTAACCGCTAGATGGTGCAGGCCACCTCTCTCCACGCAGATCAGCCTGTCATCAGGATCCCCTTCTCATGGCTCACTCCTTCCTTTCCTGTCAGCATCAAATCTCCATGCTGCATGTCTTTGAAAGCACCACATTCCTCTGCCTCTACATCAGCTAGTAAAATACAGATTTTTTACAAACGACCAAAGCAAGGCTTGCCAACCACCTGTCCTCATATTCCACCCACACCTCTTCCACAGCCACAACTCCTCTCCCTATACCTGTGCCCCCCCCTTCCCACCCTCCACACCTAACTGTAGAAGAGAGAAAGAGCCTGGAGCATGGGGCCTGGTGCAGGACCTGAAGCCTGAACCAAAGGCTGTGAACCAGAGTAGGCCTGGCCTTGGCAAAATAATATACTACAGTGTTTCTCAAACTGGGGTCTGTGGACCCCTGGGTGACCCCATGGGGACTCCAAGGGGTCTAGAGGTCCAGCTGAGAAACTCATCCCCCTCCCTCTAAGGCATGCCTCCAGCATGTTGGGGAAAAGGCTTACCTGCCCTGGCTCCCCACCATTCCGAGAAGTGACTATCATGACCCTGCAGCCACTGGGACGGGAAGGCCAGGGGGTCTCAGTGCGCAGCCCCCACCCTAAGTGCTGATTCCACAGCTTATCCACTGTGGCCAAAGGGAGCTGTAGGGGCGGTGCCTGCGGGCAGGGACGGGCAGCGAGCAGAGATCTCCGGCCTCCCTGCTTAGGAGTTGCTGCCAGAGGGATGTGCTGGTTGCTTTCGGGGGCTGCCTGATGTACATGCCATCCCCCTCACTCCCTCCTGCACCCCAAATCCCAGCCCAGAGCCCACACCCTGCACCTCCTCCTGCACCCCAGCCCACTGCCCCAGCCCAGAGCCTGCACCCCTCACCCCCTCCTGCACCCAAACTGCCTCTCAGAGCCCGCAACCCTCACCCCCTCCTGCACCCAAACTCCCTCCCAGAGCCTGAATCCTGCACCCCCTCCTGCACCCCAACCCCTAGCCCCAGCCTGGTGAAAGTGAGTGAGGGTGGGGGAGAATGAGCAATGGATTGAGGGGGGATGGAGTGAGTGGGGGGTAGGACCTCATAGAAGGGGTGGGGCAAGGGCAGGGGCATGGCCTCAGGGAAGTGGGTGGGGCAAGGGCTGAGCAGGGGGGGTTGGGAGTCCCCAGATTTTTTAAAATCAAAATAGGGGTTCTTGGGTTGCTAAAGTCTGAGAACCACTGATTTACTAGCTATTTATGTAAATACACTTTAAAAGGCTCATACAAATACACCACAACCTAGTACAAGATAAGATAGTTTGATGGAACAAGGAATAGCGATGTTTTGTCAAAGATATCAAGAATATGGGGAGGTAACAAGCAGATGTCATGTAACACGTAAGATGGTACGTAAGTTGCTTGTCTCATGCTGTAAATGTTGGGGTACCTCAACTTACCTCTTTGTGTGGCCTAGGGGACAGCAGAGACTCCTGCCACTGACTGAGCCCCTCCTTGCCACTGGGCACCCATGTGTTAACGTACCTGTCACCACAGAGCCAGGGCACCCGGACTGTGCCTTGAAGGCCGAGTGTCTTTGTCACCGAACCATGCCTGTGGTCTTTCTTTACGAGCAACATTGAGGTCTGCTGAATTAGCAGGCTGCCTTATCTGCTTGTGATAGGAGTGACAGCATTGTATTTCAAAAATAAGGAACTGTTCTGTTAGCACCCCCATCCCACCCCTCCTCCCAATATCATTATCATTGTTAATACTAAGCCGTACTCATTTACATTTGCCAGGAGTGTTTCTTGCTGGTTTTTGCAGGACTGAAGGTGGTCTTGGCTGCCAGGACCAGGCTCCCTGCCCATCTTGTTCCCCCAGGCTGAAGCTGCAGCAGCCATCAACCAGAAATTACATTCCACTGCTGGGGAAACTCACCCCTTTTCCTCCCAGGCATGCCTCCAGCATGCTGGGGAACAGGATTACCTGTCCTGGCTCCCCACCGCTCCTAGAAGTGGTGGGCACGTCCCTGCGGTCCCTGGGATGGCCCCTAGGGCACAGACTCTGGGAGTGGGGAAGCTGCACCCTGGGAAGACTGACCCCCCTGTCAGACAGATCCCTTTCCTGACCCTGGCCCTTCAGTGCAGCTCCAGGATGCACAGCCCCGTCCACTCACCCTGCCATACAGAACTTGTGCACAGAAAGCAGATGGGGCTGCACTCGGGCTTGAGCATGGCCCCATCTGCTTTTCTGGCACAGCACTGAAGGGCCAGGGTCCGGAGGGGAGCGGAAAGATGCACCCATATGTAGTGGCTCTCTGCCATTGAAATATAGGATAAAAGGCATCCTGTACTGATAGAGTATGGGACAGACAATTTTCTATTTGAATAAGGGACGTCCCTTGTAATACGGGACTGTTGGCACTGTTAATACCACTGGAGCTTCCAGGATAGAAGAACTGAGCAGCTGGCACAGCTCCAGCAGCCTGAACAGCGTGACATTCCTGCCTTCTACACTTAACAGCACCACCCACAAGTCTTGTCTCTGGATAGTCCCTACTGATTTCAACAGCTGTGGGTTGGGTCACCTGACGACTCTTCTGCTGTGCTCACAGAAAACTTCCCCATAAAGTAAACAGACGTTATAATTGAGACAAACGGAACAAGCGACAGGAGTTGTGTAATCTTCACAGTCCTGCTGGGGAGCGAGGCTTCCTGTGACACAGCGAACAATGCGGGGAAGAAATGGCTGATTTGTCTCTGCTGAATTTTGCTCAGCTTGTGGGTCTGAGTTTCCCCTCTTGTGTTTCCTGTCAGAGCAGCAGAGAGCTCAGCACAGGAAGAAGCGTCTGTGCCCTCTGCAGTTCTCTGGGTCCTGGCCCCAGGCTTAACCTGCAGAGCTCCGTTCTGTCCCCATCAGGGTGATGGCACCTCAGGCCAAACCTATCATAGTGCCCTTCTGGCTCATGTGTCTCTGCTCCATTGCGTTGGCTGGTAAGTGACCCTCTTCTGCCTACACCTGGGATCCATTCCCCATCTCAGTCTCTCTTCCCCAGGGCTGGGCGCTGCAGGGGTCCCTTGGGATTGTGTCCCACATATCTGGATCCCATTCCCATTGCAGTTGCTCTCCTTACTACAGGGGTTCACCGCCTCTCCTATCTCCAGCTCATCTCCCCAGAGGGGGCCCCTGGGCTGCCCAGGCGGCTGAGTGTGGAGAGAATGAATGGCCTGGTGCTCTCAGCCTATGACAGCAACACTGGTAGGATGGCTCCCCGCAACGGCTACACCCCAGGGGACAAGAACAGTCACCAGCTCTGGACCGTGCGCAGTGCTCGGTGCCCAGTCTGGGACTCCTGGGTGGAGACCGAGTACCAGGCCCTGGTGCGTGAAGTGAACGCCAGCTCCCCAAAAACAGGTGAGTCCTTGAGTCTCAGCATTCCACTTGACCCAGGAAGGGGATGGTTGGGCGGCTCAAAGGAGTTGGAAGGGAGCTGGGAGAGGACACCAGAGGGGAGTGATTCCCTGATACATAGTGGTTGAAGGGGTACTAGGACTCTGGGGTTCTAACCCAGCTCTCCCAGAGGAGTAATTAGAGCAGGGCAAGCTGGGAGCCGGGACTTCTGGATTCTGTTCCAGTCCTGGGAGGGGAGTGCTCTGGTGGTCAGTTCAGACACAGATTCTGGCTGATGTATCTCTACCAACGGCCCATTAGGTCATTCCTTTCTGTTATTCAAAAAGGGTGCCTGGCAGGATATGTTCAAATCATACACCACTACATTTAATACATGCTACATTATTATTCTTTATCCTTTATTCTAAATTATATTAATAAAATCCTACTACTACAATTCTGCCCCCAGAGCCCTACTACATGCAGGTCCTGAAGACCTGTGAGCTGGATGATGCCACTGGTGCTGTCCGAGCTGTCACCAGATATTCCCTCAATGGGGACGACGTGCTGCTGTACCAAGCCGACCAGAATCGCTGGTTCTCGATGCATCCAGCGGCCTGGCGAGTGGCAGAGCGCTGGAACAGCGAAGGGGAGACTTTTGGTGTGATGAAACTGTTCACACCCCAGCGATGCAGGCTCTGGATTGAAAGCTCTGTGCCATTCACTGCTCAGAAAACAGGTGACATCTCTGCCGATGATCCTGAATTCCTGACCTGCAGCCCCTGCAATCCTATTCCTTGTGATTAATAACACTTTTTTCTCCTGCCCTCAGCCCAGCCCATAGTGCATGTGGCCCTTGTCCCAGGAACTCAGGACCAGCCGTGCCGCCTCATCTGCCATGTGACAGGGTTCTATCCCCGTGACATCGAGGTGGCCTGGGAGCGGGGAGGCCAGTTGGTCCAGGGGGAGCAGCTGACCAGTGGGATCCAGCCAAATGGAGACCCCACCTTCCAGATCCAGGTGTCCATTGAGCTGGGGCAGAAAGGGGTCGGCCCTACTGAGCATGTGTGTGTGGTGAGACACATCAGCCTGGGGGGTGATCCCCTGAGGATGACCTGGGGTGAGTACTGGGGGGGAAGAGTGGGAAGAGGCTTGGAATGGGGTGCCTTCTATTGAGAGGAGGGCATGGTGGAGGAGTGTGGGTGATGAGGGAGGTAGGTAATGCAGAGCTGGAGTTTTGTGGGGCGCCAGGGGATGGTTAGACAGAGAGAGGTCTTATGGGAGTTGGAGACATGTTTTGAGGGACTCAGAGGGGAGGGAAAACCAGAGAGGGAGTAAGGGGGGGCGCTCACAGAGAGGCAGGGGAGGCAGTGAATGGGATTTCTAGCTGCAGGACAGCCATATGGGGGATGGGTGGCTGAGCTGGGCAGACTGGCTGGGGAAGGAACATTGCTAGCTTAGGATTCTTGGGCATGGAGTGGGTGGGCAGGCCCTAGGGGAGGGGAAAGGTGGAAGAGATTTTGGGGGCCCATGGCTCAGTGTGTCTTGGGGCATTTCCAGATTCCCAGACCATGGGCCAAGCTCATGTCCCATTGATCATTGCTGGCTGCACCCTCACTGTGCTGGGCGCCGGGGCCCTGGGCTGGTACCTGAGCAGGAGGAAAGGTGAGTGATGCCCCCAGTACCGCTCCTGAGCCCCCCTCCCCACCCTCTGCAGCAGAGCGCCCCCTAGGACTGAGCTCTTACCCTGCAGCACTTGGTCTCCCAGTCAAGTACCAAGCCAGCCTGGCCCTGCTTTCCTTGTGATCCCAGGGCTCTGTGCTGAGGCCTGGCTGGAGATAAGGGTCATGGCTGTGGGAAGCCCCCCACCAATGTAATCCCCATTGCCCCCTGTCCATGGTTGGGCTGGGTGGTCTAGTGAATAGCATCCACACCTCCTGGGAGGCATTTCTGACTCCTTTGCAGGAGGCTGCAGGGTAGGTCTGCTCCTCGCAACCTTCCCCTTCTGAGCTGGGCTGCTCCCTTTTCAACGCCGTCTCCAATTGGAACATGCTTGCAGGGTTGGAGGGGTGGGGCTAGCTGGGCCCAGTATAGTCTTTTAACCCCTTCCATCCCAGCATGGGGGTTGTATACCAGATCATACCCCTATCCACATGCACCCTCACTCTAGGGGGCAGGAGCGAGCCTCAGGTGGCAAGGTCTCCAGATGAGTAAATTCCTGGTTGGGCTTCCCCTGCAGGGGGCAATAAGGGGCCGTATCACCAGGCGCAGACACAGCCATGGACCATCGACTCTGCTCCAGCCACCGCTAAGACAGCAGGAGGTGCCTTTTCCACGACATTTTCTCTCCTGGATGCCACCGAGTGACCAGATGTGAAGCTGGCTGTGCCAGGGCTATCAGCTGAGCCACATGGACCATCTCTGGCAAAGAGGAGCTGCTGGGGGGTCACGGATAAGGCCAATATCCCTGAGGTTACAGAGTGGGATGGGATGTACCTCTGCTGAACCTCTGTCCTGTGCTGTTCCCCACTCCCCAATCATCCCTGTGCCCCATAGATGCCAGGCCCCCTAAAACCACCCCTAGTTTCCATTCTTTGTCCTCAGCCAGGCGGCCTCTCAGTCATTCTCCGTTTGTGAATTTGTGGCACATTTAGATACATGACTCATCAGTACAAGTTTCACTTTCAGAAAGTTTTTTTATTAGATTCATGTCATATATATAAACCTCCAACGAACTTACCTAGGTCCCTGAGGCTCTGTGTGCATGTAACTTAGGGATAAGTACGCTGTCCCTGGGAGGAAGGGAAGCTGAGGCAAGACTGAGTCTGCTGGACAGCTAAGAGGGAGAGAGGAGAGACACAGTTTAGGATGATGGGCTACTGTTGACTTGCAGGAGGGTAGCAGGCAGCCTTCTCAGAGGAGGGGGCAGAGTCAAATGGTTGAGAAGTGAAAGAGCGGGAAGAAGAACAAGCCTGACCAATAGGGAGTGAGATGCCTTCCCCGGGAGCTTGGGGAGGGGGTCAGGGAAGCCATTTTGGAGAGTCTGGGTGTGTGGGGAGTGGGCTGGTTCAAGGCCTGCATGTAGGGTTTCCTCTGAGAACTGGCTTCTGGAGACCTGGGTCGAGATTCCTCAGCTTGGTGCTTTCACTCTTCAAGTTACTCCCAGTTAGTAGAGCTTTGCTGGTAAAACTTCCCCCAGCCAGACTGAGTTAGCACCAGTTACCTAGGTGAGATCTGTCACCACATGGCAAGCTCTGCTCTGGCTGCTAGTCCAGGGCTCCCACCAGCTGTGAGTCTGTCTGAGCGCTAAGGTAGGACACTAAAGTTTGGATTTTTAGTATAGTTTTGTAACCTGCACCTTGAGCTTTGCACCCCTTTGAGGCCAGAGGAAATCCTGGGATCAGAAGCAGCCTGACTCCTGCACAAAGGGGACACCTTCCAGTAGTGATCATCAGCCCCCTGAGGATCATCATCATCTCTGAACCTGAGGATCATTTTCAGCATTGTGAGTGCGCCATGTTTTAGTTAGCTGGTCAGGGAATTTGTTTAGGAGACTCCTTACTTCCTGAACTGTTGCCCTGAAGCCAGAGGGTCAGGGTTTGAGGATTTTATTACCTGCTGCCTATTAAACAATGGAGGGACTTATCATCTTATACAGGTGTGAGTTTTTTGGGCTCTACTAAACCTAGTCAGCCAATTTGCTAACTGCGGCACAGAAGATACCACGGTCACAGGTCATCAAGGGCCCCTACAAAGTATACGGAGCAACGGGACACTAATTTTACATTTGCTGTATCAGGTCACATGACTGGGAAAATTCAAGGGTATTATCAGTGTGGGCACTGGTGGTCCTGAAACTAGTGTTTTATCCTGTTATATTATGTTATGTTCTATCTCCTGTTTAATATAATTACTATATTGGATATACTGTATGTGTCTGTGTTATTTCTGGGGAGTCTCCAATTATCTGGCAAGTAAATGGGGGTTATCCTGTGGTTAGAATTTTCCTCCCAAGGTGCCCTGGTGACCCGGCCAGGAAGGAGCAAGGGGGGTGGAGGCATGGTCATATAAATTCATATGGGAAGAAAATAATGAAGTTACACCCTGGTGAGTTGGAAGTGGGATCCGGAATAATCTAGGCTTGTACATCAAAATCTATAAGGGGATTGTCACTAAAGGAGGTAACTGGGTGGATAGGGGATGGTATATATAGTTAAAAACTCTTTATTAATAATTTTTAATTTGTTGCCTTTCATAATGTTAGAAGGTTTTCCCTTCACCCCCTCCTCTGCTTCTTGTCATGCAGACAGAAAGCAGATGACAGAAATCCAAAGTGTGGGCCATGGGATGTTTATTGGAGATAGTTCCAAGCAAGCAGATCTACAGCTCTACACGCCAGGAGAGTCTGTTTTCCCAGTGTTCTGTTCCCAGCTCTGATGCCACAGAGCCTGGCCTGTGTCCCCATTCGCCTGTCCCCATTCTCATTTCCCATTCCCATCTCCTCCTCCATAGCAGGCCCAAATATACTCACAGTGCACGCCCCTAGAGGTACCCCTTACAACTTATGGTCATGTTCCATTTCGAGGTTTGAGGGTCTAGGGTCTTCATCCCATCTCTTTTGTATCCCATGGGAGGGGTAAGGAGTGAGGTTGTGCTCTGGCCAAGGCCAGGCTTTGGCTTTTAGTGTTCTTATGCCTGACTCCCATTCCCCTTGCCCCTCCTAACTGGTTGCTTAACCTTGGCCAGGCAGCCTTCCAGTATACACTCACATATCACACTCCCACCATACCCTGTGACACTTTAGTTCCATCTCTTCTCTCTTTTCACCCATCTCCTCGTGGGCAGGTGTAACACACAGTGTCTTTGACTTTTGTTCTTATAGATTCATAGATTCATAAATTCTAGGGTCAGAAGGGACCAATGTGATCATCTAGTCCGACCACCTGCACAAAGCAGGCCACAGAACCCTACCCATCCACTTCTATAACAAACCCCTAACCTATGCCTGAGTTACTGAAGTCCTCAAATTGTAGTTTGAAGACCTCAAGCTGCAGAGAATCCACCAGCAAGTGACCCATGCCCCACGCTGCAGGGGAAGGTTACAAAGACTGGTGCAGGTCCACTTCCTTTGATGAAGTGGTGAACTAGGTAATGAACTTACCCTGACCAGATGTCTGACCAGTGCAAGACGGGACAGTTCTGCGGTGCAAGACTGGTGAGCTGGGAGAAACTGGCTGAAAGCTCTCTATTATTGTTTCATGAGTGGCTGGGAGATCGTTCATATAACTTAGTTGGGTGTGTCCTTAGTTGGGTGTGTCCCGTAAGTGGCTGTGTAAGTGAAGTAGCTACCAGAGGATTGTACCTTTACATCAGCATCACAGTGTGAGAGACAGCCCAGGTTGTTGGATTTGGAGGGCTCAGCAATCCCACAATGCAGGGTGCACCCAGGGGACGCCATCACACCCTGACTAAGGACGAAATCTCAACTGAACTACATTTGCTAGGCAGGGGGCATGGGTGCCAAAGCCCAGTGGAGTTGAAAGAGGATGGGGACAAATACTTGTACTTCATGGTGTGGGCCCTCCCTAAGGGTCCTAGACATCATTTGACCCTTCCTGTTTCCACTTTGTAATAACAGAGCTGATTGAGACTCAATGGAGAGCCTTGTTGCAGACCAATAGGGCTGAAATCACTGATAACCAGGCCTAAGCATTAAACCTGCCTTGGGACAGTGTCTTTGATGCAAGAGACTGCCCAGCCTGCACTAGCCATGAGACTTCCCCACTAACAGCTGAAACAACTGAGAGCTCTGTTACATGGTGGAACATCAACAGATCCCAAAGGGTGCAGAGCAGAGTGGTGAGTAGCCATCAGGGCAGCTGTCAGGGTCACAAAGGACCATCAGGGCAGCTGGGGAAATGGTGAGTGGCTGGTAGGGTGGCCGGCCGAGCAGAGTGCAGTGGTGAGTGACCAGCGGGCTGGCCGGTGGAGCACAGAGGTAAGTGGATGGCAGAGGAGCCGGCAGAGTAGAGCAGTGAGCAGCCAGCAGAATGGCTAATATTGGAGAGACAGCTGAGGAAGCAAGGTGCCCCCCCGCCGCCAGGGTAGGAGGAAGGCTCTGCAGATGCACCTCTGAAGTCTGGGTCTTCACTGATCAAGAACAACAATTGTGGGTGAGATGCACTGGAGGAAGAAGAGAGAGGCATGTTAAAGGAACTTTTGGTTGCTGGACTTAAGAATTTGAGGCAAAAGGACACTCTCCAGTATACTCTAGGGTGTGTGTTTTGCTCATGATTTTATGCTGACAACTCCTGCTTGCAGCATTCCCCCAAGTTAATGCCAAGTTATCTTCCACCTTTTATTTAAAAGTGTATTTTCTACAATTAGACTCTGTTCTTGCAACAGGTAAAGTATTGCCTCTATAGACACCCAGTGGAGGGTGCATAACTGGTACTCAGTGAGGGTTCAAGCAGGTTTTGTGTTGTACTATTGAAAATGAACTCCTAGATATTGAACCTGGCCCTTGTTGCTGCTGACTCCAACTGGCAGAAGGGTTAAACCATATTCATTTTCACATGAAGTGTAACTGTTGGTTTTGGGCTTATAGTTTTTCCATATATCCATATCAAAGTGATTGTATTGTCTGATCACTTAGAGACATACCTTAAGGCATCATGCTATTAACATTTCTGTTTGTGCAATTCCACTTTCCTCTTACTCCTTACTTTTGACATGAGGACTGCTTTAATTACTTGAATCTTACAGATGAACAAAGATGGTTGCATCTGTGCCCCATATCCCTGTTGAATACAGATAGCGAAATAATTGCAAAATATTTAGTGACATGACTGAATATCATCATACCACCGATTATTAACAGATCAGGTTGGTTTTATTAAAAGAAGTGTGGCTGATGATGATATAGAAAAATTGCTCACCTGATCCAGCAAATTCAGATCTCCCATGTACCCTTCATAACCTTATCTCTCGATATGGGGAAAGCATTTGATAGGGTTGAGTGGCCTTATCGAATGGCTGTACTAAAAAATTCAGATTTGGACCAATATTCATGACCTGGGTCACAGTATTATAAAACTCTCTTTGCCCATCACTATCAACACAATTATTTCTCCACATTTCACCTAAAAAGAGGGACATGACTGGGCTTTCCCCTCTCACTCCTCTGTTTTAATCTCACTCTTGAACCACTGGCAATGTACATACATCAGCACTCAGCTGTGTGACTATAAATAGGAAAGAATAGAAAATCAGTGTATATGCCAGTAATGTTTTTGTACTGTTGAAGAATCCATCTTCATCAATTCTACCATTATTGAATGTAGTTGATATTTTTGGAAAGATCTCTCATTTTTGTATTAACTAGAACAAATCAAAAGCTATGGATATATCCCAAAGACCAGATCCTTCTTAATTTCAGCATTTTCCATTACAAGTATGCAAGGAAATATTTTGCTGATGTGTTAAAATTTGTCCTATATATTAAAAGAAATTTACAGAGATGTAGAGAGGTGGTATTGTCTCCCTTTATCCTTTTGGGAATAATAGAAGTAGTTGTATGGAGAGATTTTGGCAAACCAGTAAAGTGCCTAAAACCACTACTGCTTATTGCTAAAAGCGGCCAGCTGAGCAGGCCATAAAGTGGCCATGCAGCAGCCTCAGCTTGACCAAGGCAAGAGTGGAGGGGAATTTGGGTGCCCCAGAAAGGGCAGCTTGACCCTGCCTCCTTCCTGATAAGAATTGTGTTGAAGTTGCTGATACATGCATTTTAGAAGAGCAGGATGTGCCCCCAGGAATGTCTTTTAGGGCTTTAAGGCTGCAAACTCTGAAAAAACCCACACCTGGTTAATCAATAATCCGAAGGAACCTCTTGCTTGACTGTTGAAACTGCTTGCTTAACAAGGTTTCTTTAAGTGACATGTCATTATATTATTCAATGTATAAATAAGGGGAAAATGTTTGAGGTGATTGGACTGGTCTCTTCCTCTGGATGCATCCTGTGTTCTGCACAGGCAGATGGGCTGCCGCTGTGCCACTCTATAGCCACACTCAGCTTCGGTAATTATTGAGGGTTGGACGCATTTTACTAACCCGTTGCGGACGTGTGTAAGTGCTTGAGACAAAGTTTAGCTTTAAGTGGAAGCACTCTTGTGTTGTCCTATTTGTGCCAGACATCTATCGGTCGGATGGCCGTGTCTCCCCTGATTTATTTCCTGACACCACCTTGCACCGAGTAAAAGTTACCAAGAGCTTTGGGTTGAAAGAACCCCAGATAACACAGTCAGAATGAATATTTGTCCAAGAATGATGTATCTCATGCCTATTGCCTTTCAAGGTCACTCCCTTATTCTTTGCTCAAACAAATAGGCTTCTCATGCAATTGCATGAGAGAAAAGGCAGCTTCGCTTGTCACACAAGACCTTTAAAAAACACTGGGCAACTGGAAATATGGAATTGCCAGATTTGTATCTATATTATCCAGCATTCCTAATACACCCAGTTGTAATATGGCTTCCCTCCACTAGCACCGTGTATACACTGGCCAGGTTTAAGATTGAAAAAGCTTAGCTATGGCATTTGGTTCCCTCTCTTCTTTAATATATAGATCACAACCTAATCACTTAGATGCCACAGGGTGGGTGAAATGTGACGCCAGCACAGGCCACCTCTCTCCACGCAGATCAGCCTGTCATCAGGAATCCCCTTCTCATGGCCCACTCCTTCCTCTCCTGCAAGCTTATGGTACCTTGTGTGTGATGGGTTCAGTCACAGAGACCCCCTTGGGAGTGTTACCTGATGTGCTGAGACTACATCTGAGCTCCTTTTCTCTGCTAGTTTGGGCCTCCAGAACCCTGCCTTGTTGAGCCGGAAACGCAAGCCTGCTGCAACACAGTCCCAGAGTCTGAACCATGCCCCCAAAACTGCAGACTTCACTGAGAACAGCTTAAGAAGTGCTGCTGTCTCCAGGGAGATATGCACAGCTGTTTGCTCCCCCAGGTATTAATCACTTACTCTGGGTTAATTAGTAAACAAAAGTGATTTTATTAAGTATAAAAAGTAGGATTTAGGTGGTTCCAATAATAACAGACAGAACAAAGTAAGTTACCAAGCAAAATAAAACAAAACGTGCAAGTCTAAGCCTAATACATTAAGAAACTGAATACAGGTAAATCTCACTCTCAGAGATGTTCCAATTAGCTTCTTTCACATACTAGACGCCTTCCTAATTTGGGCCCAATCCTTTCCCATGATACAGACCTTGTCAGTTCAAGCAGGCACCTTAGATGAAAAGTAAGGGATTCCACATGGCTTCTTTGTTCTGTTCCACCCCCTTTAATGGCTTTGGAAGAAGGCAGGAATCCCTTGTCTCTCTGTGGGTTCCCACTCCTCCTTCTCAATGGAAAAGCACCAGGTTAAAGCTGGATTCCAGTTCAGGTGACATGATCACATGTCCTGGGAGACTTCATTACCCACTCGCTGGCACACATGTATACAAGAAGTCTTACAGCTAAACAGAGCCATTTACAACCAATTGTCCTGGATAATGGGAACCATCAAGATTCCAAACCACCATTAATAGCCCACACTTTGCATAATTACAATGGGACCTCAGAGTTATATGTCATATTTCTAGTTTCAGATACACGAAAGATACATTCATACAAATAGGATGATCACACTCAGTAGATTATAAGCTTTGTAACTATACCTTACAAGAAATCTTTTGCATATAGCATATTCCAGTTATATTCACCCTTATAAATATATTTTTATAAAAATATGGAGTACAATGTCACATTGTGATCCAGGAAATGGCCAGAATCCACCGGTTTCTTATCCCACAGTGGTCAGCTTCAAAACTCCATGCTGCATGTCTTTGAGAGCACCACATTCATTTGCCTCGACATCAGCTAGTAAAATACAGATTTTACACAAACAACAAATGGAAGGCTTGCCAGCCACCAGTTCTCATTTGCAACCCACACCTCATCCACAGCCACAACCTTTCTCCCTATACCTGTGCCGCTCATCCACATCCTCCACATCCAAATATAGTAGAGAGAGAAAAAGTTTGAAGCATGGGGCCTGGTGCAGGGCCTGAGGCCTGAACCAAAGTCTGTGAACCAGAGTAATATAATATAAATGGCAAAATAATAATATGCTAGATATTTATGTAAATACATTTCAGAAGGCTAGAACAGATACACTCCAATCTAGTAAAAGATAAGATGGTTTGATGGAACAATGTATAGGGATATTTTGTCAAAGATATCGGGAACAAGGGAAGGTAACAAGCAGATATCATGAAACACATCAGGTGGTATGTAAATTGTTTGTCTCAGTCAATAAATATTGGGGCACTTTGCCTATGTGTGGCCAAGGGACAACAGAGACTCCCACTGCTGACTGAACCGCTCCTTGGCACCGGGTGCTCGTGTGTTAGTTTACCTGTCACCATGGAGCCAGGGTGCTAGGACTGTGCCTCAAAGGCAATGCACCTGGCAGCATGCCTTTGTCACCATACTGTGCCTATCGTCTTTTTTTATGAGCTATTAGGGTTGCCAACATTGTTTTTAAAACATAAGGGACGGTTTTCTTAGTACCCCTGCACCACCCCTCCTCCCGATATCATTATCATTATTAATAATAATACCAAGAAGGACTCACCTGCATCCACCAGGGGTGTTTCTTGCTGGTTTTTGTAGCACAGATGGTGGTCTTGGCTGCCAGGACCAGGCTCCCTATCCGTCTCGCTCCTCCAGGCTGCAGCTGCAGCAGCCACCAACCAGCAGTTATGCTTCTCTGCTGGGGACATGGGCAGAGACTCTGTGAGCAGGGAGACTACACTCTGGAACTACTGATGCCCCGGCCAGACAGAGCCCCTTCCTGACCCCGGCCCTTCAACGCAGCCCCAGGGCACTCAGTTCCATCCACTTGCATAGGGAAAACAGATGGGGCTGCACTCAGGGGCTTGAGCATGATCCAGTCTACTTTCCCTGCCCAGCACTGAAGGGCCAGGGTCTGAAGCAGTGTGGAAAGATTCACCCATGTGTACTGATCCTCTGCTGTTGAAATATAGGAGAAACAGCACCCCCTACTGATTGAGTTTGGGACAGGCAATTTTCTATTTGAATGAGGGACGTTCCCTTGTTGATACCACTGGAGATTCCGGGATAGAAGAACTGAGCAGCTGGCACAGCTCCAGCAGCCTGAATAGCATGACATTCCAGCCTTCTACACTTAGCCACACCACCCACAAGTCTTTTGTCTCTGGATACTCCCTACCCATTTCAACTGCTGTGGGTTAGCTCACCTGACCACTCTGCTGCTGTGCTCACAGAAAACCTCCCCATAAAGTAAACATGTTATAATAGAGACAACTAGGAACAAACAGGAGGAGTTATTCAAGCTTTATGGTCTTATTGGAGAGTGAGGCTTCCTGTGACGCAGCAAGAAGTGACGGTTGATTTGTTTCTCTTGAAGTTTGCTCTGCCTGTGGGTCTGGATTTCCTCTCTTGTGTTTCCTGTCAGAACAGCAGACAGCTCAGCATAGGGACGGACAGCCATGCCCTCTCTCGTTCTCTGGATCCTGGCCCCAGACACCACCCTGTACAGCTGGAATCCTACTTCCTCCAGGGTGATGGCTCCTTGGCCCAAACCTGCCTTGGTCTCCTTCTGGCTCATGTCTCTCTGCTCCATCACCCTGGCTGGTAAGTGACACCTGTTCATAGAATCATAGAATATTAGGGTTGGAAGAGACCTCAGGAGGTATCTAGTCCAACCCCCTGCTCAAAGCAGGACCAATCCCCAGATTTTTGCCCCACATCCCTAAGTGGTCCCTTCAGGGATTGAGCTCACAGCTCTGGGTTTAGCAAGCCAATGCTCAAACCACTGAGCTATCCCCCCGATCATTCATTCCTGTGAACAGGAAGAACACTATCAAATATGACAGACAGCACAACTCGAGCAATGGATTCATGGGTACATCTGGCATGTTGTTTGACATAAACAAGTTAAACAAAACATCAGCATTCTGCAAGTCCAACCTCAGTCCCATTTCCTATCCCAGTCATTTTCCCCCAGGGCTGGGTGCTGCAGGGTCCCCTTGGGCTGGTGTCTTACATGCCTAGGTCCCGTTCCCATCCCAGACTCTCTCTTTCCTATAGGAGTTCACCATATCTCCTATCTCCAGCTCATCTCCCCGCAGGCGGCCTCTGGTCTGCCCAAGCGACTGCAAGTGATGAGGGTGAATGACCTGGTGCTCTCAGTCTATGACAGCAACACACGCAGGCGAGTTCCCCGCAATGGGTACAGCCCAGGGAACCAGGAAAGCCAGCAGTTCTGGAATGCACACACGGCTGGGTGCCTGGCCTGGGACTCCTGGGTGGAGTACCAGGGCCTGGTGCGGGATCTGAACACCAGCTCCCCAAAGGCGGGTGAGTTCCCATCCCTCAGAACTGGGAATAGTTGGGCAACTCAAAGGAGGTAGGAGGGAGCTGAGGGAGGGGACACGAGAGGGGAGCGACTTTCCTGATACATAGTGGTTAGAGTCAGGGAGGGAGGCTGGGATCCAGGACTTCTCAGTTGTTTTCTCAGCTCTGGGAGAGGAGTGGGGCCTGGTGGATTGCAGGGTGGGTAGTGCTGGGAGTCAGGAATCCTGAGTTCTGTGCATGGGAAAATTTCACCCTCATGCTGTCCCCTGGTGGCAGCTTCATGCTCAGTCGCTCACAAAGCCATTCTTCCCCCAGAGCCCTACTACATGCAAGTCCTAAAGACCTGTGAGCTGGACGATGCCACTGGTGCTGTCCGAGCTGTCACCAGATATTCCCTCAATGGGGAGGACATGCTGCAGCATCAGACTGATCAGAATCGCTGGTTCTCAGTGCACCCAGCAGCCTGGTAAGCGGCAGAGCGCTGGAACCGCGAGGGGGAGACTTCTGCTGTGCTGAACCACCTTCCACTGCAGCAATGCAGATTCTGGATGGAGATGTCTGTGCCATTCACCACTCAGAAGACAGATGACAGCTCTGCCAGTGCCCCTCGGTCTTGACCTGCAGTCCCCTGCTACCCCATTTCTTGTGACTAATATTGCTTCCTCGCCCTCCTCCCAGCCCAACCCTCAGTGCACGTGGCTTTCGTTCCAGAGACCCAAGACCAGCAGCAGCGCCTCATCTGCCATATGACTGGGTTCTATCCCCGTGACATCGAGGTGATCTGGGAGCAGGGGGGCCAGGTGGCCCTGGGGGAGCAGCTGACCAGCGGGATCTGACCAAATGGGGACCCCACTTTCCAGATCCAGGTTTCCATCGAGCTGGGACAGGAGGGGGTCAGCCCTGCAGAGCATGTGTGTGTGGTGAGACACAGCAGCCTGGGGGATGCGCCTCTGAGGGTGACCTGGGGTGAGTACTGGGGGTGGGGGCCAGAACAAGTGGAGCAGTAGGGAGAAACTAGAAATGGGGCCACTCCTACTGAGGGAGGAGATGGAAACAAGGGACGGGTGGAAAAGGGAGTTGGGAAGTGCAGAGGAACCCTTTTATGGGGTACCAGGATATGGGTAGGCAGAGAGAGGTACTAGGGGTAGGTAGAGACGTGTTTTGGGGGGTTGAAAGGGGAGGGGCAGGCAGAGGAGCACAATGGGGCGTTCAGAGGTGAGGGTAAAGCACAGGGGGTTTTGGGCAGCTGGCAAATAAAGAGGTGATGCAGAGAAGGGTTCTAGTGGGTCACAGAAGGGACGGGAAATGAGAGAGGGGGGCTCACAGACTGGGAGGGGAAGCACAGAAAGGGCTGTCTAGATGCAGGGCAGACACATGGGGATGGGTGGCTGGGAGGGCCAGTTCAACCAGGGGATGGAGGCACTAGTCCAGAGATATGAGGCAGGTGCAGGGGCAGGACCCAGGGGAAGTGAGAGGCAAAAGGGCTTTGGGGCACCATGGCTCAGTTTGTCTCGGGACATTTCCAGATTCCCAGGCCACAGGCCAACCTGGTATTCTGGTGATTGTTTCTGTCTGCATCCTTGCGCTGCTGGGAATTGGGGCCCTGGGCTGGTACCTGAGGAGGAGGCCAGGTGAGTGATGCCCCCACTTCCCTGCAGCACAGCTTGTGCCCTGCAGCACAGCATTCCCTAGAGCCACATTGGGATAATGGGGTCAGCACTGACTGGTGGGGGAGGGCGCCCCCTGCTGAACACCTACTCTGCAGCACTTGGTCTCCCAGCCAAGTACCAAGCCAGACTGGAGCCACATGGCCTATCCCTGGCAAAGGGGAGGTGCAGGAGGTGGAGAGTATCGAATAAGGCCAAAATCCCTGAAGTACAGAGTGGGAAGTGTGATGTTGCACTCCATATGTTTTATGGAAATATGCTTCTGAATGTGAATATGATGTAAATGGAATATGCTTGATGCAAATGGTACCTTGTATTGTGTCCTTACGAAGCTTGTAATCTACTAAATGTGTTCATCTTATTTGTTTGCATGTATTATTTCTATATGTGGAGTTAGGAGAATAAGATATAAACTTGTATCACTGTTGTAGTCACACCAGTGAGGACTGTCAATGAGGCGTTAGGATCTTGATGGGTCCCCTTGACTAAGACAATTGGTTGTAAATAGTTTATTTATCTTTAAGCCTTTTGTGTATGTGTGGGCTAAGCCAGGAAGAATGGAGTTTTAGAATCATAGTTGGAAGGGACCTCAGGAGGTCATCTAGTCCAATCCCCTGCTCAAAGGGAAGCCAATCCCCAGACAGATTTTTGCCCCACATCCCTAAATGGCCCCTTCAAGGATTGAACTCCCAAAGCCGGGTTTAGCAGGCCAATGCTCAAGCCACTGAGCTATCCCTCTCCTCTGTGTCTTACAGTGACATATGACCATGTCACATGATACTGGAATTCAGCTTAGTCTTCGTACTTTTCCATTGATGAGGCGGTGGTGGGGACCAAGCAGGGCCGGCTTTAGGCCTATTCCACCAATTCCCCCGAATCGGGCCCCGCGCCTAAGAGGGCCCCGCGCACTTCCCTAAGAGAATCCCTTCCCTGGCTAGAGGCACCTTTTTAATTTTTACTCACCTGGCGGCGCTCTGGGTCTTCAGCAGCACTTTGGCAGTGGGTCCTTCGCTTGCTCTGGGTCTTTGGCAGCAGTTCAGCGGCGGGTCCTTCAGTGCCGCTGAAGACCTGGAGCGAGTGAAGGACCCACTGCCGAAGTCTCGGAGTACCACCTGGTGAGTACAAGCCCCACGTGTTTTACATATGTGTGTGTGTGTGTGTGTGTGTGTGTGTTTTAAGTCATCCCCACTGGGGCCCAGTCTCAACTGTTCGAATTGGGCCCCGCACTTCCTAAAGCTGGCCCTGGGACCAAGCACAGACAAAAGATTCCCCACTTGTGCCAAAGTTATAAAAGAGGGTGGAACAGGAGAAAGGGGGCTACCAGTCAATAGAAAACCCCTGCTTACAACCTGAGATGTCTGCTGGAACTAACAAGGACTGTAGGAGGGGAAAGGATTGCACCCAGACTAGGAAGGCATCTAGTCTGTGAAAGAAGCTTATTGGAACATCTCTGAGGGTGAGATTTACCTGCAATCAGTTTCGTAATGTATTGGGCTTAGACTTGTGCATTTTTCCTTTATTTTCCTTGGTGACTCATTTTGTTCTGTTATTACTTGAAACATAAATCCTACTTTTTATACTTAATAAAATCACTTTAGATTATTAATAAACCCAGAGTAAATGATTGATACCTGGGGGAGCAAACAGCTGTGCGTATCTCTCTATCAGTGATATAGAGGGCAAACAACTGAAGCTTTATACAGAGTAAAACGGATTTAGATGGGGTTTGGATCACATAGGGAACTATGTGTCTGGGTGCTGGAGAGAAGTAGCCTGCTGAGCTGTTTTCAGCTACGTTTGCAGCTTTGGGGGCATGCCCGAGACCCTGGGTCTGTGTTGCAGCAGGTCCCCCCCTTACCTTATTGCTGGGCTATGCTCTGAATTACAGGTGTTCCCCCTGGCCCCACACCCCGGCATGTGGCTCCTCTATTTTTGTGTCTGCCAGTTTGCTACTTACCAGTAGAAAGGTCTTCACTGAAACATTCCAAAAAGGAACCATGTCTCATGACATGATAACTGCTTTAATTAATTACTTGAGTATTAAAGAGGAATGTCATAAATAGATGGTTAAGGGTTAATGCTTCTTTTACCTGTAAAGGGTTAAAATGTTCACCTAGCCTAGCTAACACCTGACCAGAGGAACCAATGGGGGAACAAGACGTTTCAAAAGGAACGAGGGAAGTTTTTCCTTTGTTCGAGAGTTTCACTTTCAGCCGGAGTGAAAAAGATCAAGGAACCAGTCTCTGACCAGAGTAGGAAGTTTTAGAAAGGAATAAATAGGTTTATGTTCATTTCTTTGTAGCCTGTCTTATGCAAATTGAGGTAGAATCAAATTGGGTATTTGAGGTTTTTTTTGTGTGTGTAACTAAATTTGTGCCCAGGGGAACATCCTCTGTGTTTTGAATCTGTTGTCTGTGAGAGTAGCTAGTATGCTAATCTCTCCCAGAGGGTTTTCTTTTACCTTTCTTTTCTTTAATTAAAAGCCTTTTTTCTTAATACCTGATTGATTTTTCCTTGTTTTTTAGATCCAAAGGGATTGGATCTGGACTCACCAGGGACTGGTGGGGGGAAAGGAGGGGAGATGGTTAATTTATCCGCATTTTAAGATCCAAGGGGTTTGGATCTGTGTTCACCAGGGAATTGGTGAAGTCCCTCAAGACTACCCAGGGAAAAAGGGGGTCCTTGGGGGTGGTGGCAGCGATACCAGATCTAAGCTAGTAATTAAGCTTAGAAGTGTCCATGCAGGTCTTCACATCTGTACCCTAAAGTTCAGAGTAGGGAAAGAATCTTGACAAGGAACAAAGATGATTTCAACTGTGATGCCTTCCACTCCATATTTCTATTGAACACATATTGCCAAATAATTGCCAAAATATTAGTGACACAACTGAACACCATTATCCCATGAATTATAAACACTGATGAGCTTGGTTTCATTAAAGGAAGATAGGGCTGCTGATAATATGAGAAAAATCACTCACTTGATCCACCAAACTCAGATGTCAGATGTACCCTCCATAGACTTATCTCTAGATGCAGAGAAAGCATTTGATAGGGTTGAGTGGCCTTATCTAATGACAGTCCTTAAAAAATACAGACTTTCAGCATTTTCCTTATTCCTGAACTGGGTCAATGTCTTATACAACTCTTCCCGCGCTTCACTTCAACTAACGGGAATTATTTCTCCCACTTTTCTGCTAAAAAGAGCACCAAGACAAGGCTGTCCCCTCTCACTCCTCCTTTTTAATCTCACGCTTGAACTCACTGACAAGCTACATACATCAGCACTCAGCCATTGAAGGTGTTTGTATAAACAGGAAAGAACACAAAATCAATTTATATGCTAAATGACGTTTTTGTACTATTGAAGAATGCCTCCTTCATAAATCTGATCACTATTGACCATAGCTGATGATCTCTTTTGGAAATATTTCTGATTTTTGCCTTAACTGGAATAAAGTAAATGTTATGAATATATCCAAAAGATCTATCCTTCTCAGTTTCAGCATTTTCCATTGCAAATATGCAAGTAAATGTTACTGAGGCCTTAAAATTTCTCCTAATCTTCCCAAAATTGTTTCTATAAGTACAGACTATATATTCAAAGAAATTTCCAAGGCTGTACAGAGGTGCCATCTCCCCCCACTATCCTTACTGGAGAGTACAGAAACAGTCATAATGAATATCTGGGCAAGAGTGTCTTATATCATCAGACCTTTCAGGGTCTCCCCATTGCTTTTGCTCAAATAAAGAGGCTTATCATCCCATTTATATAGGGTAAAAAAGAACCTTGCTTGTCACAGAAGACATTTAAAAAATCCTGGGAAACTGGAGGTATGGGGCTGTCAGAATTGTGTCTATATTATCTGGCATGCCAAATGGATCCTACTGTAAGTTCACTTTCCTCCAGTAGCTCTGTGTACACACCAACTTGGTTTGAGAGTGAAAAAAGCTTAGCTATGCCATTTGGTTCCCTCTCTTATTTCATATATCTTAAGATGCTACCCTCACCCTTAAGGAAAAAAATCCAAACTTGCATCTACAAGGGGCAACCTGAAGTGTGTTAAGATGATTACAGCATCATATTTTACTAATTCTCTCCTTGCACCACTATGGGATAATCCATACCTTAATATCGAGGCCAACACCGCAGTTAAAATAATTTGGAAAGAAAAAGAATTAACAAAAATTAAAGATATAATAAAAGATGATACATCAGTGTCCGTCATTCACCGGGGTGTCAAATATCAGCTACCTGTGTCACAGTTCCTTCTTTCGGTGGCTATGCCCCAGGTTTCCTGCTCTTACAGAGGTGATGAAGGGCCTGAGCACAGATGAGAGAGCCAAGATCTATGAGTTGCCTTTCAGGTGCCATGTGGGGACCAGAAGGTGAAGCGTGGTGGGACACTGAGCATCCTCTTCGAAGACTGGGACATAGTCTGCTGCATCATGGCTTTGAGAACAGACAAAGTCAGCTGTGACTCCCCCCTGCCCCGAATGCTGCAAGGGATTCTACTGACTCAGGATCCAGCTATTCCTAACCCCGATCGAGGTAGACGAGAGGAGGGGGTTTAATTCCACTGTAACCAGGATAAGAGATACCCCAAACTGATCTCCTTCTACTCCATCCACTGGAGGTGCTCAACTTCTTCTCTGGGGGCCTGACCTTCACCAAGGGCACCTGTCCAGAGGCTGCAAGTGTATCAAGACCCTGCACAACAACTCTGACTCTGTTACCAGATTTGCCTGTTACTTTGGGGTATGCTCATTTATTAGATATCAGAGGGGTAGCTGTGTTAGTCTGGATCTTTAAAAAGTGACAGAGTCCTGTGGCACCTTATAGACTAATAGATGTATTGGAGCATAAGCTTTCATGGTTGAATATCCACTTTGTCAGACGCATACGTGAATACAGGTCTATAAGGTGCTACAGGATTCTTGGTTTCATTTATTAGGGTTACTCTTCTGGGGGGCAGGGGAGGGTGTTCTGTAATTCTATCAACGTTCTGCTGCTGTCACTTGTGTTCTCATATGGAGCTTGACTTCTCCCTGCTGCAAGTTCCCTCCCAATGGAGTTTTCCTGCAAGACCTAGGTCCCCCAGGGCTGGGTTCTTCCAGCCCCAGAATCAGATGAACACACACACATAAACACATTAACATCATGTCTGAGAGGACTGGCTTAATCAGTGCTTCCAAGCTGAGCTGTTATAAGTCCCTGGACTCAGTAGGTTGGGTCGAGCAGCACCTCCAAGCTGTCACCCTCATATGCCCCAGGTTCAGCACATCCCTATCCCCCCTTTCACGTTACAATCGTTCTACTAATAGCCCAAATGATGAGCAAATCCCACAGGATTTTGGGGTGCTGCAGGGATCTTTAGCTTAGGTATGAGGAGCATTGCTGCAGAGCGAATGGGGAAGCCAAAAACTCCCATGAGGGGGAAAGGAGGGGAGGAGAAAGAACCAGTTTAACCATGAATGTTATTTATTGCCAAGTAAAGGGGAAGCCATACAAACAAAGCAGTTATACTATTAAATCTAACTTAAATTTGATTTAAAAAGTCAGGTTTAGAAAACGATAACTGATCACACAAGTCAGGGCCAGAAGGCTTTACCGAGAGAGAAAGAGGGGTGACGTTCCCCTCTGGTGTTATCTGGACCAGTGATCTGCTAGGTCACTCCAATCCTTGACTCTGGGAACCAGCGTTACCTCTGCTGTGAGAACCCTCACTCCTGGGCTGTTCACACACAGCCTCTGGCATGTAAGCTCCTCCTTGGATTGTGCAACTGAATGACACTAGTGAATATCTCCGGTCCCAGACACAACCCTAGGAACCTCTATCTTGCAGTGTCCAGTTATGCCCACTGGACGCTGCAAGCTCATATGATTTCATCTATTTAACAAAGAAATTGATATGTACCAGGCTTGTTATCCCAAGGGGAGTCTCTGACATGCTTCAAACCAAACACACTGCTTCAGGTAGAATAAACAAACAGATTTATTAACTATAAAGGTAGATTTTAAGTGATTATAAGTCAAAGCATAACAAGTCAGATTTGGTCAAATGAAATAAAAGCAAAAAGCATTCTAAGCTGATCTTAACACTTCCAGTGTCCTTACAAACTTAGATGCTCCTCACCACAGGCTGACTGCTCTTCATACAGGCACTCTCCTTTGATCAGCGTTTCAGCCGCTTGGTGGTGGTGGTGTCTGTAAATGTAAGTGGAAGAGAGAGAGCCTGGCAAATGTCTCTCCCTTTTATCATGTCCTTTCTTCCTTCTTGGCTTTGCCCCCCACTTCAGAGTCAGGCGAGTATTACTACGTCTCCCAGTCTGGGCTATGTTTAATGACATCATCGAGATAGGCAGCTGCATACTTGCCTTGTGGTTGCAACAGTTTGTCCATGAGCCATTGGAATGTAGCGGGGGCCCCATGCAATCCAAAGGGGAGGACGGTGTACTGATACAGACCTTCTGGAGTTGCAAAAGCCGTCCTCTCTTTGTCGGTCTTGGCCAGAGGGATCTCCCAATAGCCCTTGGTCAGGTGAAGGGCAGACATAAACTGTGCTTTTCCCAGTCTGTCAATTAGCTCATCTATCCGGGGTATAGGTTATGCGTCAAACTGGGACACCTCATTCTGTTTGCGGAAGTCATTGCACACTCATACTGCTGTCTGGCTTAGGCACTAAAACCATGGGACTTGACCATTGGCTATGAGATTCTTTGATGACTCCTAAGGTTAGCATTTTCCTGATCTCTGTCCTGATCTCTTCTCTTTTGTCCTTCGGGATCCGGTATGACTTGACATTCACCTTCACTCCAGGCTCTGTGAGGATGTGATGGTGAACCTCAGTAGTCCTGCCTCGCTTTTCTGAGAACACATCCTGGTTACATTTGATCAGTCTGATCACTTCCAATCATTGTTCCAGAGTTAACTCCAGGGATATTCCCACCTGGTCGGGCTGGTTGCTTATGGGGGATGGTGCCCCTAGTGCTACCACAGGAGCTTCTCTATCCTGCCATGGTTTCAGCAGATTTATATGATAGCTCTGCTCCAGTTTCCGGCAACACGGCTGTCATACCTTATAGTCGACTTCTCCTGTAGCTTCCATTATCTCGTGTGGCCTCTGCCACCTGGCCAGGAGCTTGCTCTCCTCTATGGGTATGAGCACCATTACCCGGTCTCCCATCTGGAACTTCCGGGTCATTGCTTGGTGATTGTAGTATGTCTGTTGCACCCTCTTTGCCTTCTCCATGTGTTTGCGCACAAGAGGGGTGACTCAGGCTATCCTGTCTTTCATCTGCAACTCATGTTCAACGACGTTTCTCCCTGTGTTTGCCTGTTCTTCCCAGCCTTCTTTGGCCAGGTCCAGTATGCCCTGGGGCGGCAACCAAATAACAGCTCAAAGAGGGAGAATGCAGTGGAAGCCTGAGGAACCTCCCATATGGCAAACAGCATGTAAGGCAGCAGGGCGTCCCAGTCTTTTCCATCGCAACTAACCACTTTACGTAACATGTTCTTCAATGTCCTATTAAAGCATTCGACAAAGCCATAAGTCCGCGGATGGTAGACCGATGTCCTGAGGGTCCATATGTGGAGCATTGTATATAGGTCCTTCATCAGCTTAGACACAAAGAGGGTCCCTTCATCTGTCAGGATCTCTTTAGGTATCCGTACTCTGGAAAAAATCTGGACTAATTCTTTGGCTATGGTCTTGGACATGGTGTTCCATAGGGGTACGGCCTTGGGGTATCGGGTGGCATAATCTAGTACTACCAGAATGTACTGATGGCCCTGGGCTGATTTCTCCAATGGCCCTACTAGGTCCATAGCTATTCACTCAAATGGGATCCCAATAATTGGCAGAGGTACCAAAGGGGCCCTTAAGTGTAGTCAGGGCCCATGTATCTGGCATTCTGAACAGGGTGTACAATATCGCCAGACCACCGCATAAATGCCAGGCCAAAAAAACCTCTGTAGAATCTGATCAAGGGTCTTCTCTACCCCTAGATGGCCCCCGAACAGATGGCTGTGGGCCAGATCCATCACGCCCCTCCGATGCTTCTGTGGGACCAAGAGTTGTTCTACAACCTGCTCTTGAACCCAGACTACTCTGTATAGCAGATCTTTCTTAATCACATAATATGGCCCTGGGCCCTTAACTCTCCCCTCCATGGGGACCCCATTGCCTTGATTACTTCTTTACGAATATTGTTGTATATTGGAACATTGGCCTGATCCTGACCAAAATTCCCAAGTGCGGTCCCCATTTGTCCAAACTCAGGGGTGTCTACCTCCGTCTCCCTCTCGGGGAAAGTCCCCGGGGAACCAGGTCCAACAATAGGGTTGTTGTTCGCTGGCCCAGTCCTGCTGTCCATTGAGCCACCTCTTTCCCCTACAAGCGTAGACTTCTGGTACTGGATCAGGCTCCTTGTCCTCCTCCTTTTATCCTCCATCCATTCTCTCTGAGTCTTCTTAAGCTTCCCCAGCAGGGAGAACAAATCCTGACCAAATTTACAGAAGGCCGGGGGGAGGGGGAGGATAGGAGGGCGTTAACTATCTGGGCCATCCCCTGGGTCCCAGGGTCTTTATTTTCTTCTACCTCATCCCTGAGGAGTAGGCTATCAAATCCCAGGAAGTCTCATCTGACAAGGACTGGATAGGGGAGATTCGGAACTACTCCCACAGTCACCTTAGTGAGGTTTCCGAGAACGTCTGTTTTTACAGGGATGGTTGGATAATAGTTGACATCCCCATGCACACAGGATATTCCTGAGTGCTTGGCCCAGGATAGTTAGTCCAGCCTGACCAGCTTCCCCGAGACCAAAGCGATCGCAGTTCCCGAGTCTACTAACGCTGTGGTCTCTATACCGTTCATCTTAACAGGCCTAGTGTATCTATGAGGAACCATCGCAACCCCGACTAGACTTATTAGATGACATGGTCCCCCTATATCTCCCAGTTCACATTGCATGGGCTCTTCTAGATTTGGAATTGAGCAGCGATATGCCCCAATTCACGGGCAGCCCCCTATTTTTCAGGCTGCTGGGCTTTCTCCCCCGAGTCTTTCTCCCCCAGTCCTCAAGTCTCTCCAGGACCGCCAGCTGCTCTTCCACCTCTTTCCTCCCCTCCATAGTCCGGTCTGGGGCTAGAGCAAACTGGGACCTCAGCGCAGAGACTTGTCTCTGATTCTGGTGCCTTCCTTCCCCGGTGGCCCAAGAAAGTTCTTGGGCTGCTAAGTGTCTCTCTATGAGGGCAGCTAGTTCATCATAGGAGGAGGGATCATTTTGGCAGACCCACCCTCGTATGTCCAATGGCAATTCCCTCATGTACTTGTCCAGCTCTAGGATTTCCACTACCTTCTCTGGCTCATGGGTCTCGGGGTGGAGCCATTTCTGGGCGAGCTGGATTAAGTCAAATAGCTGGGACCTCAGTGCTTTGTTCTTGTCCTGGTATTTCCACTCGTGGAAGTGCTGGGCCCTTATGGCAGGTGTCATGCCTGACCTCACCAGTATTTCTGCCTTCATGTGGGGGTAAACCATAGCTGTTTCTGTGGTCCTGTCAAAATAGGCCTTCTGGGCCTCCCCACACAGAAATGGAGCCAGGCTTCCCGCAGTGCCGTCCTCTCGAACGTGAGGAGATATGCCACTATATTGTTGTCTGTTGTCATTTTCTGTAAATAGTTGCTTGCCTGCAGTGGCCAGGTTCCCTGGGGCCAGTGCGTCAGGGCTTTCAACTGGTTCATTACTTCATTCAGGGTGGCTTGATCTTGGGCTGCCTGGTTCATCAGTAATTGGTTTGTCTCCTGTTGGACGCATACTGACTGTTGCTGGGCAGTCTCTGCACCCTGGTAGCCTCTTGCTGGGCCTCAGTGTTTGCTACATCCTCCATTTGTGTGTGTGTGTGTGTGTGTGTGTGTGTGTGTGTGTGTGTGTGTGTGTGTGTGTGTGTGTGTGATTTACCCTGCCCTGAGATGGCTTGCCACAGAGCTTCACTCACTCACCTCATCACATCCCACCCCTGACACCACGTTTGGCAAACTACCTTCTTCTCCTCAGCAGGCTCAGTCCTTTTTAGCCTTGGAGACACAGGCTTGGGCATGGCAAATCCTTCCAGGTAGCACCGGGTCCAGCTATTCCTTTCCTCAGTCAGTCTCTTGTGTTAGATTTCCTTCCCTTCTGAGGAAGGAGTGTTGCCTTCCTTCCTGGGAGGTTTTGGTGTCTTGCTGCACCCAACCTACTGGCAGCTTCCTGCTTCTTTCATTCTCTCGCTCTCCCTTGTTCCACGCAGAGGAGGGTTAAAAAAGGTCTCAAGCAGTTGGAGCCAGCTGAACCTAATTAGTTCTCTAGTAACCTCTTACATAAGAACATAAGAACGGCCGTACTGGGTTAGACCAAAGGTCCACTCTAGATCAGTATCTGTCTACCGACAGTGGCCAATGCCAGGTGCCCCAGAGGGAGTGAACCTAACAGGCAATGATCGAGTGATCTCTCTCCTACCATCCATCTCCACCCTCTGACAAACAGAGGCTAGGGACACCATTCCTTACCCATCCTGGCTAATAGTCATTAATGGACTTAACCACCATGAATTAATCCAGTTCTCTTTTAAATGCTGTTATAGTCCTAGCCTTCTCAACCTCCTCAGGCAAGGAGTTCCACAAGTTGACTGTGCACTGTGTGAAGAAGAACTTCCTTTTATTTGTTTTAAACCTGCTGCCCATTAATTTTGTTTGGTGACTCCTAGTTCTTGTATTATGGGAATAAGTAAATAACTTTTCCTTATCCACTTGCTCCACATCACTCATGATTTTATATACCTCTATCATATTCCCCCTTAGTCTCCTCTTTTCCAAGATGAAAAGTCCTAGCCTCTTTAATCTCTCCTCATACGGGATTTGTTCCAAACCCCTAATCATTTTAGTTGCCCTTCTCTGAACCTTTTCTATTGCCAGTATATCTTTTTTGAGATGAGGAGACCACGTCTGTATGCAGTATTCAAGATATGGGTGTCCCATTGATTTATATAAGAGCAATAATATATTCTCCTTCTTATTCTCTGTCCCCTTTTTAATGATTCCTAACATCCTGTTTGCTTTTTTGACTGCCACTGCACATTGTGTGGACATCTTCAGGAACTATCGATGATGATTCCAAGATACTTTTCCTGATTAGTTGTAGTTAAATTAGCCCCCATCATATTGTATATATAGTTGGGGTTATTTTTTCCAATGTGCATTTCTTTACATTTATCCATATTAAATTTCATTTGCCATTTTGTTGCCCAATCACTTAGTTTTGTGAGATCTTTTTAAAGTTCTTCACAGTCTGCTTTGGTCTTAACTATCTTTAGCAGTTTAGTGTCATCTGCAAACTTTGCCACCTCACTGTTTACCCTTTTCTGCAGATCATTTATGAATAAGTTGAATAGGATTGGTCCTAGGATTGACCCTTGGGGAACACCACTAGTTGCCCCTCTCCATTCTGAGAATTTGCCATTAATCCCTACCTTTTGTTCCTTGTCTTTTAACCAGTTCTCAGTCCATGAAAGGACTTTCCCTTTTATCCCATGACAACTTAATTTACGTAAGAGCCTTTGGCGAGGGAACTTGTCAAAGGCTTTCTGCAAATCTAAGTACACTATGTCCACCGGATCGCCCTTGTCCACGTTTGTTGACTCCTTCAAAGAACTCTAAGAAATTAGTAAGACACGACTTCCCTTTACAGAAATCATGTTGACTTTTGCCCAACAATTTATGTTCTTCTATGTGTCTGACAATTTTATTCTCTACTATTGTTTCAACTTATTTGCCCGGCACTGACATTAGACTTACCGGTCTGTAATTGCCAGGATCACCTCTAGAGTCCTTTCTAAATATTGGTGTTACATTAGCTATCTTCCAGGCATTGGGTACAGAGGCTGATTTAAAGGACAGGTTACGAACCCTAGTTAATTGTTCCGCAACTTCACATTTGAGTTCTGTCAGAACTCTTGGGTGAATGCCATCCGGTCCCGGTGACTTATTAATGTTAAGTTTATTAATTAATTCCAAAACCGCCTCTAGTGACACTTCAGTCTGTGACAGTTCCTCAGATTTGTCACCTACAAAAGCCAGCTCAGGTTTGGGAATCTCCCTAACATCCTCAGCCATGAAGACTGAAGCAAAAAATCCATTTAGTTTCTCCGCAATGACTTTATCGTCTTTAAGCGCTCCTTTTGTATCTCGATCATCAAGGGGCCTCGCTGGTTGTTTAGCAGGCTTCCTGCTTCTGATGTACTTAAAAAACGTTTTGTTATTTACCTTTGGAGTTTTTGGCTAGCCGTTCTTCAAACTCCTCTTTGGCTTTTCTTATTACATTTTTACACTTAATTTGGCAGTGTTTATGCTCCTTTCTATTTACCTCACTAGGATTTGACTTCCACTTTTTATAGGAAGTCTTTTTATCTCTCACTGCTTCTTTTATACGGTTGTTAAGCCACAGTGGCTCTTCTTTAGTTTTTTTTACTATGTTTCTTAATTTGGGGTATACATTGAAGTTGGGCCTCTATTATAGTGTCTTTAAAAAGCACCCATGCAACTTACAGGGATTTCACTTTAGTCACTGTACCTTTTAATTTCTGTTTAACTAACCCTCTCATTTTTGCGTAGTTCCCCTTTTTGAAATTAAATGCCACAGTGTTGGGCCATTGGGATGTTCTTCCCACCACAGGGATGTTAAAAATTATTATACTTTGTTCACTATTTCCAAGTAGTCCTGTTATTATTACCTCTTGGACTAGCTCCTGCGCTCCACTCAGGACTAAATCTAGAGTTGCCTCTCACCTTGTGGATTCCTGTATCAGCTGCTCCAAGAAGCAGTCATTTAAAGTATCGAGAAATTTTGTCTCTGCATTTCGTCTTGAGATGACATGTTTCCAGTCAATGTGGGGATAATTGAAATCCCTCACTATTATTGGGTTCTTAATTTTGATAGCCTCTCTAATTTCTCTTAGCATTTCATCATCACTATCACTGTCCTGGTCAGGTGGTCAATAATAGATCCCTAATGTTATATTCTTATTAGAGCATGAAATTACTATCCATAGAGATTCTATGGAACACGTGGATTCACTTAAGATTTTTACTTCATTTGATGCTACATTTTCTTTCAAATCTAGTGCCACTCCCCCCACCCCTCCTGCACGACCTGTTCTGTCCTTCTGATATATTTTGTACTCTGGAATGATTGTGGCCCATTGATTGCTCTCAGTCCACCAGGTTTCTGTGATGCCTATAATATCATTATCCTCCTTTATCACGAAGCACTCTAGTTCACCCATCTTTAGACTTCTAGCATTTGTGTACAAGCACTTTAAAAATTTGTCACTGTTTATTTGTCTGCCCTTTTCTGATGTGTCTGATTCTTTATGTGAATGTTTCTCATCTGATCTGGCCCTTACATTATCCTCTTCCATCCTCTGCTGCTGACTATAACTCAGAGAATCTCTATCAATAGACTCTCCTCTTAGAGAAGTCTCTGTCCGATCCATGTGCTCCTCTGCAGCCATTGGCTTTCCCCCATCGTCTAGTTTAAAAACTGTTCTGCAACCTTTTTAATGTTAAGAGCCAGCAGTCTGGTTCCACTTTGGTTTAGGTGGAGCCCATCCTTCCTGCATAGGCTCTCCCTATCCCAAATGTTTCCCCAATTCCTAATGAATCTAAACCCCTCCTCTCTAGACCATCGTCTCATCCACACATTGAGACTCTGAAGCTCTGCCTGCCTACCTGGCCCTGCGCATGGAACTGGGAACATTTCTGAGAATGCCACCATAGAGGTACTGGATTTCAGTCTCTTTCCTAGCAGCCTAAATTTGGCCTCCAGGACATCTCTCCTACCCTTCCCTATGTCATTGGTACCTACATGTACCACGACCACCGGTTCCTCTCCAACACTACACATAAGTCTATCCAGATGCCTCGAGATCCGCAACCTTTGCACCAGGCAGGCAAGTCACCATATGGTTCTCCAGGTCATCACAAACCCAGCTATCTATGTTTCTAATGATCGAATCTCTCATTACTAACACCTGCCTTTTCCTAGTGACTGGAGTTCCCTCCCCTGGAGAGGTAACCTCAGTGCGAGAGGCAACCTCAACACCATCTGGAAGGAGGATTCCAACTATGGGAAGGTTTCCCTCTGCTCCCGTTGTCTGCTCTGCTTCCCTGGGCCTTTCATTCTCCTCAACAGCACAGGGACTGTCTGACCAGAGGTGGGACAATTCTACAGTGTCCCGGAAAGCCTCATCAACATACCTCTCTGCCTCCCTTAGCTCCTCCAGTTCTGCCACCCTGGCCTCCAATGTCCGTACATGGTCTCCGAGGACCAGGAGCTCCTTGCACCGACTGTACACATATGCCACCCGCCCACTGGGCAGGTAATCATACATGCTGCACCCAGCGCAATAAACTGGATAGCTCCCACTCTGCTGCTGGGCTTCTGCCTGCATGGTCTCCTAGTTAATGAAAGGGATCAGTTTAACTATCAAAAGCAGTTGCTTAAAGTTCTTGTAAGAGGTTCTCTTAGGCCATTGAATTCGATGGATGAAGCAGAAACATGCAAATGGCATTGCTTGGTTAAAATCCAAGATGTGCTTTCTTGCGGTCAAGTTAGAAAGTGCAGATGCAACAGGGGAACTTTCAGACCCTGTAATTAAAGAAACACCTAGAGATGCAATCTCTGAAAGGAGGTTTCATCACTTCTTCTCAGCCTGGTAAGATTCAGACAGGAGAGAGCAGGACATGTGGCATGTCCACGTGTCTGGTAGAACTTCTCAGTTTTCTAGCTTCACTGGTGGCTTCAGCAAAACTCTGGAGTTCACCATTCTGATGCTGTTTTTGAGTTCATTGGAGGATGGCAATCCTCTTATTTTCTGTTGGACGCTTACCAAGACTCAAAGATTTCTCGTTTTACTCTCTCTGCTGCTTCCATCACTAGCCAGTAGATGGCAATAATGCATCAACATTCTCTGTCATTCTTCCCTTATCTGAGGCTCTTTATGGTTAGAGCAATGGGGATCACTGCCAGGGGTTCAATGGATGGATGGGGAGGGAAGCAGGGATGGAGACTTGCAAATGCACAGGGAGAGAGTGAGGAACAGATGGCAGGATGGATTGATAGAAGAGTGTGGATGGAGAGGGAGGGAAGGACGGATAGAAGGGGTGTATGGACATAAACACATTTCAGAAGGAAAGTGCCAGAACATCCTAATACAAGGTAAACACCCCCAATATAAGTTAAACACACTCCCTGAAGATGATACAGGGACACACCGACCCCTCCTAAAAATGAGATCAAGATGACAGGGTGATGGAATGAAATGTTTTGAGCAAACCAGCAAGTACAAGGTAAAGGGGGGTAACTAACCACATCGCAGGGGCAATACATAGCTTGTTTGAATCAGTGTATAAAAGAGGGGTCACAGAAGGCGTGTTCTTGTTCGGCTGAGTGGGGAGCAGGAAGTCCCTCACGGAGTCGAGTCCATAGTCTCGGGCACACATGTATGCGTGTACCTGTAGCATATATACGGCACTAATACCGTGCTTTGTCGGCAATAAATCTGTCTGAGCGTCTTCGCCACTGAACCCAGTCTGTGGTCTTCTGGGACAGTTCGATAGAAATCTGCTGTACTGGCTACCTGGCCAGAGCTGGTGCAGCACACACTGTGAACACACATGCAGCCAACAGCTGACAACACTGGTGACCCCGACCGGTGATCTGGTAAGTCGGTGAGCTGCCCTCTGTAGGAATCGCGATCTAACATGGCAGAAAGCTATGAGCGAGGGAATCCCCATATCTGCTGCATGCAAATCCTTACAGAGTTTGATGGGATATGGATGCACTGGGATGTCAGCAAAGGATGTCTATATGATTTTAAAAAGATAGTGGGAAAGAAATATAGAATGGAATCTGTTAGGCTAGGGCAGAGACTGCAGACTTGGAAAATAATAAGAGTAAGTTCTCATTGCAGGGAAATCTCACAGCAGGCTTGACTGGTTGTCTGTTCATTTCTTTGGAACATCAGTAGCTCTCTGTCCACCTTTCCTCTCAATATCCAGCTGTCTGTCTTTTTATCTGCCACATCCACCCATCCAATCTTCTTCAACATCTATTCATGATCAATTCAGCCATCCTTTTGCAATATCCATCCCTCCATCCATCCTTCTGCAACATGCATATGTCTTCTCATTTGCCATGTCCACCTGTCCAATGTTCTGCAGTATCTATCCATCATCTGTCACCCATGGGTACATCTTTTCCCATTATCTTGTGGCATAGGGTCATTCTTTGTTCACTTATTTATGCCAAGCATTTCTTAAGCCAGTGGTTCTCAAACTTTTGTACTGGTGACCCCTTTCACATAGCAAGTCTCTGAGTGCGACCCACCTTATAAATTAAAAACACTTTTTTATATATTTAACACCATTATAAATGCTGGAGGCAAAGCAAGGTTTGGGGTGGAGGCTGACAGCTCGTGACCCCCCCATGTAATAATGTTGCGACGCCCTGAGGGTCCTGACCCCCAGTTTGAGAACCCCTGTCTTCAGCCTATGGCATAGTATGACTAAGCTAAAATGTTACAGGCCTCAACCAGTAGGTCTTGCATTTAAGCCCTCCTTACTTAGATACCTAGTACCTAATTATCCCTTCTAACTACTGCTCAGTCTTATTCTTCTATAACACTACAACGTAACTCTATTTACCATACAGAGATTATATATGACATCACATGCTAGTTGACCATAACATCACACAATAAATGAACAATCAACTAAAATCATTGGCTATCCATCCATCCATCCATCCATCTCTCCATCCATCCGCAACACCAGCAAGCCAACCATGCCTCTGCGACACCCAGCTATCTCTCCACTCATGCTGGAGGAGATGGACTCTCCCTTCTAAGGCTGCAGCTTGCACAGTTTTCTTGATCCACAGGATGCATTTGGAGACCTTGGTGAACGCGTGGGGTGCTGACTCACTAGGTTTGCCATAGGAGACAATGCCCTGGGCCTTCCCCTCACAGATAGGGGGCCCCCAGAGTCGCCCTGAGAAGCAAACACCAGGTGTGGGGTTACCGATGTCCAAGCAAAGGGTGGGCTGTATTATCTAGTCATGGTCTTGAAATCCACCTCTGTACCCCGCTTCCTGGGGACTCACAGTCAAGTTATTCCCAGGATGTCCCCCACTCCCAGGGCTCACACTCCATGGTCCAGGGATCCAGCTGGCCCCTGTCCCTGATTTCTAGGATCTGGCCAGTTCCCATGTCTGATTTCTAGCATCCATCCCCAATTCTTTAACCTGCTCAGTTCCTGTCCCTGATTCTTGCCTGATTTCCAATGTCTGGCTGACTCCTGCTCTTTATTTCTAGGATCTCCTGCTGGTTTCTCTGAACCACTCCTGGGTTCTTGATTCAGGAATTCTCCTCTCTGTCTTCTAGGATCCAGTTGATTCCCAGCCCTGATTTCTAGAATATGTCCCTCAATATTAAGATCTATCCCAGATTTCCAGAATGTGGCTGATTTTTGTCCCTGATTTCTAGAACATGTTGAACATCCAGCTGATTTCTGTCACTTGCCAGTTCCTGTCCCAAATTATTAGGATCCATTCCTCATTTAAAAGACTGCTAGTTCTAGCCTCTATTCCTGATTCCTAGGATCTGGCCAGTTTTGGTCCCTAATGTCTACCCTCCATCCTTGAGTCCTGGGATCTAGTCAGTTATGGTTCCTGGTTGACAGGATCTGCCTGGCTCAGCATCGATCCTGGCTCTCTCCATTCTGCCCAGCCCTATCAGTTTCCAGTTCTAGCAGCTCCTTGCCCTGGGTACCACGTGCCCCTGTCCCACACTCACCTGGAATGATGCCTTCCTCTCCTGGGGGTCCCCCATGCACAACGTTCTGGACGGGGCATAGTGTGGATAATGCTGAGACAGACCCATGCCCCTGCTCATGACCTTCAGTTCCACCTCCTGCAGGGTTGGGGCAGGCCAGGCACTTGCCTCTGTGCTAATCAGGCCCCAGCTGGCCACGCTATACACAGCCCCCTCCCTCACCTTCACTGGGGCAGGGGGATGGTGCCCACAGTCTTGGTCAGATTGGGCTTGTGCCTCAGCTGTGATGGAGGAGAGAGAGAAGGGAAATCCATCTTCTCTTGGAGGATGAATCCTGTCCTAGGGGGATGGGGCCAGATGGGAACAGATGGGGCATCCCCATGACAAGTGTGCAACACTGTGATGTCATGTGCTCACTGGGACATGGGGGGGAGATGGAATGGGGCAGTATGTACAGCAGTGTGAGGTCACTGAGGGCGGGGTGATGGAATGGGAGTGGTACTTGCAGCAGTGTGAGGTCACTGGTGGTGGGGTGATGGGATGGGGGCAGTACCTGGAGCAGAGTGAGATCACTGGGGGTGGGGTGATGGGATGGGGTGGTGCCTGCAGCAGTGTGAGGTCACTGGAGGCGGGGTGATGGGATGGGGCAGTACCTAGAGCAATGTGAGGTCACTGGGGGTGGGGTGATGGGATGGGGGCAGTGCCTGCAGCAGTGTGAGGTCACTGGGGGTGAGATGATGAGATTGTACCTGTAGTGATCTGACATCCCTGGGAGCAGGAAGATGCAAAGACCTGGTACCTGAAGCAGTGTGAGGTCACTGGGGGCGGGGTGATGGGATGGGGCAGTACCTGGAGCAATGTGAGGTCATTGGGGATAGGGGGATCATATGGGGATGGTACCTGCAGCAGCATGATGTCATTTTCATCTGTCTCATCATTGTATTCTGGGTGGGTGATTCCCAATGTCCTGCCTCCCCAGTTCATCTATTTGAACGCTGTGGGCCCCCAACACACAGTGATGTTGCTGTGAAATACAAGGGGATGCAGGTGCTGCAGGGAGGCCAATACAATGGATTCAGTCATGGGCCGTTAACTTCCTTAAAAGTGGGTGGGTCTAACAGTTGTCCTGTTCTCAGGATCAGTGTACAGAAGCCATTATAAGCTTGTTTAGGTAACAAGGAAGCTGAATCACTAGAATCACCACCAATCACACAGGCCTGGGCTAAACTTAAAACTTAGCTATGTAGGCCAGGAGTGGGAAAACCCCATATCCTTACCCAGCGAAGCTATGCTGGGAACCCCCTAGTGTCGAGGTAGCTCTGTTGATGGAAGAGGGTCTCTGTCGATGTAGCTAACATCGTTTGGGGAGGTGGTGTTCCTACACCAGCAGAAAAACCCTGCTTGTCAGAGTACGCTGCATCAGCTCTAGGGCGCTGGGCTGATACAGGCTGTGTCATGTGGACATAGTCACAGGCACGTCAGAGACGTAGAAGCTGAACCGTTTCACCCAAGCGGTTTCCCTGAGGACCGACCTAGCAAACACAGGGGCTGGGGGCATTGACCAGTGGAGTTGTGAGTGTCTGACAGAAGCAGCAAAAAGACCAGAGAAGTTGCCAGAGAAGGCACCAGGCACATCCCACTGGCCCGCAGATGGCTTGGCCATGGGGCACCCCACACGGTGGCAGGGGAGATGGTGAGGAGAAGCTGCCTACTTTCAGAGCCCCCAGGATTGCAGTATTGGGGAAGCAGCCTCAGGCCCTTCCACTGAGCCATGTGCAGGCTCTGCTCCCTATGCCCCCCATCACTCAGCAGCCCAAGTCCTGGGGGGCAGGAGAATGGCCATGGGAAGCAGGAGTAGCAGCAGCAGCATCTGCACCAGAGCAGGGAAGGAGAAGGTGCTTCACATGCAGCCCTGGGGGGTTTATAGACACAGCTGGGGGAGGTGGGGACAGGAAACCTCAACGTCAAACTATCTGCTCTCTGGCTCTCTGGACACCTCCCCACATAGGCTGTGGGGAGGGTCAGGCCCTGCTGAGTCTGCACATCTGGGCATCTTCTGGGATGCTCAGTGCCTGGAGCCGGGCACAGCTGAGGCTGGGCCATGCCCCACCGTGCCCAGCTGGGGCCCTGCAGCCTTTGTCTCCATGCACATCTGGTGCTGAGCTGGGGGATGTGAGTTCACTGCTAACAGCAGAGACACTAGAGTCTCTCCCCACCTATAATTATAGTGGGGACTGTGGTTAACCTGAACTCATCATAGTTGCAGATGGGAACCTGGCCCTTTGATCCTTTTCAGGTCTCCTTGCACCATGAGAGAGACGGGGGAGGGTCTGAGGACAGAGACCAGATGTTGCACTTCAGGGTGTTGGTGACAGCAGGTCCTCTCACATGTACAGTGCTGAGGCTGGGAAAATACAACCTGCTGAGTCAGCCAGTTCTCTTCCCTGTGGCCAGATGGGAGCCAGTGTCCTGTAGAGGGGAAAGGGTATGTCCCATTCCCTGCCCCATCACCAAGCTGGGGTCAATGGGCTGCAGCTACACTGGAGTCAATAGGGCAGATCCCCATGTATTATCAATCAGCCATGACTCCATTAGTGTCAATGGGGCCAGATCCCCAGGTGGGGTCAATGGGACATAGCTCCACTGGGGTTAATGAGGCCAGATCCCCAGGTGGGGTCAATGGGATATAGCTCCACTCGGGTCAATGGGGCCAGATCCCAGCTGGGGTCAATGGGACATAGTTCCACTGGGGTCAATGGGGCCAGATCCCAGCTGGGGTCAGTGGGGTGTGGCAGTGCAATAACCTGCAGTGTAACCGTCAGTGGTTAGAGATCTCCCAAGCGGTGGGAGAACCCCACAGCAGGGCCACCCAGGGGATTTAGGGGGCCTGGGGCAAAGCAATTTCGAGGGCCCCATCTGTAAAAAAAAGTTGTAATACTATAGAATACTGTAGTCCTGTGGGCAGTGGCGTTGCCAAGTTCTAACATCAGGGGGAGTGAATACATAAAAAAAGGCACCACCCAACATATCAAATTACTAATTACATCCACTCCCTCCCACTTCCTGCCCCCCTCAGAATCCCCAACACCCCTCTGCTCCTTGTCACCTGACTGCCCCCTCCTGGGACTCCTGTCCCTAACTGCTCCCCTAGGACCCTACCTCCTACCTGTCCCCTGACTGCCCCGACTCTTATCCACAGCCCTGGCCCCAGAAGGACTGCCAGGACTCCCACACTTATCCAACCACTCCCCGCCCCCTGCAGGACCCCCAGTATACACCAAGACACACCCCATAATCCAAAGTGTGTGTGTGTGGAGGGGGGCGAGGGGACCACGCACACCTCCTGCCATTGAGGGTACATGAGCGGCTGCTTCTGCCTTAGCACCTGGATTTAGTATTTAGCCAGACGCCTTTGCGAGCAGGCAGAGGGATACTGTTATCAAAGGAAGCACTTGATTTTTAGAGTCTGATCCAAACAGACCCAGCAGAGAACCCAACAATAGCTCTGCCTCTGCCATCCCAGCACAGAGCCCATAAAGAAGAGAGGCGGAGATGTGCTTAATCCAGTGCATGGGGTGGAGAGGGAGTACAGACAAGGGACGGGGCATGGAGAAAAACCACAGAGATGGAGAGAAGAAGAAAGTGAGGAAGGAGAAGAAGCCAGGAGGCTGCGTCTCTGGAGGGAAGGCCTGGGGGAGGAGCATTCGGATGCAGCATGTTAATGAGACCCTTGCAAACACAAGGGAAAGAAGCAGGGAAGGGATTGCAGAGGACAAGCCGGGCTACTCACTCAGTCTCCCCTGTGGGGCCCTGTGGCATTGGGTAGCAGGGCCCAGGAAATGAAAATCTCTTAACCACACAGAATTGTTAACTGCTCCCAAATTCTTTTGTGCCATGGCTGCAAGCTTAGAAGAGCTTAAGCTGTGAGAGGCAGGGACTTCCTCAATACATCTCTCTTGTGCGGTGCCTCAAGCAGGTTTGCATTGTATGACTGATAGAAAAGGCCTGCTAAGAATCAAAAGGCCTGCTAAGAATCAAAAGGCCTGCTAAGAATCAAAAGGCCTGTGTCTTGCTCTTGCTCTTTCTGCTTATAGCTAAAGGATGGGCCTAGCTAGAGGATGAGCCTAGGGATTTGAATAATGGACGGGACCAGGGAATCAAGGACGGGGCATGTATTTAATCTTACATTTAACCATGTTAGCTATTTACTAATTGGCCCGCTTGGCACAAAAGTGTATGCAGCTGCTTTCTCATGTATCCTCAAAAGATATTTGATGCCAGGGGTCAAAACATGTACCTTATCTTCCCTTCAAAATGATAAATGTATCCGCAACAGATGTGTCCTGTATCCCCCTCCCCAAAATAATCCATGTATTCTGTGTAACCTGTTATCTATAGGTCAGTAAAGTGACGTAAACTAAGTTGTTTGTTGCTGATTATAAAAGGGGCTCAGGTCGCCCATGTAAGGTGTGTTCTTCTCTGGCATTAGTCGGGAAGAAACACCCGCTCAGCTGAACGAAAATAAAGGTGTGGTACCCGTCTTCTTGTTCTCCGTGCCTCCTTGGTGTAATTAGGTAAGCTCCAGGGGGAAACGGGCCCTATTTGGCCAACAACTGGCGACTCCGCCGGGACTTCTCTCCCTGTAGAGGGCGCTGACCGGCGACCGAGGGCGACTCCGAGGAGTGGCCACCTCGAGCCACTGGTTTGCTCGAGCCTCGGGTCGTCCCAATCGGTCGGGACGGCTGCGTCCTCTCTAAAGAGAACTCCTAGACGACACGGAGGCGAGACGGTGCCAGAAGAAAGGGGAAGGTCCAACAGCCGGACGCGGCCACTCCGGGTGGTAAGTGCGTTTTACCTCTTGGGTTTAAAGGATGTAACGCCCCCGCAGTGTGATTGGACCTCATAGGTGATCCTAGTGTGGAAGGATATTGTGGGTGTTTAAAGGTTATGCTAAATAAGCCAGGCAATAGTTAATGAATAATACCACTAATTTCACAAGCCCCTGGGCTGTATTGGATAACTACTGGGACATAGAACAGCCCCAGGGCTTGTTTCTGTTTCTGGGGGGAGTATTGCTTTTCTTCATATTAATGTTATATTGGAAGCCACAACTGTGATAACCAGGTCTAGGACTTAAACCGACTCTAGCCGCCCTGAGACTCCTGCAAGGGGAAACCCCGTGACCAGGATATCTCAATCGCAAGGGGGGTCGGTCGAACCCGTGACCAGGTTTAATTACACACAAGCATAATGGGGTCCGGACAAAGCACTTACGCTGGAACACCCTTGGAATGTATGTTAAATAATTGGAAGGCGTTTAGACGTCAGGCTGATTATGGAATGCCCTTATGTAAGGATGATTTGATAAAATTCTGTACCATAGAATGGCCAACATTCGGGGTGGAGTGGCCCGCGGGGGGAACGCTGAAGTTAAAAACTGTGCAAGCTGTGCATAACATTGTAACTAGGGATGGACACTGGGACCAGTACCCCTATATAGATATCTGGCAGGATCTTACAGCTAATCCCCCCCCCTGGTTGCGAGAGTGTACAGCCCAAGCCATTAGAGCCTTAATGGCTCGCCCCCCCGGTCAGCGCCAGGATCGTCCCCCCTTGAAAAAGCCCTGTCCACCAGCTGTGATTCCTACTGCCCCTGATCCTATGCCCCCTCCTCCAGTGTATCCTGGCCTCCCGGCCTTTCCGGCACAACCCCCTCCCCCTGTATCGACAGCCCCAGAAAGTAGTCCGCCCCCCCTCACTCCAGCGACCTCAGAAAACGATACAGGAGACAGTAGTGGGGAGGACAGTAGCGGTCAGAAAATCGGTACCCCGTCTACGGATTCCAAGGGCTCCCCGATAGCCAACCGTCTGAGGAGTATGAGTAGTTGGACTAAGGTTGATGGGGAGGGATGGAAATTAGTAGGCACCCCAGGAGACACAAAATTTGCTCTTGCCAGGAGCCCCGAGGTACACAAGACTGTAACCGAAGCAGCCCCAGCGCGTGAACTGCCCTTAAGGGAAACTGTGGGCCCTAATGGTGAGCTCACTATGATATATGTTCCCTTCACCACAAGTGACCTATATAATTGGAAGCACCAGAACCCCTCATTCTCGGAAGACCCCGCCCCGCTAACAGCAGTTTTTGAGACCCTGGTCTCGGCCCATAACCCTACTTGGGGCGACATGAAAGTCGCTCTCAATACCTTGCTAACTGCAGAGGAAAGGCGCCTAGTCCTTTTAAAGGCCAAGGAGGGATTAGTTGCAGGGGGAGAGGACGCAGCTAACATACCCACACTGCTCCCTGAGGCTGCGCCCAATTGGTCACATACAGTTCAAGAGGGTCGAGATCTCCATCACAAATATGCCTTAGCTATAGTACAAGGAATGAAACGCTGTATTAGAAAGACCCCAAACTGGGCCAAGCTGTATAATATTCGACAGGAAAAGAATGAGAACCCAGCCGCTTTCTACGAGCGCCTGTGTAATACCTGTAAAAGATACACAGACCTCGACCCAGAGGATGCTAATGGGAAGTGAGTGCTCATCCCCCTCTTCATTGGGCAATCCTATGAGGACATTCGGAAAAAACTGCAGAAATTAGACGGGGCATTGGGTAAAAATATAGAGGAGCTCTTAGAGATTGCGCTAAAGGTTTATGATCGCAGAGACGATGAGGAACGGAAGAAAGGGGCCCGCCTACTGGCAATGGCCCTGAAGGGAGAGAGTGGGAAAGGGGGGGACAACACAAAGGGACGAACAGGATTACAGGCAAAGGGAAAAGGCTCCCGTTTGGGACGGAATCAGTGTGCTATCTGTAAGGAAGAGGGGCATTGGAAAAATGAATGCCCCCAGCGACATAGCAGGAAGGAGGGAAGCAGGAATAGGGTCCCACCTGCGCCCGTTTTTTATAACGAGGCGCACGAAGAGTCGTTTGTATAGGGAGGCCGAGAGACCCAGCGGCCCCTCCTGGCGGCACAGCCAGCTGGCCTGGATCCCACGGTAATAATTGAGGTAGGGGGCCGCCCAATTGAAGCCCTGATTGACACAGGGGCCACCCTTAGCTTGCTTCCCCTTGCAGAGGCTCCCCGGGGGAGGGCTCAAGGGTGTGCTGTAGTCCAGGGGATAGAAGGACAAAATATAAAATTGGAAAAATCTCTTCCCCTCCTAGTAAAAGTAGGAGACTGTCATATATCCCACCAATTCGTTTGTAGCCCCTCCTGTCCCATTGCACTGCTAGGACGAGATCTGCTTACTAAACTGCAGGCAGAAATCTCGTTCAATAATAATGGGACCATGGAAGTTAGGCTCCCTAAACAACAAATTTCTAACTATCAAATGGCCCTTTTAAGTGTTAAAAATCCTTCTCCGGCACAGCCAGAGAGTGAGGGAAACCAGCTGTCGGGGGTTAACCTTGAGGTCTGGGCTGAGGAGGGAGGTTTTGCTCGGGCTCGAAACGCTGTACCAGTGCACATCTCCCTTAAGGAGGGAAGTCGTCCAGTCCGAATTCGACAATACCCCCTTAAATTAACCACTCGGATCGGACTCAAACCTCTGATTCAAAAGTTCTTGCAGTGCGGTTGGTTAAGGGAGGGCACATCCCCATATAATACTCCAATAATGGGAGTGCCTAAGCCTAATGGGCAATATCGATTAGTCCAAGACCTGAGGCAAGTTAATAAGTTAATAGAAGCCCCCTATCCAGTTGTCCCAAACCCCCATACTATCTTAAGCCAGGTCCCCAAAAGCCACTGGTGGTTCTCCGTGATTGATTTAAAAGACGCTTTCTTTTCCATACCCCTTGATCAAGAATCTCAGAAACTGTTTGCCTTTGAATGGGAAGATCCAGATACCCATTATAAGGCTCAGTACCTCTGGACTGTTGTTCCCCAGGGACTGACTTGTGCCCCCGAGATTTTCGGCAGCCAGCTAAAAAGAGACCTGGCCCCGTTCCTAGCTGAACATCCCTCGTGTAACATAGTTCAGTACTGTGATGATTTACTCCTAAGTACTGAAACAGAGACAGCTTGTAAGGAACACACGATAGAACTCCTCAACTTTCTTGGAGCCCAGGGGTACAAGGTTTCCAGGGAAAAAGCCCAATTGGTTAAACAACAGGTTACTTTTCTCGGATATCATCTTCGTCAGGGACATCGTAGCTTAGGCAGAGATAGGATCCAAGCAATACTCGAAAGCCCTCAACCCCGAAATCCCAGAGAACTAAGGGCTTTCTTGGGGCTGACCGGTTTTTGCCGGCTTTGGATCCCCGACTACGGAGGAAAGGCTAAACCACTATACGAGTCCCTCACTAAGGAGGGTCTGCTAAACTGGGAATGGACCAAGGAAAAAAAAAAAGCATTTCAAGAGCTTAAAAAAGCCCTGGTTCAGCCTCCCGCCTTGGCTCTCCCGGATCCCCGGAAGCCGTTCACTCTATACGTCCACGAAAGGAGGGGGGTGGCATCCGGGGTTCTGTGCCAAAGATCGGGACCAGCCTGGCGACCTGTGGGTTATTACTCTAAAGTGTTGGACCCAGTCGCCAAAGGCTGGCCGGCCTGTTTACGGGCCGTGGCTGCAACCGCTCTCCTTGTACAAGAAGCTGAGAAACTGACCTTGGGTGGGGATACTGAGGTTGTGGTACCCCATGGGATACCCCAGGTACTGGGAACAGGAGCCGGGGAAAAGCATTTAAACCCCAGCAGGCATACTAGATATGAGGTGGGACTTTTGTTGGCCCCGAACCTAACCTTTAAAACAGTTAGTTCCCTCAATCCAGCTACCTTACTGCCAGATCCCCAAGTCCCTTATGGGGCTAGCCCCACCCATGACTGTGTTGAAGTTTTACAACAAGAAACTAAACCCCGCCCTGATCTTTCAGATTTACCCTGGCCCAACCCCGATATTAAGATGTATGTAGATGGATCCAGTTATGTAGAAGAAGGGAAGCGGTTTACAGGAGCAGCTATCATAGTTAAAGAAGGAGAAGTGTACAAATTTAATCTGAGCCCCAACCTATCTGCCCAGGCGGCGGAACTGGTGGCTCTTATTGAGGCTCTCCGAAAGGGAACTGGAAAAACTATTAATGTGTATACTGACAGTCGTTATGCATACATGGTGGTGCATGCCCACGGAACCCTATGGAAAGAAAGGGGTTTCATTACGGCCTCAGGCCAAAGAATAGCCCATGGGGCCCTTATTAAGTCACTACTTGAGGCCCTGATGCTTCCCCTCCGGGTTGCAGTAATACACGTGCGTGCACATGGGAGGGCCCCCGATACTGAACAGCGAAAATATAATCGATTGGCTGATCAAGCCGCAAAAGAAGCCGCACAAGAAGGAGCTATATGGCTTCTCTGGGTCCAAGATACAGAAGCCAAAACCCCTGCTCCCCACTATACAGCAGAGGAAGCGTCCCATGCCCAAGCTGCAGGGGCCCAGCCAACTCCCACTGGGTGGTGGAAGTTGCCGGGGGGGGAGATTTTTGTGCCTAGACCAGTACTTCAGGAGATTCTCCGATCCCTACATAAGGAGGGACATTTGGGATCAGGTGCTATGGTCGATTTAATCACCCGATCTATACGGGGATTAGGTGCACATATGGAAGCCCAAAGAATTGTAAATAACTGTTCCGTTTGTCAGCGAACGAACCAAAAGGGGTGCGGTCCGCCTGCCCCAATGGGAGGTCGGCCTTGGGCTGCCTATCCTTTTCAAAGATGGCAAGTGGACTTTGCTGAAGTCCCCCCTTGTAGGGGTTATAAGTACCTGCTTGTCTTTGTTGATCAATTTACTGGATGGGTGGAGTGTTACCCTACACGACATTGTCAGGCACGAGCTGTTACCAAAGCCTTGCTACATGAAATACTTCCCCGCTTTCACCTCCCGGAGGTGATTGAATCGGACCGGGGAAGTCATTTTATCTCCCAGGTGGTTCAGCAGGTGTCACGAGCCCTTGGGATCCAATGGAAATTGCATACGCCCTGGAGACCACAGAGCTCGGGCCAAGTGGAAAGAATGAATAGGACTCTTAAGGACACTCTCACAAAACTATGTATAGAATCCGGATTAAAATGGCCTGACGCCCTACCACTCGCCCTTACTCGCATTCGGAGGGTCCCACGTAAGGGTCTGAAACTTTCACCCTTCGAGCTGGTCTTTGGGTTCCCTCCCCAAGTACTCATCCCGGGGTACCAAAAGAATATAAACTGGGAAGTGGGGAATGACTCTTTATGGAAACAGGTTTCTGCACTGCAATCTGTTTTGTTACAGTTACATCGATACGCAGCACCTTTCCAGACCCTTCCCTTGGAGCAACCGGTGCATTCCTTCCAGATCGGTGATCAGGTCCTCGTTAAAAAGTGGAAGCGTGATCCACTCACACCGCGGTGGGACGGTCCGCATACTGTATCACTCATCAGCCAGGCCGCTGTTAAGATCCTCGGAAGCGACAAGTGGACGCATCATTCCCGAGTAAAGCGGTTCCTGAGCTCTGATCCAGAGGACAGCCTAACTGAAGAGGACAACAGCCCTCTGTCCCCTCCGGCTCCGGAAGCCCGGAGTGACACAGGCGAAGATTCTACCTGGGAATACCAAGGATTGGAAGGACTAAAAGGACTGTTTAAAAGACAGAAGCAATGAAACTCTCCATTGTATTTCTGGTCTGTATGTTCAGCTATTCATATGGTTGGGAAAATAAGTTTTTGCAACTAGGGGAAATAATAGCAAATTCTTTTAACCTTACTAATTGCTGGGTATGTGGCGGTCCAGGAGAATTAGATGAATGGCCCTGGGTAGCTCAGCCGGTACAGCCTAAGTGGTGGCTAAGTAGCTTAAGCATAGTACATAAGGGAACGGGAAGGTGGACTGAAAACAATGGCCCTTGGCGACTCTATTCTGCTGGAGTAGGTGTCTTTTGCCTTAATCGAACAAGACGTGAGGGAAAATATATGGGAGAAAGCAAGTGTGAGTGGACCTTATCTCTGGGTTTTGATTGCTGGGATCCCCACTGTCGCCCGTATGATTGTTTTAAGTACCAAGGACGGTGGAACCTTACCCATGTAAAGCTAACTAACAATAGCTGGGTAAAATGTTCCTACTGGAATCACAGGGGCGATGGCTGTAAAGCAGTAGGACTAGATGGGTACTTTGATGCCCTCTTCCTAAGCTGCCAGCGAGACAATACCACCGACAAACACCATGTGGTACGGTGGTATCAGTGGGCGTGGCAACATCTTAATGGAACCCGAGTTACCCACTTTCGACAATTTTGGGCTAGTACCAATAATCCAAAATTTGGTTGTAACTGTGTATGGAAGGCAGGGGCTGGAGCATGGAAATGTGACTACTGTAACCCAAATGTCGACAACTTCTTGGGGGGACCCATAGAGTCAGGCAATGCTTTATATTATGAAGAGCCAGGCCCCGCCGATTCTCCTGAAACCTGGGATGGCCCCTTTGCCAATGGAATCTGGGCCCTAAAAGGCCATTATTAGGAGTATGTTACGTAGGATATATTAGACCCCTATTCTTTCTATTGCCTCAAGCCCAAGGAAATAAATTGGGAGTTAAAGTTTATGATGACTTAGTTAGGGAAAAGCGGTCTTTAGACTCCACTTTAACCGCTGGAAGTTCCCAAAATTGGGGAGCTCAAGAATGGCCCCCTGAAAGAATTATCAAACATTATGAACCAGCCACCTGGAATCCCAGTGAGCTTGTAACCGGAGCCCGGGAACCAATTTACAATCTCAATCGAATTATTAGGCTGCAGGCCATCTTGGAAATAATAACTAATCAAACAGCTGCAGCACTAGATCTCTTGGCCGATCAATCAACTCAAATGAAACACGCAATTCTCCAGCACCACATAGCTCTTGACTATTTGCTAGCGGAGGAAGGGGGACTTTGTGCAAAACTAAATGAGTCTAACTGCTGCTTACAAATAGATGATAATGGCCAAGCAGTAAAGCAGTTAACTAAGGAAATGAGGAAAATAGCCCATGTCCCAGTACAGACCTGGGGCGGTTGGGACACAGATTGGTTTACCTCCTGGCTACCACAGTGGGGATGGTTACAGAAAGGTTTCCTCCTTTTTATACTCTTTATTACCATCCTACTAACAATTGCTTGCTTCACCCCGTGCTTAATTGCAGCGGTCCGCAAACTGGCTGGTCAAATTACTTATGAGCAAATGATAATACTGTATAAGCCCGAAGGAACTGAGGTGCAAAGCTTATAAACTCTTGAAATGTTTTTAAGGGGGGAAACTTGATAGAAAAGGCCTGCTAAGAATCAAAAGGCCTGCTAAGAATCAAAAGGCCTGTGTCTTGCTCTTGCTCTTTCTGCTTATAGCTAAAGGATGGGCCTAGCTAGAGGATGAGCCTAGGGATTTGAATAATGGACGGGACCAGGGAATCAAGGACGGGGCATGTATTTAATCTTACATTTAACCATGTTAGCTATTTACTAATTGGCCCGCTTGGCACAAAAGTGTATGCAGCTGCTTTCTCATGTATCCTCAAAAGATATTTGATGCCAGGGGTCAAAACATGTACCTTATCTTCCCTTCAAAATGATAAATGTATCCGCAACAGATGTGTCCTGTATCCCCCTCCCCAAAATAATCCATGTATTCTGTGTAACCTGTTATCTATAGGTCAGTAAAGTGACGTAAACTAAGTTGTTTGTTGCTGATTATAAAAGGGGCTCAGGTCGCCCATGTAAGGTGTGTTCTTCTCTGGCATTAGTCGGGAAGAAACACCCGCTCAGCTGAACGAAAATAAAGGTGTGGTACCCGTCTTCTTGTTCTCCGTGCCTCCTTGGTGTAATTAGGTAAGCTCCAGGGGGAAACGGGCCCTATTTGGCCAACATGACCCAGATGAAAAGCCCAGCAGGGAAAGCTTGCAACTTTCCCAGCTCTTTCAGCAGCGTTTGAGGCCTTTAAATCACTCAGGCTGCATCTTCCAAATAAAATGCATTAATAATACAGCTCAGGCAAGCAGGCTGGGGGCCCTGCAGGCTGCCCGGGCCAGCTGATAGTACTTCCCACTGAAGGCTGCTTTTATATGCTTGTGTTTTGCTGTTGGACAGAGGCCCAGACTTCCTCCCATCTACCCCCCCTTGCTCCCTGACTGCCCCAGCCCCTCTCCACACCCCTATAAAGTCCCCACCCCCAAACCATCCAACCCTCCTCCTGCTCCCTGATTGCCCCCCGGGACTCCCCTTACCACCAGGCACCTCCAGCTGCTGGTTGCCTCTGGAGCCAAAGTTAAACACGTGCCAGCACACAGCCCCTCCCCCACAGCGTGCTGAGACGGGGGGGGGGTCTGGCTGCTGAAGGCCCAATGGGAGCGGCTAAATCAGGGGAGGAAGGGGAGGGGAGAAGTATCCCAGACCTTTCTACCTTCTTACAAATTCTGACTAAGGTGCCACTTTGGGGGAATGTGCTGAGTGGGGGAGTGGCGGCCCACCTTAATCCCCCCCAGCAATGCTCCTGCTTGTGGGGGCCCCTGCAAGACCTGGGGCCTGGGGCAAATTGCCCTGAATACAGAAATGGAAACACCGTGAAGGTGGGAAGGTTTCTGTCATGTCAATGCTGAGCTGTTGGTAGAGATGGAGAGTTGACGGCCAGCGGGGACCATCAGACAATCTTCTCTCCCCAATCCCCATATAGTGCGGGAGAACCCAGCCCAGGGGATCGAAATGACCTTGCCTGGGAATTGGCCATTCAAATCCCTTCAGTGGCTGGGCCAGTGTCAGGCTCAGAGATGCTGCTGCCAAGGGCTGGGCTGGATTCTCCATCCCTGGGGATGTGTAACTCAAGCTGAGAGGTTTCTCTAACAGCTCTGCTCTAGTTCTAGCTGGGATTAGCTCAGGACCATCCCAGGGCGGGGGCTACACAGGGGTCAGACAGGATAAGCATCGTGGTCCCTTCTGGCCTTGGAATGGATGAATCTATTGAAGGAACGTGGCTCTCTTATTGCAACGGGTTAGGGTGGAGGGACCCAGGGTGTCTGAGGGCAGCTCTGGGAATCTCTCTTGTGCCTCTGGCTCAGACACATCTGGCCTTTAGCCAGACAGGGATCAGCACCACGGCATCACCCGGTCCTGGGGAGCCCTGGCCAGCACTGCCCATTACCAGACAGAAAGAGCCAGATGGAGGGACAAGAAGCAATGGTCTCAAGTTGCAGGGGTAGGTCTAGGTTGGATATTAGGAAACACTATTTCACTAGGAGGGTGGTGAAGCACTGGAATGGGTTATCTGGGGAGATGGTCCACATGACACAGCCAATCTCCATCCTTAGAGGTTTTTAAGGTCTGGCTAGACAAAGCCCTCCTGGGATGATTTAGTTGGTGTTGATCCTTCTTTGAGCAGAGAGTTGGACTAGATGACCTCCTGAGGTCTTTTCCGACCCTGATATTCTATGATTCTATGAGGAGAGTATGGAGACACACAGATCAATACTGTCTGTATTTGCTCCACAGCCACTGGATTTGGGGGTGGGAATAATTCCAGCCCTGCAGATGTTACATCCTCACACTCTGTAACCTGAGACCTTCCCTGCTGTGGTGGACCTAGCGTCGCACCAGGCGACATGGGTGAGGTGGGAATTTAGTGCTGGAGAAGTTTGTGTCAGATCTGTACTGACTCCAGAGAACACAGGATGGGAATTGAAATTAACAAGCAGTGTGGTTGAAGGGCTGTGGGAGCTGGGAAGCTGTGTGGCCAAGTAGCCAGAGCAAAGACCTGCACCCAGGGACACTTGTGTTCTGTTCCTGGGTGTGCTGCTCTGTGAGGGGATGGGGAGGGATAGCTCAGTGGTTTGTGCATTTGCCTGCTAAGCCCAGGGTTGTGAGTTCCATCCTTGAGGGGGCCATTTGGGGAACTGGGGATTGGTCCTGCTTTGAGCAGGGGGTTGGACTAGATGACCTCTTGAGGTCCCTTCCAATCCTAATGTTTTAGGACTCTAAGTCCCAGCCCCTTTCTGTGTCTCAGTTTACCCATCCGGGGTTAATGATCCTGACCACCCTTTGTAAAGGGCTTTGAGATCTCATAGAAGAGTAGGGTTAGAAGGGACTCAGAAGGTCATCTAGTCCAACCCCCTGCTCAAAGCAGGACCAATCCCCAGTTTTTTACCCCAGTTCCCCAAATGGCCCCCTCAAGGATGGAACTCACAACCCTGGGCTTAGCAGGCTAATGCTTGGACTACTGAGCTATCCCTCCCCCCCCAGGAAGAAGAGCTAGGAGCCCAGATCCCCAAAGTTATTCAGGCTCACGGTGATTTCAATGGGAGTTAGGCACCCAAACACCTCTGAGAATCTGGGCCTTGATGTTTTTATTTAGCACCAATTTTGTTTATGGCTCAACCCAGCACCTACATCCTGCTCACCGCCCCATTATTCTCCCCCAACACTGTATCATCCACACACGCAACGTCCAGTCTACAGGCCAGCGATGGAAAAGGCAGCGCAAATTGTTCAGAGAAAACATTTTTTATTTAGAAAAATGGTTTTTGTTCCTTCAAGTGCCATTTGTTTTTCAAACAAGCGTCTATTTTTAATATTTTCCAAATATTTGGAAATAGACAATTTTTTATTTTGCCCCAATGTATCTCAGTGACGTTTTCTGGGTTCCCTTCCTTTGGGTTTTTCCAACCTCCAGTCAGTATCACAATAATAAATAATAAATAATTAAATACTTGTAGGGTGGGGAGAGGAAAAAAGAAAAGAAAATACTGAAAACAAACAAATTTGGGTCCGGCTCAAAATATGTGAAACAAAATCATTGAAATTTCAATGTTTTTCACACAACCATTTCAATGTGCTATTGTCATGGGCTGTTTAATTCGACTAGCCATGCTCTGTGGTCATAGGTTGGCCACCAAAGCCACATGGCCCCGTTCCTGCTCTCTGGTTGGGGGAAAGAAAGTTTTTAAGTCAGCCAGAGACACGCTGCAGCTAGGAATTTTGATGGTGGAAAACCCGTGAGGAATGGATTAGGTATACAAATGATCAGCATTTGTAGAAGTCCTATAGAATTCAGCAGAGAAAATTCTACCCTTGCTCCAGAATCCCCTTAGCTGATGTAAAACCTTGTGAACACGTGGGAATTCTAATAACTCAGGAGGAAAGGTTGTCACGGAATATTGTTCTGGGGGTAATGGGGCATATGGCTCAGGCAGACACAACATAAACAGAGAGATCCGGGGACAGGGCAAAGTAAAAAGCCAGGCAGACACAACTTGGGAGCACATGAATGTGGCCCTGATAAAAAGCTAAGAGAAGAACCATTTTGGGCACAGAGTCTTGGCTGGAGATGCAGGCTCTGCACGGTGAACAGAGGAGCTGTCTGCTGCTGTTTGATTCCAACATGCTCAGGGAACCAGGACTTTGGATGTTTCTTGTAAATAAACTAGATCGCATCACAGGAAATACCAGACTCCATTGTCAATCTCTGCTCCCAACCGGAACCCGCGTAGGATCCCAAACATTGACTAGACACTTGGGGAGACAATATAGCGAAATTTCAAACATCGATGGGGTATTTCTAGCCACAGAAGGATTTCAGGACTGAGCCACTCGAAGTATTTCTCTAACACTAGAAAGAAATACTCTGATATAAAGCACCTTGGGGTTCCACACAGGCATGGATCCCTGTATGGCAACATTGGCTCTTTGCAGGGGAGCGTTTCCTTTAACTCAGTTTCTGCAGAGTTTCAGTGATCCAGGGGATGAATTTGGAGATTCTCGTGTATATGCTGGGGGGTCGCCCATCTGGATTTCCATTGGAGACGATGCCCTGGACCACCCCGTTGCACACCAGGGGCCCGCCGGAATCGCCCTGCCAATAAGGAGAATAACATCAGTGACTGACATTACCCAGCTCAGCCTGTCCTCAGGAGATCTCAGATTGCATGTGGGATAGGTTTTCTCTGCAGCCGAAGGCCCAGCCCTTCCTGCCAAACAGAACCAGCCTGGAAATGGGTCAGCAGAGAGAGAAATCTGTGGAAAAGGCAGTTTCTACAAACGACATTTTCCACAGAAAACAATCAATTTTCAATTTTTGCTTTAGGAAAATTGAAAGGAACTATTTCATTTTGGGTCAGTTCCATCTGAATATTTTACTTTTTAAAAAATTTTCTGAAACATTTAATTTGGAATCAGTTCAATAAGATGTTAAACTGCTTTCTCCTAGGGTGACCAGACAGCAAATGTGAAAAATCAGGACAGGAGGTGGGGGTAATAGGACCCTATATAAGAACAAGACCCAAAAAGCATGAATGTGTTTATAAAATTGGGACATCTGGTCACCCTACTTTCTCCTAACCATGCATTGGTTTATGGGAGTTGTCCTTCAGGTCTTCATTCTCTCCTAAGGACTTGGATCCCTGGAGCAGTACATCTCCCATAATGCAACTTGAAATTGCTTCTGACTGAGCTCTTTGGGGCATCATGGGAATCACATGGCAAAGTGCATTGTGGGAGATGTAGTCTAGGCAGGGGCTACATAAGGGAAAATAGAGACCTGATAAGGAACTGCAGCCTCTTCAGCCTCATCTTCTGTGCCTAAACATGCCCAATTCTTTTAGCCTTCCCTTCTACGTAAGGTTTTCTAAATCTCTGATCATATTTTTTTGTTCTTGTTTCTCTCCTCTGGACTCTCTCCAGTTTGTTCACATGGAAGGAAATGTTTCAATCTGTTCATATCTCATCGTGTTTATTTTGATTGAAAATGTTGCAATGAAACATTTCAACATTTCTGAGTGAAATCTGCTTTTGGAATTTCCATTCTGCCAGAAATATTGAAATCTCAACTCTTCTTAGAAAACAAAGATTGAAATGTTGCCATTTCCTGTTAGATGGGAATACTGATTCTCCCTCAGCTCCAGTGCCAACCTGGCCCTATGAACATCAACAGCAAAGCTCCCATCCATGTGTATGGGGTCAGGATTTCACCCAGGGTCCTGGCTGTTGGGTAGCCTCAGGGTTAAGTTCACCAGTAGACCTTCCAGTAAAGGTGAAGAGTAGAGATGGTCAGAACATGTGATAGGGAAGAGGGGAGGGTTCCCCTTTTTCCATCAACACTTTTCCTGGAACATTTTGCTAAAAACTCAAGGCCTAACTATGAGCAATCATGGGAGTTGTATTTTAGTTGTCTCATTCTTTTATGGGAACACAGGACTGGAAGGGCCCTACTGGGTCATAAAGTCCAATTTCTGCTATTACAGGCAACCCTGTCATATTATCCCATCCATAAACTTATCAAGCTCTGTCTGTATCCTTGTTAGGCTGTCCCCCCAACAATGCTCCTGTTGGATGTTGTTCCAGAACCTCCTCCCTCTGATGGTTAGAAACCTTCCTCTCATCTCCAGTCTCATTGATCCCTGCCCCTTTTATTCCCATTTGATTTGTCCTTTAGTTTCAACAGCTCGTCTCCCTCTCTGGTGTCCCCCTGCCCCCTCCTGATGTATTTATAGAGCAATCAGATCCCGCTCAGCCTGTGTTCTATGCCAAGCTAGCCCACGTATTTTATTCCTTTCTCATCAGACCAGCTTTCCATTCCCCTGATTGTCCCACCAGGCATTCTTAACACCTGCTCCAGCTGAAATTCCTCTTTCTGAGACAGGTCTGCCCAGAACTCTGCACCGGATTCCAGCTGAGTAATGCCCAGAACCTTCTTTGCTGGCATTAAACCCTCCCTCTCTACTGGAGACACTTTGGCTGTTTCATCCCAGGACCGCATGGGCCTTTTTTCTGGCTGACACACCCATTTCTCCCTCCCCGTCTGTCACTTCCACCTGATGAGCCCCTGGATAAGAGAAGAAATTATTGTTTCTTGTCACTATGTGCATGAGTCCATGTAAAATTTCAGCCCATTTCCACCAGCACTTTGTACAAGGGCAGTAACACTGGAGATACCTCTCTGCAGTCATGCTATGTGCTGGGCTCCCCAGCTGGGCTGCATCTCCCATGATGCACAATGGGCTCCCGTCTTGGGGCAATGGAGCATGGGAGGGGCACAGCCATGGTGGTTTCCATTGGCTTCTTCCCCTGGAGCAGCTTGTTGTACCCCCAGTGGCTCTGGGCAGGGAGATATTTACCTGGAAGGCTGATTGGTTGGTGAGGGGGCTGCCAGCACACAGCATGGTGGTGGGGTTGTAATGCTGGTACTGCTCTCTGCACAGGCTGTCTGACACCACCTCCTGCTCTGCCTCCTGCAGCGTGTCGGTGGTGGTGTTCACTCCGGTCCGACCCCACCCGGCCACACTGCACTCAGATCCTGGGCCGATGTGCTGATCAGCCTCCGGCAATGAGACAAGCCCCACCCACTCGGTCAGCTCCGCGCTGTGCCACAGCTGCCATGGGAAGGAGAGAGAATGCACCTGGATCAGCACAGGTATGGGAAGTGGCAAGGAGCAGTACCACCTGGCCAAAGCATGGATGTGAGTCCAGGAAGTGAGTGTGGGGTCACTGGGGGCGGGGTGATGGGATGGGGGAGGTACCAGCAGCACTGTGAGGTCATTGGGGCTGGGAGATGGAATGGGAGCAGTAGCTGCAGCAGTGTGGGGTCACTGGGGGTGGGGTGATGGGATGGGGCTGTACCTGCAGCAGTGTGAGGTCACTGGGGGTGGGGTGATGGAATGGGGGTGGTACCTCCAGCAGTATGAGGTCACTGGGGGCAGGTGATGGGACGGGGGCGGTGCCTGTAGCAGTGTGAGGTCACTGGGGGCAGGTGATAGGATGGGGGCAGTACCTTCAGCAGCATGATGTCATTGTCATAGTTCTCATTGTTGAAGTCAGGGTGCTGGATCCAGCGACGGGCCCGGATCCGTTGCCAGTTCTGTCCCGGCTTCGTGAAGTCTTGGACTCCCAGGTAGACAAAGATGTTTCTGGAAAAACCAAGGGGAAAATATGGGGGCATTAGTGCCTATTGGATAGTGGGGTGGGGCCATCACAGATCCTCTGGAAGGGACATCAGCCCAGATCCTGGTCTGTGCAGATTTCTACCTATATTTGTGTGATTGAGTAACACAGAGACCATCTTACGCATCTACATGTGGATGGACTTCCTTCTTCTCCATTCTGATTGGCTAAAGAGACCCAAAAGACTGAGCAATGGGCTGTTCTCCTATGCAGGGTGACCCATTGTCTAGTACTTGTCTCCGTGGTTCAAGAAAGATGTTGATAAATTGGAGAGGGGTCAGAGAAGAGCCACAGGAATGATCAAAAGATTGGAAAACCCATCTTATACTGAGAAACTCAAGATCAATTGGTTTCAAATTCAGAGGGACCATACAGGATTCTGTTTGGTTTCTTTCTCAATTATTGTTTTGTGGTCTGAGATTTAGCAGGAACTGTAACTAATGTTGGAACCACTTACCAAAGTTCATTGTGGATTCTCCATCACTGGCAATTTTTATTCACAACTGGATTTTTTAAAAGATCTGCTGTAGATCAAAAGGAATTATTTGGGAGATATTCTCTGGTCTGTGTTATACAGGAGGTCGTTGGAGATGATCACAAAGATCTTGAAATCTATGAATCATTGAAGTGCATATGGCAGAAGAAGGAAAATACCCATGGGAAGGTGTAAGGCCCTAACCTGGGTGCAACTTTGATATATTAAAATAAATTGTTTAAAGCGGGGAAATCCCAGGTGGATTGGCTGGGCTGACACAGAAATAAGGTGGCTGGAATGAATGAAACATGCAAATAAGAAAAGGCTCAAAGAGTTATTTATGCACTAGTGCCATCTACTGGGTATTGACAGCAGTAGCAGGAAGCCCAGATCTGCCCGTGAAATGACCCTGGGGACAGAAATCACAATGTGGGACATAAGTGGCTGCTGAGTCCATCAGAGAAAATGTTGAAGTCCAGAAGGGAATCAGGACGCTTGGCCCAGCCCCTCTGGACAGCACTTTCCCTCCTCCAGGGTTAGCGGGACATGAGAAAAACTGGTGAGACTTCATGGCAGAGATTGAATCTCTTTGTCTTTCTTTAATCTCTGTCTAGATGTTCCCCTTTTGACACTAAGAAACATGCTGCAGACACAAAAGAATTGAAGGCTGAAGATCACAAGTGAATGTCGTAGGAAATTCTCGGGATTGGATCAGTTTCTGGTACAACAGCTGAGCCCCAGTGCTGATCTATGTTAATTGCCTACAGGGTTGCTCTGTTCAGTAGGGCTCAGATCCCCAAAGGCAATCAGGGGATTTCTTGATTGGCTAAGAACAGCCAGGGGTCTGGGTTTGAGAAGCGATGGCCAAGGGAAAAGACTTGAGAAGAGGCTGGGTTCAACTGAGTGAAGTCACTCAGTGACAAGGGTTTTCCTTATTGAACTGACTAAAATCATCAGCTGGGCTGTTCACCCTCTGGGGCAGGTCTAGTTTGGTAGGTTTGGGCTTTAAAACCTAAATTCGTAATTTACACATCCCCTCAATGCTTCTAGTGTTTGGGGCAACATATTGCCAGCTCCAATCCCATCCCAGAGACGGAGACTGGCTGGATCAGGGGGTATAAAATTGGACACGGGGCCTTTCTCCTCCAGAGGCACTAGCCCTGATCCAGCCCCTTGGTGGGTGACCGGCTGGCTCAGGGGTGGGGGATGGCGCATTTCTTACCCCAGGTTGCAGTTACAATGAGCCGCTGTCACCACCACGTCCTCTCGGATCAGGAACCCTCCGCAGCTTCCCGTTGACCCGATTTGCACATAGGCCATGTAGGGTCTGGAGCCAAGTGGGGCTTCCTGGCCCCCAATGACCCGAGCTAGAGAGAGACAGGGAGGGGTTCAAAAGGGAGCTGGAATGTGGGACTAAAAGCCCAGTGCAACCCAGATCCTCATGCCTTAGCTCAGCCACCTGCTGGCCTGGATCTCAGCCTCTTAGGCCCCCCACCCAGCCCAGCCTGCCCCTAATTCACCCCCTTTCCCCAACCAGCCTGGTCTATCCCATACATACACGTACCCGCTGCACATCCACCTATTTCCATGTGGACCCATCCATCCTTCCATCCATTCTTCATCCCATACATGCCCATCCATGTTCTGGCTGTGGGGCCACTCCCTAGCCATCTCCCCTCTCAGAGAACTAGGTCAGGAATTCCCTGTCACCCCTCAAACTCATTGTCTCATCTCCTGACACCTGCCTGAGCCCATGGCTAATTCTATCCCCCTGCCCTTGGTGTGGGTTCACTGCCCACAGCCCCAATCTCCTCATTCTCACCACTAAAGCCAGGAAAAAAATTATAAGGAATTGGCAAATTTGCTTTAAAAAAAGCAATTTTCAGGCATCCAAAGTACCTGTGAATTCAGGTGGAATTTCGTGGATTGTTTTGGCTACAAAGAAATGATTTTTTTTTCCAGGAAAAAGTAGAAAAGTTTTATTATGATCAATGGGAAACGAAACATTTTGAGTTTCTATTTGAAATGGTGCTTCCTTTAGAAATGGAGCAAATTGGGTTCTTTTAAACTAATTTTTTTAAAGTGATTAAACCCCCCTCTAAAGCGATCTGAAATCAAATGAAAAAGTACCCTCCAAAATTGTTTTGAGTTGAAAGCAAATGAAAAAGTAAAAAAAAAAAAGATCAATTTTTGTTTCAAAATTGCATTTCAATTCAAAACTCAGCTAATTAAAAATAAGGGTGAAAAACACCTGAACAGGTCCCATAATGAAACCAAAAAGCAAAAAAAAAAAAATTGCTTCTGTTTGAAGGAGACACCCCAAAGCAAACAATCCCCTCCCCTCCATTTGTTTTGAAACAATGTCTTTTTAGGGTTTCTGCATCTATGAGAAAAAATGAAAAAAGTTTTTTGGGAGGAATCCAACTTTTCCCCAGATTTTATGGTTCGGCCCCTGAACCAAAAACTCTGACTCGCTCAGCCCCACTCCCAGTGTGAGTCCCCTGGGGCTGGGAAATAACCAGTCTCTCAGCTCTACTCACCATTATGAAGCGGGAGAAAAACTGTGAAGAGCAGGAGCAGCAGCATCATTGGTGCACATCCAGGAGCTGGGGCTGGTGGCTCTGTCTCAGCCCCCAAGGGTTTATATACAGCAGGCAGCGGGGAAGGGAGTCTGGGAAGAGGTGACCCGGGAAGTATAGGGTCATGTACCCGGCTACCAAGAAGTTTCCCATCAGTGATGAGTCAGGGGTGGGGATTCCCAGAGAGGAAACCTTGAGCCATGTCCCCTCCTCCATCCTGGGAGGGGGGGGAGGGGGTTCCTTCCTGCACTGGTGCCTTCCCTGCCCCCAGCTGGAGATGTGGCCAATGCTGAGGCCTCCCAGCTGCAGATGGCAGAATCCCTCCTCGTCCGATGTATCGCCTCCAGAGAAAGGGAAGAGCCTAAAAGATTTAAAGAAAACTTAGTTTGGTAGCATCCTGTCTGGCAAGAACTCACATCAATAGCCGGGATGTAAAACCCTCATGTCTGTTTTGTTCTATCCCTGTAGTTTCCACTTCCCTGCTTTTGTCTGTATAATCTCTGTCTGGTTCTGTGATTGTTTCTGTCTGCTGTATAATTAATTTTGTTGGGTGTAAATCAATTAAGGTGGTGGGATATAATTGGTTAAATAATTATGTAACAATGTGTTAGGATTGGTTAGTTCAATTTCAGTAAAATGATTGGTTAAGCTATAGCTAAGCAGAACTCAAGTTTTACTATACAGTCTGCAGTCAGTCAGGAAGTAAGGGGGAATTGGGAACAGGGAGTGGGGGTGGGGGAATTGGAATCATGTTTTGCTAAGGGGAAGAATGGGAACAGGGACACAGGCAAGGCTCTGCGGTGTCAGAGCTGGGAAAGGGACACTGAGGAAGGAAACTGGAATCATGCTTGCTGGAAGTTCACCCCAATAAACATCGAATGGTTTGCACCTTTGGACTTCGGGTATTGCTGCTCCCTGTTCATGTGAGAAGGGCCAGGGAAGTGAGAGGGTGAAGGAATAAGCCCCCTAACACCATCCATCCCACCTATCCATCCATCCCACCTATTCATCCTTCCATCCGTTTGTCCACCTATCCATCCATCCCACCCATCGAGCCAGCCATCCCCGCCTATCCATCCATCCCACCCATACAGCCAGCCATCCCCGCCTATCCATCCATCCCCACCCATACAGCCAACCATCCCCGCCTATCCATCCATCCCCACCCATCCAGCCAGCCATCCCCACCTATCCATCCATCCCACCCATCCAGCCAGCCATCCCTGCCTATCCATCCATTCCACCTATTCATCCTTCCATCCGTTTGTCCACCTATCCATCCATCCCCACCCATCCAGCCAGCCATCCCCGCCTATCCATCCATCCCACCCATCCAGCCAGCCATCCTCGCCTATCCATCCATCCCCACCCATCCAGCCAGCCATCCCCGCCTATCCATCCATCCCCACCCATCCAGCCAGCCATCCCCGCCTATCCATCCATCCATCCCCACCCATCCATCCAGCCATCCCCGCCTATCCATCCATCCCCACCCATCCAGCCAGCCATCCCCGCCTATCCATCCATCCCCACCCATCCATCCAGCCATCCCCGCCTATCCATCCATCCCACCCATCCAGCCAGCCATCCCCGCCTATCCATCCATCCCACCCATCCAGCCAGCCATCCCCGCCTATCCATCCATCCCCACCCATCCAGCCAGCCATCCCCGCCTATCTATCCATCCCACCTATTCATCCTTCCATCCGTTTGTCCACCTACCCATCCATCCCACCTATTCATCCTTCCATCCGTTTGTCCACTTATCCATCCATCCCCACCCAGCCAGCCAGCAATCCCCGCCTATCCAGCCATCCCCACCCATCCAGCCAGCCATCCCTGCCTATCCATCCATCCCACCTATTCATCCTTCCATCCGTTTGTCCACCTATCCATCCATCCCCACCCATCCAGCCAGCCATCCCCGCCTATCCATCCATCCCCACCCATCCAGCCAGCCATCCCCGCCTATCCATCCATCCCCACCCATCCAGCCAGCCATCCCCGCCTATCCATCCATCCCACCTATTCATCCTTCCATCCATTTGTCCACCTATCCATCCATCCCACCTATTCATTCTTCCATCCGTTTGTCCACCTATCCATCCATCCCCACCCATCCATCCGTCCTCCCATCCCCACACCTAGATTCATAGCTTCCAAGGCCAGAAGGGACCTTTGTGGTCATCTAGTCTGAACCCTTGCATAACAGGCCAGAGACCTGCCCCACAATTATTGCTAGAGGAAATCATTTAGCAAAATCTCCAGTCTTGATTAAAAAATTGTCAGTGACTTTTGGTCAGTTGTTCTGACGATTAATTACCCTCGCTGTTAAAAATGTTACGTCTTATTTCCAATCTGAGTTCATCTAGCTTCAGCTTCCAGCCAACGGATTGTGGTAGACCTTTGTCTGCTAGACTGAAGAGCCCGTTATTAAGTATTTGTTCCCTGTGTATGTACTTGTAGACTTTGATCATGTTCTCCCTTCTCTTTGAGCTAATCAGATTGAACTGTTTGAGTCTACCACTAGATGGCAGGTTTTCTAATGCTTTGATCATTCTTGTGGATGTTCGCAGAACCCTCCTCAACTCATCAGCATCCTTCCTGAATTTTGAGGGCACCAGAACTGTACACAGGATTCCAGCAGTGGATTGCACCAGTGCCACATGTGGAGGTAAAATAACCTCTTTGCTCCTACTCAAGATTCCCAGGATCGCATTAGCCCTTTTGGCCATGGGGTCGCACTGGGAGCCTCTGTTCAGCTGCTTATGCCCTGTGACCCCCAAATCTTTTGCAGAGTCTCTGATTCCCAGGACAGAATCTCCTAACCTGTAAGTATGTTGGAGATCTGCATTTGCTGGAAAATGCCCTGAAACCCCTGGCGTGGGCAGGTGAAGGGAGCTCTGGAATTTCTTTCTATTTTCTGTGTATTTCTAATGGAGCCAGACTGGAGGTCCCAGGAGGTGCTTTCCCAGATCTGTATTTGGCTTTCCACTGGCATTCCAGACTGGCAGTGGAGAGCTGCCCACAATAATCGTGATAGCACCCAGCTCTTCGAGACTGTCCGTCATAGAATCATAGAATATCAGGGTTGGAAGGGACCTCAGGAAATCATCTAGTCCAACCCCCTACTCAAAGCAGGACCAATTCCCAACTAAATCATCCCAGCCAGGGCTTTGTCAAGTCTGACCTTAAAAACCTTTAAGGAAGGAGATTCCAGCACCTCCCTGGGTAACCATTCCAGTGCTTCACTACCCTCCTAGTGAAAAAGTTTTTCCTAATATCCAACTTAAACCTCCCCCACTGCAATTTGAGACCATTACTCCTTGTTCTGTCATCTGGTACCACTGAGAACAGTCTAGATCCATCCTCTTTGGAACCCCCTTTCAGGTAGTTGAAAGCAGCTATCAGATCTTCCCTCATTCTCCTCTTCTGCAGATCAAACAATCCCAGTTCCCTCAGCCTCTCCTCATAAGTCATGTGCTCCAGCCCCCTAATCATTTTTGTTGCCCTCCTCTGGACTCTTTCCAATTTTTCCACATCCTTCTTGTAGTATGGAGCCCAAAACTGGACACAGTACTCCAGATGAGACCTCATCAGTGTTGAATAGAGAGGAATGATCACATCTCTCAATCTGCTGGCAATGGTCTGTCCTATAATTTTGGAAACTTCCCAGGGGCTGACTAACCCCACAGAACCAGCGTTCAACCTGTCCGAGGGCCTCCAGATGTGTGTTCGCATGGGATTAAAGCAAACTGTGCAGTCTGGCAACTCCTAAATCCCTCTGATGGTTAGAAACCTTCTCATGTCCACCTCCATCTATCCCTGCCCCGTTTATCCTCATTTGTTCTTGTGCTACATTGTCCTTCAGCTTTGCCAGCTCTTCCCCCTCACTGCTGTCCTCTCCACCCCAATGTCTTTACACTGATTGTCTAGCTTTGATTTCATCCCCCTGGGCTGAGACCTGCAAGAGTTGGTCTGAAAAGTTTTTTCCCGGGGAAATTTCGACTTTTAATTGAAAACCCCCAAAGTAATTTGTTTTTCTAGTAACTTTTTATTACTTATTTTAAAATATACAGAGAGAGTGAGAAAACAAACAGCAAAATATACGTAAACTTTTCATAAGATATTAAGTATTTGCTACCTCACCTTAGCTAGGCTTGAAACATTTCATTATCTGTAATATGAATGGTTGAAATATCACGTATTGTATTCCACAATTTGGAAACAAAATTTGCTTATAAAAATCCAGCTAGTTAAAGAAAAATGATTAGAGTAAGGCCAAGGCTAGAAGGCAAATTCAGATCAGTGGGATAGATACAGAGATGGGAAGGAAGTGGGAAGGGAAAAGGGGGATTAGGGGGATGAAGTGGGTCCATGCATTTGATAGGATCATCAGATACTTCCAGGAAAGCATCTCAGATCTCTATTAGCTTTTCTTCAGAAGCTCTGTAACCGTCTACACTTCTTTCCATGATGGCCAAGCTTAGGATGTCCACACTCCAATCTTTGCTTGTTGGTCACTTTTTGGATTTCTATTTAGTTCTCTGCCTAGCCAAAGTCGTTTAGACTGATTCCGCTTCCAATTAACACTCGTTAGGTTGAAATTACAGGTTTAATTTTATTTGATAGGAAAAAATTTACTCTCCAGTTCAGTTCCACCCAAAGCCTATGTGTCTAGGTGCCTTCCCAGTGAAATTCTTGTGGAGCAAGACTCCAAGACTCGAAGCTAATAATCTAGAATTCATCCCCTTTGTTCCCCTTGTTTCCTGGGGAACACTTCTTTAGGCATATAGAACATAAGGGAGACACATGTCCCAATCATTCTTATGCCTGGAGAGATCCATCTTAGCATAGCTTTTAAAGTTCCATTAAATCTTTCCACAAGTCCATTAGCTTCTGTATGATAGGGATCAGCCTTTCTATTCTTTTGTAGTGAGGACTTGAGAACAAGGGACCACTACCCTCCCCCTGGTCGGCAGAGCCAGAGCTGCCAAATCCACCTTGCCAGAAATATTGGGGAGGGACAGGAAGTACAAAGGGAGGTCTCTGCAGCTTAGTTCAGTGTGAGCCATGGAAGAAGACAGATCTCGTCGCAGCCAAGCCCATGCTGCCCAGTGCCCTGTCTCTGGTGGAGACAGATCCTGGAGGGGAGTTGCTGGGAGTCCCCTATGCAGTGTACACTGCGAAGAGAGAGGACCTTGGACTACCGAACACCCTCTCCAGACTGTGGTTAAAAATAGCTCAGGGAAACCAGACTTTAGTCCGGTTTGGTTGCCAGAGAAGGGGTCAGCATGTTGTGGTTGGATTCCCCACATATGCAGTGGTGAGACACTGTGCCGCTGTGAGGGTCCTGGGCTGGGTCCCACTGTAGTCGGGTAGGCCCGGGTCCCCCTACTACCTGTGACGCCAACCCTGGGGTGGCAGCCTTTGCACCTCTAGGCCAGAAGGCCTGCCCTTGGCTTGTGGCTTCCCCCATCAGGAGACAGAGAGCCCTAGATTGTTTGCTGGCTGCTCCCTGCTGTGCCCTGCTCAAAGGCCAGAGCCTTTGACTTAATTATTGCCAGCCCCAGGCAGGAGGCTGTGGGCAAAAGGCTGCTCACTGCTCTGTCCTGCTTGAGGGGCTAGAGCATCAGACTGTTACTGCTTGTTTGCATCTGCTAGGTGGCTACAGAACTATAAACTCCTTATGGGTTGGCCCCACCAGTGGGACCCAAACCCCACTGCTGTTGCCTGACACAGTGAGGCAGAGTGGCCTCCCTCAACACTTGACAGAGAGGGACCATGACAGCTTTACTATAATTCGCATAACTTTTAAAAGACTACAGCCATGAAATATTGTGTCAAGATTTCTGCTACCTACTCTGCTGTAAATGGTGAATAAAGCTGTAGCCACTGTTCAGTATTGGCCAAGGCTGTGGCTTCAGGGTCCCAGGTGACAGAATCCAACACAACAAGATTGTCTATAGACTCATAGACTTTAAGGTCAGAAGGGACCATTATGATCATCTAGTCTGACCTCCTGCACAACTCAAGCCACAGAATCTCACCCACTCACTCCTGTAACAAACCCCTAACCTATGTCTGAGTTATTGAATTCCTCAAATCGTGGTTTGAAGACCTCAAGGTGCAGCGAATCCTCTTTCCTTTCCCTGAAGGTTTAGTGCAAGGTCCAAAGTATCCACAGACCCTCCGGCAAACACCTCTTTGATAATGGGCATAGGCTGCAATGGTGCTTTACAGAGTCCTTTTAATCCTTACGCTTCTGATTTAAGGCACAACTCTTACAGGAATCTTTTACTATATCGAACATGTGAGGCCAATAGAATACCTGTTGCAGCCTGTCACAGGGTCTTTCCACTCAAAAAAGTCCTGTGAATAGACAATCATGAGTTACGTGGAGCAATTCTCTCCTGTATTTCTCAGCCACCTGCTTGCAAACCTCACCTCTCCAAAGTTTTATTAACTAGGAAAAACAAATGGCAGTTATTTACAGGTTGAGGCAAGCAAACATATACACACCAGTGAGTTAGCATCTAACTCCGAACAGTGACAGAGCTGTAGTGATCTGTCCCTTCAAAGTATCTTTCAGGGCAGCTCCAGGAGGTAGCTCCTGGGATTCTCTGACTTCAGCTGAGCATCTCTGGACCTTAAGAATTCAAGCACCCAAAAAGATGGAAAATTTTCCTGTGACCTTGTTTAATTTCCACCATTCAGCTTCCAAGCCCACAGGATCAGATTCCTTGCTTGTAGCATTTCCCAGGTGCTATAGGGGCATTAACCTATTTTGTATTCAGATGATTTTTGATAGCCCATCTGATTTTGATATTCTTTCTGACTGGGTGAGGTGAGGGATGATTCCCAGGTCTGAGTTCACAAGTTTTAGGCAACATTTTCAAAGTTACAAAGCAAGACTTACACATGTTCTTATAGCCTAGAATACCAACATTGCATGTGAGATTTCCAAGCATTTCAGAGAGTCAAACCACTAAACACATTCTTATAAGACATATGTATTTTGAACAAAACTACCGTACAAGTGAGCTGGTCTGGTCTTCAGCTACAAGGTAGTCAGTTCTTAGCTAATGTCTGCAGCCTGGGTAAGGGCTGACATCTGGCCTGCCAACGTCACATGGCTAATGATGCCTCCTGCCTATTACCAGTGCCAGAAATGACCTTGGGTTTTCTACTCATAGATTACCAGACTCACAAATTTCAAGGTCAGGAGGCACTATGGTGACCTTCCAGCCTGAATCCCTGGGCACCCCAGAGCCAGAACCCAGCAACTCCTGCCTCCAATGTGGCCCCAGGTCAATTGTTCCTGTGGCTCTATGTCCTATGTTTGCACCTTCGGCCCTGCCAGGTCTTTGCTGACTCCAAGCTCCCGGCCATTGGGTCTTGTCCTGCCTTGCCCAGAGAGGTTGAAGAGCCTCTTGCTCTCAGAAATCCCCTCTCCATGGAAGTTTTTATAGACAAGGCGAGTCCCATCTTCACCTCCAATATTTTCAGGGGATTGCTGTCCTTGGAGCGCTCCCCACCAAGCAGGGTCTCCAGATGTCAGTTCTCTAGAGATCTGCCCTAGCTCTGCCTGCAGTGCCAAGCTGGAGCGCAGAAACGCTGGGTAGGTTCTGGCTCTGGGATGTCCATGTGGGTACATCTGGAAGGTCAGGATTGCCCCTCCTGGCTTTGATAAGTATAGGTCTGGGAATCTAGGTACAGAATAGTCCAGGGGTTTCCTTGCATTGGTAGCTGGAGGGGAGCAACGTTAACTTCATCCTCAGCCAGAGCAATGGGGGGTGGGGCTTCATTAGCCACTGTCCCCAGTCAGTTTATTTAAGCAACAGAGCAGAGAGGAAACCCTCCCCCGGCATTGTGGGTGCAGCTGTGACCTGACAATTTCCCAATGAGTGTCTGTGCTCCTGGCTCAACTAGGGTGGGAGTTTCCAGGCAGCAGGGTATGTGCCCCTGTACTTGGCAGGTCCTGCCCTTCCCTCCCCCAACCTGGTCCATATAACCCCCAGGGCTGAGGTAGAGTCTCCATTCATGTCCCTGGATGGTTCAGACGATGCAGCTGTGGATCCTGGTCCTGCTTCCCACAGCCTTTCTCCTGTCCCCCAGCTGCCCATGGTGAAATGAGAGTTGTTTAGGCCTTAAGCAAACCATGCCCCTTGGATCAACCAATCATACAACCATAAAATCATAGAATCATAGAATATCAGGGTTGGAAGGGACCTCAGGAGGTATCTAGTCCAACCCCCTGCTCAAAGCTGGGCCAACATCAACTAAATCATCCTAGCCAGAGCTTTGTCAAGTCTGACCTTAAAAACCTCTAAGGAAGGAGATTCCACCACCTCCTTAGGTAACCCATTCCAGGGCTTCACCACTCTCCGAGGGAAAATCTTTTTCCTAATATCCAACCTAAACCTCCCGCACTGCAACTTGAGACCATTACTCCTTGTTCTGCCATCAGGCTACCACTGAGAACAGTCTAGATCCATCCTCTTTGGAACCCCCTTTCAGCTAGTTGAAAGAAGCTATCAAATCCCCCCTCATTCTTCTCTTCTGTAAACTGAACAATCCCAGTTCCCTCAGCCGCTCTTCGTAAATCATATGACCCAGCCCCCTAATCATTTTTGTTGCCCTCTGCGAGACTCTCCAATTTTTCCACATCCTTGTAGTGTGGAGCCCAAGACTGGACACAGTACTCCAGATGAGGCCTCATCAATGCTGAATAGAGGGGAATGATCATGACCCTCGATCTGCTGGCAATGCTCCTACTTCTACAGCCCAAAATGCTATTAGCCTTCTTGGCAACAAGGGCACACTGTTGACTCATATCCAGCTTTTTGTTCACCATAATCCTTACGTCCTTTTCTGCAGAACTGCTGCCTAGCTACTTGGTTCCTAGTCTGTAGCAGTGCATGGAATTCTTCCTTCCTAAGTGCAGGACTTTGCATTTGTCCTTGCTGAACCTCATCAGATTTCTTTTGGCTCAATCCTGTAATTTGTCTAGGTCTCTCTGTATCCAATCCCTACCCTCCAGCGTATCTACCAATCCTCCCAGTTTAGTGTCATGTGCAAACTTGCTGAGGGTGCAGCCCACGCCATCCTCCCAGATCATTAATGAAGATATTGAACAAAGCTGGCCCCAAGACTGACCCTTGTGGCACTCTCCTTGATACCGGCTGCCAACTAGCTGCCAATCACAAACTGTTCTACAGATACATCATAGCATGAATTCTTCCTGAACCAATCATATCCTAACAGGATTTTAAAACGAGAGCCCTCTCCGTCCTTCCTTCCATCCATCCACCCCAACCCCAGCTGTTAAGCTTCAAAAAGGGACGATGTCATATCCAAGAACATTTCAAAAGAAATGTGTAACTGCGTGAAGGAGTACGCTAAATACCCCCACATTCTGTCTTATTATTTGAAGCTGTTAACTACATGAAGCTCAGAGATAGTCTATCTGAAGCACCCCAGGCCCCTTCCTCCATTTAACACTTTTGCGAAGTCCAGGAGCATGACAGGAATATTCGCTGGTTTTGTACTGGATGACAATAAGAAAACAGCTTAAGCAAAAATTAGCTACTTTTTCACATTGAAAAAGAAAAAGTTGTATTTTCTCCTCCCTCCCCCTTCTAACTGTTTTGAAGATAAGTGCTTTTCTTTGGCTAACAGTGAAAATAAAGATACTCCTTTTAATAAAAGATGTTTAACTTCCCTCAGAAAATACACCAACTTACTTTAGATTTGTACAAAGCACTGAATGTCCTATCTGCAGCACTGACAATAGAAGTTGAAAGGAGATAAATTAAGTAGCATCCTTTTTTTCCCCTAGAAGACAAGAGTGAGGAGAAAGTAGATATAACTCCCTTCTAACTGTTTTGAAGACAAACTTGTGTCTTAATTCTTTGGCTAACAGCAAATAGAAAGATACATATTTTAACAAAAGATGGTCTACTTCTCTCAAAAAAATCCCAACAAAACCTACTGGCTTGCTTTTTACATTTTTACGCAAAGGAAAAGTTCTGTAAAGAAATTATACAAATTTTACAACCAGAGGCCCCTCTTCTAACATAAAGACAATGACTAACAACTCCAGGGTTAAAAATACCAATCCTCAGAAAGACCCCAAGCCATGAAATGATTTAGCTGTAAACTTTGTGAAGTGTGAAAGTCCTATTCCCAGCATTGACAATAAATGTTCAAAAGAATCTATATTAGCAGGTTCTTACAGTGGATGACACTAAGAAAGCAGCTTATGCAAAAATCAGCTCCTTTTTTCAATAAAAAGGAAAACCTTATATTTTATCACAAAGAGATACCTCTTCTAAGATAAACACCCACCCTGGTTATCTGAAGAAACACAAGCCCTCCGTAAACCATAAAACCCAGCATTGAATGAGCTGTAACATAACGAGGTCTTTTTTTAGGAATATTTTGTACAAGTTTAGTGACACAAAAATGTGTAAGGTACACTAGCCTATCCTTTGAAAAATGGCATTTTTAAAGTACCAAAACAATTTAGCAGAATATGAAAACTGTCACAGTTGAGGGGAGTTTCCATATGTGTTTCAATAAAAAAAGAAGTTAGCATGCAGTGAGGACAAATTGAAGCAGTATATATTTTTTAAAGCTCTTAATTTTGCAGCAAAGACACAGGCTTAAAATTAAATAATATAAACCTAAAAAGATGTTAAATTTACTCAATTTCCATAATTAAATAATGATCATCTCTGCAACACAAAGATCTTAGTCTAAATGACTTACCTGGTAAGGTCAATCTCCTTCTCTCCCCTACCCCCACCCCCCAGCCCGGTATCATTAGGTTATACGGGAATGTAAATTGTGAAGAAATAAGTTCCTGGGGGACAGGAATATTATACAAAACCCTCACGTAAAGAAGGGTTTTACAATAATAAATAAATGTAAAGACATGTTATAGCTTTCTACATGGTTAGGCAAGGTCTTTAAAATATAGTGTTAGTTAGTTTTTTAAACTTTTGTGTAAACGAATTGCCTAGAATACAAAAAGTGCTCTATGGTGTGGTTAAGAATCTCCTCCCCATGTGCCCCCCCCACAGGCAAACGAAGGGTTTTACAATAAAACAATTAAAAAGACAAAAGCCACAGCCAAAGAGAACAGGGCATGGGGGTAAGAGAGTTGTTCTGAGGTTTTCGGAGAATATTGATAACTGACTGAAATCTCTTTTAGTGACACAGTTTTGTAGGCAGCCATTCTCTGTGAGTTGTTATGCTTGTGCACAGGGGAGCGTTTGTCATTCAGAATCCCTTTCCCACCCTACGAGGTATTATCTCCCCCATCCAACGGCCTATCATAATAATATTAACGAATTACATACTTGAAGATACTTTGTAGCAGTGCCTGCAAAGCAACAATTACTATTTTGTTTATTATTATCTTGTCTCGACACTTTAGATACCCCCACCCTTGAGCTCCATAAAAACACGCTTCACACCGACATTTTAAATGGACATTTTATTTACAACAAGCATCTTCATTTTATTTGTACAATATGCCCTGTTATGTTCCCAGACCACACTCGAACTTTTATCTAATGTGTTTCCGTCGGTTTGATGATTTCATCTAACGCTCTATCTGGTTCCTCCACCTCTGTCACATTGTCCACCAACGCTGCTACAAAACCTAAATGTTCTTGGGTTAAACTGGGTCACTGGAGCTCGAATCCCAATGTAATGATGGTATTTAAAAACCGATTCATACACAAATTATCACTAAAAAATTACCACAGATTTCTTTAATTTTACAATTCACACCATCTACAGACCAGTTCACTCAGTCCAGACCTGGGGCGGGATCGGAGCTGGTGCCCTCCAGAGAAGAAAGGTTCCATCTCACATTTCTCATTACCACTGACAGCAGAAGGAAATGCATAGAGAGTGGCTGGATCCTAGTGATTTGCTTAACTAACTGCCATAGTTGGACAGGCAGCTCAGACTATCAGTGACTGGGGCTCCCCTGCCCTGGGTGAAAGGCATCCAGGTGAGAAGGAAACACTCACAGGGACAGGATTCTATAAAACTCTGTGTTGATTCCAGAAGACACAAACCAGCCTGTGAAATTAACAAGTAAAGAGGGCAAATGATGGCGAATGAAGGGGACTTTAACTACCCAGAAGTCTGCTGGAAAAGTAATACAACAAGACCCAACATTTTCCATAAGTGCCTGGAATGTCTTGTGGACAATGTTTTGTTTCAGAAGGTGGAGGAAAAAATGGAGACTTAGCTCCCCCTTAGTAATTTTTTCAAATGAGAGGCCTCCTGATTCACACTGAGAAAGCAGGGCTTTCAGCTAGCTATCTTAGGTACCTGTACACGAACTCAAGAACCCTTGGAAATAAACAGGAAGAACTGGAAGTCCTGGCACAGTGAAGGAACTATGATGTGATTGGAATAATGGAGACTTGGTGGGATAACTCACATGACTGGAGCACTGTCATGGATGGGTATAAACTGTTCAAGAAGGCTAAGCGTGGGAGAAAAGATGGAGGAGGTAAACTGTATGTAAGGGAGCAGTATGATTGCACAGAGCTCCAGTATGAAACTGGAGAAAAGCCTATTGAGAGTTTCTGGGCTACATTTAGAGGCAAGAGTAACAAGGGTGATGTCATGGTGGGCATCTGCTATAGACTGACAGACCAGGAGGATGAGGTAGATAGAGGCTTTCTTCAGACAAATAACAGAAGTTTCCAGATCACAGGCCTTGGTTCTCATGGGAGATTTCAATCACCCTGAAATCTGCTGGGAGAGCAATACAGTGGTGCACAGACAATCCAGGAAGTTTTCGGAGAGTGCTGGGGACAATTTCCTGGTGCAAGTGCTGGAGCAACCAACTAGAGGTCGTGTTCCGCTTGACCAGCTGCTCACAAATAGGGAAGAATTGGTAGGGGGACTAGAAATGGGTGGCAGACTGGGCAGCAGTGACCATAAGATGGTCAAGTTGAGGATTCTGACACAAGGAAGGAAGGAGAGTAGCAAAATACGGACCCTGGACTTCAGAAAAGCAGACTTTGACTCCCCTCAGGGAACTTATGGGCAGGATCCCCTGGGAGGCTTATATGAGGGGGAAAAGAGTCCAAAAGAGCTCGCTTTATTTTAAAGAAGTCTTATTGATGGCACAGGAACAAACCATCCCGGTGTGCAGAAAGAGCAAATATGGCATGAAGCCAGCTTGGCTTAACAGAGAAATCTTCAGTGAGCTTAAATACAAAAAGGAAGCTTACAAGAAGTGGAAACTTGGACAGATGACTAGGGAGGAGTATAAAAATATTGCTCAAACATGCAGGGGTGTAATCAGGAAGGCCAAAGAACAATTGGAGTTGCAGCTAGCAAGGGATGTGAAGGGTAAGAAGAAGGGTTTCTACAGGTATGCTATCAACAAGAAATAGGTCAGGGAAAGTGTGTGACCCTTACTGAATGGGGGAGGCAACCTAGTGACTGATAACATGGAAAAAGCTGAAGTACTCAATGCTTTTCTTGCCTCGGTCTTCACAGACAAGGTCAGCTCCCAGACTGCTGTTCTGGGCAGCACAGTATGGGATGGAGGTGAGCAGCCCTCAGTGGTGAAAGAACAGGTTAAGGACTATTTAGGAAAGCTGGACAGGCACAAGTCCATGGGTCCAGATCTAATGCACCCAGGGTTGCTGAGAGAGTTGGCTGATGTGATTGCAGAACCATTGGCCATTACCTTTCAGAATTCATGGAGATCAGGGGAGGTCTCGGATGACTGGAAAAAGGAAAATATAGTGCCCATCTTTTAAAAAAGGGAAGTAGGAGAATCCGGGGAACTACCGACCGGTCATCCTCACCTCAGTCCCTGGACAAAGCATGGAGCAGGTCCTCAGGGAATCCATTTTGAAGTATTTAGAGGAGAGGAAGGTGATCAGGAATAGTCAACATGGATTGACCAAGGGCAAGTCATGCCTGACCAACCTGATTGCCTTCTATGATGAGATAACTGGCCCTGTGGATATGGGGAAAGCAGTGGACGTGATATATCTTGACTTTAGCAAAGATTTTGATACGGTCTCTCACAGAATTCTTTTCAGCAGGTTAAAAAAGTATGGGTTGGATGAATGGACTATAAGGTGGATAGAAAGCTGGCTAGATTGTTGAGCTGAATGAGGAGTGATCAACGGCTCGATGTCTAGTTAGCCTCTGATATCAAGTGGAGTGCCCCAGGGGTTGGTCCTGGGGCTGGTTTTGTTCAACATCTTCATTAATTATCTGGATGTTGGGATGAATTGCCCCCTCAGCAAGTTCATGGATGACTCTAAGCTGGGGGGAGTGGTAGATATGTGGGAGGGTAAGGATAGGGTCCAGAGTGACCTAGATAAATTGGAGGATTGGGCCAAAAGAAATCTGATGAGGTTGAACAAAGACAAGTGCAGCATTCTGCACTTACGACAGAAGAATCCCATGCGCTGCTACAGGCTGGGAACTGACTGGCTAAGCAGCAGTTCTGCAGAAAAGGACTTGGGGTTTACAGTGGATGAGGAAGTGGATAAGAGTCAGCAGTGTGCCCTTGTTGCTAAGATGGTTAACGGCATATTAGGCTGAATTATTAGGAGCATTGCCAGAAGATTGAGAGAAGTGATTATTCCCCTCTATTTGGCACTAGTGAGGCCACGTCTGGAGTATTGCATCCAGTTTTGGGCCCCCCACAAGAGAAAGGATGTGGACAAATTGGAGGGAGTTCAGCAGAGGACAACAAAAATGATTAGGGCTCTAGGGCATATGATTTATGAGGAGAGGCTGAGGGCATTGAATGAGCTGTAACATAACAAGGTCTTTTTTTAGGAATATTTTGTACAAGTTCAGTGACACAAAAATGTTTTAGGTACACTAGCCTATCCTGTGAAAAATGGCATTTTTAAAGTACCAAAACAACAACTGAATAGAATATGAAAACTGTCACAATTGAGGGGAGTTTCCATATGTGTTTCAATAAAAAAAGAAGTTAGCATGCTGTGAGGACAATTTGAAGCAGCATATTTTTTTAAAAAAGCTCTTAACTTTTGCAGCAAAAACACAGGCTTAAAATAAATAAAGAAGCCTAAAAAGATGCTAAGTTTACTCAGTTTCCATAAGTAAATAATGATCATCTCTGCAACACAAAGATCTTACTCTAACTGACTTGCCTGGTAGGATCAACCTCCTTCTCCTTCCTCCCTCCCTCCGCCCCGGCACAGTAAATTTAGATTATACAGGAATGTAAATTGTGAAGAAATAAGTTCCAAGGGGACAGAAATATTATACAAAACCCTCATGTAAAGAAGAGTTTTACAATAATAAAATAAAATGTAAAGACATGTTATAGCTTTCTACATGATTAGGCAGAGTCTTTAAAATATAGTTTTAGGTTTTTTTTAAAACTTTTGTGTAAACAAATTGCCAAGGATACAAAATGCACTCTGTCGTAAATTGTAAAGAGAGCTTTAATAGGCAAGAGTATGGTAAAGAATCTCCCTCCCCCTATCCCCCAACACCACACACACACACACACGCACACGCACACGCACACAAATGAAGGATTTACAATAAAACAATTAAAAAGTCAAAAGCCACAACCATAGAGAACAAGAGAACACGGCATGGGGATAAGAGAGCTGTCCTGAGGTTTTAGGAGAATATTGATAACTGACAGAAATCTCTTTTAGTGACACAGTTTTGTAGGAGCCATTCTCTGTGAGTTGTTATGCTTGTGCACAGGGGAGCGTTTGTCATTCAGAATCCTTTTCCCACTCTATGAGGTATTATCTCCCCAGTCCAACAGCCTGTCATAAATAATATTAACAAAACCACATTGGAATTACGTACTTGAAGATACTTTTTAGCAGTGCCTGCAAAGCAACAATTACACTTTTGTTTATTATTATCTTGTCTCGACACCTTAGAGAATTTTTTGTTGTATTTTTATAAAACACTTTTATGCAAACTGTAACCCTAGATGCTGCACAGCATTGAATAATATGCACCAGTAGATGAAAGACCTGAGACATTGCTGAAAACAGAGGTGTCATATTCACTAAAGTCCTAATGCAGAGGGCTTGCTGGAAAATTAAAAGGCACATTTGAAGCAGAAGATGGTATGGGTTTAAGAGGGCTTCTGGAGCTACTTTGCAATGGTCCAGATACCCCAACAGCCTACCCTCGTGCACAAGCACTTGTGGGCCCTTGTTAGAGGAACAGGCCGTCCATATATTTCTTATTGTTGAAAAACTATAACCTAACTACAAGTATACCACGGGTTCAAATTACTTCTCTTTTGACAACCGTCCCCACCCGTGAGCTCCATAAAAACATTCTTCACACTGACATTTTGCTTACAACAAGCATCTTCAGGGGGTTGGACTAGATCACCTCCTGAGGTCCCTCCCAATCCAGATATTCTATGATTCATTTTATTTGTACCATATGCCCTGTTATGTTCCCACACCACACTCTAACTTTTATCTAACATGTATCTGTCAGTTTGATGATTTCATCTAACGCTCTATCTAGTTCCTCCACCTCTGTCACGTCGTCCACCAATGCTGCTACAAAACCTAAATGTTCCTGGGTTAAACTGGGTCACTGCAGCTCATATCCCAATGTAATGATGGGAGTATTTAAAAAATTATTCATACACAAATTACCACTAAAAAATTACCACTAATTTCTTTAATTTTACAATTCACATCATCTACAGACCAGTTGTCCAGACCTGGGGTGGGATCGGAGCCGGTGCCTCCCAGAGAAGAAAGGTCCCATGTCACATTTCCCATTACCACTGACAACATAAGGAAATGCATTGAGAATGGCTGGATCCTAGTGATTTGTTTAACTAACTGCCCTGGTCGGACAGGCAGCTCAGATTGCCTCTGACTGGGGCTTCCCTGCCCTGGGGAGCTGAGTGACTGGGCCTCCGCTGACAAGGATCCAGGAGAGAAGGAAACACTCACAGGGACAGGATTCCGTAAAACTCTGTGTTGGTTCCAGAAGACACAAGCCAGCCTATGAAATTAATATGTAAAGAGGGCAGATGGTGGTGAGGGAAGTGGACTTTAACTACCGAGACATCTGCTGGAAAAGTAGTACAATAAGACCCAACATTTCCCATAAGTGCCTGGAATGTCTTGGGGACAACGTTTTGTTTCAGAAGGTGGAGGAAAAATGGAGGGGGGTGCATTTTAGACTTAAATCAGACAAGCAGGGAGGAATTGGTTGTGAATCTGAAGGTGGAAGACAATTTAGGCTAAAGTGACCCTCAAATGATAGAATTCCTGATCCTAACGAAAGGAAGGTGTGAGAGCAGCAGAATCAGAACAATGGACTTCAAAAAACAGACTAACCATTTCCGAAAAGTATAGGTGAGGTCCCAGGTAAAGAAAATCTCAGGGCTAAAGTAATTCAGAAAAGCTGGCAGTTTCTGAAAGGGGCAATATTAAAGGCGCAACTACAAACTATCCCTATACAAAGCAAAGATGGGTAAGAATAGTAAGAGGCCAATATAGCTCCAACCGAAACTCTTTAATGTCATGAAAATCCGTAAAGGGAAAAGTTGAAAAATTACTAAGGGGGAGTACAAAAGAGTAGGACTAGCATGTAGGATGAAAATTGCAAGGGCTAGGGCCCAAAATAAGCTTCACCTCGCAAGGGACCTAGCAAGAGAAAGGTGAGAGATCCCAGAGGGCTGGAGAAGGGAGAACATAGAGCTTATCTTTCAAAAGAGGAACAAAGAGAATGCAGGGAATTGTAGACCAATCAGCCTAACTTTGATACCTGTAAAGATACTGGATCAAATTATTAAACAACCATTTAGGAAGCCCCTAGAGGATAATAGGGTTACAAGGAATAGCCAACATGGATTTGTCAAGTGCAAATCATGCAAATCAATCCAATGTCCTTCTTTAACATGGTTACTGGCATAGTGGGTGGGGGGACACAGTAGACAAGATCAAAGTAGACTTTAATCAAGCTTTTGACACAGTGCCACTAAACATTCTCATGAATAAACTAAGGGAATTACCATAAGGTGCTTGGAGAAATGGTCAAAAGACTATGCTCAAAAACTCTCAATGGTTGTGTGTCAAACTGAGAGAACGATTCTAGTGGGATTCTGCAAGGGTGAGTCCTGAGTCACGTACTATGCAATATTGTCATTAATAGCTTAGATTATGGAGTGGAGAATATAGATATAATATTTGCAGATGACATCAGGCTGAGAGGGACTACAAAGACTTTCCAGTACAGGACTAGATATTGAAACAAAGTTGACAAATTAGTCTGGAATCAATAAGATGAAATTCAGTAAAGACAATGCAAAGTGCTATACTTGGGAAGGAAAAATCAAATGCAGAGCTACAAAATGGGGACTCTGGCTAGGTGCTCGTACTGCTGAAAAGGATCTGGAGGCTCTAGTGGATCACACATGGAATATGAGTCAGCCGTGTGAAGCAGCTGGTGAAAAGGTTCGTATTATTCTGGGGTGTATTAATAGGAGTGTCCTGTGTCAGACACGGAGGTAATTGTCTCACTCTACTTGGCACAGGTGAGTACATCCTGATGTGCAGAAAGAGTAGCAAATATGGCAGGCGACCAACTTGGCTTAACAGAGAAATCTTTGGTGAGTTTAAGCACCAAAAGGAAGCTTCCAAGAAGTGGAAACTTGGACAAATGACTAGAGAGGAGTATAAAAATATTGCTCGAGCATGCAGGGGTGTAATCAGGAAGGCCCAAGCACAAGTGGAGTTGCATCTTGCAAGGGATGTGAAGAGTAACAAGAAGGGTTTCTGCAGGTATGTTAGCAAGGAGAAGAAGCTCAGGGAAAGTGTGTGACCCTTACTGAATTGAGGAGGCAACCTAGTGACAGGTGATCTAGAAAAAGCTGAAGTATTCAATGTTGATTTTTTTTGCCTCGGTCTTCACAGAAAAGCTCTCAGATTACTGCACTGGGCAGCAGAGTATGGGGCGGAAGTGAGCAGCCCTCAGCGGTGAATGAACAGGTTAAGGACTATTTAGAAAAGCTGGACAGGCACAAGTCCATGGGACCAGATGCACTGATTCTGAGGGTGGTGAGGGAATTGGCTGATGTGATTGCAGAGCCTTTGGCCTGTATCTTTGAAAACTCCCCTCAATCAGCAGATGTCCTGGACGACTGGAAAAAGGCAATATAGTGCCCATCTTTTAAAAAAGGAAGAAGGAGAATCCAGAAAACTACAGCCTCACCTCGGTCCCTGGAAAAATCATGAAGCAGGTCCTCAAGGAATCCAATCTGAAGCACTTGGAGGAAAGGAAAGTGATCAGGAACACTCTACATGGATTCACCAAGGCCAATCATACCTTACCAACCAGATTTCCTTCTGTGATAAGATAACTGGCTCTGTAGAAAGCAGTGGAAATGATATATCTTGACTTTAGCAAAGATTTTGAATCGATCTTCAACATTATTCTTGCCAGCAAGTTTAAGAAGTATGGATTGGATAAACAGACTATAAGGTGGCCAGATCGTCGGGCTCAATGGGTAGTGATCAATGGCTCAATGCCTAGTTGGCAGCCGGCATCAAGTGGAGTGCCCCAGGGGTTGGTCCTGGGGTTGGTTTTGTTCAACATCTTCATTAATGATCTGGGTTATGGGCTGGACTGCACCCTCAGCAAGTTCATGGATGACACTAAGCTGGGGGAAGAGGTACATACGCTGGAAGAGATAGGGTCCAGAGTGACCTAGACAAATTAGAGGATTGGGCCAAAAGAAATCTGATCAGGTTCAACAAGGACAAGTGCAAAATCCTGCACTTAGGATGGAAGAATCCCATTCACCATTATAGGCTGGGGCCATCTAACTAAGCGGCAGTTCTGCAGAAAAGGACCTGGGGATTACAGTGGATGAAAAGCTGGATATGAGTCAACAGTGTGCCCTTGTTGCCAAGAAGTCTAATGCCATATTGGACTGTCTTAGTAGGAGCATTGCCAGCAGATCGAGGGAAGTGATAATTCCCCTCCATTTGGCATTGGTGAGGCCACATCTGGAATATTGTGTCCAGTTTTGTGCCGAACACTACAGAAAGGATGTGGACAAATTGGAGAGAGTCCAGCAGGGGTTACAAAAATGATTAGTGGGCTGGGGCACTTATGAGGTGAGACTGAGGGAACTGGGCTTATTTAGTCTGCAGAAGAGAAGAGTGAGGGGAGGATTTGATAGCAGCCTTCAGCTACCTGAAGGGGGTTCCCAAGAGAGTGGAGCTGGGCTGTTCTCAGTGGTGGCAGATGCCAGAACAAGAAGAAAGAATCTCAAGTTGAAGTGGGGGAAGTATAGGTTGGATATTAGGAAAAACTATTTCACTAGGAGGGTGGTGAAGCACTGGAATGGGTTATGTAGGGAGGTGATGGAATCTCCTTCCTTAGAGGTTTTTAAGGTCTGGCTAGACAAAGCCCTGGCTGGGACGATTTAGTTGTTGTTGATCCTTCTTTGAGCAGGGGGTTGGACTAGATGACCTCCTGAGGTCTCTTCCAACACTGATATTCTATGTTTCTATGATTCTACTGTGTCCAGTTCTGGGTGTAACACTTTAGGAGAGATGTAGTAAAACTGTAGAGTTTCCTGAGGACAGCCACGAAAATAGTTAAAGGTTTAGAAAACCTAACCTAGGAGGAAAGGATATGTTTAGTCTAGAGAAGAGGAGGCTAAGGGGGAACCTGAGAACAGTCTTCCAATATATTAAAAGCTGTTCTGAAAAGTACGGGGGTCAATTGTTCTCCATGTCTGCTGATGGGAGGAAAACAAGTAATGGGTTTCATCTGCAGCAAGGGAGATTGTGATTAGTCATAGGAAAAACCTTTCTAACCCTAAATAGAGTTAATCTCTGGAATAGAATCCCAAGGGAGGATGTGGAATCCCAGTCACTGAAAGTTTTTAAGGCCTAATTAGACAAAAACCTGTCAGGGATGTTCTAAGTTGACATGGTCCTGCCTCACAAGAGGAAGATGGACCAGGTGACCTCTTGAGGTCCCTTCCAGGATGATATTTCTATCATTCTACTCTATGAAATGGCTTCTGAGATGAAATCCCTTGTGCTTTGTTCCCCTCCATTGCCCATTATCTGGTGACCAGTTAGCCAGGGGCCAGGGAGTTATGAAACATTTCACTGAGAAAATAAAACTGGTCTTGAGTGTTTTCTAGGAACCAGGAGAAGAAGAAAATGACTTAGCCCATAGGGAGTGGAGAAATAACAAATTTGCAGAGAAAGATATAGACATTCAATAGACTTGCTGGTGCAGGCCAGAGGCGGTGCAGCAGGGGGTCAGCGGTATGTGACCACAAATGCCCCCCCCGATTGTTACTTAGCTTATACCGACCATGCTAACATGGACTGAGCATCCTGGATAGCATTGCTGAAACCCACTGCCCTCTTTCTGCGCTCCCACTATGGGCAGGCCTGGGTCATCTCTGTCAGGGACCATCAATTTCAACCTGCAGACCCACCATCCCAGTCCAGAGAGCTCAGTTTGCGCTCCCCAATGTCTGACTCTGCGAACTGTTTCCGTTGGTGACACAGCTGTTCGTGAGAATGCACCTTTCACTGCCAGGGGGATGGGGAGATATCCCTGCTCAGATGTTCAGCTTGACAGTCAGGCCTCAGGGCTGACAGTCTGCTACAGATGGGAGGGTTTTACTAACCAGGCCCTGGACACTGGAGGTTCATCAACACCACAACCCCCACCCCCACCCGCAGCCACTTTCAGAGGCTGAGTCAATTGATCCCATAGGATGGACCAGATTGGACACAGCCCCAGCTGTGCAGAGCCCAAGATGCTGAGTGTCTGCAGATGTTGGAGGCCCGTCCTTTCTCCCTGCCATATGGCTGGGTGTACATGGCCCAGGACAGCCTAGCACCCACCTACGCACTGGGAACCTGACCCTGAGGTTTCTTGTCACACCCAGCTGGGGCTGTAACCCCTCTGGGCCCAGGCAGAAGGGCTGCACCCTCCTCAGACAGGCCATGAAGATGGTGCTCCTGAGGGATGGGAATACATCATCTGGGAATGAATAAGGGGTTCTCATGCTCAGTGGGGGCTGTCTCAGTTGTATTATGGTACCCTGAGGGAGTGGGACAGATGGGGAGAAGACCAGGGGGTTTTATGCATTTAGGGGTCATGTCTTCAAGCTCTTCTCCACAACTTCGTGGGCTCAAAACATCCAATTTATCACAAGAGAAGCCACAATTAGCAGGTGATCCCATGACTCCTGATGCCAGGGCTTTATGAAACACACCAAGGTAATTCAGGAGAGTTCGGAGCTTGATGGAGAAATGGGGCCAGGGCCTCAGTGCAATTTTAAGCCACTTTCTGGGGCCCAGAATTATAGGATGTTCAAACGTCTGGACAGCCAGGGTCACATTTCCAAATGGTCACCCCTGTTGTGTGGGGATGTTTGCTCTTTACTCAACCATGCCAGCCATGGAGCAGGCCCAGATGAACATGGCTCTAGCACTCTCTGTTTAGGGCCTTCCCCATCGCCTGTCACCATGGTAACTGTGCTCCCTCACGTCCACCACTGGGTGGTCTACGTGCTCTCCAGCTTCTGGGAGAATTTCTGCCATCGGCTCTGTGGCTGCTCTACAGGAAGTCACAGGAGGGACGCCATCCCCTTCTTACTGCTCTGAGATGCACACTGGAGAGGAAGCAGGGAGCTGAGCCAAGCCAGCTGGTGACTCAGCATCAGCCGCACTCCCCACCAGATGAGCTACTGGAGCAGAGGAGACAAGCGAGTTCCAGAGGAGCCTGGCACCAGGTGTGCTGGGCTCCAGGCAGGACCCAGGAGCCCCTGCTCCCAGATGTTCTGGGATGGAGTGAGAGAGGCTGTTCTCCTGCCACCAGCTCCCTCTCTCGTGCCCCCCATGTGTCAGTGGAGTATTGCTGAGGTTTCTGAGGGCGCCTGCGTGGTCCGAGCTCCTCACGAGGGGAGAGCGTATGTGATCTGTGGTTTCCTGCTGACTCTATAAATCCCCCATGGCTGAGGCATGAGCACTGTCACTTCTCCCAGACGGTGACGATGCTGATCCTGATCCTGCTGCCTGTGGCCTTTCTCCTGCCCCCCAGGGCTGGGGCTGGTGAGTGTGTGTGTGGGGGTCAGGGATCCTGGGGTGTGGAGCCAGGAGCTCTCTGGGCTGTTTTGAAATTCTGGATCCTCTGCAGAGTAAGATGCGTCTCCCAGGGAGACTGCTGGCTCACAGGACCTGGCTAGTGAAGAGTTTGGAGGTGGGAATGAAGGAGTCAGGTGGTGGAGCTGGAGCTCAGATAAAGCCCCTGAGTTACACAGAGAGCTTGAGAGCAGAAGAGAGACACAGGGGTATCTTTAGTAGGGCTAGGAGCCAAGACTCCTAGTTCTACCCCCCACTTGGGAGTAGGGTCAAGTGATTAGAGTGGAGCTCAAGGGGAGGCAGTCAGGACTTCTGGGTTCTAGCTCTTTCTTCCTTTGTGTGTGATGTCATTTTAAATTGAAGCTCCTTAGGGAAGGGACTGACTTTCCTGGAGGGTCTGTGCAGCACCCGGCACAACGGGGCTTTCATCTGGGTTGGTGGCACCATATGCGAATAACAGCGACAGATTGTCCAAACAGCCTCGTTCATATGGACCTCAAACTAGCAGCCCTGAGTCGTGTGTTAAAACATTCAGATGTGAGCTGCACACAGACTTGTGTTGCTTTAACCAACCTGATTTCAAACCACATCTGTGGTTCAACGGGTTCAGCTCGGCCTGTGGCTGCCCTGATATTGATTTAAACCTGGCAAAAACGTCGGAAGCTTCCCAGGGGCCAGTTAACCTCAGCGAACCAGCCTTCAACCCATACAAGTGCCTCAAGCCGTGCATTGGCACAGGGTTAAAATAAACCACAGTCTGGCAATTCCTAATTCCTACGTCCCTCTGATGGTTAGAGACCTTCTCACTTCCACCTCCATCTATCCCTGCCCAGTTTATCCCCTTTTATTCTTCTGCCTACCTTGTCCTTTGGCTTCACCAGCTCTTCCCCGCTCCTGTCCCCTCCACCCTGACGTCTTTACACCAATTGTCTAGGTCTGACTTCATCCACCTGTGCTGAGACGTTTCAGAGCTGGTCGGAAAAGTTTTTCCCTGGGAAATTTTGACTTTTTGTTGAAAACTCCCAAAGTAATTTGTTTTTCTAGTAACTTTTTATTAATTTTTAAAAGATACATAGAGAGTGAGAAAACAAGCAGAAAAATATGCATAAACTTCTCATAATGCATAAACACCTCATAAGATATTAAGCATTTGCTGCCTCACCTTAGCTGGGCTTGAAACATTCGTTATCTGTAGTATGAATGGTCAGAATATCAATCCCTTATGTAGTCCACAATTTACAAACAAAATATGCGTTATAAAAATCCAACTAGTTAAAGAAAAATTATTAAAGTAAGATAAAGGTTAGAAGCGAAATTCAAATGAGAGGGATAGATAAAGGGAGCAGATGGAAGTGGGTAGGGAAGAGGGGGGTTGAGGTGGGCCCATGCATTTGATAGGATGATCAGATACTTCCAGGAGAGCATCTCTTACCTCTAATAACATTGCTTGGGAAGCTCTGTAACAGCCTGTAGCTCTTTTCATGGTAGCCAAGCTTAGGATGTCTATGCTCTAATCTTCGATTGCTGGTTGCTTTTGGGATTTCCATTTTGGTGGTACATGTTTAATATTATTTGACAGGAGAAAAAAAAACCCACTGTCCCCTTCAGTTCCGCCCAAAGCCCACCGGTCTATGAGCATGAGGGGTAAGTCAGCACCTGCTACTCACAGCTGACTTAGCAGCACCTGCATTGAACAGGTGAAGAGGGGTCCAATGCCTTCTCCATATAATTCCTGTGGAATTAATCTTTAATGTAGCTCCAAGGAGCGGTTCAGAGCACTGGTTATGATTTCTTTCCATTTGGTTAGCAGAAAATAATTGGCCTAGTTTCTCCTCCCAGTGCTTCTTTAGGGATCAGTGTTTAGTTCACATTTGTGGGCCAGGTGTGCATAATGTTACCATAGAGCCTGGCAATCTGGGGAACATTCGCAGAAATGAAAGCAGTAATGGCTGAAGGAGAGCAAAGGCAGCAGGGCTAAACAGATGGGGGGGGGCATGTTTCCCTTGCATACCTCACCACTCCGTCTTAGTCTGTAGTGTGACCAAAATTAAAATTGTTTTAGTGACTAAACAGTTACAAAGTTTCAGCTGAAAAGTGCCAAAAACCGGGGGGAAATAATCAGTTTTCCAAGAAAAATGCCAAAATGTTTGAGGCAAGGAGACGCCTTCTGGGAAAATCTGAATTTCTGTACAAAAACAGTTTGGAGGGGCAGCTTTGGAGCAGCCCTGGCTTGTCACTGGGGGTCGGTGGAGGAGGTGAAACATCAGCAGGGGACGTGTCAGTGGTGTTCCGGGTGAGACTGACCCTCAGCACTGTTAACTCAAGGCAGTGCGATTACTGACCCACTCCTGGTGCATTTGGCACTGATTCTCCACCCAGTGAGGTCAGAGCTTTAGATTTACCTGTCGGCCCGAAGGGGTGTCCAGTGCAGGGCAGAGTGGAGGAGGGGGCAGGGTTCCAGGCACAGGGATCACCCAGTGAGAGCATCACAGGAGGTGGGTTGAGACTGTGGGGACTCCCCTTTGGGATGGGGAGCTCGGTCATAGCCTGGCCCAGGGAGATGACGGGGCTCTTTAGATGAACCTGGTCTCCTCCCAGGCAGGGCCAGCTCTACCATTTTTTGCCACTCCAAGCAAAAAAAAAAAAAAGCCACTGGATTGCTGCTCGAACTGCAGAAGCAAAAAAAATAAAAATAAATTTAAAAAAAGCAAAACTCTTTCTGTGCTGCCCCAAGAATGGAGGGAATGCCGCCCCTTAGCATGTGCCGCCCTAGGCATAGGCTTCCTCCACTGGTGCCTGAGGATGGCCCTGCCCCCAGGTGAGATCACTGGGCAACAGAAAGCCCAGCCCCACTTCAGACCCTGCATGGCCTATCTGGGTATACGATGGGCAGGGTTCCTGGTGTAGGAGAACTTTGTGCTGACGGCTGCTCACTGCAATGGAGAGTAAGTGCCTCTGTGCTGAGGATGTTGGGGCAGGTCAGGGTTAGCAGGTGATGGGGGAGCCGGGAGCTCTGGAGCAGTCATAGGTTGTAGGGAAGGAACAGTTAGCAGGACAGGCTGGGAGAGCAGATTCCAGGGATATGATCTGCTCAGGGGGCGTCAGTGCGTCCCTAGGGGCCTCTGCAAACCATGGTCCAGACCCAGTGCTGGGTGAGTCAATGTGGCTATGGCCAGTGACACCAGCTGGGGTCTGGCCCATTGATCCCAATGGGGTTAGGGTCAGTGACACCAGTTGGGGTCTGCCCCATTGCCGACATGGGGAATGGAGGGGCTCGCAGCCCCAGGACAGCTCTGCAGGGCTCTGAGCTTGTGGAGCTGGCATGGGGCCCTGTCTGGATCCAGCTGGGAGGGGTCCCCTGGCTGGAGGGGAGCTGAGACCCAGGGGACAAGCGGAATGAAGGACTCTGAGATCACTGCCTGAGCGCCCCAGGCTGATTTCCCCTACTCCAGACATTGCTGCTCTCAGGCAGTGCCCAACCCGTGAGCAGCAAGGCAGGGAGCTAGGGAAACTTAGGAGCCATGTTCAGTTCCAACTCCCTCAGCTCCCCTGGCAATCCCAACCCAGGCCCTTAGGCTGCGTCTTCGCTAGGGAATCAGCTGGTTTATTTCCCCCGGGGTAACGGACACAAGCCAAACCCCGGGGCAGACCCGGCAGTTTGTAGCCTTCCCACATGTCAGCTGGTCGAGTGACCATTTATGGGAGATTCTCGTCATTACCTGACCTGCTAACTCCTATTAAAACTGCAGCCTGCCCTGTCCTCACTGGGCCTTTTCCACGTTATTTCCCCCGGGGGTAGCCACTGCCCGTTCCAAAGACACCTGTTCCCAGCGCCAACAAGGGGAGTGGGAGTTTGTTCATGGGAAGGGAAATTAGGAAATTATGCACTGAACTGATTTCAGCTGAAATGACAACTCTGAGTGCCTTCTTTTAACTTTCCCTGCCCTGCCCTGCCCTGCCCTGCCCTGCCCTGCCGCACAGCCTGGTGTATTTTGCTCATGACTCCTTAGCCAGCAATGAATAAAAACAAAGTTTCAAAACAGTGTGCCTTTCTGGGAAGGGGCCTCGGACTCCCAGCTAACTTGTACCTAGCAGGTGTAACCAAGGTTTGGGCCCAGTGGGGAATTCACCCCTTGGGTTTGAGTAATTCATGCTTGATCTTCTAGAAAGACAAGGAAAATCACAAGTGTAAAGGCAAATCACTGTGTGTCTGATACTGACTCTGCTATCCCACTGCTGACACCTAGGCCTGCTCCCAGCTAACAGAATTGTGCTTTAGGCCACTGGAGGAGAAATCGGTACCAGAGTATTCTTAGTTTCCCTTGTACATCATTCCTCGTTCACTCTGCACTTGTCTGGGGACAGAGGGGTCACAAACAGGTGGCAGGCCAGTCCCTCCATCAGGCATCTCAGTCCAGATCTCAAGGCCTGATCCCAAAGAGCCTCTGTGTGTGTCCTCGCCTCCCCCACCCCCCAACTGACTCTAATCAGGGGCTGTTCGGGCAAGGGACAGACACCACTGCTGTTTGCACCAGCTCCCCTGCAAAGAAAATACATGTCAAACTGAGCCCAGTGCAGCAGGGATCCACAGACCGGAACATGGCACCCTCTGCCGATGCCTGTTAGTGTCATCTCATTGTTCCCTTGGTTCTTCCCCGTCAGCCTGTCTGTAGTTACTTGTTTTCTCTTGTCTGATACCTAGACTGTGAGCAACTGGGGATGGGGCCATCACTGTGTTTTGTGTTTGTACAGCGCCTGGCACGGTGGGGTCCTGGGCCATAGCTGGGAGTCCACCTAGGTGCTACTGTGATACACCTAACAAGTCATGTGCAGCGGCAATGGGATCCACTGCCATGACTGGGTCTTCTAGGCGCTACCATAATACACCTAATAAACACTGTACAGCGCCCAACACAATGCAGCTCTGGCCATCTGAGAGCCTGGACAGGCTCCCTGGCTCAGGTTGGACACCAGGAACCAGAGTCACCCCAGGGTCCCAGCTCAAGCTGCCATCAGACCTGCGGGTGTCACAGTGCCTGGCAGAGCAGTCAATGCTGACAGAGCCAGGGCAGGCGCAGGGAGTGAGCTGAGGCGCTTGCTGAGCTGGGCCCAGTCACACCCCAGCGGTGAGAATCCAGCCGACGCAGTGTTCTCCCTCCCAGCCCCAGGGACGCGACCACCTCCCCTGGTCTGGGACCATGTCCTGGAGAACTGGGGCTCCACAAAGGATCTAGGGGGCTATAGTGAACAAGCAACGCCATGAGCTCCCATGCACCATTGGGGCAAAACTGACCAGAGCCTAGGCTGTAAAACCAGGAAAGGGATTTTGCCTCCCTATGCAGCATTGGTGAGAGTAAGAGCAGCCCTGGGATGGGGGACAGGCTGGTTTGGGGGAGTGGGGAATGGATTTGGGGACTTTCCCCTAGAGGGGTGGGTGGGCTAGCTCTGATACAGCTCCATGGCAGGGGATTGGCTGGTTCTAGGGGTACAGAATGAAATGTGGGACCTTTCCCCTCTTGGACACATCTGTGCTGCTGTCACTGTTCCAGGCACCTGTAGCTACCAGCAGGTTCCAAACAGCAGGTTGGTCCAGCACTGGTAGGGTGAAATGACGGATGTACAAGGATGTGAACCAATCTAGAAGGGATCTACAGGTGGTTATGTGGGCATGGGTAGATCTAGAAACACGGCACCAACTGAAGTGAATTTAAATGGACTCAGTTGGGTATTCATGCATGTATATTGATTTTCAATTGATTCAGAGAGGTTTTAGAATTGCTTTAGATCAGGGGTCGGCAATGTTTTTGGCTCAAGAGACACATCTGGGCATGGAAATTGTATGGTGGGCCGTGAATGGTCATGAAATTGGTGGTTGGGTGCAGGTGGGCGTGAGGGCTCCTGCTGGGGTTGCGGGATCTAGGTGAGGCTGGGGATGAGGAGTTGGGGGTGCAGGAGGGTGCTCTGGGCTGGGACTGAGGGGTTTGGAGGGCAGGAGAGGGATCAGGGCTGGGGTAAGGGGGTTGGGGCATGGGAGGAGGTCGGGGGGCAGGCTCCGGATGGTGCTTACCTCAAGCAGCTCCCAGAAACAGAGGCACGTCCCTGCTCCGGCTCCTATGCAGAGGCATGGCCAGGTGGTTCTGCGGGCTGCCCTGTGTGCAGGCTGGCCAATGGGAACTGCAGGGGCGGCGCTTGGTGTGAGGGCAGTATGCCGAGCCCCTTGGCAGCCCTATGCATAGGACCAGAGTGGGGTCAGGACCCTGCTCTTGGGAGTCATCCAGAGTGGGGCAAGACCCTGATCCCACTCCTCAACTGGAGCAACGGGGTGGGACAAGCCCCAGACCCCCTTTTCAGCGGGAGCTCGAGGGCCAGATTAAAATGTCTGGAGGGCCAGATTGGCCCCTGGGCTGTAGTTTGCCCACCTCTGTTTGACAGTGATACTGATATCTGGATGGGCAGATCGCACATCTCATTCATCAGACATAGCAATTCCAAGAGAGGTACCCAGAGCCAAATAATGGAAGGGCTGAGATTGGATCTGCCAATAGGCAGATACTAAAGGATGGAAACAGAGTTAACTCCAGTCAACGTGAGTTCATGGAGAACTGATCATGTTCAATGACCATTCTGTCATTTCTGAGCAACCTTAAAATCTGGTTAATTAGGTGACCATGCTATTGTAATATATATGTGGATTCCAATAGCGAGTTTGCCCAACTACCACACAACAATCATATTGAGAAATTAGCTCTCTAAACATTCAACATGGTTCCAAAATGGGCCAACTGATTCTCCTCAAAATATGATCCTCAATGGGGAATCAGCATCCACTGGTGTGTTGCTGGTGGCCTCCAGGCTCTGTTCTGGGCCTGAGGTTATTCAGTATCTTTATCAATGATCTGGAAGTTCATGTAAATTGTTGCTGGCAAAGTCTGCAGAGAACACAAGGATAGGTGAGGTGGAGGACGTTTCCAAACTACAGAGCTACCTGGGTCACCTGGTGAGTTTGGTGCAATTAGACTTGCACATGAATCCAGCCCAATGCTAGGTCAAACATTGAGGGAGAAGGGATGTTATTCACGCTGGCAGGATGGGAGCTGTGTCCTGGAGAGCAGGGGCTCTGAAAGGGAGCATGGTGGAACCCATCCAAACAGGAGATTTCAGTGGAATGCTGGAGCTAAGCAGGCAGGTACCATCCTTGGGTGCATAAACCAGGGGATATTCAGTAGCAGCAAGGAGGTGGGGTCACCTCTGGATTTGTCCCTTGTGGGACCATGAGTGGAGATTTTGTCCAGCTCTAATGTCCACACCTTTAGCAGGACTTTGGCAAATTGAAAAGCGCTACAAGACCAAGCTGGTGGGGAGAGCTTCAAGAAGAGTGATCTCCGGAGGGTTTTGGAGGTGAAGAGGGGACTTGGCTCCCTCTGTAGGAAACTCTATGGGGCAGGGGTTTTGAGAGCAAGGTCTCTTCAGCCTCTCTGGCCAAAGCAGGACAAGACCCAGTGGCCAGGAGATGGAGTTAGAAAAGGTCTGGCTGAGACTAACATGCAAACATTAAACATGGAGTCATGGGAACAACTGACCCAGGGCCGTGGTGGAGGCAGGAGTTGCTGAGTGGGTTCTAGCTCTGGGGTGTCTACCGGGGATCAGGTTCGAAGTCACAATGGTCCCTCCTGTCCTTGAAATCTATGGGTCTGGGTATCTAGGTGCAGAGAAGCACAGGGGTGTTTCTTACACCTGTAGTAGGGGGGAGCAGGGTTAACCATATCCGCCACCAGGCTGGGTGGGCACCAGAGCAGGGAGGAAACCCCCCCATCCTGATGTGGGCACAGCTGTGGCTGGAGGCTTCTTCAGTCAGTGTCTCCACCCTTGGTCTACCGGGGGTGAGAGTTTCTGGACAGCAGGGTTCATGTTCCTGTGGTTGCCAGGCTGTGCCCTCCCCTTCCCACCTCTGGTCCTTATAACCCCCAGGGGGGCTCAGGCAGAGGCTCTGTGCCCATCCCTAGATTTCTCTGACAATGCAGTTCTTGTTCTTCGTCCTGCTTCCCGTGGCTTATCGCCTTCCCCCTGGGTCTCAGGCTGGTGACTTGGGTGGGAGGGGATCAAGGCTGTGGGGAGCGTGACCTCACCCCATATGGGGAGCTGTGGACAGCGTTTGGGGTCTCCCCCTTGCTTCTGCTGGGGCCAGGCACCTGTGTCAAACGATGTACCCTCTCCTGAGTGCTGCTGGGGCTTTCACAACAGCACAAGGAGTTGGGTGGGCCAGCCTCCACAGGCTCCTTTGGGACCCCACTGCCAACCTGTGTCCCAGATAGGGAGATGGGCCATGGGGATGGGCCACTGGGCTGGGACCCAAGAAATCTGGGACCAGTTCCCAGATCTGCCCAGGATCTCTGTGGACAGGGATTTCTGTGGTTAGAGGATGGTCACCAAAATCCTATAGGCAGGTTTACAAACAATCTCCCTAGGCCTCAGTTTCCCTATCTGTACAAAGTGAAGAATAATTCAGTTTGTGTCAGGATGCTGCCTAGGTCAGTGAAAGGCCTGGAGCAAGGGAGCCCCTGATCTCAGTTAGTTTCTGTGCAGCCCCTGGCATAATAAGTGCTGGATCTCACTCTATTTGCCACCGTCTTGCAAATAATGGCAATTTGTTAAAGTTGGGATTTTCCAACACACTCACCCACCCGGCTGGAGACTTCTTCAGAAGGGATCACAAAACATTTTTTATTTTCCATGGGAAAAAACCCAAAGTGATACTTTTAATTTTTCACCTAAATATTACCTAACACTGGGGGAAAGAATCAGTTTCACCACAATAATTCAGATGGGTTTGAGACAAGGTTTTCTGAGAAAAAATAATGTTCCTAAAAAGTTTGGCAGGTCAGTCTGGGAGCAGCCCTGGCTGGTGACTGTGGATTGATGGAGAAGAAGTATCCACAAGGGACCTGTCTGTGCCCTTCCAGGTGCTGCCTGGCTTAATCTGGGGTGACTTCGCCCCCCAAAGCTGTTAACACCAGGAGTGCGATTACTGACCCACTCCTGGTGCGTTCTCCACACAGCGAGATCAGAGCTTTAGATTTACCCTCCGGCCTCATGGGGTGTCCAGTCTGGGGGAGAACTGAGCAGGGGGCAGAGTTCCAGGCACAGGGATCCCCCAAGGAGAGCATCAGAGGGGGTGGGAGGAGGTTGTAGAGACTCCCCTTAGGGATGGGGAGCTCAGTCCCAGCCCGCCCCAGGGAGATGATGTGGCTCTTTCTATGAACCTGGTCTCTCCCCAGGTGAGATCATCGGGGGTTGGGAAGCCAAGCCCCACTCCAGACCCTACATGGCCTATCTGGAAATACAACGCAAAGGGAAGACATCTTTCTGTGGAGGGTTCCTGATATCGAAGAACTTCGTGCTGACAGCTGCTCACTGCAAGGGAGAGTAAGCGCCTCTGTACTGGGGATGTCGGGGCAGGTCAGGGTTAGAGGGCGATAGGGGAACCAGGAGTTCTGGTGCCGTCGTAGGTTGCAGGGAAGGAGTAGTTAGCAGGACAGGCTGGGAGAGCAGAGCCCAGGGGTCTGATCTGGTCAAGGGGTGTCAGTGTGTCTCTAGGGGCCTCTGCAAACCACGGTTCAGATCCAACACTGGGTAAATCAATGGAGCTATGTCCCATTGACACCAGCTGGGTTCTGGCCCATTGCCCAGATCGGGGCAGGGAGAGAGTCACAGCCCCAGGACAGCTCTGCAGGGCTCTGGGCTGGGAGGAGCTGGCATAGACCCCATCTGGATCTAGCCGGGGGTGCGGAGGAGCTGAGACCCAGGGGGCAGGAGGACTGTGGGACGTGAAGGAGCTCAGAGGAACAACACGAGGGGCTGGTAGAGACACAGGCTGGGACCCCAACACCACTGGGCAGGGTCTTTGTGCTGCAGCCAGTGCCTCCTAGAGCGGAAAAGTCTCCTGTGCTATTTCCCAGTTCTGAAGCCGAAAGCTGAGTATGAGATCACAGACTGAGATCTCCGGCTGCCCTGTCCTCCCCATATCACTGTTCATGAGTTGGACCCACATGTGCCTCTCCCCCCCTCATGTACGCTTCTGCCCCTGATGCCCCATGTATTGCTCTTGGCTTTTTCAGTGAGATCACTGTCATTCTGGGAGCCCATAACATTACACAACAGGAACAGAGCCAACAAGAGATCCCCGTGTGCCACCAGATCCCCCACCCCCAGTACAACAAGATCACCCAGAACAATGACATCATGCTGCTGCAAGTAAGATCCCCATTCCATCACACCACCCCCAGTTACCTCACACAGCTGCAGGTATCGCCCCTATCCCATCCCCTGATCCCCAGTGATCTCTCAGTTATGGCTTTGAGTGTTTCTGGGTATTGGGGTGCGTCTCTGTGTCCTTGAGTGTGACCCTCACATTGTTCTTCATCATTCTTGTGTCTCAGCTGGTGAAGAGAGCGAAGCTGAACAGATGGGTCGATACCGTCGCCCTGCCCTGCGCCGGCAAGAGAGTAAAGCCAGGGGCTGTGTGCAGTGTCGCTGGATGGGGCTGCACTAGCACAGATTGTAAATCGTCCCCGGACAGGCTTCAGGAGGTGGACGTGGTGGTGATGCCGGATGCCGCATGTCGAAGGAAGCCTGATGGGTCATATTATGACTATAACGCTTCCACCATGATGTGTGTGGGGGATCCAAAGACGGGCAAAGACTTTTGGGAGGTGAATCTCCTCCTGTCTTCAAGCATCTTTGATAAATTATTATTATTAATGAGGCTGTTGGTTTTGCAATCAGGCCTACAGTGGCGGTCAGCGATCAGGCCCCACTGTGTTTGGTGCTGTACAAATGAATGGGAAAATATCGGGTTTTCTTCCAGGGGTGGTAGAGACCAGCTCTAGGGGTAGGGGTGTGGGGACTGATACCAGCTGGGCCTTGGCGGAGCCGAGCAGAGACTGGGCGGACATAGGGGGCTGTCACTTAGCTGTGCATCAGGGGGAAATGACTCCCTGAGCTGTTCTCCATCTGTGGTTTGTTTTATTTCACAGGGCGATTCTGGAGGCCCCCTGGTGTGTGGGAAAATAGCCCAGGGCGTCATCTCCTGGGGGCCTCTCACCCCTCCCGGGGTGTACACGAAAGTCTCCACCTTCATCCCCTGGATACGGGTGACGATGAGGAGGCTACAGCCCTGAGCCAAGCTAGGAATAGCTGTGGGGGCTGGAGCTACGCCGCTTCTGTCCTCGTGATGCCCAGATGTAGTGCCTGCTTTGCAGATTGGCTGAGCCCTCCCTCCACTCCCCAGAATACTCCCCCACTACCACCATCACTCCACTCAGACAGTGCCCAGCCCATGAAGATCAAGGCAGTGGGACTAGGGGAACCACGTTCAAGACCAGCTACTATCTGGAGTTAAGTTGCTTCTTTGCTAGGGAAACAGGTGGTTTATTTTCCCGGGGGTAACAGACAAAAGCCAAACTCTGGGATAGATCCGGTGGTTTGTAGCTCCCTGCCATGTCAGCTGGTCAAGTGACCATTTATTGGGGGATCTTCATTGGTACCTGACCTGTTAAAGCCTGTGAAAAGTGCAGCCCGCCCTGGCCTCCACAGGACCTATCCCATGGGTTGGTTCATCGGGCTGGCCACCGCTCCTTCCAAACACACTTGTTCCCAGTGCTGGCGAGGCCAGTGGGACGGGAACGCAGAGAAGGCTGCACTGAACTGATTGCAGTTCAATCCCCAGTGCTGATCGCCTCCTTCCCCCCTTCCCTGCCCCACCCTGCTGCGCGGCCTGTTGCATTTCGCTCTCTGCTCCATTGCCAGCAATGAATAAAAATGAAGTTACAAAAAAAACGGTGTTTCAGGCACTGAGCGATCAACCCGAGCTGTGAAATCCAGAGCAGCTGCTGCCTCTGCCAGGCCCAGGTGGGAATTAACCCTGCAGGGGAAGGCTGGGCTTGTGGTTAATGTGCTAAGCTGGGAGCTAGGGCACATCACATTTTTGACATTGAGTGCACATCCCCTCCCCTTTTCTCCACTTGATCCTTCCTGACTAGCTGGTAATCATGGATTTTAACCGTCCAGTCATGGGTATCATCCCACCAGGTTCCAGTCACACCTGCTCTACCAAACTGATGGTTCTGGAGGAGCAATTCCAATTCCTCATGTTTGTTCCCCAGACTCCTCGCACTGAGGCAGAGGCAAGTCAACAATTCCTTCTCTTCATTTAATTGGAGTTCCTGGATTTATTTTGTTCTTGATTTTTGCTGAGAGCTCATTTCTTCACCATTTTACCCTCCCGTTGGCCTATTAGTTTAGCCCTCCCTTGACTTCTCTAGCCGGCCTGTCCCCATGGAGATTGGTCCCTGTCATAGGTGTCACCCCCACTCTGAACCTTAGAGTATAGATGTGGGGACCTGCATGTGAACCTCCTAAGCTTGATTGCCAGCTTAGATCAATATGCTGCCACTATCCAAATATTTGAGTCATTTGGAAAACCTTCCCCTCCCTGGGTAGCCTTGAGAGACTCCTCCACCAATTCCCTGGTGAACACCGATCCAAACTCCTTGGATCTTAACACAAGGAAGAATTACTCCTTCCCCCCACCAATCCCTGGTGAGTCCAGATCCAATCTCCTTGGAAAAATCAATCAGGTTCTTAAAAAAGAAGGCAAGTTACAAAAAGAAAATAAACATAAACCTATTTAGTTACTTCCTTAATACTCACTATGATAAGAGGCTGGTTCCTTGATCTTTCCCACTCTGGCCAAAACTGAAACTGACTCTAAACAAAGGAAACTTCCCTCCTTCCTTTTGAAACATCTTGTTCCCCCATTGGTTCCTCTGGTCAGGTGTCAGCTAGGCTAGGTGGACTTCGTAACCCTTTACAGGTAAAAGAGGCATTAACCCTTAACTGTCTGTTTATGACAGTCCTCTTCTGAGGTGGAGGCCATCCAAACTCTGCAGGCCCCTCTCCTCATAGAAGATAGACTGATGTTCCACAAACCCTGCACCCTCCACACCACCAATATAGAGAGTAATCAGACCCCATCTCAGCCTGAGTCTTAGGCTAATCCAGCCCAGCACGTTCACTCTCCTCTCGTCAGACCTGCTCTCCAGTCCCCTGGGAGCCCTCACAGCCCTTCCCTGCTCTGCTCCAGTCTGAATTCCTCTGTCCTGCACACAGGTAATGAAAATTGGTTCCAGACGGGAAGCCGGCTTCACAGTGGCTCCTGGCACACCCTGGACAGTGATGGGAGGTGTTTGCTGAGGTCGCAGCAATGATCCGGGGCAGCTGGAGTCCAGCAGCCCATGACCCTGGGAAAGGTGCCCAGCGGCAGGCCTGGCCCCAGAAGCCAGCCTTGGGAGCCCCAGAGCTAGGGGCCATGGCTTGGCTTGGCCTGGCCCAGATGTGTCTCGCTCAGAATCATGGGAGGCCTGACATTTGGGTCTGCTTGCCACAGATTAGCTCCTGCACGGTGGGGCTGAATCAGGTCCATCTGGGGTGATGCCTCTCCCTCTATAGGCAGAGCCGAGGGAGCAGGAAATGGAGAGGTTGCACCCCTCAGAAAGCCCATGTAACATGCACAGACCTGTGGGGGATGGATGTGGGTCCTGGCTGAGACCCTCAGAAACCTCAGGGTCATCATGCAGGCGCTGTGGTTCCTTCTTTCTCGCATTCAAGATGCCGGAGATAAGGCCACTTGGAGAGGAATGACCCACAGCCTGGAGTGCTGCACAGCTGGGGCCATGCAAAGCTGGAGCCCGGCCTACATAGATCCGAGCTCTGGCAGGTCTGCTGCCCATGGGACGTCCCTTCACCCCTATGCTGGTCTGTTGGTCAATGTGGCAAATGCTCTCCAATTGAGGTTACACATCAGCCTCCTCATTCACAGGAGCGGGAGGGGGCACAGTTCAGGAGGGTGTGGCAGATGGAGATTTACAAAGAGCAACTTAGTGCAGGCCTGGACCTGTGGGTGAGATGCAGTAACATTCCCTGCCCACTGAGCCAGTCAGTCCCTCAGACCTGGGTCCTCATCAGAGCCGGTGTCCTCCAGAGAGGAAAGACCCCGTCTTGCATTCCCCATTGCCACTGACAGCAGAGGGAGATGCAGCTAGTGATTTGTTTTTCCTATTGCCCTGGTCTGACAGACAGCTCAGACTGCCGGGTTTAACCACAGAGCGGCTGGGGCTCCCCTCTCCTGATAGACAGAGATCCAGGAGGGAAGGAAACACTCACAGGGATGGAATTTCATAGAATTCTGTGTTGATTCCAGAGGACACAAACCAGCCTGTGAAATTATTCCAGAGGACACAAACCAGCCTGTGAAATTAACAAGTTAAAAGGGCAGATGGTGAGTAGGGAAGCGGACTTTAACGACCCAGGTTTCAGAGTAGCAGCCATGTTAGTCTGTATCCACAAAAAGAACAGGATAATTGTGGCACCTTAGAGTCTAACAAATTTATTTGAGCATAAGCTTTCGTGGGCTACAGCCCACTTCATCGGATTCATAGAATGGAACATACAACAGGAAGATATTCATACATACAGAGAACATGAAAAGATGGAAGTAGCAATACCAACTGTAAGTGTTATATCCTTGGGGAAAACTGTTTTAGGAAGAAATCACTGTGACACAGAGCTGTAAACCTTGGAGCAGCCATTTATTGCTACACACAGAAGTAACCAACAGCCAGCCAAACAGGCTGGGCTACACCCTAATAATCTGACTCAGTTGCCAAAGCAACACAAGATTCTATTACCATGAGAATCAAATACACAACATATTCCTCCCCCCTTAATAAGAACATCCCCTAAATAAAACAAACACTAACTAGACAAGGAGGGTAGACTGCCTCCATTCCCGGCTAACCCCCGGGGATTATTTTGCCTCGTAACCATGGGTTCGGCCTAGCTAAAGATTCAGCCGACGAGGAGGCCTTCTGTCTCTAGGTGGATTACGACGGACTTCTGGTGTTGTTGCACCCGGAAGTGCCTTGGGCATGGGCCTGACAATGGGCTCAGAGTTCGTAGGGCAAAGGGGTGAGGATGGGGTATCAGCTTGTGCCGGGCAGAGGGGTATCTCTGCCCCTGGCAGTAATGGAGTGGGACAGTCAGGAACAGGTGACTCTTGTTTCGGAGTCTCACTGGAGGTGGTGAAGTCAGGCGACTCAACTGAAGATGTGTCCTGAGGACTGGTATGACTGGGCAGCAGCTGATCTACATGTCGATGCCAGGTGAGCTCCTCTGCAGTCCGGACTGTGTAGGAAACAGGTCCCGTTTGAGCGATGACAGTGGCAGGGACCCATTTAGCTCCAGAAGTATAATTCCGAGCCAAAACCGGCTGTCCCGGGCTAAAGGTTCATGAAGTCTTTTGCTCTGGGTGCATGTGTGATAATTTGATCTTGCTGCTGACGTTGCACAATCTGTCTGGGTTCAGAAGGTTTCAGCAGATCAAAACAAGTGCACAGCTGTCGTCCCATCATTAGAAAGACCAGGGATGCCTTGGTTGTATCATGAGGTGTGTTTCTGTAGGTTAGTAAGAAGGTGTCCAGATGCAACTGTCCCCTTGCTGATTTCAAAGCTTGTTTCATTGTCTGCACAAATCTTTCAGCTGATGCATTGGTGGATGGATGATATGGTGCTGAAGTGATGTGGTGTATCCCATTTGCCTTCATAAACTTTTGAAACTCCTGAGAGACGAACTGCTGTCCGTTGTCACTCACAAGTTGTTCTGGCAAACCGAAACGACTAAAGAGTCCTTGTAGTTTTTGGATAGTACTCTCTGCAGTAGTGGACTGCATTATAGAGACTTCTGGCCATTTAGAATGGGCATCTACTGCCACCAAGAACATGCTTCCTTCAAGGGGACCAGCGAAGTCAACGTGAATACATTGCTACGGGTTTTTCAGGCCAGTCCCATGGATGTAGGGGTGCCCACTGGGGTGCATTCCTCACACCCTGACATGACATACAAGCTCTTGCCTTCTTTTCAATAGCACTGTCCAATCCCGGCCACCAAAAATAGCTTTGTGCAATTTCCTTCATGCGCACTATTCTACAGTGACTGGAATGGAGCTGTTCTAAAATCTGTGATCTCAGTGGTGGTGGGATAATGACACGTCTCCCCCACAATAAGCAATCAGATTGGATTGATAACTCCGTCCTCCTGGACATGTAGGTAACAAGGTTGAGTGAGACCGGAGAGGTTCGTCGAGATGTTCCATGCATCACTAGGTCCATAACTTGGGACAATACAGGGTCAACTCAAGTTGTCTTCTTTACCTGAATAGTGGAGATGGGTGTGTTCTCTACCTGTTCAAAGTAAAAGATTTCCTTCTGGGCAATATCTTGACATTTGACTGGCAAAAGTAGCCTTGAGAGACCATCCGCATTGCCGTGCAGAGTGGATTTACGATATTGGATCTCATATGTATGTGTGGAAAGCAACAATGCCCAACATTGCATATGGCTAGTGGTTAATGGAGAAATGTCTGTGCGGGGTCCAAAAATTGAAGTCAGGAGTCGATGGTCTTTGAGAAGAGTAAACTTCCGTCCAAACAGGTACTGATGAAACTTCCAAATTCCAAAAACGATTCCTAATGCTTCATGTTCGATTTGAGCATAGTTAGTTTCTGGTTTGCTTAGAATGCATGAAGCAAAAGCAATAGGTCTCTCTTCTCCCAAAGGCATAATGTGTGACATGACTGCTCCCACTCCATAAGGGGATGCATCGCAGGCCAACTGTAGGGGTAAGGATGGATCAAAGTGCGTCAGAACTTCAGAATTTAGCAATGCATCCTTCGCTTTGTAAAATGCAACATCACAGGCTTCAGTCCACTTCCAGGTCTTGTTCTGCCCAAGGAGTTCGTGAAGTGGTTTTAGCAGTGTAGCTAACTGTGAGATGAACTTTCCATAATAGTTCAATAGCCCTGGAAATGAGTGAAGCTGGCTAACATTTCGAGGAGGGGGAGTCTCCACAAGAGCCTACAACTTTATTCTATTCAGCATACAGAGATTATATATGACATCACATGTTAGCTAATAATAATATCACACTATAAGTGAGTAATAAACTAAAATCATTGACTACACATCCATCCATCCATCTGCAATAGCCAGTCATTCAGCCATGCCTACATAATACCCAGCTACATCTCCAGTCAGGCTGGAGGAGATGGACGCTCCTCTCTAAAGCTTCAGATTGTGCAGAGTGTTCTTGATCCAGCACATGTATTTGGAGAGCCTGGTAAACACACTGGGAGTTGACCCGTCACCACTGCCATGGGAGACTATGCCCTGGGCCTTCCCATTACAGACCGGGTGGGGCTCGGAATTGCCCTGAGAAGCAAACACCAGGCACGGGGCTACTGATGTCCAAGCAAAGGGCGGGCTGCATTCTGTATTCACAGTCCTGAAATCCAGCTCCTTACCTTGCTTCCTGGGGACGACTCACGGTCAAATCACTCCAAGGACGAGCCAGGGACCCAGCAGACCCCTATCCCTGATTTTTCAGATCTGCCCAGTTCCAGTGTCTGATTTCTAGCATCCATCCCCAACTTTTTTAACCTGCTCATTTCCCACGCCGGATTCTGAATCCTGATTTCCAGCATCTCATTCACTCCTGCCTTTGCATTCTAGGATTTCCTGCTGATTTTTCAGATCCACCCCTGGTTGTTTTTTTTAATTAATTCCCATCATCTCTCTTCTAGGAGCCAGCTGATTCCCAAACTGGATTTCTAGGATCTCTCCCTCACTGTTAAGATCCATCCCTGAGCTCTAGGATGTGGCTGATTCTTGTAATTGATTTCTAGAACATTTTGAACATCAAGCCGATTTCTGTCCCTGATTTCCAGTTCCTGTCCCAAATTATAAGTGTAACCCTTCTGCCCCTCTGAGTTGGCAGCAACAAGGGCCGGGTTCAGTATCCAGGGGTTCCGTTTCAGTAACACAATGCATAACCGGCTCGAGCCCCCACCCAGTGACCTGGGACACTCACATACCACACCCCCCTGGGCGCCTCTAGGAGGCAATACTTCCCCTCTCGCAAGCACGGAGTCTGAGTGTAGCAAAATCTTTTTAATAAAGGAAGGAACCAATGCAGCATCCCATTGGAGAAACACCACAAACAGGGTTATAACACAAAACATAAACAAAAACCCACCTCCAAGTACGTTTGGCAATGTCCTTTTTCCCCTTAGGGTTTTAAGTCCAATCACCCCAAAGTCCAACAACCCAAAAGTCTCTGGTCAATGCCACCCCAGAGTTCAAGAGTTATCTGTAGAGGTCCCTCCCCCCAGCCTGGGTAGAAAGGGGCACCTTACGTGGTCTGGGGCCAACTGCCCTGCCTCTCCGTGGGTTCTGCTTCCGCCTTCTCCACGAACTGCTCCGCTTTACCAGCTGCTCCACTCTGCTCCTCCAGCCGTCCCCGCAACTGCTCCACTCCGCCAGCTGCTCAGTTCCACAGTATATCTTCAGGCTCCCCCACTAGTTAGCACAGTACTCAGTGCTCTCAGCGCAGTCATTTCAGCTCTTTCATGATTTCAACTCTTAGTGATCTCAGGTCTTAGTGGGGGAGCCCCAGTGCTAGTGCACCATTAGCCCAAAGTGCATTCAGCTCAGTAACCTGTATTTAGATTCTTGAGGGAATAAAAAAACCAACTCTGACATTCCACAGTGTAGAGAGAAGGAGGTGCAACTGGTGCTTCTGGCTCCACAAGGCACCTGCACCACCAGGCACAGATACCTGTCCCCAGCCTCTCTCCATTCACTGGGTTTTGGAACCCATGTCCCTTGTCTAGCAAGTACCACCCAACTGAGGGTGAGTCATTTGTCACCAAGCAGTTCCACCACTCAGCAGTCTGGGATAGGGTAGGCGTGCCTATGCAAATACACTCTCTGACATTCTTTCCACCAGATGTCAGGATAGAGCTTATCCTGACTCTGCTTACATCAGGATCCCTTCCTAATTTGAAAGATCTGCCTGGTTCCTCTCCCTGATTTCTAGCCTCTATCCCTGATTTCCAGGATCTGGCCAGTTTCTGACTCTCCCCATTCTGCCCAGCCCTGTCAGTCTCCTGTTCTTGCAGCACCTTGCCCCGGGTGCCCCTGTCCTACACTCACCAGGAATGGTGCCTTCCTCTCCTGGGGGCCCCCCACTCACAGCATCTTGGACAGGACATAGTGCAGAATGGGCTGAGATAGACACATGCTTTTGCCCGTAACTGTCAGTGCCACCTCCTGCAGGGTCAGGGAGGGCTTTTTGTTTGTTTTGATACTGGTCTGTCCCCAGCCAGCCACGCTGCACACTGCCCCCTTCTTCACCTTCTTCTGGGACAGGAGGATGGTGCCCACAGTCTGGGTCAGCTTGGCCTTATCCCTCAGCTGTGAAGGGAGACAAAGAGAGAGAAGGGAAATCAAACCTCTCGTGCAGGCTGCAGCCTGTCCTGGGGGAATGGGACCAAGTGAGGCATTCCCCACGCTGCTGGTGGGGGATGATGAGAGTACATGCAGCAGTGTGAGGTCACTCGGGAAAGGTTGATTGGACAGGGGAGGCACCTGCAGCAGTGTGAGGTCACTGGGGGAGGAGTGATGGGATGGAGGTGGCACCTGCAGCAGTGTTAGGTCATAGGGGGTGGGGTGATGGGATGTGGGCAGTGCCTGCACCAGTGTGTGGTCATGGGGGCGGGGTGATAGGATGTGGGCAGTACCAAGAGCTTCTGCCTCCCTGGTTCATCTATTTCAGTGTTGTAGGGCCCCAGCAGCATGCTGATTTTGCTGTGAAATACAAGGGGATGCAGGTGCTGCAGATAGGCCAATACTCTGCATTTAGTCATGGGTCGTTAACTTCGTTAAAGTGGTTATGTGTAGACGCTGTCTTGCACTCAGTTTGCATGTTCAGAAGCCAGAGCTCCAGGGCCTTTCCACTGCAGGGCAGGGGGCAGCTTTACTTGGCCTCAGGTTAGGAGAATGGCTGGCTTGGGGACAGGGGATCCTGCATTTCTTACCCTAGGTTGCCGTTACAATGAGCCATCGTCACCACCACATCCTCCCGGATGAGGAACCCTCCGCACCTGATTTCTCCTTTTCCTTCTCTATTTTCACAAAGGTCATGTAGGATCTGGAGTGAGACCGGTCTTCCCATCCCCCGATGATCTCCCCTGGTCGAGATGCCAAGAGACGAAGTTAATTCAGGCACCTCTGAAGGTGATCACTCCCTGAAGGTGATAGAGGGACCCCTCCTAAAGATAAGGCCAGGATGACAGCATGATGGATAGAGATGTTTTGATCGAACCAATAGGTACACAGTAAAGGGGGGTAACTAACCTCGTCCAGTGGGGCAACATGTAACTTGTTTGTATCAGTATGTAAAAGGGGGGGTTCACAGAAGGGGTGTCCTAATCTGGCTGAAGAGGGAGGAGAAATTCCTGACCCTCACTGAGCTAAGTCCATTGTCATGGGCACACATGTGCTAGTGTACCTGTAGCCAGGGCCATCCTTACCCATACGCAAACTAGGCAGCTGCGTAGGGCACCAGGAAATTGAGGGTACCAAACTGACTCAAATTTCCTGGTGCCCTATGCAGCTGTGTGCTTCTCCAGTGCCCAACCCAATTTCCCGGCAGTCTGAGCCGGCCAGGAAATCTGCCCCTGCCCCTACTTCGCCTCTGCCCTGCCTCTTCCCACCCATGCTCCACCCCATCCCCGTCCCCACTCCACACCTTCCCTTGAGCTATGTCCTGTAAGTGGAACGACCTGGCCCAAGCCTGCTCCACTCCGTCGGCTCCCAGCCACACCACCAGTGAGTGCTGGGGGTCGGTTCCCCTCTGCCCCCAAGTCCCAAGGCTGGGAGCCAAGGGGACCAGAGCAGAGCAGGCTGGGGCTCTGTCACTCCACTTCCCGCTGCCCCGTGAGTATGGGTCAGGCCTGCACTACGATCACTGGGCAGCAGAAGTAGAGTGACCCGGCCCCAACCCGCTCCGCTCTGCTGGCTTGTGCTGGGGGGCGGTTTCCCCCCTGCCCCACAAGTCAGCTTCTGCACCACAATGTGTAGGGACAGCCCTGCCTGTAGCATGTATACAGCACTAATACCACGCTCTGTTGGCAACAAACCTGGCCAAGCGCCTTCTCCAATAAACAGAGTCTGTGATCTTCTTGGACAATTCAGTGAAGTCTGTTGTACAGGCTGTCTGGTCAGAGCCAGTGCAGCACACTCAGAAAACACACACACAGCCAACAACTGACAACACTGGTGACCCTGAGCACTAATCTGGTAAGTAGGTGAGCTGTCTTCTGTTGGAATTGTGATCTAACATAGCAGAAAGCTACGAGATAGGAAAGCCTCTTATCCCCTTCCTGCAAATCCCCATAAGTTTGATGAGATATGGATGCACTGGGTTGCCAGTAAACCCTTAGAGAAAAAGGCGCAGGTTGACCCAGAGGTGGATTTGAGTACGGGCTTCTTTATTGCAATACTTGTTCCCCTGGAGCCAATTGTGGAGTAAGCACTGGATTAGTTTCAGCACACTCTTTTTATCTAAGTTAGTATGTAAACGCCTACATCTGTTACAACACCCCAAAACCTTTATTAAGTAATAGAAACACCCTTACGATTCGTATTCCCACCCGTCTATTGTTCACAGCATTACCTTGAAAATACATTTCTTTGCAGTAATTTGTTGCTACAAATTCCCGTAATCAGCTGTTCTCAGGGGCAGGCGGAAGGGGCCCAGGGCTCCTTGTGTAGCTGGGAAAGGAAGGGACGGGGAGATAACCCTTCTTTTATGGAAAGGGTATTCTTAGTTTAGACAACTACATTTTTCATGCAGTTGCAGGTTTATCAATTCTTACAAGCAACAGGGAAGGGAAAAGTATGACAACTTATGTATCAAACAAAGAAATACTGCCTGCTTATGCCTTTATCCCCTAATGCCATGTCACCACATCAGCAGCTTCCCAGGTCTTTACTTAATCCTAACATATCCCAACACAAAGGACGTCCGTTTGAATTTAAAAAAGAACACGGGGAAGAAACATAGAATGGAATCTGTAAGGCAAGGGCAGAGACAGAAGTCTAGGAAAATAAAAGCATAATTTCTGACTGGAGGGAAATCTCATGGCAGGCTCAAGTGATCCCTCCCTCCCTCCCTCCTGCTTCAACATCTATCCATCATCCATCCATCCCTCCTTCTGCAATATTTATCCATCATCCATTCTTCTGTAATATCCATGTCTGCCTTCTCATCTGCCATCCATCCATTGTTCCACAGTATCCTGCCATCATCTGTCCACCTGTCCTTCTGCCATACTCAGGAGTGTTCTCATCTACCATTTTATCTATCCATCCCCAGTATCCATCCATCTAGCTCTCCATCCACCCTTCTGCAATAGCCATCCTTCTGTAGCCTTTTTATTTTATTTTAAGTGAATTTTGTACTCTGTACATGGATTTGGCTCTGTTGGTTACAGTTTCAAGCTCATGGAGTGAAAGTCACCTCGATTACTTGCTTCAGATTTAGAGTTTTTAGGAACACATAAAGACCAAAGGGAGTGACCACACACACATTTCGCAAGGACAAGGCCTGGTCTGTTTTTCAAATTTTATTAAAGCTACAGTTAAAGTTGTGATGACCCAAGCATGTAGAAATTCTATACGGACCTAGGCACACATTACATATATAGTTACACTCACATCCTTAATGATATTCTTAAGGACTAATGGCTGCCTGGCCAAATGATTGTCAGTAGAAGAATGGTTTCTGCTGGGGTTTCCAATAAGGAGCTCAATTTTCCTACTTTGAGCACCCTCTACTTATAATGTGATTCCAACTATTCCTCATTAAGGCCTTTTCATCACAGACAAGGGAACCTGTGGAGTTGCCCTGAGACGTACAATCAGCAGGTGAGGAGTTACTGATGTCCAAGCAAAGCGCAGGCTGTATTCTGTATTCATGGTCCTGAAATCCAGCTCTGTACTTTGCTCCCTGGGGACTCACAATCAAGTCACTCCTTCCTTAGAGGTTTTTAAGGTCAGGCTTGGCAAAGCCCTGGCTGGGATGATTTAGTTGGGAATTGGTCCTGCATTGATCAGGGGACTAGATGACCTCCTGAGGTCCCTTCCAACCCTGATATTTTATGATTCTATGATTCTATGATACGCGTGGAGTGCCCACCCACAGTCCAGGGACCCAGATGGCCTCTGTAACTGATTTCTAGGATCTGGGCATTTCCAGTGTCTGATTTCTAGCATCCATCCCTGATATCTCTAATCTGCTCAGTTCCCATCCCTGATTCCAAATCCTGATTTCCAGCATCTGGCTGACTCCTGCCCTTGATTTCCAGAATCTCATGCTGATTTCTCAGATCCATCCCTGGGTTTTTGATTTGGGAATTCCCATCATCTGACTCCTAGGATTCAGCAGATTCCCAACCCTGATTTCTAGGATCTGTCCATCACTATTAAGAGCCATCCCTGATTTCCAGGATGTGATCCTTGTCCTTGACCTCTGGGGCCCTGCACACCCTGGGGACTGAACAGATATGGGCCCCTGCACCCCTGGAGGTCTGTGATTATGTGGGGCCCTGCACCCCTTGGGGCTGTGCACATGTGGCTTCCTGCACCACTGAGGCTGTGCCTATCTGGGGCCCCTTAGCCCTAGGGTTATTCACATCTGGGGCCTGCACCCTTGGAGGCTGTGCACTTGTCTGGACCTGAATCCCCTGGGGTTATGCTCTTCTCAGGCCCTGCACCCCTGGGTCTGTGCATATCTGGGGCACTGTAGTGCAGGGGACATGCATATCTGGGGCCCTGAACCCCTGGCGACTGTGCATATAGGGGCTTGAGCCCTGGGGAGCAGGTGTATGAGAAGCATTGTCATGGCCCAGCTGGGGAGGGGGCATCTGCCTGGGCAGTAGGTTACAGGCCTGGCTGGGCAGCGGGGATGCAAAGCAGGAATCCTCAGGTCATGTGCACAGGGGTGTGGGTGGGGGACCTGCTGTTTCAGCACTTGGGCCCCCCACCACATCAGCTGGGGGAAGGGTGGAAAAGGGAAGTCCCCATATGGGGCCCCTCAGCCCCTGAGTGCATTCACTGGGGGTGGGGCACGGGCTTTGTGGGGCTGTTCTCACCCTGAGCAGTGCTCTCCAGCCCTGCTGAGTGGGGGGAAGTGGTCAGACACTAAGAGGAAGGGCCCGATTTGAGGCCTGTGATGTGGTTAACTTGGCCTCATCTCACTGTCTTTCTGCAACAGGAAGTCTCCTGTGTGTGGCTGGGGCCTTCACCACTGCGGGCTCACAGACTCGCTTGCCTGCCATGCAACACTGTCCCCACTCTCCCTGCACGCCCAGGAGAAGGCGCTGGAGGAAGGTTCCTATACGGACAGGTGACCTCCACAGCTGGGGCTGCAGCACATCTGGACACTGCTCAACCTGGAGCCATGCACATCTGGAGCAGAGCTGAGACCTGATACAGCTTGCAGTGACCCCTCCTGGTCCATGCCCGCACCTGGTCAGTACTGATAACATGTAACCATCTGAGCCCATAAAACAATAACTCTGGCAACTTGCTCTGCTTGGCAAACGGATGAGGTTTCTGAAATTAGTTTAGTCTCTAAAGGCTTTGTTTTGATTTCTTCTGCAAAGCCAGGTGTGTCAGAATCTGGAGGACAGGCAACCGTTACAGAGGTTTTACCTCTCGTTGCAGAGCTTCAGTCAGTCCTTGAAGAGCAAACTTGGCTGGAGAATAAGCTGTGTAACTAAATGGTCCCATCTGTCCAGGCTGAGATGATACAAACACAATCCTTCCCATTCTTCGTTCCTTCATGGTAGCAATTATGGCATGACTTGCGTAAAGCTGAGACATCTGCTGACATGGCTTCGCTGGCCTCTTCCTCCAGGCTGAGAGGGGGGAGAGATGAGGTCCAACTGGGTCAGGGTCCCCACAGTTCAGCCCTCGGAGCCCTGCCCAGCTGGCAGCTTCCCATTCGGGGGCCAGAAAGGGTTGGAGATACACTTAGCTGGGAGCCCCCTGTGCCCCTGACACCTGTGCACCGCTGGGTACCGAGCAGATCTGGAGTGATGCTGGGGGAAGTGGTTCAGCAGCTAACAGCAGTCGTGGCTCTCACCCCAGGTTGGTACTATTATGGCCCTTTGATCCTTCTCAGCTGCCCTCCTGCCCTGCAGTGTGGGTGTGAGTCGGGGGAGGGCTGTGGGTCAGGGAGACCAGATTCCCCCGTCTGTGACAGTGCCACTTCCCACACACACCCAGACTGGGGACTGGGGCAAAAACAATGAATCTAATTCTCAACCCCTCTGAGCCAGCCAATCTTGGATGAGAATCGGCACCTCCTAGAGGGGAAAGGCCCCATATCCCATTCCCCACACACCCGAGCCAGCCAGGGCCTGGATATGGGGCTCAGTGGGAGCTGGTGCCCCCAGAGGGGAAAGGCGCCATATCCCATTCCCCACACACCCGAGCCAGCCAGGGCCTGGATATGGGGCTCAGTGGGAGCTGGTGCTCCCAGAGGGGAAAGGCCCCATATCCCATTCCCCACACACCCGAGCCAGCCAGGGCCTGGATATGGGGCTCAATGGGAGCTGGTGCCCCCAGAGGGGAAAAACCCCATATCCCATTCCCCACACGCCTGAGCCAGTCAGGGCCCGACCATGGGGCTCAATGGGAGCTGGTGCCCCCAAAGGGGGAAGGGTCCCTGGCTCATTGCCCAGCCCTTTAGCCAGCCAGCCTTCATCCTGGGGCTTTATTGGAGCTGAGATCCCCTAGAGGGGAAGGCCCATGTCCATTCCCCACTCACCTTCACATGAAGGGTCGCTGTGTAGCAAGAAGCTGGATTCCATGAGAAGCTTTTTCTGTTGTTGGGGGTGAGGGGCTGAATGGACACCAGAGGGTACCTGCTTTTGGCAATATGTCCTAGGGGGCCCATTGCATGTTTGGCACCTGTGAAAATCTCCCTATATCCCCCCATTGGGAGATGCTGGGTGTTGAGGTTCCAGGGATTGAGCCCCTGGATTTGACAGGATGGGCTGGGGATTTCAAAGGGGCATTAGGGTGTTAGAGGCCCAATTCCCACTGAAAGTCAATGGGATCCTGCATGTGGCTTTGAACATCCCAGCCTGGATGTGTGTGATAGCGGCAGCCAGTTCTAAGGGTCCCAGAGGGAAGTAAACACCCATGAAGGCTAAATGTCATTACTTAACTGATGCTTGCTATGTCATGTAGGAGTAGAAACAGCTGATTGACCCAAAGGGTTTCCCTGGGGACCAACCTAGTGAATGCAGGGGCTGGGGCACTGGCCAGTGGAGCTGTGTGTGTCTGAGAAAAGCAGCAGAAAGACTGGAGAAGCTGCCAGAGAAGGCACCAGCCACAGCCAAAGAAGCATGTGTAGTCTGACCCTGCGCTAAACCTGGGGAGAGAGCTTTTGGGCAGAGAGCTGGCTGAAGGAGGCTTGGGACTGGGAGTAAAGAAACAGTCACTTGGTGTTTCATTCCAACTGCATTCAAAGAAACAGGACTTTGGACATGCTTTGTAAATAAATAGGGAATAATAGACCTATCACCACAATTTCTCCTCCTAAGGAAACATCCTGGAACACCCCACTCGCTGCTCAGGCCAAACGAGGTAACCATTCCTTGAGCAGCACAGCAGGGTATGTTTTGCTGACACCCTCTGTACCAGCACAATATTAGTGGTCCAAAATGACAAGCGGCAAGACCCAGGACAGGGGCTGGCTGGCTCAGGGGCAGGGAATGGGACACGGCACCTTTCCCCTTTCGGGAAACTTGCTCTGATCCGGCCCCAGGACAGGGACTGGCTGGATCAAGGACGGCAGATAGTGCGTTTATTACATCAGGTTGCAGTCACAATGTGCTGCTGTCATCATCATGTCCTTCCGGATCAGGAACCTTCTGCAGCCTCCTTCTCCATTTCCTCCTGTCTCTATCTTCACAAAGGCCACATAGGGTCTGGAGTGACGTTCAGCTTCCCATCCCCCGATGATCTCCAGAGAACACAGGAAGGGAATTGAAATTAACAAGCAGTGTGGTTAAGGGGCTGTGGTTACCGCGGTGTGTGGGAGCCAGGGCCGGATCCAGGCACCAGCCAAACAAGCTCATTCTTGGGGCGGCAGATTCAAGGGACGACTTTCCTCCAGTCCTAGGGCTGCCCTTTTTTTTCCTTTTTTTCTGCCGCTCTGTAGGGGGCGGCAGTGCGGAGGAGGGGAGCGCCCTGCTAGGAGCCGGCTGTGCGCTCCGTCTGCCCCAACTGGTGCCAGGTCTGCAACAAGCCTGTTAGCCCGCCTCCTTCCCTCCCCGCCGACCGGAGCGGCGCGGAGCCATCCTGGCAGGCAACACGGTGGGAGGGGCCGAGTGGTGAGCGCCCTGGCTGAAAGAAGCCCTGGCCACTCCCCTTCTTTCTCTCCCAGCCGCTCTCTCCCCCTCCCCACTGTTAGCCAGGGCACGCACTCCACTGCCCAGGGCACGTCTGCAGTGCAGGGAGTCCCGGTAGCCGAGAGTTTGCACCCTGGTTCCGGCCGCCCTGCAAGTTTTTTTTTTTTGGCTTCACCGCTCCATGTGCCTTTTTTTTTTTTGCTTGGGGCAGCAACAAAGCCAGAGTCGGTCCTGATGGGAGCTGGGAAGCTGTGTGGCCAAGTAGCCAGAGCAAAGGCCTGCACCTGGGGACACCTGTGTTCTGTTCCCGACTGTGCTGCTGTGTGACCTTCAGCAAGTCCCAGCCCCTTTCTGTGCCTCAGTTTGCCCATCTGGGGCTAATGATCCCCACCACCCTTTGTAAAGTGCTTTGAGATCTCCTGGAAGGAAGAGCGAGGAGCCCAGATCCCCAAAGTTATTCCAACTCCCGGTGATTTCAACAGGAGTTAGGCACCCAAAAACCTCTGAGGATCTGGGCTTTGATGTTTTTATTTAGCAACAATTTTGATTATGGCTCAACCCAGAACCAGCATCCTGTCCACCGCCCCATTATTCACCCCCAACCCTATATCATCCACACACGCAACGTCCAGTCTGTAGGCCAGTGATGGAAAAGGCAGTGCAAATTGTTCAGAGAAAACATTTCTTATTCAGAAAAATGGCTTTTATTCCTTCAAGTGCCATTTGATTTTCAAACAAGCATCCATTTTCAATATTCTCCAAATATTTGGAAATAGACAATTCTTTCTTTTGCCCCAATGTATCTCAGCGATGCTTTCTGGATTCCCTTCCTTTGGGTTTTTCCAACCTCCGGTCAGTATCACAATAATAAATAATTAAATATTTGTGGGGTGGGAGAGGGAAAAAGAAAAGAAAATACTGAAAACAAAAGTTGGGTCTGGCTCAGAATGTGTGAAACAAAATCATTGAAATTTCAATGTTTTTCACACAACCATTTCAATGTGCTATTGTCACAGACTGTTTAATTTAACTACCCATGCTCTGTGGTCATAGGTTGGCTACCGAAGCCACATGGCCCCATTCTTGTGCTTCGGTTTGGTGAAAGAAAGTTTTTAAGCCGGCCGGAGACACGCTGGAGCTAGGAATTTTGATGGTGGAAACCCCGTGAGGAATGGATAAGGTATACAAATGATCAGCATTTGTAGAAGTCCTATAGAATTCAGCTGAGAAAATACAACCCATGCTCCAGAATCCCCTTAGCTGATGTAAAAGCCTGTGCGCACGTGCGAATTCTAATGAGTCAAGAGGAAAGTTGTCACCGAATATTGTTCTGGGGTAATGAGACATGTGGATCGGACAGACACAACATAAACAGAGAAATCTGGGGACAGAAGTGAGTCAGACATAATGTAAAAAGCCAGGCAGAGGTAACCTGGAAACGCAGGAATATGGCCCTGAGAAAAAGCTAAGAGAACCATTTTGGGCACAGAGTCTTGGCCGGAGAGGAAGAATCTGTACACTGAACAGAGGAGATGTCTGCTGCTGTTTGATTCTGACTGTGTTCAGGAAAACAGAACTCTTCTCTAGCCTAAATATGCCCAATTCTTTTAGCCTTTTCTAATCTCTGATCATATTTTTTTGTTCTTGTTTCTCTCCTCTGGATTCTCTCCAGTTTGTTCACATGGAAGGAAATGTTTCAATCTGTTCATATCTCAGCGTGTTTATTTTGATTGAAAATGTTGCAATGAAACATTTCAACATTTCTGAGTGAAACCTGCTTTTGGAATTTCCATTCTGCCAAAAATGTTGAAATCTCAACTCTTCTTAGAAAACAAAGATTGAAATGTTGCCATTTTCTGTTAGATGGGAACACTGATTCTCCCTTAGCTCCAATGCCAACCTGGCCCTACATCAACAGCAAAGCTCCCATCCACGTGTATGGGGTCAGGATTTCACCCAGGGTCCTGGCTGTTGGGTAGCCTCAGGGTTGAGTTCATCAGTAGACCCTCCAGTGAAGGTGAAGAGTAGAGATGGTCAGACCATGTGGTAGGGAAGTGGGGAGGGTTCCCCTTTTTCCATCAACACTTTTCCTGGAACATTTTGCTAAAAGCTCAAAGCCTAACTATGAGCAATCATGGGAGTTGTATTTCAGGCGCATCATTCTCTTATGGGAACACAGGCATGGAAGGGCCCTACTGGGTCATGGAATCCAGTTCCTCCTGTCACAGGCAGTCCTGTCATATCATCCCATCCATAAACTTATAAAGCTTTGTGTGCATCCTTGTTAGGTTGTCCCCTCCCGCTCCAATTGCTCCCAGTGGACGTTGTTCCAGAACCTCCTCCCTTTGATGGTTAGAAACCTTCCCCTCATCTCCAGCCTCCATTGATCCCTGCCACTTTTATCCCCATTTGATTTGTCCTTTAGCTTCAACAGCTCGTCTCCCTCCCTGGTGTCCCCCTGCCCCCTCCTGATGTATTTATAAGCAATCAGACCCCTCTCAGCCTGTGTTCTATGCCAAGCTAGCCCAGGTATTTTATTCCTTTCTCATCAGACCGGCTTTCCATTCCCCTGAACCTCCCACCAGCCCTTCTTAACACCTGCTCCAGCTGAAATTTCTCTTTCTGAGACAGGTCTGCCCAGAACTCTGCACCAGATTCCAGCTGAGCAATGTCCAGAACCTTCTCCGCTGGCATTAAAACCTCCCTCTCTACTGGAGACACCTTGGCTGCTTCATCCCAGGACACATGGGCCTTTCTTCTGGCCACATCCCAATGGTGGCCCACAGGGCCAGTGCAACCATTTAGGTGACCTAGGCGGTCGCCTAGGGCACTAGGATTTGGGGGGTGCCATTTTCTTTGGCAGTGACCGTAGCGACCAGATCTTCGGCCGCCCAAGTCACCCCCAGCATTTAGGCGGAGGGAGCTGGGGCAGGGTAGCGCGGGGAGGGCCGACTGCAGCAAGTAAGGGGGGGCATGCAGGGGAACTCTCCACCCGAGCTCACCTCTGCCCCACCTCCTCCTCGAGCACACCATAGCTGCTTCACTTCTTCCGCCTCCCAGGCTTGCAGCACCAATCAGCTTAGGCACCGCAAGCCTGGGGGGTGGGAGAAGTGAAGCAGTGATGGCGTGCTCGTGTTCGTGCGTGGAGTAGGGGTGAGCTGGGATGGGGGGTGCTTCAGGGCGGAGGGTGGGGGGTAGGGAGCTGCTGCAAGGTGGGCGCCTCAGGGCAGAAGGAGGTAGCTGCTGCAGGGGGGAAGGGCGCCTCACGGTAGAGGGCTCCTCAGGGAGGGGCACGCAAGGTGGAAGTCTTACCTAGAGCGCAAAACATCCTTGCACCAGCCCTGGTGGCCCATGGTCATCCTGTGATTCACTAACACACCCATTTCTCCCTCCCCGTCTGTCACTTCCAGCTGATGATCGCCTGGCTCAGAGGAGAAATTCTTGTTTCTTGTCACTATGTGCATGAGCCCATGTAAAATTTCAGCCCATTTTCACCCCCACTTTGCACAAGGGCAGTAACACTGGAGATACCTCTCTGCAGTCATTCTATGTGCTGGGCTCCCCAACTAGGCTGCATCTCCCATGATGCACAATGGGCTCCCGTCTTGGGGCAGTGGAGCATGGGAGGTGCACGCCATGGTGGTTTCCATTGGCTCCTTCCCCTGGAGCAGCTTGCTGTACCCCCAGTGGGTCTGAGCATGGGGATATTTACCTGGAAGGCTCATTTCTTGGCACGAGGGCTGCCAGCACACAGCATGGTGGCGGGGTTGTAATGCTGGTACTGCTCTTTGCACAGGCTGTCCGACACCACCTCCTGCTCCGCCTCCTGCAGCCTGTCGTGGTGGTGTTCACTCCAGTCCGACCCCATCTGGCCACGCTGCACTCAGAGCCTGGGCTGATGTGGTCATTGGCCTTCAGCAAGGAGACAAGCTCCACCCACTTGGTCAGCTCCGCGCTGTGCCACAGCTGACATGAGCAGGAGAGAGAGAGAATGGATCCAGATCAACGCAGGATTCGGAGCTGGCAAGGGGCAGCACCACCTGGCCAGGGCATGGATGTGAGTCCAGAAAGTGAGTGTGAGGTCACTGGGTGCAGGTGATGGGATTGGGGCGGTGCCTGCAGCAGTGTGAGGTCACTGGGGGTGGGGTGACGGGATGTAGGTGGTACCTGCAGCAGTATGAGGTCACTGGGGATGGGGTGATGGGATGGGGGCGGTACCTGCAGCAGTGTGAGGTCACTGGGGGTGGAGTGATGGGATGGGGGTGGTACCTGCAGCAGTGTGAGGTCACTGGGGGTGGAGTGACGGGATGGGGGCGGTACCTGCAGCAGTGTGAGGTCACTGGGGGTGGAGTGACGGGATGGGGGCGGTACCTGCAGCAGTGTGAGGTCACTGGGGTGGGGGAGTGATGGGATGGGGGCTGTGCCTGCAGCAGTGTGAGGTCATTGAGAGTGGGATGATGGGATGGGGGCGGTACCTGCAGCAGTGTGAGGTCACTGGGGTATGTGTGATGGGATGGGGGCGGTACCTGCAGCAGCATGACATCATTTTCAAAATTCTCATTGTTGAAGTCGGAGCTGGACCCAGCGATGGGCCCGAATCCATTGCCAGTTCTGTCCTGGTTTTATGAAGTCTTGGAATCCAAGGTATTTATAGGTGTTGCTGGAAAAGCCAAGGGGAAAATATAGAGGCATTAGTGCCCACTGGACAGCAGGATACCTTTAGATGTTCAGACTCACCCCTGCAGCACCTCCTGCTGATGACTTCCGGGAATTAGCTTGAGTTTCAGCCCAGAGTGCCCTCTGCAGGCTGGTGATCCACTTGTCTCTTGCTGTTGCCCCCTGTGTCCCTCCCTGGACCCAGTTCCCCTTTTACATGGGGTGCTGCCCCCTGGCAGTAACCCCTTTCTCTCAGGGTCTCCTTTCCCCAGGGAACCCTACCCACTATCCCCATCTTGCCTCAGTATCAGGCTACTGCCAGTCATCATCTAGCCCCTGGACCCTGGGGCAGACTGCAGTATCAGCCTGCTCGTCACTGGTAAGGTTGGGTTTGGACCTACTGCCTTTGCCTACCCCTGGGCTGCCCTCTGCAGCCCCCAGTGCCTGTTAGCCCAATGCTAGGCCAGAGCCTGAAGCTTTCCAGGCTGGAGCTCCCAAGCTCCTCTGCCTTTCCCCAGCCCTGCTCCACTCAGGTACCCTGTGTCTAGCTCCCTGCAGCCAGGTCCATCTCCCTCTACAGCTAGAGAGAGACTATTTGGGCTCCTGGTTCACAGCCTTTTTATACAGGCCAGCTGTGGCCTGATTGGGGCATGGCCCAGCTGCAGCTGCTTCCCCAATCAGCCCAGCTTTTAGAGCTGCAGCCCTCTCCAGGGCCGCTTTTTAAAACCTTCAGGGCAGGAACGGGGAACCACTCTGGTACAGTACCCCAGAGCGGGGTGCCCACCCATCACAGACCCTCTGGTAGGGACACAAGCCTAACCCATGTCATGTGCAGATTTCTACATACATTTGTGTGACTGAGTAATACAGAGACCATCTTATGCATCTACATGTGGACAGACTTCCTCCTTCTCTGCTCTGGTTAGCTAAAAGGACCCAAAAGACTGACCAATAAAGTGACCATTGTCCAGTTCTTGTGTCCAAGGTTCAAGAAAGATGTTAATAAATTGGAGAGGGGTCAGAGAAGAGCCACAAGAATGACCAAAAGATTGGAAAACCCACCTTATACTGAGAAACCCAAGATCAATTGGTTTCAAATTCAGAGGGACCATACAGGATTCTGTTTGGTTTCTTTCTCAATGATTGTTTCGTGGTCTGAGATTTAGCAGGGACTGTAACTAGTGTTGGAACCACTTACCAAAGTTCATTGTGGAGTCTCCATCACTGGCAATTTTTATTTACGATTGGATTTTTTAAAAGATCTGGTGTAGATCAAAAGGAATTATTTGGGAGATGTTCTCTGGTCTGTGTTCTACAGGAGGTCGTTTGAGATGATCACAAAGATATTTACATCCATGAATCATTGAAGTGCATATGGCAGAAGAAGGAAAATACCCATGGGAAGGTGTAAGGCCCTAACCTGGCCGCAACTTTGAAATATTAAAATAAATTGTTTAAAGCAGGGAAATCCCAGATGCCTTGGCTGGGCTGACACAGAAATAAGGTGGCTGGAATGAATGAAACATGCAAATAAGAAAAGGATCAAAGAGTTTTTTATGCACTAGTGCCATCTACTGGATATGGACAGCAGTAGCAGGAAGCCCAGATCTGCCCGTGAAATGACCCTGGGGACAGAAATCACAATGTGGGACATAAGTGGCTGCTGAGTCCATCAGAGAAAATGTTGAAGTCCAGAAGGGAATCAGAACACTTGGCCCAGCCCCTCTGGACAGCACTTTCCCTCCTCCAGGGTTAGCGGGACATGAGAAAAAGTGGTGAGACTTCATGGCAGAGATTGAATCTCTTTGTCTTTCTTTAATCTCTGTCTAGATGTCCCCCTTTTGACACCAAGAAACGTGCTACAGACACAAAAGAATTGATGGCTGAAGATCACAAGTGAATGTCGTAGGAAATTCTCGGGATTGGATCAGTTTCTGGTACAACAGCTGAGCCCCATCGCTGATCTATGTCAATTGCCTACAAGGTTGCTCTGTTCAGTAGGGCTCAGATCCCCAAAGGCAATCAGGGGATTTCTTGATTGGTTAAGAACAGCCAGGGGTCTGGGTTTGAGAAGCGATGGCCAAGGGAAAAGACTTGAGAAGGGGCTGGGTTTCAACTGAGTAAAGTAACTCAGTGACAGGGGTTGTTCTTATTGAACTGACTAAAATCATCAACTGAAATGTTCATCCTCTGGGGCAGGTCTAGTTTGGTGTGTTTGGACTTTAAAACCTAACAGGCACCCAGTGAAATTAGTCATTTTCACATGCCATAAACCCTTCTAGTGTTTGGGGCAGTAGCCCGTCGCACGGCCGGAGGAGCCGTGGGGCTGCAGGCCGGCGTGGAAGCACAGGAGCGAAGGTGAGCGGGGGGCGGGGAGGTCCTGTCTGGGGGCGTGAACCAAGGGAGTGTGGCTAGAGGGGAAGCCAAGGGGGGGCGCCTTTTTATGATTTTTGCTCCCCCTACCCTGAAAACTGGGCTACGCCACTGGTTTGGGGCAAAATATTGCCAGCTCCAAACGCATCCCAGAGATGGAGACTGACAGGCTCAGGGGGTGGGAAATGGTACATGGGGCCTTTCTCCTCCAGGGGCACCAGCCCTGATCCAGCCCCGGGGTTGGGGACCGGCTGGCTCAGGGGTGGGGGATGGCGTGTTCCTTACCCCAGGTTGCAGTTACAATGAGCCGCCGTCACCTCCACATCCTCATGAATCAGGAACCCTCCGCAGCTTCCCGTTGACCTAATTTGCACATAGGCCATGTAGGGTCTGGAGCCAAGTGGGGCTTCCTGGCCCCCGATGACCTGAGCTAGAGAGAGACAGGGAGGGGTTCAAAAGGGAGCCAGACAGTGGGATTAAGAGCCCAGTGCAACCTGGATCTTCATCCCTTAGCTCAGCCCCCTGCTGGCCTGGATTTCAGCCCCTTAGCCCCCCGCAGCCCAGCCTACCCCTAAGTCACCCCCTTTCCCCAACCAGCCCAGTCTATCCCATATATACACGTGCCCACTGCACATCCACCTATTTCCACATGGACCCGTCCATCCTTCCATCCATTCTTTATCCCATACACACCCATCCATGTTTTGTCTGAGGGGCCACGCTCTAGCCATCTCCCCTCTCAGAGAACTAGGTCAGGAATTCCCTGTCACCCCTCAGCCTCATTGTCCCATCTCCTTGTTGCCGGCACAGAGGATGCCCGAGGCAAGCAACAGTGGTTCGTTGCCCAGAGTGCGTAGCGCCAATGAACACACCAGGGTGGAGAAGCAAAACTCAAGTTTATTTGAGCTCAAATAAGGTGCAAGGGAGAAGTAACAATCTCAAATCCTGCACACCTAAAACAAGCAGTTTCTCCCTTTTATATCCCAGTTGTTTACTACAAAACTTTTTTCTTGCTGACTCGCTGATCTCTCACTCCCCCCTCCTTTCTCATCCAGCTGCAGTATCTTTTCTCATTCAATCTTTTGTCTTCCCCCTTTCTCCCCCCTCTCCGCTGCTGAGACATGTATACAGTATCTTAAAATGGCCTTGAGCGTGCTTTAGCCTAGCTTCAATGTATTACAGCAGAGAACTGGCTGTTCCAACTGAAAACTAACTCCTAACACTACATTTTTGCAGCTATTAGTACATCAGGTTACACTAGGTTACACAAAGTGTTTAACATGGAGGAACTTTGGTTCATTGAGGCCTGAGCAGGAGGGCTTCATCGACACTCGTGATCTTCCACCCTCTCGAGCTACTTAGATCTATGCCTAGTGACACCAACAACTCTCTCCTTTGAGAATACTCAACAAACCTTTGGCTGAGTGTTCTCACATTCAAAGAATAACATGTGATTAAGCTCTAGGGAGCTGGAGTGCTTTACAGCAAGCAAGCAAGAGAAGAGTAACGATACACAGCACCACACCAGTGAGCAGGAGGCTAACAATACCTGCCCCTAGTTTCCCCAGGTTGGGTAACCAGCCCCAGAGGGAATCAGAAATAGTGGGTTCCCTTTCCTGGGCTTTCCACTGTTCAAAAGCCTGTTTGACTGACAGGATGTGCTTGTTAATATCCTGTGTGTTTTCTGGGACAAAAGAACAGCATTCATCCCCTATAAGGGCGCACACCCCGCCCTGTGAAGCCACACTTTCACCCAGAAAATGTCCAAGTATGTCTCCATAATCACAGATCAGATGGTATTCCTGATGCGTCTGTAAGGGCAGTGGGCCAAGTCTGGTACTCAAGATCACTCCGAATGGCCATCAGCTATTCATTCAGGAAATCCTGAATTCCTACGCATACTAGATCCCACTGCAATGCCTTCCCAGCCTCAGTGATATTCAATACTATCTTTCCTTGGTGTAGGACTATAATACACCTGTTATTTAACTATTCTCAGGTACTGTCAAAAGGCATTAACATTAACAGAATAGGAGGGGGGTTACATGATTAGTCACTGGAATGATTTCAATACGGGTAAAATTTCTAGTGGCAGAACAAACTCTTCGGGTACTTGTTGTTTAAAATCCAATTAGAGAGAGCAATACATGCTGAAGGATTTATCCAGAAGACAGGGGGCGCTGCCTGTAGAATAAACCCCCAAATCCAATCAATACCGCATTCCCAAGCATGGGTTCCACAAATGTCCTCCCACCAGTGTATAATTCTTTGTTTCTTCACCAGGGTCAGTTCTTAATGTCCTTTCTAGTCAGGAATTCCTGGACTTCGGCAATTTCAGTGGAGCAAGTGTTCCTTCTTCTTTCCCAAAACAGTCATGGTGCAGCATCCTACAGGGGAGAAGTTACTAGCACATCATCCTGTAATGGTTTTGATTTTTCTAGAAAAATTCAAAGGCACAGTAGATCTGTCAGTGGACAAGGGAGAGGTTACTAGCACTTCACCTTGTACTTTTTCCCTGCTGTCCAGAAGGCACAGCGGAGCTAGAAGGCGAAATAGGCTAATCATCAGTAGGAGAATTCTCCCGATGTGGAGGGATCTTTTTGCAGTGAAAATCATGGGTACAGGCAGTCAGTCTTTGACACTTCACAGCGGTGCCAGTAGTTAGCAGGACTTAATAAGGGCCTTTCCAGCGTGGAACCAGAGCAGACTTTCGTTGGTGGACCTTTACATCAATCCAGTTTCCTGGTTCCAAGGAGTGGCAGGGCTGCTAGGGTCTTTGGGTAGCACTTCTTTACCTGTGAGAAAAGAAACCTAACACATTTCATTAGTGCCTGGCAGTGTTTTGCAAACCTTATAGCTGCATGGGCAAATTCAAGCCCTCCTTTTCCTGATTGTCAGCCAAGTCTTAACTGTGAGCAGTGTCCTTGAGTGGAGTCAGTGTCTTATCTATAGTTTCCAGTTAACTTATTCTGTTTTTTTATCCTTCTTCCTTTCTTGGCTTCTTTTAACCTACAAAGGAAACTTCCACTTTTCACTTATACACCTTTTTCCAGCAACGAACACATAAACATTGCCATTATACAGTATATCAATCTTATTATTTAATGTATGCCACACATACCCTTCCACTAAAGTAACCTGATTACAGAACTTTGGAGCAACCAGCCAGGACAAGCAAACCCACTTTGAGGAGTTCACTCAATATAACCTCTAGTCCAATAGCTTCCCACCATCCCCAGCCCTCTGGCTAGAAATCTGAAGTAGCCAGAAGGATCCCATGTACAATATGGGGAGTGGGTTAACTTTTCATGTCTTTGCTTTCAAAGACTCTTGGTATGCAAATTTTAACAACAATTTTTGCAATTAACAATTTGGCCAATGAAATTTCTTTTTCTTAAGGAAATGCATTAGACTTTAGTATATCACATTCTCCTGATTTATTCAAACACTTTGTATTCCAAGTTGAACAAAACAAGTATCTGCATTTTAATTTAACCTTTTTGTTTGATTTTAAACTAGACTATTTTATAAAAATATTAAACACAACAATTCCGGCCACAAGACAAACAGCACAAGACAGAACATAGAACACAAAACATAATTTCTATTGTGCCAGTAAATGCATGGTACGTTGAATGCTGTTCAGCTGGCATCAGTTTTCTCTGATTATCCGAAAGACAAAAAAACAGATCTACCCCTTCTGGGCAGTCAGTCATCGCTTAAAATATACAAATTACCCTTGTTGATTTCAGGCAAAACAGAGGAATTACCCCAAAGTTTCTTGTATTAGTTTCATAGGCAGCCCAGGTTTTCAATTACATAACACTGTATACATTTTTCAGCTAATTCAACTCAATTGTTCATAGCCAAATCAAATAATTGCAATCCAATAATTTCTTTGCCTGAATTTATTTACAAACATTTCAAAGACATTTCAAAGACACCAAGAACTTTCCTCTTTAGCATTTTTACAAAGTTCAACTACTGTTCCCTCCAGCAACTACAGAGTTAACTTCTCACTCTCCCTTAAATTACTTGCTTGTCTCCCAACAGCCATTTTTACTAACTCAAATCACCATTCCAAGTAAGTCCTGGGTATTTGAAATCCCCATGCTTACACTTACTGACTCCTTCCTTCCACTACACCCTCAAAGTATTTCAACCTGTTTTTCAATCTCTCTGTCTGTTGCCTGCCCGCCTGGGCCCGATCCTGCTTTTCTCGCTGAACCGTCCCTTCCATGGGCACCAACTTGTTCCACTACCAGTTTAGCTAGGAGGGTGGGCTTCTCAACTAGCCCCCACCCCTCCTGGTCTCTTTCCTTAAACATTCTTACTCACAAAACTACCCGAGTCCTCCCTCGTGAGGCTTGCCACCTGGATAAAAACACATGGCCCACTGGGCAAAGGCCATTTACTCAACATACAATACAAACCCTTTTAGAGGGTTTACCCAGAGACCCATCCATCTGTCTGCTGACACTTAAACAGAAAAGAGAATTACACAGAGCAGAGCAAATTACAGTTTAAGCCAGGTTTTCCCATTTCTATACGCTGACCGCTACAGGGGACGGGACAGAAGGATCTCAATTCGACCTCAGAGCTTCCTCGCACGCATGGCTTCCACTCCGAGGAATTACGAACGAGAGGTTCAGTTCTGCCCACACTCCTAACATCCAAATGAACAGAGCAGAAAAACAACAGTAACCGGTTACACAGAACAGAACCAGAACCAGAACGCGTTTCCTTATCCTATTAGGGCTCACTTTAATCATGCAATTCTCAACATATAACACCAACAGTACCAAGCAAAGCAAACATAAAATAACAAGGGCAAAACAAATAGATGGTGTAAATTCTGCAGGGTTCCCCCCTTCTTAATTGCTTACCAAACTGTGACAAATTTCTGTTACCAATCTATCCCTCATGTCAGGTGATCAGGCTGACACTACAGGATCGTTGGGGGAAGATAAAGAAAACACACCATATAATTGAATTTTTAAAGCTTCATTAATAAAATAATAGAACAACAACAGAGAGTGTTGGGAACGCTCCCACATCACTCAGGAAAACATTAATGCCCCAAACCCTAAGCCCCTTTTATACTCACACACGTACGTCCAGACTGGCCACTTCTGTGTATAATGTTCAGAGAAGGGGGAGAGGTGGATAGGAGATTATCCTGTATACAGCTTGTCCAGAATTTCCAACATGCTTCTGCTCTTGGGAGGGCTGTTCTCTTACACCCTGGAATCTCCTGCGGTGTCTCTTTCAGAGATTCCAGTCCAGGTGGGCTGCCTGTGGCTTCTTCAGTGTCACCAAGCCACACCGGCTCCGGGGTCACAAAGGCACACTGTTGGATCTTACTGGACAGTTAAGCTTTGCAAATGTAATCTCAGTTCTGTAACTTATATTGCCTTTGGTTCGCCTCTGTGAATTTTTCTCTTTCCACAGCCTGCTGGGGCTGAAAGCAGTTTTTCTTTGTACTTAGCATAGTCTGCGTTGAGTCTTGACCTTGAATGCAGAGCAACTTTCTTTTTATCCCTGGGCCAAGATGAATTTTAAATTAACCCGTTCATTTCCTCAATAGACAAATTTGCTCACGCTGTGTTAGGGCTTTTTGGTGATTAAACGCTCCTTTTAGATGTATGATCTTATTTAGATTAAAGTACCTTCTAGTGGGCATTGTTTAGATGGATTTTCATGCTTGTAAATATTCCAATTCTCTAAATACCTGCAGGTTGATGAACCATAATGTACATACATGTAATATGTGGGGGTACCCTTAGGCAGTGAGATGGAATGTTTAGACTGTCCCCCACCCATTTTCCATTTACACACACAGGGAGGGTGCCCTGTCCGTGCTAGCGGCTCATAAACTAAGGATTTTTCCCTACAGGGTACTCACACAGGAGAGGCTAACGAGGATGGCCACGACCCTCCTACACCTCCCTTCAGCAAAGAGCGTCAGCTAGTCTCTGGGAGATGGCGCTGCTTACTCTGATTGCATCCAGTGAGATGATCAGACTGTCAGTAGCCCACACGGAAAGGAAAGGGGAAGGGAAGATGGGTACACACACTCCTAGACCCAGGTAGCTTCCTCACCGGACGATGCCAGGCCGAGTCAGCCCACCATGGGTCAGACCTCCTAAAGATCCACTAGTTACTGGGCTTGCGTTAGAGTAGTCCTGGTCATGAGCTTTTGCTTCACAGGGTACTCTGGGCGTCTTCCGGTAACAGTCACTCATACTGGCCCCCAGTACCATTCTGCATCTTTTTTTTTGGCAGCCACAACAGGGAGAGAGTGCACTAGGACACAGGGTCTCCCCTTCCTAGACAGGTCCCTCCTCTGTCTCTGAACTATCCCTAACCTGCTTTTGGATCCTTGCATTCCACCAGACAGGGGGAAGAACAGGAGCTACGGTGGTTATTTTTGTTTTGTTTTTTGTTTTACCAGAGCTTTTCATATAAACAGCTTCAGAAGCTACCTGTTCACTGACAAAACAGGAGTAATTGGAGGATCGTACTGTAATTTACTGATCCTTCAGGTGGCCACCTTTTCTGACCCTCTAATTTGTACTGAGGCCAGTCTACTGTACAAAACCTTTGTAACCTACTTTTGGTCATCGGATCCGATCCAAACACCTTCCAGTTTTCTAGAATGCATTCTAGGGTGGGTACACCGTGCCTTCCCCACCTTGCTCTGTCCCTGCCCCATGCCGCAGGAAGACACTGGGCGTCTCCAGGTCCTAACAGAAAGTCCAGACAACCGGACTGTTCCTACCTTATCCAAGGGACCTGTTCCTCACCGTCGCCCAGGACCGGTTCCACACCATCGCCCGCAACTGCTTCTCCACTATTTGAGCGCGGTGCACGGTTGTGCCCTCGGGGGTTGCTCACACCGCATCTCCGCCGAGGCCCCCGGTGAAGTCACGGGTGTGCACTGGGCGTCAGTTGTTGCCACGATCCGTTGACCACCAGGAGGGATCCAGGCAAGACTAATTTTAGCCCCGAGCCCACCCAGGGACGCCAAGAACTGTTGCCAACACAGAGGGTGCCCAAGGCAAGCAACAGTGGTTCGTTGCCCAGAGTGCATAGCGCCAATGAACACACAAGGGTGGAGAAGCAAAACACAAGTTTATTTGAGCTCAAATAAGGTGCAAAGGAGAAGTAACAATCTCAAATCCTGCACACCTAAAACAAGCAGTTTCTTCCTTTTATATCCCAGTTGTTTACTACAAAACTTTTTTCTTGCTGACTAGCTGATCTCTCACTCCCCCCTCCTTTCCCATCCAGCTGCAGTATCTTTTCTCATTCAATCTTTTGTCTTCCCCCTTTCTCCCCCCTCTCCGCTGCTGAGACATATATACAGTATCTTAAAACGGCCTTGAGCGTGCTTTAGCCTAGATTCAATGTATTACAGCAGAGAACTGGCTGTTACAACCGAAAACTAACTGCTAACACTACATTTTTGCAGCTATTAGTACATTAGGTTACACTAGGTTACACAAAGTGTTTAACATGGAGGAACATTGGTTCATTGAGGCCTGAGCAGGAGGGCTTCATCGGCACTCGTGATCTTCCACCCTCCCAAGCTACTTAGATCTATGCCTAGTGACACCAACATCCTGACACCTGCCTGAGCCCATGGCTAATTATATCCCCCTGCCCTTGGTGTGGGTTTCGCTGCCCATAGCCCCAATCTCCCTGTTCTCACCACTAGAGCCAGGCAAAAATGTATAAGCAATTGGCAAATTTGCTAAAAAAAAGCAATTTTCAGGCATCCAAAGTACCTGTGAATTGAGGTGGAATTTGGTAGATTGTTTTGGCTGCAAAAAAAAAATTTTTTCCAGGAAAAAGTAGAAAAGTTTTGTTATGTGCATCGGGAAATGAAACATCTTGAGTTTCTGTTTCAAATGGTGCTTCCTTTAGAAATGGAGGGAATTGGGGTTTTTTTCTACTATTTTTAAAAAAAGTTTCTAAAAATACGCATTTAGGTTCAAAACTCAGCTAATTAAAATGTAAGCATGAAAAACATCAGCACAGGCCACAAAATGGAAGTGAAAAGCAAAAATAAAATTATTTCAGTTTGAAGGAGACACCCCAAAGCAAACGACACCCCTACCCCCAATTTGTTTTGAAACAATGTCTTTTTAGGGTTTCTGCTTCTGTGAGAAAAAATGCCCGTTATTAAATATTTGTTCCCTGCGTATGTACATATAGACTTTGATCGTGTCACCCCTTCCCTTTAAAAACAACAAGGAGTCTGCTGGCACCTTAAAGACTAACAGATTTATTTGGGCATAAGCTTTCATGGGTAAAAAAAACCCTTCTTCAGATGCATGGAAGAGCTGAGAAAGGAAAACAAAGAGATCAGTTGTTGCCAGCAGCAAATGAAACAACATGTGCACAAACCTAAGTCACAAAAATCCAAATCCTGTTCTTAAAAAAGGGTACATTTTATTAAAAACAAAAAGAAAGAAAATGCATCTGGATCTTAGGCTTTTACTAGATTTAAAAAATCTCACTTACGAAAATTAAACATCAAGAATAACCTTCTTGAGGCCCAGCTTAAAGGTTACAAGCAAAACAAAAGCCTCTGGAGTGAGCACAGAGGAGTCCACAAGCCTTACAAAATAAAAGAAATAAACCTAATTGCATCTTTCTAGACATTTCTGATCATTTACATATCTGGGTTTCCAAATAAGCAACTTCTAGGTATGCTTATGATGATTTTCATACCTGGTCTTCAGCTTCTCCCAGCATAACTGTTGCCCTCTTCCCCAGAGAACAATAACAGACACAAAGGGAAAGTTTTTCCCTCATTTGAAAAAGTTCTAGCCCAGCCATTGGCTTTTTGGTCATGTGTCCACTCCCTTCCTTCACCTCTGGACTTGTTTTTAACCCATTACAGGTAAGGCAAGTACAAAACAGCTATTAACAGGGATTTTATCGCTAACTGGCTGGCTGAGTGTCCGTAAAAAGGAGCTATCTCCCACCTTCATTTATCACACTTGCCCATGTTGACTATTCCTGATCACCTTCCTCTCCTCCAAGTGTTTCAAAATGGATTCCTGGAGGACCTGCTCCATGATTTGTCCAGGGACTGAGGTGAGGCTGTAATTCCCAGGATTCTCCTTCTTCCCCTTTGTAAAGATGGGCACTATTTTGCCTTTTTCCAGTTATCCAGGACCTCCCCTGATCACCACGAGTTTTCAGAGATAATGGCCAATGGCTCTGCAATCACATCAGCCAACTCCCTCAGCACCCTCAGATGCATTGCATCTGGCCCCATGGACTTGTGCCTGTCCAACTTTTCTAAATAGTCCTGAACCTGTTCTCTCACCACTGAGGGCTGCTCACCTCTGCCCCATACTCTGCTGCCCAGAACAGCAGTGTGGAGCTGACCTTGTCTGTGAAGACCAAGGCAAAAAAAGCATTTTTCTAGATCATCTGTCACTAGGTTGCCTCCCCCATTCAGTAAGGGTCACATACTTTCTCTGAGTCTCTTCTCCTTGCTAACATACCTGTAGAAACCCTTCTTCTTACCCTTCACATCCCTTGCAAGATGCAACTCCACTTGTGCGTGGGCCTTCCTGATTACACCCCTGCATGCTCGAGTAATATTTTTATACTCCTCCCTAGTCATTTGTCCAAGTTTCCACTTCTTGTAAGTTTCATTTTGGTCTTTAAACTCACCAAAGATTTCTCTGTTAAGCCAAGCTGGTCGCCTGCCATATTTGCTACTCTTTCTGCACATCGGGATGTACTCATCAGTGCCAAGTAGAGTGAGACAATTACCTCCGTGTCTTACACAGGACACTCCTATTAATACACCCCAGAATGATACGAACCTTTTCACCAGCTGCTTCACACGGCTGTCTCATATTCCATGTGTGATCCACTAGAGCCTCCAGATCCTTTTCAGCAGTACGAGCACCTAGCCAGAGAGTCCCCATTTTGTAGCTCTGCATTTGATTTTTCCTTCCTAACTGTAGCACTTTGCATTTGTCCTTACTGAATTTATTCTTATTGATTCCAGACCAATTCGCTAATTTGTCAACTTTGTTTCAATATCTAGTCCTGTACCTGAAAGTCTTTGTAGTCCCTCTCAGCCTGATGTCATCTGCATATTTATATTCTCCACTCCATAATCTAAGCCATTAATGGCAATATTGCATAGTACGTGACTCAGGACTGACCCCTGCGGGACCCCACAGGAATCGTTCTCCCAGTTTGACACACAACTATTGATAGTTTTTGAGTACAGTCTTTTGATCATTTCTCCTAGCACCTTATAGTAATTCCCTTACTTTATCCATGAGAATGTTTGGTGACATTGTGTCAAAAGCCTGACTAAAATAATGATATATCATGTCTACTGTGTCCCGCCATCCACCATGCCAGTAACCGTGTTAAAGAAGGACATTAGGTTGATTTGGCATGATTTGTTCTTGTCAAATCCATGTTGGCTATTCCTTGTAACCCTATTATCCTCTAGGGACTTGCTAAATGGTTGTTTAATAATTTTATTCCAGTATCTTTCCAGGTATCAATGTTGGGCTGACTGGTCTACAATTCCCTGTATTCTCTTTGTTCCTCTTTTGAAAAATAAGTACTATATTTTCCCTTCTCCAGTCCTCTGGGACCTCTCACCTGTCTCTTGCTAGGTTCCTTGCAAGGTGAAACTCATTTTGGGCCTAGCCCTTCCAATTTTGGTCCTACATGCTAGTCCTAGTCTTTTGGAGTCCCCTTTAGTAATTTTTCAACTTTCCCCTTTACGGATTTTCACGACATTAAAGAGTTTCTGTTGGAGCCATATTGACCTCTTACTTTTCTTCCCATCTTTGCTTTGTATAGGAATAGTTTGTAGCTGTGCCTTTAATATTGCCCCTTTCAGAAACTGCCAGCTTTTCTGAATTACTTTAGCCCTGAGATTTTCTTTACCTGGGACCTCACCTATACTTTTCGGAAATGATTAGTCTGTTTTTTGAAGTCCATTGTTCTGATTCTGCTGCTCTCACACCTTCCTTTCGTTAGGATCAGGAATTCTATCATTTGAGGGTCACTTTAGCCTAAATTGTCTTCCACCTTCAGATTCACAACCAATTCCTCCAAGCTTGTCATATTCAAGTCTAAAATGCACCCCCCTCCATTTTTCCTCCACCTTCTGAAACAAAACGTTGTCCCCAAGACATTCCAGGCACTTATGGGAAATGTTGGGTCTTATTGTATTACTTTTCCAGCAGATGTCTGGGTAGTTAAAGTCCACTTCCCTTCCCACCACCTGCGCTCTTTACATGTTAATTTCACAGGCTGGCTTGTGTCCCCTGGAATCAATACAGAGTTCTACGGAATCCCGTCCCTGTGAATGTTTCCTTCTCTCCCGGATCCTTGTCAGGGGAGGCCCAGTCACTGAGTTCCCCAGGGCAGTGGAGCCCCAGTCACTGGCAATCTGAGCTGCCTGTCCGATCAGGGTAGTTAGTTAAACAAATCACTACGATCCAGCCACTCTCAATGCATTTCCTTATGTTGTCAGTGGTGATGGGAAATGTGACATGGGACCTTTCTTCTCTGGGAGGCACCGGCTCCGATCCGGCCCCAGGTCTGGACAACTGGTCTGTAGATGATGTGAATTGTAAAATTAAAGAAATTAGTGGTAATTTTTAGTGGTAATTTGTGTATGAATAATTTTTTTAATACCCCCATCTTTACATTGGGATATGAGCTGCAGTGACCCAGTTTAACCCAGGAACATTTAGGTTTTGTAGCAGTGTTGGTGGACGATGTGACAGAGGTGGAGGAACCAGATAGAGCATTAGATGAAATCATCAAATTAACAGATACATGTTAGATAAAAGTTAGAGTGTGGTGTGGGAACATAACAGGGCATATGGTACAAATAAAATGAATCATAGAATATCAGGATTGGAAGGGACCTCAGGAGGTGATCTAGTCCAACCCCCTGAAGATGCTTGTTGTAAACAAAATGTAAGTTGAAAATGTCAGTGTGAAGCATGTTTTTATGGAGCTCACGGGTGGGGACGGTTGTCAAAAGAGAAGTAGTTTGAATCCATGGTATACTTGTAGTTAGGTTATAGTTTTTCAACAATAAGAAATATATGGACGGCCTGTTCCTCTAACGAGGGCCCACAAGTGCTTGTGCATGAGAGACAGGCTGTCGGGACATCTGGACCATTGCAAAGTAGCTCCAGAAGCCCTCTTAAACCCATACCATCTTCTGCTTCAAATGTGCCTTTTAATTTTCCAGCAAGCCCTCTGCATTAGGACTTTAGTGAATATGACATCTCTGTTTTCAGCAATGTCTCAGGTCTTTCATCTACTGGTGCATATTATTCAGTGCTGTACAGCATCTAGGGTTACAGTTTGCATAAAAGTGTTGTATAAAAATACAACAAAAAATTCTCTAAGGTGTCGAGACAAGATAATAATAAACAGGCACCGCTACAAAGTATCTTCAAGTACGTAATTCCAATGTGGTTTTGTTAGTATTATTTATGACAGGCTGTTGGACTGGGGAGATAATACCTCACAGAGTGGGAAAGGGATTCTGAACGACAAACGCTCCCCTGTGCACAAGCATAACAACTCACAGAGAATGGCTGCCTACAAAACTGTGTCACTAAAAGAGATTTCAGTCAGTTATCAATATTCTCCTAAAATCTCAGGACAGCTCTCTTATCCCCAAGCCCTGTTCTCTATGGTTGTGGCTTTTGTCTTTTTAATTGTTTTATTGTAAATCCTTCATGTGTGTGTGTGTGTGTGTGTGTGTGTGTGTGTGTGTGTGTGTGTGTGTGTGTGTGTGTGTGTGTGTGATGGGGGATAGGGGGAGGGAGATTCTTTACCACACTCTTGCCTTTTAAACCTCTCTTTACAATTTACGACAGAGAGCGTTTTGTATTCTAGGCAATTTGTTTACACAAAAGTTTAAAAAAAACCCTAAAACTATATTTTAAAGACTCTTCCTAACCGTGTAGAAAGCTATAACATCTTTACATTTTATTTATTATTGTAAAACTTTTCTTTACATGAGGGTTTTATATAATATTTCTGTCCCCCTGGAACTTATTTCTTCACAATTTACATTCCCGTATAATCTAAATTTGCTGTGCCGGGGCGGGGGGAGGGGGGAAGGAGAAGGAGGTTGATCCTACCAGGCAAGTCAGTTAGAGTAAAATCTTTGTGTTACAGAGATGATCATTATTTAGTTATGGAAACTGAGTAAACTTAGCATCTTTTTAGGCTTATATTATTTAATTTTAAGCCTGTGCATTTGCTGCAAAAGTTAAGGATTTTTAAAAAAATATGCTGCTTCAAATTGTCCTCACTGCATGCTAACTTCTTTTTTTACTGAAACACATATGGAAACTCCCCTCAGTTGTGACAGTTTTCATATTCTATTCAGTTGTTGTTTTGGTACTTTAAAAATGCCGTTTTTCACAGGATAGGCTAGTGTACTTTAAACATTCTTGTGTCACTGAAGTTGTACAAAATATCCCTAAAAAAAGACCCTGTTATGTTACAGCTCATTCAATGCCCTCAGCCTCTCCTCATAAATCATATGCCCTAAAGCCCCAATCATTTTTGTTGTCCTCTGCTGGACTCCCTCCAATTTGTCCACATCCTTTCTCTAGTGGGGGGCCCTAAACTGGATGCAATACTCCAGACATGGCCTCACTAGTGCCAAATAGAGGGGAATAATCACTTCCCTCAATCTTCTGGCAATGCTCCTAATAATTAAGCCTAATATGCCGTTAACCATCTTAGCAACAAGGGCACACTGCTGACTCTTATCCACTTCCTCATCCACTGTAAACCCCAAGTCCTTTTCTGCAGAACTGCTGCTTAGCCAGTCAGTCCCCAGCCTGTAGTGGTGCATGGGATTCTTCTGTCGTAAGTGCAGAATGCTGCACTTGTCCTTGTTCAACCTCATCAGATTTCTTTTGGCCCAATCCTCCAATTTATCTAGGTCACTCTGGACCCTATCCCTACCCTCCCGCATATCTACCACTCCCCCCAACTTAGAGTCATCCATGAACTTGCTGAGGGGGCAATTCATCCCAACATCCAGATCATTAATGAAGATGTTGAACAAAACCGGCCCCAGGACCAACCCCTGGGGCACTTCACTTGATATCAGATGCTAACTAGACATTGAGCCGTTGATCACTCCTCATTCAGCTCAACAATCTAGCCAGCTTTCTATCCACCTTATAGTCCATTCATCCAACCCATACCTTTTTAACTGCTGAAAAGAATACTGTGAGAGACCGTATCAAAATCTTTGCTAAAGTCAAGATATATCATATCCACTGCTTTCCCCATATCCACAGGGCCAGTTATCTCATCATAGAAGGCAATCAGGTTGGTCAGGCATGACTTGCCCTTGGTCAATCCACGTTGACTGTTCGTGATCACCTTCCTCTCCTCTAAATACTTCAAAATGGATTCCCTGAGGACCTGCTCCATGCTTTGTCCAGGGACTGAGGTGAGGATGATCAGTCGGTAGTTCCCCGGATTCTCCTTCTGCCCTTTTTCAAAAGATGCGCACTATGTTTTCCTTTTTCCAGTCATCCGAGACCTCCCCTGATCTCCATGAATTCTGAAAGGTAATGGCCAATGGTTCTGCAATCACATCAGCCAACTCTCTCAGCAACCCTGGGTGCATTAGATCTGGACCCATGGACTTGTGCCTGTCCAGCTGTTCTCAATAGTCCTTAACCTGTTCTTTCACCACTGAGGGCTGCTCACCTCCATCCCATACTGTGCTGCCCAGAACAGCAGTCTGGGAGCTGACCTTGTCTGTGAAAACCGAGGCAAGAAAAGCATTGAGTACTTCAGCTTTTTCCATGTTATCAGTCACTAGGTTGCCTCCCCCATTCAGTAAGGGTCACACACTTTCCCTGACCTATTTCTTGTTGATAGCATACCTGTAGAAACCCTTCTTCTTACCCTTCACATCCCTTGCTAGCTGCAACTCCAATTGTTCTTTGGCCTTCCTAATTACACCCCTGCATGTTTGAGCAATATTTTTATACTCCTCCCTAGTCATCCATCCAAATTTCCACTTCTTATAAGCTTCCTTTTTGTATTTAAGCTCACTGAAGATTTCTCTGTTAAGCCAAGCTGGCTTCCTGCCATATTTGCTCTTTCTGCACACCGGGATGGTTTGTTCCTGTGCCCTCAATAAGACTTCTTTAAAATAAAGCCAGCTCTTTTGGACTCTTTTCCCCCTCATATTAGCCTCCCAGGGGATCCTGCCCATCAGTTCCCTGAGGGAGTCAAAGTCTGCTTTTCTGAAGTCCAGGGTCCGTATTTTGCTACTCTCCTTCCTTCCTTGTGTCAGAATCCTCAACTTGACCATCTTATGGTCACTGCTGCCCAGTCTGCCACCCATTTCTAGTCCCCCTACCAATTCTTTCCTATTTGTGAACAGCTGGTCAAGAGGAACACGACCTCTAGTTGGTTGCTCCAGCACTTGCATCAGGAAATTGTCCCCAGCACTCTCCCAAAACTTCCTGGATTGTCTGTGCACCACTGTATTGCACTCCCAGCAAATTTCAGGGTGATTGAAATCTCCCATAAGAACCAAGGCCTGTGATCTGGAAACTTCTGTTATTTGTCTGAAGAAAGCCTCTATCTACCTCATCTTCCTGGTCTGGTGGTCTATAGCAGATGCCCACCACGACATCACCCTTGTTGCTCTTGCCTCTAAACTTAGCCCAAAAACTCTCAATAGGCTTTTCTCCAGTTTCATACTGGAGCTCTGAGCAATCATACTGCTCCCTTACATACAGTTTACCTCCTCCACCTTTTCTCCCCCTCCTGTCCTTCCTGGACAGCTTATACCCATCCATGACAGTGCTCCAGTCATGTGAGTTATCCCGCCAAGTCTCCATTATTCCAATCACATCATAGTTCCTTCACTGTGCCAGGACTTCCAATTCTTCCTGTTTATTTCCAAGGGTTCTTGAGTTCGTGTACAGGTACCTAAGATAACTAGGCAAAAGCCCTGCTTTCTCAGTGTGAATCAGGAGGCCTCTCCTTTTGCACCCTCCTCCTTGTGTTTCCCCCAGCTACCCCACTTCCCCACTTACCTCCAGGCGTAGGTCACCATCCCACAGTGAACCTAGTTTAAAGCACTCCTCACTAGGGGTATGTCTACACTATCGGATTATTATGATTTTACATAAAACAATTTTTGGAAACAGATTGTGTAAAGTCGAGTGCACACAGCCACACTAAGCACATTAATTTGGCAGTGTGCGTCTATGTACCGAGGCTAGCGTCGACTTCTGGAGCGTTGCACTGTGAGTAGCTATCCCATAGCTATCCCATAGTGCCCACAGTCTCCACCGCCCATTGGAATTCTGGGTTGAGATCCCAGTGCCTGATGGGGCCAAAAATTTGTCGGGGGTGGTTATGGGTAAATGTTGTCAGTCAATCCTCCCTCCATGAATGCAACGGCAGACAATCATTTTGCGCCCTTTTCCCTGGATTGCCCAGGCAGACGCCATGGCATGGCAACCATGGAGCCCATTCAGCCTTTTTTCACTGTCACCGTATGTCTACTGGATGCTGCTGACAGACGCCGTAGTGCAGTGCTACACAGCAGCACTCACTTGCCTTTGCAAGTTAGCAAAGATGGTTACCAGCCCTACTGTACCGTCTGCTGCTTTGCAAGTTGACAAAGATGGTTACCAGTCACACTGTACTGTCTGCTGCTGTCATGGGTGCTCCTGGCCGGCCTCGGTGAGGTCGGTTGGGGGCGCCAAAATGGGAATGATTCCCCAGATCATTCTCTTCTTTAAGTTTTCTCTAATGGAGAATAAGTCCTGCCTAGAATATCAGGCAAGCCTATTAAAGAACCAGGGAGACAAACGGCCCCTCCGGGTCAGAGCCCCAAACATCCCACAGAAATGATGAGCTGCATGCCATTCTAGGGGGTGCCCCTGCAACAAGCCCACCCGTTGCTTCCCTCCTCCCCTACTCCTCCTGGGCTACCGTGGCAGTTATCCCCCCATTTGTGTGATGAAGTAATAAAGAATGCATGAGTAAGAAATAACACTGACTTTATTGCAAGCAGAGATCAAAGAGGGGAGGGGAGGGCGATTGACTTACAGTGAAGTAGAGTGAACCACTATTCTGCACTTGCTCAGCCTATAGCTGAAAATGGGAATCTGTGATAAGCACTAGGATAGAACTGAATATCCTTTTGTGTGGAGGCCTTTGGTTGACACTGGTAAAATACAAAATGTCCCAGGATATGTATGTTGGAGGACAGTTCTAAATGGCAGCTTAATTTTTTTATTTGCAGCAGAATGTAGAGGTCTAAGTATCTGATTGTGAGCCCTGGTAGCAAGGGTAGGCTGGGGTAGGCGCAACTGCACAGTGCAGCTGACTGGGAGAGCAGGCTTAGGCAGAAGCCTCCAGCTGACGTGATATTCCAGGAAGGACTGAATCTCCATTAGACAAAACTTAAAGAAGAGAATTGCCTGGAGTCATTCCCATTTTTGCCGAGGCACCCCGGCCTATCTCACTGAGGCCAGCCAGGAGCACCCATGGGATGACAATGACAGATTCCAGTCCTACTGTACAGTCTGCCGTCGGCAAGGCAAGGCCAGGGGATGCTGTGTAGCACTGGGTTAGAGGGCGATGGGGGAGCCAGGAGCTCCGGAGCCATTGTAGTTTGCAGGGAAGAAGCAGTTAGCAGGATAGGCTGGGAGAGCAGAGCCCAGGGGTCTGATCTATTCAGAGGGTGTCAGTGTGTCTCTAGGGGCCTCTGCAAACCAAGGTTCAGATCCAACACTGGGTAAATCAATGGAGCTATGTCCCATTGACACCAGCTGAGCTCTGGGCCACTGTCTTGATCGGGGCAGGGATGGGGTCACACCCACAGGACAGCTCTGCAGGGCTCTGGACTGGGGGGAGCTGAGCACAGAGCCGTCTCTGGATCTAGCTGGGAGGGGTCCCCTGGCTGGAGGGGAGCTGAGACCCAGGGGACAAGGGGATTGAAGGAGTCTGAGATCACTGCCTGAGTGTCACATGCTGCCCTGTCCCCACAAGATCAGTGTCAGACCGTATGCCCACCCCCCACCTCAGTGCCCTCCTGCCCCAATGCCCATGTATTGCTCTTGGCTTTTACAGCAAGATCTCTGTGTGCCTGGGAGCCCATAACATTAAATAACAGGAACAGAGTCAACAGAAAATCTCTGTGCACCGCTGGATCCCCCATCCGCAATTCAGCAGAGCGACCCGTAACAATGACATCATGTTGCTGCAAGTACTGCCCGCACTCCATCACCACACCCCCAGTGACCTCACACTGCTCTAGGTACCACCCCCATCCCATCACTCCACCCCCAGTGACCTCACACTGCTACAGGCACTTCCCCCATCCCATCACCCCACCCCCAGTGACCTCACACTGCTGCAGGTACCACCCCCATCCCATCACCCCACCCCCAGTGACCTCACACTGCTACAGGCACTGCCCCCATCCCATCACCCCACCCCCAGTGACCTCACACTGCTGCAGGTACCACCCCCATCCCATCACCCCACCCCCAGTGACCTCACACTGCTGCAGGTACCACCCCCATCCCATCACCCCACCCTCAGTGACCTCACACTGCTACAGGCACTGCCCCCATCCCATCACCCCACCCCCAGTGACCTCACACTGCTGCAGGTACCGCTCCCATCCCATCACCCCACCCCCAGTGACCTCACACTGCTACAGGCACTGCCCCCATCCCATCACCCCACCCCCAGTGACCTCACACTGCTGCAGGTACCACCCCCATCCCATCACCCCACCCCAAGTGACCTCACACTGCTGCAGGTACCACCCCCATCCCATCACCCCACCCTCAGTGACCTCACACTGCTACAGGCACTGCCCCCATCCCATCACCCCACCCCCAGTGACCTCACACTGCTGCAGGTACCACCTCCATCCCATTCCCCCTACCCCTGTCTCCTCACACTGCTGCAGGTACCACCCCCATCCCATCACCCCACCCTCAGTGACCTCACACTGCTGCAGGTACAGCCCCATCCCATCACCCCACCCCCACTGACCTCACACTGCTGCAGGTACCACCCCCCATTCCATCACCCCCCCCAGTGACCTCACACTGCTGCAGGTACCACCCCCATCCCATCACCCCCCCCCCAGTGACCTCACACTGCTGCAGGTACCGCCCCCATCCCATCACCCCACCCCCAGTGACCTCACACTGCTGCAGGTACCACACCCATCCCATCCCTCGAACACCAGAGACCTCACAGGTATGGATTTTCATGTTTCTGGGGACTGGTATGTGCCTCTGTGTCCTTGAGTGTAACCCTCACATTGATCTCAATTGTTCTTGTGTCTCGGCTGGAAGAGAGAGTGAAGCTGAACAGATGGGTGGATTCCATCGCCCTGCCCCATGCCAGCGAGAGAGTAAAGCCGGGGGCTGTGTGCAGCATTGCCGGCTGAGGCAGCACTAGCACAGAGAGTGCATCCACCCCAGCCATGCTCCAGGAGGTGGACGTGGTGGTGATGCAGGCTGCGGCATGTCCGAAGAAGCGTACTGGGTCATATCATGACTATAACTCCTCCACCATGATGTGTGTGGGGGATTCAAAGATGAGCAAAGACTCTTGGGAGGTGAATCTCCTCCTGGCTTCAAGCATCTTTGATAAATTGTTATTATTAACGAGGCTGTTGGTGTTGCAATCAGGCCTACGAGTGGCGGTCAGCAATCCAGCCCCACTGTGCTGTACAAATGAGTGGGAAAATATCTGGTCTTCTCCCAGAGGGAGGCAGAGAACAGTTTGGAGTGTGAGGGATGAGACCAGCTGGATACTGGGGGGGCCAATCAGAGAATGGGTGGACATAGGGGGCTGTCACAAAGCTGTGTATCAGCTGGAATGACTCACTGAACTGTTCTCCATCTGTGGATTGTTTTACTTCACAGGGCAATTCTGGGGGCCCTCTAGTGTGTGGGAAAACAGCCCAGGGCATCGTCTCCTGGGGGCCTCCCACCCCTCCCGGGGTGTACATGAGAGTCTCCACCTTCATCCCCTGGATACAGGCGACGATGAGGAGGCTGCAGCCCTGAGCCAAATCGGGAATAGCTGCAGGGGCTGGAGCTGCACCACTTCTGTCCTTTGGTGATGCCCAGATGTAGGGCCTGCTTTGCAGATTGGCTGAGCCCCCCTCTCCCCAGGATACCCATCGCCAGACATTGCTCCACTCAGGCAGTGCCCAGCCCATAAGCATAAGGCACTGAGCCTAGGGGAGTTAGGAGCCAGATTCAAGGCCATGTCCCATCAGCTCCCTTGGCAATCCCAACCCAGACCTTTAGGCTGCCTCTTCACTAAGGAAACAGCTGGTTTATTTTCCCTGGGGTAACAGACATAAACCAAACCCTGGGGCAGACCCAACGGTTTGTAGCTCTCCCCCATGTCATCTGCTCGAGTGATCGTTTATGGGGAATCTTCACTGGTACCTGACCTGCTAACTCCTATGAAAACTACAGCCTGCCCTGGTCTCACTGGACCTATCCCATGGGTTAGTTTGTCATGCTTGCCAATACCTGTTCGAACCACACCTGTTCCCAGTGCTGGTGAGGCCAGTGGGACAGGAACGCAGAGAAGGCTGCACTGAACTGACTGCGATCAATCCCCAGTGCTGATCCCCTCCTTCCCACCTTCCCTGCCCCACCCTGCTGCATGGCCTGTTAACATTTCGCTCACTGCTATATTGCCAGCATGAATAAAAATGAAGTTACAAAAAAAACGGTGTTTCAGGCACTGAGCGATCAACCCGAGCTGTGAAATCCAGAGCAGCTGCTGCATCTGCCAGGGCCAGGTGGGAATTAACCTCTACAAGGGAAGGCTGGGCTTGTGGTTAATGCTCTAAGCTGGGACTTAGGACACATTGTATGGGGAGATTTTGGCAAACCAGTAAAGTGCCTGAAACCACGACTGCTTATGTCTAAAGCAGCCAAGTCAGCAAGCCGTAAAGTGGCCATGCAGCAGCCTCAGCTTGACCAAGGCAGGAGGGGAGGGGGGTTTGGGTGACACAGTAAGGGCAGCTTGACCCCACATCCTTCGTGATAAGAATTGTGCTGAAGTTGCTGATACATGCATTTTAGAAGAGCAGGATGTGCCCCCAGGAATGTCTGTTAGGGCCTCAAGGCTGCAAACTCTGGAAAAACCCACACCTGGTTAATCAATAATCCAAAGGAATCTCTTGCTTGACTGTTGAAACTGCTTGTTTTTTAACCAGGTTTCTTTAAGGGACATGCCACTGTATTATTAATCTATAAATAAGCGGGGAAAGTTTGAGGTAATTGGACTGGACTCTCCCTCTGGATACATCTTGTGTTCCCCACCAGCGCTGTGCCACTCGAGAGCCACACTCAGCTTTGATAATTATCGAGGGTTGGAGGTGTTTTATTAACCTGTTTAGCTTTAAGTGAAAGCACTCTTGTGTTGTCCTGTTTGTGCCAGCCTTCTTTGGGTCGGATGGCCCTGTCTCCCCTGATTTATTACCTGACACCACCTTGCAGAGAGTAAAAGTTATTAAGAGCTTTGGGTTGAAAGAACCCCGGTTAACAACATCACGTGGATTTTTCCTACACATTATAGAAAGGTGCTCAAGGGGCCAGGCCTCCACTTCCCAAGTGTGATGTGATGGTTTATAGCTGACACCAGCTAACCTCTCTTGTGCTTTATCAGGTAGGACATTGTTCCATAAGGACCCAGGATCATTTTCTTCCCAGTTATCAGTGACTTGGAAACAGGCGGTGCCATTTTTAACACTGAGTGCACGTCCCCTCCCCTTTTCTCCACTTGATCCTTCCTGACTAGCTGGTAATCATGGATTTTAACTGTCCAGTCACGGGAATCATCCCGCCAGGTTCCAGTCACACGTGCTACACCAAACTGATGCTCCTGGAAAAGCAATTCCAATTCCTCATGTTTGTTCCCCAGACTCCTCGCACTGGTGCAGAGGCGAGTCAAGAATTTCTTCTCTTCATTTAATTGGGGTTCCTGGATTAATTTTGTTCTTGATTTTTGCTGAGAGATCATTTCTTCCCCCTTTAACCTTCCCCTTGGCCTATTAGTTTAGCCCTTTCTTGACTCCTCTAGCCAGCCTGTCCCCATGGAGATTGGCCCCCTTCTCTTGAGGTGGAGTCTATCCTAACTCTGTAGCCCCCTCTCCCCATAGAAGATAGACTGATATTCCACAAACTCTGCACCCTCCACACCACCAATATAGAGAGTAATCAGACCCTATCTCAGCCTGCTTTTTAGGCTAATCCAGCCCAGCTCTTTCTCTCTCTTTTCTTCAGACATGCTCTCTGGTCCCCTGAGTGCCCTCACAGCCCTTCTCTGCATCTGCTCCACATCTGCTCTGGTCTGAATTCCTCTGTCCTGCATATGGGTGACCCAAATTGGTTCTCGATGGGATGCCAGGTTCACAGCAGCTCCTGGCGCACCCTGACCAGTGATGGGAGGTGTTTGCTAAGGTTGCAGCAATGATCCAGGGCAGCTGGAGTCCGGCATCCCATGACCCCGGGAAAGGTGCCCAGTGGCAGGCCTGGTAGCCTGCCTTGGGAGCCCCAGAGCTAGGGGCTGTGGCTTGGCTTGGCTCAGATGTGTCTCGTTCAGAATCATCTGAGGCATTTGGGTCTGCTTGCCACAGATTAGCTCCTGCACTGTGGCATTGAATCAGGTGCAACCAGGGTGATGCCTCCCCCTCTATAGGCTGAGCTGGGGGAGCAGGAAATGGAGAGGTTGCACCTCTAACAAAGCGCAGATGACACACACACAGGCCTGTGGGAGACAGATGTGGCTTTTAACTGAGACCCTCAGAAACCTCACAGTCATCATGCAAGCACTGTGGTTCTTTCTTTCTCGCATTCGAGATGCCGAGGATAAGGTCACTTGATGAAGAATGGCCCAGAGCCTGGAGTGCTGCACAGCTGGGTCATGCACAGCTGGAAGTATTCAGTGCACAGCTGGGGCCACACACAGCTGGATGTATGCAACGAACAGCTGGAGTTATGTAATGCACAGAAGGGTCCATACATAAGTGGAAGTATGCAATGCACAGCAGGGGCCATACACACCAGGCACTATGGAAGGGTGGCAGCTTCTCCCCAGTTTAGGCCTAGAGTCTTGTGGCTGTCTACCATTCACCCAAGTCAGAACGCTAGACTATTGAGACCATGAGTTTCTGGCTGTGCCCCATCTGAGAGCCTGAGGGACCCAGACTGGGTGTTTGCTGCTCCGCCCTGCCTGAGGGCGGCAGATCCCAGATTGCTGATTTGATGCTCTTCCCTGCTTGATGGCCTGAGACTCTGGGGGGCAGCCCTTTCCCCTCTGCCTACTAGGATATGCCGCCCTGAGAGAAAGAGCTATCCCAAAGGACTCTGACAGCCTAAGCCAGAACATGGGAGAGTGTGAGTGGTCAGAGTCCTTTGGGCTATCCTTGTTCCCAGGGTAGTGTGACCTAGTAGTCAGAGCAACTCTGGCAATCAGAGCATAAGCTCCCCACTGACTGTGCGTGACTAGACACAACTTGACGGGATATATCTACACCATGACAGACAATCCACTCCCTTCTATCTATCCGTTAGTCCCCATCAACACCTTTCTCTCCAGCCATTCCTCCCTTCCCAGCCACTCCCTTCTTTCCATTTTCCCTTCCATCCTTCCCGCTCGCTTTCCCTACACATATGCAAGTCTCCATCCCTCCCTCCCTTCCCACACACCCCCTCCCTCCCTCCATCCATCCCGACAGTGGAACCAATTGCTGTAGTATCTCAGCTCCGTTAGTGCCTTCACCTCTGCCATGTTTGCTCATTTATTTCACTCCCTGTTCTCTGTCTGCCGGCATCAATGGAGTGTAGTGACATTCAGCCTTTGTGGGTATTTACTTCCCTCCAGAGCCTTTGCTATTGCACACAGACATGTTGGGACGTTCAAAGCCACATGCAGGAGTGAGGTGTCGAAATCCCCTTGACTTTCAGTGGTCCTTGGGCCCATAACACACTGACCCCCTTTACTGTCCCCAGTCCATCCTGTCAAGTGCTGAGGCTCAATCCCATGGAATCCCAGTGCCCAATGGGGGATATGGGGAGATCTTCACAAGAGCCAAACACACTGTCATAAATAGATAGTTAAGGGTTAATGCCTCTTTTACCTGTAAAGGGTTAAGTAGCTCAGTAAACCTGGCTGACACCTGACCAGAGGACCAATGGGGGGACAAGATACTTTCAAACCTTGGTGGAGGGAAGTCTTAGTTTGTGCTCTTTGTTTTTGGGTGTTGTTCGCTCTTGGGACTAAGAGGGACCAGACGTCAATCCGGGCTCTCCAAATCTTTCTGAATCAGTCTCTCATGTTTCAAACTTGTAAGTAACAGCCAGGCAAAGCAGATCAGTTTTATTTTTGTTTTCTCAATTTGTAAATGTTCCTTTTTTTGCTGAGAGGATTTTACCTCTGCTTGCTGTAACTTTGAACCTAAGGCTAGAGGGGGTTCCTCTGGGCTCTATGAATCTGATTACCCTGTAAAGTATTTTCCATCCTGATTATACAGAGATGATTTTTTTTTACTTTTCTTTCTTTAATTAAAAGCTTTCTTTTTAAGAATCTGATTGATTTTTCCTTGTTTTAAGATCCAAGGGGTTTGGATCTGTGTTCACCAGGGAATTGGTGAAGCCTCTCAAGGCTGCCCAGGGAGGGAAAGCTTTTTGTGGGGACAAGAAGTGATCCAGACACTGAAATTTCTGGATGGTGGCAGAGTTACCAGATCTAAGCTAGTAATTAAGCTTAGAAGTGTCCATGCAGGTCCCCACATTTGTACCCTAAAGTTCAGAGTGGGGAAGGAACCTTGACACACACAATGCCCCCTCTGTAGAACGTAGGCCAAGGAGCAAGTACACACTGGAGTCCACTCAGCCCCTCACTCACAGCAATGGGAACGGCTCCAAATGGGATCCAGCCTCACACTACAGTGTGGGGTGGGCTGGAAATGCATATGGGCCTTTCCCTTCTAGGGGACAGTGGCTCTGAACGGCCCCAGGGTGGGGACTGGCTGGTTCAGGGGAAGGGGAATGGGACATGGGGCTTTTCCCCGCTAGGAGGCACTAACCTCCATCCAAGATTGGCTGGCTCGGCAGGCGGGGGAGGGGCAGAGAATCTGTTTCACTATTTCTGCCCCGGCCCCCATCCAGATGTCTGTGGAAAGCCGTGCTGTCATAGATGCAGGGGGGTGGGGTAGTTTGATCTCCCTGATACATTTCCCTCATGCCACCTCATGCCCGCACTGCTGGGGAGGGAGACAGTTGCGGAGGATCAAGGGGCTGGGTTCCCCCCTGAAGCTGAGTTGAGTCTTGGTCAAACCCCAGCTCCCACGACAATAGCACCAAGCCAGGGAGAGAGCTCAGACTGTTAGCGGCTCAGCCACTTCCCCCACCTCAGCTCCAGATGTACGCAATATCCAGCAGTGCACGGCTGGCAGGGGCACAGAGGAGTCCCTGCTAGACATGGCCATAGCTGTGCCTGGCAGCACAGGCAGCCCCCAGCTGAGCAGGGCTCCAGGGGCTCAGCTAGGGGCATGGGCGTGATGCAGTTGGGACTGATCTCTCCCCCTGCAGGCCATATGGTGGGATTTCCAGGAACGGAGATGGCCGAGGCCCCACCTGGGAGATGGAAACATCACCCTAAGGTGTCCTTCCCACTCCCATCTCTGCTTCAACCCAGGCCCCTGGGGGAAGAGGCCAGCACAGTCATGTCAGTGGACATCTCAGCCCTCGCCGCACGCCTCACCAGGCATGTGCATGGAGCAGAGGAGGCTGTGCAAGCTGCATAAGGGCTCAGCTCCACTCCAGATGTGCTTAGCTCCAGGCTGGGCCAGTGCCCAGATGTTCTGTAGCCCCAGATGTGGAGGGTGCCTGGCCACAGAGGAATGTTCCTCCTGCTGCTTCATCTGGACATGAGAGTGAAGAAGACCGGCGTTGCTTTGCAGGACAAAGGGCAAGCGAGTCTGTCAGCCTGTGGCTTGTGAAGGTCCAACCAGACACAAGAGCTCTCCTGGTGCAGAGAGAGGCTGAGATCAGGCTGGGTTAACCACAGCATCGGCCTCAAACTAGGCCCCTCCTTCTTGCAGCTGAACCACTTCCCTCTACTCTGCAGGGCTGCTGGGCACTGCCCAGGGTGAGCACAACCCTGCAATGCCAGTGGCCCCACCAGAATGGACTCAGGCTGGTGACTCCTGTTTTCCACCCTCCCTCCCAGCAGGTGTGTGGGTGGTGGTGGGTGAGACTGCAGATCCCCTACCCACACACCGGAGCTCATGTCCCTCCCTTTTATTCTCCCCCAGACAGATCTATAAGTGACTCCAGAGGCCGACACATCATCTCCCTCCCTGGACTCCCTCTGAAGATGCTCCTGCTGCTCCTGTTCCACATTGTCTTTCTCCTGCCCCCTGGGGCTCAGACTGGTGAGTACTTGGGGAATAGACCCCCAACGCCATAGGGACCAGAGCTGTCTGCAAACCCTGGCTCCTTCCCGGAGTCAGATCTTTCCATAGGGCTATCGCATCACCCAGATGTGGTGCCGTGGGGTCTGGGGGGCTATCAGTGTTTGCCCAGGATGCAACTGATGAGCCTCAGAGCTGTGGGGTCTAGGGGCATCAGTGTGTGCCCAGAACCCAGTTGCGGAGCCATGATGTCTGAGGTAGGTGGGAAGGGAGCTAAAGGGGCAGAGGGGGAGGAGGGGGTTGATGCTAACATAAAAAAGTCCCCCGTGGCAGAGGCAACGCAGAGAAGCTCAATATGCCTGGTGAACAGTGGGCACCTACTCAGGAAATGAAGATCTGTGCAGCCTGTATAATTAGAGCAGGGGAGGGGCTGGGAGCCAGGACTCCTGGCTTCAGTCTCCGGCTCCAGGAGTGGAGTGGGTTCTAGTGGTTAGAGTGGGGGCTGGGCATCTGGGTTCATTTTCCAATCCTACCACACACTGTGCCAGTGATTCTGGAGTGACTATTTAAGCCTAAGTTGATTGTATCTAGTTTGCTGAGCCATTATAAGCATTGAATCTATCTCCCCTTGTAAGTATTCTCACACTTCTTATCAAACTGTTTGTACTGGGCTATCTTGATTATCACTTCAAAAGTTTTTTCTCTTACTTAATTGGCCTCTCAGAGTTGGTAAGACAACTCCCACCTTTTCATACTCTCCGTATGTGTATATATATCTCCTCAATATATGTTCCATTCTGTGCATCCAAAGAAGTGGGCTGTAGCCCATGAAAGCTTATGCTCAGATAAATTGGTTAGTCTCTAAGGTGCCACATAGAATTCTCTGTTGATTCCAGAGGACACAATCTGGCCTGTGATATTAACAAGTTTAAAGAGAAATGGCAGGGAAGGAAGGGGACTTTAACTATCCAGACATCAGCTGGAAAAGTTATATGGTAGGACACAACATTTCCCATAAGTGCCTGGCATGTCTTGGGGACAACTTTTTGTGTCAGAAGGTGGAGGAAGAAACCAGGGGGGCATTTTAGATTTGATTCTGACCAACAAGGAGGAATTGATTGCAAATCTGAAGACAATTTATGTGAAAGTGATCCCAAAAAGATAGAATTCCCGATCCTAACAGAAGGAAGGAGGGAGAGCAATAGAATAAGGACAATGGATTTTGTAAAATCACACTAACAAGTTCAGAAAATTATAGATGAGCTCCCATGCGAAGAAAATCTAAGGGCGAAAGGCGTTCAGGAAGAGCTGTCAGTGTCTGAAGAGGACAATATTAAAGGCATAACTGCAAACTATTCCTATGCAAAGGAAAGACACAAGGAATAGTAAGAGGCCAATATGGCTCCACAGAAGTTCTGTAATGACCTCATAATCAAAGAAGAAACCTAAAAAATGGTGGAAACTTGGAAAAATTGCTAAAGAGGAGTATAAAAGAATAGGACTAGCACGTAGGAACACAGAGAGGCTAAGGCACAAAATGAGTTTCACCTAGCAAGGTCCTTGAAATGTGTTGGGAGCAAAAGAAAGATTCAGGAAAGTGAAGGTTCACTACATAGCCGGGAAAGAGAACTAACAATCAAAATGAAAACAGGTGTTTAATGTCAGTTTTGCTTCAGACTTCACTAAAAAAGTTAATGGTGAACAGATACTTTTCACAATTAATACTAGCAAGAGGGAAGGGACACAAGCCAAAACTGGGAGAGAACAGGTTACAGAACATTTAGTTGGGTTAGATGTATTCAGGTTAGCAGAACCTGATTAAATTAATCATTGGGTGCATACGGAAGTGGCTGAAGCCATCACGGAACTATTAGGATGTGTCTTTGAGAACCTCTGGAGGACAGGTGAGGTCCCAGAGATCTGGAGAAGGGCAAACATGTACTTATCTTTCAAAAGAGGAACAAAGAGAATGCAGGGAATTGTAGACCAGTCAGCCCAACATTGATACCTGGAAAGATACTGGAGCAAACACTCTGGCCAGCAATGGAATGGCCAGCAAGGAATGGCCAGCAAGAACAAATCATGCCAAATCAACCTAATTTCCTTCTTAAATTGAGATACTGGCCTAGTGGATGAGGGGAAGCAGTTAGGGTGACCAGACAGCAAATGTGAAAAATCAGGACAGGGGGTGGGGGGTAATAGGTGCCTATATAAGAAAAAGACCCAAAAATCGGGACTGTCCCTATAAAAATCACGACATCTGGTCACCCTAGATGCAGTAAACAAGACCGTACTCAAAAACTATCATTGGCTGTGTGTCAAACTGGGAGAACGATTCTAGTGAGGTCCCGTAGGGGTCAGTCCTGGGTCTGGTACTTTGCAATCTTTTCATTAATGGCTTGGATGATGAAGTGCAGATGACACCAACCTGAGAGGGGCTGCAAAGACTTTGGAGAACAACATTAGGCTTTGAAACATACTTGACAAATTAGAGATTTGATCTGGATTCCCCAACATGAAATTCAATACAGACATGTGCAAAGTACTTCACTTAGGAAGGAAAAATCAAATGCACAGCTACAAAATAGGGAATAACTGGCTAGGTGGTGAAACTGCAAAAAGGATCTGGAAGCAATAGTGGATCAGACATTGAATATGAGTGAGCAATGTGCTGCAAGTGTGAAAAACATTAATATTATTCTGGGGTGTATTAAGAAGAGTGCCATATGTAAGACAAGGGAGGTAATTGTTCCACACTACTCAACACTGGTGGGGCCTCAGTTGGAGTACTGTGTCCAGTTTTGAGTGCCACACTTTAGGGGAGATGTAGAGAAATTGGAGAGAGTCCAGAGGTGAGCAACAAAAATGATCAAAGGTTGAGAAAGCCTGAGCTAAGAGGAAAGGTGAAAAAAAACCGGACATGTTTAGTCTAGAGAAGAGGAAGCTGAAGGGGAACCTGAGAACAGACTTCCACTATGTGAAGGTCTGTTAAAGAGGACAGGGATCAATGGTTCTCCACGTCCACAGAGGATTAGACAAGAAGTGATGAGCTTAGTCTGCAGCAAGGGAGATTGAGGTTAGTTATTAGGAAAAACTTTCTAACCCTAAATGGACTTAATCTATGGAATACGATCTCAAGGGAAGTAATGGAAACCTTGTCACTGGAGGGGTTTACGACCAGGTTGGACAAACACCTGTCAGGAATGGTCTAGGTTGACATGCTCCTGCCTCAGAACAGGGGCTGAACCAGGTGACCTCATGAGGTCCCTTCCAGCCTGATATTTCTGATTCTACTCTATGAAATGTCTTCTGAGATTAAATCCTCTGAGCTTCCTTCCCCTCCATTGCCCGTTATCTGGAGCCCAGCTGGGCAGGAGGCCAGGCAGATATGAAACCTCACACAGAAAAAAACAAAGCTGGTCTTGAAAAGTTTCTGAGAACCAGAGTAAAAGGAAATGACTCATCAGATGGGGACTGGAGAAATGACAAATTTGCATTTAAAGATGTAGATTTTTAATAGTGGTTCCAGTGTGGGCCAGAGGTGGTGGGGTGTGGGGCATGTGGGGTCAGATGTACCCCCCTCCAATATCCTGCGTGGCTTTTACTGAGCATGCTCACATGGACTCTCAATCCTGACCTGCAGCACCCCTCTTCCCATCCCTGGACTCAGACCCTCACACAGCTCTGCTTGTTCTTCCCAATGTCTGACTCTGAGAACTGTTTCCATTCATGACACGGCCATGCGTGGGGATGCACCTTTCACTGCCAGGGGGGATGGGGAGCACTGCTCCCTCTAAGCTGTACACATATGCACGTGCACCCAGATCCTAAACCCCGCACACATGGTGAAACACCACCCGCACAAAAAATGAAATACTACATTGGAGCCAGGCCAAAATATAATTTACAGGCGATTTTGGAAATTGTTTGCCCGCCATCTATCAACACAGCCAGATTCTACTAGCTGGCAAGGGGGGAAAAGGGAAAGGAGTGCAATGAATCGCCTGCCAGCATTTCGAACGTGGAACGTTGATCATGTCGGTATAGTTGGGACCCACACATCTCTTTGTAGTCTGTTCGTTTGGCTGGGTACAAACTCAAGTACATGTGAATAAGTCAGAATGCCAGGCCACAGTTGTTAAGGAACTGCAAGGATTTCCCAGAAATGAACAAAGGTAAGTGTTGTTTTTGTGACTGAAATCTTTCAAAGGCATTGGACTTCATACATTTACTCGTGATGTTATACCATTTTCCCGCATTTTTGCTGCATTTTTTAGCTATGCACAAACTTCCGGTATCCTGATCTGAATGATCTCCTGTTTGCCCTTTTGTCAAGTTATGCTGTTAAGTGCATTGAAATAGTAGCCATTGTGACAGACCCAGATCAGTGGGGTACAGGAGTCTGGCAGAGGGCAAATAGACTGGTCACTGGATGAGTAGTTTTCTGTTCCCTGAGTGATCAGAGCAGGGGCTGCACTAGAATAACCAGGAACCTGCTAGAACCAATTAAGGCAGACAGGCTGATTAGATCACCTGCAGCCAATCAAGGCAGGCTAATCAGGGCACCTGGGTTTAAAAAGGAGCTCACTCCAGTCAGGCGAGGGGGAGCCAGAGGAGAGGAAGTGCGTGGAGGAGCTGGGAGCAAGAGGCACAAGGAGCTGAGAGTGAGAGGCTGTGCTGCTGGAGGACTAAGGAGTACAAACATTATCAGACACCAGGAGGAAGGTCCTGTGGTGAGGATAAAGAAGGTGTTTGGAAGAGGCCATGGGGAAGTAGCCCAGGGAGCTGTAGCTGTCATGCAGCTGTTACAAGAGGCACTATAGACAGCTGCAATCCACAGGGCCCTGGGCTGGAACCCAGAGTAGAGGGTGGGCCCGGATTCTCCCCAAACCTCCCAACTCCTGATCAGACACAGGAGGAGTTGATCCAGACTGTGGGGAACATCACTGAGGTGAGCAAATCTGCCAATAAGCACAGGACCCACCAAGGTAGAGGAGGAACTTTGTCACACCATAGAATAAAAGTATTAATTTTAAATAAACCAGTCTGGTAAAGAATCAATCCCAAAATGTCACTGTCTAGAGGTCTAAAGCATAAAAGAACAGTGACTTCATTTAAATCTGGATCGCTGGATGAGACTATAGAGACAGTTACACCCGATTCACATAGTGTAATGCTTGTTAAATTTGGTGAAATATTCACATATGATGAGGACAATGGAGTGGTTTGTGTATATTGTCGAGATGCCGGAGCTTCGGGAGAATTTTCAACAGGAAGAATGTGGAACAATGTTTGGAATTGGATTTCTTAAAGCGTTATCTGTCAAGTAAGTCTCATATAGATGGAGTAACAAGGCTTAGAAACAAAAACCCTTTTTACGGAGCAGATTGCTTAGCATGATTCTTGAAAGTCCAGCTGAAAAGCTGAGGAGGCAAATTAATCTTGAACACAAGCACTCAAAACCAGAAGGAATCAAGGTACTTATTGACAGTGTGTTGTTGGCTTTTAAAATGAACAGCTCAGTGCTTTTTGTTCAGGATGTTAATGACCATATGGAAAAGTATGTGCACATACCAGCCAGCTGGAGTAAAAATTATGCTGTTGAATTTCTTGAAATTATCAATTGCATTGTCCGAAATGACCCCATACATGAAATAGCATCAGCAATGTTTCATACTCTAGCGTTTGATGAAAGCACTGATATATAAATTAACAGATACTTGATACTCTACTTTCAATATAGATCTATAAATTCTGCAGACTATAAAACTTCGTTTGGTGGACTATTACGATTGCAAGAATGTGATGCTGTTTCAATAGTGTCTGCAATCAAAGAGTTTTATAAAAAACACCAACTTGATCTAATGAAAATGTTGATGTTCACATCTGATGGTGCCTCCGTGATGTTGGGCAAACTCAACGGCATGGCGGCTCACCAGAACGAACAGTTTCAGGATCTTGCAAAGTTGACGGATATTGGTGGAATAGTTTAATGAACACTCTAAAAAGATAAACTACAGTATTGTTTACAAGTAGATCATTTGGACATGCTGATGTGTATTAAGAGTTACTAGCTGGATAGAGGACTGATAGATCTGGACAGGGTTTATATTGAATGGGTAAATGAAAATGATCTCAGGGAAAAACAGTAAGGTTAGTTTAGCAGTCTTTGACATTTCGACCAGTAAGGAAATTAAAATGCATTTGTAATTACATATCTTATTCTTGGCTGACAATCATTGATTGATATTTTTTAGGAAAATTTTAAATTTAAAACACAAACTCTTGTTTTTCTTTTTTTACTTGAGATGTCTCTATCTGAAAACTCATATAAATTGACATAATGGCATACTTATTAAATTGTCTTTATTATATGTTTATCAAAATCTTTTTGAACATGTATATAGAATGAAAGGTGAAAGTGGACACCAACAGGCAGAAGCCTATGGACTGATAATGATCACGATTAACATGTGCTTGATATATGCTCGTGATTGTCTATAAAAAGATCCTAAAGTGTAATGCTTAAAACTAACTTCCTCTTCATAAGGAATGGTTAAATTTCCTTTTTCTAAGTATTTAAACATGACATTTATAAAATAACATGGTGTAACACTATTATCACAAATTGAAAATTAAAACTTTTTAAATGTATAAGCATGTTGCTCGCTTGGGGGCATTTGCCTCGTGGCGCACAAATTTAAACTCTGCTTCAAAAATTTGCACAGAAGAAATGTTTTGCGCACATGGCCTGTCAAAAATTAGAGGGAACATTGGCAGAGGGTTGTGTGGGTCTCTGTGGGGCAGAGGGGAGTGATGGACGGAGCCAACCGCAGCCTGAGTCTGCTTTGTGGGAGGGTGTTGCTATAGCCCCCTCAGGAATCCCCCTCAGGCTATTTTATGCCAGCCCCGGGATGCTCATCGCTGCTCCTTTCCCTTGCCTACAGCTCCATCTGTCTGCCTCCACAACCCCCGACTGTGTCCTTCTGTCTGTCTGCCCCCACAACCCCCAGCTGTCTCTTGTGTCTCTGACAGGGACAGGCACCTGGGGCTCTCTCTGCCTGCGGCTCCCTCCCACCCCTGCTGTGGAGGCACAGCCAGGCAGCTCCACCATCAGACCCTGCAGCTCCCATTGGCTGAGGTTTAGGCCCAATGGGCTGGGAGCTGGGTCAGCACTGGGGCTTCTCTGCAGGATGCAGCAACTCTGGGGATGGGGGAGCTGCTTGTGGGGAGATGGGGAAGCTGCCCCCGAGGTGAGAGTACTCCACGTTGCTGACCCATGGCGCGGGGCCCCCCAAAACACGGGGCTTGAGGCCCAAACATTGGAGGAGCTGGGCCCACCTTCATGAATGTTGATTGAGCATGGGCACCATGGGCCCATATAACTCGCCACTTACGTACTCCTCAAATAATACACCGACTTGCTTTAGCTTTATAGAAAACAGTGAATGTCCTATGCGCAGCACTGACAATAAAAGTTTAAAGGAGAGAAATTATATATCAACCAATCCCCCTCTCCTTTTTGTTCCTAGAAGATAACAGTGAGAAGGAAGTAGATAAAACTCCCTTCTAACCATTTTGAAGATAAGCTCGTTTCTTAATTCTTTGGCTAACAGTAAATACAAAGATGCATCTTTTACCAAAAGATGTTCTACATTTCTCAAAAAAACACTGGCATGCTTTTTAAATTTTTGCCCAAAGAAAAAAATCTGTAAAGAAATTACACAAGGTTTACAACCAGAAACCCTGCTTCTAAGATAAAGACAATGACCAACAACTCCAGAGTTAAAAACAGTCAACCCTCAGAAAGACCCCAAGTCATAAAATCACTTTAGTTGTAAACTTTGTAAAGTGTGTGTCATAAACAGATGGTTAAGGGTTAATGTCTCTTTTACCTGAAAAGGGTTAAGAAGCTCAGTAAACCTGGCTGACACCTGACCAGAGGACCAATAGGGGGACAAGATACTTTCAAATCTGGGTGGAGGGAAGTCTTTGTTTGTGCTTTTTGTTTTGTTCATTGTTCGCTCTTGGGCCTAAGAGGGACCAGACGTACACCCAGGCTCTCCAAATCTTTCTGAATCAGTCTTTCACGTTTCAAAATTTTAAGTAATAGCCAGGCAAGGCAGATTAGTCTTATCTTTGCTTTCTCAACTTGTAAATGTTTCTTTTGCTGGAAGGATTTTTACCTCTGTTTGCTGTAACTCTGAACCTGAGGCTAACGGGGGTTTCCTCCGGGCTATATAGATCTAAGTACCCAGCATTTTCCATCCTGATCTTACAGAGATAATTTTTACCTTTTCTTTCTTTAATTAAAAGCTTTCTTTTTAAGAACCTGATTGATTTTTTCTCATTTTAAGATCCAAGGGAATTGGACCTGAACTCACCAGGGATTGGTGGGGGATGGTTAATTTCTCCTTGTTTTTAAGATCCAAGGAGTTTGGATCTGTGTGAAGCCTCTCAAGTCAATCCAAGGAGGGGAAGGTCTGGAGGGAAAGGAGGGGAGATGGTTAATTTCTCCTTGTTTTAAGATCCAAGGGATTTGGATCTGTGTTCCCCAGGGAAGGTTTTGGGGGAACAGAAAGTGTGCCAGACACTAAATTCTGGCTGGTGGCAGTGTACTAGATCTAAGCTAGTAGTTAAGCTTAGAAGTGTTCATGCAGGTCCCCACATTTGCACTCTAAAGTTCAAAGTGGGGAAAGAAACCTTGACAGTGTGAAAGTTCTGTTCCCAGCATTGACAATAAAAGTTCTAAAGAACCTATATTAGCAGGTTCTTACAGTGGATGACACTAAGAAAGCAGCTTATACAAAAAAAAGCTCCTTTTTTCAAATAAAAAAGTAAAACCTTATATTTTACAACAAAGAGATACCTCTCCTAAGATAAACACCCGTCCTGGTTATCTAAAGAAATGAAAGCCCTCAGTAAACCATAAAAACCAGTGTTGAATAAGCTGTAACAAAACAAAGTCTCTTTTTTAGGAACATTTTGTACAAGTTCAGTGACAAAAAAATGTTTAAGGTACACTAGCCTATCCTTTGAAAAATAGTGTTTTTAAAGAACCAAAACAACTGAATAGAATATGAAAACTGTCACAATTGAGGGGAGTTAACATATGTGTTTCAATAAAAAAAAGAAGTTAGCATGCAGTGAGGAAAATTTGAGGTAGCAAATATTTTTAAAAGCTCTTAACTTTTGCAGCAAAACCACAGGCTTAATATGAAATCAGGAAAGGTATGGATGCATCAGGAGAGGTATTTCCAGCAAAGATAAGAAGGTATTAGTACCGTTATACAAGACACTGGTGAGACCTCATCTGGAATATTGTGTGCAGTTCTGGTCTCCCATGTTTAAGAAGGATGAATTCAAACTGGAACAGGTACAGATACGGGTTACTCGGAGATCCGAGGAATGGAAAACCTGTCTTATGAAGGGAGACTCAAAGAGCTTGGCTCATTTAGCCTAACCAAAAGAAGGCTGAGGGGGGGGATATGATTGCTCTTTATAAATATATCAGAGGGATAAATATTAGGGAGGGAGAGGAATTATTTAAGTTTAGTACCAATATGGACACGAGAACAAATGGATATAAACTGGCCATCAGGAAGTTTAGTCTTGAAATTAGACAAAGGCTTGTAACCATTAGAGGAGTGAAGTTCTGGAACAGCCTTCCAAGGGGAGTAGTGGGAGCAAAAGACATATCTGGCTTTAAGACTAAGCTTGATAAGTTTATGGAAGGGATGGTATGATGGGATAGCCTAATTTTGGCAATTAATTTGGCAACTGATCTTCGATTATCAGCAGTTAAGTATGCCCAGTGGTCTGTGATGGGATGTTAGATGTGATGGGATCTGAGTTACTACAGAGAATTCTTTCCTGGATGCTGGCTAGTGAGTCTTGCCCACATGTTCAAGGTTTAACTGATCGCCATATTTAGAGTTAGGAAGGAATTTTCCTCCAGGGCAGATTGGCAGAGCCCCTGGAGGTTTTTCGCCTTCCTTTGCAGCATGGGGCACGGGTCACTTGTTGGAGGATTCTCTGCAGCTTGCGGTCTTCAAACCACGATCTAAGGACTTCAATAACTCAGACATAGGTTAGGGGTTTATTACAGAAGTGGATGGATGAGATTCTGTGGCCTGCATTGTGCGGGAGGCCAGACTAGATGATCATAATGGTCCCTTCTGACCTTAAAAACTATGAGTCTTATATAAGCTTAAAAAGATGCTAGTTTACTCAATTTCCATAACTAAATAATGATCATCTCTGCAACACAAATATCTTAGTCTAACTGACATACCTGATAAGATCAACCTCCTTATCTTCCCCTCCCCTCCACTGCCCCGCCCAGTAAAATTAGTTTTCACAGGCATGTAAATTGTGAAGAAATGAGTTCCAGGGGGACAGGAATATAATACAAAAATCCTCATGTAAAGAAGGGTTTTACAATAATAAATAAAATGTAAGACATGTTATAGTTTTCTACATGGTTAGGCAGGGTCTTTAAAATATAGAGTTAGTTTGTTTTTTAATCTTTTGTGTAAACGAATTGCCTAGAATACAAAAAGCGCTCTACTTGTAAATTGTAAAGAGAACTTTAAAAGTCAAGGGTGTGGTTAAGAATCCACTCCCTCATCCCACAACACCACACACACACACACACACACACACACACACACACACACACACACACACACACACACACACACACACACACACACACTCTGAAGGGTTTTCCAATACAACAATTAAAAAGTCAAAAGCTACAGCCAGACAGGGTATGGGGTAAGGGAACTGTCCTGAGGTTTTAGGAGAATATTGATAACTGACAAAAATCTCTTTTAGCGACACAGTTTTGTAGGTACCCATTCTCTGTGAGTTGTTTTGCTTGTGCACAGGCAAGCGTTTGTCATTCAGAATCCCTTCCCAACTCTACAAAGTATTATCTCCCCCGTCCAATGGCCTATAAGAAATAATATTAACAAAAACACAGAGGAATTACATACTTGAATATACTTTGTAATGGTACCTGCAAAGCAACAATTCCAATTTTGTTTATTATTATCTTGTCTCGAAACCTTAGAGAATTTTTGGTTGTGTTTTTATAAAACACTTTTATGCAAACTGTAACTCTGGATGCTGCACAGCATTGAATAATATGCACCAGAAGGTGAAAGACCTGAGACATTGCTGAAAACAGAAGTGTCATGATCACTAAAGTCCTAATGCAGAGGGCCTGCAGGGAAATGAAAAGGCACAGCCAAAGCAGAAGATGGTGTGGATTAAGAGGGTTTCTGGAGCTACTTTGCAATGGCCCAGATATCCCAGCAGCCTATCCCTCATGCACAAGTGCCCGTGGGCCCTTGTTAGAGGAACAGGCCATCCATATATTTCTTGTTGTTGAAAAACTATAACCTAACTACAAGTATACCAGGGGGGCAACCTACTTCTCTTTTGACAACCGCCCCCTCCCTTGAGCTCCCTAAAAACACGCTTCACACCGACGTTTTCAACTGTCGTTTTATTTACAACAAGCATTTTCATTTTATTTGTACAATATGCCCTGTTTTGTTCCCAGACCACGCTTTTAGTGATATTTCTCAGCAGGATTTTGTAATTTGCTGAGTAGAGAAGACGTTCAACATTCCACATTAAACATGTATCTGTCGGTTTGATGATTTCATCTAACGCTCTAGCTGATTCCTCCACCTCTGTCATCTTTTCCACCAGCTCTGCTCCTAAACCTAAATGTTCCTTGGTTAAACTGAGGCACTGCAGCCCGTATCCTAATGTAATAATGATATTTTAAAAACACTTCATACACAAATTACTACTCATGTCTTTAATTTTATAGTTCACATCATCTACAGACCAGTTCATGCAGTCCAGATCTGGGGCTGGATCAGAGCCAGAGTCCCCCAGAGAGGAAAGGCCCCATCTCATATTCCCCATCGCCACTAACAGCACAAAGAAATGCATTAAGAGTGGCTGGATCCTAGTGATTTATTTAACTAACTGCCCTGGCTGGACAGACAGCTCAGAGTGACTGGGGCTCCCCTGCCCTGAGTGACAGGGATCTGGGAGAGAAGGAAACACTCACAGGGACAGGATTTATTAAAACTCTGTGTTGATTTCAGAGGGCACAAACCAGCCTGTGAAATTAACGTGTAAAGAGGGCAGATGGCAGGGAGGGAATGGGACTTTAACTACCCAGACATCTGCTGGAAAAGTAATACAACAAGACACAAGATTTCCCATAAGTGCCTGGAATGTCTTTGTTTCAGAGGTGGAAGAAAAAATGGGAGGGAGGGGCATTTTAGACTTGAATCTGACAAGCAGGGAGGAATTGGTTGTCAATAGGAAGGTGGAAGGCAATTTAGGCTCAAGTGACCCTCAAATGATAGAATTCCTGATCCTAATGAAAGGAAGTAGTGAGAGCAGCAGAATCAGAACAATGGACTTCAAAAAACAGACTAACCAGTTCCGAAAAGTATAGGTGACGTCCCATGTGAAGAAATTCAAAGGGCTAAAAGTAGTTCAGGAGTCCTGGCAATTTCTGAAAGGGGCAATATTAAAGGCACAACTACAAACTATACCTATGCAAAGCAAAGACGGGAAGAATAGTAAGAGGCCAATATGGCTCCAACAGAGACTCTTTAAAATTGTGAAAATCCATAAAGGGGACATTTGAAAAATTAGTAAGAGGGGGTCCAAAAGACTAGGACTAGCAAGTAAGACCAAAATCAGGAAGGCTAGGGCCCAAAATGAGTTTCACCTCGTAACAGACCTACCAAGGGACAGGTGAGAGGTCCCATAGGACTGGAGAAGGGCATAGTACTAATCTTTCAAAAGAGGAACAAAGAGAATGCAGGGAATTGTAGACCAGTCAGCCTAACTTTGATACCTGTAAAGATACTGGATCAAATTATTAAACAATCAATTAGGAAGCCCCTAGAGCAGGGGTCGGCCACCTCTGGCATGCGGCTTGCGAGGATAAGCACCTTGGCGGGCTGGGCCAGTTTGTTTACTTGCCAACATGGCAGGTTCAGCCGAACATGGCTCCTGCTGGCTGCAATTTGCCACTCCAGGCCAATGGGGGCAGCGGGAAGCCGCAGCCAGCACATCTCTCACCCTGTGCTGCTTCCCGCTGCCCCTATTGGTCTGGGACAGCAAACTGTGGCCAGTGGGGGCCGCAGTCGGCCGAACCTCGGTCTTCACAGCCAAGGTCAGCTCCCAGAGTGCTGCACTGGGCAGCACAGCATGGGGAGGAGGCGACCAGCCCTCAGTGGGGAAAGAACTGGCTCAGGACTAGTTAGAAAAGCTGGACAGGCTCAAGTCTATGGGGCCGGATCTGCTGCATCCAAGGGTGCTGAGGGAGTTCGCTAATATGATTGCAGAGCTATTGGCCATTATCTTTGAAAACTCACAGCAATTGGGAAAGGCCCTGGATGACTGGAAAAAGGCAAAAATAGTGCCCATATTTTAAAAGGGGAAGAAGGAGAATCCGGGAAACTACAGACCTCACCTCAGTCCCTGAAAAAATCATGGAGCAGGTCCTCAAGGAATCCATTTTGAAGCACTTGGAGGAGACCAAGGGGATCAGGAACAGTCAGCATGGATTCAGCAAGGCCTAGTCATGCCTGACCAACCGGATTTCCTTCTAAGATGAGATAACTGGCTCTGTAGATATGGGGAAAACAATAGATGAGACATATCTTGACTTTAGCAAAGCTTTTGATATGGTCTCCAACAGTATTCTTGCTAGAAAGTTAATTTAGTATGGATTGGAGTAATGGACTATAGGGTGGATAGAAAGCTGACTAGATCATTGGGCTCAACAGGTTCCCTCCCCACTCTGAACTCTGAGGTATAGATGTGGGGACCCACATGAAAGACCCCCTAAGCTTATATTCTGCCATCTTAGGTTAAAAACTTCCCCAAGGCACACATTCCTTGTCCTTGGACAGTATTGCTGCCACCAAGTGATTTAAACAAGCATTCAGGGAGGCGCCACTTGGAGCCCTATTCTGCCCCCCCCCCAATATCCTCCCAAGCCCCTTTCTTTCACTTTTCTGGGGAGGCTTGAGAATAATCTACCAACCAAATAGGTAAACAAGGTGAGCACAGACCAGATCCTGGGATTTTTTAGACACTAAAAACCAATCAGGTTCTTAAAAGCAGAACTTTATTATAAAGAAAAAAAGTAAAAGAAGCACCTTTGTAAAATCACGATGGAAGGTAATTTTACAGGGTGATAAACAGATTTAAAACACAGAGGATTCCCCTCTAGACTCAACTTCAAAGTGACAAAACAGGAATAGACCTTCCTCTTAGCATAGGGAAATTTCACAAGCTAAAACAAAAGACAATCTAATGCATTTCCTTGCTATTACTTACAATTTCTGTAATTTTAGATGTATCATTTCAGTAGGAGCTGGATTACCTGCTTGGTCCCTCTCTTTGTCACTTGAAGGAACACACAGAGAGCACAAACAAAACCTTCCCCTGTCCCAGATTTGTAAGTATCTTCTTTCCCTATTGGTCTTTCTGGTCAAGTGCCAACTAGGTTAATTGAACTGATTAACCCCTTACAGGGAAGTGATTCTGTACCTCTGGCCAAGAGGGATTTTATATTACTGCATACATAAAGGTTGTTACCCTTCTCGTTATATTTATGATAGGTTCGATGTCTAGTTGGCAGCCAGTATCAAGCAGAGTATCCCAGGGGTTGGTCCTGGGCTGGTTTTGTTCAACATCTTCATTAGTGATCTGGGTGATGTGATGGATTGAATCCTCAGCAAGTTCGCAAATGACACTAAGCTTGGGGGAAAGGTACATAAGTTGGAAAGTAGGATAAGGTCCAGAGTGAACTAGACAAATTGGAGAATTGGGCCAAAAGAAATCTGATGAGGTTCAACAAGGACAAATGCAGAGTCCTGCACTTAAGATGGAAGAATCCCAGGCACTGTTACAGGCTGGGGACTGATTGGCAGAAAAGGACCTGTGGATTGCAGTGGATGAGAAGCTGGATGAGTCAACAGTGTGCCCTTGTTGCCAAGAAGGCTAATGGCATTTTGGGCGGCATTAGTAGAAGTCTTGCCAGCAAATTGAGGGAAGTGATTATTCCCCTCTATTCAGCACTGGGGAGGCCACATCTGGAGTACTGTGTCCAGTTTTGGGTCCCACACTACAGAAAGGATGTGAACAAATTGGAAAGAGTCCAGTGGATGGTACAGAAATTATTGAGAGGCTAGGGCACATGATTTATGAGGCAAGACTGGGGGAACTGGGCTTATTTAGACTGGAGAAGAGAAGAGTGAGGGGGAATTTGATAGCAGCCTTCAACTATCTGAAAGGAGGTTCCAAAGATGATGGAGCTCGACTGTTTTCAGTGGTGGCAGATTCCAAAACAAGGAGTAGTGGTCTCAAGATGCAGTGGGGGAGGTCTAGTTTGGAAATTAAGAAACACTATTTCACTAGGAGGGTAGTGAAGCACTGGAATGGGTTACCTAGGGAGGAGGTGGAATCTTCTTCCTTAGAGGCTTTTAAGGCACAGCTTTACAAATCCCTGGTTGTAATAATTTAGTTGCAATTGGTCCTGCTTTGAGCAGAGGGTTGGACCAAATGACATCCTGAGGTCTCTTCCATCCCTAACCTTCTATGATTCTGTGATTCTACTGTGTCCAGTTCTGGGTGTAACACTTTAGGAGAGATGTAGAAAAACTGGAGAGTTTCCTGAGGACAGCCACAAAAATAGTCAAAGGTTTAGAAAATCTGACCTAGGAGGAAAAGTGAAAAAAACTGGGTATGTTTAGAGAAGAGGAGGCTAAGGGGAACCTGAGAACAGTCTTCCAATATGTTAAGGGCTGTTCTAAAAAGTATGGGAGTCAATTGTTCTCCATGTCTGCTGATGGGAGTACAACAAGTAATGGGTTTCATCTGCAGCAAGGGAGACTGTGGTTAGTAATAGGAAAAAATCTTTCTAACCCTAAATGGAGTTAATCTCTGGAATAAGATCACAAGGGAGGTTGTGGAATCCCCATCACTGAAGGTTTTTAGGTCCAGGCTGGACAAACACCTGTCAGGGATGGTCTAGGTTGACATGGTCCTGCCTAGAAGAGGGGGATGGACCAGGTGACCTCTCAAGGTCCTTTCCAGGATAATATTTCTATGATTCTACTCTATGAAATGTCTTCTGAGATGAAATCCCCTGAGATTTGTTCCCCTCCATTGCCCATTATATGGCGACCAGCTAGCCAGCGGCCAGGCAGCTATGAAAAATTACACCGAGCAAACAAAACTGGTCTTGAAAGTTTTCTAAGAACCAGGTGAAGAAGAAAATGACTCAGCTCATTGGGATTGGAGAAATAACACATTTTCAGACAAAGATATAGACATTTAATAGTTTTGCTGGTGCAGGCCAGAAGCTGTGCAGCGGGGGTTGGCAGTTTGTGACCACAAATGCCCCCCCGATTTGCTATTTAGTTTATCTGGACCATGCTCACATGGACTGAGCATGCTGGATAGCACTGCTGAAACCAGCTGTCCTCATTCTGTGCCCCTGCTATGGGCAGGCCTGGGTCATCTCTGTCAGTGACCCTCAATCCCGACTTGCAGGCCCACCACCTCAGTGCTGGACTCAGGCCCTCAGAGAGCTCCATTTGTGCTCCCTAAGTCTGACTCTGAGAACTGTTTCCGTTCATGACACAACCATGCGTGGGGATGCACCTTTCACTGCCAGGGGAATGGGGAGATGTCCCTGCTCAGATGCTGCGTTTGTCAGTCAAGCCTCAGGGCTGACAGCCTGCTATAGATGGGAGGGTTTTACTCTCCAGGTCATGGCCATTGGGGGTGCAAAAAAACCCCATGGTATCAAGTTTCAGAGGCCAAATTAATTGATCCCATAGGGTGGACCAGATTGGGCACAGCTCCAGCTATGCAGAGCCCAAGATGCTGAGTGTCTGCAGATGTTGGAGTCCCATCCCTTCTCCCTCCCTTGTGGCTGGGTGTACATGGCCCAGGACAGCCTAGCACCCACCTACGCACTGGGAACCTGACCTGAGTTTTCCTGTCCCCACCCAGCTGGGCCTGCAATCCCTCTGGGCCCAGGCAAAAGTGCTGCCCCCTCCTTAGACAGACCATGAAGATGCCGCTTGTGGGGGATTGGAGGAGAGAACAGGGGGTTTTCATGCTCTGTGGGTGCTGTCTCAGTCGTATTAGGGCACCCTGAAGGAGTGGGATGGATGAGGAGAAGACCAGGGGGCTTTAAGCATTTATGGGTCATGTCTTCAAACTCTTCTCTGCAGTTTCGTGGGCTCAAAACATCCAATTTACCACAAGGGAAGCTGAAATTCACAGGTGATCCCATGACTCCTGATGCTGGGACTTTACAAAATACACCAAGGCATTTCATGAGAGCTCAGAGCTTGATGGAGAAATGGGGCCGGGACCTCAGGACAATATTAAGCCACTTTATGGGGCCCAGAATTGTGGGCGTGTGAGACGTTCAAACATCTGGACAGCCAGGGTCACATTTCCAAATGGTCTCCCCTGTTGTGTGGGGATGTTTGCAATTTACTCAACCATGCCAGCCCTGGGGCAGGCCCAGAGGAACATGACTCCAGCACCATCTGTTCAGGGCCTTCCCCATCGCCTATCACCATGGTATCAGTGCTCCCTCACATCCACCACTGGGTGGTCTACCTGTTCCCCAGCCTCTGGGAGAATTTCTGCCATGGGCTCTGTGGCTGGGCTACAGGAAGTCACAGGAGGGACCCCATCCCCTTCTTACTGCTCTGAGACGCACACTGGAGAGGAAGTGGGGAGCTGAGCTAAGCCAGCGGGTGACTCAGCATCGGACACACTCCCTGCCAGATGAGCTGCTGGAGCAGAGAAGAGGGGCTCGCCATAGATGAGCCCTGCATCAGCTGTGTTGGGCTCCAGGCAGGTCCCAGGGAGCCCTGCTCACAGATGTTCTGGGATGGCGTGAGAGATGCCTCGCCCTAGAGGGACTTTCCTCTGGGCTCCTTTCTCCAGAGAGAAGTTGTTTTTCATCCACCAGCTCCCTCCCTCATGCCCCCCAGGTGTCAGTGGAGTAATTCTGAGGGCACCTGCGTGGTCCCAGATCCCCAAGAGGGGAGGGCATCTGTGATCTGCGGTTTGCTGTTGACTCTATAAATCCCCCAGGGCTGAGGCACAAGCACTGTCACTTTTCCCAGACAGCGACAATGCTGATCCTAATCCTGCTGCCCGTGGCCTTTCTCTTGCCCCCCGGAGCTGGGGCTGGTAAGTATGCATGTGTGTGGCCGGGGTGGGGGGGGAGGGAATCAGGCATCCTGGGGAGTGGAACCGGGAGCTCTCTGGGCTGTTTGCAAATCCTGGATCCTCCCCAGAGTCAGATGCTTCTGCAAAGGTGATTGCTGGCTCCCAGGACCCAGCTAGGGAATGGTTTGGAGGTGTGGGGTGAAGGAATCAGGTGGTGGAGCTGGTACTGAGACATACACAGCAAGTCTGAGAGCAGGAGAGAGACACAAGGGTATTTTAACTAGGGGCTAGGCACCAAGACTCCTGGGTTCTATCCCCTGCTTGGGAGTGGGGTCTAGTGATTAGAGTGGAGCTTCGGGAGAGGCAGTCAGGACTCCTGTGTTCTAACTCCTTTTTTTGTGTGTGATATCATTTTAAATTCAAGCTCTTTAGGGAAGGGACTGACTTTCCCGGAGGGTCTGTGCAGCACCCAGCACAACAGGGCTTTCATCTAAGTTGATGGCACCACATGCAAATAACAGCGACAGACTGTCCAAACAGCCTCGTTCATATGGACCTCAAACTAGCAGCCCTGAGTCGTGTGTTAAAACATTCAGATGTGAGCTGCACACAGACTTGTGTTGCTTTAACTAACCTGATTTCAAACCACATCTGTGGTTCAACGGGTTCAGCTCGGCCTGTGGCTGCCCTGATATTGATTCAAATCTGTCAAAAGTGTCAGAAGCTTCCCAGGGGCCAGTTAACCTCAGCAAACCAGCCTTCAACCCATACAAGTGCCTCAAGCCGTGCACTGGCACAGGGTTAAAACAAATCACACAGTCTGGCAATTCCTAATTCCTACGTCCCTCTGATGGTTAGAGACCTTCTCACTTCCACCTCCATCTATCCCATTTGCTACCTCACCTTAGCTAGGCTTGAAACATTTAGTTATCTGTAGTATGAATGGTCAGAATATCAATCCCTTACGTATTCCACAATTTACAAACAAAATATGCTTTATAAAAATCCAGCTAGTTAAAGAAAAATTATTAAAGTAAGATAAAGGCTAGAAGCAAAATTCAAATGAGAGGGATTTTCATAGGTTTCACCCCCACTCTGAACCTTATAGATGAGGGGACCTGCATGTGAACCTCCTAAGCTTAATTACCAGCTTATACCAATATGCTGCCACCATCCAAATATTTGAGTCATTTGGAAAACTCTGTCTCCAACCCCCAAACCATCCCCTCCCTGGGTATCGTGAGAGACTTCTCTACCAATTCCCTGGTGAACACCAATCCAAACTCCTTGGATCTTAACACAAGGAAGAATTACTCCTTCCCCCCACCAATCCCTGGTGAGTCCAGATCCAAACTTCTTGGAAAAATCAATCAGGTTCTTAAAAAGAAGGCTTTTAATTCAAGAAAAGAAAGGGAAAAGGAAAAACCCCTCTGGGAGAGATTAGCATACAAGCTGATCTCACAAGACAACAGATTCAAAACACAGAGGATGTTCCCCTGGGCACAACTTAGTACACACAAGAATTCCTGATCTGATTGTTCCCCTAATGCCAAGAAAAGTTACAGAAAGAAAATAAACATAAACCTGTTTAGTTCCTTCCTTAATACTCACTACTCTGATAAGAGCCTGGTTCCTTGATCTTTCCCACTCTGGCCAAAACTGAAACTGACTCTAAACAAAGGAAACTTCCCTCCTTCCTTTTGAAACATCTTGTTCCCCCATTGGTTCCTCTGGTCAGGTGTCAGCTAGGCTAGGGGAACTTCTTAACCCTTTACAGGTAAAAGAGGCATTAACCCTTAACTATCTGTTTATGACAGGGATAGATACAGGGAGCGGAAGGAAGTGGGTAGGGAAGAGGGAGGTTGAGGTGTGCCCATGCATTTGACAGGATGATCCGATACTTCCAGGAAAGCATCTCATATCTCTAACAACGTTGCCTGGGAAGCTCTGTAACAGCCTGTAGCTCTTTCCATGGTAGCCAGGCTTAGGGTGTCTACTACCCTCTGATCTTCAAATGCTGGTTTGCTTTTGGGATTTTCGTTTTGGTGGGACTTGTCTTTTCACTGCTGTTAGTGCTCTGCTTAGCCAAAGGTTTTCTGAGTTATTCTGCTTCCAGATAACACCCACTAAGTTGAAAGTTACACTCTTAATTTTATTTGATAGGAGAAAAAAAACCCACTGTCCCCTTCAGTTCTGCCCAAAGCCCACCGGTCTATGAGCATGAGGGGTAAGTCAGCACCTGCTACTCACAGCTGACTAAGCAGCACCTGCATTGAACAGGTGAAGAGGGGTCCAATGCCTCCTCCATATGATTCCCGTGGCATTAATCTTAAATGTAGTTCCAAGGAGCGGTTCGGAGCAGTGGCTAAAGATTGTTTCCATTTGGTTAGCAGAAAATATTTGGCCTAGTTTCTCCTCTCAATGCTTTTTTAGGGGATCAGTGTTTAGTTCAAATTTGCTGGCTAGGTGTGCATAACGTTACCACAGAGCCTGGCAATCTGGGTAACATTTGCAGAAACTAAAGCAGTAATGGCTGAAGGAGAGCGAAGGCAGCATGGCTAAACAGATGGGGGGTGGCATGTTTCCCTCACATACCTCACCACTCCATCTTAGTCTGTAGTCTGTAGTGTAGTTGTAAGACTACATCTTAGTCTGTAGTGTGACCAAAATTTAAATTGTTTTGGTGACTAAAAACTTACAAATTTTCAGCTGAAAAGTGTTGAAAACTGGAGAGAAATAATCAATTTAAAAAAAAGAAGCCAAAATGTTTGAGGTGAGGAGACACCTTCTGGGAAACATTTCATTGTCTAGAAAATCCAATTTTCTGTACAAAAACAGTTTGGAGGGGCAGCTTGGGAGCAACCCTGGCTTGTCACTGGGGGTTGGTAGAGAAGGTGACACATCAGCAGAGGACGTATCAGTGGCTGATGTTGACACCCAAACCCATTACCTCAAGGCACTACAATTAGTGATACACTCCCGATGCCTTTGGCACTGATTCTCCACCTAGCGAGGTCAGAGCTTTAGATTTAACCTCCGGCCCCATGGGGTGTCCAGTCTGGGGGAGAGCTGAGTAGGGGGCAGGGTTCCAGGGACAGGGATCCCCCAGGAAGAGCATCACAGAAGGTGGGTTGAAGTTGTGGAGACTCCCCTTTGGGATGGGGAGATTGATCCTTGCCCAGGCCAGGGAGACGATGAGACTCTTTATATGAACTTGGTCTTCCCCCAGGTGAGATCATTGGTGGACAGGAAGCCCAGCCCCACTCCAGACCCTACATGGCCTATGTGAATATACTACGTGGAGACAACAGTTTTCGCTGTGGAGGGTTCCTGGTGTCGGAGAACTTCGCGCTGACGGCCGCTCACTGCAAGGGAGAGTAAGTGCCTCTGTTCTGGGGATGTCGGGGCAGGTCGGGCCTTAGCGGGTGATGGGGGAGCTGGGAGCTCTGGCATCATCATGGGTTGCAGGGAAGGAGCAGTTAGCAGGCCAGGCCAGGAGAGCAGAGCACAGGGGTCTGATCTGCTCATGGGGTGTCAGTGTGTTTCTAGGGGCCTCTGAAAACCATGGTCCAGATCCAACTCTGGGTAAATCAATGGGGCTATGGCCATTGACACCAGCTGGGATCTTGCCCATTGCCCAGATGGGACAGGGAGGGACTCATAGCCCCAGGATGGCTCTGCAGGGCTCCAGACAGGGAGGAGCTGGGCATAGACCCATCTGGATCTAGCTGGGAGGGGTCCCCTGGCTGGAGGGGAGCTGAGACCCAGGGGACAAGGGGAAGAAGGAGTCTGAGATCACTGACTGAGCGACCCAGGTTGTCCTGTCCCCACAAGATCAATACTTATGTCAGATCAACATGTGCTCATCCCCCACCTCAGTGCACTCCTGCCCCAATGCCCATGTATTGCTCTTGGCTTTTACAGCAAGATCACTGTGTACCTGGGAGCCCATAACATTAAACAACAGGAACAGAGTCAACAGAAAATCTCCGTACTCCGCCAGATCCCACACCGTAAATACAACAGAGAGACCTTTAACAATGACATCATGCTGCTGCAGGTACCACCCCCATCCCATCGCCCCACCCCCAGTGACCTCACACTCCTGCAGGTACTGCCCTATCCCATCACCCCACCCCCAGTGACCTCAGACTGCTGCAGGTACCGTCCCCATCCCATCACCCCACTCCCAGTGACCTCACACTCCTGCAGGTACCACACCATCCCATCCCCCCATCCCCCAGTGACCTCACACTGCTGCAGGTACCGTCCTCATCCCATCACCCCGTCCCCTAGTGATTTCACACTGCTGCAGGTACCACCCCCGTCCCATCATCATGACTCCAGTGACCTCACACTTGCGACCACCCCGGTCCCATCATCCCACCCCAGTGACCTCACACTGCTGCAGGTACCGCCCCCATCCCATCACCCCACCCCCTGGTGATCTCACACTCCTGCAGCTACTCCCATCCCATCACCCCACCCCCAGTGATCTCACACTGCTGCAGGCAGCACCTCATCCCATCACCCCACCCCATGTGATCTCACACTGCTGCAGGTACCGTGCCCGTCCCATCACGCCACCCCCCAGTGTTTCCATGGATATACATTGGCTGTAGTTTCTCTCTCCTTGGATTCTTTCTCTACCCGTTATCAGCACTGACCTTCATATTGACCCTGGTGCTTGTGTCCTCTCTTGGTTGTAGCTGGAGCACAAGGCAGAGCTCAATGAACAGGTGGGGCTCATCCCTCTCCCCTTGGCTCATCAGCGAGTGCAACCAGGGACCGTGTGCAGCGTCGCCGGCTGGGGGCGCACAAACGCACTCAGAAAGGTGCTCCCCGATACGCTCCAGGAGGTGGATTTGAAGGTGCTGGACAATGAGGCCTGTCTGAAGTATCCTGGTGGGATGTATCGTAACTATAACACCCGCACGATGATGTGTGTGGGGGACCCAAAGGAGCACAAAGCCTCTTTCCAGGTGAAACACCCAAGCGCCCTTGATAAATCGTTATTATTAACAAGGCTCCTGGGGTTGCAGTTGGGCCCACAAGCTTAGATCAGAGATCAGGTCCTGCTGCGCTAAGTGCTGTTCAAACCAATGGGAAAATATCTGATCTTCTCTCGGGGTGGGAGGAGGCAGATATTGACTGGAAGGAGCTGGGGGTTTGTTGAGACAGGCTGGGCTGTGGGGGGCCTAAGCAGAGACCATCTGGATAGCAGCCGGCTGTCACTAAAGTGTCCATCAGTGTTCGAAGTACAGCGGGAAATGCCTCATTGAGCTTCTCTCCATCTGTGGCTTGTTTTGTTTCACAGGGTGACTCTGGGGGCCCTCTGGTGTGTGGGAAAACAGCCCAGGGCGTCGTCTCCTGGGGGCCTGACAATGGGAGCCCCCCAAGGGTCTATGCAAGACTCTCCACCTTCATCCCCTGGATACAGAGGATGATGAAGAAGCTGCAGCCCTGAGCCGTGCTGGGAATCGCTGCAGGGCTGGAGCTGCGTCGCTTCTGTCCTTTGCATTGGCCCAGATGTAGCGGCTGCTTTGCAGAGGGGTTGACTCCTCGCAGGTTGATCTCTCCCACCCCAGACATCGCTCCTCTCAGGCAGGCAGTGCCCAAGCCATGAATATCAAAGTAGGGAGCCTGGGGGAGTTAGGATCCATGTTCAATTCCAACTCCCTCAGCTCCCTTGGCAACCCCAACCCAGGCCCTTAGGCTGCGTCTTCGCTAGGGAAACAGCTGGTTTATTTCCCTGGGGTAACGGACACTGGTCAAACCTTGGGGTAGACATGGCAGTTTGTAGCCCTCCCATATGTCAACCAGTTGAGTGACTGTTTATGAGGCATCCTGACCTGTTAACTCCTGTTAAAACTGCAGCCTGCCCTGTCCTCATTGGGCCTTTTCCACATTATTTTCCCCAGAGGTAGCCACCGCCCCTTCCAAAGACATCTGTTCCCAGCGCTGACAAGGGGAGCGGGAGTTTGTTCATGGGAAGGGAAATTAGCAAATTATGCACTGAACTGATTTCAGCTGAAATGACAACTCTGAGTGCCTCCTTCTAACCTCCCCTGCCCTGCCCTGATCTACTGCCTGGCCTGGTGCATTTCGCTTGCTCTCTCTTAGCCAGCAATGAATAAAAATGAAGTTGCAAAACAATGAAGTGGTGCCTTACTGGGAATTGAATGAATGCCGCCAGCCTCGGACTCCCAGCTAACTTGTACCTAACAGGGGTAACCAGGGTTTGGGGCCCGTTGGGGAATCAGTGTGTGTGTTGTAAGCTCTCCTGGCTCTGGTATCCCACCGCTGACACGTAGGCCAGCTCCCTGCCAACAGGAGCGCACTTTAGGCCACTGGAGGAGAACTTGGAACCAGGGTATTCTTCGTTCCCTTGTAAGTCATTCTTCTTCCACTCTGCACCTGTCTGGGGACAGAGGGGTCACAAACAGCAGGCAGGCCAGTCCCCTCCTTCAGATATCTCAGCCCAGATGCCAAGGCCTGATCCCAAGGAGCCTCTGTGTGTGTCCCCCAGCCCGACTGACTCTAATCAAGGGCTAATTGGGCAGGGGTAAACTCCATTGCTGTTTGCACCAGCTCCCTTGCAAAGAAAATGCATCACAAACCGAGCCCAGTGCAGCAGGGATCCATGGACCGGACGCCGCTCTGATGATCTGGGAAGAGATGTCTCAGACTGGAACATGGCACCATCTGCCAATGCCTATTAGTGTCATCTCATCAGGGCCAATGCTTCCATTAGGCGACCCTAGGCAGTTACCTAGGGTGCCAGGATTCGGGGAGTGGCATTTTGTGTGCTCCCCACGGGGCACGCGGGAGCTTCCGGTTCCGCTCCAGTCACGCCGCCGAAGAAGGACCTTCTGCCAACGTGCCGCAGAAAACAGCGGCAGGCAATTGAGCAGCTCAATGATTGCCGCTGTCGCCTGTGGCATTTCGGCGGAGGGTCCTTCTTCGGCGGCGCAATGGGAGTGGAAATGGAAGCTCCCGCGCACCCCGTGGGGAGTGCACAAAATCCCCCCCCCGAATTCTGCCTAGGATGCCAGAAACACTGGCACCGCTCCTGCATCTCATTGTTCCCCTGGTTCTTCCCCATCGGCCTGTCTGTAGTTACTTTTTTCCTCCTGTCCTATACCTAGACTGTGAACAACTGGGGACAGGGGCCATCGCTGTGTTTTGTGTTTGTACAGCACCTGGCACGGTGGGGTCCTGGGCCATAGTTGGGAGTCCACCTAGGTGCTACTGTGATACACCTAACCAGTCATGTGCAGCGGCAATGGGATCCGTTGCCATGACTGGGTCTTCTAGGCGCTACCATAATACACCTAATAAACACTGTACAGTGCCCAGCACAATGCAGCTCTGGCCATCTGAGAGCCTGGACAGGCTCCCTGGCTCAGGTTGGACACCAGGAACCAGAGTCACCCCAGGGTCCCAGCTCAAGCTGCCATCAGACCTGCGGGTGTCACAGCGCCGGGCAGAGCAGTCAATGCTGACAGAGCCAGGGCAGGTGCAGGGAGTGAGCTGAGGCGCTTGCTGAGCTGGGCCCAGTCACACCCCAGCGGTGAGAATCCAGCCGATGCAGTGTTCTCCCTCCCAGCCCCAGGGATGCGGCCACCTTCCCTGGTCCGGGACTGTGTCCTGGAGAACTGGGGCTCCACAAAGGATCTAGGGGGCTACAGTGAACAAGCAACGCCATGAGCTCCCCATGCACCATTGGGGCAAAACTGACCAGAGCCTGGGCTGTAAAAACAGGGGCAAAGAAGCAGAGAGGGGATTTTGCCTCTCTATGCAGCCTTCGCACTTTATCCCTACATGTTCTGACCTCAATAAGGTAGCCTTCCTTGCTAATCCCTCCCATCTTCCACTCCTTGTAGGCTTTCTGCTTTTTCTTCATCACCTCTCTGAGATGTTTGCTCATCCAGCTTGGTCTACAACTCCTGCCTATGATTTTTCCCCCTTTATTTGGATGCAGGCTTCTGCTAGTTTCTGCAACTTTGACTTGAAGTAATTCCAGGCCTCCTCCGCATTTAGATCCACAAGTTCTTCAGTCCAATCCACTTCCCTAACTAATTTCCTTAATTCTTTAAAGTTAGCCCTTTTGAAATCAAAAACCCTAGTGTCAGATCTAATTTTGTTTATCCTTCCATCTAGTTTGAACTGAATTAGCCTATGATCACTCAAACCAAGGTTGTCCTCTACAACCATTTCTTCTATGAGGTCCTCACTACTCACCAAAACCAAATCTAAAATGGCATCCCCTCATGTTTGTTCTTCAACTACTTGGTGAAGAAATCCATAAGCTATCACATCTAGAAAAATCTGAGCCCTATTATTGTTACTAGCACTTGTCCTCCAGTATATATCTGGGAAGTTAAAGTCTCCCATGATCACACAATTCCCATTAGTGTTTACTTCATAAAAAACATTAAGGAGGTCTCTATCCATATCCAAATCAGAGCACTGACAATAAAAGTTCAAAAGAACCTATATTAGCAGGTTTTTACAGTGGATGACACTAAAAAAGCAGTTTATACAAAAAATAGCTCCTTTTTTCAAATAAAAAAGGAAAACATTATATTTTACAACAAACGGATACCTCTCTTAAGATAAACACCCACCCTTGATATCTGAACAAACACAAGCTCTCAGTAAACCATAAAGCCTAGTGTTGAATGAGCTTTAACATAACAAGGTCTTTTTTAGGTATATTTTGTAGAAGTTCAGTGACATAAAAATGTTTAAGGTACACTAGCCTATCCTTTGAAAAATAGTTTTTAAAGAACCAAAACTAAATAATGGCAGCAAATAATCCTGTGGCACCTTATAGACTAACAAACGTTTTGGAGCATGAGCTTTCGTGGGTGAATACCCACTTCGTCGGATGCATGTTTGTTAGTCTATAAAGTGCCACAGGATTATTTGCTGCTTTCACAGATCCAGACTAACACGGCTACCCTTCTGATACAAAACTAAATTACGATCATCTCTGCAATACAAAGATATTAGTCTAACTGACTTACCTGACTAGATCAACCTCCTTCTCTTCCCCTCCCCACCAACCCCCCCACCCCCCCACCCAGTAAAATTAGGTTACACGGGAATGTAAATTGTGAAGAAATAAGTTCTTGGGGGACAGGAATATAATACAAAACCCTCACATAAAGAACGAGTTTACAATAATAAAATAAAATATAAAGACAGGTTATAGCTTTCTACATGGTTAGGCAGGGTCTTTAAAATAAAGTGTTAGTTAGCTTTTTAAACTTTTGTATAAACGAATTGCCTAGAATACAAAAGATGCTTTACTTGTAAATAGTAAAGAGAGCTTTAAAAGTCAAGGGTGTGGTTAAGTATCTCTTCCCCCTAGCCCCCAACACCACACACACACACACACACACACACACACACACACACACACACACACACACACACACACACACACACACACACAGGCAAATGAAGGGTTTTACACTAAAACAATTAAAAAGACAAAAGCCACAGCCATAGCGAACAGGGCATGGGGGTAAGAGAGCTGTCCTGAGGTTTTAGGAGAATATTGATAACTGACAGAAATCTCTTTTAGTGACACAGTTTTGTAGGCAGCCATTCTCTGTGAGTTGTTATGCTTGTGCACAGGTAAGCGTTTGTCATTCAGAATCCCTTTCCTACCCTACGAGGTATTAGCTCCCCCACTCAATGGCCTAGCAGAAATAATATTAACAAGAACACAGAGGAATTACATACTTGAATATACTTTGTAATGGTACCTGCAAAGCAACAATTCCAATTTTGTTTATTATTATCTTGTCTCGACACCTTAGAGAATTTTTGGTTGCATTTTTATAAAACACTTTTATGCAAACTGTAACCCTAGATGCTGCACAGCATTGAATAATATGCACTAGTAGATGAAAGACCTGAGACATTGCTGAAAACAGAGGTGTCATGATCCCTAAAGTCCTAATGCAGAGGGCCTGCAGGGAAATGAAAAGGCACAGCCAAAGCAGAAGATGGTATGGGTTACGAGGGTTTCTGGAGCTACTTTGCAATGGCCCAGGTGTCCCTGCAGCCTATGCATCATGCACAAGTGCCCGTGGGCCCTTGTAGAGGAACAGGCCATCCATATATTTCTTATTGTTGAAAAACTATAACCTAACTACAAGAGTATCATGGGTTCAGCCTATTTCTCTTTTGACAACCACCCCTACTTGTGAGCTCCATAAAAACACGTTTCACACCGACGTTTTCAACTGTCGTTTTATTTACAACAAGCATCTCCATTTTATGTGTACAATATGCCCTGTTTTGTTCCCAGACCACGCTTTTAGTGATATTTCTCAGCAGGATTTTTTAATTTGCTGAGCAAAGATGACGTTCAACATTCCAGATTAAACATGTATCTGTCGGTTTGATGATTTCATCTAATGCTCTAGCTGGTTCCTCCTCTTGTGTCACCTCATCCACCAGCTCTGCCCCTAAACCTAAAATTTCCTGGGTTAAACTGAGGCACTACGCATGTATCCTAACGTAATAATGATATTTTAAAAACACTTCATACACAAATTACCATTAATTTATTTAATTTTACAGTTCACATCATCTACAGACCAGTTCACCCAATCCAGATCTGGGGCCAGATCGGAGCCAGTGTCCCTCAGAGAGGAAAGGCCCCATCTCACATTTCCAGTCACCACTGAACGCAAAAGGAAATGCATTAAGAGTGGCTGGATCCTAGTGATTTGTTTAACTAACTGCCCTGGCTGGACAGACAGCTCAGAGTGACTGGGGCTCCCCTGCCCTGAGTGACAGGGATCTGGGAGAGAAGGAAACACTCACAGGGACAGGATTTATTAAAACTCTGTGTTGATTTCAGAGGACACAAGCCAGCCTATGAAATTAACATGTAAAAAGGGCAGATGGCAGGGAAGGAAGGGGACTTTAACTACCTAGACATCTGCTGGAAAAGTAATACAACAAGACACAGCATTTCCCATAAGTGCCTGGAATGTCTTGGGGACAATGTTTTGTTTCAGAAGGTGGAGGAAAAAAAGGGAGGGAGGGGCATTTTAGACTTGAATCTGACAAGCAGGGAGGAATTGGTTGCGAATCTGAAAGTGGAAGGCAATTTAGGCTCAAGTGACCCTCAATTGATAGAATTCCTGATTGTAATGAAAGGAAAGTGTGAGAGCAGTAGAATAATAATAAATGGAGATATGCCTATCTCACAGAGCTGGAAGGGACCCTGAAAGGTCATTGAGTCCAGCCCCCTGCCTTCACTAGAAGGACCAAGTACTGATTTTGCTCCAGGTCCCTGACTGGGCCCCTCAAGGATTGAATTCACAATCCTGGGTTTAGAAGGCCAAAACTCAAACCACTGAGCTATCTCTCCTCCCAGAATCAGAGCAATAGATTTCCAATTAAAAAAACAGACTAACCAGTTCAGAAAAGTATAGGTGACGTCTCATGTGAAGAAATTCGAAGGGCTAAAGTAATTCAGGAAAGCTGGCAGTTTCTGAAAGGGATAATATTAAAGGCACAACTACAAACTATCCCTATACAAAGAAAAACGGGAAGAATAGTAAGAGGCCAATATGGCTCCAACAGAAACTCTTTAATGTCATGAAAATCCATAAAGGGGAAATTTGAAAAATTACTAAGGGGGACTCCAAAAGTCTAGGACTAGCATGTAGGATCCAAATTGGAAGGGCTAGGGCCCAAACTGAGTTTCACCTAGCAAGGGACCTAGCAAGGGACAGGTGAGAGGTTTCCAGAAGACTGGAGAAGGGAAAATATAGTACTTATCTTTCAAAAGAGGAACAAAGAGAATGCAGGGAATTGTAGACCAGTCAGCCTAACATTGATACCTGGAAAGATACTGGAGCAAATTATTAAACAATCATTTAGGAAGCCCTTAGAGGATAATAGGGTTACAAGGAATAGCCCACATGGATTTGTAAACAGGATGAAGTTCAATAAAGATAAATGCAAAGTGCTCCACTTAGGAAGGAACAATCAGTTTCACACATACAGAATGGGAAGAGACTGTCTAGGAAGGAGTATGGCAGAAAGAGATCTAGGGGTCATAGTGGACCACAAGCTTAATATGAGTCAACAGTGTGATACTGTTGCAAAAAAAGCAAACATGATTCTGGGATGCATTAACAGGTGTGTTGTAAACAAGACACAAGAAGTCATTCTTCCGCTTTACTCTGCGCTGGTTAGGCCTCAACTGGAGTATTGTGTCCAGTTCTGGGCACCGCATTTCAAGAAAGATGTGGAGAAATTGGAGAGGGTCCAGAGAAGAGCAACAAGAATGATTAAAGGTCTTGAGAACATGACCTATGAAGGAAGGCTGAAGGAATTGGGTTTGTTTAGTTTGGAAAAGAGAAGACTGAGAGGGGACCTGATAGCAGTTTTCAGGTATCTAAAAGGGTATCATCAGGAGGAGGGAGAAAACTTGTTCACCTTGGCCTCCAATGGTAGAACAAGAAGCAATGGACTTAAACTGCAGCAAGGGAGATTTAGGTTGGACATTAGGAAAAAGTTCCTAACTGTCAGGGTAGTTAAACACTGGAATAGATTGCCTAGGGAAGTTGTGGAATCTCCATCGCTGGAGATATTTAAGAGTAGGTTAGATAAATGTCTATCAGGGATGGTCTAGACAGTATTTGGTCCTGCCATGAGGGCAGGGGACTAGACTCGATGACCTCTCGAGGTCCCTTCCAGTCCTAGAGTCTATGAGTCTATAAGAGCGAATCATGCAAATCAACCTAATGTCCTTCTTTAACACGGTTACTGGTATGGTGGATGGGGGGACACAGTAGACAAGATGTATATTGATTTTAGTCAGTCTTTTGATACAATGCCAACAAACATTCTCATGAATAAACTAAGGGAATTATTATAAGGTGCTGGGAGAAAATTTCAAAAGACTGTGCTCAAAAACTATCATTGGCTGTGTGTCAAACTGGGAGAATGATTCTAGTGAGGTCCCGTAAGGGTCAGTCCTGGGTCTGGTACTTTGCAATCTTTTCATTAATGGCTTGGATGATGAAGTGCAGATGATACCAACCTGAGAGGGGCTGCAAAGACTTTGCAGAACAACATTCGGTTTTGAAACATACTTGACAAATTAGAGAATTGGTCTGGAATCACCAACATGAAATTCAATACAGATGTGCAAAGTACTTCACTTGGGAAGGAAAAATCAAATGCACAGCTACAAAATGGAGAATAACTGGCTAGGTGGTAAATCTACAAAAAGGATCTGGAAGGTATACTGGATCAGACATTGAATATTAGTGAACAATGTGCTGCAGGTGTGAAAACCGTTAGTATTATTCTGGGGTGTCTTAAGAGGAGTGTCATATGTAAGACACGGAGTTAATTGTCCCACTCTACTTGGCACTGGTGAGTACATCCCGATGTGCAGAAAGAGTAGCAAATATGGCAGGCGACCAGCTTGGCTTAACAGAGAAATCTTTGGTGAGTTTAAAGACCAAAAGGAAACTTACAAGAAGTGGAAACTTGGACAGATGACTAGGGAGGAGTATAAAAATATTGCTCGAGCATGCAGGGGTGTAATCAGGAAGGCCAAACCACAACTGGAGTTGCAACTTGCAAGGGATGTGAAGGGTAACAAGAAGGGTTTCTACAGGTATGTCAGCAACAAGAAGAAGGTCAGGGAAAGTGTGGTTCCCTTATTGAATGGGGGAGGCAACCTAGTGACAGATGATGTAGAAAAAGCTGAAGTACTCAATGCTTTTTTTGCCTCGGTCTTCACAGCGAAGGTCAACTCCCAGACTGCTGCACTGGGCAGCACAGTATGGAGAGGAGATGAGCAGCCCTCAGTGGGGAAAGAACAGGTTAAGGACTAGTTAGAAAAACTGGACAGGCTCAAGTACACTAGGGCCAGGTGCGCTGCATTCGAGGGTGCTGGGGGAGTTTGCTGATATGATTGCAGAGCTGTTGACCATTAATTTTGAAAACTTGTGGCAATCGGGGGAGGCCCTGTGTGATTGGAAAAAGGCAAAAATAATGCCCATCTTTTAAAAAGGGAAGAAAGAGAATCCAGGAAACTACAGACCTCGCCTCAGTCCCTGAAAAAATCATGGAGCAGGTCCTCAAGGAATCCATTTTGAAGCACTTGGCGGAGAGGAAGGTGATCAGGAACAGTCAACATGGATTCATGCCTGACCAACCAGATTTCCTTCTATGATGAGATAACTGGCTCTGTGGATATGGGGAAAGCAGTGGACATGATATATCTTGACTTTAGCAAAGTTTTTGATATGGTCTCCAACAGTATTCTTGCTAGAAAGTTAAAAAAAGTATGGATTGGATTAACGGACCTTAGGGTGGATAGAAAGCTGGCTAGATCATTGGGCTGAACAGGTAGTGATCAATGGCTCTGTTAGAGTTCCCTCCCCTCTCTGAACTCTGGGGTACAGATGTGGGGACCCACATGAAAGATCCTCTAAGTTTATATTCCACCATCTTAGGTTAAAAGCTTCCCCAAGGCACAAATTCCTTGTCCTTGGACAGTATTGCTGCCACCACCAAGTAATTTAAACAAACATTCAGAGAGGAGCCACTTGGAGCCCTATTCCGCCCCCCCCGCCCATATCCTCCCAAGCCCCTTTCTTCCACTTTTCTGGGAGGCTTGAGAATAATTTACCAACCAAATAGGTAAACAGGTGAGCACAGACCAGACCCTGGGGGTTTTAGGACATTAAAAACCAATCAGGTTCTTAAAAGCAGAACTTTATTATAAAGAAAAAAGTAAAAGAAGCACCTTTGTAAAATCATGATGGAAGGTAATTTTACAGGGTGATAAACAGATTTAAAACACAGAGGATTCCCCTCTAGGCTCAACTTCAAAGTGACAAAACAGGAATAAACCTTCCTCTTAGCATAGGAAAAATTCACAAGCTAAAACAAAAGATAATCTAACACATTTCCTTGCTATTAATTACAATTTCTGTAATTTTAGATGTATCATTTCAGTAGAAGCTGGATTACCTGCTTGGTCTCTCTCTTCGTCTCTCAAAGTAACACACAGAGAGCACAAACAAAACCTTCCCCCACCCCAGATTTGAAATTGTCTTTTTTCCATATTGGTCCTTCTGCTTAGGTGCCAGCTAGGTTAATTGAACTGATTAACACCTTACAGGCAAGTGATTCTGTACCTCTGGCCAAGAGGGATTTTATATTACTGCATACATAAAGGTTGTTACCCTTCTCTTTATATTTATGATAGGCTCGATGTCTAGTTGGCAGCCAATGTCAAGCAGAGTGTCCCAGGGGTTGGTCCTGGGCTGGTTTTGTTCAACATCTTCATTAATGATCTGGATGATGGGATGGACTGAACCCTCAGCAAGTTTGTGGATGATACTAAGCTTGGGGGAGAGGTACATAAGCTGGAAAGTAAGAATAGGGTCCAGAGTGAGCTAGACAGATTGGAGGATTGGGCCAAAAGAAATCTGATGAGGTTTAACAAGGACAAGTGCATGCATTACTACCAGGTTGGGGACTGACTGGCAGAAAAAGACCTATGGATTACAGGGGATGAGAAGCTGGATATGAGTCAACAGTGTGCCCTTGTTGGCAAGAAGGTTAACAGCATTTTGGGCTGCATTAGTAGGGACATTGCCAGCAGATTGAGGGCAGTGATTATTCCCCTCTATTCAGCACTGAAGAGGCCACATCTGGAGTACTGTGTCCAGTTTTGGGCCCCACACTACAGAAAAGATGTGGACAAATTGGAGAAAGTCCAGTGGAGAGTATGGAAATGATCGAGAGGCTGGGGCACATGACTTATGAGGTGAGACTGTGGGAAGTGAGCCTATTTAGTCTGCAGAAGAGAAGACTGAAGCAAGATTCAATAGTAGTCTTCAACTACCTGAAAGCTGATTCCAGAGAGGATGGAGCTGAACTGTTCTCAGTGGTGGCAGATGCCAGAATAAGGAGTAATGGTCTCAAGTTGCAGTGGGGGAGATCTAGGTTAGAAATTAGGAAACCCTTTCACTAGGAGGATGGTGAAGCACTGGAATGGGTTACCTAGGGAGGCGGTTGAATCTCCTTCCTTAGAGGTTTTTAAGGCCCAGCTTGACAAATCCCTGGCTGTAATGATTTTGTTGGGGTTGGTCCTGCTTTGAGCGGGGGGTTGGACTAGATACCTCCTGAGGTCTCTTCCAACCCTGATATCCTATGATTCTGTGATTCTACTGTGTTGGGTTCTGGGTGCCAAACTTTAGGAGAGATGTAGAGAAACTGGACAGGGTCCAGAGGACAGCCACAAAAATAATCAAAGGTTTAGAAAACCTGACCTAGGAGGAAAGGTGAAAAAAACAGGGTACGTTTAGTCTAGAGAAGAGGAGGGTAAGGGGAACCTGAGAATAGTCTTCCAATATGTTAAGGGCTGTTCTAAAAAGTATGGGGGTCCATTGTTTTCCATGTCCGCTGACACTAGTACAAGTAATGGGATTCATCTGCAGCAAGGGAGATTGTGGTTAGAAATAGGAAAAAACTTTCTAACCCTAAATGGAGTTAATCTCTGGAATAGGATCCCATGGGAGGTTGTGGAATCCCCATCATTGAAGGTTTTTAGGTCCAGGCCAGACAAACACCTGTCAGGGATGGTCTAGGTTGACATGGTCCTGCCTAGAAGAGGGGGATAGACCAGGTGACCTCTCAAGGTCCCTTCCAGGATAATATTTCTATGATTCTACTCTATGAAATGTCTTCTGAGATGAAATCCCCTGTGCTTTGTTCCCCTCTGCTGCCCGTTATCTAGAGATCAGCTAGCCAGGGCCAGGCAGTTATGAAAAATTACATCGAGAAAACAAAGCTGGTCTTGAAAGTTTTCTAAGAACCAAGAGAAGAAGAAAATGACTCAGCTCATTGGGATTGGAGAAATAACACATTTTCAGACAAAGATATAGACATTTAATAGTTTTGCTGGTGCAGGCCAGAAGCCGTGCAGCGGGGGGTGGGCGGTATGCAACCACAAATCCCCTTCCCCCAGCTTTGCTATTTAGCTTATATGGACCATGCTCACATGGACGGAGCATGCTGGATAGCACTGCTGAAACCGGCTGTCCTCATGCTGTGCCCCCGCTATGGGCAGGCCTCGGTCATCTCTGCCGGTGACCCTCAATCCCGACTTGCAGGCCCACCATCCCAGTGCTGGACTCAGGACCTCAGAGAGCTCCATTTGTGCTCCCTAAGTCTGACTCTAAGAACTGTTTCTGTTCATGACACAACCATGCGCGGGGACGCACTTTTCACTGCCAGGGGAATGGGGAGATGTCCCTGCTCAGATGCTGGGCTTGTCAGTCAGGCCTCAGGGCTAACACCTTGCTACAGATGGGAGGGTTTTACCCTCCAGGTCATGGCCATTGGGGGTACAAAAAAAACCCCATAGTATCAAGTTTCAGAGGCCAAATTAATTGATCCCGTAGGGTGGACCAGACTGGACACAGCCCCAGCTGTGCAGAGCCCAAGCTGATGAGTGTCTGCAGATGTTGGGGGCCCGTACCCTCTCCCTGCCATGTGGCTGGGTGTACATGCCCCACAACAACCTAGCACCCACCTACGCATGGGGAACCTGACCCTGAGGTTTGTTGTTCCAACCCAGCTGGGGCTGCAACTCCTCTGGGCCCAGGCAAATGGGATGTCCAGCCTGGGGGTGAGTTGAGCAGGGGGGAGAGGTCCAGGCACAGGGATCTCCCAAGGAGAGCATCAGAGGGGGTGGGATGAGGTTGTGGGGATTCCCCTTTGGGATGGGGAGCTCAGTCCCAGCCCGGCCCAAGGAGATAATGTGGCTCTTTTTTGAACCTGGTCTCTCCCCAGGTGAGATCATTGGAGGCTGGGAAGCCAAGCCCCACTCCAGATCCTACATGGCCCATCTGGCTATACAATGCAAAGAGAAAACCTATATCTGCGGAGGATTCCTGGTGTCGGAGAAGTTCGTGCTGATGGCCGCTCACTGCTATGGAGAGTAAGTGCCTCTGTGCTGGGGATGTCAGGGCAGGTCAGGCCTTAGCGGGTGATGGGGGAGCTGGGAGCTCTGGCACCATCATGGGTTGCAGGGAAGGAGCAGTTAGCAGGACAAGCTGGGAGAGCAGAGCCCAGGGGTCTGATCTGCTCAGGGTACGTCGGCGTGTTTCTAGGGGCCTCTGAAATCCATGGTCCAGATCCAACGCTGGGTAAATCAATGGGGCTACGGCCATTGACACCAGTTGGGGTCTCACCCATTGCCCAGATGGGACAGGGAGGGACTCACAGCCCCAGGACGGCTCTGCAGGGCTCTAGACAGGGAGGAGCTGGGCATAGACCCGTCTGGATCTAGCTGGGAGGGGTCACCTGGCTAGAGGGGAGCTGAGACCCAGGGGACAAAGGGAAGAAGGAGTCTGAGATCACTGCCTGAGCAACCCAGGCTGCCCTGTCCCCACAAGATCAGTACTTATGTCAGACCAACATGTGCTCATCCTCCACCTCAGTGCCCTCCTGGCCCAATGCCCATGTATTGCTCTTGGCTTTTACAGCAAGATCACTGTGTACCTGGGAGCCCATAACATTAAACAACAGGAACAGAGTCAACAGAAAATCCCTGTGCGCTCTCGGATCCCCCATCCGAAATACAACAGAAAGACCCATAAAAATGACATCATGTTGCTGCAGGTACCACCCGCATACCATCATCCCACCCCAGTGACCTCACACTGCTGCAGGTACCACCCCCATCCCATCACCCCCCCAGTGACCTCACACTGCTGCAGGTACCGCCCCCATCCCATCACCCCATCCCCACTGACCCCACACTGCTGCAGGTACCGTCCTCATCCCATCACGCCCCCCCCAGTGTCTCCATGGACATACATTGGCTGTAGTTTCTCTCTCCTTGGATTCTGTCTCTACCCGTTATCAGCACTGACCTTCATATTGACCCTGGTGCTTGTGTCCTCTCTTGGTTGTAGCTGGAGCACAAGGCAGAGCTCAATGAACAGGTGGGGCTCATCCTTCTCCCCCTGGCTCATCAGCGAGTGCAACCAGGGACCGTGTGCAGCGTCGCCGGCTGGGGCCGCACAGACGCACTCAGTAAGGTGCTCCCCGATACGCTCCAGGAGGTGGATTTGAAGGTGCTGGACAATGAGGCCTGTCTGAAGTATCCTGGTGGGATGTATCGTAACTATAACACCCGCACGATGATGTGTGTGGGGGACCCAAAGGAGCACAAAGCCTCTTTCCGGGTGAAACTCCCAAGCGCCCTTGATAAATCGTTATTATTAACAAGGCTCCTGGGGTTGCAGTTGGGCCCGCAAGCTTAGATCAGAGATCAGGTCCTGCTGTGCAAAGTGCTGTTCAAACCAATGGGAAAATATCTGATCTTCTCGCCGGGGCAGGGGGTGAATGGCAGAGACCATCTGATAGCAGGGGGGTGTCACTAAAGGGTCCATCAGTGTTCAAAGAACAGCGGGAAATGCCTCACTGAGCTTCTCTCCATCTGTGGCTTGTTTTGTTTCACAGGGTGACTCTGGGGGCCCCCTGGTGTGTGGGAAAACAGCCCAGAGCGTCGTCACTTGGGGGCCTGACAATGGGAGCCCCCCAAGGGTCTATGCAAAAGTCTCCACTTTCATCCCCTGGATACAGGCAATGATGAGGAGGCTGCAGCCCTGAGCCAAGCCGGGAATAGATGTAGGGGCTGGAGCTGCGCTGCTTCTGTCCTTTGGAGATGCCCAGAGGTAGGGCCTGCTTTGCAGATCAGCTGAGCCCCCCCCCGGATACCCTCCCCAGCCATCGCTTCACTCAGGCAGTACCCAGCCCATGATCATCAAGGCACTGGGCTTAGGGGAGTTAGGAGCCAGGTTCAAGACCAGCTCCCATCGGCTCCCTTGGCAATCACAACCCAGATCCTTAGGCTGCTTCTTCGTTAGGGAAACACCTGGTTTATTTCCCCTGGGGTAACAGACACGAGCCGAACCCTGGGGCAGACCCAGCGGTTTGTAGCTCTAATGCTTGTCAGCTGGTTGAGTGACCGTTTATGGGGAATCTTCATTATTATCTGACCTGCTAACTCCTGTGAAAACTGAAGCCTGCCCTGGCCTCACTGGACCTATCCCACGAGTTAGTTCATCGGGCTGGCCACTATCCAATCCAAACATACCTGTTCCCAGTGCTGGCGAGGCCAACGCGAAGGGAACGCATAGAAGGTTGCACTGAACTGATTGCAGATCAATCTCCGGTGCTGATCGCCTCCTTCCCACCTTCTCTGCCCCACCCTGCTGCATGGCCTGCTGCATTTCACTCCCTGCTCCATTGCCAGCAATGAATAAAAATGAAGTTACAAAAAAAATAGTGTTTCAGGCACTGAGTGATAACCCGAGCTGTGAAACCCAGAGCAGCAGCTGCATCTGCCAAGGCCAGGCAGGAATTAATCCCGCAGGGGAAAGCTGGGCTTGTGGTTAATGCACGAAGCTGGGACTTGGACATATCACATTTTTGACACTGAGTGCACGTCCCCTCCCCTTTTGTCCACTTGATCCTTCCTGACTAGCTGGTAATCATGGAATTTAACCGTCCAGTCATGGGAATCATCCCACCAGGTTCCAGTCACACCTGCTCCACCAAACCGATGGTCCTGGAGGAGCAATTCCAATTCCTCATGTTTGTTCCCCAGACTGATGTTCCACAAACCCTGCACCCTCCATAGCACCGACATAGAGAGTAGTCAGACCCCATCTCAGCCTGAGTCTTAGGCTAATCCAGCCCAACTCTGTCACTCTCCTCTCATCAGACATGCTCTCCGGTCCCCTGAGTGCCCTCAGGGGGAAGCCATGGCCAGCACATCCCTCGGCCCGCGCAGCTCCCATTGGCCTGGAGCGGCGAACTGCGGCTGGTGGGAGCCACGATCAGCCAAACCTGTGGACGCGGCAAGTAAATAAACCGGCCCGGTCCACCAGGGTGTTTATCCTGGAGATCCAGTGACCTCACACTGCTGCAGGTACTGCCCCCGTCCCATCACCCCCCCATGACCTCACACTGCTGCAGGTACCGCCCCCATCCCATCACCCCCCCCAGTGACCTCACACTGCTGCAGGTACCACCCCCATCCCATCACCCCCCCCAGTGACCTCACACTGCTGCAGGCATCACCTCCATCCCATTATCCCACCCCCCAGTGACCTCACACTGCTGCAGGTACCGCCCCCATCCCATCACCCCCCCCAGTGACCTCACACTGCTGCAGGTACTGCCCCCATCCCATCACCCCCCCAGTGACCTCACACTGCTGCAGGTACCACCCCCATCCCATCACCCTGCCCCCTGTGACCTCACACTGCTGCAGGTACCGCCCCCCACCACATCACCCCCCCAGTGACCTCACACTGCTGCAGGCATCACCTCCATCCCATTATCCCACCCCCCAGTGACCTCACACTGCTGCAGGTACCACCTCCATCCCATCACCCCACCCCCACTGACCCCACACTGCTGCAGGTTGCCAAAGGTTGCCGACTCCTAGTCTAAACAGACAAACTCCCCCTAGACTCACCCTGTGAGCCAGCCAATCAGGACAATTGAGCAGGCGCTTGGACTAGATACCTCCTGAGGTCCCTTCCAACCCCGATATTCTGTGATTCTATAACAAGCCTCTAGTCTCAAAATAACAGAACCACACCCTGGATTAACCCTTTGTCTCTGTTTCAGAATAGCAGCCATGTTAGTCTGTATTTGCAAAAAGAACAGGAGCGCTTGTGGCACCTTAGAGACTAACAAATTTATTTCAGCATGAGCTTTTGTGAGCTACAGCCCACTTCCTCAGATTCTGTAGCTCACGAGAGCTCACGCTGAAATAAATTTGTTAGTCTCCAAGGTGCCACAAGTCCTCCTGTTCCTTTGTCTCTGGTGTCTGAGGGGAAAGCTGCCCTCTGCTGGGCAGAGAGACAATAGAAAGGAGCAACTTTTATTAACTTCACAATCTGTCCTCTTCCTTTGAAATGCTGCCCCTCCTGGACAGAGACACACGTGCATGTGAATCCCCCAGTGGTTGTCACTGTGGCTCTATTTTGTGTCTCTGTGTTAAACAGTTCCCTTTTCACTGCATTTAACACTGGGAGCTGCCTCCTCCTTGACAATGGGGTTATCCCCAGAGTGGGGCTTCTTGGGAATTGGCATGGCCAGCTATGCACACAGACACACTGCCACTAGCCTGTAGCAATCAGAGATCAGGTTTGGTTTAATCCTCAGGGTCTAATGCTCCTCCAAGGAAGGGGGCTATTTTCTGCCACTGGTGAGCTTCCTTTCTTATGTATCTCCATTTCTGTTTCTTATGCCTGTATCGTCTCCTCGGGGAATGCTTTCCCGTTGGCTAGTCTTGTGGGGCAAAGAAGCTATTTTTGATATAAAACCATCAGATCCAGGCAATTGGGGAAGGTGAAAAGGGGGAAATTCTATAATTTTCCAGGTGTTTCTTTAAGGTTCTTCCTTAAATTACTGACCCCTCTTTCTTTCCTTTTATTCTATCCCCATAGCTTCTGTTCTAGTCCATTCCAATATATTCTCTTTGATTCCATTCTGTTCTTATTACCCCTCGCCTGGTCTGTCCTACTTTCCTTTCTTCTTCGCTCACAGCCTCTCTTCTAGTCTAATTTCTTCTTGTCTTCTCTCCTCCTGCCCCTCCTCCAGCCTGGGCTGTGTGAGGGCCTCACAGTACAGATGCACAGCCCTGTCTACCAGGTGGCTGCTGTTCAGGTATCGGGTGACCAGATGTCCCAATTTTATTGGGACAGTCCCAATATTTGGGGCTTTTTCTTATACTGGCTCCTTTTACCCCCCCCCACCCCTTGGCCTGATTTTTCACGCTTGCTGTCTGGTCACCCTATTCAAGTATAAGAAGCTGCTTTTGGATTTGGTTTCCAGACTCATGGTGAAATTCACCCGGATGTCTCTGCGACTTGAGGACCAGAGAGCGGCGAACGGCGGCTGGACCCCCGGGAGCTGGCGGTACCAGCACACACCGGATTCGGTGCCTGTGTAGGAGCAGTTGAGTTGGATGGGTTCTCTTTCAAGGGCAGCGGCCTGGAACTGCTCCTGGGTCACCATGTATTGGGCCAAGGCACCTGTGGGGAGGAGATTGAGTTTAGTCCACATTTTCTTACAAGCAAATGAAAATCCACCCTTCCCTCTGTGCTGTTCTGTCTGTCTGTCCATTTACCCTTCCCTCTGTGCTGTTCTGTCTGTCTGTCCATCCACCCTTCCCTCTATGCTGTCCTGTCCGTCCATCCACCCTTTCCTCTGTGCTGTTCTGTCTATCCGTCCATCCACCCTTCCCTCTCTGCTGTACTGTCTGTCTGTCCATCCACCCTTCCCTCTGTGCTGTTCTGTCTGTCTGTCCGTCCATTCTTCCCTCTGTGCTGTCTGTCCATCCATCCATCCACCCACCTTCCCTCTCTGTTTTCTGTTTTTCTTTCCTTCCCTCCTCACTCTTGTGGTAAATGAAGGGGTGGGGTAGCACCCTTGCGTAACTCCAACCAGTCAGTTAGCGATAGAATCCTCCTTTTCAGCTCTACCCAGTTGCCTTACCTGTAAAGGGTTAAGAGACGCTTAAAATGAGTTGGCACCTGACCAAGGGAATCAGTAGGGAAGCTTTACCCTTTCAAATTGGGACAAACTGCACAGGGTGAGGGTCTTTGCAGCAAATATGTTGTAAACAGGGCCAGGTATGAAAATCATCAACACTCATACCTAGACTTTCTCCTTTGGAACTACAGGAATGTAAGTAACACTAGAAATGTTTAGACAGACACAATCAGGGGTAGTGCTTTTTATTTTGGCTTGTGGATTCCTCTGTGCTAACCCCCAGGTGCTTTTGTTTGCTTTGTAAACTTTAAGCTTGACCCCAAGAAAGTCATTCTTGGTGCTTACCCTTGAAGTGGTTCATTTAATATCTAGCAATAACCTAATTTTTCAAATGTGTTTTCTTCCTTTTTTTTCAATACAATTTACCTTTTTTAAGAACATGATTGGATTTCTGTGTCTTAGGAGGTAAAAGTTTGTGCATCTGTTAATTAGCTGATACAACAGCTGGGTTCTCCTTTTCTTTTGTTTCTTTCTCGGCTTCCCTGAGGGAGGGGTGGAAAAGCTGAGGGGCCTCAGGAAAAACTTCCCTAGTGAGTTTTTTCTGGATTGGCAAAAGGCAGTTTTCACTTGGGTGGTGGCAGCATTACCAGCCTGGAGTGGCCAGAATTAATTTGTAGAATCCTTGCAGGCCCCCGTCATCTGCACTCAAAGTGCCAGAGTGGGGAAGCGGCCTTGACAACTCTGTCCATCCTTCCCTCTGTGCCCTCTGCCCACCTTCCCTCTGTGTTGTCTGCCTGTCCATCCACCCACCTGCCTTCTGCACCATCTGCCCTTCCTTCTCGCAGCACTATCCTTCTGGGTACCCATCGCCTTCCCCAACAGCCTGGAAATCCCAACCCATGGCCCCCTGCTCATTGCAGACCCTGAACACCTGGAGCCAGCACCAGCAGCCCAGCAGCCAGGCTCATTGTCAGGAACTCTGCTGCAGATGGGAGCAGCAGCAGCTGCAGCTGACTTTGAGGAGGGGAAACTGTGACACAGCTCTGCCTGCAGGGTGTCAAGTATCAGAGGGTAGCCGTGTTAGTCTGGATCTGTAAAAGCAGCAAAGAATCCTGTGGCACCTTATAGACTAACAGAGGTTTTGGAGCATGAGCTTTCGTGGGTGAATACCCACTTCTTCAGATGCATGTAATGGAAATATCCAGGGGCAGGTATATATATGTGTGCTAGCAAGCAAGCTAGAGATAACGAGGTCAGTTCAATCAGGGAGGATGAGGCCCTGTTCTAGCAGTTGAGGTGTGAAAACCAAGAGAGGAGAAACTGGTTCTGTAATTGGCAAGCCATTCACAGTCTTTGTTCAATCCTGAGCTGATGGTGTCAAATTTGCAGATGAACTGAAGCTCAGCAGTTTCTCTTTGAAGTCTGGTCCTGAAGTTTTTTTGCTGCAGGATGGCCACCTTAAGGTCTGCTATAGTGTGGCCAGGGAGGTTGAAGTGCTCTCCTACAGGTTTTTGTATATTGCCATTCCTAATGTCTGATTTGTGTCCATTTATCCTTTTCCGTAGAGACTGTCCAGTTTGGCCGATGTACATAGCAGAGGGGCATTGCTGGCATATGATGGCGTATATTACATTGGTGGATGTGCAGGTGAATGAACCAGTGATGGTGTGGCTGATCTGGTTAGGTCCTGTGATGGTGTCGCTGGTGTAGATATGTGGGCAGAGTTGGCATCGAGGTTTGTTGCATGGATTGGTTCCTGAGCTAGAGTTATTATGGTGTGGTGTGCAGTTACTGGTGAGAATATGTTTCAGGTTGGCAGGTTGTCTGTGGGCAAGGATTGGCCTGCCACCCAAGGCCTGTGAAAGTGTGGGATCATTGTCCAGGATGGGTTGTAGATCCTTGATGATGCGTTGGAGGGGTTTTAGCTGGGGGCTGTATGTGATGGCCAGTGGAGTCCTGTTGTTTTCTCTCTTGGGTTTGTCTTGCAGTAGGAGGCTTCTGGGTACACGTCTGGCTCTGTTGATCTGTTTCCTTATTTCCTCATGCGGGTATTGTAGTTTTGAGAATGCTTGGTGGAGATTTTGTAGGTGTTGGTCTCTGTCTGAGGGGTTAGAGCAGATGCGGTTGTACCTCAGTGCTTGGCTGTAGACAATGGATCGTGTGATGTGCCCGGGATGGAAGCTGGAGGCATGAAGGTAGGCATAGCGGTCGGTGGGTTTTCGATATAGGGTGGTGTTAATGTGGCCATCACTTATTTGCACCGTGGTGTCAAGAAAGTGGACCTCCCGTGTAGATTGGTCCAGGCTGAGGTTGAAACCACCCTGACATTATCATCAAAGAGGCTGATAAAGGAGGTGCCGTTGTCATCATGAACAGGTCTGACTATCAAAAGGAGGCAGCCAGACAACTCTCCAATACCAAATTCTACAGGCCACTTCCCTCAGATCCCACTGAAGAATACACTAAGAAACTACAGCATCTACTCAGGACACTCCCTACACTAACACCAGAAGAAATCAACATACCCCTAGAGCCCCGACCAGGGTTATTCTATCTACTACCCAAGATCCACAAACCCGGAAATCCTGGACGCCCCATCATCTCGGGCATTGGCACTCTCACTGAAGGACTGTCTGGATATATGGACTCTCTACTCAGACCCTATGCCACCAGCACTCCCAGCTATCTCCGCGACACCACTGATTTCCTGAGGAAACTACAATGCATTGGTGACCTCCCAGAAAACACCATCCTAGCCACCATGGATGTAGAGGCTCTCTACACAAACATCCCACACACAGATGGAATACAAGCTGTCAGGAACACCATCCCTGATGATGCCACAGCACAACTGGCTGCTGAGCTCTGTGCCTTTATACTTACACACAACTATTTCAAATTTGATGACAATATATATCTCCAGATCAGTGGCACTGCTATGGGCACCCGCATGGCCCCACAATATGCCAATATCTTCATGGCCGACCTGGAACAACGCTTCCTCAGCTCTCGTCCACTCACACCCCTTCTCTATCTACGCTACATTGATGACATCTTCATCATCTGGACCCATGGGAAGGAGACTCTGGAAAAATTCCACCATGATTTCAACAGCTTCCACCCCACCATCAACCTCAGCCTGGACCAATCTACACGGGAGGTCCACTTTCTTGACACCACGGTGCAAATAAGTGATGGCCACATTAACACCACCCTATATCGAAAACCCACCGACCGCTATGCCTACCTTCATGCCTCCAGCTTCCATCCCGGGCACATCACACGATCCATTGTCTACAGCCAAGCACTGAGGTACAACCGCATCTGCTCTAACCCCTCAGACAGAGACCAACACCTACAAAATCTCCACCAAGCATTCTCAAAACTACAATACCCGCATGAGGAAATAAGGAAACAGATCAACAGAGCCAGACGTGTACCCAGAAGCCTCCTACTGCAAGACAAACCCAAGAGAGAAAACAACAGGACTCCACTGGCCATCACATACAGCCCCCAGTTAAAACCCCTCCAACGCATCATCAAGGATCTACAACCCATCCTGGACAATGATCCCACACTTTCACAGGCCTTGGGTGGCAGGCCAATCCTTGCCCACAGACAACCTGCCAACCTGAAACATATTCTCACCAGTAACTGCACACCACACCATAATAACTCTAGCTCAGGAACCAATCCATGCAACAAACCTCGATGCCAACTCTGCCCACATATCTACACCAGCGACACCATCACAGGACCTAACCAGATCAGCCACACCATCACTGGTTCATTCACCTGCACATCCACCAATGTAATATACGCCATCATATGCCAGCAATGCCCCTCTGCTATGTACATCGGCCAAACTGGACAGTCTCTACGGAAAAGGATAAATGGACACAAATCAGACATTAGGAATGGCAATATACAAAAACCTGTAGGAGAGCACTTCAACCTCCCTGGCCACACTATAGCAGACCTTAAGGTGGCCATCCTGCAGCAAAAAAACTTCAGGACCAGACTTCAAAGAGAAACTGCTGAGCTTCAGTTCATCTGCAAATTTGACACCATCAGCTCAGGATTGAACAAAGACTGTGAATGGCTTGCCAATTACAGAACCAGTTTCTCCTCTCTTGGTTTTCACACCTCAACTGCTAGAACAGGGCCTCATCCTCCCTGATTGAACTGACCTCGTTATCTCTAGCTTGCTTGCTAGCACACATATATATACCTGCCCCTGGATATTTCCATTACATGCATCTGAAGAAGTGGGTATTCACCCACGAAAGCTCATGCTCCAAAACCTCTGTTAGTCTATAAGGTGCCACAGGATTCTTTGCTGCCTGCAGGGGTGGCTTTCAGGCTGGAAGGAAATTGCTACATTTCCGGGGTGCGGGGAAGGGGAGTAGGGAATGAGTTTTTTGTAGTGTACTGGGCCAGATCCTCCACTGGTGTAAATTAATTGGCTTCCATCAGGGTCCTTGGCCCACTTCCCCAGCTGGAGCAAACTAGCCGTAGTTCCACTGGAGACATGGGCAGATCCAGAGCTGATGTAGATCAGTGCCGCTGCATTTACACCTGGGGGAGCTGGTCCCATTTCTCCCAGCTAAGGTTCGGTCCCTATAATTCATGGATTTCCTGCCCACGTTATGCTCTCCTGGTTTAAGGAATATCGATGTAATGCACACAACCCCGACATCAGAGAAGCCATACGGATAGTTATAAGCAGCAGGCCCGTGAGGGTACAAGGCGAAACATCAGCCTGCTCACTGTCAGACAAAGAAATGTAACAGGAATAATAACACAAAAGAGATGAGGGGAAGTGAATGCAAACAGAATTTCAATGAATCGCAGATTGTTACAGCTGTAAGTGGTTGGACTGGAATAGCCACTAAGGGGCAGCAGAGGGTAAGGAATATGGAGAAGGGGCCTGGTTTTACCCTCAGGTTTAGCCTGAGACAGGGGCAGCTGTAGGCACCAGCAAAGCAAACAGGTGCTTGGGGCAGGCCATTTGCAGGTGCGGCAGCCGGCAGGGATCCAGCCTGGGAGCTGAGAACCAACAGGGGGTTCTGGGAGCTGTAGTTCCTTGGTTAGCTCCGTGCCTATAGAGCCAGCTCTGGAGCAGGAAAAGAACTACATTTCCCAGCATTCCCTTGGCTGCTATCAACAGGAAAGGGTGGGGGAGGGAGTATGGTAGCTGAAACCTCATGCTGCAGCTTGTTGTGAATGGAGAGCTCACTGCTAGAGCAGGGTGGCACTGGGAATGGGGAACAAGTGTGCCCAAGGAGTAGAAGGCTTTGGCCCAGATATCCCCTTCAGAAGACCTCCCCACACTGGATTAGGGATACTGGAGTTGTTGGTGTCACTCTGGCATAACCCTAGGTAACTCGGAAAGGTGGTAGACCACAAGTGTCAGTGAAGCCCTCCTGTTGTAGGCCTCAATGAACCAATGTTCCTCCATGTTAAACACTTTGTGTAACCTAGTGTAACCTAATGTACTAATAGCTGCAAAAATGTAGTGTTAGCAGTTAGTTTTCAGTTGTAACAGCCAGTTCTCTGCTGTAATACATTGAAGCTAGGCTAAAGCCTGCTCAAGGCCGTTTTAGGATACTGCATACATGTCTCACAGCGGAGACGGGGGAAGAAGGGGGAAGACAAAAGACTGAATGAGAAAAGATACTGCAGCTGGATGGGAAAGGAGGGAAGAGTAAGAGATTAGCTAGTCAGCACGAAAAAGTTTTGTAGTAAACAACTGGGATATAAAAGGAAGAAACTGCTTGTTTTAGGGGTGCAGGATTTGAGTTTTTCTCCCTTGCACCTTATTTAAGCTCAAATAAACTTGGCTGTTTGCTTCTCCACCCTGGTGTGTTTATTGGCGCTAAGCACTCTGGGCAACGAACCGCTGTTGCTTGCCTCTGGCACTTTTGTGTCGGCAACAGAGTGACCTCACCTTGGAGCCCCCAAAGAAGGATTTGGGTGGACTAAATGGACAGTGCCCCTCTCTATCTGAAGCCCAGCAAGGGAGGTACGTGGCTCCCTCTAGAATGGAAAATGAAAAGTAAGGGAGAGGAGGCTCTGGACCTGGGCAGCTTTAGATACAGTACCAGGCAGGTAGGAGGATTTCCACTTCTGAGCCATGGAAACAGAAATTGACTTTTCCTTTCCAGATTTAGCGAATATTCAGAAAGAGAATCTAGCACCTGCCTTCCAGATCTGAACAACTCAAAATTCAGGAGTGCTCAAGCTCAGTTTGGGCAGCTGTTACTTCATTTCTCCCAAATCAAATATACTGATCCACTGTAACTTGCTGTAGAAAAAGTAGGATAAAATTGAGCAAGAAATGCTTCCCAGTGGTTATTAGGACTGGAATTGCTATTTTCAACAGCCATTGCTTTTTTTTTTTTTTTAGTTTTATTTATTTAAAAGGAAGACAGTGATATTGCATTGGCAAATTCCCCATAGAAAGAAAGAGTGGAACAAAAGAATAATAAAGGCACCTCAACTTTTCCTCATTTATGGAGGACAGTCTTACAATATGCATCCAGATATCCTCCAACCACACACGCTGAAAATTGTTCCACTTTACTGCAGCTCTGTAACCATATGGGAACCAATCCTGTCTGTGTTCTGTGCACATCCAAAATTCCTGCTGAATGACCTGCCCTGGGAGCGAGTTACCAGTGACCCAGGGCTGTAGCGGAAGGAGGGTGAAGGTGGTGGGGGGAAGAGCTCAGGGCTGGGGCAGCAGAGGGTACGGGTGGAGGAGGCAGAGCCCAGGGCTGGGGCGGCAGGGGATGTATGGGTGGGGGGGCACTGGTGAGGGGGAACGGGGGAGCCCAGAGCTGGGGCAGCATGGGATGTGGGGAGGGGAGAGCCCAGGACTGGGGTGGAAGGGGGTGCGGGTGGAGGGGAGAGCCCAGGGCTGGGGCGGCAGGAGGGGCAGGTGGGGGAGGAGAGCCCAGGGCATGGAGGATCTGTTGGTCCTCAGTGTCCCATCTTCAGAACAGGCTAGTGCCATACTGTGATTATTTCAGCAAGCACTGAAGGGCCTCATGGAGGATAGGTCCATCAATAGCTATTAGCCAGGATGGGCAAGGATGGTGTCCGTAGCCTCTGTTTGCCAGAAGCTGGGAATGGGCGACAGGGAATGGATCACTGGATGATTCCCTGTTCTGTTCATCGCCTCTGGGGCACCTGGCATTGGCCACTGTCGGTAGATAGGATACTGGGCTAGGTGGACCATTGGTCTGACCCACTAGGGCCGTTCTTATGCTCTTATGTTCTTATGCCTCTATAGGGAGCCTGATGGGTGCTTTAAAAACAGATAGTGACAAAGGCTCCCTATCCCCAAGAGATTACGTGTGCAGCCCAGAAAGGCAGACCAGAAGTGAGAGGGAAAACAGTCACACAGAAAGCAGAAAGGACTTGCCCAAGTTCATACAGGTGCTAGTGGCAGAGTCAAGGAGTCATCCTGAGACTGTTGGTTCTTTAGGGAAGGGACTAGACTATCTGTCTGGGCGTCTACACCCCCTCGGCACTACTGCCAATAATGATAAAACCCTTCTACTATCTGCACTGAAGATCTGTCCACCAGGCCAAGTTGTTTTTCTATGTTCTTGCAGAGAAAGGCAGGATGAGAAACAATAGCTGGACATTACAGCCAGATAAATGTGAAATAAGTAGGCTTGGCAGAATTCAGTTTTGATGGATTCTGTCCATGGTTATTTTTAAGCATTTTTAATATTATTTTATCTATTTGTACAGAATTAGTAGTGGGAGGGTCAACATCACATGAAAATATAAAAGGTCAATATCCCTAAATTAAACTATAGTAAGTTCTCAGGCAGAATTTTCCTTAGTTTTGCCTATTGGTACATTTCAGTTTTTATGGATAGAAATATTTTTTCATCGGTTTATGTGTGTGCATGGGGAAATTAACGTTTAACAACATTTACCAATAAAAATCTGATCTTTCCAAGCTCAGAAATAAGACCTACAGTTTTGTTTTTTTAACAGTGAGGGCGATTAACTATTGGACTCAACTGTCAAGGGAAGTGATGGGTTTCCCATATCTTGAAATCTTCAGATTCAGATTGGAGGCTCTTCAGGAAGATGTTTTACCCATGCACGATTTATTGAGATGAATACAGGGGCTACTGAGAGAAATTCTCCAGCCTGTGTGTTACGGACGATGAGACCAGATGATCTAAGGGTCCCTTCTGGCCTTAAACTCCCTGTTTCAGCAGGTGTCAGTCCCTATAAAAACAATGAGGAGTCTGGTGTCACCTTAAAGATTAACAGACTGATTTGGGCATAAGCTTTTATGTGTAAAAACCCCACTTCTTCAGATGCATGGACTCCTTGTTGGTTTTGTGGATTCAGACTAACATGCCTCCCCTCTGATAGTCAGTCCCTATAGTTCGTCATATAAAACTAAGCTGGGGGGAAGGAATTGCATCCTGGTGTTCAGCTTTGTCCAGAGCAGGTGGGGTGCTAATAGCAACCTCATGGTTAAAACACAAGGCCAGAGCCTGGGAGATCTAAGACGTGAGTCTCACTGTTATTAGTGGCCTGCTTTCCGGAGGCACAACCTGGCTCCTATCAGCAGTGTCCTTGTTCTCATTTAGTATCAAGCCTTCCCATTTTTTTTTATACGGGAGGCACTGAGACTATGGTAATAAGTAACAGCATAAATCCCTAAGGCAGTGGCTCTCCACCTTTCCAAACTACTGTCCCCCTTTCAGGAGTCTGATTTGTCTTGTGTACCCCCAAGTTTCACCTCATTTAAAAACAACTTGCTTACAAAATCAGACATAAAAACACACAAGTGTTGATGAAAAATGGCCGACTTTCTCATTTTAATATAAATAGTGTCCTGACATTTCAGTTGATGAACCTCCTGGAAGACCTCTGCGTACCTCAGGGGTATGCGTACCCCTGGCTGAGAACCACTGCCCTAAGGAAATAACCCAGGTAGCTGCAGCAATAGTAAAAATGGACCATCTGTCACCTCTCATTAGGTTCTTATTTTGTGTGAGACACTTTATCCTTCTACACAGGACAGTTTTGTCTTTATAAAAAGTACATAAGAACTTAAGAACGGCCAGACTGGGTCAGAACAAAGGTCCATCTTGCCAGTGTCCTGTCTTCCGACAGTGGCCAATGCCAGGTGCCCCAGAGGGAATGAATAGAACAGGTAATTTAGAATTAAGGGCCCAGAATAGACACGGGCCAGATGACCAGTGGCTGGAAATCCATCATAGCACCATTGGAGTCAATGGGCCAGACCTGTAGCTGGGTGAATTGGTGTCGTTACAATAAACTCAATGGTGCCAGATCTCCAGCTGGTGTAAATCAGAGTAGCCAAAATACAGATGCTGAGCCTCTGGTCTGCTGATGGCTGTGAAGCAGACAGATCCGCAAAGCTGCACAGCTGTAACTAGAGTTTTAAGGAGCTGTGCAGTGTGTTTTCCTGTTGCTTGGTGAAAATGTAGCCATGTAATTTCTGGTTCCCATTGCGGCTCATTAAAAAACTTGCAGTTCCTCCCTGCCATGACTTTTTAGTTATTGCCTTTGCACCCTGCTTGCAAAGTGTGTAAACCCCAGGGCTTATTAGGGAGAGCTTTGAATTAATGCCCCCACAGGGCTTGTTGGCTGCAGCATGAGAGGTTGGCAAACAGCAAGTGTATGTTTGGAAAGAGAAGGGAATTGTAGCTAAAGGAAACCCGGCGGTATGCAGAGGAGGGCTAAGTGAAGGCCAAAAGTCCCTGGAGAACAATTACAATATAGGAAGCAGAAGCACACGTCTAATGCCAGCTTCCCACCTGGGGTAAATCAGCCCGAGGCCGGTTGAGTTCAATGGGACTCCACTGATATATTCTGGCTAACAAAATGGACCGCGGTCCATGGAGAATTTCTCAGCAATAATCCCTGACAAATGGATGCTAAAGACAAGCACAGAGTGGCACATCACAGTTAAACACCCTGTGACGCAGATGGCTCTTGGGTGGTCTGGAAATGGGATACGGGGCCTTCCCCTTCTTGGGGGTACCAGCTCCAATCCAGTCCTAGAGCAGGGGGGTGGGCTGGCTCAAGTGGTGGTGGTGGGGGCAATGGGATATGGGTCTTCTCCCCTCTGGGGGCAGCTGGCTCTGATCTGGCCCAAGGCCAAGGGGACTGGCTGGCTCAAGGGGTTAGGAATAGGATATGGAACCTTTCACCATTAAGGAGTACCACCCCAGCTCCAATCTGGCTCCAAGCCGGCGAATATGGGAATGGCATATGGGGCACTGGCTCCAGTCCACTAATGGCTGAGAGTCATTAGTGCAAAGGGGCTATTCGACTGGCTCAGTAAAAGTATCTGGCAGTGGCCCACCCCGCTCCCAGGGCACATACCAAGTAGAAACACTGAGACATCGGGCACCAGCTCCCAGCCCTGTTGTATTGCTTGTTGGAGATGCCAGGTGTCAAATGGGGCAGTGACTCTGAACTCCCTTCTCGCCCCCTGCTGGGGAATGGCTCTGAGTCCCCATGTGCTGCAGGGAGTGAGGTGGGAGGTTCAGCAGGGGGCGCTGTCCCCTCGCAGTCGGTGCTCATCTCAATGCCCCAGTGTGGTGCTAGGGGGTCATGATGCATCGGGAATTTCCCTCTCTTGGGTTAAGCTTGAAACCAACCCTCTGCTACTAGTGGCCTTGTCGCTTTCCTTACAGCTGGTGTCCAGCCCAAACTCAGACTCAGCTTGTCTCATTCTGCCTTCTTCTGTTCACTTTTTTGGTTTGAACTTGGTACAGAGCTCTTCTTCCTCTGCTATAATGCACCATTACAGTGCACTGTAAAACAGCCACAGTGTCCCACCCCAGACGTGGCTACCTTTCAGCAGTCATTGAGGCACCTCACAGGTGGGTTATTTAGCTAACATTTTCCAAGCAGTTTGAAGCCTTTATGTAGTGGGGTGGTCGCCCCGCTCCCTCCTTAAAGGGCTTAGAACAGCCCAGGAGAGGGCTGTGATTGGGGAAGCAGCCTCAGCTGGGGCCACGCCCCAAACAGAACACAGCTTGCCCTTATAAAACAGTTGTAAGACAGGTGCTCTGAGACTCTTGCTTTAGAGGGAGAAGGGCCTGGCTTCTGGGGAATGCACCTAAGGTGGAGCAGGGCTGGGGGAAGGCAACAGGAGCTGGGGAGCTCCGGCCTGGAAACACCCCCAGGCTGCCGGCCTAGTGCAAGGCCAAAAGTTACTGGGGTTGCAAAGGGCAGCCCATGGGTAGGCAGAAGCAGCAGGCCCGAACCCTCCTTACTAGTGATGAGTGGCAATCATACTGCAGTCTGCCCCAGTGAACGGAGGCTAGATGGGGACTGGCAGTAGCCACGACTGAGGCAAGGTGAGGATAGGAGGATGGGGGTTCCCTGGGGAGGGGAGAGCCACCGAGACTGTGGAGGAGCTGCAAGGGGCAGCACCCAAGTGGACAGGGGCACTGGGGTCCGGGAGGGACTCTGGGGCCCAACGAGGCAAGACAGGGGTTTGCAGAGGGCGCTCCAAGGCTGTGAAAAAGCTAATTCCCAGGATGACTGCAGGAGGCGCCGCAGTGGTGAGTCCTCACCCCATTACACTTTGGGTGAAAAATCCTCAGGATTGGCAATCAATCCAGCTACAATTAATCATTACAAAGGATCAGGCAACAACAGCTAATACTGTTTAAAGCACTGCACCAGCTTTCTATTGAAAAAAAGTATCAGTTTTTATTAACACTCAGCATCCAATAAATATAAGACAGGATTCCACAGGGAAAAAATGGGCTGCAGTCATTATTATAACTGGTTTCCAATACTCTTTATATGAGTGAGATGAAATAAGGTAACTCGATCGATAGATTAGAGATTGTTTGCAGAGTTGTAGCCATGGTGGTCCCAGGATCTGAGAGAGAAAAGGTGGGTCAGAGAACACCTTTCATTGGGACAACTCCTGTTGGTGGAGGGGCCAAGCTTTTGAGCTAGACGAGCTCTTGCCCAGCTCTGGAGGAGGGAACTTGAGTGTCACAGCTAAATACAAAGAACATTGGCCCAGATCCTCCCACTGATTTCAATGATCTGGAGTTTTATTCTTGCTATTTTCCGGATGTAAGCAGAGTCAGGATGAGCTCTACCCTGACATCTGGTGATAACTTATGGCAAGTGTGGAAAAGAATTTCAGGGGCTGATCTTGTTTGCATAGGCACACCCACCCCACCTAGCATAGCCCACAACAGCCTAAAATGGTCACTTTAACAGCTGTGGGATCCCCAATTTCTCTGTTATTGGGGCAGGAGGAATAAAGTGTTGTTACCCTGATTATGTGAATGAGGGACTATGAACTGGTTTTAGGACAGAGGATCTCACCATCAACTAAGTAGCACTCGCTAGAAAAGGGACATAGATTCCAAAACCCAGTGAATTGAGAAAGGCTGGGGATTGGTATGTGTGGTTGATGGTATGGGTGCTGTTTGAGGACCTGGAACACCAATTGCAACTCCTTTTCTCTCCACTGTTGAACAGTAGAGCTAATTTTGATTTTATTAGAAATCTAGCCAGAAGCTGCTGAGAGCTGAATTCACTTTGGGCCAATGGTGCACCAGCACTAGGGCTCTCCTACTACAAGCTGAAATCAGTAAGAGCTGAAATTGCTAAAAGAGCTAAACTTATTGAGCTGAATGCTCTGTTAATTAGTGGGGGAGCCTGGAGATATATCGCTAAGCAGCTGGCAGAGCGGAGCTGTTTGCAGGATGGTTGGACCAGCCCACAGAACAGCGAGTGGAGTGGCTTTCAGGGACAGCTGGAGTGGCTCACAGGTTGGCTGGTGAAAGGGAACTGTTCATGGTGAAGGCAGCAGAAGAATTCCACAGAGAGGTGGGGCAGTCAGCCTTGGACTACAAAGAGTGCCCATTAACATTAACATGTGCCCCCCCATTTCCACCCAGGCTGAGGGGGTAAAACTCTGCAGATAAACTTTTGAACTCTGGGGCAACATTGACCAGGGAAAAAGACTTTTGGGTTGTTGGACTTTGGGGTGATTAGACTTAAGACCCTAAGGGGAAAAGGATATTGCCAAAACTTACTTGGTGGGTCTTTTGCTCATGGTTTATGTTATGAATCCTGTTTGTGGTGTTTCCTCAATATGATGCCGCATTGTTTCCCTCCTTTATTAAAAGGATTTTGCTACACTCAGGCTCTGTGCTTGTGAGAGGGGAAGTATTGCCTCCTAGAGGAGCCCGTGGGGGGTGGTATGTGAGTGTCCCAGGTCACTGGGTGGGGGATCGAGCCTGTTTTGCATTGTGTTACTGAAATGGAACCCCTGGGCACTGAACCTGGCCCTTGTTGCTGCCAACTCAGAGGGGCAGAAGGGTTACACAGATACAACTGAAATAAATAAAAGAATCAAACCCTGAGGCAGATAACACAGCTGCAGCAATAGTTAAAATGGTCAGACTGTCACTTCTCTTCAGGTCGTATGTTGTATAATAAGGGGTTCACACATGTTGTAGGAGATCACTGGCAATGGAGCGGTCACTTAACATCTCTGCAGGACAAAGGAAGTTTAGTAGGCACCACATTATGTTACAAAATTGTTGTAATGAGCAAAGAAAACAGGGTCTCTGTTGGTTGGGATTCCCTCCAAGGCCTGTTCCACTTGGCTGATCCAGCTCTGGGAGAGCATTTCATCCAGTTCCCTGGGGAAACTCACTTCTACTCCAGATCTCATCACTCAGGTCCCTTTATTGGGCATACAGCAAAGCTACGCTGAGTTGATCTGACTCACCTCACCCCACTGATGACGTGTTTGAGCAACTCGCAAATCTGTCATGGATTTAGCCCCCCAACCACCCCAAGGGAGGCAGGAAAATGACATTAAACAAACAAAAAGTGGATTAATGCAGAATTCAGTGCAGCCACTCCCCCTGCACGGGGCAGCCTTCATTCTGCAATAACAGAAATTTGGGGTAGTTAATTTCCATGGCTGTGTCTATCCCAGCAGACACTAGACTAGTCCATCTCCACGTACATTCGATGCAGCAGAGTGGACTGGTGGGTCAGTGAATGGTTTGAACTGTCTTGCTTTCTCCGAGGAGTTATGGCTCCAAAAAATGGCTGGTGGGGAGCCCCAGGGCTGTGATTGTACCAGGCGATTAGATCCTCAGTGGTTACACTGTTGTTACAGGGAAACTCAGCGGAGTCACGCACTGGGAGACTTCAGAAGCCAGAGACACCTCCTCATTGACTCCCCCACCTCGAAAAACTGCCACCATTGAGCTCAGACTGTGAACAATAATCCAAGTCCTGACCGGAGAGCTTTTGCTAGCCTCGACCTACCAAAATGGCCAGATAGAAGAGAAATGTTGGCTGGGCTACCATAAGGGTCTAAGAGGACCTTGCACCCATGGGAGATGGGCATCTTGTGTCCTTGGGTTTCTTTGCAAGTCTCCAGGATTTGGGTCTGTCTTATGCATGCAGAGAAAGTGTTTGTCCACAAACTACTTTCCTCAAGGCCTTTTTCATCTCCTTGTTCCTCAGGGTGTATATAAAGGGGTTCAGCAGAGGGGTGACTGCAGTATAGAATACAGCCACTGCCCCGTCGGATGCTTGACTCGAAGAGGGATGCAGGTATATGAAGACTGGGGGCCCATAGTACAGCAGCACCAGGGTGAGGTGGGCGCTGCAGGTGGAGAACGCCCACTGCCTCCCTTGGACCGTGCGGATCTTCAGGATGGCAGAGGCTATGTAGGCATAAGAAACGCAGATGAGTAGGAAGCAGCTGGCCCCCACTGCCTCAATGTTGGCCAGAATGACGACCTGGTTGGCTGCTGTGTCGGCGCAGGCCAGCTTCAGCATGGCGGGGATGTCGCAGACAAAGTATTCTACCTGGTTGGGGCCACAGTAGGGCAGGCGAAAGGTCAGGAAGGCCTGGATCACGGCATGGATTGAGCCGGTTAGCCAGGTGCCAGCTGCCAGCCACAGGCAGGTCTTTCTGCTCATCACCACGCTGTAGCGCAGGGGCTGGCAGACGGCCAGGAAGCGGTCATAGGCCATTACCGTATAGAGGAAGCACTCCGTGCTGCACAGAAAATGGAAAGTGTAGAGCTGCACCACGCAGCCGCCAAAGGAGATGGCCCTGCCACTGGGCCCCACCAAGCCAGCCAGGATCTTGGGCACAGTGACGGAGGAGAGGCAGGTATCAAGGAAGGAGAGGTGGCCAAGGAAGCAGTACATGGGCAGGGCCTGGAGTCGAGAATTGCAGAGCACAGTCAGCAGGGTGAGGGTATTGCCCATCAGGGTGAGCAGGTAGAGGAGGAGGAAGAGGAGGAAGAAGAGAGAGGGAAGCTCCCTGGTGTTTGGGAGTCCCTCCAGGATGAATTCTGTCACCGGCGTTTGGTTTCCTGGCTTCATCTGCTTCCCCCTGTGCAGAGCAACAGAAGCTAGAGCAGAAGATATCCTAGTATGTTTCTCTCTCACACAAGCACACACAAGTTATCCCCCACCCCCCCATACAGAGTTCACTGGAGTAGCATGACACCATAACTCAGAGATCTTTTCACTCTAGTATCCCACCAGCCCCTCGTCGCAAGCCAAAGCACAGTGATTATTCATCCCCTCCGGTATCTATCTAGACCCCATGACTGTTACATTTAAAAGTCTGAGGCTCTCCCATGCATTTTTTCCTCACAATACCTGGGTTTTCCAGCCTGTGAGCTGAGGCACAGTACAGCTCAAAGTCACACAGGAAGCCCACATCAGAGCAGGAGATTTAAACTGAGGTGTCTCAGATCCATGGCTAGTGACTTCCCTGCTGGACCTTCCTTCCTCTGATCTTGTCTCCTCTCCCATCATCTGTGAACAATGTCCTGCTAGTGTAGGTAGATAAATATCCAGTGGCGGCTCACACTTCCGGGAGCTGCAGAGCCCGAGCGTGGCGAGGGAGGATCTGGGGGGTACACGGGACCCATTGCCCGCATGCATCCAGTGCAGGAGCCCCCCCGTCCCTGGGGGGGGACCAGGCCACAGTCCGGGAAGGCGCACCCCCCAGCATCCCCCTCGTCACACTCGGGTTCTGCGGCTCCTGGAAGTGTGAGCCGCTGCTGCCCCTTCTGCTGCTCTCCCACACCCCCAGTGCCTCAGCACTCCACATGGAGTTTTGCCTCCACGTGGAGCCAGTCTCACCAGCATGGGCCCGGTAAGAGGAGTCCCGGGGGGCAGTTAGGGAGCAGAGGGAGGGATGGATGGATTGGGAGTTCTGGGAGTCCTGTCAGGGGGTGTGGAGTGGTTGGATGGGGCGTGGGTGTTCCTGGGGGTCTGTCTGTGGGCAGGGGTCTTCATAAGGGTTGGGGCAGTCAGGGGACAGGTAGGGGGTAGTGTCCTAGGGGTGCAGTTGTGTGGGTCTCAGGAGGGGGCAATCAGGGCTCAAAGAGCAGGGAGGCTTAGGTAGGGGCTCCAGGAGGGAGCAGTCAAGGGACAAGGAGCGGAGAGGGGTCGTCTGATTGCGGCAATCGGAGTGGGAAGTGGGAGGAAGTGGAGGGGGACTCGGGCAGGACTTTCCCCTCCATTTTGATTGTTGAAATATGGTAACCCAAAGTGAGGGGGGAACCAGGGGGCGCATGGTGGCTGGCGCCCATATACATCCACTGCAGCCTACCAGGCGCCCCCAGGGAGGTGCCGGGCCACAGCCTGGACAGGAGGGGTGGGAGGGCGCAGCTACTCTCCGCTAGCAGTGCCACTGCCACCTTTGCAGGGCTGCTGCCCCCCTGCACTGTGCCAGCTCCTCCATGGCTGGGGCTTGCCGCCACCGCAAGTGGGACGCTCTGGCTCTCTGGTGCCCCCAGAAGGTGGCTCCTCCCTGCCGAGCTGCTGCACCAGCCCAAGCCCAGCAAAGCCAGAGAGTGGACTCGGGGCAGGGGCCACCAGGGTGGGGTTGGGAGGGCTCTCAGGGGGGCTGTGCACCCTGCAGGGGAGTGCAGGGGGCGGGGAGAGGGGGACCTGGTCTGGGGAGCAGCCCCTGGGCACGGCTGGCCCCTGGGGTCTATAAAGGCTCGTTGGGGATTTGTCCCTCAATGAACCAATGGGCAAGGTAGAAGTTTCGCCTAGGTGGCAAAATATCCTTGCACCAGCCCTGCCCCGGGGGTGCATGCACCCCAGGTTGAGAACCACTGCACTAAACTGATAATATCTGCATTTTAATTTAATTTTAAGTGAAGCTTCTTAAACATTTTAAACAACTTGTTTACTTTACATATAATAGTTTAGACTTCTAGAGAGAGAGACCTTCTAAAAACATTAAAATGTATTATCGGCACACGAAACCTTAAGTTAGAGTGAATAAATGAAGACTCAGCACACCACTTCTGAAAGGTTGCCGACCACAGTTCTATTGCATGATTCCAGTTCCAATTACAAAACTTGTCCACACAGGAAAGTCAACATCCAGAGTGCTGCACAGATGACAGCCAGCATGAAATCAGGGGATTTGTATAAAGCAGGAAGGGTGGTGCCCTCTCCTGATCCAGGAATGAGCTGATCCCGAACTGGGAGAGGTTAGGGAGAAAAGACCCACTAGAGGCAGATGAACTCTTAGCTGCCCTCTGTAGGGTTTCTTGTACCGAGTGTCCTAGGAAACAGCTGGTAGCAGAGCCTCAGATCAGAGCCTGGGCTGGATGGACCTTGGGTTAACCTGCTCTGGCAGTCCCTCTGTCCCTAAAGAAAAGCCACTCCCCAGCTCAGACACACTCACCACTCTCACGGTACTGGGATGAGGAACAGCCGCTTCATTGTCTCCGCTGTGGCAAAGTGCCTGAGTCAGCCAAGTATTTGAATGATATTTTCACCCTTGGGTACACTGCTCACCATGCTCTTGGGAGCTAATTGTCTGACCCAAATCCAGGTGAAGCCTCGCCCCGGGTCTCTCCTTCCCAGACCCTGTCAGCAGGGGAGAGAGGGCATCCCATCGGGATTCTTCACTGAGTGTCTGACGGTTCGCTACCCAGGGCTGCGTTGCTGCTAGCTTCGTGGAGATCATTTTAACATGCCTCTGGCAGCTTCCAAGATCCCAGGAGCTTTACTGGGACGAATCTGCATCAAGCATGATCTAGTAGAAAAACCGGCAGGCCAGGCACTGTGTGTGTTTGTGGGGGATGGGGATGGGTTGGGACTGAGGGGCAGCAGGCAAGCTAAGACTGAGGAAAGCCCATTGCTAGTGTATCAGTGGGTAACCCTTCATAGTGTAAATCCCCCAGAGTCAATTGGAGTCAATGTGGCCAAATCCCCATCGGGTGTAAATCAGCCAGAGCTCCACTGGAGTCATCGCCGCACCTCTGAATTAGAGCAGCTGCACAGCTGGCCGATGTGAATACTCACTAATAAATAGTTCTTGCCAATTCACCGTATGGGGGTCTGGGACGGAATTTCCCCCCAGGCAGTGACCGTGGGGTTTTCTGGCCGGTCTCTGCAGTGGTGGTGGTGGTGGGAGGGGTTGTAGTCTCTTGCCAGGGTCACTTGGATATGTCTCACTAAATCAAAACCCCACCAGTGCATGGAACCCCCAGGCCATGGTGCATCTCGGTCTCTCCTGTTCTCTGCCTGTGGATGTAACCACTCTGTCTCATTTCCTGTGTTGGGTTCAGGGGGAGGATGCTGGGTGGGTTTGGTGGCCTGCGAGGTACAGATGAGCAAACTGGCTGCGCTGATGGTCCCATCTGGCCATAAACTCTATGGCATTCTACAAAAAGTCCAGAAGCCTCTATTGTATGTCCCCTTCTGCCAGGACCAGATGTGACTGCAGGGTTTTATAGAGACGTGTGTCTGTGTATGTGTGAGAGAGAGATTCAGTTCCAAGTTGTTTCCATGTTTCCCCATGAACTCTAATGGGCCCCTATGATAAAAGAGGGGGAATAGCACCCTTGTGTGACTCCCCAACCAGTCAGTTAGCTATAAAGTCCTTTTTAGCAGCTGTTCTCTAATTGTCTGACCTGTAAAGGGTTGAGAGATGCTTAAAAGGAATTGGCGCTTGACCAAGGGAACCAATAGGAAAGCTTTACTTTTCAAATTGGGAAAAACTGCTGGGTGTAGACAAGGAAGCAACATGCTATAAGGTTTGGGCCAGGTTTAAAAATCAGCAGCATCATACCTAGAAATTACTCATTTGAAACCACAGCTATATAAGTAGATCATGAATGTCTAGTTAGACGTGATTTGATTTAATTCTTCATTTTGGGCTTGTGGATTCCTCTGTGCTAACCCCAGGTACTTTTGTTTTGCTTGTAACCTTTAAAATAGACCTCAAGAAAGTCATTTTTGGTGTTCAGTCCCTAACAGGCTGAGTTTTCAGATGTGTTTTCTTTCTTTTTTTCATTAAAATTTACCTTTTTTAAAAACTTGATGAGATTTCTGTGTCTTAGGCCTGGTCTACACTGCGAGTTTAGGTCAAATTTAGCAGTGTTAAATCGAATTAACCCTGCACCCGTCCACACAACAAAGCCATTTTTGTCGACCTAAAGGGCTCTTAAAATTGATTTCTGTACTCCTCGACGAGGGGAGTTGCGTTGAAATCGACATTGCCATTTCAAATTAGGGTTAGTGTGGCTTCAATTCGATGCTATTGGCCTCTGTGAGCTATCCCACAGTGCACCATTGTGACTGCTCTGGACAGCAATCTGAACTCGGATGCACTGGCCAGGTAGACAGGAAAAGCCCCAAGAACTTTGAATTTTATTTCCCGTGGAGCGCCGATCAGCACAGGTGACCATGCAGTCCCAGAATCAAAAAAGAGCTCCAGCATGGACCATACGGGAGATACTGAAGCTGATCTCTGTATGGGGAGATGACTCTGTTCTATCAGAACTCCATTCCAAAAGACAAAATGCCAAAATATTTGAAAAAATCTCCAAGGCCATGATGGACAGAGGCCACAACAAGGACTCAACACAGTGCTGCATGAAACTTACAGAGCTGAGACAAGCGTACCGGAAAGCCAAAGAATCAAATGTACGCTCACGTGGGGGAGGGAGAACTGACGACTGTAGCTATCCCACAGTTCCCCCACTCTCCGAAAACCATTTGAATTCTGGGCTGAGCTCCCAATGCCTGAAGGGTCAAAACATTGTCGTGGGTGGTTCAGGGTATATGTCTTCAGTCCCCCTTACTCCTCCATGAAAGCAAAAGGAAAAAAATTGTTTCTCGCCTCTTTTTTCACTGTCACCGTATGTCTACTGGATACTGCTGGCAGACGCGGTTCTGCAGCGCTACACAGCAGCATCCCCTTCCCTTCCCTTGCGGACAGCAGTCGGTGCAGTATGACTGGTATCCATCCTTGTCATCCTGTGAGTGTTCCTGGCTGGCCTCGGTGAGGTTGGTCAGGGGCACCTGGGCAAAAATGGGAATGACTCCAGGTCATTCTCTTCTTTAAGTTTTGTCTAATGGAGATTCAGTCCTGCCTGGAATATCATGTCAGCTGGAGGCTTCTGCCTCAGCCTGCTCTTCTAATCAGCTGCACCGTGCAGTCGCACCTACCCCTTGCTACCAGGGCTCACAATCAGATACTTAGAACTCTACATTTTGCTGCAAATAAAAAAATTAAGCTGCCATTTAGAACTGTTCCTCAACATACATATCCTGGGACATTTTGTATTTTACCAGTGTCAACCAAAGGCCAACACACAAATGGAGATTCAGTCATGCCTGTGCTTCTATCCTAGTGCTTGTCACAGATTCCCATTTCCAGCTCTAGGGTGAGCAAGTGCAGAATGGTGGTTCACTCTACTCTGCTGTAAGCCAACCACCCTCCCCTCCTACCCTTGATCTCTTCTTTCACAGGCAATAAAGTCAGTGTTGTTTCAAAATCATGCATTCTTTATTACTTCATCACACCAGTGGGGGGATAACTGCCACAGTAGCCCAGAAGGGGTGGGGAAGGAGGGAAGCAATGGGTGGGCTTGTTGGCAGGGGCGGCCCCTAGAATGGCATGCAGCTCATCATTTCTGTGGGTTGTCTGGTGCTCTGAACCAGAGTGGCCATTTTTCTCTCTGGTACTTTAGAAGGCTTGTCTGATATTCTAGGCAGAACTGACTCTCCATTAGACAAAACTGAAAGAAGAGAATGACTTGGGGAGTCATTCCCATTTTGGCGCCCCTGACTGACCTCACCAAGGCTGGCCAGGAGCACCCATGACAGTAGCAGACGGTACAGTAGCACTGGTAACCATCTTTGCTAACTTGCAAAGGCAAGGAGATGCTGCTGTGTAGCGCTGCACTATCGTGTCTGTCAGCAGCATCCAGTAGACATATGGTGACAGTTAAAAAAGGCTGAATGGGCTTCATGGTTGCTGTGCTATGGCGTCTGCCCAGGCAATCCAGGGAAAAGGGCACAAAATGATTGTCTGCCAGTGCGTTCATGGAGGGAGGATTAACTGATGACGTTTACCCATAACCACCCACAACAAATTTTTGGCCCCATCAGGCACTGGGATCTCAACCCAGAATTCCAATGGGTGGTGGAGACTGTGGGAACTATGGGATAGCTATGGGATAGCTACCCACAGTGCAATGCCCCGGAAGTCGATGTTAGCCTCGGTACATGGATGCACACCGCCGTATTAATGTGCTTTGTCTGGCTGCGTGCACTCGACTTTATTCAATATGTTTCCAAAAATCGATTTCTGTAAAACTGGAATAATATCGTAGCATACCCTTAGGAGGTAAAGATTTGTGCATCTGTTAATCAGCTGATACAACCACTGAGCTTCCCCTTTCTTTTGTTTTCTTTCTTGGCTGCCCTGAGGGAGGGGCGGAAAAGCCGAGGGCCCTGAGAAAAAAAATCTTCCCAAGTGAGGTTTTTTCTGGATTGGTGTAGCAGCTCGACACTCACTGGCACAGCGCCTCCTGCTGGTTGCCTCAGGAATTAACTCGATTCCAGCACAGAGCGCTTCTGCTGGCCGATGTCTCTCCTGCCTCAGGACCCCCGTTTCTCTCCCAGACCCCAGTGCCCTATACCTCAGGGTTCTGCCCCCAGCAGTACCCCCCACCCTCTTGGTCTCCCCTCCCAGGGCAACCCCCAACCGTCTATACCCACCTTCTCTCAGTGGCTACTGCCAGGCATCACCTAGCCCCTGCTTGCTGGGGCAGATTGCAGTCTGTAATGGCCACTCATCACTGAGGTTGGACCAGTTGCCTCTGCCTATCCCCAGGCTGCAGCACTGCAGCCCCACTACCTGCTTAGGCCTTAACCAGGCCTCAGCCTGGGAAGTTGCCAGGCTGGAGCTCCCCAGCTATTCTTGCCTTTCCCCAGCCCTGCTCTGCATCACGTACCCTCTGTTCCCAGGCAGCCAAGCCCTTCTCCCTTCAAGCCTGGAGAGTGAGTCCCTGCCTTCTGGCCCTGCAGCTCTATTATAGGGCCCAGCCTGGTCCTGATTGGCTGCCTCCCAGGCTTTTCTTCTTGGCTCTCAGCCCTCTCCAAGGGCTGCGCTTTAACCCTTTCAGGGCCGGAGTGGGGTGACCGCCCTGCTACAATTGGCAAAAGGCCACTTGTGTAGTGGCAGCATTACCAGCCTGGAGTGCCAGTATTAATTCTTGGAGTCCTTGAGGGACCTCACCTTCTGCACTCAAAGTGCCAGAGTGGGGAATCAGGCTTGGAAGCCCCCACTGTCTTTCCCTGGCAGTGGTTGTCTTGTGTACACAACAGGCTCTTTGCTGTGAGGAGCTGGGATTTGTAGTACCAGTCATGAGCATAAGACAGAGTTTCATAACCACAGTCTGTATTCATACCTCAGCTCGGCCATGGAGTTCAGACCACTACAAGCTTCCATACAAGACCAGGGGCGGCTCTAGGCACCAGCAAAACAAGCATGTGCTTGTGGCAGCCCACTTGCAGGGGCGGCAGAGATCCAGCATGGAAGCAGAGAACCAACAGGAGCTCTGGGAGCTGTAGTTCCTTGGTTAGTTTCCTGCCTATAGAGTCAGCTCTGGAGCAGGGGAGGAACTACATTTCCCAGCATTCCCTTGGCCACTACCAACAGGAAAGGAAGGGGGGGACCTTATGCTGCAGCCTGCTGTGTATGGAGAGCTGCACTCTGAAGGATGGGGATACCATAGTTTAACATTCAAAATATAGGACACTCCATGGGGAGGGAGGATAGCCCCCTCCTGCCACTATCCACTCCCTCCAACTGTCCCAACAGAAACCTCAACCCATCTAACCCCCCTGCTCCCTGATCACCCCCTCCTGGTACCCCTGCCCCTAATGCCCCCACAAGACCCCACACCGTATCTAAGCCTCCCTTCTCCCAACTGCCCCCCTCCTGAGACCCCCTCAACTTCCCCCTAGAACCCCACCCCCTACCTGTCCCCTGACAAACCCTTGAGACTCCCATGCCTATCCAACCACTGCCTGTACCCTGACTGCCCCCCAGAACTCCTGACCCATCTATTCCCCCCTTCTCCCTGCCCCTGACTGCCACCACAAACCTCCACCCTGTCCAACCCTCCCTGCTCCCTGTCCCTTGACTGCTCCCAAAACCTCCCACCCCTTCTCCAATCCCTCAGCCTCCTTTCCGTGCCACTTAGACCAGCGTGTCTGGCTCTGCATGCTGCTGTGCTCCCCCACGGAGCCACAGGCCCCCCCTAGCACCCACCTTCCAGATCTGAACACCTCAAAATTCGGGAGTGCTCAAGCTCAGTTTGGGCAGCTGTTACTTCATTTCTCCCAAATCAAATATACTGATCCACTGTAACTTGCTGTAGAAAAAGTAGGATAAAATTGAGCAAGAAATGCTTCCCAGTGGTTATTAGGACTGGAATTGCTATTTTCAACAGCCATTGCCTTTTTGTTTGTTTATTTGTTTACAAGGAAGACAGTGATATTGCATTGGCAAATTCCCCATAGAAAGTGGAACAAAAGAATAATAAAGGCACCTCAGCTTTTCCTCATTTATGGAGGACAGCCTTATAGTATGCATCCAGATATCCTCCAATTACACACGCTGAAAATTGTTCCACTTTACTGCTGTTCTGTAACCATATGGGAACCAATCCTGTCTGTGTTCTGTGCACATCCAAAATTCCTGCTGAATGACCCACCCTGTGAATGAGTTACCAGTGATGCAGGGCTGCGGCGGAAGGAGTGTGCAGGTGTGAGGGGGGAGCCCAGGGCTGGGGCAGCAGGGGGTGTGGGTGGGCGGGGAAAACCCAGGACTGGGGCAGCAAGGGAGTGTGGCAAGGAGCCAAGGGCTGGGACAGGGGGCAGCCAAAATTTTTTTTTGCTTAGGGTGGCAAAAAACCTAGAGCCGGCCCTGGACAAGACCTTACCTGGTATATGGTTTTGCACAATGACATTGTATGCAACCAGTTGATTCAATTGCCTATTTTGGGGGTTCAGACCTCCTGTCATCCTGTTAGGTGTCTGGACCCTCCAATCCCCTCCCCACCCCACTCTTACCATTAGACCCCACACCCCTTCCAGCTCTGGGGATCAATTACAGGAGGATTCCCAGCTCCTCCCCTGATCTAACCCAGTAAATCCCACTACCTTCTCACAGCATCTAATACAACTAGGGTTGCCAACCCTCCCGGTCTGGCCAGGAGTCTCCCAGAATTGGGCTGTATCTCCCCTAGGCGATAAAGCCAATCTGGGAGATTTTAGGCCACTAAAAGTCCGGTGGCATATAGGATCTAAGGCAGGCTCCCTGCCTGCCCTGGCTCCTTGTGGCTCTTTGAAGTGGCAGCATGTCTGGCTCCTAGGTGCAGGGGCGGCCAGGGCCAGGGGGGTCTCTGCACGCTGCCCCCACACCCCGCCCCAAGTGCCAACTCTTCAGCTCTCGTTGGCTGGAAACAGGGAACTTCAGCCAGTGGGAGATGTGGGGGCAGTGCCTGCAGGCATGAGCAGTGTGCAGAGCCCTCCTGGCCCCCTGCCCAGCAGCCACAAGGATGTGCTGTTTGCTCCCGGGAATCAGGCCAAGCCAGGGCAGTCAGGGAGCCTGCCTTAACTCCATTGCATTGCTGACCAGGAGCTGTCCAATGTAAGCACTGCCTGGAGACCTCACCCCGCAAGCCCTCCTTGCTCCAAGCCCCTGCCCCAGCCCCGAGCCCCCTCCTGCACTCCAACCCCTCATCCCTGTCCTCACCCCAGAGCCCGCAACCCCCGCCAGAGCTCACAACTCCGCTGCACCCCAACCTCCAGCCCTGTCCCAGAGCCCCCTCTCACACACCTAACCCCTCAACCTCACCCCCCAGACCAGAGCCCTCACCTCCCCTGCACCCCAACTGCCTGCCCTGGCCCAGAGCCCCCTCCCATACACCTAACCCTTCGACCCCACCCCCCAACCCCAAATCCAAACCCCAACGCCCTGCCCAAGGCCAGAGCCTCCTCCCACAGAACTAACCTCTCAACCTCAACCCTCAGACCAAAGCCCACACCTCCCCTGCACCCCAAACTCCTGCCCTGGCCCAGAGCCCCTTCCCACACACCTAACCTCTCAACCCCATCCCCCAACCCAGAGTCCACACCCCAATATGCTGCCCCAGCCCAGATCCCCTTCCCACACACCTAACCTCTCAACCCCATCCCCCAACCCAGAGTCCACACCCCAATATGCTGCCCCAGCCCAGATCCCCCTCCCACACATCTAACCCTTCGACCACACTCTCTAGCCCAGAGTCCACACCCTAACCCCCTGCCCCAGCCGAGAACCACCTCCCACACACCTAGCCTGCTCCCAAGCATAGTAGCCTGCTCCTGTCCCAGAGTCAGGGGCAGAAATGAAAAATCTGTACTTTCAGCCCTTTCTGCTCCAAGCCACTGACATCAGCTCCCCCACCGAACAGAGGCAGAACAGGGGAGTCCTGACTTCTGTTTCCAAGTCCCTCTCTCCCTGGCCAGTTCTCAGGCAGTTCCTGCTGAAAGCAGAAAAATCATAGCTCAGGGCCCGGCAGTTTCCTGCCCCCCAGTCTCATCAGGGCATCTTTCAACTCCTTGTTCCTCAGCGTGTAGATGAGGGGGTTGAGGAGCGGGATCACTGTGGTGTAGAATACAGCGACCACACCATCCAGTGGGTGCCAGGATCCTGGCTTCAGGTAGATGAAGAGCCCAGCCACATAGTAGGTCACCACCACGGTGACATGAGCCACGCAGGTGGCGAAGGCCCGGTGCCTGCCCTTGGCCGAGTGAATCCTCAGGATGGCAGAGAGGATGTAGACATAGGACATCAGGATCAGAAGGAAGCAGGTGAGGGCCAGGAAGCCAATGTCCACAAATGTCACCAGCTCGTTGAGCGCTGTGTCCCCTCAGGCCAGCTTCGGCACAGCTCGGATATACAGAGGATGTATATAGCACTCTGTTCTCTTGGCCATACGGCAGCTGGAAGGTCAGCATGGTCTGTGTGGTGGAGTGCAGGGAGCCCCCTAACCAGGTCACTACTGCCAGGCACAGGCAGGTTCTGTGGTTCATAATGATGCTGTAGTGCAGTGGCTTGCAGATGGCCAGGAAGCGGTCACAGGCCATAACCGTGTAGAGGAAGCACTCGGTGCAGCCAAGGAAGTGGAAGAAGAAGAGCTGTGCCACGCAGTCCTGGAAGGAGATGGCCACGCCACCCGGCAGGAAACCGGCCTCCATCTTGGGAACCACCACTGAGGAGACTGTCATGTCCAGGAAGGACAAGTAGCAGAGGAACCAGTACATAAGCTTGTGCAGCCGGCGCTCCCCGGCCACCGCTAGCCATATGAGCAGGTTCCCGCACAGCGTCAACAGGTAGATGATGAGGAAGAAGAGGAACAAGGGAATCCACAGCTCTGGGGGATATGGGAGCCCCACCAGGATGAAATGGGTCAGCTGAGATCGCTTCCCACACTCCATTCACTCGGTCTGTGTCCCTGAAGGTGAACCCGGGGTGTTAATGATTAATGAGCAGAGAAGCAATGGATGATCTTTGCTGGGGCATTTGGGACAAGATTCACTCCTGTGCCAGGGGAAGAATTGAATCCAGAAGCCTTGACTCTCCATCTCTCCATCTATGCTCTACCCCACTAGGCCCTGCTCAACTCCAAGAGCTGGGACCTTAACTCTGGAGTCCTGGCAACCAACTGCCCTTGCTCTAACCTTCTGGACCCCACTTACCTCCCAGAGGTGGAAATACAACCTAGGACACCTGACTCACATCCCCTCCCCACTCCTTACCTCTCACTCAACACCCAGAGCTGTGAAAATAATCCAGAAGCCCCAGTCCACCCCCAATCTTCCCCACTAGACTCCATTCCATTCCCAGGGATGGGGATACAACCCTACAATCCAAGAGTCCTGATCCGAGTGTCCCCTCCCCATCTTCTAACTCCCTGCAGCCCACACGTGACAAGAGGAAGTCCTTCTAAAACCCCCACCTCGGGACTTTGGTGTCTAGTCCTCATGCTGGGCCAACTGCACAGGTGTGGATTTCAACCAGGGTGCTCCGAACATCAGATGGTGATAAAACTTCCTACTTTTGGGTCAAACTCAACTTCTAAGTGACTTGGAATAGGAAAAAAAGCCCTCTCTGGAAAGTCAATACTGGAACTGCCCCCTGCAGAGGTTTTTGCACCTTCCCCTGATGTTGCCAGTTCAGGCCATCATCAAGGAGCAAGTGGCTGTTCTGTGGCATGAAGGACTCACTTGCCATGGGGAATGGGAATTTTCACCAGCTAGGGACCTGGCCCTGTAGTGAGGAAGAGCAGCAGAGAGAGACTGAAACAGGTGACAGAGCAGTCCTGCAGCTGCCCCTCTGGATACAGTTACCTGGAGTGTGTTGCAGCTGGGATGCATGATTCGGTCTTCAAGCAGGTCCTATTTGCTCTCTTCCATGCTCTGAGATCTCCTTTAAATCCCCCCCAATCAAACATTTCACACAGGAGGTGGCATTGGCTCTAGGGTGATGCTAGCCCCAAACAGGCAGGGACTCGGGGTAAATGTCCTTTATAGGAGATCATCCCGGACTTGCCGGCTGCAGACTCCATGAACTTGCCTTTCACGGTGGGAGACTGAGCTGGGTGGGTCCTGTTAAATTTTGCCCTCAGCTCTGTTGTGTCCCTTCTCTCTGCAGCTTCTTTTAATCTGGCGTCCCTCCTGCACTAGTCTCTGTGCTCTCTCCTCTTCCCCCTCGGGTACTTCTCTCCCACCAGTGCCACTTGTATTAAACTGTTGACATTTTCTGTATTTTCAAGCAAGGAATGAGGTCCCCCATGGGCAAACCCCAATGGGCATCATTAGAAATGGTGTTTGGGGCAAAAATGAAGGCAACAGAGCATTGACTTAGCTGTTAAAGGAGACCATGGATCTTAAAAGAATGGCCCAATGTGGGACATCAGGGACTGGGGTATGGGCTCAGTTGGGGGCACGCTCCCCTACCAGTCAGTGCTGTCTCCCGTGCTCCAGAATGGCACTAGGGGGTGCTTTGTTTTATGTAATGGGATGAGGGGGATCAGCAGGGGTTGCTCTCCCCTCCAAATCTGTTCTGAACCCAGGGTGGCATTAGGGGGAACCACCTTGGGTTTGGAACAGACTTGGAGGGAAAGGGGTTGGAACGGGGGCGGGGAAGGGGTAGGAAAAGGTGGGGTGGGACAGAGCCTCATGGAAGGAGTGGAGTGGGAGCGGGGCCGGGGCAGAGCCGGGGCTTTTGTATCTTTATATGTAAAGGTGTCAGTGATGCGGCCCTCAGGCCAATGGACTAGTCCTTGTGTGGTCCTCGTGGTGATTTGAGTTGGAGACCCCTGCCCTAGACTTTAGTAAGGCTTTTGATACAGTCTTGCATGACCTCTCATGAACAAACCAGGGAAATAAAACCTACATAGAGCTACTATAATGTAGGTGCATAACTAGTTGGACAACAATTCCCAGAGAGGAATTATCACTGGTTCACAGTAAGGTTGGAAGGGCATAATAAGTCAGTTCTGGGTTTGGTTCTGTTCAATAGCTTCATCAACTATTTAGATCGTGGCACAGAGAGTATACTTACAGGGTTTGTGGATGATACCAAGCTGGGAGGGGTTTGGAGGACAGGATTATAATTCAAAATGATCTGTACAAATTGGATAAATGGTCTGAAGTAAATAGCATGAAATTCAATAAGGACAAATGCAAATTACTCTATTTAGGATGGAACAATCAGTTACACACTTATAAAATGGGAAATGACTGCCTAGGAAGAACAGGAGTACTTGTGGCACCTTAGAGACTAAAAAATTATTTGAGCATAAGCTTTCGTGGGCTACAGCGCACTTCATCGGATGCGTAGAATGGAACATATAATAAGATTATATATATATACATACAGAGAAGATGCCATACCAGCTCTAAGAGGCTACTTAATTAAAATGACCTGTTATCAGCAGGAAAAAAACTTTTGTACTGATAATCAAAATGATCAATTACAGACTGTTGACAAGAGGTGTAAGGATAGTTATCCTATGGAAAAAGATTCAAGTAGTGTAATGAGAGTGAAATAACAGAACGCCACTACCCGTCACCTTCAGCCTCCAACTAAAACCTCTCCAGCGCATCATCAAAGATCTACAACCTATCCTGAAAGACGATCCCTCACTCTCACAGATCTTAGGAGACAGGCCAGTCCTCGCTTACAGACAGCCTCCCTACCTGAAGCAAATACTCACCAGCAACCACACACCTCACAACAAAAACACTAACTCAGGAACCTATCCTTGCAACAAAGCCCAATGCCAACTCTGTCCACATATCTATCCAAGTGACACCATCATGGACCTAATCACATCAGCCATGCCATTCACCTGCACATCTACTAATGTGATATATGCCATCATGTGCCAGCAATGCCCCTCTGCCATGTACATTGGCCAAACCGGACAGTCTCTATGTAAAAGAATATATGGACACAAACCTGACATCAGGAATCATAACACTCAAAAACCAACAGGAGAACACTTCAATCTCTCTGGCCACTCAGTAACAGACCTGAAGGTGACAATTTTTCAACAGAAAGACTTCAAAAACAGACTCCAAGGAGAAACTGCTGAGCTTGATTGATTTGCAAATTAGATACCATTAACTCTGGCTTGAATAGAGACTGGGAACAGCTGAGTCATTACACTACTTGAATCTATTTCCTTATGATAACTATCCTTAACCTCTTGTCAACTGTCTGGAGGGGGGGTGAAATGGGGCAGGAAGAAGCGGGGTCAGGGTGGAGCAGGGGAAGAGTCAGGGCAGGGTTAAGGCCTTGGGGGAAGGGGTGGAGTGGGAGTGGGAGTTGGGGCAGGGGTGGGGCCTAGGGCAGAGCCAGGGGTTGAGCACCCTCCGGCACTTTTGAAAGTCGGCACCAATGGGACTCCAGACAACCTGTGTCACTTGCACTCTGCTTGCTTTGGCTTCCCATCTGTAAAATGAGATTAGTGCCACTTCCTTTAGACTGTTTAGATCATGAGCACTTTAGGACAAGGACTGACTGCACAGTGCCTGCCACAGAGGAGGCAGATCCCCAACTGGTGTGAACCTGCCTCAGCTCCATGGAAGTCAATGGTTCAGATCTCCAACTGGTGTGAATTAAAGTCAGTGGGGATATGTCAGTTTATACCAGTCAGGGGCTGGTCATATGGCCATATCGATATGTAGTGAGATTTCTATAACTTTCTGGCCCAGTAGCATTAATTTCCTTGGTGCTCAGTTCATTGTGTGTCAATTTAACCAATTTTTCAGTTGTAGAGGTTCACGTTTCCATCTAGTGGGTGATGTTTTCCCCAGCGCAGGTCCATTGAAAACCCAATTTTCCATCAAAGAAAAGCTTCAAGGGATCATTTATTACTAGTCCATAATAATGATGGTAGTGACTGGCTTTTATATAACTCAAGATGTTCTCATCTGTACCTCTGTCAGATCCTTTTTTGAAATCTAAAAAGCTCTTGGCCTCAGTATCTTGTGGCCTTGAGTTTGTCAGACTAAATGTGCAGTTTAGGGCTTAAGTGGTAAGTAACCGGTGAGCAGACCATCTGCACCCCCTGGTGAACTTCCTATCACGTTTGTACTTTAGGGTAGGAATTTCAAAGGCACCTCCCAGGAGATAAATGTCTAATTGCCCTAGACTTTTGTCTTCCTTTTGGAAATTCCAGCCTTAAAATCCAACTATTTTCATTTCATATTTTTACTGTTCTCTTAAATTTCACTTGTTCTCTGCCAGTCTTATAAATGGGCCCAGTCCTCTCTAGACACTGAGTTCCAGATTTATTCTTCATTGGAACACCTAGAAAAAGCACACAAAGCTTAGAGGCAGCGAAGAGTCCTGTGGCACCTTATAGACTAACAGACGTATTGGAGCATGAGCTTTCGTGGGTGAACACCTTCTTCGTCAGATAGAAAACTTAGAGACAAGTTCCAATCAAACAACAGCTGAGGGTAGGAAACAAGAAAAACAAAGTTTTATTCACAGTTTTAATTCCCACTCCGTAGTACTCAAACTTCAAGCACAACCACATGCAGAAGACACACTACATAAGCAGCACAAATCCCAAACACATTGTGTGTAATGAGTGTAGAGTTCTCACATTACTTAAATCTTCTATTAGCATTTTCATTCCTTTTTTTTACTTATTTCTCTTTCTAGCTCTACCTAAGTAGAGGGTGAATTTTTAAAAAACATCTAATTGTCTTAGGAGAGTAGGTCCCATTTTCAAAAGCCATTAAGCTGCCCAGTTCTCACTGAAATTCCATGGGACAAAGGCCAGATTTTCACAGGTATATCACCATCTACAGGTGCAGATAGGCATATAGTGGGATTTTCAAATGGCCTTGGAGTTTAGGTCCAGATTATTGTCACAGTTTAGAGCAACTACACTGGTATTTCTCTGTAGTGGTCCAGCAGAGGCACATCTCTAAGCAGGCTTTCAGCTCCCTACCTTCCTTGGGAGGAGACCCATGTCTCTTTCCCTCCTGACTGGGGCATTTCCAGGCTTAACAGTTCCCTTCACTGCATTATTCCCTAAAAAGCCATCCTGCCTAAGCAGCCCTGCTTTGCTGCTCCCCTCTGGGTGGTGGTAATAGTTCTTATCACACAGTTCTTCCTAAGCAAGCGTATTTTATTCTTAAGGTAAAAGCAACACAGAGATATCACTAAAAACTATAAAAGAACCTACATGCATAGTAATAAGCTTAGCAGAGATCAGCCCAACTCCAACATGGGCTCTGTCGGGGGATTAGTCCATCAAACTGCACAGCCGGGTCTCTTCCGTGGTTACCAGCTCATAACAGCCTCAGCTCAGAACTAGCTCCAGCACAGCAAGTTTAGTCCATTCTTTATGCAGGATGGGGGTTTTGATCTGGAGTTTCCAGGAGCAGGTAATCCATAGAGAATTTTTTTTTTCTTCATGCAACATAGCTTTGAAAGACCTCCAAAGTACCCCCAGGGCCCCTTCACATGTGCTGTCCCAAACAGTTCTTGAAGTTCCTCACATTTCCCCAAGATTCCATTCATCAGTCTCCTAGAAAAGTTACATTCAGTCCACAAGAACACATGCACAATTGTATTTGTAATACAACAGACCCCAAGGGATTAAACTTAACTCAATAAGGTTTATCCAGGAAATTGCCGTATCTGTCACACCTTTAAGAATCTGGTGCTGGACATCTAACTCTCATTGATTTCTATGAGCAAATCTTTTGAAAATCCCACTAGGTGCCTATCTTTAAAAATCTGCCATAAGGTCTAGCTTTATGAAAGAGTTTAGTAAATTCCACTAGGCACATAGAGCTTTTAAATAGGTTAGGTGTTTAACTTCTATGGAAAGTAACTGGTTGTCTGGTGCCTGACTGACTCAAGGTGTTCTTAGGAACCTTATTAGGTGACTAAAAAATGCCTTTGAAAATCTGGTCCTCAGACACATACTTCCCACAGCTTTTCAGAGAGAATAAGACTCCTAAATGCCTCCATCACTTTTGAAACTGGGAGTTAGTCTCCTAAATCGCTTAGGTGGTTTTGCAAATTTTACCACAAATACATTGATCTTTAGGGCATGGTGAAAAATCCAATGGTTCTCCCAGGAATTTTAGGTAGCTACCTAGGGCAGGTGCTCCGTGAGCTGTGGCTCATACCAGAAGATGAAGGGAATTGTTTTCCTTCCCTTTTGCATTTGCAGAAGATGCTGCACTTGCTTCTGAAGATCTGTGTAACAAAGCTGAGATTTACATCGTCTTCTACAAAATTTGGCACTCCAGTTCCTTTTAATTTTGATGTAGACTGAGTATGCTGGTCCCTTAGACAGCTTTGAAAATGTCAGCCTTACAGTGTGTTAAAAAGCAGGAAGGGATTTTTAGGAGCATTTCTATGATTTGTAGAACTCCAGATAGATAGATGGGGCTGTGTGGGGATGGGGAGAGACACAGAGGTTCACAAAAGCCATGGAGCAAGCATGCAGATGTATTTGTAGATGTATTTCCATTCAGACTCACGAGTGATTCCCACAGCTGCTACACATCAACATGCAGGCATTTGACCCCCTCTCAGTTTTTTCAGAGCTGCCTTCACCTCCTTGTTCCTCAGCGTATAGATAGCCGGGTTCAGCATGGGCGTGACCACATCGCCGACGATCTGCACAGCAGTCATCAGCACTTTGCTTAGGTGGGGCTGAGTGTAGACCAGGGCACAGGGACCAAAGAACAGCATCACCACCACTAGATGAGAGGTGCAAGTGGAGGCTGCTTTGTGCCACCCTTAGGCCGAATTCATATTCAAGACAGAATAGATGATCCTGATGTAGAATGTGAGAATGAGGAGGAAGCAAGTTATGGGTACCAGACCAGTGCTTGTCAAGGTCACGGTCTCAATGATGTACGTGTCTGCACAGGCCAGCTTGACCACCGGGAAGATGGCACAGAAGAAAAAGTCCACCACATTGGATCCACAGTAGGGCAGCGTAAAGCTCAGGCTGGTGAGAATGGTGGCATGGAAGGAGCTGGTGATCCAGGTGTCAGCGGCCAAAAGAGTGCAAATCTTCTGGTTCATGATGAGCCGGTAGCGCAGTGGGTGGCAGATGGCCACGTACCGGTCATAGGCCATGATGGTGTAGAGCAGGCACTCGGTGCTGCCCAGGAAGTGGTAGAAGAAGACCTGGGATATGCACCCACCTAGTGAGATGACCCTACTCTGAAACCAAAGGTTGGTCAGCATTTTGGGAGTACTGATGGAGAAAAATCCAATGTCCAGCAGGGAGAGATTGCAGAGGAAGAAATACATGGGGTTGTGCAAGCGGGGGTCAGCGAGGATGGCTGAGAAGATGAGCAGGTTGGCCAGCAGTGTGCAGAGGTAGAAGGCTAAGAAGGTGATGAAGAGGATGGTCTGGAGGCTGTTGGCATCAGGGATCCCTGAGAGGATGAAATGAGTCACCACAGTGTGGTTGACCAGCCTCATGTGGGACTCATTCCTGGGTAGGGGAGAGAAATAATGTCAGTGAGTTACTGAAACAAAAAGACCTATTGTCACATAGCTGCAATGGTCACTCTTCCTTCCACTGCCCCCATTATTCACTGCCATTGAGAGCGGTGTATATTTCTGTCACTGGATTGCCAGTTGGGGTCATGGCCTCACTGGTCTGGCGCTGATCATAGAGAGAGAAAATGTCTGCCCTGACGATCTTACTGTCCAGAGACAAAGAGACAATGGGGACGTCTATTCTATTCTATTCATGTTGTTCTCTTCTCTCCTCACCTACTCCAATTTCTTCACTTCTATTCTATCTAGGCCCTTACCCCCCCTCTCACCACAGTACCTCAGAGCCTTGCGTTTGTGGCTAGCGTTTCTCACTAGTAGTTTTTTCTCTCTCAGCTCTGAATGACCTCAGCTTTGTTAGAGCTGTGAGTTGTTTGGGGCTATTTATCAGACTAGAGAGAGAAGGAAATGGAAAGAAGGAGAAGGGGAAGAACCACAGCCAGAGGTGGTGGAGCTACGGGTGCTGGCAATTCGGCAGCACCCCCTGGCTTGATGTGGTTTTTATCATATCCAGGGTTCACAGTTTGGTTCAATGGCACTCAGCACCCTCACTACACAAATTGTTCCAGGGCCCCTAGACACAGCTTGTCATCACTGTGCAGTGAACAGCAGGCTGGGCTCTCTAGATGGGACAGGGGCTTTTAAAAGATCAGATTTGAAGGACAACAACGAAGTGTCTATTTGCATTTTTCCAGGGAGTTTCCCAGGCAGGACAGTCATGGGAAGCAGAGATACTGGACGGTTCAGGTTATGACAGTTGGAGAAAGGAAGATAAATGATACAGAGACAGGCAGGAAGGTACTGCACAGGTTTGGATCGCTGGACGGCTGGATCGATTTCTCTCTAAAGAAAATATTTGGCTGACACCTTCATCGGCATGAGGTAGAGACAGGCAGAGAAGAACTTTACCAAAGCAGGGGCCTTACACTGGCTGCACTGGGAGAGGCCGCTCCAGCTGATGGGGATTCTCCCTTTCTGTCTCCTGGTCGTGACTCCTCTCTAGAACCATCCAGCTTTCTTATCCCAAACGGCCCATCGCCCAGGAGAGGTGCACAGCCTGGGTGCTTGGTATCCAACCAGGAGACCTAATCTGCACCATATCACCCCACGCTGCTGCAGACCCCACAGCTTTCTCACAGCTTCCAGCCTCCTTACAGCTCTCCCTGGTCTTTAAATCTCCTTTAGGCCCTTCAGGACCAGGACCCTAAATCTCCGTAAGGCTCCTGGTCTGAGACCTTGGTTGAGTCTCCAATTAACGGAGATTGGGCATCATTTCAGCTAATGCTCATGGCCCTCTGGGACTGGCCCTCAGGCAGCCTCAATAAGAGTAGTGCCATAGAACTGAATTGGCCAGATCCCCACCTACACCAAGGTCCAGATTCAAGTCTTGCTCCCCTTGACCTGACTCCTGAGCAATTCCATTGGATTCCCTGGGGCTCCTTCCCCTCCCAGCCTGGCACCTAGTGTAAATCAGGAGTAACACTACTGGAATCATGGGAGCAGTGTATATTTCCAGCAGCTGAGAATCTGGCCCAGCCATTGGAGGGGGGATGGGATGGGACATTCATGCTTGTCGAGTCTCTCCGGTTCTGTGACACAAGCCAACAAATTCCCCCCAGTGATGTGAAATAGGAGTAAACTGGGTCGGAGGTTCAGCTAGGGGGCTCTGCATCCAGCACAGCTTTCTCCTGGGGTTGTATGTCCTGCTGTTCTCCTGCCCCCATCTCTGTGTCTCTGTGCACATAGGGATGTATTCATGCAGTGGTGTGGTTATGTGTGAGGGTGAAATTCACCCCTGTATAGATGGAGGACAGCCTACGTCCCTGCGCACGACTTCACATCATGTTTTGCAAGATACCAGAGACTCCAAGAAGAGCATTGAGTCGTTTGGGGCAGTATAATAGCTCCCAGCAACTCCAGCTCGATCCTGGCACTGTTGTCCTGGATGCCGCTCAGACACAGGGTGAGACAGATCCTGCCTGTCAGAGCTCACTAGCTAACCAAACACAGTGAGAATTATCAGCTGCATGTTACAAGGGGAAACTGAGGCACAGAGATTTTCAGGGTGGGATTTTCAAAGGAGCCAGTCTCCCACAACACATTCCAGTTCACTGGGCATTGGACTCCCAATTCCTACTGTCTGGATGAAACTCTCAATCGGATTGAATTGTCTAAGGTGAGAAAGGGAGGTTGTGGAAGAGCTGGGAATCTGGTCCAGAGTTCCTGGGTTCCAGCCTGAGCACTGGCTGTAACAACCTTCTTTTTTCATGGGGATGACCCTCGCTCTGCGTCTCTCTAAGCCTCAGGCCTGTTCTCTTACCCTCCCCTCTGTGCAGTCAGGTTTCAGGAGTCAGGGCCTTTAGAGCATTAGGGCTGATTTCACTGAATCAAAGCTGCTTCTTTACTAGCCAAGAAATTGGAATAATAGACCTGCGCCTGGTCTCGGACCTCTACTGTGCATCTGCACTAAGGGGTCAGGAGTGGTTATCTAAATAGGTGTGAAGTACTTTAATGTGGAGATATTCACAGACCTGACACAGAAAGGGATGTGAGAGACACAGGGCTAGATTAGGAGGGGTTCCAGCAATGATCTCATTGTCCTAGCACCGTAGTTATAATAAGGTCCCGTGTGATTCCTGTAATCTCTTTCACTTCCTGCTCTTTCTCTGGGGGGCATCTTCCTTGGGAGACAGAATGCAGGGGCAGAAGCAGACATGATAATTAATCTCTGTAGATGTGTTATCCCCAACCCAGGCATAACATCCCATGGGGCTCAATGGCCGTTGAGGTTAATTAAAATGTTGACATTTCTAACGAGTTCCCAGGCTGAGCCCTCTCACTGCTCTGAAGACCAGGCTCAGAGGTTACACTTGGCCTTCATGAGCTGAGTTCCGTATGTTGTTGCCATGAACACCAGAACCAGAACTGCCTTTGAGTATTTTAGTTTGTATTATCACTATTTTTATCATTGGTATTATGGTACGATCTACAGTCTGGACCTGAGACGTAGGCTGCTTTGTGCCACAACCTGAAGACACATGTCTGAATGTGATACACCTTTAATAGCTGAGAGTGACAAAGGATTTAATTAGCTACATATAAGATATGGGGAAACTGAGTCACAAAGCAATTTAGTGAGTTACTGAAGGGCAAACAGAAACTCTTCTACAGAGACTGTACTGGGACCGAGACCTCCTGTGTCCCAGGTCTTTGTTTTACCCACAAGATAATGGTTTGCCAATAATTCCCATGGGCTCTCTTCCTTCCACCCCTTAAATTGACTTTTTACTTTGCTATCTGGTCACACTAGTTGAGTTGATACAGTTCTCAGTTACAAAATACTATAGCCATCTTCTCGCCCTCCTTCTCCCTTTATGGCTGCCCCGTGCCCATAGCTTGAAGGTAAAGAGAACTTTCCCACTGTCCAACATCAGCTACAGCAGTTTTTAAAATCAATGTGCACAATTTCTGCACTGAACTTGCATTCCAGGTTTTCATTTCTCAGGCAGGATAGTCTGGATTTGTGGCTGTGTGGAGACTGGTTCCCTGGAGAAACAACAGAGAAATTTCAGGACAAACCCTCAAAATGCAAAGGGGGCACTGCAGTTCAGGGAGTGGGGAGGGCAACTCAGCAGGGGGCGTTCTTCCGCCCAAGTCAGGGATTTTTCTCGTGCCGCAGTGTTGGACTCGCATGTGCTGCTCTGCAGATAGATGTGCCAGGGACCAGGCTCGTGGCATCTCGCTCAGATTCCTTTCACTTCTTCTCTTGTATTATTTGTTCATTTCAAGGCACAAGGTTAAACCCACATCCCAGCAGTCAGGGAGAATTCTCAACAACCCACTAAAGTTTCTGTTGTGTGGAAGGCCTGAGGCCCTGTTGCAGTAGGGGCTGCACCCACACAAGGCCAGAGACAGCCCCTGTCCCAAAGAGCTTACAAGAGAAATGGGTGGGAGAAAAGGATATTTTTTCCACCGTGTCTCAGGTGGGGAAGTGAACCCCAAGGAGATGATATCATTCACCTAAGTTCCCGCCTCTCCCTCATTAACCCTGGCGTGAATGTATTACCTCCTCCCTCACCCCAGCCCTGGGTAACTTTATTGACCGCAAGCATTACCTGAACCCTAACATCACCCAACTGCCCTGCCTCAATCCGAGCAGAATTCCTTTCACTTTTTCCCCAGAGCTAACCCTAGGATAACACCAGTGCCCATCTCCTTCACCCTGGGAAAACTCCCCTGACATCCATCCCAACCTTGACCCTGGAATAACTGCACCAACCTCCACCCCAGTCTGGATCTGGATCCGGAGTGATGGAAGCTCCTTAAAAGTGAGAAGCCCCTGGCACCTGAATAGTGGGCCAGCCACCTGTGCTGCCCATGCCCCTGAGACCCCGCCTTCGTATCACTTCTTCCCCCATGCCCTGCTCCACACTCTCTCCTCTCTGCTCCCTCCCTATATTGCTCGGGGTGCATTAAGGAGGAATATTGAGTCTGAGCAGAGAGTTGATTTTACCTCTCTGTTTGGCACTGGTACGATCGCTGCTGGTAGAGTGTACCATTCTGGTGTTCACAATTCCAGAAGGGGGATGATAAATTGGAGAGGGTTCAGAAAAGAGCCATGAGAATAATTGAAGGAGTAGAAAATTTGCCTTGTAAGGATAGATTTAAAGAATTTGAGCTATGCAGATGTGTGTAATAAGGCTGAGATGTTCAAAGTCCTCTACAAGGTTCAGATCTCCAAGGCCGGCTAATTTCAATGCAGATGGAGTGTGCATCTCCCTCAGGCTGCTTTGAACATGTCAGCCTTACAGTGTGTCAAAGACAGCTGGGGATCTTTAGGAGCATTTCCATGACTTGTGGAGCTCCAGATAGATTGATAGGGCTGTGTGAGGATGTGGGGGAGAGAAAGACGTTCACAAAAGCCCTGGAGCAGCCATGCAGATGTATATGTGGAGGTATTTCCACACAGAGCCACTTGTTATTCCTGCAGCTGCTGCACATCAATGTTCAGGATTTTGACCCCCTCTCAGTTTTCTCAGAGCCGCTTTCACCTCTTTGTTCCTCAGTGTGTAGATGGCCGGATTCAGCATGGGCGTGACCACGTTGCCGAAGATCTGCACAGCAGTCACCAGCACTTTGCTCAGGTGGGGCTGCGTGTAGATCAGGGCGCATTGTCCGAAGAACAGCATCACCACTGTGAGATGCGAGGCGCAAGTGGAGGCCGCTTTGCGCCGCCCTTCGGACGAGTTCATCTTCAGGACGGAGAACATGATTCGGATGTAGGAAGCGAGGATGAGGTGGAAGCAGGTTATGGGCACCACCCCAGTGTTGGTCAAAGTCACGGTCTCAATAACGTATGTGTCTGCACAGGCCAGTTTGACCACCGGGAAGATGTCACAGAAGAAATAGTCCACCACATTGGACCCACAGTAGGGCAGCGTGAAGGTCAGGCTGGTGAGGATAGTGGAGTGGAAAAAGCTGGTGATCCAGGTGCCAGCAGCCAATAGGGCACACATCTTCCGGTTCATAATGAGCCGGTAGCGCAGTGGGTGGCAGATGGCCACATACCGGTCGTAGGCCATGACGGTGTAGAGCAGGCACTCAGTGCTGCCCAGGAAGTGGTAGAAGAAGACCTGGGACATGCACCCACCTAGCGAAATGACCCTACTCTGAAACCAAAGGTTGGTCAGCATTTTGGGAGTACTGATGGAGGAATAACCAATGTCCAGCACGGAGAGATTGCAGAGGAAGAAATACATGGGGGTGTGCAAGCGGGGGTCAGTGAGGATGGCTGAGAAGATGAGCAGGTTGGCCAGCAGTGTGCAGAGGTAGAAGGCTAAGAAGGTGATGAAAAGGATGGTCTGGAGGCCGTTGGCATCAGGGATCCCTAAGAGGATGAAATGAGTCACCACAGTGTGGTTGACCAGCCCCATGTGGGACTCATTCCTGGGTAGGGGAGAGAAATAATGTCAGTGAGTTACTGAAAGAACAAGATCTATTGTCATATAGCTGCAATGATCCACTGCCCCCATCATTCACTGCCATTGGGAGTGGTGTGTATTTCTGTCACTGGATTGCCAGCTGGGGTCATGGGCTCATTGGGCAGGCGCTGATCATAGAGAGAGATAATATCTGCCTTTAAGATCTTACTGTCCAGAGACAAAGAGACAATGGGGACATCTATTCTATTCTATTCTATTCTATTCTATTCTATTCTATTCTCTTGATGTTCTTCTCTTCTCTCCTCACCTACTCCAATTTCTTCAGTTCTATTCTATGTAGGCCTTTACCCCCCATTCTCACCACAGTACCTCAAAGCCTTGCATTTGTGGCTAGCTTTCCTCACTAGTAGGCTGCTTCGTGCCACACCCCGCAGAGTCACACAGTAAGAGACAGTCCCTGTCTGAATGTGATACACCTTTAATAGCTGAGAGTGACAAAGGATTAATTAGCCACGTATAACAGATGGGGAAACTGAGTCACAGAGCAATTTAGCGAGTTACTAAAGGGGAATCAGGGACTCTTCTACAGAGACTGTACTGGAACCCAGATCTCCCGTGTCCCAGGCCTTTGTCTTACCCACAAGATAATGGTTTACAAATAATTCCCGTGGACTCTCTTCCTTCTGCACAACCCACCCCCAAACTGATTTTTCACCTTGCTCTCCGGTCACCCTAGTTGAGTTGATACAGTTCTCAGTTAAATAACCCTATAGCCATCTGCTCACCCTCCTTCTCCATTTATGGCTGCCCTGAGCCCATGGCTTGGAAGTAAAGAGAGCTTTCCCACTGCCCATCAGCAGCTACTGCGTTTTTTTAAATCAATGTGCACAATTTCTGCACTGAACTTCCATTCCAGGTTTTCATTTCTCAAGCTGCATAGTCTGGATTTGTGGCTCTGTGGAGACTTGTTCCCTTGAGAAACAAGAAAGAAATTTTCAGACAAGCCCCCACAGTGCAAAGGGGGCACTGCAGGTCAGGGAGCGGTGAGGGCAACTCAGTAGGGGGCACCCTTCCCTCCGAGTCAGGGCTGCTTCTCCTGCCGCAGTGTTGGTTTCGCATGTGCTACTCTGCATATAGATGTGCCAGGGGCCAGGCTCATGGCATCTCCCCCAGATTCCTTTCACTTCTTTTCTTGTATTATTTGTTCATTTCAAGGCACAAGGTTAAACCCACATCCCAGCAGTCAGAGAGAATTCTGAATAACCTACTAATCTTTCTGTTGTGTGGAAGGCCCGAGGCCCTGTTGCAGTAGGGGCTGCACCCACACAAGGCCAGAGAGAGTCCCTGTCCCAAAGGGCTTATAAGAGAAATGGGTGGGAGAAAAGGATATTTTTTCCACCGTGTCTCAGGTGGGGAAGTGAACCCCAAGGAGATGATGTCATTCACCTAAGTTCCTGCCTCACCCTCATTAGCCTTGGCATGAATGTATTCACTTCCTGCCTCACCTCAACATTGGGTAACTTTATTGACCGCATGCATCAACTGAACCCTAGCGGCACTCAACTGTCCTACCTCAATCCGAGCAGAATTTCTTTGACCTTTTCCCTAACACTAACCCTAGGATAACACCAGCATCCTCCTCTCTCACCCTGGGAAAACTCCACTGACGTCCATCCCAACCCTACCCCTGAAATAACTCCACCAACCTCCTTTCCAGTCAAGATCTGCATCCAGAGTGACAGAAGCTCTCTAAAAGTGAGGATCCACTGGCACCTGAACCTTTGCGCCACCCTTCGGCCGAATTCATATTCAAGACAGAATAGATGATCCTGACGTAGGACGTGAGAATGAGGAGGAAGAAAGTTAAGGGCACCAGACAAATGTTTGTCAAGATCACAGTCTTGATGATGTACGTGTCTGCACAGGCCAGCTTGACCACTGGGAAGATGTCACAGAAGAAATAGTCCACCGCACTGCACCCACAGTAGGGCAGCGTGAAGGTCAGGCTGGTGAGGATGGTGGCATGGAAGGAACTGGTGATCCAGGTGCCAGAGACTAGGACAGCGCACACCCTCCGGTTCATGATGAGCCATTAGCGCAGCGGATGGCAGATGGCCATGTACCGGTCGTAGGCCATGATGGTGTAGAACAGGGACTCGGTGCTGCCCAGGAAGTGGTAGAAGAAGATCTGGGACATGCACCCACCTAGCGAGATGACCCTACTCTGAAACCAAAGGTTGGTCAGCATTTTGGGAGTACTGATGGAGGAAAAACCAATTACCAGCACGGAGAGATTGCAGAGGAAGAAATATAGGGGAGTGTGCAAGCGGGGGTCAACGAGGATGGCTGAGAAGATGAGCAGGTTGCCCAGCAGTGTGCAGAGGTAGAAAGCTAAGAAGGTGATGAAGAGAATGGTCTGGAGGCCGTTGGCATCGGGGATTCCTAAGAGGATGAAAAGAGTCACCACAGTGTGGTTGACCAGCCCCATGTGGGACTCATTCCTGGGTAGGGGAGAGAAATAATGCCAGTGAGTTACTGAAACAAAAAGACCTATTGGCAGATGGCCAATAGGTTAATGGGGACATCTATTCTATTCTATTCTATTCTATTCTATTCTATTCTATTCATGTTATTCTCTTCTGTCCTCACCTACCCCAATTTGTTCACTTCTATTCTATCTAGGCCCTTACCCCCCATTCTCACCACAGTACCTCAGAGCCTTGCGTTTATGGTTAACGTTTCTCAGCAGTGCTTTGTTCTCTTTCTCTCTCTGTCCCTCCCTGCAGAGGAATGGCCGTGTGTGCAGTACAGCACTGTGTTTTCATTTGTTGTTATAAATGCATGAGCTGGGACGTGTTTGCATTAAGAAAGAGGGGGAGGATGGATCATATAAACCAATGATTGTGTTGGTGAATGACCTCAGCTTTGTTAGTGCTGTGAGTTGTTTGGGGCTATTTATCGGGGTCCCAGAGAGAAGGAAAAGGAAAGAAGGAAAACGGGAAAAGCCACAGCCAGAAGTGGTGGAACTAGAGGTGCTGGGGGTTCGGCAGCACCCACTGGCTTGATGTGGTTTCCATCATATCCAGGGTTCACAGTTTGGTTCAATGGCACTCAGCACCCTCACTACACAAATTGTTCCAAGGCCCCTAGACACAGCTTGTCATCGCTCTGCTGTGAAAAGCAGGCTGGGCTCTCTAGATGGGACAGTGGCTTTTTAAGGTGAGATTTGAAGGACAATGACAAAGTGTCTGTTTGCATTTTGCCAGAGAGTTTCCCAGGCAGGAGAGCCATGGGAAGGGGAGATGCTGGTGGGTTCAGGTTAAGACAGATGGAGAGAGGAAGATAAATGATACAGAGACAGGCAGGCAGGTACTGTACAGGGGTGGATGGCTGGACGGCTGGATCGATTTCTCTCTAAAGAAAATATTGGCTGACACCTTCCTTGTCGCAAGGCAGATTGACAGGTTCAGAGACAGACACAGACTGTGGGACTGAGAGAGAAGAACATTACCAAAGCAGGGGTCTTACACTGGCTGCATTGGGAGAGGCCACTCCAGCTGGTGAGAATTCTCCCTTTCTGTCCCCCGGTCGTGATCCTCTCTAGCACCATCCAGCTTTCTTATCCCAAACGGCCCATCGCCCAGGAGAGGTGCACAGCCTGGGTGCTTGGTATCCAACCGGGAGACCTAATCTGCAGCATATCACCCCACGCTGCTGCAGACCTCACAGCTTTCTCACAGCTTACAGCCTCCTTACAGCTCTCCCTGGTCTTTATATCTCCTTCGGGCCCCTCAGGACCAGGACCCTAAATCCCCGTGAGGCTCCTGGTCTGAGATCTTGGTTGAGTCTCCAATTAACGGAGATTGGGCATCATTTCAGCTAACGCTCATGGCCTTCTGGGACTGGCCCTCAGGCGGCCTCAATAAGAGTAGTGCCATGGAACGGAATTGGCCAGACCCCCGCCAAAAATGGGAATGACTCCAGGTCATTCTCTTCTTAAGTTTTGTCTAATGGGGATTCAGTCCTGCCTGGAATATCACGTCAGCTGGAGGCTTCTGCCTCAGCCTGCTCTCCTAGTCAGCAGCACCGTGCAGTCGCACCTACCCCTTGCTACCATGGTTCACAATCAGATACTTAGACCTCTACATTTTGCTGCAAATAAAAAAATTAAGCTGCCGTTTAGAACTGTTCCCCAACATACATATCCTGGGATATTTTGTATTTTACCAGTGTCAACCAAAGGCCCACACACAAATGGAGATTCAGTCATGCCTGTGCTGCTATCCTAGTGCTTATCACTGTCAAGGTTTTTTCCCCCCCACTTTGAACTTTAGAGTACAAATGTGGGGACCTGCATGAACACTTTTAAGCTTAATTACTAGCTTAGATTTGGTAACACTGCCACCACCCAGAAATTTCAGTGTCTGGGGCACTACCTGTCCCCACAAAACTTTCCCCTCCCTGGGCTGCCTTCAGGGACTTCACCAATTCCCTGGTGAACACAGATCCAAACCCCTTAGATCTTAAAACAAGGAGAAATTAACCATTCCCCCTCCTTTCCCCCCACCAATTCCTGGGGAGTCCAGACCAAATCCCCTTGGATCTTAAAACAAGGAAAAATCAATCAGGTTCTTAAAAAGAAAGTTTTTAATTAAAGAAAGAAAAGGTAAAAATTATCTCTGTAAGATCAGGATGGAAAATGCTTTACAGGGTCATCACATTTCTATAGACCAGCGGAAACCCCCTCTAGCCTTACATAGAAAGTTACAGCAAACAGAGGTAAAAATCCTTCCAGCAAAAAGAAACATTTACAAGTTGAGAAAACAAACATAAGACTAACACGCCTTGCCTGGCTGATTACTTACAAGTTTGAAACATGAAAGACTGATTCAGAAAGATTTTGAGAGCCTGGATGTACGTCTGGTCCCTCTTAGCCCCAAGAGTGAACAACGAACAAAACAAAAAGCACAAACAATGACTTCCCTCCACCAGGATTTGAAAGTATCTTATCCCCCTATTGGTCCTCTGGTCAGGTGTCAGCCAGGTTTACTGAGCTTCTTAACCCTTTACAGGTAAAACAGACATTAACCCTTAACTATCTGTTTATGACAATCACAGATTCCCATTTTCAGCTATAGGCTGAGCAAGTGCAGAATGGTGGTTCACTCTACTTCACTGTAAGCCAACCGCCCTCCCCTCCTACCCTAGATCTCTGCTTTCAGAGGCAATAAAGTCAGTGTTGTTCCAAAATCATGCATTCTTTATTACTTCATCACACCAATGGGGGGAAAACTGCCACAGTAGCCCAGAAGGGGTGGGGGAGGAGGGAAGCAATGGGTGGGCTCTTTGCAGGGGCACCCCCTAGAATGGCATGCAGCTCATCATTTCTGTGGGATGTCTGGGGCTCTGACTGAGAGTGGCCGTTTGTCTCCCTGGTTCTTTAGAAGGCTTGCCTGATATTCTATGCAGAACTGACTCTCCATCAGAGAAAACTTAAAGAAGAGAACGACCTGGGGAGTCATTCCCATTTTGGCGCCCCCGACTGACCTCACCGAGGCCGGCCAGGAGCACCCATGACAGCAGCAGACAGTACAGTATGACTGGTAACCATCTTTGTCAACTTGCAAAGCAGCCAACGGTACACTAGGGCTGGTAACCATCTTTGCTAACTTGCAAAGGCAAGGAGATGCTGCTGCGTAGCACTGCACTACCGTGTCTGTCAGCAGCATCCAGTAGACATATGATGACAGTGAAAAAAGGCTGAATGGACTCCATGGTTGCCTTGCTATGGCGTCTGCCCGGGCAATCCACGGAAAAGGGCGCAAAATGATTGTCTGCCGTTGCATTCATGGAGGACGGATTGACTGATGACGTTTACCCATAACCACCCACGACAAATTTTTGGCCCCATCATGCATTGAGATCTCAACCCAGAATTCCAATGGGCGGTGGAGACTGTGGGAACTATGGGATAGCTATGGGATAGCTACCCACAGTGCAATGCTCTGGAAGTCGACGCTAGCCTCGGTACATGGATGCACACCGCCGAATTAATGTGCTTATTGTGGGCGCGTGCAATCGACTTTATAAAATCTGTTTCCAAAAATCGTTTTCTGTAAAATCAGAATAATCCCACAGTGTAGACATATTCTTAGGAGGTAAAGGTTTGTGCATCTGTTAATCAGGTGATACAACAGCTGAGGTTCCCCTTTTGTTTGTTTTCTTTCTCGGCTGCCCCAAGGGAGGGGTGGAAAAGCCAAGGGGCCTCAGAAAAAGAATCTTCCCAAGTGAGGTTTTTTCTGGATTGATGTACAGCTCGACATTCACTGGCACAGCGCCTCCTGCTGGTTGCCTCAGCAATTAACTCGATTCCAGCACAGAGCGCTTCTGCTGGCCGGTGTCTCTCCTGCCTCAGGACCCCCGTTTCCCTCCCAGACCCCAGTGCCCTGTACCTCAGGGTTCTGCCCCCAGCAGTACCCCCCCACACTTTGGGTCTCCCCTCCCAGGGCAACCTCCAACCCTCTATACTCACCTTGCCTCAGTGGCTACTGCCAATCATCACCTAGCCCCTGCTTGCTGGGGAAGATTGCAGTCTGTAATGGCCACTCATCACTGGCAAAGAGGTTGGACCAGCTGCCTCTGCCTATCCCCAGGCTGCAGCCCCAGTACCTGCTTAGGCCTTAACCAGGCCTCAGCCTGGGGAGTTGCCAGGCTGGAGCTCCCCAGCTCCTCTTCCCTTTCCCCAGCCCTGCTCTGCATCACGTACCCTCTGTTCCCAGGCAGCCAAGCCCTTCTCCCTTCAAGCCTGGAGAGTGAGTCCCTGCCTTCTGGCCCTGCAGCTCTTTTATAGGGCCCAGCCTGGTCCTGACTGGCTGCCTCCCAGGCTTTTCTTCTTGGCTCTCAGCCCTCTCCAAGGGCTGCCCTTTAACCCTTTCAGGGCCGGAGTGGGGTGACCGCCCTGCTACAATTGGCAAAAGGCCACTTGTGTAGTGGCAACATTACTAGCCTGGAGTGGCCAGTATTAATTTTTGGAGTCCTTGAGGGACCTCACCTTCTGCACTCAAAGTGCCAGAGTAGGGAATCAGCCTTGGAAGCCCCCACTGTCTTTCCCTGGCGGTGGTTATCTTGTGTACACAACAGGCTTGGGAGGACCCCTCCGCTCCTTGCTGTGAGGAGCTGGGATTTGTAGTACCAGCCATGAGCATAAGACAGAGTTTCATAACCACAGTCTGTATTCATACCTCAGCTTGGCCATGGAGTTCAGACCACTACAAGCTTTCATACAAGACCAGGGATGGCTCTAGGCACCAGCAAAGCAAGCACGTGCTTGGGGCAGCCCATTTGCAGGGGCGGCAGAGATCCAGCATGGGAGCTGAGAACCAACAGGGGGACGTGGGAGCTGTAGTTCCTTGGTTAGCTCCCTGCCTATAGAGCCAGCCCTGGAGCAGGGAAAGAACTACATTTCCCAGCATTCCCTTGGCCACTACCAACAGGAAAGGAGGGGGGCCTCATGCTGCAGCCTGCTGTGAATGGAGAGCTGCACTCTGAAGGGTGGGGATACCATAGTTTATCATTCAAAATATAGGACACTCCATGGGGAGGGAGGGTAGCCCCGTCCTGCCACCATCCACTCCCTTCAACTGCCCCCAACAGAAACCTCAACCCATCCAATCCCCCTGCTCCCTGATCACCTCCTCCCGGGACCCCTGCCCCTAATGCCCCCCCAGGACCCCACACCATATCTAAGCGCTGCTGGTCCTTGTCCCCTGATTGCCCCTCCCGGGACCCCTGCCCCTAGCAGCCCCTTGGGACCCCACCCGCTATCTGAGCCTCCCTTCTCCTTGTCCCCAACTTCCCCCTCCTGAGACCCCCCAACTTCCCCCCAGGATCCAACCCCCTACCTGTCCCCTGAAAAACTCCTGAGACTCCCATGCCTATCCAACCACTGCCTGTCCCCTGACTGCCCCCCCGAACCTCCGCCCCATCCAACCCTCTCTGCTCCCTGTCCCTTGACTGCCCCCTGAAACCTCCCACTCCTTCTCCAACCCCTCAGCCTCCTTACTGTGCCACTTAGACCAGTGTGTTTGGCTCCGCATGCTGCTGTGCTCCCCCACAGAGCCACAGGCCCTCCCCCAGCACCCACCTTCCAGATTGGAACAGCTCAAAATTCAGGAGTGCTCAAGCTCAGTTTGGGCAGCTGTTACTTCATTTCTCCCAAATCAAATATACTGATCCACTGTAACTTGCTGTAGAAAAAGTAGGATAAAATTGAGCAAGAAATACTTCCCAGTGGTTGTTAGGACTGGGATTGCTATTTTCAACAGCCACTGACTTTTTGTTTGTTTGTTTGTTTAAAAGGAAGACAGTGATATTGCATTGGCAAATCCCCCATAGAAAGACAGAGTGGAACAAGAGGATAATAAAGGCACCTCAGCTTTTCCTCATTCATGTAGGACAGTCTTATACTATGCGTCCAGATATCCTCCACTCACACATGCTGAAAATTGTTCCACTTTACTGCAGTTCTCCAACCATATGGGAACCAATCCTGTCTGTGTTCTGTGCACATCCAAAATTCCTGCTGAATGACCTGCCCTGAGAGTGATTTACCAGTGACCTAGGGCTGCGGCGGAAGGAGGGTACAGGTGTGAGGGGGAGAGCCCAGGGCTGGGGCAGCAGGAGGTGTGTGTATGGGGTTAATGGTGTTAGGGAAGGGGGAGCCCAGAGCTGGGGCAGCAGGGGATGTGGGTGTGGGGGGAAAGCCCAGGGCTGGGGCAACAAGGGGGTGTGGCAAGGAGCCCAGGGCTGGGACAAGGAGCAGCCAAAATTTTTTTTGCTTGAGGCAGCAAAAAACCTAGAGCCAGCCCTGTACAAGACCTTACCTGGTATATGTTTTTGCATAATGACATTGCATGCAACCAGTTGATTCAATTGCCTATTTAGGGGTTCAGACCCCCTGTCATCCTGTTAGGTGTCTGGACCCTCCAGTCCCCTCCCTACCCCACTCTTATCGTTAGACCCCACATCCCTTCCAGCTCTAGGGATCGATTACAGGAGGATTCCCAGCCCCTCCTCTGATCACACACTCACTCATGCCAGTCACCCCAATCAGGGTATGGGCCGCCAACAACAGATCTCCAGAGTCCTCTATCCTGGGCCATTCGTTCTAACTGGTTCCAGGTATAGCCCATCTTTTTGCTATCAACCTGAAGGTCACGTCGCCAGGTGTTTCTTGGATGACCTCTTTTCCACTTGCCTTGAGAGTTCTACCGCAGTGCCTGTCTGGTGATGTTAGTTGGCTGCTTGCGTAGTGTATGTCCTATCCAGCCCCACCTTCTCCTTCTGATTTCTTCCTCTGCTGGAAGTTGACCGGTCCTCTCCAAGAGTTGGATGTTACTGATGGTGTCTGGCCAGCGGATCTGGAGAATCCTTCTGAGGCAGCGATTTATGAAGGTCTGGATCTTCCTGATGGTTGTTTTGGTTGTCCTCCAGGTTTCAGCTCCGCACAGTAGGACTGATTTCACATTGGAGTTAAACAGTAGAATTTTTATTGCCAAAGACAGCTCTCTGGAGCTCCAGATGTTCTTGAGCTGTAAGAAGGCTGCTCTTGCCTTACCAATCCTTACTTTGATGTCTGCGTCTGTGCCACCCTGCTGGTCGATGATGCTACCTAGGTAGGTGAAGGACTGCACTTCTTCCAGGGGGCTTCCATTCAGTGTGACTGGGTCATTGCTGGTGGAGTTAATCCTAAGGATCTTGGTCTTGTCCTTGTGAATGTTGAGGCCAACCTGTGATGACGTGGCTGCCACTACGTTGGGCTTCTCTTGCATCTGCTGTTTACTGTGCAAAAGGAGCGCAAGGTCGTCAGCAAAGTCCAGGTCATCAAGCTGGGTCCACAACGTCCACTGGATTCCGTTCCTACGCTCGTAAGTGGATGTCTTCATAATCCAATCGATGACCAGGAGAAAGAGAAGTGGTGACAACAAGCATCCTTGCCTGACTCCAGTTTGCACCTGGAAGCTGTTAGTGAGCTGCCCTCCATGGATCACTCTACAGTGTATACCATCATATGAGTTCTTGATCAGGTTGACCACCTTTGCTGGGATGCCGTAGTGCCGAAGGAGCTTCCAAAGGGTCTCTCGATCCATGCTATCGAACGCTTTCTCATAGTCAACAAAATTGATGTACAATGAGGAGTTCCACACTATAGACTGCTCGACTATGATGCGAAGCGTTGCTATCTGGTCCGTGCATGCTGTTCTGCCGGAAACCTGCCTGTTCATCTCGTAGCTGTGGATCGACGGCATCCTTCATTCTCTCTAAGAGGACTCAGTTAAAGACCTTCCCTGGCACCCACAGGAGTGTGATTCCTCTAAAATTGGCAGTTGCTAAGGTCTCCTTTCTTGGGGATTTTGATGAGATATCCCTCTTTCCAGTCTATCAGAATCACTTCTTCCTCCCATATCATCTCAAAGAGGGGGTACAGCACTACCTTCTCACAGCATCAAATACAGCTAGGGTTGCCAACCCTCCCGGTCTGGCCAGGAGCCTCCCAGCATTGGGCTGTATCTCCCCGAGGCGAATAAAGCCAATCTGGGAGATTTTAGGCCACTAAAAGTCCGGTGGCATATAGGACCTAAGGCAGGCTCCCTGCCTGCCCTGGCTCCATGTGGCTCCTGGAAGTGGCAGCATGTCTGGCTCCTAGGTGCAGGGGTGGCCAGGGCCAGGGGGTCTCTGCACACTGCCCCCACACCCAGCCCCAAGCGCCAACGCTTCAGCTCTCATTGGCTGGAAACAGTGAACTTCAGCCAGTGGGAGCGGTGGGGGCAGCCCCTGCAGGCATGAGCAGTGTGCAGAGCCCTCCTGGCCCCCTGCCCAGCAGCCACAGGGATTTGCTGTTTACTCCCGGGAGTCAGGCCAAGCCAGGGCAGTCAGGGAGCCTGCCTTAACTCCACTGCATTGCTGACCAGGAGCTGCCCAATGTAAGCACTGCCTGGAGACCTCACCCCTCAAGCCCTCCTTGCTCCAAGCCCCTGCCCTAGCTCCGAGCCCCCTCCTACACCCCAACCCCTCATCCTTGTCCTCACTCCAGAGCTCGCAACCCCCACCAGAGCCCACACCGCCCCTGCACCCCAACCACCTGCCCTGGCCCAGACCCCCCTCCCATACACCTAATCCTTCGACCCCACCCCCCAGCCCAGAGTCCAAACCCCAATGCCCTGCTCAAGGCCAGAGCCCCCTCCCACACACCTAACCTCTCAACCTCACCCCCCAGATCCGAGCCCACACCTCCCCTGCACTCCAAACTCCTGCCTTGGCCCAGAGCCCCTTCCCACACACCTAACCTCTCAACCCCATCCCTGAACCCAGAGTCCACACCCTAACCCCCTGCCACAGCCCAGAGCTACCTCCCACACACCTAACCTGCTCCCAAGCACAGTAACCTGCTCCTGTCCCAGAGTCAGGGGCAGAAATGAAAAATCTGTACTTTCAGCCGTTTCTGCTCCAAGCCACTGACATCAGCTCCCCCACCGAACAGAGGCAGAACAGGAGAGTCCTGACTTCTGTTTCCAAGTCCCTCTCTCCCTGGCCAGTTCTGAGGCAGTTCCTGCTGAAAGCAGAATAATCATAGCTCAGGGCCCGGCAGTTTCCTGCCCCCCAGTCTCATCAGGGCATCTTTCATCTCCTTGTTCTTCAGCGTGTAGAGGAGAGGGTTGAGGAGCGGGGTCACCGTGGTGTAGAATACAGCCACCACACCATCCAGTGGGTGCCAGGATCCTGGCCTCAGGTAGATGAAGAGCCCCGGCACATAGTAGGTCACCACCACAGTGATATGAGCCATGCAGGTGGAGAAGGCCCGATGCCTGCCCTGGGCTGAGTGAATCCTCAGGATGGCTGAGACGATGTAGACATAGGACATCAGGATGTGAAGGAAGCAGGTGAGAGCCAGGAAGCCAATGTCCATAAATGTCACCAGCTCGTTGAGCGCCGTGTCCCCGCAGGCCAGCTTCGGCACAGCTCAGATATCACAGAGGATGTATATAGCACTCTGTTCTCTTGGACATAGGGCGGCTGGAAGGTCAGCACGGTCTGTATGGTGGAGTGCAGGGAGCCCCCTAACCAGGTCACTACTGCCAGGCACAGGCAGGTTCTGTGGTTCATAATGACGCTGTAGTGCAGTGGCTTGCAGATGGCCAGGAAGCGGTCGTAGGCCAAAACCGTTTAGAGGAAGCACTTGGTGCAGCCAAGGAAGTGGAAGAAGAAAATCTGGGCCACGCAGTCCTGGAAGTAGATGGCCCCGCCACCCGGCAGGAAGCCTGCCACCATCTTGGGAACCACCACTGAGGAGACTGTCATGTCCAGGAAGGACAAGTAGCAGAGGAACCAGTACAGGGGCTTGTGCAGCCGGCGCTCCCTGGCCACCGCTAGCCATATGAGCAGGTTCCCACACAGCGTCAACAGGTAGATGATGAGGAAGAAGAGGAACAAGGGAATCCGCAGCTCTGGGGGATATGGGAGCCCCACCAGGATGAAATGGGTCAGCTGAGAACGGTTCCCACACTCAATTCACTCTGTCTGTGTCCCTGAAGGTGAACCCGGGGTGTTAATGATTAATGAGCGGAGAAGCAATAGATGATTTTAGCTGGGGCATTTGGGACAAGATTCACTCCTGTGCCAGGGGAAGAATCGAGCCCAGAAGCCCTGACTCTCCATCTCTCCCTCTATGCTCTACCCCACTAGACCCTGCTCAGCTCCAAGAGCTGGGACCTTAACTCTGGAGTCCTGGCAACCAACCACCCTTGCTCTAACCTTCTGGACCCCACTTACCTCCCAGAGGTGGAAATACAACCGAGGACACCTGACTCACGTCCCCTCCCCACCCCTTACCTCTCACTCACCACCCAGAGCTGTGAAAATAATCCAGAAGCCCCAGTCCACCCCCAATCTTCCCCACTAGACTCCATTCCCTTCCCAGGGATGGGGATACAACCCTACAATCCAAGAGTCCTGATCCTAGTGTCCCCTCCCCATCTTCTAACTCCCTGCAGCCCACACGTGACAAGAGGAAGTCCTTCTAAAACCCGCACCTCAGGACTTTGGTGTCTAGTCCTCATGCTGGGCCAACTTCCCAGCTGTGGATTTCAACCAGGGTGCTCCGAAGATCAGACGGGGATAAAACTTCCTACTTTTGGGTCAAACTCAACCTGGAATAGAAAAAAAACCCTCTCTGGAAAATCAATACTGGAACTGCCCCCTGCAGAGGTTTTTGCATCTTCCCCTGATGTTGCCAGTTTAGGCCACTATCAAGGAGTGAGTGGCTGTTCTGTGGCATGAAGGACTCACTTGCCATGGGGAACGGGAATTTTCACCAGCTAGGGACCTGGCTCTGTAGTGAGGAAGAGCAGCAGAGAGAGACTGAAACAGATGACAGAGCAGTCCTGCAGCTGCCCCTCTGGATACAGTTACCTGGAGTGTGTTGCAGCTGGGATGCATGATTTGGTCTTCAAGCAGGTCCTATTTGCTCTCTTCCGTGCTCTGAGATCTCCCTTATATCCCCCCAATCAAACATTTCACACAGGAGGTAGGTTTGGCTTCAGGGTGATGCCAGCCCCAAACAGGCAGGGACTTGGGGTAAATGTCCCCTATAAGAGATCATCCCGGAGTTGCTGGCTGCAGAGTCCATGAACTTGCCCCTCACGGTGGGAGACTGAGCTGGGTGGGTCCTGGTGCTGATCTCCGCTTCTATGCATCGTTAAATTTTGCCCTCAGCTCTGTTGTGTCCCTTCTCTCTGCAGCTTCTTTTAACCTGGCGTCCCTCCTGCACTAGTCTCTATGCTCTCGCCTCTTCCCCCTCGGGTACTTCTCTCCCACCAGTGCCACTTGTATTAAACTGTTGCCATTTGCTGTATTTTCAAGCAAGGAATGAGGTCCCCCATGGGCAAACCCCAATGGGCATCATTAGAAATGGTGTTTGGGGCAAAAATGAAGGCAACAGAGCATTGACTTAGCTGTTAAAGGAGACCATGGATCTTAAAAGAATGGCCCAGCGTGGGACTTCAGGGACTGGGGTATGGGCTCAATTGGGGGCACGCTCCCCTACCAGTCAGTGCTGTCTCCCGTGCTCCAGAATGGCACTAGGGGGTGCTTTGTTTTATGCAACGGGATGAGGGGGATCAGCAGGGGCTGCTCTCCCCTCCAAATCTGTTCTGAACCCAAGGTGGCATTAGGGCAGCCACCTGGGTTTGGAACAGACTTGGAGGGAAAGGGGTTGGAACGGGGGCGGGGAAGGGGTAGGAAAAGGTGGGGTGGGACAGGGCCTCATGGAAGGAGTGGAGTGGGAGCGGGGCCAGGGGCAGAGCCGGGGCTTTTGTATCTTTATATGTAAAGGTGTCAGTAATGCGGCCCTCAGGCCAATGGACTAGTCCTCGTGTGGCCCTCGTGGTGATTTGAGTTGGAGACCCCTGCCCTAGACTTTAGTAAGGCTTTTGATACAGTCTTGCATGACCTCTCATGAACAAACTAGGGAAATAAAACCTAGATGGAGCTACTATAATGTAGGTGCATAATTAGTTGGACAACAATTCCCAGAGAGGAATTATCACTGGTTCACAGTAAGGCTGGAAGGACATAATGAGTGGGGTTCACAGGGGTCAGTTCTGGGTTTGGTTCTGTTCAATAGCTTCATCAACAATTTAGATCGTGGCACAGAGAGTACACTTACAGGGTTTGTGGATGATACCAAGCTGGGAAGGGTTGCAAGTGCTTTGGAGGGCAGGATTATAATTCAAAATGATCTGGACAAACTGGATAAATGGTCTGAAGTAAATAGCATGAAGTTCAATAAGAACAAATGGAAATTACTCTGTTTAGGATGGAACAATCAGTTATACACATATAAAATGGTAAATGACTGTCTAGGAGGAACAGGAGTACTTGTGGCACCTTAGAGACTAAAAATTTATTTGAGCATAAGCTTTCATGGGCTACTGTCCACTTCATCGGATGCATAGAATGGAACATATCATAAGACTATATATATATACATACAGAGAAGATGCCATACCAGCTCTAAGAGGCTAATTAATTAAAATGACCTGTTATCAGAAGAAAAAAGCTTTTGTAGTGATAATCAAGATGATCAATTACAGACTGTTGACAAGAGGTGTAAGGATAGTTATCCTATGGGAAAAGATTCAAGTAGCGTAATGAGAGTGAAATAACAGAACGCCACTACCCGTCACCTTCAGCCTCCTCTTCTTCTCTCCACTGTTGAATAACAGAACTAATTTTGATTTTATTTGAAATCTAGCTAGAAGTTGCTGAAAGCTGAATTCACTTTGGGCCAATGGTGCACCAGCACTGGGGCTCTCCTACTACAAGCTGAAATCACTAAGAGCTGAAATCACTAAAAGAGCTAAATTTACTGAGCTGAGTGCTGTGTTAACTAGTGTGGGAGCCTGAAGATATATTGCTAAGCAGCTGGCAGAGTGGAGCCATTTTCAGGACGGTTGGAGCAGCCCATAGAATGCGGAGCAGAGCTGAGCAGTTTGCAGGACAGTTGGACCAGCCCACGGAACAATGAGCAAGTGAGCGGAGCGGTTTTCAGGGACGGCCGGGGTGGCTCACAGATGGGCTGGTGGAGTGGAACTGTTCATGGTGAAGGCAGCAGCAGAACTCCACGCAGAGACGGGGCAGTCGGCCTCGGACCACGTAAGGTGCCCATTAACACCCTGTATGCCCCCCCATTTCCACGCAGGCTGGGGGGGGGGTAAAACTCTGCATATAAACTTTTGAACTCGGGGGCAGCACTGACCAGGGACAAAGACTTTTGGGTTGTTGGACTTTGGGGTGATTGGACTTAAGACCCTAAAGGGAAAAGAACATTGCCAAACTTACTTGGTGGGTCTTTTGCTCATGGTTTATGTTATGAATCCTGTTTGTGGTGTTTCCCCAATATGATGCCACATTGTTTCCCTCCTTTATTAAAAGGATTTTGCTACAATCAGGCTCTGTGCTTGCGAGTGGGGAGGTATTGCCTCCTAGAAGCACCCGAGGGGGTGGTATGTAATTGTCCCAGGTCACTGGGTGGGGGATCGACCCAGTTTTGCATTGTGTTACTGAAATGGAACCCCTAGACACTGAACCCGGCCCTTGTTGCTGCCAACTCAGAGGGGCAGAAGGGTTACACAGATACAACTGAAATAAATAAAAGAATCAAACCCTGAGGCAGATAACACAGCTGCAGCAATAGTTAAAATGGTCAGACTGTCACTTCTCTTCAGGTCGTATGTTGTATAAGATACTTTATCATAAAGGGTTCACACGTTGTAGGAGACCACTTGCAATGGAGCGGTCACTTAACGTCTCTGCAGGCATAGGATGAAGGACATTTAGTAGGCACCATATTATGTTACAAAATTGTTGTAATGAGCAAAAAAAACAGGGTCTCTATTCGTTGGGGTTCCCGCCGAGGCCCGTTCCACTTGGCTGATCCAGCTCTGGGAGAGCACTTCATCCAGTTCCCTGGAGAAACTCATTTCTATTCCAGATCTCATCACTCAGGTCCCTTTATTCGGCATCCAGCAAAGCTACGCTGAGTTGATCTGACTCACCTCACCCCACTGATGATGTGTCTGAGCAACTCGCAAATCTGTAATTGATTTAGCCCCCCAACAACCCCAGGGGAGGCAGGAAAATGACATTAAATGAACAAAAAGTGGATTAATGCAGAATTCAGTGCAGCCACTCGCCCTGCACTGGGCAGCCTTCATTCTGCAATAACAGAGATTTGGGGTAGCTAATTTCCATGGCTGTGTCAATCCCAGCAGAGTGCTAGATGCTAGACTAGTCCATCTCCACGTGCATTCGACGCAGCAGGATGGACTGGCTGGATGGGTCAGTGAATGGTTTGAACTGTCTTGCTTTCTCCGAGGAGTTATGGCTCCAAAAAATGGCTGGTGGGGAGCCCCAGGGCTGTGATTGTGCCAGGCGATTAGATCCTCACTGCTTACAGTGATGTGACAGGGAAACTCAGCTGAGTCCTGCACCTGGTGAGTTCAGGAGCCTGAGACACCTCCTCATTGACTCCCCCACCTCGAAAAACTGCTACCATTGAGCTCAGACTGTGAACAATAATCTAGGTCCTGACTGGAGAGCTTTTGCTAGCCTCAGGGAATGAATTGCACTGAAGAACTCAACCTACTAAAGTGGCCAGATAGAAGAGAAATGTTGGCTGGGCTACCAAAAGGGTCTAAGAGGACCCTGCACCCATGGGAGGTGGGCATCTTGTGTCCTTAGGTTTCTTTGCAAGTCTCCAGGATTTGGGTCTTATTTGGGTCTTATGCATGCAGAGAAAGTGTTTGTCTGCAAACTACTTTCCTCAAGGCCTTTTTCATCTCCTTGTTCCTCAGGGTGTATATAAAGGGGTTCAGCAGAGGGGTGACTGCAGTATAGAATACAGCCACTGCCCCGTCAGATGCTTGACTCGAAGAGGGATGCAGGTATATGAAGACTGGGGGCCCATAGTACAGCAGCACCAGGGTGAGGTGGGCGCTGCAGGTGGAGAACGCCCACTGCCTCCCTTGGATCGTGCGGATCTTCAGGATGGCAGAGGCTATGTAGGCATAAGAAACACAAATGAGCAGGAAGCAGCCGGCCACCACCGCCCCAATGTTGGCCAGAATGACGACCTGGTTGGCAGCTGTGTCAGCACAGGCCAGTTTCAGCATGGTGGGGATGTCGCAGACAAAGTATTCTACTTGGTTGGGGCCGCAGTAGGGCAGGCGAAAGGTCAGGAAGGCCTGGATCACGGCATGGATTGAGCCGGTTAGCCAGGTGCCAGCTGCCAGCCACAGGCAGGTCTTTCTGCTCATCACCACGCTGTAGCGCAGGGGCTGGCAGACGGCCAGGAAGCGGTCATAGGCCATTACCGTATAGAGGAAGCACTCCGTGCTGCACAGGAAATGGAAGGTGTAGAGCTGCACCACGCAGCCGCCAAAGGATATGGCCCTGCCACTGGGCCCCACCAAGCCAGCCAGGATCTTGGGCACAGTGACGGAGGAGAGGCAGGTATCAAGGAAGGCGAGGTGGCCAAGGAAGCAGTACATGGGCAGGGCATGGAGTCGAGAATTGCAGAGCACAGTCAGCAGGGTGAGGGTGTTGCCCATCAGGGTGAGCAGGTAGAGGAGGAGGAAGAGGAGGAAGAAGAGAGAGGGAAGCTCCCTGGTGTTTGGGAGTCCCTCCAGGATGAATTCTGTCACCGGCGTTTGGTTTCCTGGCTTCATCTGCTTCCCCCTGTGCAGAGCAACAGTAGCTAGAGCAGAAGTTATCCCAGTATGTGTGTGTTTCTCTCTCTCTCTCTCTCTCTCTCTCTCACACACACACACACACACACACACACACAGTTCAGTGGAGTAGCATGACACCATAACTCAGAGGTCTTTTCACTCTAGTATCCCACCAGCCCCTCATCGCAAGCCAAAGCACAGTGATTATTCATCCCTTCCGGTATCTATCTAGACCCCATGACCGTTACATTTAAAAGTCTGAGGCTCTCCCATGCATTTTTTCCTCACGGTACCTCAATTTTCCAGCTTGTGAGCCGAGGCATAGAACAGCTCAAAGTCACACAGGGAACCCACTTCAGAGCAGGAGATTTAAATTCAGGTGTCTCAGATCCATGGTTAGTGACTTCACTGCTGGACCCTCCTTCCTCTCATCTTGTCTCCTCTCCCACCATCTGTGAACAATGTCCTGCTAGTGTAGGTAGATAAATAGCCAGCGGCCACTCACACTCCCGGGAGCTGCAGAGCCCGAGCGTGGCGAGGGAGGATCTGGGGGGTACATGGGGCCCATTGCCCACATGCATCCACTGCAGGAGCCCCCCTGTCCCTGGGGGGACACCAGGCCGCAGCCTGGGCAGGCGCGCCCCCTGGCTCCCCCTTCATCTCACTTGGGTTCTGCAGCTCCTGGAAGTGTGAGCCACAGCTGGGGAGGGATGGATGGATTGAGAGTTCTGGGAGTCCTGTCAGGGGGTGGGGAGTGGTTGGATGGGGCGTGGGAGTCCCTGGGGGTCTGTCTGGGGGCAGGGGTGTTCATAAGGGTTGGGGCAGTCAGGGGACAGGTAGGAGGTAGGGTTTTAGCAGGGCAATTGGGGGGGTCTCAGGAGGGGGCAGTCAGGGGACAAGGAGCAGGGGGAGGGGGGTCCTGATCAGGGCAATCGGGGTGGGAAGTGGGAGGAAGTGGAGGGGGGCTCGGGCAGGGCTCTCCCCTCTTTTTTGACTGTTGAAAAATGGTAACCCAAAGTGAGGGGGGAGCCAGGAGGCGTAAGGGGGCTGGCACCCACATACATCCACTGCAGCCTACAGGCGCCCCAAGGGAGGAGCCAGGCCACAGCCTGGGCAGGAGGGGTGGGAGGGCACAGCTGCTCCTTGCTAGCAGTGCCACTGCCGCCTTTGCAGAGCTGCTGCCCCCCTGCACTACGCCAGCTCCTCCATGGCTGGGGCTCGCCGCCACCGCAAGCAGGACGCTCTGGCTCTCTGGTGCCTCCAGAAGGTGGCTCCTCCCTGCCGAGGTGCTGCACCAGCCCAAGCCTGGCAAAGCCAGAGAGTGGACTCGGGGCAGGGGCCACCAGGGTGGGGTTGGGAGGGCTCGCAGGTGGGCCATGCACCCTCCAGGGGAGTGCAGGGGGCGGGGAGAGAACCTGGTCTGGAGAGCAGCCCCTGGGCACGGCTGGCCCCTGGGGTCTATAAAGGCTCGTTGGGGATTTGTCCCTCAATGAACCAATGGGCAAGGTAGAAGTTTTGCCTAGGTGGCAAAATATCCTTGCACTGGCCCTGCCGCGGGGGTGCATACAGCCCAGGTTAAGAACCACTGCACTAAACTGATAAGATCTGCATTTTAATTTAATTTTAAATGAAGCTTCTTAAACATTTAAAAAACGTGTTTACTTTACATAGAACAGTAGTTTAGACTTCCAGAGAGAGAGACCTTCTAAAAACGTTAAAATGTATTATCGGCATGCAAAACGTTAAATTAGTGTGAATAAATGAAGATTCAGCACACTACTTCTGAAAGGTTGCCGACACCTGGTCTATTCCATGATTCCAGTTCCAATTACAAAACTTGACCACACAGGAAAGTCAACATCCAGAGTGCTGCACAGATGACAGCCAGCATGAAATCAGGGGATTTGTATAAAGCAGGAAGGGTGGTGCTCTCTCCTGATCCGCGAATGAGCTGATCCCGAACTGGGAGAGGTTAGGGAGAAAAGACCCACTAGAGGCAGATGAACTCTTAGCTGCCCTCTGTAGGGTTTCTTGTACCGAGTGTCCTAGGAAACAGCTGGTAGCAGAGCCTCAGATCAGAGCCTGGGCTGGATGGACCTTGGGTTAACCTGCTCTGGCAGTCCCTCTGTCCCTAAAGAAAAGCCACTCCCCAGCTCAGACACACTCACCACTCTCACGGTACCGGGATGAGGAACAGCCACTTCATTGTCTCCGCTGTGGTAAAGTGCCTGAGTCAGCCAAGTATTTGAATGATATTTTCACCCTTGGGTACACTGCTCACCATGCTCTTGGGAGCTAATTGTCTGACCCAAATCCAGGCGAAGCCTCGCCCCAGGTCTCTCCTTCCCAGACCCTGTCAGCAGGGGAGAGAGGGCATCCCATCGGGATTCTTCACTGAGTGTCTGACAGTTCGCTATCCAGGGCTCTGTTGCTGGGTAGAGATCATTTTAACATGCCTCTGGCAGCTTCCCAGATCCCAGGAGCTTTACTGGGACGAATCTGCATCAAGCATGATCTAGTGGTGAAAAACTGGCAGGCCAGGCACTGTGTGTGTGTGGGGGGGGGTCTGGGTTGGGACTGAGGGGCAGCAGGCAAGCTAAGACTGAGGAAAGCCCATTTCTAGTGTATCAGTGGGTAACCGTTCATAGTGTAAATCCCCCAGAGTCGATTGGAGTCAATGTGGCCAGATCCCCATCCGGTGTAAATCAGCCAGAGCTCCACTGGAGTCATTGCAGCACCTCTGAATTAGAGCAGCTGCACAGCTGGCCGATGCGAATACCCACAGATAAATAGTTCTTGCCAATTCACCGTATGGCAGTCTGGGACGGAATTTCCCCCCAGGCAGTGACCGTGGGGTTTTCTGGCCAGCCTCTGCAGTGGTGGTGGTGGTGGGAGGAGGGTGCAGTCACTTGCCAGGGTCACTTGGATATGTCTCACTAAATCAAACCCCCACCAGTGCAGGGAACCCCCAGGCCATGGTGCATCTCGGTCTCTCCTGTTCTCTGCCTATGGATGTAACGCCTCGGTCTCATTTCCTGTGTTGAGTTCAGTGGGAGGATGCTGGGTGGGTTTGGTGGCTTGCGAGATACAGATGAGCAGACTGGCTGTGCTGATGGTCCCGTCTGGCCATAAACTCTATGGCATTCTACAAAAGGTCCAGAAGCCTCCATTGTATGTTCCCTTCTGCCAGGACCAGATGTGACTGCGGGGTGGTATAGAGACGCATGTGTGTGTGTGTATGTGTGAGAGAGAGATTCAGTTCCAAGTTGTTTCCATGTTTCCCCATGAACTCTAATGGGCCCCTATGATAAAAGAGGGGGAATAGCACCCTTGTGTGACTCCCCAACCAGTCAGTTAGCTATAAAGTCCTTTTTAGTAGCAGTTCTCTAATTGTCTGACCTGTAAAGGGTTGAGAGATGCTTAAAAGGAATTGGCGCTTGACCAGGGGAACCAATAGGGAAGCTTTACCTTTCAAATTGGGAAAAACTGCTGGGTGTAGACAAGGAAGCAACATGCTATAAGGTTTGGGCCAGGTATAAAAATCATCAGCATCATACCTAGAAATTACTCATTTGAAATCACAGCTATGTAAGTAGATCATGAATGTCTAGTTAGATGTGATTCAATTTAATTCTTCATTTTGGGCTTTTGGATTCCTCTGTGCTAACCCCAGGTGCTTTTGTTTTGCTTGAACCTTTAAAATGGACCTCAAGAAAGTCATTTTTGGTGTTCAGTCCCTAACAGGCTGAGTTTTCAGATGTGTTTTCTTTCTTTTTTCATTAAAATTTACCTTTTTTAAGAACTTAATGAGATTTCTGTGTCTTAGGCCTGGTCTACACTGCGAGTTTAGGTCAAATTTAGCAGTGTTAAATCGAATTAGCCCTGCACCCATCCACACAACGAAGCCATTTTTGTCGACCTAAAGGGCTCTTAAAATCGATTTCTGTACTCCTCCTCGATGAGGGGAGTAGCGTTTGCAAAATGTAACCCTTCTGCCCCTCTGAGTTGGCAGCAACAAGGGCCGGGTTCAGTATCCAGGGGTTCCGTTTCAGTAACACAATGCATAACCGGCTCGAGCCCCCACCCACTGACCTGGGACACTCACATACCACACCCCCCCTGGGCGCCTCTAGGAGGCAATACTTCCCCTCTCGCAAGCACGGAATCTGAGTGTAGCAAAATCTTTTTAATAAAGGAAGGAATCAATGCGGCATCCCATTGGAGAAACACCGCAAACAGGGTTATAACACAAACCATAAACAAAAAAACCCACCTCCAAGTACGTTTGGCACTGTCCTTTTTCCCCTTAGGGTTTTAAGTCCAATCACCCCAAAGTCCAACAACCCAAAAGTCTCTGGTCAATGCCACCCCAGAGTTCGAGAGTTTATCTGTAGAGGTCCCTCCCCCCAGCCTGGGTAGAAAGGGGCACCTTATGTGGTCTGGGGCCAACTGCCCTGCCTCTCCGTGGGTTCTGCTTCCGCCTTCTCCATGAACTGCTCCGCTTTACCAGCCACTCCACTCTGCTCCTCCAGCTGTCCTCAGAAACTGCTCTGCTCCGCCAGCTGCTCTGCTCCATGAGCTGCTCCAGTTCTCTCTGCAAACTGCTCAACTCCGCTCGCTCTGTGGGCCGCTCCACCCATCCCACAGCTACTCTGCTCTGCCAGCCACTCTGCTGCCACCAGCTGTCCAGTGATCTGCTCCAGCCGTCCCCACAACTGCTCCACTCCGCCAGCTGCTCTGTTCCACAGTACAGCTTCAGGCTCCCCCACTAGTTAGCACAGTACTCAGTGCTCTCATCTCAGTAATTTCAGCTCTTTAGTGATTTCAACTTTTAGTGGGGGAGCCCCAGTGCTAGTGCACCATTAGCCCAAAGTGCATTCAGCTCAGTAACCTGTATTTAGATTCTTGAGGGAATAAAAAAATCAACTCTGACATTCCACAGTGGAAAGAGGAGGGGGTGGAACTGGTGCTTCTAGCTCCACAAGGAGACTGCACCAACAGGCACAGATACCTGTCCCCAGCCCCAGCCCCAGCCCCAGCCCCAGCCCCAGCCCCAGCCCCTCTCCCTGCCCCTGCCCCTGCCCCTGCCCCTGCCCCTGCCCCTCTCCCTCTCCCTCTCTCAATTCTCTGGGTTTTGGAACCCATGTCCCTTGTCTAGCAAGTACCACCCAACTGAGGGTGAGTCATTTGTCACCAAGCAGTCCCACAGCTCAGCAGTCTGGGATAGGGTAGGCGTGCCTGTGCAAATACACTCTCTGAAATTCTTTCCACCAGATGTCAGGGTAGAGCTTATCCTGACTCTGCTTACGCATTGTCGCGGGTGGTTCAGGGTATATATCATCAGTCCCCCTTACTCCTCCATGAAAGCAAAGGGAAAAAAATTGTTTCTCGCCTCTTTTTTCATTGTCACCATATGTCTACTGGATGCTGCTGGTAATTGCAGTGCTGCGGCGCTACACAGCAGCATCCCCTTGCTTTGCCTTGCTGATAGTACAGTAGGACTGGTATCCCTCATTGTCATCCCGTGAGTGTTCCTGGCTGGCCTTAGTAAGGTTGGTTGGGGGTGCCTGGGCAAAAATGGGAATGAGTTCAGGTCATTCTCTTCTTTAAGTTTTGTCTAATGGAGATTCAGTCCTGCCTGGAAAACTATGTCAGCTGGAGGCTTCTATCTCAGGCTGCTCTCCCAGTCAGCAGCACCATGTGGTCACACTTACCCCTTGCTACCAGGGCTCACAATCAGGTACTTAGAACTCTACATTTTGATGCAAATAAAAAAATTAAGCTGCCATTTAGAACTGTTCCCCAACATATATATCCTGGGACATTTTGTATTTTACCAGTGTCACAAAGGCCCACACACAAATGGAGATTCAGTTATGCCTGTGCTTCTATCCTAGTGCTTGTCACAGATTCCCATTTTCAGCTACAGTCTGAGCAAGAGCAGAATGGTGGTTCACTCTACTTTGCTGCAAGCCAACTGCCCTCCCCTCCCCTCTTTGATCTCTGCTTTCAAAGGCAATAAAGTCAGTATTGTTTCAAAATCATGCATTCTTTATTACTTCATCACACCAGTGGGGGGATAACTGCCATAGTAGCCCAGAAGGGGTGGGGGAGGAGGGAAGCAATGGGTGGGCTCTTTGCAGGGGCACCCCCTAGAATGGCATGCAGCTCATCATTTCTGTGGGATGTCTGGGGCTCTGACCCGGAGCGGCCGTTTGCCTCTCTGGTTCTTTAGTAGGCTTGCCTGATATTCTAGGCGGGACTGACTCTCCATTAGAGAAAACTTAAAGAAGAGAATGATCTGGGGAGTCATTCCCATTTTTGTCCATGCACCCCCGACCGACCTCACCGAGGCCGGCCAGGAGCACCCATGACAGCAGCAGACAGTAAAGTATGATTGGTAACCGTCTTTGTTAACTTGCAAAGCAGCAGACGGTACAGTATGGCTGGTAACCATCTTTGCTAACTTGCAAAGGCAAGGAGATGCTGCTGTGTAGCACTGCACTACCGCATCTGTCAGCAGCATCCAGTAGACATATGATGACAGTGAAAAAAGGCTGAACAGGCTTCATGGTTGCTGTGCTACAGCATCTGCCCAGGTAGTCCAGGGAAATGGGTGCAAAATGATTGTCAGCCGTTGCGTTCACGGAGGGAGGATTAACCAATGACGTTTACCCATAACCACCCACGACAAATTTTTAGCCCCATCAGGCACTAGGAACTCAACCCAGAATTCCAATGGGCAGTGGAGACTGTGGGAACTATGGGATAGCTATGGGATAGCTACCCACAGTGCAATGCTCCGGAAGTCGACGCTAGCCTCAGTACATGGATCCACACCACCGAATTAATGTGCTTAGTGTGGCCACGTGCACCCAACTTTATACCACCTGTTTCCAAAAATCGATTTCTTTAAAATTGGAATAATCCCGTAGTGTACACATACCCTTAGGAAGTAAAGGTTTGTACATCTGTTAATCAGCTGATACAACAGCTGAGCTTCCCCTTTCTTTTGTTTTCTTTCTCAGCTGTCCCAAGGGAGGGGTGGAAAAGCCAAGGGGCCTCAGAAAAAAATCTTCCCAACTGAGCTTTTTTCTGGATTGGTGTAGCAGCTCGACACTCACTGGCACAGCGCCTCCTGCTGGTTGCCTCAGGAATTAACTCGATTCCAGCACAGAGCGCTTCTGCTGGCCGATGTCTCTCCTGCCTCAGGACCCCCGTTTCCCTCCCAGACCCCAGTGCCCTGTACCTCAGGGTTCTGCCCCCAGCAGTACCCCCCACCCTCTTGGTCTCCCCTCCCAGGGCAACTCCCAACCCTCTATACCCACCTTGTCTCAGTGGCTACTGCCAGTCATCACCTAGCCCCTGCTTGCTGGGGCAGATTGCAGTCTGTAATGGCCACTCATCACTGGCAAAGGGGTTGGACCAGCTGCCTCTGCCTATCCCCAGGCTGCACCACTGCAGCCCCAGTACTTGCTTAGGCCTTAACAAGGCCTCAGCCTGGGAAGTTGCCAGGCTGGAGCTCCCCAGCTTCTCTTCCCTTTCCCCAGCCCTGCTCTGCATCACGTACCCTCTGTTCCAGGCACCCAGGCCCTTCTCCCTTCAAGCCTGGAGAGTGAGTCCCTGCCTTCTGGCCCTGCAGCTCTTTTATAGGGCCCAGCCTGGTCCTGATTGGCTGCCTCCCAGGCTTTTCTTCTTGGCTCTCAGCCCTCTCCAAGGGCTGCCCTTTAACCCTTTCAGGACCGCAGTGGGGTGACCACCCTGCTACAATTGGCAAAAGGCCACTTGTGTAGTGGCAGCATTACCAGCCTGGAGTGCCAGTATTAATTTTTGGAGTCCTTGAGGGACCTCACCTTCTGCACTCGAAGTGCCAGAGTAGGGAATCAGCCTTGGAAGCCCCCACTGTCTTTCCCTGGCGGTGGTTATCTTGTGTACACAACAGGCTTGGGAGGACCCCCCCGCTCCTTGCTGTGAAGAGCTGGGATTTGTAGTACCAGTCATGAGCATAAGACAGAGTTTCATAACCACAGTCTGTATTCATACCTCAGCTTGGCCATGGAGTTCAGACCACTACAAGCTTTCATACAAGACCAGGGGTGGCTCTAGGCACCAGCAAAGCAAGCACGTGCTTGGGGCAGCCCATTTGCAAGGGTGGCAGAGATCCAGCACGGGAGCTGAGAACCAACAGGGGGACGTGGGAGCTGTAGTTCCTTGGTTAGCTCCCTGCCTATAAAGCCAGCCCTGGAGCAGGGAAAGACCCCCTCAACTTCCCGCCTAGGATCCCACCCCCTACCTGTCCCCTGACAAACCCCTGGGACTCTCATGCCTATCCAACCGCTGCCTGTCCCCTGACTGCCCCCCCGAACCCCTCACCCATCTACCCCCCCTTCTCCCTGCTCCTGACTGATCCTCCTGAACCTCTGCCCCATCCAAACCCCTCTGCTCCCTGCCCTTGACTGCCCCTCCAAACCTCCGCCCCATCCAACCCTCCCTGCTCCCTGTCCCTCGACTGCCCCCTGAAACCTCCCACCCCTTCTCCAATCCCTCAGCCTCCTTACTGTGCCACTTAGACCAACGTGTCTGGTTCTGCACGCTGCTGTGCTCCCCCGTGGAGCTCACAGACCCCCCAGCACCGGCCTTCCAGATTTGAACAGGTCAAACTTCAGGAGTGCTCAAGTTCAGTTTGGGCAGCTGTTACTTCATTTCTCCCAAATCAAATATACTGATCCACTGTAACTTGCTATAGAAAAAGTAGGATAAAATTGAGCAAGAAATGCTTCCCAGTGGTTATTAGGACTGGAATTGCTATTTTCAACAGCCTTTGCATATTTTTGTTTGTTTGTTTAAAAGGAAGACGGTGATATTGAATTGGCAAATGCCCCATAGAAAGAAAGAGTGGAAGAAAAGAATAATAAAGGCACCTCAACTTTTCCTCATTTATGGAGGACAGTCTTATAATATGCATCCAGATAACCTCCAATCATACAAGCTGAAAATTGTTCCACTTTACTGCAGTTCTGTAACCATATGGGAACCAGTCCTGTGTGTTCTGTGCACATCCAAAATTCCTGCTGGATGACCCGCCCTGTGAATGAGTTACCAGTGACCCAGGGCTGCGGCGGAAGGAGGGTACAGGTGTGAGGGGGAGAGTCCAGGGCTGGGGCAGCAGGAGGTGTGTGTGTGGGGTTAATGGTGGGGGGGAAGGGGGAGGCCAGAGCTGGGGCAGCAGGGGGTGAGGGTGTAGGGGGAAAGCCCAGGGCTGGGGCAGCAAGGGGATGTGGCAAGGAGCCAAGGGGTGGGACAGGGGGCAGCCAAAATTTTTTTTGCTTGGGGCAGCGAAAAATGTAGAAACAGCCCTGGACAAGACCTTGCCTGGTATATGGTTTTGCACAATGACATTGTATGCAACCAGTTGATTTAATTGCCTATTTGGGGGGTTCAGACCTCCTGTCATCCCGTTAGGTGTCTGGACCCTCCAGTCCTCTCCCCAAGCCCACTCTTACCATTAGACTCCACACCCCTTCTAGCTCTAGGGATTGATTACAGGAGGATTCCCAGCCCCTCCTCTGATCTAACATAGTAAACCCAACTACCTTCTCACAGCATCAAATACAACTAGGGTTTCCAACCCTACTGGTCTGGCCAGGAGTCTCCAGGAATTGGGCTGTATCTCCCTGAGGCGAATAAAGGCAATCTGGGAGATTTTAGGCCACTAAAAGTCCGGTGGCGTATAGGAGATAAGGCAGGCTCCCTGCCTGCCCTGGCTCCCCGTGGCTCTTGGAAGTGGCAGCATGTCTGGCTCCTAAGTGCAGGGGTGGCCAGGGCCAGGGGGGTCTCTGCACGCTGCCCCCACACCCCGCCCCAAGCACCAACTCCTCAGCTCTCATTGGCTGGAAATAGAGAACTGTAGCCAGTGGGAGCTGTGGGGGCAGCGCCTCCAGGCATGAGCAGTGTGCAGAGCCCTCCTGGCCCCCTGCCCAGCAGCCACAGGGATGTGCTGTTTGCTCCCGGGAGTCAGGCCAAGCCAGGGCAGTCAGGGAGCCTGCCTTAACCCCACTGCATTGCTGACCAGGAGCTGCCCAACGTAAGCACTGCCTGGAGACCGCACCCCTCAAGTCCTCCTTGCTCCAAACCCCTACCCCAGCACTAAGCCTCCTCATGCCACCTAACCTCTTATCCCTGTCCTCACCCCAGAGCCCGCAACCCCGCCAGAGCCCGCACCTCCGCTGCACCCCAACCTCCAGCCCTGGCCCAGAGCCCCCTCCCACACACATAACCTCTTAATCTCACCCCCCAGACTAGAACCAACACCTCCCCTGCACCCCAAACTCCTGCCCTGGCCCAGAGCCACTTCCCACACACCTAACCTCTCAACCCCATCCCCCAACCCACAGTCCACACCCCAATCCGCTGCCCCATCCCAGACCCCCCTCCCACACACTTAGCCCTTCGATCACACCCTCTAGCCCAGAGTCCACACCCTAACCCCCTGCCCCAGCCCAGAGCCCCCTCCCACACACCTAGCCTGCTCCCAAGCACAGTAACCTGCTCCTGTCCCAGAGTCAGGGGCAGAAATGAAAAATCTGAACATTCATCCGTTTCTGCTCCAAGCCACTGACATCAGCTCCCCCACTGACCAGAGGCAGAAAAGGGGAGTCCTGACTTCTGTCTCCAAATCCATCTCTCCCTGGCCAGTTCTCAGGCAGTTCCTGCTGAAAGCAGAATAATCATAGCTCAGGACCCAGCAGTTTCCTGCCCCCCAGTCTCATCAGGGCATCTTTCATCTCCTTGTTCCTCAGCATGTAGATGAGGGGGTTGAGGAGCGGGGTCACTGTGGTGTAGAATACAGCCACGACACCATCTGTGGGTGCCAGGATCTTGGCCTCAGGTAGATGAAGAGCCCAGGCACATAGTAGGTCACCACCACGGTGACATGAGCCACGCAGGTGGCGAAGGCCCGGTGCCTGCCCTTGGCCGAGTGAATCCTCAGGATGGCTGAGACGATGTAGACATAGGACATCAGGATCAGAAGGAAGCAGGTGAGGGCCAGGAAGCCAATGTCCACAAATGTCACCAGCTTGTTGAGCGCCGTGTCCCCGTAGGCCAGCTTCGGCACAGCTCAGATATCACAGAGGATGTATCCCACCCTGTTCTCTTGGCCATAGGGCAGCTGGAAGGTCAGCATGGTCTGTATGGTGGAGTGCAGGGAGTCCCCTAACAAGGTCACTACTGCCAGGCACAGGTAGGTTCTGTGGTTCATAATGACGCTGTAGTGCAGTGGCTTGCAGATGGCCAGGAAGCGGTCGCAGGCCATAACAGTTTAGAGGAAGCACTCGTGCAGCCAAGGAAAAGGAAGAAGAGCTGTGCCACGCAGCCCTGGAAGTAGATGGCCCCACCGCCAGGCAGGAAGCCTGCCACCATCTTGGGAACCACCACTGAGGAGACCATCATGTCCAGGAAGGACAAGTAGCAGAGGAACCAGTACATGGGCTTGTGCAGCCGGCGCTCCCCGGCCACCGCTAGCCATATGAGCAGGTTCCCAAACAGCGTCAACAGGAAGATGATGAGGAAGAAGAGGAACAAGGGAATCCGCAGCTATGGGGGATATGGGAGCCCCACCAGGATGAAATGGGTCAGCTGAGACCGGTTCCCACACTCCATTCACTCTGTCTGTGTCCCTGAAGGTGAACCTGGGGTGTTAATGATTAACGAGCAGAGAAGCAATGGATGATCTTTGCTGGGGCATTTGGGACAAGATTCACTCCTGTGCCAGGGGAAGAATCGAGCCCAGAAGCCCTGACTCCCCATCTCTCCCTCTATGCTCTACCCCACTAAACCCTGCTCAGCTCCAAGAGCTGGGACCTTATCTCTGGAGTCCTGGCAACCAACCACCCTTGCTCTAACCTTCTGGACTCCACTTACCTTCCAGAGGTGGAAATACAACCGAGGACACCTGACTCACATCCCCTCCCCACCCCTTACCTCTCACTCACCACCCAGAGCTGTGAAAATAATCCAGAAGCTCCAGTCCACCCCCTATCTTCCCCACTAGACTCCATTCCCTTCCCAGGGATGGGGATACAACCCTACAATCCAAGAGTCCTGATCCGAGTGTCCCCTCCCCATCTTCTAACTCCCTGCAGCCCACACGTGACAAGAGGAAGTCCTTCTAAAACCCGCACCTCAGGACTTTGGTGTCTAGTCCTCATGCTGGGCCAACTGCACAGGTGTGGATTTCAACCGGGGTGCTCCGAAAATCAGACGGGGATAAAACTTCCTACTTTTGGGTCAAACTCAACTTCTAAGTGACCTGGAATAGGAAAAAAAGCCCTCTCTGGAAAGTCCATACTGGAACTGCCCCCTGCAGAGGTTTTTGCACCTTCCCCTGATGTTGCCAGTTCAGGCCATCATCAAGGAGTAAGTGGCTGTTCTGTGGCATGAAGGACTCACTTGCCATGGGGAATTGGAATTTTCACCAGCTAAGAACCTGGCCCTGTAGTGAGGAAGAGCAGCAGAGAGAGACTGAAACAGGTGACAGAACAGTCCTGCAGCTGCCCCTCTGGATACAGTTACCTGGACTGTGTTGCAGCTGGGATGCATGATTTGGTCTTGAAGAAGGTCCTATTTGCTCTCTTCCATGCTCTGAGATCTCCCTTAAATCCCCCCAATCAAACATTTCACACAGGAGGTGGCTTTGGCTCCAGGGTGATGCCAGTCCCAAACAGGCAGGGACTTGGGGTAAATGTCCCCTATAAGAGATCATCCCGGAGTTTCCAGCTGCAGAGTCCATGAACTTGCCTCTCATGGTGGGAGACTGAGCTGAGTGGGTCCCAGTGCTGATCTCCGCTTCTATGCATCGTTGCTCCACTCTGTTACATTTTGCCCTCAGCTCTGTTGTGTCCTTTCTCTCTGCAATTTCTTTTAACCTGGCTTCCCTCCTGCACTAGTCTCTATGCTCTCTCTTCTTCCCCCTCGGGTACTTCTCTCCCACCAGTTCCACTTGTATTAAACTGTTGACATTTGCTGTATTTTCAAGCAAGGAATGAGGTCCCCCATGGGCAAACCCCAATGGGCATCATTAGAAATGGTGTTTGGGGCAAAAATGAAGGCAACAGAGCTTTGACTTAGCTGTTAAAGGAGACCATGGATCTTAGAAGAATGGCCCAGCGTGGGACTTCAGGGACTGGAGTATGGGCTCAGTTGGGGGCACACTCCCCTACCAGTCAGTGCTGTCCCCCGTGCTGCAGAATGGCACTAGGGGGTGCTTTGTTTTATGCAATGGGATTAAGGGGGTCAGCAGGGTTTGCTCTCCCCTCCAAATCTGTTCTGAACCCAGGGTGGCATTAGTGGGAACCACCCTGGGTTTGGAACAGACTTGGAGGGAAAGGGGTTGGAACGGGGGCAGGGAAGGGGTGGGAATAGGTGGTGTGGGACAGAGCCTCATGGAAGGAGTGGAGTGGGGGCCTGGCCGGGGTAGAGCCGGGGCTTTTGTATCTTTATATGTAAAGGTGTCAGTAATGCGGCCCTCAGGCCAATGGACTAGTCCTCGTGTGGCCCTCGTGGTGATTTGAGTTGGAGACCCCTGCCCTAGACTTTAGTAAGGCTTTTGATACAGTCTTGCATGACCTCTCATGAACAAACTAGGGAAATAAAACCTAGATGGAGCTACTATAATATAGGTGCATAACTAGTTGGACAACAATTCCCAGAGAGGAATTATCAGTGGTTCACAGTAAGGCTGGAAGGGCATAATGAGTGGAGTTTCACAGGGGTCAGTTCTGGGTTTGGTTCTGTTCAATAGCTTCATCAACAATTTAGATCGTGGCACAGAGAGTACACTTACAGGGTTTGTGGATGATGCCAAGCTGGGAGGGGTTGCAAGTGCTTTGGAGGACAGGATTATAATTCAAAATGATCTGGACAAACTGGATAAATGGTCTGAAGTAAATAGCATGAAATTCAATAAGGACAAATGCAAATTACTCTATTTAGGATGGAACAATCAGTTACACTCTTATAAAATGGGAAATGACTGCCTAGGAGGAACAGGAATACTTGTGGCACCTTAGAGATTAAAAAATTATTTGAGCATAAGCTTTCATGGGGTACAGCGCACTTCATCGGATGCATAGAATGGAACATATAATAAGACTATATATATACATACAGAGAAGATGCCATACCAGCTCTAAGAGGCTAATTAATTAAAATGACCTGTTATCAGCAGGAAAAAAACATTTATAGTGATAATTAAGATGATCAATTACAGACTGTTGACAAGAGGTGTAAGAATTGTTATCCTATGGAAAAAGATTCAAGTAGTGTAATGAGAGTGAAATAACAGAACGCCACTACCCGTCACCTTCAGCCTCCAACGAAAACCTCTCCAGCGCATCATCAAAGATCTACAACCTATCCTGAAAGACGATCCCTCACTCTCACAGATCTTGGGAGACAGGCCAGTCCTCGCTTACAGACAGCCTCCCAACCTGAAGCAAATACTCACCAGCAACCACACACCACATAACAAAAACACTAGCCCAGGAACCTATCCTTGCAACAAAGCCCAATGCCAACGCTGTCCGCATATCTATCCAAGTGACACCATCATGGACCTAATCACATCAGCCATGCCAGTCACCTGCACATCTACTAATGTGATATATGCCATCATGTGCCAGCAATGCCCCTCTGCCATGTACATTGGCCAAACCGGACAGTCTCTATGCAAAAGAATATATGGACACAAACCTGATATCAGGAATCATAACACTCAAAAACCAACAGGAGAACACTTCAACCTCTCTGGCCACTCAGTAACAGACCTGAAGGTGACAATTTTTCAACAGAAAGACTTCAAAAACAGACTCCAAGGAGAAACTGCTGATCTTGATTGATTTGCAAATTAGATACCATTAACTCTGGCTTGAACAGAGACTGGGAACGGCTGAGTCATTACACTACTTGAATCTATTTCCTTATGATAACTATCCTTAACCTCTTGTCAACTGTTTGGAGAGGGGGTGAAATGGGGCAGGAAAAAGCGGGGTCAGGGTGGAGCAGGGGAAGAGTCAGTGCAGGGTTGGGGCCTTGGGGGAAGGGGTGGAGCGGGAGTGGGAGTGGGGGTAGGGATGAGGCCTAAGGCAGAGCCAGGGGTTGAGCACCCTCCGGCACTTTTGAAAGTCAGTACCAATGGGACTCCAGACAACCTGTGTCACTTGCACTCTGCTTGCTTTGGCTTCCCATCTGTAAAATGAGATTAATGCCACTTCTTTAGACTGTTTAGATCATGAGCACTTTAGGACAAGGACTGACTGCACAGTGCCTGCCACAGTGGAGGCAGATCCCCAACTGGTGTGAACCTGCCTCAGCTCCATGGAAGTCAATGGTTCAGATCTCCAATTAGTGTGAATTGATGTCAGTGGGGACATGTCAGTTTATACCAGTCAGGGGCTGGTCATATGGCCATATCGATATGTAGTGAGATTTCTATAACTTTCTGGCCCAGTAGCATTAATTTCCTTGGTGCTCAGTTCATTGTGTGTCAATGTAACCAATTTTTCAGTTGAAGAGGTTCACGTTCCCATCTAGTGGGTGATGTTTTCCCCAGTGCAGGTCCATTGAAAACCCAATTTTCCATCAAAGAAAAGCTTCAAGGGATCATTTATTACTAGTCCATAATAATGATGGTAGTGACTGGCTTTTATATAACTCAAGATGTTCTCATCTGTACCCCTGTCGGATCCTTTTTTGAAATCTAAAAATCTCTTGGCCTCAGTATCTTGTGGCCTTGAGATTGTCAGACTCAGTGTGCAGTTTAGGGCTTAAGTGGTAAGTAACCGGTGAGCAGACCATCTGCGCCCTCTGGTGAACTTCCTATCACGTTTGTACTTTAGGGTGGGAATTTCAAAGGCACCTCCCAGGAGCTAAATGTCTAATTGCCCTAGACTTTTGTCTTCCTTTTGGAAATTCCAGCCTTAAAATCCAACTATTTTCATTTCATATTTTTACTGTTCTCTTAAATTTCACTTGTTCTCTGCCAGCCTTATAAATGGGCCCAGTCCTCTCTAGACACTGAGTTCCAGATTTATTTTTCATTGGAACACCTAGAAAAAGCACACAAAGCTTAGAGGCAGCGAAGAGTCCTGTGGCACCTTATAGACTAACAGACGTATTGGAGCATGAGCTTTCGTGGGTGAATACTCACTCCGTCAGACAGAAAACTTAGAGACAAGTTCCAATCAAACAACAGCTGAGGGTAGGAAACAAGAAAAACAAAGTTTTATTCACAGGTTTTATTCCCACTCCATATTACTCAAACTTCAAGCATAACCACATGCAGAAGACACACTACATAAGCAGCACAAATCCCAAACACATTGTGTGTGATGAGTGTAGAGTTCTCACATTACTTAAATCTTCTATTAGCATTTTCATTCCTCTTTTTTACTTATTTCTCTTTCTAGCTTTACCTAAGTAGAGGGTGAATTTTTAAAAAACATCTAATTGTCTTAGGAGAGTAGGTCCCATTTTCAAAAGCCATTAAGCTGCCCAGTTCTCACTGAAATTCCATGGGACAAAGGCCAGATTTTCACAGGTATATCACCATCTACAGGTGCAGATAGGCACATAGTGGGATTTTCAAATCGCCTTGGAGTTTAGGCCTAGATTATTGTCACAGTTTAGAGCAACTACACTGGTATTTCTCTGTAGTGGTCCAGCAGAGGCGCATCTCTAAGCAGGCTTTCAGCTCCCTGCCTTCCTTGGGAGGAGACCCATGTCTCTTTCCCTCCTGACTGGGGCATTTCCAGGCTTAACAGTTCCCTTCACTGCATTATTCCCTCAAAAGCCATCCTGCCTAAGCAGCCCTGCTTTGCTGCTCCCCTCTGGGTGGTTCATAGTTCTTATCACACAGTTCTTCCTAAGCAAGAGTATTTTAATCTTAAGGTAAAAGCAATACAGAGATTTCACTAAAAAGTATATAAGAACCTACATGCATAGCAATAAGCTTAGCAGAGATCAGCCCAACTCCAACATGGGCTCTGTCAGGGGATTACTCCTTCAAACTGCACAGCCGGGTCTCTTCCGTGGTTACCAGCTCATAACAGCCTCAGCTCAGAACTAGCTCCAGCACAGCAAGTTTAGTCCATTCTTTATGCAGGATGGGGGTTTTGTTCTGGAGTTTCCAGGAGCAGGTAATCCATAGAGAATTTTTTTTTCTTCATGCAACATAGCTTTGAAAGACCTCCAAAGTACCCCCAGGGCCCCTTCACATGTACTGTCCCAAACAGTTCTTTGAAGGTCCTCACATTTCCCCAAGATTCCATTCATCAGTCTCCTAGAAAAGTTACATTTAGTCCACAAGAACACATGCACAATTGTATTTGTAATACAACAGACCCCAAGGGATTAAACTTAACTCAATAAGGTTTATCCAGGAAATTGCCGTATCTGTCACACCTTTAAGAATCTGGTGCTGGACATCTAACTCTCATTGATTTCTATGAGCAAATCTTTTGAAAATCCCACTAGGTGCCTATCTTTAAAAATCTGCCATAAGGTCTAGCTTTATGAAAGAGTTTAGTAAATTCCACTAGGCACATAGAGCTTCTAAATAGGTTAGGTGTTTAACTTCTATGGAAAGTAACTGGTTGTCTGGTGCCTGACTGACTCAAGGTGTTCTTAGAAACCTTATTAGGTGACTAAAAAATGCCTTTGAAAATCTGGTCCTCAGACACATACTTCCCACAGCTTTTCAGAGAGAATAAGACTCCTAAATGCCTCCATCACTTTTGAAACTGGGAGTTAGTCTCCTAAATCGCTTAGGTGGTTTTGCAAATTTTACCACAAATACATTGATCTTTAGGGCATGGTGAAAAATCCAATGGTTCTCCCAGGAATTTTAGGCAGCTACCTAGGGCAGGTGCTCGGTGAGCTGTGGCTCATACCAGAAGATGAAGGGAATTGTTTTCCTTCCCTTTTGCATTTGCAGAAGATGCTGCACTTGCTTCTGAAGATCTGTGTAACAAAGCTGAGATTTACATCGTCTTCTACAAAATTTGGCACTCCAGTTCCTTTTAATTTTGATTTAGACTGAGTATGCTGGTCCCTTAGACAGCTTTGAAAACGTCAGCCTTACAGTGTGTTAAAAAACAGGAAGGGATTTTTAGGAGCATTTCTACGATTTGTAGAACTCCAGATAGATAGATGGGGTGGTGTGGGGATGGGGAGAGACACAGAGGTTCACAAAAGCCATGGAGCAAGCATGCAGATGTATTTGTAGATGTATTTCCATTCAGACTCACGAGTGATTCCCACAGCTGCTACACATCAACATGCAGGCATTTGACCCCCTCTCAGTTTTTTCAGAGCTGCCTTCACCTCCTTGTTCCTCAGCGTATAGATAGCCGGGTTCAGCATGGGCGTGACCACATCGCCGACGATCTGCACAGCAGTCATCAGCACTTTGCTTAGGTGGGGCTGAGTGTAGACCAGGGCACAGGGACCAAAGAACAGCATCACCACCACTAGATGAGAGGTGCAAGTGGAGGCTGCTTTGTGCCACCCTTAGGCCGAATTCATATTCAAGACAGAATAGATGATCCTGATGTAGGATGCGAGAATGAGGAGGAAGCAAGTTATGGGTACCAGACCAATATTTGTCAAGGTCACGGTCTCAATGATGTACGTGTCTGCACAGGCCAGCTTGACCACCGGGAAGATGGCACAGAAGAAAAAGTCCACCACATTGGATCCACAGTAAGGCAGCGTGAAGGTCAGGCTGGTGAGGATGGTGGAGTGGAAAAAGCTGGTGATCCAGGTGCCATCGGCCAATAGGGTGCACACCCTCCGGTTCATGATGAGCTGGTAGCGCAGTGGGTGGCAGATGGCCACGTACCGGTTGCAGGCCATGACGGTGTAGAGCAGGCACTCGGTGCTGCCCAGGAAGTGGTAGAAGAAGATCTGGGACATGCACCCACCTAGCGAGATGACCCTACTCTGAAACCAAAGGTTGGTCAGCATTTTGGGAGTACTGATGGAGGAAAAACCAATGTCCAGCATGGACAGATTGCAGAGGAAGAAATACATGGGGGTGTGCAAGCAGGGGTCAGCGAGGATGGCTGAGAAGATGAGCAGGTTGCCCAGCAGTGTGCAGAGGTAGAAGGCTAAGAAGGTGTTGAAGAGGATGGTCTGGAGGCCATTGGCATCAGGGATCCGTAAGAAGATGAAATGAGTCACCACAGTGTGGTTGACCAGCCCCATGTGGGACTCATTCCTGGGTAGGGGAGAGAAATAATGTCAGTGAGTTACTGAAACAAAAAGACCTATTGTCACATAGCTGCAATGGTCACTCTTCCTTCCACTGCCCCCATTATTCACTGCCATTGAGAGTGGTGTATATTTCTGTCACTGGATTGCCAGTTGGGGTCATGGCCTCACTGGTCTGGAGCTGATCATAGAGAGAGAAAATGTCTGCCCTGACGATCTTACTGTCCAGAGACGAAGAGACAATGGGGACGTCTATTCTATTCTATTCTATTCTATTCTATTCTATTCTATTCTATTCATGTTCTTCTCTTCTCTCCTCACCTACTCCAATTTCTTCAGTTCTATTCTATCTAGGCCCTTACCCCCCCTCTCACCACAGTACCTCAGAGCCTTGCGTTTGTGGCTAGCGTTTCTCACTAGTAGTTTTTTCTCTCTCAGCTTTGAATGACCTGAGCTTTGTTGGAGCTGTGAGTTGTTTGGGGGTATTTATCAGAGTTAAAGAGAGAAGGAAATGGAAAGAAGGAGAAGGGGAAGAACCACAGCCAGAGGTGGTGGAGCTACGGGTGCTGGCAATTCGGCAGCACCCCCTGGCTTGATGTGGTTTTTATCATATCCAGGGTTCACAGTTTGGTTCAATGGCACTCAGCACCCTCACTACACAAATTGTTCCAGGGCCCCTAGACACAGCTTGTCATCGCTGTGCAGTGAACAGCAGGCTGGGCTATGTAGATGGGACAGGGGCTTTTAAAAGGTCAGATTTGAAGGACAACGACGAAGTGTCTGTTTGCATTTTTCCAGGGAGTTTCCCAGGTAGGACAGTCACAGGAAGCAGAGATACTGGAGGGTTCTGGTTATGACAGATGGAGAAAGGAAGATAAATGATACAGAGACAGGCAGGCAGGTACTGCACAGGTTTGGATGGCTGGACTGCTGGATTGATTTCTCTCTAAGGAAAATATTTGGCTGACATCTTCATCAGTGTGAGGTAGAGACAGGCAGAGACTGAGGGACAGAGAGAGAAGAGCTTTACTAAAGCAGGGGCCTTATGCTGGCTGCACTGGGAGAGGCTGCTCCAGCTGATGGGGATTCTCCCTTTCTGTCTCCCGGTCGTGACTCCTCTCTAGAACCATCCAGCTTTCTTATCCCAAACGGCCCATTGCTCAGGAGAGGTGCACAGCCTGGGTGCTTGGTATCCAACCAGGAGACCTAATCTGCACCATATCACCCCACGCTGCTGCAGACCCCACAGCTTTCTCACAGCTTCCAGCCTCCTTACAGCTCTCCCTGGTCTTTATATCTCCTTCAGGCCCCTCAGGACCAGGATCGTAAATGCCCGAGAGATCTGAGACCTTGGTTGAGTCTCCAATTAACGGAGATTGGGCATCATTTCAGCTAAAGCTCATGGCCCTCTGGGACTGGCCCTCAGGCAGCCTCAATAAGAGTAGTGCCATGGAACTGAATTGGCCAGATCCCCACCTCCACCAAGGTCCAGATTCAAGTCTTGCTCCCCTTGACCAGACTCCTGAGCAATTCCATTGGATTCCCTGGGGCTCCTTCCACTCCCAGCCTGGCACTTGGTGTAAATCAGGAGTAACACTACTGGAATCATGGGAGTAGTGTATATTTCCAGCAGCTGAGAATCTGGCCCAGCCATTGGAGGGGGGATGGGATGGGACATTCATACTTGTCGAGTCTCTCTGGTTCTGTGACACAAGCCAACAAATTCCCCCCAGTGACGTGAAATAGGAGTAAACTGGGTCGGAGGTTCAGCTGAAGGGCTCTGCATCCAGCACAGCTTTCTCCTGGGGTTGTATGTCCTGCTGTTCTCCTGCCCCCATCTCTGTTTCTCTGTGCACATAGGGATGTATTCATGCACTTGTGTGGTTATGTGTGAGGGTGAAATTCACCCCTGTATAGATGGAGGACGGCCTAAGTCCTGCGCACGACTTCACATCATGTTTTGCAAGATACCAGAGACTCCAAGAAGAGCATTGAGTCGTTTGGGGCAGTATAGTAGCTCCCAGCAACTCCAGCTCGATCCTGGCACTGTTGTCCTGGATGCCACTCAGACACAGGGCGAGACAGATCCTGCCTGTCAGAGCTCACTAGCTAACCAAACACACTGACAATTATCAACCGCATGTTACAAGGGGAAACTGAGGCACAGAGATTTTCAGGGTGGGATTTTCAAAGGAGCCAGTCTCCCACAACTCATTCCAGTTCACTGAGCATTGGACACCCAATTCCTACTGGCTGGATGAAACTCTCAATCGGATTGAATTGTCTAAAGTGAGAAAGGGAGGTTGTGGAAGAGCTGGGAATCTGGTCCAGAGTTCCTGGGTTCCAGCCCGAGCACTGGCCGTAACATCCTTCCCTTTTCATGGGGATGACCCTCGCTCTGCGTCTCTCTAAGCCTCAGGCCTGTTCTCTTACCCTCCCCTCTGTGCAATCAGGGTTCAGGAGTAGGGGCCTTTAGAGCATTAGGGCTGATTTCACTGAACCAAAGCTGCTTCTTTACTAGCCAAGAGAGCAGAATGATAGACCCGCGCCTGGTCTCGGACCTCTACCGTGCATCTGCGCTAAGGGGTCAGGAGTGGTTAGCTAAATAGGTGTGAAGAACTTTAATGTGGAGATATTCACAGACCTGACACAGAGAGGGATGTGAGAGACACAGGGCTAGATTAGGAGGGGTTCCAGCAATGATCTCATTGTCCTAGCACCGTAGTTATAATAAGGTCCCGTGTGATTCCTGTAATCTCTCTCATTTCCTGCTCTTTCTCTGGGGGGCATCTTCCTTGGGAGACAGAATGCAGGGGCAGAAGCAGACATGATAATTAATCTCTGTAGATGTGTTATCCCCAACCCAGGCATAACATCTCATGGGGCTCAATGGCCGTTGAGGTTAATTAAAATGTTGACATTTCTAACGAGTTCCCAGGCTGAGCCCTCTCACTGCTCTGAAGACTAGGCTCAGAGGTTACACTTGGCCTTCATGAGCTGAGTTCCGAATGTCGTTGCCATGAACACCAGAACCAGAACTGCCTTTGAGTATTTTAGTTTGTATTATCACTATTTTTATCATTGGTATTATGGTATGATCTACAGTCTGGACCTGAGACGTAGGCTGCTTTGTGCCACACCCTGCAGACACATGTCTGAATGTGATACACCTTTAATAGCTGAGAGTGACAAAGGATTTAATTAGCTACGTATAAGATATGGGGAAACTGAGTCACAAAGCAATTTAGTGAGTTACTGAAGGGCAATCAGAGACTCTTCTACAGAGACTGTACTGGAACCCAGACCTCCTGTATCCCAGGTCTTTGTTTTACCCACAAGATAATGGTTTGGCCAATAAATCCCACAGGTTCTCTTCCTTCCACCCCTTAAACTGACTTTTCACTTTGCTGTCTGGTCACCATAGTTGAGTTGATACAGTTCTCAGTTACAAAATACTATAGCCATCTTCTCGCCCTCCTTCTCCCTTTATGGCTGCCCCGTGCCCATGGCTTGAACGTAAAGAGAGCTTTCCCACTGTCCATCAGCAGCTACTGCAGTTTTTAAAATCAATGTGCACAATTTCTGCACTGAACTTGCATTCCAGGTTTTCATTTCTCAGGCAGGATAGTCTGGATTTGTGGCTGTGTGGAGACTGGTTCCCTGGAGAAACAACAGAGAAATTTCAGGACAAACCCTCAAATTGCAAAGGGAGCACTGCAGTTCAGGGAGTGGAGAGGGCAACTCAGCAGGGGGCGCTTTTCCTTCCAAGTCAGGGATTTTTCTCGTGCCGCAGTGTTGGACTCGCATGTGCTGCTCTGCAGATAGACGTGCCAGGGACCAGGCTTGTGGCATCTCGCTCAGATTCCTTTTACTTCTTTTCTTGTATTATTTGTTCATTTCAAGGCACAAGGTTAAACCCACATCCCAGCAGTCAGGGAGAATTCTGAACAGCCCACTAAAGTTTCTGTTGTGTGGAAGGCCTGAGGCCCTGTTGCAGTAGGGGCTGCACCCACACAAGGCCAGAGACAGCCCCTGTCCCAAAGAGCTTACAAGAGAAATGGGTGGGAGAAAAGGATATTTTTCCACCGTGTCTCAGGTGGGGAAGTGAACCCCAAGGAGATGATGTCATTCACCTAAGTTCCTGCCTCACCCTCATTAACCCTGGCGTGGATGTGTTACCTCCTGCCTCACCCCAGCCCTGAACACAAGCATCACCTGAACCCTAACATCACCCAACTGCCCTGCCTCAATCCGAGCAGAATTCCTTTCACCTTTTCCCCAGAGCTAACCCTAGGATAACACCAGTGCCCATCTCCTTCACCCTGGGAAAACTCCCCTGACATCCATCCCAACCTTGACCCTGGAATAACTGCACCAGCCTCCTCCCCATTTGGGATCTGGATCCGGAGTGATGGAAGCTCCTTAAAAGTTAGATGCCCCTGGCACCTGTATAGTGAGCCAGCCACCTGTGCTGCCCATGCCCCTGAGACCCCGCCTTCGTATCACTTCTTCCCCCATGCCCTGCTCCACACTCTCTCCTCTCTGCTCCCTCCCTATATTGCTCGGGGTGCATTAAGGAGGAATATTGAGTCTGAGCAGAGAGTTGATTTTACCTCTCTGTTTGGCACTGGCACGATCGCTGCTGGTACATCGTCCCGTTCTGGTGTTCACAATTCCAGAAGGGGGATGATAAATTGGAGAGGGTTGAAAAAGAGCCATGAGAATAATTGAAGGAGTAGAAATTTTGCCTTGTAAGGATAGATTTAAAGAGTTTGATCTATGCAGATGTGTGTAATAAGGCGGAGATGTTCAAAGTCCTCTACAAGGTTTGGATCTCCAATTGAATGCAGATGGAGTGTGCATCTCCCTCAGGCTGCTTTGAACATGTCAGCCTTACAGTGTGTCAGAGACAGCTGGGGATCTTTAGAAGCATTTCCATGACTTGTGGAGCTCCAGATAGATTGATGGGGCTGTGTGGGGATGTGGGGGAGAGAGAGAGGTTCACAAAAGCCATGGAGCAGCTATGCAGATGTCTATGTGGAGGCTTTTGACCCCCTCTCAGTTTTCTCAGAGCCGCTTTCACCTCCTTGTTCCTCACTGTGTAGATGGCCGGATTCAGCATGGGCGTGACCACATTGCCGAAGATCTGCACAGCAGTCACCAGCACTTTGCTCAGGTGGGGCTGCGTGTAGATGAGGGCTCATTGTCCGAAAAACAGCGTCACCACTGTGAGATGCGAGGCGCAAATGGAGGCGGCTTTGCGCCGCCCTTCGGACGAGTTCATCTTCAGGACGGAGAACATGATTCGGATGTAAGAAACGAGGATGAGGTGGAAGCAGGTTATGGGCACCACCCTAGTGTTGGTCAAGGTCACGGTCTCAATAACGTATGTGTCTGCACAGGCCAGTTTGACCACCGGGAAGATGTCACAGAAGAAATAGTCCACTACATTGAATCCACAGTAGGGCAGCGTGAAGGTCAGGCTGGTGAGGATAGTGGAGTGGAAAAAGCTGGTGATCCAGGTGCCAGCGGCCAATAGGGTGCACATCTTCCGGTTCATGATGAGCTGGTAGCGTAGCGGGTGGCAGATGGCTACGTACCGGTCGTAGGCCATGACGGTGTAGAGCAGGCACTCGGTGCTGCCCAGGAAGTGGTAGAAGAAGACCTGGGACATGCACCCACCTAGCGAGATGACCCTACTCTGAAACCAAAGGTTGGTCAGCATTTTGGGAGTACTGATGGAGGAAAAACCAATGTCCAGCACGGAGAGATTGCAGAGGAAGATATACATGGGGGTGTGCAAGCAGGGGTCAGCGAGGATGGCTGAGAAGATGAGCAGGTTGCCCAGCAGTGTGCAGAGGTAGAAGGCTAAGAAGGTGATGAAGAGGATGGTCTGGAGGCCGTTGGCATCGGGGATCCCTAAGAGGATGAAATGAGTCACCACAATGTGGTTGACCAGCCCCATGTGGGACTCATTCCTGGGTAGGGGAGAGAAATAATGTCAGTGAGTTACTGAAAAGAAAAAGACCTATTGTCACATAGCTGAAATGATCACCCTTCCTTCCACTGCCCCTATTATTCACTGCCATTGGGAGCAGTGTGTATTTCTGTCACTGGGTTGCCATCTGGGGTCATGGACTCATTGGGCTGGCGCTGATCATAGAGAGAGAAAATATCTGCCTTGAAGATCTTACTGTCCAGAGACAATGGGGACATCTATTCTATTCTATTCTATTCTATTCTATTCTATTCATGTTCTTCTCTTCTCTCCTTACCTACTCCAATTTCTTTAGTTCTATTCTATCTAGGCCTTTACCCCCCATTCTCACCACAATAGCTCAGAGCCTTGCGTTTGTGGCTAGCTTTTCTCACTAGTAGGCTGCTTCGTGCCACACCTCGCAGAGACACACAGTAAGAGATAGTCCCTGTCTGAATGTGATACACCTTTAATAGCTGAGAGTGACAAAGGATTTAATTAGCCACAGATAACATATGAGGAAACTGAGTCACAAGGCAATTTAGTGAGTTACTGAAAGACAATCAGGGACTCATCTACAGAGACTGTACTGGAACCCAGATCTCCTGCGTCCCAGGCCTTTGTCTTACCCACAAGATAATGGTTTGCAAATAATTCCCATGGGCTCTCTTCCTTCTGCACAACCCACCCCCAAACTGATTCTCCACCTTGCTCTCCGGTCACCCTAGTTGAGTTGATACAGTTCTCAGTTACATAATCCTATAGCCATCTGCTCACCCTCCTTCTCCCTTTATGGTTGCCCTGAGCCCATGGCTTGAAAGTAAAGAGAGCTTTCCCACTGTCCATCAGCAGCTACAGCGTTTTTTAAAATCAATGTGCACAATTTCTGCACTGAACTTCCATTCCAGGTTTTCATTTCTCAAGCTGCATAGTCTGGATTTGTGGCTCTGTGGAGATTGGTTCCCTGGAGAAAGAAGAAAGAAATTTTCAGACAAACCCCCACAGTGCAAAGGGGGCACTGCAGGTCAGGGACCGGTGAGGGCAACTCAATAGAGGGCACCTTTCCCACCGAGTCAGGGCTGTTTCTCCTGCTGCGGTATTGGGCTCGCATGTGCTACTCTGCAGATAGATGTGCCAGGGGCCAGGCTTACGGCATTTCCCCCAGATTTCTTTCACTTCTTTTCTTGTATTATTTGTTCATTTCAAGGCGCAAGGTTAAGCCCACATCCCAGCAGTCAAGAATAATTGTGAACAACCTACTAATCTTTCTGTTGTGTGGAAGGCCCGAGGCCCTGTTGCAGTAGGGGCTGCACCTACACATGGGCAGAGACAGCCCCTGTCCCAAAGAACTTATAAGAGAAATGGGTGGGAGAAAAGGATAATTTTTTCCACCGTGTCTCAGGTGGGGAAGTGAACCCCAAGGAGCTGATTTCATTCATCTAAGTTCCTGCCTCACCCTCATTAACCCTGGCATGAATGTATTCACTTCCTGCCTCACCTCAACATTGGGTAACTTTATTGACCGCATGCATCAACTGAACCCTAGCGGCACCCAACTGTCCTACCTCAATCCTAGCAGAATTTCTTTGACCTTTTCCCTAACACTAACCCTAGGATAACACCAGCATCCTCCTCCCTCACCCTGGGAAAACTCCACTGACGCCCATCCCAACCCTAACCCTAAAATAACTCCACCAACCTCCTTTCCAGTCAAGATCTGGATCCAGAGTGACAGAAGCTCTCTAAAAGTGAGGATCCACTGGCACCTGAACAGTGGACAAGCCACCCACGCCATCCCTTCCGCTGAGGCCCCACCCTCACATCACCTCTTCCCTCACTGGTCTGCCCCCCACTCTCTCCTCCCTCCCTATATTGCTCGGGGTGAATCAAGCAAGAATATTGAGTATGAGCAGAGAGTTGATTTTACCTCTCTATCTGGCACTGGCACGACCGCTGCTGGTACAGTGTCCTGTTCTGGTGTTCACAATTCCAGAAGGGGGCTGATAAATCTGAGAGGGTTCAGAAAAGAGCCATGAAAATAATTGAAAGAGTAGAAAACTTGCCTTTTAAGGATAGATTTAAGGAGTTTGAGCTATGCGGATGTGTGTAATAAGGCGGAGATTTTCAGAGTCCTCTACAAGGTTCAGATCTCCAAGGCTGGTTAATTTCAATGCAGGTGGAGTGTGTATCTCCCTTTGGCTGCTTTGAACATGTCAGACTTACAGTGTGTCAAAGACCGCTGGGGATCTTTAGGAGCATTTCCATGACTTGTATAGCTCCAGGTAGATAGATGGGGCTGCGTGGCGATATGGGGGAGAGAGAGAGGCTCACAAAAGCTATGGAGCAGCCATGCAGATTTATATGTAGATGCATTTCCACACGGAGACTCTTGCTATTCCTGCAACTGCCACACATCAATGTTCAGGCATTTGACCCCCTCTCAATTTTCTCAGAGCCGCTTTCACCTCCTTCTTCCTCAGCATATAGATAGCCAGATTCAGCATGGGCTTGACCACATTACCAAAGATCTGCACAGCAGTCATTAGCACTTTGCTTACGTGGGGCTGAGTGTAGATCAGGGCGCAGGGACCAAGGAACAGCGTCACCGCCACTGGATGCAAGGTGCAAGTGGAGGCCACTTTGCGCCACCCTTCGGCCAAATTCCTGTTCAAGACAGAATAGATGATCCTGATGTAGGATGCGAGAATGAGGAGAAAGCAAGTTATGGGCACCAGACCAACATTTGTCAAGATCACGGTCTCAATGATGTATGTGTCTGCACAGGCCAGCTTGACCACTGGGAAGATGTCACAGAAGAAATAGTCCACCACATTGGACCCACAGTAGGGCAGCGTGAAGGTCAGGCTGGTGAGGATAGTGGAGTGGAAAAAGCTGGTGATCCAGGTGCCATCGGCCAATAGGGTGCACACCCTCCAGTTCATGATGAGCTGGTAGCGCAGTGGGTGGCAGATGGCTACGTACCGGTCGTAGGCCATGATGGTGTAGAGCAGGCACTCGGTGCTGCCCAGGAAGTGGTAGAAGAAGATCTGGGACATGCACCCACCTAGCGAGATGACCCTACTCTGAAACCAAAGGTTGGTCAGCATTTTGGGAGTACTGATGGAGGAAAAACCAATGTCCAGCATGGACAGATTGCAGAGGAAGAAATACATGGGGGTGTGCAAGCTGGGGTCAGCGAGGATGGCTGAGAAGATGAGTAGGTTGCCCAGCAGTGTGCAGAGGTAGAAGGCTAAGAAGGTGATGAAGAGGATGGTCTGGAGGCCGTTGGCATCGGGGATCCGTAAGAAGATGAAATGAGTCACCACAGTGTGGTTGACCAGCCCCATGTGGGACTCATTCCTGGGTAGGGGAGAGAAATAATGCCAGTGAGTTACTGAAACAAAAAGACCTATTGGCAAATGGCCAATAGGTTAATGGGGACGTCTATTCTATTCATGTTATTCTCTGCTGTCCTCACCTACCCCAATTTGTTCACTTCTATTCTATCTAGGCCCTTACCCCCCATTCTCACCACAGTACCTCAGAGTCTTGCGTATATGGTTAACGTTTCTCACTCGTGGTTTGTTCTCTTTCTCTCTCTGTCCCTCCCTGCAGGTGAATGGCCGTGTGTGCAGTTCAGCACTGTGTTTTTGTTTGTTGTTATAAATGCATGAGCTGGGACGTGTTTGCATTAAGAAAGAGGGGTGGATGGATCATATAAACCAATGACTGTGTTGGTGAATGATCTCAGCTTTGTTAGTTCTGTGAGTTGTTTGGGGGTATTCATCGGGGTCCCAGAGGGAAGGAAAAGGAAAGAAGGAAAACGGGAAAAGCCACAACCAGAAGTGGTGGAACTAGGGGTGCTGGGGGTTCGGCAACACCCACTGGCTTGACGTGGTTTCCATCATATCCAGGGTTCACAGTTTGGTTTAGTGGCACTCAGCACCCTCACTACACAAATTGTTCCAAGGCCCCTAGACACAGCTTGTCATCGCTCTGCTGTGAAAAGCAGGCTGGGCTCTCTAGATGGGACAGTGGCTTTTTAAGGTGAGATTTGAAGGACAATGACAAAGTGTCTGTTTGCATTTTGTCAGAGAGTTTCCCAGGCAGGAGAGCCATTAGAAGGGGAGATGCTGGTGGGTTCAGGTTAAGACAGATGGAGAAAGGAAGATAAATGATACAGAGAGAAGCAGGCAGGTACTGCACAGGTTTGGATGGCTGGACTGCTGGATCAATTTCTCTCTAAAGAAAATACTTGGCTGACACTTTCCTTGGCACAAGGTAGATTGACAGGTTCAGAGACAGACACAGACTGAGGGACCTAGAGAGAAGAACTTTACCAAAGCAGGGGCCTTACAGTGGCTGCATTGGGAGAGGCCACTCCAGCTGGTGAGAATTCTTCCTTTCTGTCCCCTGGTTGTGATCCTCTCTAACACCATCCAGCTTTCTTATCCCAGATGGCCCATCGCCCAGGAGAGGTGCACAGCCTGGGTGCTTGGTATCCAACCGGGAGACCTAATCTGCAGCATATCACCCCACGCTGCTGCTGACACCACAGCTTTCTCACAGCTTACAGCCTCCTTACAGCTCTCATATAAACATACAGTTCCTTAGATCTCCGCCGCGCCCCTCAGGACCAGGACCCTAAATCCCCATGAGGCTCCTTGTCTGAGATCTTTTTTGAATCTCCAATTAACGGAGATTGGGCATCATTTCAGCTAACGTTCATGGCCCTCTGGGACTGGCCCTCAGGCAGCCTCAATAAGAGTAGTGCCATAGAACTGAATTAGCCAGATCCCCACCTACACCAAGGTCCAGATTCAAGTTTTGCTCCTCTTGACCTGACTCCTGAGCAATTCCATTGGAGTCCTGTTGCTCCTTCCCCTCCCAGCCTGGCACCTGGTGTAAATCAGGAGTAACACCACTGCAATCAAGAGAGCTGTGTATATTTCTACCAGCTGAGAATCTGGCCCAGCCATTGGAGGAGGGATGGGATGGGATATTCATGCTTGTCTAGTCTCTCCAGTTCTGTGACACAGGCCAACAAATTCCCCCCAGTGATGTGAAATAGGAGTAAACTGGGCTGGAGGTTCAGCTGGAGGGCTCTGTATCCAGCCCAGCTTTCTCCTGGGGTTGTATGTCCTGCTGTTCTCCTGCCCCCATCTCTGTGTCTCTTTGCGCACAGGGATGTATTCATGCAGTGGTGTGGTTATGTGTGAGAGTGAAATTCCTCCCTGTGTAGATGCAGGACAGCCTATGTCCTGCATACGACTTCACATCACTGTTTACAAGATACCAGAGACTCCAAGAAGAGCAATGAGTAGTTTGGGGTAGTACAGTAGCTCCGAGCAACTCCAGCTCGATCTTGGTACTATTGTCCTGGATGCCGCTCAGACACAGGGCGAGACAGATCCTGCCTGTCAGAGCTCACTAGCTAACCAAACACTGTGAGAATTATCAGCCACATGTTACAAGGGGAAATTGAGGCACAGAGATTTTCAGGGTGGGATTTTCAAAGGAGCCAATCTCCCACAACTCATTCCAGTTCACTGAGCATTGGACACCCAATTCCTACTGGCTAGATGAAACTCTCAATCGGATTGAATTATCTAAGGTGAGAAAGGAAGGTTGTGGAAGAGCTGGGAATCTGGTCCTGGGTTCCAGCCCGAGCACTGGCTGTAACACCCTTCTCTTTTCATGGGGATGACCCTCGCTCTGCATCTTTCTAAGCCTCAGACCTGTTCTCTTACCCTCCCCTCTGTGCAGTCAGGGTTCAGGAGTCGGGGCCTTTAGAGCACTAGGGCTGATTTCACTGAACCAAAGCTGCTTCTTTACTAGTCAAGAGAGCGGAATGATAGACCCGCGCCTGGTCTCGGACCTCTACTGTGCATCTGCGCTAAGGGGTCAGGAGTGGTTAGCTAAATAGGTGTGAAATACGTTAATGTGGAGATATCCACAGACCCCACACAGAGAGGGATGTGAGAGAGACAGGGCTAGATTGGGAGGTTTCCAGCAATGATCTCATCTGTCCATTTGCTGGTGTCCTAGCACTGCAGTTATGATAAGGTCCTCATGATTCCTCTAATCTGTATCATTTCCTGCTCTTCCTCTGGGAGGCATTTTCCTTGGGAGTCAGAATTCAGGGGCAGATGCAGACGTGATAATTAATCTCTGTAGATGTGTTATCCCCAACCCAGTCATAACACCCCACGGGGCTCAGTGGCTGTTGAGGTTAATTAAAATGTTGACATTTCTAAGGAGTACCCAGGCTGAGCCTTCTCACTGCTCTGAAGACCGGGCTCAGAGGTTACTCTTGGCTTGCATGAGCTGAGTTCCGTGGGTCTTTGCCATGAACACCAGAACCGGAACGGCTTTTGAGTATTTTAGTTTGTATCATCACTATTTTTATCGTCGGTATTATGGTACGATCTACAGTCTGGACCTGAGACGCAGGCTGCTTTGTGCTACACCCACAGAGACACAGAGTAAGAGACAGTCCTCATCCGAACGTGATACACATTTAATAGCTGAGAGTGACAAAGGATTTAATTAGCTACCTATAACATATAGGGAAACTGAGTCACAAAGCAATTTAGTGAGTTACTGAACAACATTCAGGGACTCATCTACAGAGACTGTACTGGAACCCAGATCCCCTGCATCCCAGGCCTTCGTCTTACCCACAAGATAATGGTTTGCAAATAATTCCCACAGAATCTCTTCCTTCTGCACAACGCACCCCTCAAACTGATTTTTCAACTTGCTCTCTGGTCACCCTAGTTGAGTTGATACAGTTCTCAGTTACATAATCCTATAGCCATCTGCTCACCCTCCTTCTCCCTTTATGGCTGCCTCATGCCCATGGCCTGTCGGTAAAGAGAGCTTTCCCACTGTCCATCACCATCTACCGTGATTTTTAAAATCAATGTGCACAATTTCTGCACTGAACTTCCATTCCAGGTTTTCATTTCTCAAGCTGCATAGTCTGAATCTGTGGCTCTGTGGAGATTGGTTGATTGATTTTACCTCTCTGTTTGGCACTGGCATGACTGCTGCTGGTACAGCATCCCGTTCTGGTGTTCATAATTCCAGAAGGGGGCTGATAAATCTGAGAGGGTTCAGAAAAGAGCCATGAGAATAATTGAAGGAGTAGAAAATTTGCCTTGTAAGGATAGATTTAAAGAGTTTGAGCTATGCAGTTGTGTGTAATAAGGCTGAGATGTTCAAAGTCCTCTACAAGGTTCAGATCTCCAAGGCCAGTTAATTTCAATACAGATGGAGTGTGCATCTCCTTTCAGCTGCTTTGAACATGTCAGCCTTACAGTGTTTCAAAGACAGCTGGGGATCTTTAGGAGCATTTCCATGACTTGTAGAGCTCCAGATAGATAGATGGGGCTGTGTGAGGATATGGGGGAGAGAGAGAGGCTCAGAAAAACTATGGAGCAGCCATGCAGATTTATATGTAGATGTATTTCCACACAGAGACGCTTGCTATTCCTGCAACTGCCACACATCAATGTTCAGGCTTTTGGCCCCCTCTCAGTTTTCTCAGAGCCGCTTTCACCTCCTTGTTCCTCACTGTGTAGATGGCCGGATTCAACATGGGCGTGACCACATTGCCGAAGACATGCAAAGCAGTCACCAGCACTTTGCTTAGGTGGGGCTGTGTGTAGATCAGGGCGCATTGTCCGAAAAACAGCGTCACCACTGTGAGATGCGAGGCGCAAGTGGAGGCGGCTTTGCGCCGCCCTTCGGACGAGTTCATCTTCAGGACGGAGAACATGATTCGGATGTAAGAAGCGAGGATGAGGTGGAAGCAGGTCATGGGCACCATCCCAGTGTTGGTCAAGGTCACGGTCTCAATAACATATGTGTCTGCACAGGCCAGTTTGACCACCGGGAAGATGTCACAGAAGAAATAGTCCACCACATTGGACCCACAGTAGGGCAGCGTGAAGGTCAGGCTGGTGAGGATGGTGGAGTGGAAGGAGCTGGTGATCCAGATGCCAGCGACTAGGAGGGCGCACATCTTCCGGTTCATAATGAGCCGGTAGCGCAGTGGGTGGCAGATGGCCACGTACCGGTCGTAGGCCATGACGGTGTAGAGCAGGGACTCGGTGCTGCCCAGGAAGTGGTAGAAGAAGACCTGGGACATGCACCCACCTAGCGAGATGACCCTACTCTGAAACCAAAGGTTGGTCAGCATTTTGGGAGTACTGATGGAGGAAAAACCAATGTCCAGCACAGAGAGATTGCAGAGGAAGAAATACATGGGGGTGTGCAAGCGGGGATCAGTGAGGATTGCTGAGAAGATGAGCAGGTTGCCCAGCATGTGCAGAGGTAGAAGGCTAAGAAGGTGATGAAGAGGATGGTCTGGAGGCCATTGGCATTGGGGATCCCTAAGAGGATGAAATGAGTCACCACAGTGTGGTTGACCAGCCCCATGTGGGCTCATTCCTGGGTAGGGGAGAGAAATAATGCCAGTGAGTTACTGAAACAAAAAGACCTAACGTCCTATAGCTTCCTTCCACTGCTCCCATTATTCACTGCCATTGGGAGTGGTGTGTATTTCTCTCACTGGATTGCCAGTTGGGGTCTTGGCTCATTGGGCTGGCACTGATCATAGAGAGAGAAAATATCTGCCTTGAAGATCTTACTGTCCAGAGACGAAGAGACAATGGGACATCTATTCTATTCTATTCTAGTCTAGTCTAGTCTAGTCTAGTCTAGTCTAGTCTAGTCTCCTTACCTACTCCAATTCTTCACTTCTATTCTATCTAGGCCCTTACCCCCCATTCTCACCACAGTACCTCAGAGCCTTCCATTTCTGGCTAACGTTTATCACTAGTAGTTTGTTCGTTCGTTCTCTCTCTCTCTCTCTCTCTCTCACCCTTTCTACAGAGGAATGGCCATGTGTGCAGTGCAGTGCTGTGTTTTCATAAGGTTTTGTTGTTAGAAATGCATGAGCTGTGATGTGTTTGTGTTAAGGAAGAGGGGTATGATGGAACATACAAAGCAATGACTGTGAGGATTAATGACCTTAGCTTTGTTAGTGCTGTGAGTTGTTTGGGGGTATTTATTGGGGTCCCAGAGAGAAGGAAAAGGAAAGAAGGAAAACGGGAAAAGCCACAGCCAGAAGTAGTGGAACTAGGGTTACTGGGGGTTCAGCAGCACCCACTGGCTTGATGTGGTTTCCATCATATCCAGGGTTCACAGTTTGGTTCAATGGCACTCAGCTCCCTCACTACACAAATTGTTCCAAGGCCCCTAGACACAGCTTGTCATCGCTGTGCAGTGAACAGTGGGCTGGGCTCTGTAGATGGGACAGGGGCTTTTTAAGGTGAGAGTTGAAGGACAGTGACGAAGTGTCTGTTTGCATTTTGCCAGGGATTTTCCCAGGCAGGAGAGCCACAGGAAGAGAAGATACTGGTGGGTTGAGACTGGCAGGCAGGTACTGCACAGGGGTGGATGGCTGGACGGCTAGATCAATTTCTCTCTAAAGAAAATATTTGGCTAACACCCTCCTCGGCGTGAGGCAGACTGACAGGTTCAGCGACAGACACAGATTGAGAAAAAGAAAGAGAAGAACTTTACCAAAGCAGGGGCCTTACACTGGCTGCACTGGGAGATGCCACTCCAGCTGATGGGAAGTCTCCCTTTCTGTCCCTCTGTCGTGACTCCTTTCTAGCACCATCCAGCTTTCTTATCCCAAACGGCCCATCGCTCAGGAGAGGTGCACAGCCTGGGTGCTTGGTATCCAACCGGGAGACCTAATCTGCAGCATATCACCCCACTCTGCTGCAGACCCCACAGCTTTCTCACAGCTTCCAGCCTCCTTACGGCTCTCCCTGGTCTTTATATCTCCTTCGGGCCCCTCAGGACCAGGGCCCTAAATCCCCAAGAGGCTCCTGGTCTGAAGCCTTGGTTGAGTCTCCAATTAACAGAGATTGGGCATCATTTCAGCTAACGCTCATGGCCCTCTGGGACTGGCCCTCAGGCAGCCTCAATAAGAGTAGTGCCATGGAACTGAATTGGCCAGATCCCCACCTCCACCAAGGTCCAGATTCAAGTCTTGCTCCCCTTGACCTGACTGCTGAGCAATTCCATTGGATTCCCCGGGGCTCCTTCCCCTTCCAGCCTGGCACCTTGTGTAAATCAGGAGTAACACTACTGGAATCACGGGAGCTGTGTATATTTCTACCAGCTGAGAATCTGGCCCAGACATTGGAGGGGGGATGGGACATTCATGCTCATCTTGGCTCTCCGGCTCTGTGACACAAGCCAGTGAATTCCCCCCAGTGACATGAAATAGGAGTAAACTGGGCTGGAGGTTCAGCTGGAGGGCTCTATATCCAGCACAGCTTTCTCTTGGGGTTGTATATTCTGCTGTTCTCCTGCCTCCATCTCTGTGTCTCTTTGCACACAGGGATGTATTCATGCAGTGGTGTGGTTATGTGTGAGGGTGAAATTCACCCCTGTGTAGATGGAGGACAGCCTACATCCTAATGGTAACTGAGCCTACATCCCAATGGTAACTGAGCCTACATCCTAATGGTAACTGATATCACCAGATAAAGAAACAGATCTTAAGATGGTTAAAGAAAACTTAGTTTGGCAGCATCCGATCTGGCAAGAACTAACTTATCAGTGGTTGTGATTGTGAAACCCTCACTTCTTGTTATTTTGTCTCATTGGTCCCCATTTATCTATTGTTTATCTATATGGTCTCTGTCGGGTTCTGTGGTTCTTTCGGTCTGCTATAGAGTTAATCTTGTTGGGTGTAAACCAATTAAGGTGGTGGGGTATAATTGGTTAAATAATCATGTTACAGTATGTTAGGATTGGTTAGTTCAATTTCAGTAAATTGACCGCTTAACCATTAAGGTATAGCTGAGAATATTTCTATATGAATTGGAGGCAAACAGGAAGTAAGTTGGGGAAAAAGGGAAAAGGAAATTGAATTCCTGCTTGGTGGAAGCTAACCCCAATAACCATTGAACTGTCTGCACCTCTGGACTTTGGGTATTGCTGCACTCTCCTTAGGTGAGAAGGATCAGGGAAGTGGGAAGGTGAAACAGTAAGCCCTTTAACATCTTGGTACCATGACTCAGATGCATTGCTTCAGAAAGGTGAGTGGCAGCCTATAAGTGTCCCCCCACAACAGTCCACTCAGCTGCTTGGAGGGGGTATGGTGAACGCTCATGATGGTAGTTGTGAGTTCTGGCAACCCAGGAGAATGGATCTTTTAAATAAATGCATAAGGAAGAACCAGGTCCCATACCAGGTGCAGGGGTCCACCTGGGATGAGATCAAGAAGGAAATGGGGGAGGTCTGGGGAGAGCCTAAGGGAAAGGAATGTAGGAAAAAGGGACTGACATTACAAGGTTTACGTGCTGAGATGGCATACTGGGTAAAAAGGGAAGCCAATCTCCTCCAACACATTAAGGATTTGGAGGGGATTGTGGATCAGCAATGGATTTTAATGGAAAAATCCTTGTTAACAGTAGAAGTAGCAGATTTAAAGGCATGGGATACTCCAAGGACAAGGGAGTCTTGTGAAGCAATCCAGCAAGAGAAGGATGAACTGTTGCGGAGAGTAACAGACTTAGTGGATGAATTGTAGCAATGTAAACATGGGGGCAATGGACTTGGGGACCCCAAACCATCTGCCCCATAAATGGAACTTAAGGAGACACCTCCCCAACCCCACCCTGAAAATACACTGTACCCATCACTGCCAGTGGACGCTGTAAGCCGGGGATCCACAGTTTCGGCCCTTGCGAGAAAGGCTACCCAGGAGGAACTCCAGGAGGCAGGAATAGTGGCCCCAGTTGCGTGGTGGGGAGACCATGCCACACAAGTAGTAGAACAGGCAGAAATCCGCTCCTTGTCCCTGAAGGACCGGGAGGCAGTACTGGCCTGGTTGGGAAAGGAACCCCTGGAGGACTGAGATCATTTTGTGCTTTGGCTAGTGAAGGTGGGCAGGGAGATGAAGGATCTAACTCGTAATGACCAGGTTATCACTTGGCTCAGTCCTCTGGGACGGGGCACCTGGGGAATCTATGTGGCAGGGCTGGTGCACCCATTTCTAATCCCTGGACAGGTGGCAAAACAGTTGTTTGGGTTGTACTCTCATACTGCGGGGATGAATAAGATGAAGCGAATCCCTGGGGACACAGGGCGGGATTCACTTAATCGCATACAGGCACGGACACGGGGCTGGGTGCATCCCATGGACGGTCCATAGGTGATACCCCAGACAGGGGCACCGGGACCCAGGGGGGCTGCGGAGCATGGCAGGGGTGTGGAGTTGCTGGAGAAATGGCTGAAGCTGAGCGAGCTGCAGTTCGTGGGGCATTTACAGTTGCAGCATCCTGAATTTGCCCCCAATCAGCTACCCCAGGTTCTGGAACAGGCGGCTGTGTGGAGGCAGATGCACCAGAGGGGAGAGCCGGTCCATGTTATTACACCGGGGGGTCAGTACAAAGCGGAAAGGAGTGGGTCAGCCCAGAGGGGCGGATGTAGAGTGAGAGGTTGTGGTTTTGGGGAGGTAGTCAGGGATGAGCAGATGGCTGTAGAGCAACAGATTCAGAGATTGCAGGCTAAACTAACTACCCAGGATTTTACCAGATCAAGTGGAATATGGCCCCAGAGGCCAGGGGGCTGGGATTGCCTGAAATGCCAGACACAGAATTTTGCTTGGAGACAGGAATGTCTTTGGTGTTAGCACCTCCCCCAGGCCCCCTCTGAATCAGTGGGAGGGATGGATATGGGTGCCACCACTTAGGGGTGCCATGGGAGGTGTCCTGTCCATGTTCTCAGGCTATGATGGGATGCATCTGGTCACCCCTCGCTCCGGGGGCAATCCAAGGGAGTCCCATGAGGGATTTTTTGATAAACACTGGAGCAGCCATCAGCTTAACCACATGGGGGCGGGGGGGCCCTCATAAGGAACTGTGACAGTTGTTAGGGCAATAGGAAGGGAGACACAATTAAGGCGGCAATGGATCAAAGGAATCTGGGGGGAAGGAAGATTATGTGGGGTTGTAATGATACACTCAATCTGTTGGGGGCAGGAGATTTACACAAGCTGGGACTTTTACTGGACTTAGCCAATTGGGTGTGTTTACTGGGGCAGACACAAGACGGTCAGGGCTATACCTTTCCTATCAGGATAGCCACTATGATCACATGCCCTCCCACCACCCCTAGCAGGGTGGGAACACATCCCTGTGTGGGCTAGGGATAACATGGATTGTGCTGGGGGCAGCATGGAGGTACTGCTAGAGGATGGGGACCCTCTTCCACAGAAACAATATCCTATTCCTCGGGAGGCATTGGCAGAGGTGGGGGCAACTACTGGGGAACTGGAGCTGAGGGGATTAATTAGAGAGGTTGCATCCCCTTGTAATGTTGCTGTGTGGCCAGTGAGGAAGCCAAACGGCACCTGGCGCCTCACTGTGGATTACAGGGCACTAAATGCTCCGGCCAGTTCACCAGCCTCAGTGGTAGCAGTGTACCCTGAAATTACAGCCTGCATTGGACCCTGTGGCAGGGCAGGGGTAAGCCGCTTGAAGGCCCAGCTAAAATTCTGGCTAAGCCCTGCTTTTTGGTAAGGCGGCCAAGTGCAGGGGCTTGGGCAGCCAGCAGAGGGCCCAGCTGCAGGCCCTAATGAGGGCTGACAGCAATGACTTGAGTTAAATGCCAGCAGCTGGGCTTGGTAAGGGAGGGCTATAAAAGCCCTGAGGGAAGCTCAGTTAGGAGGCCAGCCTGTGAGGAGACAGGAGAGCTCCCAAGGAAAGGAGCCTTGTGGGCCAGCAGACCCTGGGGAGGGTCTAAATGTGGATAACTGTTGGGGGAACAAAGTGGGGTTGCACTGTAAAAAAAGACACAAGGGTGAAGCATTAAAGAAGGCATGAGGAGTATTTATTTAACCACCCAACACAGGGCGCAGGCACAAGAGGGTAGGGCCGCCCAGGGGCGGGCAAGAGGGGCAATTTGCCCCAGGCCCTGGGTCCCGCAGGGGTCCCCATGAGAGTTTTTTGTGGCCCCTGGAGTGGGGTCCTTCACTTGCTCTGGGGGGGCTGGAAAACTCTTGCGGGGCCTGGGCCCCCAGAGCTTCTTCCGCTCCCGGTCTTTGCCGGCGGGGGGTCCTCCTGTTCCGGGGCCCGTCGCAGAAGTGCAGCCGGGTCTTTGGTGGTAATTCGGCAGCGGGGGGCCCTTCTGTTCCGGGATCTGCTGCTGAAGTGCCTCGAAGACCTGCGGCGGGGGCCCCCTCACTACCGAATTACCACCAAAGACCCACCTGCACTTCGGGTCTTAGGAGCATTCGGCAGTGGGTCCCAGAACAGAAGGGCCCCCCGCTGCCAAATTACTGCTGAAGTGGGGGCTCCAGAAGGGCCGCCGCTGAAGACCCCAGGCCCCGGGTATCCTCTGGGTGGCCCTGCAAGAGGACGGACCCTGTGACAGACCCCAATTCTGAATTTTCATCATAATGGATATAGCGAATGGGTTTTGGTCTCTGCCACTAGCTACCTCCTGTCAGTATAAAACTGCATTCACATGGGAGGGCAGACAATGTTGCTGCACAGGGATATCGGGACTCCCTGGCAATTTTCCACAGATACATGAAATAAGCTCTCGATGGGGTGGATTCAGCAAGGTGTATATAATATGTAGACAACCTGTTGCTAATGTCAGGGACAGAGGAGGAAGACAGGGAACTAACCAAGCTTTGGCAAAAGCAGAGCTAAAGGTCAATGGGAAAAAGGCCCAAATGAGACAGACAAGAGTGGAGGTGTCCCAGATGGGAAAGGAAATTGATAAGGGATGGATGCAATTGATCCAGTCTCTGCCACTGCCTACTGATGTTAAAAGCTTGAAAAGTTTTCTAGGTCTAACTGGATCCTGCAGGGATTTTGTGGCCAACTATGCAGAAATAGCCCAGCCTCTATTCGACCTAACCCGAGCCTCAACTTGGGAGTGGTCAGAAGAGTGTCCTGAGGCAGTGAGAGTACTAAAGAAAATCCTGGCCAGTGCTCCAGTGCTGGCCTCCCCAGATGGGGAGAAACCTTTTTCTATGGACCCTTTGGTCTCTGACACCACCATTGGGTGTGCATGAACACAGGAGTATTGAGCAAAGGACTGACCTGTGGCCTTTGCCTTCCAACTTTTGAGTACTGTGGAATGAAGTCTGGATTGTGTGAAAAGGTGCTGTTGTGCACCTACTGGGGGAGGGGGGAGAGGGAAATTCAGATACCTCACAGGGATGCAGAAGGTAATAGTCCAGTCCCATCATGACCCTGTGCGGCTGTTAAACATGCAAACTATCTTACAGGGACAAGTGAGTGGGCAGCGTATTGCCAAATGGTTGCTGGCTTTACAGGCAGAAAACATTAAAGCAGAAATGTTAAAGGAACCCATAGCCCGGGTAGCCGGATTACACCTGGCTGGCACCCCAGACCAATGTGAAGCCAGCCCAGGTAGAACCCAACATCAGGTGTTTTGGGTGGCTAACCCCAGTCAGGTAAAGGAGGGGACTCTGGTATGTTTTTTGGATGGAAGTTGTAGGTATCAGGACGGATGGAAGACTGCAGGCTTGGCTGTTGTGGGAATCAGATGAAATGAGACAATGAGCACCATTGGTTTCTCACTAGAAGCACAGTCAGCTCAGGAGGCAGAATTGGCAGCCTTGCTAACAGTTTTAAGTGAAGAGGATCTCAAATTGGAGCCAGAAACACAGACCCAGGTCTGAACCACGTGCCCTCAAAGCTGCAGGCTTAACTTGAAAACAGCTTAAGAAGTGCTCCTGTCCCCCAGCACCCAGATACTCAGTTCCCAGTCCATTTTACTCTGTATAAAGCTTATACAGGGCAAATGCATAAATTGTTCACTGTCTCTAACACTGATAGAGAGATATGCACAGTTGTTTTCTCCCCCAGGTATTAATTACGTACTCTGGGTCAAATCATAAGCAAAGTGATTTTATTAAAAGTGATTTAAGTGGTTCAAGGTAATAACAGACAAAACAAAGTGAATTATCAAGAAAAATAAAAGAAAACACACAAGTCAATACGGTAGGAAATTAAATGCAGGTAACTCTCACCCTCAGAGATGTTCCAATAAGCTTCTTTGACAGACTAGACTCCTCCCTAGTTTGGGTCCAGCAATCACTCACACCCCTGTAGTTACTGTCCTTTGTTCCAGTTTCTTTTAGGCATCTCATTGGGGTGGAGAGGCTATCTCCTGAGCCAGCTAAAGACAACCTGGAGGGTTTTTTGGGGCCTTTTATATTCTCTCTCTTGTGCAACATCATCATCACAAGAGGGGGCCTCTAGCCACCTGGGCAAGTCACGTGTCTATGGATGATTCAGCTTTTCGCAGGCCGACGCCATTGTTTACATGTGAGTTTGAAAGTTCCCAGGAAAGCTCAGATGTGCATTGGCATCTCTCAAAGTCCATTGTTAGTTAAATACTCCCAATTACTTGAATAACCCCCTCACGCTATGTTGACCAAATCTCTCTTATGTGCTTCCTACAGCAAACACTTTAAATACAAGCGTTGAGCCAATGCCCATAACTTCAGATATAAAAGTGATACATGCATACAGATAGGATGAATATAATCAGCAGGTCATAACCTTTGCAAAGATCTGTTACATGGCATATCTAGCATAAAATATATTCCAGTTATGTTATATTTACACTCAGAAGCACATTTCTATAAAGCATTATGGGGTGCCACGTCACACCCACCTCAGGGCTCCAGTCCAGTCCCTGGATCACTGGTACCTCGGAGAGATTCTCTGGGTACAGACATCTTCCGCAATGACAGTGGAGACCGCATCATCTGCTCTGACCTGGGCTGCTCCAGCAGACTGATCTCCTTGAAAATGGGAACAACGTCAATATCCTTGCAGCCCTTGTGCCAGGGCAGGGACCACTGCCTGGGCTGTGTGGGGGACCTCAATATCTACATAATCAAGGGCAACAGTTTGTAGGACAGGCGGGTGGGGGCCTGGGGAGGGGCACCCTCCCCTTGCTGCGGCATGTCCCCGGGCAGTTCCCTAAGCGCCCGCGTGGAGCTAAATAGGCTGCTGCATGGCCACACATCTGCACAGCTTACAGGGAAACTAGGAATCCCAGAGAATTTACACAGGACCGATCCTCATTCCCATTTCACACACTGGGAAATCCAGGCACAAGGAGAAAAATTGACTCACTCCAGATCATTGGTGGAGTGTGCAGTAGAATTGGAAAATGAACTCAGGATGCCCAGGGCCCCCCTCTCAACCACTAGAATCCACCACTGACCTCAGTGCCCCCAGAACCCACTGCCCTCCCTGAGTAGGAAGCTGAACCCAGGAGTCCTGGCTCCCAGCCATCTCCCAGGCTTCTGCTCTAACAACACAGAGCTCCATTTCCTGAATAGGAACCAGCTGTTCACACCAATGTGTGAGCTTCACTGTGTCACTTCCGCCTCAGGGGATTTGTTATTATAGCACCAACCACCTCTGCACCTTCTGCCCCTTTAGCTCCCTTTCCACCTGCCCCCAGGCCCCACAGCTCCCCAGCCGGGTCCTGGGCACACATTGATAACCACCCCAGAGCCCACAGCCCTCAGGCTCCCCAGCCGGGTCCTGGGCATACATTGATAACCGCCCCAGAGCCCACAGCCCTCAGGCTCCCCAGCCGGGTCCTGGGCACACATTGATAAGCGCCCCAGAGCCCACGGCCCTCAGGCTCCCCAGCCGGGTCCTGGGCACACATTGATAACCGCCCCAGAGCCCATGGCCCTCAGGCTCCCCAGCCGGGTCCTGGGCACACATTGATACCCGCCCCAGAGCCCACGGCCCTCAGGCTCCCCAGCCGGGTCCTGGGCACACATTGATACCCGCCCCAGAGCCCACAGCCCTCAGGCTCCCCAGCCGGGTCCTGGGCACACATTGATACCCGCCCCAGAGCCCACGGCCCTCAGGCTCCCCAGCCGGGTCCTGGGCACACATTGATAACCGCCCCAGAGCCCACGGCTCTCAGGCTCCCAAGCCGGGTCCTGGGCATACATTGATAACCGCCCCAGAGCCCACGGCTCTCAGGCTCCCCAGCTGGGTCCTGGGCACACATTGATAACCGCCCCAGAGCCCACGGGCCTCAGGCTCTTCAGCCGGGTCCTGGGCACACATTGATACCCGCCCCAGAGCCCACTGCCCTTAGGCTCCCCAGCCGGGTCCTGGGCACACATTGATAAGCGCCCCAGAGCCCACGGCTGTCAGGCTCCCCAGCCGGGTCCTGGGCACACATTGATAACCGCCCCAGAGCCCACAGCTCTCAGGCTCCCCAGCTGGGTGCTGAGCAGGCACCAATGCCCGCACAAACCCCATGATACCTCAGCTGGGTGCGGGGGACACACCGATGGAAGCATCTGACTCTAGGGAGGAGTCAGGGTTTGCAGACAGCTCCAGCATATCCAGGCCCTGCTTTCTATGGGGCTGGCATTGGGGGGGCTCTTCCCATGTACTCACCAGCCTGAGCCCAGGGGTCAGGGGAAAGGCAATGTGGAACAGGAGCAGTAACAGCATCATCAGAGGGACATTAGGGAAGTGGGTGATACATCTACTTCTGGGGATATTTATAGACCTGATTAGGAGGGGCTGGACCCCCCAAGTGACAGTTGGCTCAGGGTAAACCACAGCCCCTGGTTCCTACTGGGGAGGAGTTCACATGTGAGGTGTCACTCACCAGCTGCCCTGCGGAGCTAGCAGAGAGTAATCTGCTGGGCCTGCACAAATCTGGGCCTGGTAGTCCAGGGGATATGCCCTTGCCCCAGTCACAATCTTAGCACCAGTGAGCAGCAGCAGCATTATCAGGGCTCATGGGGGGCACCATCTGCCTGTGGGGTGGGTTACAGGCCTGGCCTGGTTTGGCAATGGCAATGCGAGGCAGGAAACCTCCAGGCCAGGCACTCCAGGGTTTGAGTGGAGGACCTGCCAGCTCAGTGCTTGGACCCCACACCAGCTGCAGGGAGGGTGGAGAAGGAGAGTCACCATCTGGGGTCCCTCAACTGTTGAGTCCATTCTGGTGGGGCAATGGGCACAGAGGTGGCTCTAGCTTTTTTGCCGCCCCAAGCACAGCAGTCAGGCTGCCTTTGGCAGCGTGCCTGCGGGAGGTCCCCAGTCCCATGGATTTGGCAGCTTGCATGTGAGAGGTCTGCTGGTCCCATGGCTTTGGCATACCCGCCGCCGAATTGCCGCCAAATCCGTGGGACCGCAGACCTCCTGCAAGAATGCCGCCAAAGGCTGCCTGACTGCCGCCCTCACAGGGACCAGCAGGGCACCCCCGTGGCTTGCTGCCCCAGGCATGCGCTTGGAGTGCTGGTGCCTGGAGCCGTTGCTGCGTAGGAATTGCAGGGCTGCGCTCACCCTGGACAGTGCCCCGCAGTCCTGCAGAGTGGGGGGAGGGGAAGTGACTCAGCCACCAAGAGGAGAGGCCTAGTCTGAGGCCTGTGCTGTGATTAACCTGGATTCATCTCAGTGTCTCTGTGCACAGGAGGGGTCCTGTGTCTGGCTGGAAACTTTCACAAGTCACAGGCTCACAGACACCTTTGCCTGCTGTCTTGCAAAGCAAAGCTGCTCCCCTCCTCCCTGGCATCCAGGTGAAGGAGCTTCAGGAAGGTTCCTCTGTTGCTACGCGCCCTCCACAGTTGGAGCTGGGGCACATCTGGGCACTGGCCCAGCCTGGAGCTGTGCATATCTGGGGTAGAGCTGGGCCCTGATACAGCTTGCACTACCCCCCACCGCTCGTTCCATGCAAGCACCAGATGAGGTGTGTGGTAGGGCAAGAGACATCCGTTGATGACTTCGCTGGCTTCTTTCTTCAGGCACCTGTGTCGGAGCAGAGATGGGAATTACGGGGGTTGGCGGGACACCTCAGTGTGATGTTTCCACCTGCCAGGTGGGGCTTCGGCCGTCTCTGTTCAGGGAAACCCCACCACATGGGCGTGGTGGGGGGAACCAGTCCCCACATCTGAGCCCCTGGAGCCCTGCCCAGCAGGGGGCTGCCCATTCTGGTGCCAGGCATAGCTGGGGACACACCTAGCTGGGATCTCCCCCTCTATACCCGGCAGCTGTGCACATCTGGACACCACACTCATCTGGAGCAAAGATGGGGGAAGTGGCTCAGCATCTAACAACAGAGTCTGAGCTCTCTCCCTGGCTTGGTGCTACTGTGGGGGGAGCCGTGGTTTGACCAAGACTCAGATCAGCTTCTGGTGGGAACCTGGCCCCTTGATCCTTCTCAGTGGCTCTCCTTCCCCTCCGTATGGGTGTGAGCTGGGGGGAGGGACATGGATCTAGGAGACTAGGGCCCCCTGTCTTTGACAGCATGGCTTCCCAAAGACCCCGTATTGCAGGTGGAGGCGGAAACAATGCCTCTGATTCTCAACCCCCCTGAGCCAGCCAGTCTTGTATGGCAGTTGGCTCCCCCTAGAGGGGAAAGGCCCCCTCTCCCATTCCCCATCCCCCTGAGTCAGCCAGTCCTCAGCCCTGAGACTGAATGGGGGCTGCTGCCCCCTGGAGGGAAAACGTCCATATCCATTTCTCACCAACCCCCAGATGAAGGGTAGCTGTGTACTGTGAGGCTGGGTCCCATGAGAAGCTGTTCCCATTGTACTGGGTGAGGGGCTGAGTAGACTCCAGTGTGTACCTTCTCCTGGCCATATGTTCTAGGGGGCCCACGGCATGTTCAGTGCTTGTAAAAATCTCCCCATATCCCCACATTTGGAGATGCTGGGAGCTGAGCTTCAATGGGATTGAGCCCCAGCACTTGACAGGATGGGCTGGGGATTGTAAAGGTGGGAGGGTCATGGTGTTAGGGGCCCAACACTCACTGAAAGTCAATGGGATTTTGACACCTCATTCCTGGAGGTGGCTTTGAACATTCCAGCCTGGCAGTGGTAGGGCAGTGGCCATTTCTAAAAGCCCTAGAAGGAAATAAACATCCAAGAAGGCTGAATGTCACTAAACTTGATAGATGCAGACAGCTATAGGACAGGGAGTGAAATTAACAAGCAAACAGTGGAGGTGAAGGCACCAAGAGGGCTGAGATACTATAGCAATGGGTAACAGTGTCAGGGAATGGATGGATGGAGGAAGGGAAGGAGGGAGGAAGGGAGTGTATGGGGAGGGAGGGAGATTTGCATATGCATAGGGAGAGAAGGATGTCAGGACAGATTGATAGAAGCGTGTGGATGGGGAGGGAGGGATAGATAGAAGGGGTGGATGGACATGGAAGGTGTAGTCAAAAGAGAGATCCTGAGACATGAGGCCTCCCATAAGAGGTCTGGTGGAAGGTCTAAAGTTTGAACTAAATTCATGGCCTGCTGAGGTAAGATAAAGTTAGCAGGAGTCAGTCTATGAGCAAAGGTCAGGCCCCGTTACAAAGCATATTCACTATCTGATATGTGAACTTGCCAAGCACAGGGCTGGTGTTGCAAAAACACAAACACTCCTAGGCACTAAGTATTCACTTAAATATATTCCAGAAGGACTGTGCCAGAACTTCCTAATGCAAGGTAAACACAGTTCCTGAAGATGACGCAAAGACACACCAACTCTTCCTAAAGATAAGGTCAGGATGACAACGTGATGGACAGAGACGTTTTGAGCGAACCATCAGGGACCCTCAGGTAAATGAGGGTGACTAACAACATCAAAGGGGCAATACATAACTTATTCGTACCAGTGTAAAAAAGGGGGGTCACAGAGGGATTGTCTTTGTCTGGTTTTGGGGGGAGCGGATTGTCACCCCCCCTCAATGAGCCGAGCCCATTGTCACGGGCATAAATGTGTTCATGTACCTGTAGCACATATAGGGCAGTAATACCGTGCTTTGCTAGCAATAAACCTGGCCAAGCACCTTTGCCACTGAACTGAGTCTGTGGTCTTCTTGGACAGTTTGAGCAAAGTCTGCTGTACAAGCTACCTGGCCAGAGCTGGTGCAGCACACACAGAGAGAACACACACGCAGCCAACAACTGAAAACACAGGTGACCCCGACCGCTGATCTGGTAAGCGGGTGAACTGCCTTCTATAGGAATCATGAACTAACATGGCAGAAAGCTACCTGTAGGGAACCCCCTTATCTCTTCCCTGCAAATCCTCACAGAGTTTGATGAGATACGGATACACTGGGCTGCCAGCAAAGGACGTCCATATGAATTAAAAAAAGATAGTGTGGAAGAAACATAGACTGGACTCTGTAGGGCTAGGGCAGCCACTGTAGCGCTGAAAAATAAGAAGAGTAAGTTCTGTCTGGAGGGAGATCTCACGGCAGGCTCGACTGTTCATTTCTCTGGAACATCAATAGTTTTCTGTCCTCCTTTCCTCTGCAATATCCCTCCATACATCCTTCTATATCCATCTGTCTTCTTATATACTATGTCCATCCATTCATCGTTCTCCAGTATCTATTCATGATCTCCATCCTTCTTCAATATCAATCTGTCTATTCTCTTGTAATATACATCCATCCGTCTATCCATCTGTCCAGTCATCCTTCTGCAATATCCATCAATCCATCCATACTTCTGTATTGCCCATCCATCCATCCTTCTACCTTCTCATCTGCCATATCCATCCATTCATTGTTCCACAGTATCTATTCATCCTCTGTCTGTCCATCCTCCTGCAATATCCATAAGTCTTCTCATCTGCCTTTTCTAGCCATCCATCCACAATATCCATCCATCCAGCTCTCCATCCACCTTTCTGCAATATCCTTCCATCTGTTGCCTTTTCTTTTATTTAAGTGAATTTTGTAGTGCGGTATTACACCATCATAGGTTTGGCTCTAGTGGCTACAGTTTCAAACTCACAGAGTGAAAGTCACCTCTGCTACTTGCTTCAGATTTACTTGCTTCAGAGTCTCTAGGAACACATAAGGACAAAGGGTTGTGACCACAGGTGCATTTCACACATAAAAGGCCCAGTCTGTTTTACAAGTTTTATTAAAGTTACAGTTAAAGTTATGATTAACCAAGCACATAGAAATTATATAAAGATCTGTTCACATGTTACAAATATTGTTATACTCACATCATTTAGTGATATTTTAAAGGTCTAATTGCTGCCTTGCCAAATGATCATCACTAGAGGGGTGATTCCTGCTGGTGTTTCCAATAGGAAGCTCAATTTTCCTAATCTGGGCATCCTCTTTTTATAATGTGGTTACAGCTATGCCTCATTAGCTTTTATGCACATTGCGCACCCTGCAGTTAAGGCACATGTTAGAAAAATGTCACTACTGGGGATCTTGTAAGGAAAAAATTACTCTTATTGTTCATTTTTCGCAGCACCAGTACATCTTTCCCCGTAATCTTGTGGCATAGGGTCATTCTTTGGTAACTTACGTCAAGCATTTCTTAAGCCTGTGGCCTAGTGGGGCTAAGCCACTATCTTACAGGCCTCAGCCTGTAGGCCTTGCATTTGAATCCACCTTACTTAGACACCTAAATCCTAATTATCTCTTCTAACTACTGACCAATCTTATATTTCTGTAATCCTACAATTTAACTCTAATCAGCATAGAAAGATTATGTATGGCATAACATGTTGTTTAATCGTAACATCACACAATAAATGAGCAATAAACTAAAATCATTGGCTACATATCTATCCATCCATCTGCAATACCCATCTATCTCTCCAGTCACACTAGAGATAGACACTCCCCTCTAAGGCTTCAGCTTGTGCAGAGTGTTCTTGATCCAGCACACGTATTTGGAGAGTCTGGTAAACACACTGGGAGTTGACCAGTCACCAGTGCCATGGGAGACTATGCCCTGGGCCTTCCCATCACAGACTAGGGGGCCCCCAGAGTCGCCCTGAAATGCAAACTCCAGGTGTAGGGTTACTGATGTCCAAGAAAAGGGTGGGTTGCATTCTCTATTCACGGTCCTGAAATCCACCTCTGTACCCCGCTTCCTGGGGGTTCAAAGTCAAGTCACTCCCAGGACCTGCCCAGGGCTCCCACCCCATGATCCAGAGACCCAACCAACCCCTGTCCCTGAATTCTAGGCTCTGTCCAATTCTGGTGCCTGATTTCTAGCATCCATCCCCTGCCCTTGATTTCTAGGATCTCCTGCTGATTTCTCAGATCCACCCCTGGGTTCTTGATTCAGCAATTCCTCTCTCTGATCCTCCCAGGATCTGTCTGATTTCCAAACCTGATTTCTGGGATCTGTCCCTCACTACTAAGATCCATCCCTGATTTCCAGCATGTGGCTGATTCTTGTCCCTGATTTCTAGAACCTGTTGAACATCCAGATGATTTCTGTCCTCGATTTCTGGGATCTAGCCAGTTCCTGTCCCAAATTTTTAGCATCCATTCCTCATTTGAAAGAACTGCTTGGTTCTTGTCCCTGATTCCTAGCCTCCATTCCTGATTCCTAGGATCTAGCCAATTCTGATTCCTGGTTCCCAGGATCTGCCTGGCTCACCATGGATCCTGACTCTCCCCATTCTGCCGAGCCCTGTCAGTCTCCTGTTCTTGCAGCACCTTGCAGCGCCACGTGCCCCTGTCCCACACTCACCAGAAATGGTGCCTTCCTCTGCTGGGGGTCCCCCACGCACAGCATCCTGGATGGGACATAGTGCAGAATGGGCTGAGATAGACACATGCTCTTGCTCATAACTGTCAGTTCCACCTCCTGCAGGGTCGGGGAGGGCTGGGCGTTTGTTTTGATACTGGTCTGTCCCCAGCCAGCCACGCTGCACACTGCCCCCTTCTTCACCTTCTTCTGGGACAGGGGGATGGTGCCCACAGTCTGGGTCAGCTCAGCCTTGTCCCTCAGCTGTAATGCGGAGGCAGGGGAAGAGAGAGAAGGGAAATCAAACTCCTCTTGGGAGATGCATCCTGTCCAGGGGGAGGTGGGGCTAGATGGGACCAGGTGGGACAGCCCCATGAGAACTGAGAAAATCTTTGATGCAATGTGCCTACTAGGGGCTTGGTGATGGGATAGAGTGATACCTACAGCAGCGTGAAGTCACCAGTGGAAGGATGACGTGAACGCATTGCTACATGCCGCAGTGTGGGGGTAAGTGGGAGTGGGAGGATGGAATGAAAGTGGTACCTGCAGTAGTGTGAATTCATTGAGGTTGGGGTGGTATTACATCCCATTGTGACGTTGCACTCCATATGCTTTATAAAAATGTGCTTATGAATATGACATAACTGCTGTATGCTAAATACCCCTTGTATGATATCATTGGAAAGTTTATAATCCACTGTGTGTGTTCTTCCTATTTGTTTGCATGTATTATTTCTATGTCTGGAGTTAGGATAATAAGATATAAACTTGAATTACTGATGAAAACATATTAAGTAGAAGCCATTAAGGGTGCTTCAGAAACAATGAGTTGTGAATGGCCCTGATTACCTGCAAGCCTTCCTATGTACCTGTGGGTCAACCCAGGAAGAATGGAGACTGGGTTCTTAGAGCGACCTGTGACCCTCTCACCTGATACTGAATTCCATCTTGAATGTGGTACTTTTCCAGAGGAGGGGTAGGATTTCAAACAAAGGTTTCCCACCTTAGGAAAGTTCTATATAAAGTCGGGAAGCAAACAATAGGTGTCTTCAGCTGGCTTAAGAGGTGGCCTCCTCACCCCACAGAGATACCTTCAAGCACCTGGAAACAAAAGGACTGTAACCACAGCGGTGGGTGAGAAGAGGCTGGACCCAGGTCAGAGAAGGCATTTGACCTGAGAAGGATTTTACCTGAAGTAACATCTAGGGTGAGAAGTTATCATTTGTAACTGATTTCTTAGTGTATTCAGCTTAGCCTTGCATGTTTTGTTTTATTTTGTTCTGTGATTTACTTTGTTCTGTCTGTTATTGCTAAAAACCACTTAAATCCTACTTTTTATATTTAATAAAATCACTTCTGTTTATTAATAAATCCAGTAATTGTTACCTGAGGGGTGGGGGGCGAACGGTTGTGCATATCTCTCTTTTGATGATATAGAGGGCGAACATTTAATGACTTTACCCTGTATAAACTTTATACAGATTAAAACAGATTTATCTGGGGTTTGGATCCCATTGGGAGCTAGGTATCTGAGTGCTGGAGACAGGTAACCTGCTGAGCTGTTTTCAGTTAAGGTCTGCAGCTTTGGGGATGTGGCCTGGACTCTGTGTCTGTGTTGCAGCAGGCTAGAATGTCTGGCTCAACCAGGCTGGGTTCTGGAGGCCCAGGCTGGCAGGAAAAACAGGCTCAGAGGTAGTTTCAGCACATCAGGTGATAGGCCCAAGGGGATCTCTGTGACTGAGCCCATCACACCCATATTCTTCACAGTAATGTTAGGATATGAGTATGGCACAATTGTGATATATTTTGTGCAAAATAAGGCATGTGAAATATCATTGGAAAGCTTATGATTTCCTGAGCATGATTATCATATTTATATGCATGTATCATTTTTGTATCTGAAGTTAGGAATATTGTCTACGCACCTATTACAAATGTGTTTACACCTGGGGAACACCCACTAGACAGAATGCAATCAATCTAGATTGCTGGCTGTTACGGGCTGTTAGGAAGAACAGTAGGTCTTAGAAGATGCCAATCTCTTACCAAGGAGCCTTCCTAGGCAAGGCCTCCTGGGAACGCTGCAAACAGCCTTTATGTTATGTCTGCAGATTTATGTGATCAAGCTACCTGGTACTGGACTTCATGATAATATTAGTATTTTTCCACCGATCTGGAGAGGGAATCACACTGGAAGACAAATAATTCCTGCCATATGTAAAACCTATTTAAGGCAAGGGAGTGACATAATCATGGTTTGTTCTTCACGGAATCCCCACCCAGGATGACTGCTGTAAACATCTAACAAACACTGAATGAGGGCCAAAGGACTGAGCACAGGCTGGAAGGCTGGCTAGCCTGTAAATGAAATATTGGAAGTTTTAATCTGCAGGCAAATGCAACTGGCCTTCGAGAATCTCTGCAATCTGCCTAAAACAACATTTAGGGTGGGACTTTGCTACTTGTAAGCAGTGTAGTATATTAAGCTTAGATTGCATATTTGTCTTATTTGCTGGGTAATCTACTTTGGTCTGTTTGCTATCCCCTATAATCATTTACAATCTTTTGTAGTTAATAAACGTGTTTTGTTTTGTCTAAAACCCAGTGTGTATGTGGAAATTATGTCTTGGGGCAGAAAACCGTGCATGTCCCTCTCCACATTGAGGGAGAGAGTGAATTTCATGAGATTATGCTGTATAGTTCTCTGTGCAGCACAAGATGGTACAATTTTAGGTTTAGTCTCTAGATGGGGTGTTCACTTGAGTACTGGGCAGTTCTTTAGCTGAGCCTTCCCATGCAGAGCTGATCACAACATCGTTGTGAAACTGCAGCTGGATGTGTCTCTACCTGTATACATGCTGGAGGGGATTTGAGAGCCTGTCACACCATTACAGTGTAAAGGGAGCCCAGGTTTAGGGTCAGGCAGACTCAGTGGTACCCCAGTTCCAAGCGGCACCCCAGGGGGAATCCGTCACAGTGGGATGATTGGATGGGGTGATACCTGCAGAAGTGTGAGGTCACTGGGGGTAGGGGGGTGAGATGAGGGCAGTACCTGCAGCAGCATGATGTCATTTTCAAATGTCTCGTCATTGAATTCTGGGTGGGGGATTCGGCGACGTACCCAGATCGTCTGCTTCCCTAGTTCATCTGTTTCAAAGTTGTGGGCCCCCAGCAGCACGGAGATGTTGCTGTGAAATACAAGGGGATGCAGGTGCTGCAGATAGGCCAGCACTGTGGATTCAGGCATGGGTCATTAACCTCATTAAAGTGGGTGTGTGTAGATCATGCTAGCACTCCAGGGCCTTTCCCCTGTTGGGTGGGGAGTAGCTTTGACCTGGCCCAAGGTTAGGAGAATGGCTGACTCCAGGACAAGGGATCTTGCATTTCTTACCCAAGGTTGCAGTTACAATGAGCTGCCGTCACCACCACGTCCTCCCTGATCAGGAACCCTCCGCATATGTTTCCTCCCTTTCCTTCTCTCTGTATTTTCACAAAGGCCATGTAGGGTCTGGAGTGAGGCCGGGCTTCCTGTCCTCCAATGATCTCCCCTGACAGAGGTTCCAAGAGAAGGAGTTAATTCTGGTCCCCAATCCAGCCAGCTGGTGTATCCCTCCACTAACCGGGATCAGGGCCTCCATTGTCCTAGGCTCTGAACTGACCCAATCCGAGACCAGAGTTTGGTAGAATTGGAAAATGAACCAAGGAGTCCTGGCTCCTACCCCTCCCTCCCCCACTCTAACCATACAGACTTCACAGACCTGCATTTCCTGTCTAGGAGCTGGCTGTTCACATCAGCAGCTTATTGAATTTCTGTGTGCTGCCTCCCTCTCAGGGGATTTATTATGGTAGCATCAACCCCCTCCTCTCCCTTTTCCCCTTTAGGTCCCTGCCCACCTGCCCTCAGACCCTATGCCTCCCCAGCTGGGTCCTGGGCACACACTGATGCCCCCAGGTCCCAAGGCTTGGGGGCACCTCAGCTTTGTTCTGGGCACCCACACACATTGATAACTTCCCCAAGGCTCCACGGACCTGAGATTCCCCAGCTGGGTCCTGGGCCCACACTGATGCTCCCAGGCCCCAAGGCTCGGGAGCACCTCAGCTTTCTTCTGGGCACATACACACCGATAACCATCCCCAGACCCCTCTGCCCTGAGGCTCCCTAGTTGGGTCCTGGGCAAACACTGATAGGCCCTGGAGCCCCACAGCACTCAAGCTGGGTGCTGGGGACACAGCAATGGCCCTGGTGGAAGCGTCTGACTCTGGGGAGGAGCCCGGGTTTGCAGACAGCTCCAGTAGTGCCAGGCTCTACTTCCTGTGAGGCCAGAGGGGCCTGTTCCCTCCTGTACTCACCAGCCTGAGACCCAGGGGGCAGGGGAAAGACCATGGGAAACAGGAGCAGCAACTGCATCGTCAGAGGGAGGCTGGGGAAGGCGATGGTGTGTTTGTCTCTGGGTGTCACGTATAGGACTGGTGATGCTTGGCTCAGGGTAAACCACAGCCCCTGGATTCTGCCGGGGAGGAGTTCACACATAGGGTAAGGCAGTCACCAGCCACCCTGCAGAGCTAGCAGAAAGCAAACCTTTGGGGCTGCACACATCTGGGGCCCTAGAGCCTCTGGGGATGTGCATATATGGGGAATTGCACCCCCTGGGGCTTTGTACATCTGAAACCCTGTACTTGTGGAGACTGTGCAGCTCTGGGGCCCAGCACCCTTGGGGGGCTGAGCTCATGTGGGGCCCTGTACCCCATGAGGCTGTGCACATGTGGCTTCCTGTACCCCTGGACTGTGCACATCTGGGCCCCCTTAGCCCCAGGGCTATTCACATCTGGGGCCCTGCAACCCTGAAGGCTGTGCACTTGTGGGACCTGCACCCCCTGAGGTTATGTACTTCTTGGGCCCTGCACCCCTGGGCTTCTGCATATCTGGGGTGCTATAGTCCAGGGGCCATGCATATTTGGGGCTCTGAACCCCCTGGGGGCTATGCACACTGGGGCCACTATGCCCCCCCAAATCACCAGCCTGAGCCCTGGGAGCAGGAGTATGAGCAGCATTGTCAGGGCACAGCTGGGGAGGGGGCATCTGCCTGGCCGACAGGTTACAGGTCTAGCTTGGCACTGGGAATGCAAGGCAGGAAACCTCAGGGCCATGCTCTCCAGGATGTGGGTGAGAGCTCTCCCATCTCAGCCCTTGGACCCCCCTACCATATCAGCTAGGGGGTGACGGCGGAAAAGGGGAGTTGCCATCTGAGACCTCTCAGCCCCTGAGTCCATTGTGGTGGGGCTATGGGCATTGCAGGGCTGCGCCCACACTGGGCAGTGCCCTGCACCCTGCTGAGCGGGGGCAGGTGGCTCAGCTGCTAAGAGGAAGGGCCCAATTGAGGCCTGTGTTGTGGTCAACTCAGCCTCATCTTAGCATCTCTCTGCAACAGGAAGGCTCCAGCGTCTGGCTGGGACCTTCATCAATTGCAGGCTCACAGACTCGCTTGCCTGCTATCTTGCAAAGCAACACCACTCATCTCTCTCCTTGTGTCCCGGTGAAGGACCTGGAAGAAGGTTCCTCTGTGGCTAGTCCCCTCCAGAGTCTGGAGCAGTGTGCACATATGGGGCAGAGCTGATCCCTGATGCAACTTGCATTGACACCCCCCAACCCCGGTCTGTGCACATGCCTGTTGGGGCATGTGGCTAGGGCTGAGACATCCACTGAACTGGCTTTGTTGGCCTCTTCCTCCAGGTGTCTGGGCTGAATCAGAGATGTGGGTGGAGGGGGACACCTCAGTGTGATGTTTCCACCCGCCAGGTGGTCCTTGGCCATCTTTGTTCCTGGGCAGGGGGCGGGGAGATCAGGCCCAACTAGGTCACGCCCCTCACAGCTGAGACCCTGGAGCCCTGCCCAGCTCGGGGCTGCTCGTTCTGGGGCCAGGCACAGCTGGGGACACACTTAGATGGGACTCCCCTGTTGCCCCTGGCACCTGTGCACTTCTGGGTACTGCGCACATCTGGAGTGAATCTGGGGGAGGTGGTTCAGTAGCTAACAACAGAGCCTTAACTCTCACCCTGGCTTGGTGCTACTGTGGTGGGAGTCATGATCTGACCAACTCTCAGCTCAGCTTCTGGTAGGAACCGGCCTTTTGATCCTTCTCAACCCTCCCCCTGCCCCGCAGTGTGGGTGTGAGCCAGAGGGAGGGATGTGGGCCAGGGAGACTAGATCCCCCCGTCTGTGACAGCACCACTTCCTTCAGACACCCAGATTGAGGACCAGACCCAAAACAATTAATCAGAGCCAGCCAGTTTTGTCCGGGAGAGTTGGCGCTCTGAGAGGGAAATGGTTCAATGTCCCATCCCCATGCTCCTGGGCCAGCCAGTGCCCACCCTGGGGCTTTATTGAAACCGGTGGCCCTTAGAAAGGAAAGGCCCCATGTCCATCCCTCACCCACCCTCACACAAAGGGTTGCTGTGTAGCGTGAGGCTGGATCCCATAAGAAGCTGCTCCCATTGCATTGTGTGAGGGGCTGAGTGGACTCCAGTATGTACCTGCTCCTGGCCTTATGTTCTAGCAGGCCCATTGCATGTTCAGTGCTTCTGAAAATCTGCCCATATCCCTGCATTGGGAGATGCTGGGAGCTGAGCTTCCATGGGATTGAGCCCCAGCACTTGGCAGGATGGACTGGGGATTGTCAAATGGGTTGCAGGGTGTTAGGGGCCGAACATCCACTGCTTCACTCCTGCAGGTGGCTTTGCACATGCCAGCCTGGCTGTGTGTGATAGTGGTGGCCAGTTCTAAAAGCCCTGGAAGGAATTAAACACCGACAAAGGCTGAATGTCACTAGACTCCATTGATTCTGGCAGACAGAAGATGGAGTGAAATTAACAGGGAAACATGGCAGAGGTGAAGGCACGAACAGACCTGAGATACTACAGCCATGGTTAACACTGTCAGGGGATGGATGAAGAAGATGTGTGGGGAGGGAGGGAGGGAGGGAGACTTCCATATGTGTAGGGAGAGAGGGAGAGATGGGTGGCAGGATGGATTGATAGAAGGTTGTGGTTGGGGAGGGAGGGATGCATAGAGTGAAGGGGTGGATGGACCTAGAGGGTGTTATCAGAAGAGAGATCCTGAGACATGAGGCCTGCTATAAGGATCCTGGTGTAAGACCTAAGGCCTGAATTTAAGTCAAGCCCTTCTGAATTAAAATAAAGTTAGCAAGAGTTGGGCTATGACCAAAAGTCATGCCCCTGTTATTAAGCAGAGACCTGTTTTCAGGTTCATTATCTGATACACGAACTTGCCAAGACCAGGGCTGGCACTCCTAGGCACTAATTATTCACGCAAACATATTCCAGAAGGATGGTGCCAGAACATCCTAATACAAGGTAAATACCTCCAATACATGTTAAACACACTCCCTGAAGGTGATACAGGAACACACTGATCCCTCCTAAAGATAAGGTCAGGATGACAGGGTGAAGAATAGAGATGTTTTGAGAAAACCAACAGTTAAAGAGTGGTAACTAATCATATCAGAAGGGCAATACGTAAATTGTTTGTATTGATGTATAAAAGGGGGAACACAGAGTGGGTGTCTTTGTCCGGCTGAGGGGGGAGCAGAAAGTCCCTCACTGAGCTGAGTCCCTTGTCTTGGGCATATATGTATTCAGTGTACCTGTAGCACATATATAGCATTAATACTGTGCTCTGTTAGCAAGAAACCTGGCCAAGTGCCTCCCCCACTGAACCGAGTCTGTGGTTTTCCTGGGCAGTTTGATAGATGTCTGCTGTACTGGCTACCTGGCCAGAGCTGGTGCAGCACACACAGAGAACATACACACAGAGAACACACACGCAGCCAACAGCTGACAACACTGGTGACCCTGACTGCTGATCTGGTAAGCAGGTGAACTCTCCTCTGTAGGAATCACGATATAACATGGCAGAAAGCTATGAACTTGGGAACTCCCTTCTCCCATCCTTGAAAATCCCCACAGAGTTATATGAACGCGCTGGGATGTCAGCATAGGACGTCCATATGAATTTTGAAAAGATAGTGGGGAAGAAACATAGAATGGAATCTGTAGGGCTAGAGCAGAGACTGCAGCCTTGGAAAAAAATAAGGGTAAGTTCTGTCTGGAGGGAGATCTCACAGCAGGCTCGACTGGTTGTTGTTCATTTCTCTGGATCACCAGTAGCTCTCTGTCCAACTTTCCTCTGCAATATCCATCTGTCTGTCTTCCTATCTGAAACATCCATCTGATCTTCTTCAACATCTATTCATCATCGATCCAGCCGTCTTCTGCATTATCCACCCATCCATCGATCTGCAATATTCATCTGTCCATCTTCTTGCAATATCCATCCTTCCCTCTACTCATCCATCAATCTATCCTTCTGGAAGTCGGTGTCTATGCATTGACTTAGTTTGTTGTACTTCAGGTCTTCATTCTCTCCTAAGGGATTGAGCTGTTTGAGGATCATGGGAATCACATGACTCAGTGCATTGTGGGAGAGGTAGTCCAGGCAGGGGCTACAGAAGGGAAAATAGAGGCCTGAACTACAGTTCCCAGAAGGCAATGTTGACCTTGCTTGAAATGTAGCATTTTGGGTGAGCTCAACCAACCAAAACCCTAGAATCATAGAAATGTAGGGCTGGAAGTGACCTGGAGAAGTCGTCTAGTCTAATCCTCTCCTCTGGGGCTGTACCAAATAAACCTAGACCATCCCTGACAGGTGTTTGTCCAACCTGGTCTTAAAAACCTCCAGTGATGGAGATTCCACAACCTCCCCCTAGTTAACCTGTTCCAGAGCTTCACTATTCATAGAGTTAGAAAGTTTTTCAAATATACAACCCAAATCTCCCTTGCTGCAGATTAAGCCCATTACATCTTGTCCTACCTTCAATGGATATGGAGAACATTTGCTCACTGTCCTCTTTAGAACAGACCTTAACATATCTGAAGATGGTTATCATATCACTTATTCATTAGCCTAAACATGCCCAATTCTTTCAGCGTTTCCTTCTAGGTCAGCTGTTCTAAACCTCTGATCATTTATTTGTTCTTGTTTCTCTCCTCTGTACTCTCTCCGGTATGTTCACATGGAAGGAAACTTTTCAATCTGTTCACATCTCAGCATGTTTCATTTTTATTAAAAAATTAAACATTTTTACATTTCTGAGTCAAATCTGTTTTTGGAATTTCCATTCTGCCAAAAACGTTGAAATCTCAACTTTTCTTTGAAGATAAAGATAGGAATATTGCCATTTCCTGTGGGACAGGAATGCTGACTCTCCCTCAGGTCCAATGTCATCCTGGCCCTATGGACATCAACAGCAAAGCTCCCATCCACATGTATGGGGCTAGGATTTCACCCAAGCTCCTGTCTGTTAGGCAGCTTCAGGGTTGAGTTCACCAGCTGAACCTCTAGTGAGGGTGAGGAGTAGAGAGAGTCAGAACATGTGGTGGGGATGTGGGGAGGAAGGGAGGTTTTTTCATCAACATTTTCCCTGGAAAACTTTGTTGAAAAATCAAAGTCCAACAATTTCTAGTCATGGTGCATCCTGGGAGTTGTATTTAAGGTGCCTCATGCCCTTATGGGAACATAGGCCTGGAAGACTCTTACTGGGTCATCGAGTCCAGTTCCCGCTATTCCAGGCATCTCCAGTGTATCATCCCATCCATAGACTTATCAAGCTTTGTCTGAATCCTTGTTAGGTGGTTCGCCCCCAGCATCTGCCATTGGAGGTTGTTCCATAACCTCCCCCCTCTGATGGTTAGAAACCTTCTCCTCACCTCCAGCATCCATTGATCCCTGCCACTTTTATCCCCATTTGATTTGTCCTTTATCTTCAGCAGCTTGTCTCCCTCCCTGGTGCAATCCGGCCCCCTCTCAGGTTGAGTTTTAGGCTAATCTAGCCCAGGTATTTTATTCCCCTCTCATCAGACCAGCTCTCCATCCCCCTGATTGTCCCACCAGCTCTTTTCAACACCTGCTCCAGCCGAGTTCCCTCTTTCTGGGACAAGGCTGTGAACCAGATTCCAGCTGAGCAATGCCCAGAACCTTCTCCTCTGTCATTAAACTCTCCCTCTCTCTACTGGGGACACCTTGGCTTCTCCATCCCAAGATCATATTGACCTTTCTCCTGGCTGTGTCCCTAAGTCATCCTGCGATTGACCAACACACTCACATCTCCCTCCCTTCCTTCGCTTCCAGCTCATGAGCCCTCAGCTCAGAGCAGCAATTCCTGTTATTTGTCAACTATGTTCATAGCCCATGTTAAATTTACATAAGAACATAAGAACGGCCATACTGGGTCAGACCAAAGGTCCAGCTAGCTCAATACACTGTCTTCCAACAGTGGCCAATGCCAGGTGCCCCAGAGGGAATGAACAGAACAAGGAATCATCAAGTGATCCATCCCCTGTCGCCCATTCCCAGCTTCTGGTAAACAGAGGCTAGGGACACTATCCCTGCCCATCCTGGCTAACAGCCACTGACAGACCTATCCTCCATGAATTTATCTAGTTCTTTCTTGAACCCCGCTATAGTCTTGGCCCTCACAACATCATCTAGCAAAGAGTTCCACAGGTTGACTATGTGCTGCATGAAAAAATACTTCCTTTTGTCTGTTCTAAACCTGCTGCCTATTAATTTCATTTGGTGGCTCCTTATTCTTGTGTTATGAGAAGAAGTAAATAACATTTCCTTATTTATTTTCTCCACACCAGTCATGATTTTATAGACTTCTATCATATCCCCCCTTAGTTGTCTCTTTTCCAAGCTGAAAAGTCCCAGTCTTTTCAATCTCTCCTCATAAGCAAGCTGTTCCATACACCTAATCATTTTTGTTGCTCTTTTCTGAACCTTTTCCAGGTCAAATATATCTTTTATGAGATGGGGCGACCATATCTGCACACAGTATTCAAGATATGGGTGTACCATGAATTTATAGAGAAGCAACATGATATTTTCTGTCTCATTATCTATCCCTTTCTCAATGATTCCCGACAATCTATTCACTTTTTTGACTGCCACTGCACAGTGAGTGGATGTTTTCAGAGAACTATCCACAATGACTCCAAGATCTCTTTCTTAAGTGGTAACAGTTAATTTAGACCCCATCATTTTATATGTATAGTTGGGATTGTGCTTTCCAATGTGCATTACTTTGCATTTATCAACACTGAATTTTGTCTGTCATTTTCTTGCCCTGTTGCTGAGTTTTGAGAGATCCTTTTGTACTCCTTGCAGTCTGCGCATGGGACATAACTCTCTTGAGTAGTTTTGTATCTGCAAAATTTGCCACCTCACTGTTTACCTCTTTTTCCAGATCAGTTGTGAGTATGTTAAATAGGACTGGGCCCAGTACAGACCCCTGGGGGACACCACTATTTACCTCTCTCCATTCTGAAAACTGACCATTTATTCCTACTGTGACATTGCACTCCATATGTTTTATGGAAATATGTTTATGAGTGTGAATATGATGTAACTGGAACATGTTTTATGCAAAAGGTCTCTTGTAAGGTATCATAACAAAGGTTATAACCTACTGAATATAGTCCTCCTCTTTGTATGCATGTATTATTCTTGAATCAGAAGCTACAAATATGAAGTATTACTCTGAGGTCCTATTGTAATTATGCAAAGTGGGAGTCATTATGGGTGGTTTAGAATCTTGATGGTTTCCATTGACTAGGACAATTGGTTGTAAATTGTTTATTTACTTGCAAGCCTTCTGTGTACATGTGGGCCAACCCAGGAAGAATGGAGAATAGGGGTAAGTGATTAATACCTGGGGGAGCAAACAGCTGTGCATATCTCTTTCTCAGTGTTACAGAGGGTGGACAATTTACGAATTTACCCTTTATAAGTTTTATACAGAGTAAAATGGATTTATTTGGGGTTTTGATCCCATTGGGAGCTGGGTGTCTGGGTGCTGGAGACAGGTAACCTGCTGAGCTGTTTTCAATTAAGGTCTGCAGCTTTGGGGACGTGGCCCAGACCCTGGGTCTGTGTTGCAGCAGGCTAGTGTGTCCGGCTCAACAAGACAGGGTTCTGGAAGTCCCAGGCTGCCAGGGAAAACAGAGGGTCATAGGGTAATTTGAGCACATCAGAAGAGAGTCCCAAAGGGTTCTCTGTGACCGAACCTGTCACACCTTTCATGCCTTTCAACCAGTTACCAATCCATGAGAGCACCTTCCCTCTTATCCCATGACTTTTTACTTTATTTAAGAGCCTTTGATGAGGGATCTTGTCAAGGGCTTTCTGAAAATCTAAATACACTATATCATCTGGATCCCCTTGTCCCCATGCTTGTTGACCCCCTCAAAGAATAATAGTAGATTGCTGAGGCTTGATTTCCCTTTACAAAAAACATGTTCCTTCTTCCCCAACAAATTATTTTTGTCTATGTATCTGGCAATTTTGTTCTTTACTATAGTTTCAACTAGTTTACCCAGTACTGAAGTCAGGCGTACCAGTCTGTAATTGCAAGGGTCACCTCTGGAACCCTATTTTAAAATCGGCATCATATTAGCTATCCTCCAATCATTTGGTACCGAAGCTGATTTAAATGCTAGGTTACAGACAACAGATAGTAGTCCTGCAATTTCACATATGAATTCCTTCAGAACTCTTGGGTGAATCACATCTGGTCCTGGTGGCTTATTGCTGTTTAATTTATCAATTTGTTCCAGACCTCTTCTAATGATACCCCAATCTGGGACAGTTCCTCAGATTTGTCACCTAAAAAGAATGGCTCAGATGTGGGAATCTCCCTCACATCCTCAGCTGTGAAGACCAATGCAAATAATTCATTTAGTTTCTCCACAATGGCCTTATCATATTTGAATGCTTCTTTAGCACCTTTATCATCCAGTGGTCCCACTGGTTGTTTAGGAGGCTTCCTGATTCTGATGTACTTAAAAAAAAATTGCTATTACTTTTTGAATCTTTGGATAGCAGTTCTTCAAATTATTTTTTGGCCTTCCTAATTATATTTTTACATTTCATTTGCCACAGTTTATTTTCCTTTGTATTTTCCTCATTAGGATTTAATTTCCACTTTTTAAAGGATGTCTTTTCCCCCTCTCACTGCTTCTTTTACTTTGTTGTTTAGCCACGGTGGCTCTTTTTTGTTCTCTTACTGTGATTTTTAATTTGAGGTATGCATTTAAGTCGAGCTATATGGTGTCTTTAAAAAGTTTCCGTACAGCTCACAGGGATTTTACTTTTGGTGCTGTACCTTTTAATTTCTGTTTTGCTAACCTCCTCATTTTTGTGTAGTTCCCCTTTCTGAAAGTAAATGCTAGAGTGTTGGGGTAGTGTGGTGTTTTTCCCACCCCAGAGATATTGAATTTTATTATATTTTATTATAATATGGTCACTATTACCAAGCGGTCCAGCTATATTCACCTCTTGGACCTGATCCTGAGCTCCATTTGGGACTAAATCAAGAATTGCCTCTCCTCTGGTGGGTTACAGGACTCGCTATACAAGAAGCAGTCATTTAAAATGTCAAGAAACTTTAACTCTGCATCCCTTCCTGAAGTGACATGTACCCAGCCAATATGGAGATAGTTGAAATCCCACATTAGTACTGAGTTTTTTATTTGAAGCGCCTGTCTAATCTCCCTGAGCATTTCACAGTCACTATCACCATCCTGGTCATATGGTCTGTAATATATCCCTACTGCTATATTCTTCTTATTAGAGCATGGAATTACTATCCATAAAGATTGTATGGTACAGTTTGGTTCATTTATGATTTTTACTTCATTTGATTCTACACTTTCTTTCACATATTTAGATTCTTTGTCAGAAGCTGGGAATGGGTGACAGGGGCTGGATTGCTTGGTGATTACCTATTCTGTTCATTCCCTCTGGAGCATCTGGCACTGTCCATGGCTGGAAGACAAAATACTGCATGCGGACTGGAAACATTTAAGAGAATGCTATCATGGAGGTCCTGGACTTCAATCTCTTACCGTGCAGCCTAAATTTTCCAGGACCTCTCTCCTATCCTTCCCTGTGTTATTGGTACCTACACGTACCATGACCACCAGCTCCTCCCCAGAACTACGCATAAGCCTATCTAGATATCTCTAGAGATCCACAATCTTTGCACCATGCAGGCAAGTCTCCACCTAGTTTTCTCAGTCATTGCAAACCCAGCTATCTATGTTTCTAATGATCGAATCACCCATTGCTATTATCTGTCTCTTCCTAAATAACTGGAGTTTCCTCCCCTGGAGAGGTATCCTCAGTACAATAGTGTACCACAACATCATCTGGAAGGAGGGTCCCAACTGTGGGATCATTTCCCTCTGCTCCTGTTAGATGTTCTCCATCCCTGAGGCTTTCATCCTACTCAATAGCACAGAGACTGTCAGACTGGGGATGGGACCGTTGTACTGTGTCCCAGAAAATCTCCTCTGTGTACCTCTCTCTTTCCCTTAGCTCCTCCATCTCAGCCACCCTGGTCTCCAAAGCCCTTATTCAGTCTCTGAGGGCCAGGAGCTCCTTGAACCAAATGCACACATACGCCACCTGTCCATAGGCAGATAATCATACATGCTGTATTGAGTGCACTAAACTGAATAGCCTCCCACTCTGTTGCTGGACTACTGCCTGCATTCTCTTTTTACTCCTGAAGCTGGTTCCTTTGCTGATGTTTTGTTTTTATCAGATGTTTTTTAGTTGAAGTTTAAAGAATGTTAAGTGTATCTAGCCCCTCCTCAGACTTCTCCTGTAAACTCCCTCACAAAACTTCCCTGTTAGCTGTTCCTGTTCGCTAGCTCCTGTGGTCACTTAGGAGCAAGCTTTTTAAAGCTCTGATATTCCTGAGTAGCCCCACCCCCTGGTTAAATGTTGATGGGTGCTAAAGGGCTTAGGGATCACAGCCTCATTAAGAGGGTCTCAGCTCTCAGCCTTGCCTAGCAGGTCGCTAGGCTCAGCACACACACACAGTCAGCACATGGTCCCCCAAACATTGTAATGCTGGTACCACCCTTTGCACAGGCCATCTGAAACCACCTCCTGCTCTGCCTCCAGAAGCCTGTTGTTGGTGGTGTTCACTCCTGTCTGACCCTGTCCATCCACACTGCACTCGGAGCCTGGGCTGACATGGTGATCAGCCTCCAGCAGGGGGATGAGCCTCACCCACTCTGTCAGCTCTGTGCTATGTGACAGCTGCCATGGACGAGAGAGAGAGAGAATGGACCTGGATCAGCACAGGGATCAGAGCTGGTGTGGGGCATCACCACTCAGTTGGAGCCTGGATGTCTGTACAGGGAATGAGTGTGGGGTCACTGGAGGCTGAGCGATTGGATGGGAGTGGTACCTTTAGCAGTGTGAGGTCACAGGGGGCACGGTGATGGAGTAGGGGTGGTATGTGCAACAGTGTGAGGTCAGTGGGGTGGGGTGATGGGATGAGGGAAAGTGTCTTTAGCAGTGTGAGGTTACTGGGGGTGGGATAATGAGATGGGGCGGTGCCTGCAGCAGTGTGAGGTCATTGGGGTGGGGGTGGTGTCTGAAGCAGTATGAGGTTACTGGAGGTGGGGTGTTGCGATGAGGCAGTGCCCTGGCAGTTTGAAGGCAGTGGGGGTGGTACCTTCAGCGGCATGATGTCATTGTGAAAGTTCTCATTATTGAAGTCAGGGTGCTGGACCCAGCGATGGGCCTAGATCTGTTTCCAGTTCTGTCTTGGCTTCATGAAGTCTTGAACTCGCAGGTGAGAAAGATGTTGCTCAAAAAGTCAAGGGGATGGTAGGGTGGAGCTGTCACAGCCCTGCTCCTAACCTGTGCAGATTTCTATCTAAAGTTATGAGACTGAATAACACAGAGACCATTTATGCACCTACGTATTGATTGTCTTTCTCCTTTTCCTTTTCCGTTTAGCTAAAGATACACCAAAAGACTGACCAAAGGACTTTTCTCCTATATAGGGTGACCCATTGTCCAGTTCTTGTGTCCATGGTTCCAGAAAAATGTTGATAAATTGTACAGGGGTCAGAGAAGAGCCACAAGAATGATCAAATACTGGAAAAACCTACAAGTTAAATTGGTTTCAAATCCAGAGGGACTATAAAGTTTGTTTTTCTTTCTAAATGATTGTTTCATGACATGAGTTTTTAACAGGGACAGTAACTAACCATTGGAACAATTTACCAAAGGTCATGGTGGATTCTCCATTACCACCAATTTTTAGTGAAGATTGGATTTTTCAAAAAATCTACTGTAGATAAAAAGGAATTATCTGGGGGACCAGTTTTTTTTCAGATTGTATGGTTCAGTCCCTGAGCAAACAACATAGAGATTCACTCAGCCCCAATCCTAGCGTTAGCCCTCTGGGGCTGGGAAATCAACCGGTCGCTCTACTCACCAATGTGACATGGGGAAAAAGCTGTGGAGAGCAGCAGCAGCAGCTGCAGCATCCTTGGTTCAAATCCAGGGACTGGGTTTGGTGGATGTGTCTCATCCCTGGGGCTTGTATACAGCAAGCAGCAGGGAGGGGACCCTGGAAAGAGTTGACCTGGGACATGCAGGGTCATGTGTCTGGCTAGCAAGAAATTACCCAGCAGCGATGTGTCAGGGGTGGAGATTTCCCAAGAGGAAATCTCGAGCCACATCCCCGTCTGCATCAGGGGAGGTTTCCTCCCCGCACTGGTGCCTTCCCTGTCCCTGTCTGGGGACGTGGCCAGCTCTGAGGCCTCCCGTCTAAAGATGGCAGAATCCCCTTATGTCTGTTCTGCCCCCGGATGCCTGGATCCCCAGATGTTCAGGCCAGCAGATTCTATTCCACCATCCCATCTGCCTTCCAGAGTGACCCTGGCTGGAGAACCTTGCCCAGCTCCACCGGACTGAACTCCGTCATGTGTCTAGTGAATGCCTCTTCCAGCAAGGCAGCCACGCTGGGTCTGACACCAGCCAGAGATGGAGAAACCCCCCTGCTGGTTCCCTGGTGAATCCCCCTCCCTGTCCCACACTGGGGCCTCCTTTCCCATTGGATTTGGTCAGGCTTGAGATTTCCCTGTTGGATCTTGCTCTGTCTTTTCCTGCTGGATTCAAAAGCCCCCCAGAGCCCAGCTTTGTTTCTCCATGAAGGTCCTTGTGCTCTGAGCACCAGGCACTTCCCCAGTGACTTGTGGAGAAGCCAATCAGAGTGAGCACTTTCAATCTCTCCCTGCCAGACACTTTCTCCAGCCCTAGGCATGAGTAAGGGTGGGTGCCCTAGAGTTCAAGGTTATGCCTGAGCCCTACAAATAGGTAATGGTGGTTGCCTAAATTAAGAAGGGTAAGCCTTGTGCCTTATGAACTGGGTAAAGCTGGATGCCCCTAGAGTGTCTGAGTAACAGAATTTTGTGCGGGTAACAGAACAACCTGTTCTCTCAAGAGAAACTGTAGGGCCAGGTCTTAAATTATGCTCAGCCCCCAAAGGTCAGCCAGGGTCTCAACAGCAGTGCAAGTCCAGAGTATATCTGTCTATTTATTCATCCATCCCCATACTCTCTCTCCATAAAGCTGTATATCTATCTAGCTATCTGGCTGAAGCAATCTCTGATCCATTAGTGGTTATCTTTGAGAACTCATGGAAGTGGGAAGGTTCCCAGAGGACTGGAAAAGGGCAAATATAGTACTTCTCTATAAAAAAGCTCAGATGCCTGAAGGAGAGGACCATCCTCTTTGCTGTTTGTGTTCCTTCTGTCTCCAGGTGGGTGTACAGAGTGGAAGAGTGTCATAAACAGACAGTTAAGGGGTAATGCCTCTTTTATCTGGAAAGGGTTAAGAAATTCACCTAGCTTAGCTGACACCTGACCAGAGGAACCAATGGGGGGACAAGATTTTTTCAAGGGGAAGGAGGGAAGTTTTTCCTTTGTGTCATTCATTAAATTCTGTGTCGGAGTGAAAAGATCCAGGAATCAACCAGGGTAGTGAGTATTGGAGAAGGAATGAATTAGCTGATGTTTGTTTCCTTTTGTGACTTCTTTTTAAAATAGAGGGGGAATCAAATTGGGTTTTCTTTTGTGTACTTTAAGTTTATGCCCAGAGAGAAATCCTCTGTGTTTTGAATCTGTCTGTGAGAATAGCTTACATGCTAATCTCCCAGAGGTTTTCCTTTGACCTTTTTTTCTTTAATTAAAAGTTTTTTCTTTAAAACCTGATTGATTTTTCCTTGTTTTAAGATCCAAGAGGATTGGATATGGACTCACCAGGAGTTGGTGTGGGAAAGGGAAATTAAACTCAAATCCTGCCAGGAAAGGGGGAGATGATTAATTTCTCCTTGTTTTAAGTTCCAAGGGTTTGGATCGGTGTTCACCAGGGAATTGGTGGCGGAGTCTCTCAAGGCTACCCAGGGAAAGGTTACAATACTTGGGAGGGAGATAGTCTGTAGGGAAGACAGAGTTCCCAAATGACTCATAAATGATTTTTTAAATGATCTGGTGGTGGCAGCGTACTAATCTAAACTGGTAATTAAGCTTAGGGGTTCTCATGCAGGTCCCCACATCTGTACCCTAAAGTTCAGAGTGAGGGTGAAATCTATGACAAAAAGGAATTACATAGAAGGGAAACTAAAAATACCCTGCTACTGATTTCTCCTCCAATGGGTCTAAATGTGCTCTATTGGCAGGGAGATGTCCCAGGTGTCAGCGAAGGGATACCATAACCAGGAGAACTGACAGCACATGTAGTGCATTGCTTTTTAACTCGTGATTTCCCTTGTCTTTCTAACAGACCTGGTGTGAACTACTCCAACCCTGAGGGTGAATTCTCCATGGGTCCAAACCAATCCCTGGTTATACTTGTTAGGTACAACAGTTGGCCGGGGACCCTAGACTGGGGGCATTCATTCAATTCCCAGGAAGACACAAATTCATTGTTTTGTAACTTCATTTTTATTCATTGCTGGCTATGAAGCAGAGAGGGAAATGCACCAGGCCCCGTGGTAAGGCAGGGAAGGGGAGGTTAGAAGGAGGCACACAGAACTGTCATTTCATATGAAATCAGCATATCATTTGCTAATTTCCCTTCCCATGAACAAACTCCAGCTGGCCTTGCCGGCCCTGGGAACAAGTTGTATTTGGAATGGGAGGTGGCCATCCCAGGGGAACTAATATGTGGGAAAGGACCAGGTTGGACAGGGCAGGCTTCAGTTTTAACATGACTTAACAGGTCAGGTAACAACAAGAATCTCCCATAAATGGTCACCCAACCAGTTGACACCAGGGAGAGGCACAAACCACTGGTTCCTCCCTGGGTTTGGTTTGTGTCCATTACCCCAGGGGAAATAAAACCAGTTGTTTTCCTAGTGAAGAGACAGCCTAGGGGTCTGGTTCGGGATTTCCAAGGGAGCCAACAGAAGCTGGCCTTGAACCTGACCCTAACTACTCTTGGCTTCCTGCCTTGAAGCTCATGGGTTGGGCACTGCCTGAGCAGAGAGCAATGGCTGGGAGCAGACCCTACATCTGGGCCAAGCCAAAAGACAGAAATGGTGAACCTCCGGCTCTTGCAATAATTCCCAGCAGGGCTCAAGGCTGCAGCATCCGCATAGTCTTCTGTATCCAGAGGATGAAGGTGGAGACTCTTGTGTACACAGCGGGTGAGGTCCCCTCCTCAGATCCCCAAGAGACGATGCCCTGGGCTGTTTTCTGTCACACCAGGGGACCCCCAGAGTCACCCTGTGAAATGGAGCAAGAAACAGCTAAAGAACTACAGCACACCCTGGCATCACTAGCAACATCCTAGTTCTCCATTCATTTGTACAGCATTGAGCGCAGTCGGGCTTGACCTCTGATCTTCTCTTTGAGCCCCAACCGCAACCCCAACAGCCTTATTAATAACAAAAAATTGTCAAGGGAGCTTGAAGGCAGGTGGAGATTTACCTTGAAAGAACTTTTGCCCTTCTCTGGGTCCCCCACACACATCATCGTGGAGGGGTTATATCATGGTATATTACAGCAGGATCCCTCAGACACGCAGCATCCGGCATCACCACCACATCCACCTCCTGAAGTGTGTCCGAGCTCAAATAATTGTGTGCACTGGTCCGGCCCTAGCCGGCAACGCTACACACGGTGCCTGGACGCATTCATTAATGGGCCATGGGGAGGGGAATGAGCCTGACATACTCTTTGAGATGTGCTTTGTGCTCCAGCTACAAACAGAAAAGGACACAAGGACAAGGATGAAGATGAGGGTCAGAGCCAATGATGGGCAGAGACATATGAACCCAAGGAGAAAGAACCTAAAGCCAGTGCATGGCCATGAGGTCACTGGGGGGGGGGTGATGTGATGGAGCGGTACCTGCAGCAGTGTGAGGTCACTGGGGGTGGGGTGATAGGATAGGGGTGATACTTGCAGCAGTGTGAGGTCCCTGGGGGCGGAGTGATGGGCTGTGGGTGGTACATGTAGGAGTGTTAGGTCACTGGGGACACAAGATTGGGGTGGGGGTGATGCCTACAGCAATGTGAGATCTTTTGGGGGTGGGGATGGGATAGAGACTGTACTTTCAGCAGCATGATTTCATTATTATGGGTCTTATTGTCATAATCCTGGTGGGGGTATGCATGCCTCACAGGGATCACTTGTTGGCTCTGTTCCTGTTTGGTAATGTCATGGGCTCCCAGGATGACAATAATCTTGCTGCAAAAGCCGAGAACAACATGTGGGTTGTAGGGGCTAGAACATATATATGGGATGGGATGGGCACATGTGGGTCTGACACAGGAATGAGACAACTAGGGAGGACAGGGCAGCCTGGGGTTTAAAGAAGTGATTTCGGACTCAGCTCCCAGCCAGTAAAAAATGTAAAATACCCATTGACACATTGCTGTCTCTGATCCAGACCCAGGACTGGAGACTGGCTGTCTGGGGGGCTGGGGAATGGGAGATGAGACCTTTTCCCTCTAGCAGAGCTGGCTTCGTGTGATGCAGTAGGGACTGTCTGTGTGGGGAGTGGGAGAGCAGGGGAGGACTTTAGGGGATGGACAATACCAGGGCCTGTAACCTGAGCTAGGTAAGGGAGGGGAAAGGTCAACACTTTTGCCCGGGAAGGGGACAAAGGAAGGGGGTGGCAGGAGGGAAGCAGTTTGAGTTTGGGCTTGGGGCTGGATGGGCGGAATTCAGGGTATCCTAGCTAGGATCCAAGCACCCTGAAAGCCCAGTACTTGATGGAGGGGTCCTGACTGTGCCTACAAGCCCTGTTGTAACCTGTGTTCCTGTTGTCCAATAAACCTTCTGTTTTACTGGCTGGCTAAGAGTCACTGTGGGTCCCAGGCAGAGGGGTGCAGGGCCGGACTCCCCCACACTCCGTGACAACTGGTGGCAAAAGTGGGATATACTGCACCTCGTGGACGGCGCTTCCTGTAGTAAGTGACTGGGGAGCAGTAAAACGAAGGGGTGATTAACCCCTGGGAGTGTGTGCCCAGTGAGAAGGACTTTGCAGTAACAGGGTCCCCCGGGGAATTGCAGCGAGCGGTCCCAGGGGCGAAGGAGTCTGCACCTCGACCCTGGCAGAGAGGTGGTGACCTCAAGAAGGGCTGGTGCACTAGGGGTCACCCTGGAAACCGTGGGGAGTGGAGAGCACCCCAGCCTGTGAGTGGCCAGCAGGAAGATGTATGCCAAGCTGCGCAAGTGTGACCTGTTGGAGCTGTGCAAGCAGAGGGGGCTGCGATCGGGGAGGCTCAGCAAGGACCAGCTGATTGCCCAGCTGGAGCAGGGAGACCGCATGAATGAACGGAGCCCTGTCTCTGAGGGAAGCAGCCGGGCAGATGCAGCGCAGGCACCAGGGTCTGTCCCCGCTGGGAGTGGTCAGACAGCGGACGAGGGCTTCCCGAGACCCCCCCTTCCTAGGCCTAGGGGAAGGGCGAGGAGGAGCCCAGTGTATACCGAGGGCACCGTGACACCCCCGGCCAGCAGGGGATCCTCCCAGCGATGCTCACCCCCCAGCAGGGGATCCTCCCGGCGACGCCCGGCATCCGTGGAGCAGATGCGGCTGGAATATGAAAGGGATCTGAGACGGGAGGAGCTCAAGTTAAAGAGGCAAGAGCTGGAGGAGAAAGCGAAACAGCGTAACCATGAGGGGAGGACAAGGAGAAACAGCGTAAACATGAGCTGGACCTGGCCCAGCTGAGGAGAAGTAAGGCCCCGGCTGCGGTGAGTGAGGGGGGACCCAAGCCTACAAAGAGCTTTGATAAGCACTTGCTGCCCCAGCGTAAGGAGGAGGAGGACATAGATACCTTCCTGAGGGCCTTTGAGAATGCCTGCGAGCTGCACAGGGTTGACCCTGCAGACAGGATCGCAGTTCTCACTCCCTTACTGGACTCCACAGCCGTGGAGGTGTACAGCCGACTGAAAGGGGCGGAGGCAGGGGACTACGAACTGTTCAAACAGGCCCTGCTCCGCGAATTTGGGCTGACTCCTGAGATGTACCAGAAAAAGTTCCGGAGCCAGCGTAAAACCCGTGAGGTCACATACCTACAACTGGTCAACCGGGCGCAGGGGTATGCCCGCAAGTGGACAGCTGGGGCCCAAACTAAAGAGAACCTGCTTGACCTATTCATACTGGAGCACTTGTACGAGCAGTGCCCGTCCGACTTGAGGCTGTGGTTGATGGACCAGAAGCCGGAGAACCCGCAGCATGCAGGCCAGCTGGCCGACCAATTTGTGGACAGTTGGGCAGGGGATGGCAGGGAGGAGTCTCAAAGGAGCAGGCCTGCCTCAATGCAGAGAGAGCGTCATCATGGGACCTCCCAGCGGGGGCCTATGGAGAACCCCCCCAAAAGGGGAACATCCAGCATCAGGTCCCTCCGACCCACTCAAGGGGACCCACGAGACATGGGCTGCTATCGCTGTGGCCAACGAGGCCACATACGGGCCCAGTGCCCCAAGCTCAGGGACAGACCAAGCAGACCCAACCCGCAGAGGGTGGACTGGGTAAAAACCCAATTGGAGGAGGGGCTACATTCCCAGGAAAGGGGGGCTGGCAACATACCACCTGTGGATGCTCCAGGCTCCGGGTTTTTGGTTTACCGGGTAGGCGCAGGGCTGCCCCTCCGGAAAGAGTGCATTGTTTCCCTGGAGGTAGATGGGAGGAAGGTCACTGGGTACTGGGACACGGGCGCAGAGGTGACGCTGGCCCGGCCCGAGGTGGTGGCCTCAGATCGGATGGTGCCCGACACCTACCTGACCCTGATGGGCGAGGGCGGGACCCCATTCAAGGTGCCCGTGGCAAGGGTACACCTGAAATGGGGGGCCAAGGAGGGCCCCAAGGATGTGGGGGTACACCGATATTTGCCCACTGACTTGTTAATGGGAGGGAACCTCGAGGACTGGCCTAGTAACACCCAGAGTGCCCTGGTCATGACTCGTAGTCAGAGTCGGCAAAGGGCACTGCACCCTGACAACGGGGAAGGTACTCGACCCAAGGTGCAGGACCCTAACCCAGGGAGCGGGGAACGCCCAGGGGCACGGTTCAGAGAGGCTGCGGCCTCAGATCCAGCCAGCAAGAGAGAGCCGGTCCCCATCCCTGTCCCAGCTGCTGAGTTCCAGGCCGAGTTGCAGAAAGATCCCTCCTTGTGGAAGCCCAGGGACCGGGCTGACCTTAGTGCGGTACAGACCATGAGGAGAGGTTGCAAGGAGAGGTTCCTGTGGGAGAAGGGATTCCTGTACCGAGAATGGGCTCCCCCAGGGGAAGTAGAGTCATGGGGGATCAGGAGGTAGCTGGTGGTTCCCCAGAAGTTTCATCACAAGCTGCTGTACCTGGCCCATGACATCCCTCTCGCAGGGCACCAGGGAATCCGGCGCATCAGGCAGAGGCTGTTACAGAACTTTTACTGGCCTGGGGTCTTTACCCATGTCTGACAGTACTGCCAATCCTGTGACCCCTGCCAGAGGGTGGGGAAGGCCCGGGACAAGGGAAAAGCGGCTTTGAGGCCTTTACCCATCATAGAACTCTTCCTGTGTCTGATCAGGAGTTGGGAGGTTTGGGGGGAACCCAGGCCCACCCTCTACTCTGGGTTCCAGCCCAAGGCCCTGTGGATTTCAACTGTCTATAGTGCCTCCTGTAACAGCTGCATGACAGCTACAACTCCCTGGGCTACTTCCATGGCTTCCTCCAAACACCTTCTTTATCCTCACCACAGGACCTTCCTCCTGGTGTCTGATAACACTTATAGACTCTAGGACTGGAAGGGACCTTGAGAGGTCATCGAGTCCAGTCCCCTGCCCTCATGGCAGGACCAAATACTGTCTAGACCATCCCTAACAGACATTTATCTAACCTACTCTTAAATATCTCCAGAGATGGAGATTCCCCAACCTCCCTAGGCAATTTATTCCAGTGTTTAACTACCCTGACAGTTAGGAACTTTTTCCTAATGTCCAACCTAAATCTCCCCTTCCGCAGTTTAAGCCCATTGCTTCTTGTTCTATCATTGGAGGCTAAGGTGAACAAGTTTTCTCCCTCCTCCTGATGACACCCTTTTAGATACCTGAAAACTGCTATCAGGTCCCCTCTCAGTCTTCTCTTTTCCAAACTAAACAAACCCAATTCCTTCAGCCTTCCCTCATAGGTCATGTTCTCAAGAACTTTAATCATTCGTGTTGCTCTTCTCTGGACCCTCTCCAATTTTTCCACATCTTTCTTGAAATGCGGTGCCCAGAACTGGACACAATACTCCAGTTGAGGCCTAACCAGCGCAGAGTAAAGCAGAAGAATGACTTCTCGTGTCTTGTTTACAACACACCTGTTAATGCATCCCAGAATCATGTTTGCTTTTTTTGCAACAGTATCACACTGTTCACTCATATTAAGCTTGTGGTCCACTATGACCCCTAGATCTCTTTCTGCCATACTCCTTCCTAGACAGTCTCTTCCCATTCTGTATGTGTGAAACTGATTGTTCCTTCCTAGGTGGAGCACTTTGCATTTATCTTTACTGAACTTCATCCTGTTTACCTCAGACCATTTCTCCAATTTGTCCAGATCATTTTGAATTTTGACCCTGTCCTCCAAAGCAGTTGCAATCCCTCCCAGTTTGGTATCGTCCGCAAACTTAATAAGCGTACTTTCTATGCCAACATCTAAGTCGTTGATGAAGATATTGAACAGAACCGGTCCCAAAACAGACCCCTGCGGAACCCCACTTTTTATACCTTTCCAGCAGGATTGGGAGCCATTAACAACTACTCTCTGAGTACGGTTATCCAGCCAGTTATGCACCCACCTTATAGTAGCCCCATCTAAATTGTACTTTCCTAGTTTATCTATAAGAATATCATGCGAGACTGTATCAAATGCCTTACTAAAGTCTAGGTATATCACATCCACCGCTTCTCCCTTATCCACAAGGCTCGTTATCCTATCAAAGAACGCTATCAATTCTTTGATAGGATAACGAGCCTTGTGGATAAGGGAGAAGCGGTGGATGTGATATACCTAGACTTTAGTAAGGCATTTGATACAGTTTCGCATGATATTCTTATAGATAAGCTAGGAAAGTACAATTTAGATGGGGCTACTATAAGGTGGGTGCATAACTGGCTGGATAACCGTACTCAGAGAGTAGTTGTTAATGGCTCCCAATCCTGCTGGAAAGGTATAACAAGTGGGGTTCCGCAGGGGTCTGTTTTGGGACCGGTTCTGTTCAATATCTTCATCAACGATTTAGATGTTGGCATAGAAAGTACGCTTATTAAGTTTGCGGACGATACCAAACTGGGAGGGATTGCAACTGCTTTGGAGGACAGGGTCAAAATTCAAAATGATCTGGACAAATTGGAGAAATGGTCTGAGGTAAACAGGATGAAGTTCAATAAAGATAAATGCAAAGTGCTCCACCTAGGAAGGAACAATCAGTTTCACACATACAGAATGGGAAGAGACTGTCTAGGAAGGAGTATGGCAGAAAGAGATCTAGGGGTCATAGTGGACCACAAGCTTAATATGAGTGAACAGTGTGATACTGTTGCAAAAAAAGCAAACATGATTCTGGGATGCATTAACAGGTGTGTTGTAAACAAGACACGAGAAGTCATTCTTCCGCTTTACTCTGCGCTGGTTAGGCCTCAACTGGAGTATTGTGTCCAGTTCTGGGCACCGCATTTCAAGAAAGATGTGGAGAAATTGGAGAGGGTCCAGAGAAGAGCAACAAGAATGATTAAAGGTCTTGAGAACATGACCTATGAAGGAAGGCTGAAGGAATTGGGTTTGTTTAGTTTGGAAAAGAGAAGACTGAGAGGGGACCTGATAGCAGTTTTCAGGTATCTAAAAGGGTGTCATCAGGAGGAGGGAGAAAACTTGTTCACCTTGGCCTCCAATGGTAGAACAAGAAGCAATGGACTTAAACTGCAGCAAGGGAGATTTAGGTTGGACATTAGGAAAAAGTTCCTAACTGTCAGGGTAGTTAAACACTGGAATAGGTTGCCTAGGGAAGTTGTGGAATCTCCATCTCTGGAGATATTTAAGAGTAGGTTAGATAAATGTCTATCAGGGATGGTCTAGACAGTATTTGGTCCTGCCATGATGGCAGGGGACTGGACTCGATGACCTCTCGAGGTCCCTTCCAGTCCTAGAGTCTATGAGTCTATGAGATTAGTTTGACACGATTTGTTCTTTACAAATCCATGCTGGCTATTCCCTATCTCCTTACCACCTTCCAAGTGTTTGCAGATGATTTCTTTGATTGCCTGCTCCATTATCTTCCCTGGCACAGAAGTTAAACTAACTGGTCTGTAGTTTCCTGGGTTGTTTTTATTTCCCTTTTTATAGATGGGCACTATATTTGCCCCCTTCCAGTCTTCTGGAATCTCCCCCGTCTCCCATGATTTCCCAAAGATAATAGCTAGAGGCTCAGATACCTCTTCTATTAACTCCTTGAGTATTCTAGGATGCATTTCATCAGGCCCTGGTGACTTGCAGGCATCTAACTTTTCTAAGTGATTTTTACTTGCTCTTTTTTAATTTTCTCTTCTAAACCTACCCTCTTCCCGTAAGCATTCACTATACTAGACATTCCTTCAGACTTCTCAGTGAAGACTGAAACAAAGAAGTCATTAAGCATCTCTGCCATTTCCAAGTCTCCCGTTACTGTTACCCCCTCCTCACTGAGCAGTGGGCCTATCCTGTCCTTAGTCTTCCTCTTGCTTCTAATGTATTGATAAAAAGTCTTCTTGTTTCCCTTTATTCCCATAGCTAGTCTGAGTTCATTTTGTGCCTTTGCTTTTCTAATCTTGCCTCTGCATTCCTGTGTTATTTGCCTATATTCATCCTTCGTGATCTGACCTAGTTTCCATTTTTTATATGACGCCTTTTTATTTTGTAGGTCACGCAAGATCTCAAGGGTAAGCCAAGGTGGTCTTTTGCCACATTTTCTATCTTTCCTAACCATCGGAATAACTTGCTTTTGGGCCCTTAATAGCGTCCCTTTGAAAAACTGCCAACTTTCCTCAGTTGTTTTTCCCCTCAGTCTTAATTCCCATGGGACCTTACCTATCAGCTCTCTGAGCTTACCAAAATCCGCCTTCCTGAAATCCATTGTCTCTATTTTGCTGTACTCCCTTCTACCCTTCCTTAGAATTGCAAATTCTATGATTTCATGATCACTTTCACCCAAGCTTCCTTCTACTTTCAAATTCTCAACAAGTTCCTCCCTATTTGTTAAAATCAAGTCTAGAACAGCTTCCCCCCTAGTTGCTTTTTCAACTTTCTGAAATAAAAAGTTGTCTGCAGTGCAGTCCAGGAACTTATTGGATAGTCTGTGCCCCGCGGTGTTATTTTACCAACATATATCTGGATAGTTGAAGTCCCCCATCACCACCAAATCTTGGGCTTTGGATGATTTCGTTAGTTGTTTAAAAAAAGCCTCATCCACCTCTTCCACCTGATTAGGTGGCCTGTAGTAGACTCCCAGCACATCACCTGTGTTTTTTACCCCTTTTAGCCTAACCCAGAGACTCTCCACACTTCTGTCTCCTATGTCCATCTCCACCTCAGTCCAAGTGTGTACATTTTTAATATATAAGGCAACACCTCCTCCCTTTTTCCCCTGTCTATCCTTCCTGAGCAAACTATACCCATCCACACCAACATTCCAGTCGTGTGTATTATCCCACCAAGTTTCAGTAATGCCAATAATGTCATAGTTGTATTTATTTATTAGCACTTCCAGTTCTTCCTGCTTATTACCCATACTTCTTGCATTTGTATATAGGCATCTAAGATACTGGTTTGATCTTGCCTCCCAGCTTCGCCCTGACCCTCCTTCCTCTCTGCCATTATAGCCCGTGCTCCCTCCTGTTTCCAACCCATCTCCCAGGTCTTGATCCCCACTTACCTGTGGGCTTTGCTCACCTGTCGCCGTCGAACCTAGTTTAAAGCCCTCCTTACTAGGTTAGCCAGTCTGTGCACAAATAAGGCCTTTGCCCTCTTTGAAAGGTGAACGCCATCTAAGAACCTTTCCAGAAGGTAGCCATGGACATAGTGGGACCCCTCAGCAAGACGATCCGGTCGGGGAAGAAATACATCCTGGTGGTGGTGGATTTTGCCACTCGCTACCCCGAGGTGGTGGCCTTGTCCTCTATCGAAGCAGACACAGTGGCAGATGCGCTGCTGACAATTTTCAGCCGGGTGGGGTTCCCCAAGGAGGTCTTAACGGACCAGGGTCCAACTTCATGTCGGCCCTGCTCTGGTCCTTATGGCAGAAATGTGGGGTCCAGCACAACTGGGCCTCAGCGTATCTCCCCCAGTCCAACGGGCTGGTAGAAAGGTTCAACGGGACACTGAAGATGATGCTAAAAACATTTATGAACCAGCACCCGCAGGATTGGGACAAGTACTTACCTCACCTACTGTTCGCGTACAGGGAGGTACCCCAGGAATCTATCTGGTTTTCACCTTTCGAACTGTTGTATGGAAGGCGGGTAAGGGGGCCCCTAGACCTGTTGAGGGACGAATGGGAGGGGAAGACCGCTCCCGAGGGAGAGTCAGTGGTGGAGTATGTCCTGACCTTCCGGGAAAGACTGGCCAAGCTCATGGGCCTGGCCAGGGAGAATCTGGCCCGAGCCCAGAGGAGGCAGAAGGTCTGGTATGACCGCACGGCATGGGCCCATGCCTTCGCCACCGGGGATCAGGTGATGGTTCTTATCCCCGTGAGGAGAAACAAACTCCAGGACACCTGGGAAGGGCCCTTCAAGGTTATCAAGCAACTGAATGAGGTAAACTATGTGGTGGAGCTGTCAAACCGGGCACATCACCGTCGGGTGTACCATGTGAACATGATGAAACCATACTATGACAGGGGGAATGTGGTGTTGGCCGTGTGTGAACATTAGGAGGGGCAGGGAGATGACCCCTTAGTGGATCTATTCCCTGGGACAAAAGTTGGTTCCCCCCTGGAGGCGATTCCCCTCTCTTGATCAACTGACCCCGGGCCAGCACGCTGAGATCAGGGGGGTGCTGCATCTATACCGACAGCTGTTTCCCAACCAGCCTGGATGCACTAATTTGACTATCCAACGGGTGGAGACCAGGTCACATCCCCCTATAAGATGCTCCCCTTTTCAGGTCACTGGTAAAACTGCCCAGGATCTTGAAAGAGAGGTCAGGGACATGCTGGCTTTGGGGTGATCCAGCCGTCTTCCAGCCCTTGGGCCTCACCAGTGGTGCTGGTCCCCAAGAAGGATGGGTCAATCTGGTTCTTTGTGGACTATCGAAAGCTCAATGCCATCACCTTATCTGATACCTACCCTATGCCCAGGCCTGACGAGCTCCTAGACAAGCTGGGAGGTGCTCGGTACCTCACCATTATGGATCTTACCAAGGGCTACTGGCAAGTGCCGCTGGACACAGATGCCAGGCTGAAATCGGCCTTTATCACCCCTCTGGGGCTCTACGAGTTTCTGACCCTGCCCTTCGGCCTCAAGGGAGCACCGGCCACCTTCCAGCGCCTGGTGGATCAGCTACTGAGGGGGATGGAGAGTTTTGCCGTGGCGTATATTGACGACATCTGCGTCTTCAGCCAGACCTGGGAGGACCACATGTCCCAGGTTAAACAAGTCCTGGACCGACTCCGAAAGGCTGGGTTAACAGTAAAGGCTGAGAAGTGCAAGGTAGGGATGGCTGAAGTATCTTACCTGGGCCATCGGGTGGGGAGCGGCTGCCTGAAGCCGGAACCAGCCAAGGTGGAGGTGATCAGAGACTGGCCTGCTCCCCAAACCAAAAAGCAGGTCCAGGCCTTTATTGGGATGGCGGGGTACTATCAAAAGTTCGTGCCCCACTTTAGTGCCATAGCTGGCCCCATCACTGAATTGTGCAAAAAGGGGAAGCCAGACAAGGTGATCTGGACGGAGCAGTGCCAGGAGGCTTTCCAGGTGCTGAAGGAGGCTCTGGTTAGTGGGCCAGTTCTGGAAAACCCAGATTTTGACAAACCCTTTATGGTGTTCACCGATGCCTCAGACACGGGACTGGGGGCGGTGTTAATGCAGGAGGATGAAAAGGGGGAGAGACACCCCATCATGCACCTGAGTAAGAAGCTGCTACCCCGGGAACAAAGCTACGCGGCCATCGAGAAGGAATGCCTGGCCATGGTGTGGGCCCTTAAGAAGCTAGAGCCATATCTCTTTGGGCAACACTTCACCGTGTACACCGACCACTCTCCCCTGACCTGGCTGCACCAGATGAAAGGAGCCAACGCCAAGCTCCTGAGGTGGAGCCTGCTCCTGCAGGACTATGACATGGACGTGGTCCATGTGAAGGGAAGTGCCAACCTGATAGCGGATGCATTGTCCTGGAGAGGGGGCCCTGAACTTCCCCAGGTCACTGGGCAGAGTGACCCTGCCCAGTTCAGTCTCGAAGGGGGGAGAGATGTGATGCAGTAGGGACTGTCTGTGTGGGGAGTGGGAGAGCAGGGGAGGACTTTAGGGGATGGACAATACCAGGGCCTGTAACCTGAGCTAGGTAAGGGAGGGGAAAGGTCAACACCTTTGCCCGGGAAGGGGACAAAGGAAGGGGGTGGCAGGAGGGAAGCAGTTTGAGTTTGGGCTTGGGGCTGGATGGGCGGAATTCAGGGTATCCTAGCACCCTGAAAGCCCAGAAGGACTCGATGGAGGGGTCCTGACTGTGCCTGCAAGCCCTGCTGTAACCTGTGTTCCTGTTGTCCAATAAACCTTCTGTTTTACTGGCTGGCTAAGAGTCACTGTGGGTCCCAGGCAGAGGGGTGCAGGGCCGGACTCCCCCACACTCCGTGACACTTCGATTCATCTTGGGAGAGAGACTGGCTTGCTCAGGTGGGCTGGGGCATGGCACAAGGTCCTTTCCCCTACGGCAGGCACTGGCTCCAGCACAAAGCGTCTGCCCAGAGGTGTTGGGGTCCCAGCCTGTGTCTTCACCAGCCCTTGTGCTGTCCCACAAGCAGCTTCACTCCCTATTGTCCTCCCAGCCCCTGGGTCTCAGTTTCCCTTACCCCTGTGATCCCTCCTGGCTAGATCCAAATAGGGGTCCATGCCCAGACCCCACAACCCAAAAACTTGCAGAGCTTTCCTGGGGCCGTGAGAAGCTCACTGCCCCGATCTGGGCAATGGATCAGACCCCAGCTTCTCTCACTGGCTCCATTGATTTACCCACCATTGGTGCTGGACCATGGTTTGCAGAGGCCCTGAGAGACACGCCGACGCCCCCTGAGCAGATCAGACCCCTGAGCTCTGCTCTCCCATCCTCTCCTACTAACTGCTCCTTCCCGGCAACTACGTTGGTGCCAGAGCTCCCGGTTCACCCATGACCTGCTAACCCTGACCTGCCCCAACATCCCCAGCACAGAGGCACTTACTCTCCATTGCAGTGAGCGGCCATCAGCACAAAATTCTCCGACACCAGGAACCCTCCACATAAGGAGCTATTGTCTCCATGTTGTATATATAGATAGGCCATGTAGGGTTTGGAGTGGGGCTTGGCTTCCTGGACCCAGATGATCTCACCTGGTGGGAGACCAGGTTCATATAAAAAGCTCCATTTTCTCCCTGGGCCAGGCTGGGACTGAGCTCCTCATCCTGAAGCAGAGTCACCACAGTGTCAACCCACCCCCTGTGATGTTTTCCTGTGGGGGGATCCCTGTGCCTGGAATTCTGCCCCATGCTCTGCTCTGCCCCAGACTGAACACTCCATGGGGCTGGGGGTAAATCTACAGCTCTGACGTCTCTGGGTGGTGAATCAGTGGCAAACATACCGGGACTGGGTCAGTAATTGCTCTGCCTTGAGTTAACAGATTTGGGAGGCAAAGTCAATCAGAAAACCACTGACATGTCCCCTGCTGATGTTTCACCTTCTCCATCAAGCCACAATGACAAGCCAGGGCTGCTCCAAAGCTGGCCCTCAAAATTCTTTTTCAACAGAAAATTGGGTTTTCTAGATAATGAAAAGTTTCTTAGAACATCTCTCCTCTCCTCAACATTTTGGCATTTTTCTTGGAAATCTGATTATTTCCCCCAGTTTTTGGCACTTTTCAGCTGAATATTTGTAAATTTTTGGTTGCCAATTTTGCCAGAGCAGGGATAGTTAATTATTTTTTGTCAAGGTCCAAATTTCTTGGTCAAGGTATAATCAAGGATAGACTCCACAGAACACAATAATAAAAAGCCAACAATAATGATGATAATAATAAGTAAATAAGAAGATTTTGGGGTCCATTCAAAAGTGTCTGGCAGTCCAGATTTGGTCCACAGTCTACCTATTGATTAACTCTATGTGAGAGAGTAAGAAGGAGTGGCAAGGTTTGCAACAGTAACATGCTGTCTCCCATCTGTTTATCCCCGCTTCCTTCCCTATCCCTGACCCATTATTACTTTTTTTTCTCCAGATGTTTGTCAGATTTCCAAGATCTAAGGCAACATTATATGCACACCTGGCAAGCAAATTTGAACTAAATACTGATCCCCTAGACAAGCACTGGGAGGAGGAACAAGGCCAATTATTTTCTGCTAATCAAATTGAAACAAATCGTAGCCAGTTCTCTGAACTGCTCCTTGGAGCTACATTTATGATTAATTCCACAGGTTCAAAACAGATGCTACTAAGTCAGACAAATATTGGTGCTGTAATGTGGCAGGTGCTGATTTAACCATATGCTCTGGGAAAGCACCTAGATGCTTTGGGCGGAACTAAATTGGAGATTTTTTTTCCCATTCAAATAAAATTAAACATATATATTTTTAACCCAATGGGTGTTAATTGGAAGAGGAACAAATCTGAAAGACTCTGGCTAAGCAGAGCACTAACAGTGGTGGAAAAATTAGTCTCACAAAAACAGAAATCCAAAAAAGCGATCAGCAATCAAAGATTGGACCATAGACACCCTAAGCTTACAGATAACGTCTCAAGCCTAGCAAAGGTGAGTAGCAAATACTTAATATCTTATGATAAATTTTGTATTATGAGGAGGTTATGTATATTTTGTTGTTTGTTTCTGCACTTTCTCTCTCTGTCTTTTTAAAAAATTAATAAAAAGTTAATAGAAAAAAAGCCTAACTTTGAGGGCTTTTAATGAAAAGTCAAAAATTTCCATGGAAAAATAAAAGCCTCTTCGGACCAGTTCAGAACAAGTCTCAAGTCACATGGGTCTCCAGGCATAAAATAAAATCTAGACAATTGATGTAAAGACATCTGGGTGGAGGAGACAGAAGGGCAGGGAAAGAGCCAGTGAAGCTGAAGGACAATGTTATCACAAGGATAAAAGGGGATAGTGGAAATGAGAAAGTTTCTGACCACCAGAAGGATGTAGGATTTAGGAACTGTGAAACTGCACCATTTGCTTTAACCCCGGGCAGCCCCACCCCTGCTATGCAGGTGCTCGTATGGGTTGACCCACCGCTGGTTCTGTGCGGTTAGCTGGCCCCTGGGAATTTCCAGTGCTATCAGCCAAGTTTAAATCACAGGCAGAGCTGAACCAGTTGAGTTACAGATGTGGTTTAAAATCAGTTTCGTTTAACCAATGCAAGTCTGTGTGTAGCTCACACCTGATCGTTTTCAGCGATGACTTAGTAATGTTAATTTGGCATACAAATCAATTAAGGTGTTTGAAAATCTGTTGCTGTTATTTGAATATGGTGCAACCAACCTAGATCAGGGACCCCCTTGCGCCAGGTGCTGCACAGACCCCAACCAAGGTCAGCGCCTCTGTTGTGCCAGGTGCTGCACTGAGTCTGGCGGAGATGAGGGCCCATTGCGCTGAGCACTGCCAAGACCCTGACCAAGATCAGGGCCCTGTTGTGCCAGGTGCAGCATGGCCCCTTCCCTAAACAACTTCAGTGTAATTTGACAGCACAGACGAAGGAGCTAGAACCCAGGAGTCCTGATTCCCAACCCTCCCACTGCTCTAACCTCTCGATCACACTCCCAAGCTAGGGATAGAGCCCAGGAGTCTGGGCTCCCAGCCCCTACTTAAGATCTCCCTGTGTCTCTCTCCTGCTCTCAGTCTCTCTGTGTGTTCAGGGGTTTTATCTTGGTACCAGCTCTGCCACCCGGGTTCCATTGTCCCCAACTCCAAATCCTTCCCTAGCTGGGTCCTGGGAGCCAGCGATCGCCCTGGCAGAAGTATCTGACTCTGGGGAGGAGCCAGGATTTGCAAACAGCCCAGAGAGCTGCCAGCTTCATTCCCCACTATGCCTCATCCCCCAACACTCACCAGCCCCAGCGCCGGAGGGCAGCAAAAAGGCCGCGGGCAGCAGGATCAAGATCAGCATGGTCACCATCTAGGGAAAGCGACAGTGCTTGTGCCTCAGCCCTGGGGGATTTATAGTGCCAGCAGCAAACCACAGATCACATACGCTCTCCCCTTGTGGGGAGCTGGGACCACTCAGGGGCCCTCAGAAACCTCAGCATCACATCGCTCACACATGGGGGGGCACAAGAGAGGGAGCTGGTGGCTGGAAAACAACCTCCCTCTGGGGAAGGAGCCCCGGTGAATGTCACTCGGTGTCAGGGCGTCTCTGCCCCCTGTCCCAGAGCATTTGGGATCAGGGCCCCCTGGGGCCTGCCTGGAGTCCAGCACACCTGGGGCCAAGTTCATCTGGATCTCGCCATCTCCTCCCTCCAACAGCTCAGCTGGTGGGGAGTGTGGCCAGTGCTGAGTCACCTCCTGGCTTGGATCTGCTCCCCACTTCCTCTCCAGTGTGTCTTTCAGAGCAGCAAGCTGAAGATAGGGTCCTGCTCTGGGTTCCTGGAGCCCAGCCACAGAGCCCATGGCAGACATTCTCCCAGAGGCTGAGGAGCATGTATCCCTCAAGGACCTGGGGCAGGACAGATATCATGGGGATGGGCAATGGGGAAGGCCCTGAAAAGCCAGCACAGGAGCTGTGTTCCTGTGAGCCTGCCCCATGACAGGCATGGTTGAGTAAAGAGTAAACCCCCCCCACCAGGGCCAGCGCTTCCATATAGGCGAGCTAGGTGGTCACCTAGGGCATCAGGATTTGGAGGGGGGCAATTCGGCGGCAGGGTGGTCCTTCCGCGCTCCGGGTCTTCAGTGGCAATTCTGCTACAGGTCCTTCACTTGCTCCGGGACCCACCGCCGAAATGCCCTGAAAACTGGGAGTGCGGAAGGACCCCCCTGCTGCAGAATTGCCACCAACGACTGGGAGCACGGAAGAACCCCCGCCTACGGCGCCAAAAACCCTGGCGCCACTCCTGCGCCCCACACAACAAGGCTGACCACTAGGAAATGTGACCTTGGCTGTCCAGACATTTGAATCTCTCACGCACCTACAATTCTCGGCCCCAGAAAGCGGTTTAAAATCACCCTGAGACCCTGGCCCCATTTCTCCATCAATCTTTGAAGCCCGCTGAAATGGCTCTGTGTTTTTTGTTAAGTTCCAGCATCAGAAGTCACAGGATCACCTGCAAATCTCACCTTCTTATGTGGTAAAATTGGATGTTTCAAGTGTATGAACCTGTGGAGAAGACCTTGAGGAAGAGACCCCTAAATGCATAAAGCCACCTGGCCTTCTCCTCACCTGTCCCATTCCCTTATGGTACCTCTATGCCCCATAAACAGCACCCACAAAGTGTGAGAACCTCCCTTTATCTCCCAGGGGACCTTCTCCAACCCCTCATGAGTGGCATCTTCATGGCCGGTCTAAGGAGGGAGCAGTGCTTCTACCTGGGCCCAGGGGGTTTGCAGCCCCAACTGAGTGGGGACAGGATAGGGGTCAGGTTCCCAGTGCGTAGGTGGGTGCTAGGCTGTCCCAGGGCCTGTACACCCAGACACATGAGAGGGAGAAAGGAGTCCAGGACTGGGATGGGGCAGGATGCTGCAGGTCAGGGCTGAGAGTCACCGGCAGAGATGACCCATGCTCATGGAAAGGGGGAGGGGGCAGAATGAGGGCAGCGGCTTCAGCAGTGTTACTGAGCATGCTCAGTACATGTGAGACTGCTCAGTACAAGCCATGCAGCAAATCTAGGGGTGGGGGGAATCTGACCCCGCATTCCCCCCCCCCCCCACTACCTCTGGCCCACACTGGCAAGACTATTAGAAGGCTACATCTTTATCTGCTAATTTGTCATGTCTTTGCTCCCCATTTGCTGAGTCATTTCCTTTTACTTCCGATTGTCAGGAACTTTTCAAGACCAGCTTTGTTTTCTTGGTTTGATGTTTCATATCTGCCTGGCCCCTTGCCTGGCTGGGCTCCAGATAATGAGCAATGGAGGAGAAGGAAGCTCAGAGGATTTAACCTCAGAAGACATTTCATAGACTAGAACCATAGAGATATCAGGATGGAAGGGAACTCGAGTGGTCACCCTGATTCAGCCCCTTGTTGTGACTCAGGACCATGTCAACCTAGGCGATCCCTGACAAGTGTTTGTCCAATCTGGTGTTAAAACCCTCCATTGATGGGGATTGCACAACCCCCCTTGAGATCTGATCCTAGACATTAATTCCATTTAAGGTTAAAAAGATTTTCCTAACAACTAACCTTGCTGCAGGTTAAGCCATCACTTCTTGTCCTGCTTTCAATGGACATGTAGAGACCCTACCCCTGTCCACTTTATAACATATTGGGAGATTGTTCTAAGGTCCCCTCTCAGCCTCCTCTTCTATAGACTAAACATACCCAGTTTTTTTCACCTTTCCTTTTAGCTCAGGTTTTCTAAACCTTTGATCATTTTTTGTTGCTCTCCTCTGGAGTCTCCCCAATTTCTTTACTTCTCCCCTAATGTGTGGTACCCAGAACTGGACACAGTACTCCAACTGAGACCTCACCAGGGCCGAGTAGAATGGAACAATTACCCCCTGTGTCTTACATATGACACTGCTGTAAGCACCAACCCTTCTGGGTTTCTTGATTTCTTTGAAGGTTCTGTTGCACTAAATCCATCATACACAGTAAATTCTCCTTAAACAGATGACATACTCCCCTACTGGAAGTCCTCTTTCCTCAGCACTGCCCTCCCTAGACCCTTGAATCAAATTGTGGGTCTCCTTACTCAGGGTCGGTGCAAGGAAGTTTCGCTCCCTGGGCAAAACTTCCACCTTGCACCCTCCACCCAGCTAACCCTGCCCCCCCCCCCACGGCAGCTAACTCAGCCCCACACCCGGGGAACCTCCCTGCAGCAGCTAACCCTCCCCGTCCCCCAATGGCAACTAACCCCACCCAGGGAGACTCCCCCTGCCCCCCCACAGCAGCTAATCCCACCTGGGGAGACTTCCCTCCCCGCCACGGCAGCTAACCCTGCCTGGGGACACTTCCCCCCGCCACAGCAGCTAACTCTGCCTGGGGAGACCTCCCCCCGCGGAAGCTAACCCTGCCTGGGTAGCTCACCCCAGCTCAGCTCGGCTCCGCCTCCTCCACTGAGCACGCCAGCGCTGCTCTAATTCTCCTCCCAGGCTTGCGGCGCTGATTGGAGGAGACTTAGAGCTGGGCTGTGTGCTCAGCGGAGGAGGCAGAGTGGCGGTAAGCAGGGGCGGGGAGCTGTTCCCCTGTGCGCTCCCCCTTGTTACTGTGGGCAGCCCTCCCCGCATGCCCCCCCCCGCGCACCCTCCCACCCAACTCACCTCCACTCCACCTCCTCGCCGGAGGGGACTTTTAGGCGCCCCCAACCACTAGGCGCCCTAGGCGGTCGCCTAGTTTGCCTAAATGGTTGCACCGGCCCTGCCCTTACTTGCCTCCCATACAGGAGATCAAAGTGGGGCAAAGCCGATAGTTCCATGGGGAACACTTCTGTAGGCATATAGAACATAAGGGAGACACACGTCCCCGTTATTCTCACGCCTGGAGACATACATTCTTAGCATAGATTTTAAAGTTTCATGAAATTGTTCCACAAGCCCATCAGTTTTTGTATGCTGGGGAGCAGCCTTTATTTGCTTTACTATAATTACCATAACTTTTTAGAGACTGCAGACATGAAATTTGCTCCACCTTCTGTCCAGATTTCTCTGGGATCACCTGGGTGTGGGGGTCCCCTTCTAGAATCCCAGAGATGATGCTCAAAGCTGTTTTTCCACACACTTGGGGGCCCCCAGAGTCGCCCTGCGAAATAAAACAGGCCGCAGATGGCAAACAGCTCAGTGAGTCATTCCTGATGACGCAGAGCTCAGTGACATTTGTTTCCAAACCTAATGCTGTCCTCCAACATGTTAGCAGCCCCTCCCAGCTTCGTGTCATCCACTCCATCATCCAAGCCCTTAATTAAAAGGTTGCACAGTAGCAGACCCAGGACTGACCGCTGCAGGACCACACTAGAGTTATTCTCCCAGTTTGACACACTACCACAGATAGTTTTGAGTTCACTTTTTCAACCCATTTTGCCATCACCTTATGGTAATTTCCCTAGTTACTTATGAGAAACTCTTGTGGCACTATATTAAAAGCCTTACCAAATCAAGATCTGTTGTGTCATAGAATATTAGGGTTAGAAGAGACATCAGGAGGTCATCTAGTCCAATCCCCTGCTTAAAGCTGGACCAACACCAACTACATGATCCCAGCCAGGGCTTTGTGAAGACGGCCCTTAACAACCACTAAGGATGGAGATTCCACCACCTTCCTAGGTAATCTATTCCACTGCTTCATCACTCTCCTAGTGAAGTAGTGTTTCCTAATATCCAGCCTCCCACACTGCAGCTTGAGACCATTACTCCTTATTCTATCATCTCCCACCACTGAGAACAGCCTAGCTCCATCCTCTTTGGAGCCCCCCTTCAGGTAGTTGAAGACTGCTATCAAATCCCACCTCACCCTTCTCTTCTGCAGACTAAATAAGCCCAGTTCCCTCAGCCTCTCCTCATAAATCATGTGTCCCAGCCCCCTAATCATTTCCGTTGCCCTCCGCTGGACTCTCTCCAGTTTGTCCTCCTCCCTTCTGTAGTCAGGGGGACCAAAACTGGACACAATACTCCAGGTGTGGCCTCACCAGTGCTGAATAGAGGGGAATAATCACTTCCCTCGATCTGCTGGCAATGCTCCTACTAATACAGCCCAATATGCCATTGGCCCTCTTAGCAACCAGGGAACACTGCTGACTCATATCCAGCTTCTCATCCAATATAATCCCCAGGTCTTTTTCTGCAGAAATGCTGCTTATCCAGTTTTTCCCCAGCCTGTAGCAGTGCATGGGATTCTTCGTTCCTGAGTGCAGGACTCTGCACTTGTTCTTTTTGAACCTCATCAGATTTCTTTTGGCCGTTTCCTCCAATTTGTCTAGGTCACTCTGGACCTTATCCCTACCCTCCAGCGTTTCTACCTCTCCCCCTAGTTTAGTGTCATCTGAAAACTTGCTGAGGGTGCAATTAATCCCATCATCCAGATCATTAATAAAGATATTGAACAAAACCAGCTCCAGGATGATACCAACTGCCAACTAGACTTCAATATGTCTAATAGTTCCCCCTATTCACTAGGCCAGTAACCCTGTGCAAGAAGGAAATTAGATTCTTTTGGGATAGTTTCTTCTTGACAAACCCATCCTGGCTATTCCTGATGTAAGCAGAGTCAGGATGAGCTCTACCCTGACACCTGGTGGAAAGAATTTCAGAGAGTGTATTTGCATAGGCACGCCTACCACATCCCAGGCTGCCGAACTGTGGGACTGCTTTGTGACAGAAATGACTCAACCTCAGTTGGGTGGTACTTGCTAGACAAGGGACATGGGTTCCAAAACCCAGTGAATTGAGAGAGTCTGAGGACAGGTATCTGTGCCTGGTGGTGCAGTTTCCTTGTGGAGCCAGAAGCACCAGTTCCACCTCCTCCTTTCTCCACTGTGGAATTTCAGAGTTGATTTTTTATTCGCTTAAGAATCTAGATACAGGTTACTGAGCTGAACTCACTTTGGGCTAATGGTGCACTAGCACTGGAGCTCCCCTACTGTGAGCTGAGATCACTAAGAGTTGAAATCACTAAAGAGCTGAAATTACTGAGCTGAGAGCACTGAGTACTGTGCTAACTAGTGGGGGAGCCTGAAGCTATACTGTGGAACAGAGCAGCTGGCGGAATGGAGCAGTTTTTGGGGATGGCTGGAGCGGATCATGGGACAGCTGGTGGAGCAGAGCGGCTGGCAGAGAAGAGTAGCTGTGGGACGGGTGGAGCGGCCCACAGAGCGAGCGGAGCCGAGCAGTTTGCAGGGACAACTGAAGCAGCTCACAGGACAGCTGGTGGAGTGGAGCAGTTTGTGAGGACGGCTGGAGGAGCAGAGTGGAGCGGCTGGTAAAGCGGAGCAGTTTGTGGAGAAGGTAGAAGCAGAACCCACGGAGAGGCAGGGCAGTTGGCCCTGGATCATGTAAGGTGCCACTTTCTACCCAGGCTGGGGGGAGGGACCTCTGCAGATGAACTCTCGAACTTTGGGACTGCACTGACCCAGGACAGAGACTTTTGGATTTTGGGACTTTTGGGACTGTGGGTGATTTGGGGGTTGCTGGACTCAAGAGCCCAGGGAAAAGGACACAGCCCAATTTCCTGGGGTGGGTCTTTGCTCACGGTTTGATCTAGGAACCCTAGTTGAGGTGTTTTCACAATTTAGTGCTTGTTGTTTATCTCATGTAATTAAACCTTTTCTGCTACACCGAGACTCTGTGCTTGCAAGAAGGGAAGCATTGCCTCTTTGAGGCACCTAGGGGTGTGTGTAAGATTTTCCCAGGTCACTGGGTGGGGGCTCGAGCTGATTTGGCATTGTGTTATTGAAATGGAACCCCTGAATACTGAACCCGGCCCTTCTTGCTGCCAACTCAGAGGGGCAGAAGGATTACACTTACAGCCCTATTGTCATCCTCTAGGGACTTCCAAACTGATTGCTTAACAATTTGCTCCTGTATCTTTCCAGGTATCATAGTTAGGCTGACTGGTCTATAATTCCCTGCATTTTCTTTATTACTCTTTTGAAAGATAGTTTCTATGTTTGCCCTTCTCCAGTCCTCTGGGATCTTATATCTCCTACAGAGGTTCTTGAACATACTTCTTAATGATTCCAAGATTGCTTCAACCAATTGAGTAAGTACCCAAGGATAAATTTCATCAGGTTCTGCTAACTTGAATACATCTAACCTATCTAAATATTCTGTAAATTCTTCTTTCTTCATTGTGTCTTGTATTCCTTTCCCCTAGCTAATATTAATTGTAAAGAGTATCTGTTCACCATTAACCTTTTTAGAGAAGACTGAAGCAAAACTCACATTAAAAACATTTTTTTCATGTTCTTGTTTGTTAGTTCTTCCAGGCTAAGTAGCGGACCTACACTTCCCTGAATCTTTCTCTTGTTCCTAATGCATTTGAAGAACCTCTTCTTATTGTCTTTTATTCCCCTTGCTAGGTGAAACTCATTTTGTGCGTTAGCCTTTCTGATTTTGTTCCTACATGCTAGTCTTATTTTTTTGTGCTTGCCCTTAGTAATTTTTCCAAGTTTCCCCTTTTTGTGGGATTCTTCTTTGGTTTTCAGGTCATTAAAGAGCTTCTGTTGGAGCCATGTTGTCCTCTTACTGTTCTTCACACCTCTCCTTTGCATAGGAATAGTTTGCAGTGGGCCTTTAATATTGTCCTCCTCAGAAACTGAGAGCTCTCCTAAACTCCTTTAGAACTTAGATTTTCTTCGCACCGCACCTCACCTATACTTTTCTGAACTGGTCAGTCTGCATGTTTGAAGTCCATTGTCCTTATTCTGCTGCTCTGACTCCTTTGTTTCATTAGGACAAGGAATTCTATATTTCAGGATCCCTTCCACATAAACTGCCTTCCACCTTCAGATTTGCAACCAATTCCTCCTTGTTGGTTAGAATCAAGTCTAAAATGCCCCTCCCTCCCAGCATCTTCCTCCACCTTCTGACATAAAAAATTGTTCCCAAGCCATTCCAGGCATTTATGGGGAATGTTGTGTCTTGCTTCATTACTTTTCTAGCAGATGTCTGAGTAGTTAAAGTCCCCTCTTCTCCCCACCATCTGACCTATTTACTTCTTAATTTCACAGGCTGGTTTCTGTCTTCTAGAATCAACACAGAGTTTTATGAAACCCCATCCCTGTGAATGTTTCCTTCTCTCCTGGATCTCTGTCAGCCAGGCAAGGGGAAACCCAGCCTCTCGGTGGTTAAACCCAGCAGTCTGAACTGTCTGTCAGACCAGGGCAATAAGAAAAACAAAATCACTAAGATCCATCCACTTGATATGCATCTGCCTGTGCTGTCATTGGTGATGGGGAATACGAGATGGGGTCTTTCCCCTCTGAGTGGCACTGGCTCTGATCAGGACCCACGTCTGGGGGACTGACTGGCTTGCAGGGAAGCAGGGAATGCCACAGAATCTCAGCTAAGGCCTGGAATCCACAGGCCAAACCCTGCACTAAGTCACTCTTTCTAAATCCCCATCTGCATCTCCAGCTGGAGCCGTGTCCCCTCCCTTCATGTGAGTAAGCAGGCTGATGTCTCACCTCAATAAAGAGCATTAGCCACATTCATCATCAGACCAGTGTGAGCGGGAGTGTGTGTGTGTGGAAGGACCTCCCATGGGCTGCAGAACTGCCTGAGCTCTAGGTAGGCCTGGCTCTAGTTGTGCATGGCCTCAGTTGTGCATTCCAAAGTGCCAGCTGTGCAGGGCCCCTACAGTGTATTGTTTACCTCCAGCTGAGCATAGCATACATCCAGCTGTGCATGGCCCCAGCTGTGCAGCGCTCTAGGCTGTGGGCTGTTCCTAACCAGGTGTCCTTATCCCTGACATCTTGAATGTGAGAAAGAAGGAACCAGAGCACTTGCATGATGACCCTGGGGTTTCTGAGGGTCTCAGCCAGAAGCCACATCCATCCCCTAGAGGCCTGTGTGTGTGTCATCTGGGTTTTCTGAGGGACTGAACCTCTCCATTTCCTTCGTCCCCTGGCTTGGACTCTTGAGTGGGGGGCATTGTCCCAGTTACATCTGACCCAGCCCTGCCATGCAGGCTCTGCTCTGTCACAAGCAGACCCACGTCTGATCCTCACATGCTTGCATTCAGATGCATCTGGGCTAAGCCAAGCCTCTGTCCTTGGGGCTCCCAAGGCAGGCTTCCAGGGCCAGACCTACCACCTGGCACCTTTCCTAGCTGCACTGGCCCAATGCTGCGATCATAGCAAACACCTTCCATCACTTATCATAGTGCATCAGGAGCTACCTATGATGAGTTGGACCAGCTAGGGTGTCACTTGAGGTGCTGGGACACCCGCTGAGCCAGACTCTCCTACTAACATGGGCCGCTTTTTACATGGACTTGCTGGGCTAGGTTCCCTCCAGCCTTTTCCAGCCAATCACACACAGGCAGAGCCACACCCAGCTGCACAGAGACACAGAGATGCACTCTGAGAAGACTCAGCTTAAGGCACTTGCCCACAGCACCCAAGTGTCCACTCTTCCTAGGAGTTCAAGTCCAAAATTATATTAAATTCGCCTCTCCCCTCTGTGTAGAAGAGAATATGCATAGACTCCTTGCTCCACTCCAGGTAACTGAGTTTATTAATAAACAAAAGTGCACTGGGTTTATTAATAAATAAAAGCAATTTTTATTAAGTATAAAAGGTAAGATTTAAGTGGTCATAAGAGACAGCACACAGAACAAAGTAGGTTACTAAGCAAAGTAAAACAGAACATGCAAACTAAATTTAATACACTAAGGAAACTTGTTACATGTAATATCTCACCCTCACAGTTGTTCTAAGAATTTCTGCACAGGCTGGATGCCCTTCCAGTCTGGGTCCAAGTGCTTGTCCCCAGTTCAGTCTTTAGGTGATTCCAGCAGTCATCTCGGGTGGGGTGGCAGGGGAACACTGACAACCAAGAGTATCTCACTCCCCACCCTTAAATAGGGTTGCATAAGGTGAGACTCCTTTGTCTCCTAACTCTCTTCTTGTGGAAAAGTACAGAATTCAAGATGGATTCCAGCATCAGGTGGCATGGCCACAGGTTGATGCAGCACCAGTAGCCATTTCTTACAGGCTGATCCTCAGGCTTACAGGAAAACCAAGTGTTTGCATAATCCACTGTCTCTCTTGCTAATGGGCCATTAGCTCTGTGTCTGGCGTCTTCATTGTTGTACCTGATGGGCCAGTAATTGACTCTTTCCTACATAAACTTATTGATAATAAATCTACAGTCAATAATCCTGACTCCAGATACAGAAATGATACATTCATACAAATAGGATAAACGTATTTAGCAAATCATAACCTTTCCAGTCATGAAGTATATTGCATAAAGCATATTCCAGTTATGTCATTCATATTAATATGCATATTTCTATAAATAATATGGAGTGCAAAACCACACTGCTGTCCCCCGGCTTCCCATCTGGAGCCATTTTGCGTGCAGGACCGAGGAACTAAGACTGGAGCAGAAGCAGAGCTGGGCTCTGAGGGTGCTCACGGGACCAAAGAGGTGATCCAAAGAGAGAAGAGTGAAAGAGCAGGGCAACATTAGCCTAAAACACAGGCTGAGATGGGGTCTGATTACTCTTTATGTTGGCGGTGTGAAGAGTGGAAGGTTTGTGGAATATATCAGTCTATCTTCTATGGGGAGAGGGGGCTGCAGAATTTGGATGGACTCCTCCTCAGGAGAAGGGGGACCAATCTCCATGGGGACAAGCCATCTAGAGGAGCCAAGAGGGGGTTAAACTAATAGCTAAATGGAAGGTTAAAAAGGGGGAATAAATGAGCAGCCAGCACCATAAGTGCTGGCTTCCTCTGGGCCCTGGAAGTGCTCAACTCCCCACTCCAAGTCCCCACTCCACCCCACTTCTTCCTGCCCTGCCTTTTCCCTGCTTATTCCCATCTTCTCCCCTGTGTGTTCCCTGTCCACCCTCCTCCTCCTCCCTCCCAGATCCTCATGCATGCTGTGAAACAGCTGATTGTAGTGTGCTGTAGGCAATGGGAGGAAGGAGTTAATCAGGAGGGACGCCTGTGGGTGGTAGGTGCTGGGGGGGCAGGGGTTTGCTGCCAGTAGGTTCTAGTCAGTGCCAATGGTCAGTACAAAATCAAGAACAAAAGTAATCCAGAACTCCAATTAGATGAAGAGAAGAAATTCTTAGCTCACCTTTGCCCCAGTGCGAGGAGTCTGTGGAGCAAACATGAGGAACTGGAACTGCTCCTCTGGGAGCATTTTGCTCTAGCTGGCATGACTGGATCCTGGTGGGATGATTAGAATCCATGATTACCACCTAGTCAGGAGGGGTCATGTGGACAAAAGGGGAGGGGACATGCACTCAGTGTCATAGGCGCGGACTCCATGGGTGCTCTGCACCCAATGGCAACGAAGTTGCTCACCTCACTTCACCACCTCCAGCTCCTCTGCCTACTTCCCAGTGCTTGCCACCACTAAACAGCTTTAGCAAACTCCAGGAGAGAGTGGGAAGAAGCGGGAACGTGGCACACTCAGGGGAGGAGGCAGAGAAGAGGCAGGGCCAGGGCAGGGATTTGGGGAGGAAGTCAAATGGGGCAGGGAGGGGACGGAGTTGGGACAGAGACTTTGGGGAAGGGGTTGGAATGCGGGTGGGAGGCAGTGGGGCAGGGGTAGAGTCGGGGAGAGGCCAGGGGCAGAGGGAGGTTGAGCACCCACCAGCACCATTAGAAGTCGGTGCCTATGCTCAGTGTCAAAAATGGCACCAACTTCTTCCGAGTCAGTGGTAACTGAGAAGAAAATGATCCTAGATGCTTACAGAGCAATGTTCAACCAGATAAAGCACAAGAGAGGATATGAGTTGATGTCTTCTATAGACCATCACATCACACTTGGGAAGAGGATACCTGGCTCCTTGCGCATCTGTCTATGATGTGTAGGATATAATCCATATGAAGTGTCCTAGGTCCCAGTTTAACACATTAACCACAAGCCCAGCCTTCCCCTGTAGGGGCTAATTCCCTCCTGGCCCTGGCAGACGCAGTGGCTGCTCTGGGTTTTGTGGGTCAGGTTGCTTGCTCATCGCCAGAATCACTTTTCTGGTAACTTCATTTTTATTCATTGCGGGCTACAAAGCAGCAAGCAAAATGTCACAGGCCGTGCAGCAAAGCTTAGCAGGGGAGGTGGGAAGGTGTCAGCGACAGGGACTGATCTGTGATCAGTTCTGTGTAGCCCTTCTTTGAATCCCCTGCAGTTTTAATATGACGTAGCAGATAAAGATAATGACTTGACTGGCTGAGATGAAGGAAGAGCTACAAACTGCTGGGTCTTCCTCAACGTTTCACTCATGTTTGTTATACTGAGTGAAATAAATGAGCTGTTTCCCTAGCGAAGAGGCAGCCTAAGGGTTGGGATTTCCAAGGGAACCAATAGGAGCTGGCTTTGAACCTGGCTCCTAACTCCTCTAGGCTCCCTGCCCTGAGGCTCATGGGCTGGGTGCTGCATGAATGGAGATATGACTGGAGGGGGCTATGTCTTGGGGGGGCTCAATCCCTCAGCAATGCAGACCCTACATCTGGGCCTCTCCGAAGGACAGAAGTGACACAGCTCTGCCCCGTGCAGCGATTCCTGGCTTGGCTCAGGGCAGCAGCTTCCTCATCGTTGCCTGTATCCAGGGCATGAAGGAGGAAAGTCTTGGGTACACCCTTAGGGGGGTCCCCTTCTGGAATCCTGAAGAGATGATGCTCGAGGCTGTTTTCACACACACACTAGGGGGACCCCAGAGTCACCCTGCAAAATACTACAAGCCACAGATGGCAACCAGCTCAATGAGTCATTCCTGATGATGCACGGCTCAGTGGCACCCCCCCGGTTCAGCTGGTCTTAGTGTTGCCCCTCGATGTCCACCCAAATCTGCTTGGCCCCCTATTGCCCAGATGTTCTCAGCCTCCCAGTGCCTACCCCTCTCTGCCTTTCACTGGGTGAAGAACAGTTATTTTCCCATTCAATTGTACAGCACTGTGCAGTGGGGCTTGATCTCCAGTTGCTGCTTGTACACCCGATTGGAACACCAACAGCCTCACTAATAATAATGATCTATAAAGGACCCTTGAAGCCAAAAGTAGATTCCCCTTTGCAGAATCTTTGCCCTCTTCTGGGTCTCCCCCTCCACCACTCTGTGAACAAGGGGGTGCCGGGGCTCAACCCTCCATGGGGAGGAGGGGAACCACACCGGCCTCATCTCATCATCTCAGGGTCTCTGCCCTTGGGTTCGCAGTCCGCTCCGGCGGTTCAGACCCTGTGTGCGGGACCAAACAGCTACACAGTTAAATAAAAGGGGGCCTGCCCTCGGGTAGGGCGGGGCACCAACAAACACAGTAGCAGTTAGCTCTGGCCCTTTGGAGAAGGGCAGAGCAGTGGCAAAGTCAAAGGGGGCCCAAACACAGTTCAGTGAGCTCTGGCCCTTTGGAGCAGGGCAGAGCAGTGACACTAGGCGGGAAGAGGGGGAGTCAGCCACCCGGTTACAGGGGGAACACAGGCCCACCCGCTCCTCTGCGTTCCAGCCTGGGGCCCTAGTAGCGGCTAACGCCGCTAGTGGCGGTCAGTGGGGGGGGGGTCCTGACCGAAACACACTGACATAGGCGCAGGGCCTTCTGCAGCCTGACTGTAGTCAGCTGCCCCCAGGCTACTTCCAGCCTCCCCCCTGGTTCCTACCTGGTCCATCGGGGTGTCCAGTGACATGGGCTCCTCCCATTCTGGGCAGGGCGGTAGGTCCGGGAATACCTCCAGGGTGGCGGACCAGGTCTGGTCTAGCGGCTCCTCGGGGCCGTAGTGGGGACGGGGAAGCTCCTCATCGTAGCGACTGTGGGGCAGCTCCCACCAGCCTCGGGCCTCAGCGGCTTCCCGGTGAGGAGGGTCAGCGGGCACGTCTGCTCCTGCCGGCGGCCGGGCCCTGACTGAGGGCTGAGGCCCGGCTTTTATCCTTCCAGGTCACCGCCTGACCCTTTGAGGGGCGGGACTTCCTCCCAGCGGTTCCGCCCTGGAGGGTGATTGACGGGGCTCAACCCTCCCTGGGGAGGAGGGGAGCCACACCGCCTCGCTACACACTCCAATCATCGTGAAGGTGTTATAGTTACCTTTGAGAGGCTGTGTGTGATTAATCATTTTCCTGAGGACAAGAAAATCCCCATTTCGGTTGTAAGCTCTGTCTATTGTCTCCTTTCCAAGTAAACAGGGTCATAAACAGGGTTGCCTGGGCCTCCTCTCCTCTCTTCGTAGCCCATTGTCCTCCCACTGGCCAGAACCAGCTGTAACTCCTGAGCTGGGCCTCCAGGTCACCAGTCACTGGGGTCTCTATTCTCCATGCCATTGGTTGGGGTCCCAAATTCCCTCTACGGTCCTCTGTAACAACGAACTCCCTCTCCCCTCACCTCGTTAAACCAGCAGCACCTAGGGGAACTAAATCCCACCCCCTCTGCATGCAAACCGTAGGAAAACCAAGAAACTCCCCCACTTCATCACATCAGGGTGAGGGGTTCAGGGTGCAGGGCAGAGGGTTGGGGGCAAGGCTGGGGGTACAGGCTCGGGGTTGGGGGTGGGAATGAAGAGTCTGGGGTACAGGCTGCCCCGGGGCTGAGGCCAGGGGACTCCCACCAGCCCTCTCACCTCCAGCAGCATAGAACTCTGGAGGAGGGGCCCCTCTCTTCCTGCCAGCAGCTGTAAGCTACAGGCTGGGGGAGAGGCCTGCAGCAGCCCTGCATGCCCTGACTTGCTCCTATCATAACCTTATTCCCAGATTCTGGACCTTAGCGTCCAAAATATGGGGGTTAGCATGAAAACCTCCAAGCTTAGTTACCAGCTTGGACCTGGTACTGCTGCCACCACCCAAAAAATTAGAGTGTTTTGGGGCACTCTGGTCCCACTGAAAACCCTTCCCTGGGGACCCCAAGACCCAAATCCCTTGAGTCTCACAACAAAGGGAAATAATTCTTTTTCCCTTCCCCCCTCCAGATGCTCCTGGAGAGATACACAGACACAAGCTCTGTGAAACTACACAGAGTGATTCCCCCTCTCCGTTCCCCAGTCCTGGGAACAAAAAGGACTTTCCTATTCCCCAGAGGGAATGCAAAATCAGGCTAGCCAATTCAACACACACAGACCTCCCCTGATTTCTTCCTCCCACCAATTCCCTGGTGAGTACAGACTCAATTTCCCTGAAGTAAAGAAAAACTCCAACAGGTCTTAAAAGAAAGCTTTATATAAAAAAGAAAGAAAAAATACAAATGTTCTCTCTGTATTAAGATGATACAACACAGGGTCAATTGCTTAAAAGAATATTGAATAAACAGCCTTATTCAAAAAGAATACAAATTAAAGCACGCCAGCACTTATTTTCATGCAAATACCAAAGAAAAGAAACCATAGAACTTACTATCTGATCTCTTTGTCCTTACACTTAGAAACAGAAGACTAGAAAATAGAACTACTTCTCCAAAGCTCAGAGGAAACAGGCAGACAGACAAAAGACCTCTTACACAAACTTCCCTCCACCCAGAGTTGAAAAAATCCGGTTTCCTGATTGGTTCTCTGGTCAGGTGTTTCAGGTGAAAGAGACATTAACCCTTAGCTATCTGTTTATGACACGCCCCCCAAATTGCAGACAGTGGGGAAGCTCACTGGCGGCAATTTCCTTCTAGAACTTGAAAATAAACAGATTAATACAACACATGCACCTTTACATATACTACTAAGTATATAACTAACAGACTTTTACATTTTAAGAACACTTTTTAACTACTGGATTCTGGGAAACTCTCACGGGAGAGTGCATCAGCAACTTTGTTAGAAGCTCCTGTGATGTGTTGAATTTTAAAATCAAAATCTTGGAGAGCTAAACTCCAACGAAGAAGTTTCTTGTTGTTCCCCTTGGCAGTATGAAGCCACTTTAGTGCAGCATGGTCAGTTTGTAGTTGGAACCGCCGTCCCCAAACATATGGGCGTAGCTTTTCCAGGGCGTACACAATGGCATAGCATTCCTTTTCACTGACTGACCAGTGACTTTCCCTCTCAGACAGTTTCTTGCTGAGAAACACGACAGGATGGAAGTTGTGATCTGTTGCTTCCTGCATGAGCACTGCTCCTATACCACGCTCAGATGCATCCGTGGTTACTAGGAATGGCTTGTCAAAGTCCGGGGCCCTGAGCACAGAGTCCGACATGAGCGTTGCCTTAAGCTGGGTAAAGGCTTTTTGACACTCATTAGTCCACTTAACGGCATTTGGCTGGGTCTTTTTGGTTAGGTCGGTCAATGGGGCAGCGATTTGGCTGTAGTGTGGTACAAATCGCCTGTAGTATCCGGCCAAGCCTAAGAAAGATTGGACCTGTTTCTTTGACCTTGGGACAGGCCACTTTTGGATAGCATCCACCTTGGCCTATAGGGGGTTTATGGTTCCTTGACCCACCTGGTGCCCCAGGTAAGTCACTCTGTTTTGGCCTATTTGACACTTTTTGGCCTTAACAGTTAGTCCTGCCTGCCTGATGCGCTCAAAGACCTTTTCCAGGTGGAGTAGGTGTTCGGGCCAGGAGTCTGAAAAAATGGCCACATCATCGAGGTAGGCAACTGCAAATTCTCCCAGTCCAGCTAGTAGACCGTCTACCAGCCTCTGGAAGGTGGCGGGTGCATTTCGAAGGCCGAAAGGAAGGACATTGAATTCATACACCCCCGCATGGGTGACGAATGCTGACCTCTCCTTGGCAGGTTCATCTAGCGGTACTTGCCAGTACCCCTTGGTTAAGTCTATGGTAGAGATGAACTGGGCACGTCCCAACTTTTCCAATAGCTCATCAGTACGTGGCATTGGATAGTTGTCCGGACGAGTTACAGCATTTAGCTTACGGTAGTCCACGCAAAAGCGTATTTCCCCATCTGGTTTGGGTACCAGAACCACTGGAGATGCCCAGGCACTGGTAGATGGGCGGATTATACCCATCTGTAGCATGTTCTGGATCTCCCGTTCTATAGCAGCTTGGGCATGAGGAGACACCCGGTAGGGTGGGGTTCTGATTGGGTGAGCATTACCTGTATCAATGGAGTGGTATGCCCGTTCAGTCCGTCCTGGGGTGGCTGAGAACAATGGGGCGAAGCTAGTGCACAGCTCCTTGATTTGTTGCCGCTGCAGACGTTCCAGGGTGGTTGAGAGGTTCACCTCTTCCACGCCACCGTCTTTTTTTCCGTCGTAGTAGACACCGTCAGGCCACTCAGCATCATCTCCCTGGACTGTAAACTGACAAACCTGTAAGTCTCTGGAATAGAAAGGCTTGAGAGAATTAACATGGTACACTTTAGGCTTTAGTGAGGAATTGGGAAATGCTATGAGGTAGTTTACAGCTCCCAGGCGCTCTTGGACCGTGAATGGCCCTTCCCATGATGCTTCCATCTTATGGGCCTGTTGCGCCTTCAAGACCATAACCTGGTCTCCTACCTTGAAGGAACGTTCTCTGGCATGTCTGTCATACCAGGCCTTTTGCTCTTCTTGAGCATCCTTTAGGTTCTCTCTAGCAAGGGCTAAAGAGTGTCGGAGGGTGCTTTGTAGGTTGCTTACAAAGTCCAGAATGTTAGTTCCTGGAGAAGGCGTAAACCCCTCCCATTGCTGCTTCACCAACTGTAATGGCCCCTTAACCTCGTGACCATACACAAGTTCAAATGGTGAAAACCCTAAACTGGGATGTGGTACAGCCCTGTAGGCAAACAGCAACTGCTGCAACACTAGGTCCCAATTATTGGAGAATTCGTTGATGAATTTTTTTATTATGGCCCCCAAAGTTCCATTGAACCTTTCTACCAGGCCATTGGTTTGATGGTGGTACGGGGTGGCAACCAAGTGATTCACCCCATGAGTTTCCCACAGTTTTTCCATGGTCCCTGCCAGGAAATTAGACCCTGAATCTGTAAGGATGTCGGAGGGCCAACCTACCCTGGCAAAGATGTCTGTTAGGGCCAGGCACACAGTGTTAGCCCTGGTGTTGCCTAGAGCTACTGCTTCTGGCCATCGGGTAGCAAAGTCCACTAAAGTCAGTACGTACTGTTTTCCTCTGGGCGTCTTTTTTGGAAAAGGGCCCAGAATATCCACAGCTACTCGCTGAAAGGGGACCTCAATTATGGGGAGTGGCTGGAGAGGGGCCTTGACCTGATCTTGAGGCTTACCCACTCTTTGGCATACCTCACAAGACCGGACATACTTGGCAACATCCTTGCCCATCCCCTCCCAGTGGAAGGACTTCCCCAACCGGTCCTTGGTTCGGTTCACCCCAGCATGGCCACTGGGATGATCATGGGCTAAGCTTAAGAGCTTCCCCCGGTACTTAGTTGGAACCACCAACTGTTTTTGCGGCTGCCATTCCTCCCGGTGTCCACCAGAAAGAATTTCCTTGTATAAAAGTCCTTGGTCTATAACAAACCGGGATCGATTAGAAGAGCTGAGAGGCGGTGGGGTGCTCCGTGCCGCCGCCCACGCTTTCTGAAGGCTGTCATCTGCTTCCTGCTCAGCCTGGAACTGTTCCCTTGAGGCTGGGGTCACCAGTTCTTCCTCAGACTGTGGACTTGGGCTTGGTCCCTCTGGAAGCGATGTAGGTGATGGGGTTGTTTCCGTTGCTGGTGAACCGCTCTCCGCTGGTGCACCTGAGGGTATTTCAGGCTCTGGCTGAGCCTTTTGGGTATGGCTGTCGTGTGCTTCTGCCAGTTCTGGCTCGCTGGCGCCCTCTGGCGTTGAGTTTGAAGATGTGGTTGCACTTGCTGGTGCTGGTTGCTGTTCCAGTTCCGGGCCTGGGACTGGAGATGCTGTGGCTGTTTCAGTGGTAGGCATGGAATCCGGGTCCACTACCTCTGTCTGGGTCTCTGGTAACACAGACGGGGCCTCTGTGGACGGCTCAGGAACAGGAATGGGTCTGGAAGCTTGCCTGGTTTGGCTACGGGTAACCATTCCCACTCTCTTGGCCCGCCTCACCTGGTTGGCCAAGTCTTCCCCCAGTAGCATGGGGATAGGATAATTGTCATAGACTGCAAAAGTCCACATTCCTGACCAGCCTTTGTACTGGACAGGCAGTTCAGCTGTAGGCAAGTCTACAGCTTGTGACATGAAGGGGTAAATTGTAACTTTGGCCTTTGGGTTGATGAATTTGGGGTCAACGAAGGATTGGTGGATAGCTGACACTTGTGCCCCCGTGTCTCTCCACGCAGTAACCTTCTTTCCGCCCACTCTCAAATTTTCCCTTCGCTCCAAGGGTATTTGAGAGGCATCTGGGCCTGGGGATCTTTGGGGTGATGGTGGTGTAATGAATTGCACTCGCATGGTGTTCTTGGGACAGTTGGCCTTGATATGTCCCAGTTCATTACACTTAAAGCATCTTCCATCTGATGGGTCACTGGGCCGAGGTGAGTTACTGGAGACTGGTGAGGTTGAAGAGTAGGGTATCTGTGGCTTTACTTGGGTGGTATGTAGGGTCTTTGGCTGTCCTCGGTTGTAGGGTTTATGGTCTGTGTGCCCCCTGGGGTAATCGTTCCCCTTGACAGTAGCTTTTTTGCTTTCTGCCAGTTCCATCCATTTGGCTCCAATCTCCCCCGCCTCAGCGATAGTTTTGGGATTTCTATCTTGTATGTACCGTGTGATGTCTTCAGGAACACCCTCCAAGAACTGCTCCATTTGTATGAGGAGGTTCACTTCTTCCAAGGTTTGAATGTTGTTTCCTGTTAACCAGGCCTCATAGTTTTTTGCAATGTAGTAGGCGTGTTTGGGAAATGACACCTCTGGTTTCCACTTTTGGGTTCTGAAGCGCCGACGGGCATGATCTGGGGTTATCCCCATCCGGTATCTGGCCTTGGTTTGAAAAAGTTTATAGTCATTCATTTGCGGCTTGGGCATTTCAGCTGCCACCTCTGCTAAAGGTCCACTGAGGTGTGGCCTTAATTCTACCATGTACTGGTCTTCGGGGATGCTGTACCCAAGACAGGCTCTTTCAAAATTTTCCAGGAAGGCCTCGGTGTCATCACCTGCCTTGTAGGTGGGAAATTTCCTGTGCTGTGGAGTAATAATTGGCGCCGGGTTGTTAGGGTTGGCTGGCACATGCAGCCCAGCTTTTGCCAACTCCAGTTCATGTTTTCTCTGTTTTTCCTTCTCTTCATTCTCTTTTTGTTGTTTTTCCATTTCTTTTTGTTGTTTTTCCATTTCTCGGCGGTGGGCCACCTCTTCTTCTTCTAGTTTTCTTTTGTGTGCTGCCTCTTGGGCTGCCTGTTCTCTTTGGAAGGCTGCCAGTTTGAGGCTTTCTTCCTTTTCTTTTATCTCCATCTCTTTTTGTTTTATTTCTAGTTCCTGTTTGTGTTTTTCCATCTCTCGCCTGTGTTCAGCTTCTTTGAATTGGTCTTCGGCCTCCATTTTTGTCCTGGTAGACATGGTTCCTGTTTTCTTGTGTTGGGGTGCCCTCCGGTGTTTATCTTCTGCACTGCAGGCTCTGTTGCCTCCTGAAGTCTGCCTAGCAACAGTGCTTTTTTCCTTTTCTCTCTCTAGCTAATGTTCAATTAAGGGAAACCAGAAAAACCACTTTATTTGCATGCATATAAGTGCTGGTACTTGCCACCTAATGGGAGGGCTATTGCATGACAAAAGACCCTTAACAGTTTGGTAATGGCTTGTCGCTTAACATGCAAACCACAAACTGCTAGAGAGCAGAAAAAAAAATTCTCTCTGGTTCCCTTTTAAAACCAAACTGTTTCTCTCTGCTAAAAAGCCCCTAGCAGAGAAAAGAAAAATATAATATTCCTACTGGCTTCTGGATTGTATCTTTCCCACAACGCTGCACACCATATCATAACCTTATTCCCAGATTCTGGACCTTAGCGTCCAAAATATGGGGGTTAGCATGAAAACCTCCAAGCTTAGTTACCAGCTTGGACCTGGTACTGCTGCCACCACCCAAAAAATTAGAGTGTTTTGGGGCACTCTGGTCCCACTGAAAACCCTTCCCTGGGGACCCCAAGACCCAAATCCCTTGAGTCTCACAACAAAGGGAAATAATTCTTTTTCCCTTCCCCCCTCCAGATGCTCCTGGAGAGATACACAGACACAAGCTCTGTGAAACTACACAGAGTGATTCCCCCTCTCCGTTCCCCAGTCCTGGGAACAAAAAGGACTTTCCTATTCCCCAGAGGGAATGCAAAATCAGGCTAGCCAATTCAACACACACAGACCTCCCCTGATTTCTTCCTCCCACCAATTCCCTGGTGAGTACAGACTCAATTTCCCTGAAGTAAAGAAAAACTCCAACAGGTCTTAAAAGAAAGCTTTATATAAAAAAGAAAGAAAAAATACAAATGTTCTCTCTGTATTAAGATGATACAACACAGGGTCAATTGCTTAAAAGAATATTGAATAAACAGCCTTATTCAAAAAGAATACAAATTAAAGCACGCCAGCACTTATTTTCATGCAAATACCAAAGAAAAAAAACCATAGAACTTACTATCTGATCTCTTTGTCCTTACACTTAGAAACAGAAGACTAGAAAATAGAACTACTTCTCCAAAGCTCAGAGGAAACAGGCAGACAGACAAAAGACCTCTTACACAAACTTCCCTCCACCCAGAGTTGAAAAAATCCGGTTTCCTGATTGGTTCTCTGGTCAGGTGTTTCAGGTGAAAGAGACATTAACCCTTAGCTATCTGTTTATGACAGCTCCCCTCCCCAGTTCCCACCCCCCAACACCTCTCTCCTCTCCAGGCCCCTGTTGTGCAGCCCTTTATAGCCTGCTGCATGGCCAGAGTTTAGAGGGAACTTAGGAGCAAGTCCCAGGAATTGCTGAGGGAAAGAGAGAAAGTGTCTTTGATTCCTTTGTAGGAGGGGAAGCATCAGACTTGGTGTTGGGGTGGTTGAGATGGGCTTCTGCGCTGCAGCTGAAGGCAACAATTCTTCAGGAAGGAAACAGTATGTCAGTGAAAGAAGGGTCCAGGTTGTTAGTTGCCAGCACATCGCACCTGAACAAGGGATAGTTCCCACTCTGGAGAACATAGAGAGATATCTCCTAGAGGGGGGCCTAGAGGAAGAAACTGGGGAAGTAAAAGTGGGAGTACATGATGGTCTCCTCACCGGTCACTTGAGAGGATGCCCAGGGCAGAATGGCTGAGTCAGCATCTGTACGCCCAGGCACTCAGCCCATGACCAGGTTTTGAGAGGGACTGTGAAACTGCTCTCCCGCAGTAGAGCAGTCACACAGCTGACCACTTGGGGATGGAGAAAGGGGTGACAGAGGGTACCCCAATCCAGGTCCCAGTTATTCAGGACATGGGGCCTGATATGCCTGTGTAATTAACGGTATCTCTTTAAGACAGGATGCAGATTCTATTGAGGAAATGGATGTCTCTGAGAATGCAAGTGACTTAGCTGAAAGAAGGGAGGACGGCCTTCCCTGGGCTGGTAAGCCGCAGAAAGCGGCTGAGGGAAAGCTGCTGAGAAAAGGTGCATCTGACCAAAAAGTAGACACTCTTCACCAGAAAGCACAGATCAGAACCCTATAAGAGAAAAAGGAGCGGGGAGGCCCCAGTGTTGGGAATGGAGTAACAGGGTAACCCCAAGAGAAGAGGTGTATTTTTGAACGCACATAACCCTGGGCTTGGGGGACAGCTCCACAGAGAGATCTCCAGTATGCGCAATCCCCCTAGATCTTGACCTCACCAGATCCTAGAGTACCAGAGCCCCCTAAATACCATTGGACTGAGCACCCACGCTGATGGGAAAACAAAAACAGTAACGGGACACATGCTAAGTTTCAGGAGGGAGCTGGTAGACACAATGGGGATTGAGCAAACCAGACTGTGTAAACAGAAGGACGGATATGATAAAAATACTTGGAAACGCCTGCCTGTGGTGAAGTGTTAGGTGTTACTGTTAAATCTCATGATAAAAAGTTTGATGCTAATGGTTAACCTTATGACAGAGAATTTAGTACTGATGATAAATCCTATGAAACAGTGTAACATGCATGATTTTTGGGATAAGTTTTTGGACATGCTAGAAGTGGTAAATAAGAACTCACCATGTATTTTGGGAATGCTACTTTTCAACTAATACCTGTAAACACACTTGAAGGTTGTCACAGCAGAGAAACGATAATAAATCTGGTCTGCTGTGTGGAAGGGGAAACTGAGGCATGACACCTAATGATATAGATGGCTAAATGCTAAGATACCTACAATTTAGAAAACATTAATATATGCACTGAGTTAACACCACTTAGAACAGACTGATCCACAAAGGGTTAAAAGGCACATCGAAGTTTGCAAGAGCTCATGTGGGTAACACTACAATGTTCAGCAACACTTGGGAGTTGTGTGGTCAAAACCTGAAAACGTTCTGGGGCTCACTTCCTCCTCATTAGTCAGTGACTAACACTCCTGCAGTAAACTAAGCAGGACGTGTGACACTCTGTACTTCAAAATAGCACCTCGAACCACTATATTCACCACTGTCAACAACTATGATATTTCTGTACAAAGTGTGCCTTGTGAAGTTTAAGTCTTGATCTGCTAAACAATAGTATCCTCTTGCTTTGTATGTTGTGAAGGAGTCACAGCTCCAATGCTCTGGAACTGCTCTGTATGAAGCCAGCCAGGACGCTGGGTAGCGTGACTCTCCTCGGGGCAGGCTGTCCAAGGCAAAAAGCCTCCTTGGCTACAGCCTTCCTGGTCTGATCTTGGAGCGTTCATCATCCTTATTCACACCTCACATTGCCCCTTGGTGGATCCACCTGGACAGGATCCCTGGGGAAACCAGAGGGCCCTGCACCCCTATTCTGCAGTCAGTTGTGACTCTCAGCCAATGCTGTAACACAGAAGGTTTATTAGTCACACAGGAACACAGGGCAGAACAGAGCTTGTTAGCACAGAAATCAGTGACTTTCAACAAAGTCCATCTTGGGGGGACCCCAGGCCGGATACCCTGCTCTGAGTCCCAAACAGGAGACTGCCCAGCTTCCAGTGACCTGACTTTCAAAACGCCCATTGCCTCTCCTCCTGGTCTTTGTCTCGCTTCCCAGATAAAGTGTCGCCTGGTCGCATCCCCCTCCTGGGTCTCAGGTTATGAATGGCACCATCCATCACTTACCTACAGGGAGGTGGAGCCGCCTCACCTGCCTCCGAGGGTCTCAGCAAAATCACACCCTTATTGCCACCACCTAGGCTTTGGTGTAATACACAGGGGAACTGAGGCATTCACAGTATTCATGTATAACAGTAAGACTCATATAGGCTCATGTACAACATAATAATGGGGGGAAAATCCACTTTGCCATATGTGTGCTAGTGTTATAGGTGGAGTTATGAAGTATTGCTGAAGGTATTACTGAAATATGTAAGGTTGGGAGCACCCACTACCAGTCTTTCAGTTACAACAAAGGAGTAGCCATCGATAGCCAGACGATGTTAATGGCTCATCATATACAATCCACTATCCCAGAGGCTTTTAGGAGAAGGCAAGTACACCATGGGGGCTGACTAGCCCATATCACAGCAAAGATCTTTCCAACAAGCTGGAAATAAAGTGTAAAAGAGGGGAAGTGACATCATGACTTGGCCTCTAGGCCCCAATTTCAACACATGCAAGAAAACTTTGTCTGGAAAACAAAGACTTTGAACTGGGGAAGGGTGGTCCTCGGCAGGAAAAGAGTCCCAGTCCCACTCTGTGTATTGAGGATCTGTGACCTGTTTGTACTCTTGTGATGTTATTGATATAATCTGGGACCATGTAGAACAGAGTTGCAACCAAAGTCCTGTAGTGGCACCAAATCTTATGTAAAGGGGGTCATATAAGGTGTCTAAGACCAAGTTATGGGTTGCTAGTTATGATTATGCTGTTTGTATGCATGTGTCATTTTGTAGTTGAAGTTATGAATATTGGCTCTATACTGTCTATACTTCAAACATGCTCTGCTTCTGGGTGACATCCCAGACAAGTTGGTGTTAGCTCTGCCTAGCCTGCTTGATGGCCCATTAAGGACCATCAGCTACACAACTGACCCATTGAGAGAAGGCAGATACACCTTGTAACTCAGCAAAGTATGCAGGGACTTGCCCATGTGACTCCAGACTCCATTTTGCTGTAATTTTCCACAGTAAGAACAAAGAGGTTCTTACATCTGGAAAAGCCTATAAAAGGCTGATGCCTCATCTCCATCTTGTCTTCAGTCCTGCTTCTTACCTCCGGAGGGACTTTGCTACAAATGGAAGCTCTACACAAAGGATTGAATGACCCATCCCAGCAGGGCATGTTCCAGAGACATGATTTGAACCTGTAGTTTGTTCCATCACTGCTACAAGCCTGAACCAAGAACTTTGCCATTATTGTATGTGATTGATTCCTTTTAACAAATTCTAGCTCTCATCTATATCTTTTCTCTTTTTATTAATAAACCTTTTGATTTTTTATTCTAAAGGATTGGCAACAGCATGATTTGTGGGTAAGATCTGATTTGTATATTGACCTGGGTCTGGGGCTTGATTCTTTGGGATCGAGAGGACCCTATTTTTTTTTAATTGGGTTATTGGTTTTCATAACCATTCGTCCCCATAACGAGTGGCACAGGTGGTGATACTGGGAAACTGGAGTATCTAAGGGAATTGCTTGTGACTTGTGGTTAGCCGGTGGGGTGAGACCAAAGTCCTCCTTGTCTGGCTGGTTTGGTTTGCCTTAGAGGTGGAAAAACCCCAGCCTTGGGCTGTAACTGCCCTGTTTAAACAATTTGTCCTGAATTGGCACTTTCATTTGGGTCCCACCAGAACTGCATCATTACAACCTTCCACGAGGGTGAGACACTGCTTGAGTTTGTAGAACTCAGACTGCAAATTTATTTTTATTTCTTAAGGAATCAACTTTGATCTCTACACTTGTTACTTACAAGCACTTAACAACTATCTTTCTGTAACGAAAAATCTTATTTTAATGTTTTATCCTTACCAGTGAATTTGTCTAAAGTGCTTGGGAAATCTGTTCAGGTTACAAAGGCTGGTACTTGTCCACTTTCATTTGAAAAGGTGTCAAACTAGGTTATGAGCTTACCCTGGCCAGGCTTCTGACCAGTGCAAGACGGTGCAGTTCTAGGGTGTAAGGCTGGGGAGCTGGGGGGAATTGGCTGGAGCCTCCCTATTGATGGTTCATAAAGTGGCTGGGAGATCATTCATGTACCTCAGCTGGGTGTGTCTCTGCCTGGGGATGGCTGTGTCAGTGCAGGACCTCTCAGAGGCTTCCAGTTAAACATCAGCATCACAGTGTGAGAGGCAGCCCAGGTTGGTGGGACAGAGGGCTCAGCAGTCCCATAGTCCAGGTTGCACCCCGGGAACCCTGACACAGAAGGCATTTGCCAGCCTGCTACAGGACTTTCGGATTGAGAAACTGTAACATCAACATGGCTCATGTGAAATGGGTTAAAAACTGGTTTGTCAACTGAGAGCAAAATGCAATGTCTTGCCCCCTTCAGCCAAGGTGGGAGGTGACCTTTGCAGATGCACCTCTGAACTCTGGGTCTGTCCTGACCAAGGAGAACAACCATGAGTGGGATGCAATGAAATGAGGGGCACGTTAATGGGACTTTTGGTTGCTGAACTTAAGAACCTGAGGTGAAAGGACACTGCTCAACGTACTCTGGGGTGGAGCTTTTGCTCACTGTTTTATATTTATGAATCTGTCTTGTGGCATTTTCCCAAGTTAGTGCTGGGTCACTTCCACCCTTTTATTAATAGTTTCTTTTCTACACTCAGACTCTGTGCTTGTGAGTGGGGCAGTATTGCCTCTGAGAGCCATCCAGGGGGTACATGGGTGGGGGTTCGAGCCGCTTTTGTGTTGTATTGTTGACAAGGAACCCCTAAAAAGAACAGGAGTACTCATGGCACTTTAGAGACTAACAAATTTATTGTAGCATAAGCTTTTGTGAGCTACAGGTCACTTCATCGGATGCATGTCGTGGAAAATACAGAAAGAAGATATATATATATACACAGGGAACACGAAACAATGGGTGTTACCATGCACATTATAAGGAGAGTGGTCAGTTAAGGTGAGCTGTTGTCAGCAGGAGAGAAAAATAACTGCTTGTAGCGGTAATGAAAATGGCCCATTTCCAGCACTTGACAAGGAGATATAAGGAATTGTAGGTGGCGGAAAAGATAAGCATGGGGAAATAGTTTTACTTTGGTCCTTGTTACTGGCAACTCCACCTGGCAGAAGGGTTACATAAGAAAGTAGGGAAATGTGCTCTAGATTAAATTACTATCAGGTAGAGGGAGGACGGGTTGAAGGACCATACTCAAAGAGTAGTTCTCAATGGTGCGCTGTTGTGGGAGGGCATTTCTAGTGGGATCCCACAGGGGTCAGTCCTGGATCTGGTACTGTGCAATCTTTTCAATAATGACTTGGATAAAGGAATGGAGAATATACTTATCAACTTTGCAGATGATACCAAGCTGGCAGGGGCTGCAAACCCTTTGGAGGACAGCATTAGATTTCAGAATGAAATTGACAAATTAAAGAATTGGTCTGGAATCACCAAGATGAAATTCAGTGAAGACAAGTGCAAAGTACTTCACTTAGGAAGGAAAAATCAAATGCACAGCTGCAAAATGGGAAATAACTCTCTAGGTGGTAGTACTGCAAAAAAGGGTCTGGGGGTTACCGTTAGGTCTCCATGTCTGTCATGGTGGTCATGAAAGTCACAGATTATGTGACTTTCCGTAAACTCCATGACTTCTGCAGCAGTGAGTGTGACTAACTCCATGTGTCAATATATAATTATGCCTGTACCTGTAATTTTCACTCCATGCATCTGAAGAAGTTGGTTTTTTACCCATGGACGCTTATGCTCAAATAAATCTGTTAGTCTTTAAGGTGCCACTGGACTCCTCATTGTTTTTGTGGATACAGACTAACGCGGCTACCCCTCTGATACTTGGTGAATAGATGGGAATACGATAGATCAGTAGATGGGGATAGATGGATAGATCTGTGGATGGATGGGGATGGGAAGATGTAGGTCAATTGTTTTGTGGCTAGAACTGTTTCAAACCTCTCGCACTTTTGTCCTGGAAGTTGGACCTCTGGAATCTGGAGTTGATTGCTCAAGTTATTTTTCTCCTTGTATTTCCCTCTGCATCTCTGTCCCAGCCGTGGAGACCTCTCCAGCCCTGAGGGGGTTAATTCCCCACTGGCACCCACCAGACCCTCATTCTGCATGAAATCACTGAACTCAGGTGTCCTGGTTCCCAGCCTAGTGCATTAACACAAGCCCAACCTTCCCCCATAGGGGCTAATTCTCTCTTGGCCCTGGCAGATGCAGCAGCTGCTCTGGATTTCATGGCTTGAGTTCATCACTCAGTCACTGAGTCACTTTTGTTTGTAACTTCTTTTTTATTCATTGCTGGCAGAAGTGGTGCCAGGGTTTCTGGCACCCTAAGCAGAATTCGGGGGGCGGCATTTTGTGCGCTCCCCACGGGGCACACAGGAGCTTCCAGTTCCACTCTCATCACGCCACCAAAGAAGGACCCTCCGCCAAAATGCCGCAGGCAACAGTGGCAGTCATTGAGCTGCTCAATTGCCTGCCGCTGTTTTCCGTGGCACATCGGCAGAGAGTCCTTCTTCAGTGGCGTGACTGGAGTGGAACCGGAAGCTCCTGTGCACCCCGTAGGGAGCGCGCAAAATGCTGCCCCCCGAATCCTGGCACCCTAGGTGACCGCCTAGGGTTGCCTAATGGAAGTGCCGACCCTGATTGCTGGCTAGGAAGCAGCAAGCGAAATGCAGCAGGCCGAGCAGCAGGGCAGGGCAGGGGAGGTGGGAAGGAGGCGATCAGTAGCCTTCACTGAGTTACCGTCCTGCTGGCCGTGCCAACCAGGGGGACAGGTGTGTTTGGAATGGGAAATGGTTACCCTGAGGGAACTAACCCATGGGAAAGGCCCAGTGAGGACAGGGCAGGCTGTAGTTTTAACACAACTTAGCAGGACAGGTACCCACTACCAGCTTAGAAGGACAGATAACAACGAGGATCTCCCATAAACAGTCACTTGACCAGCTGACACAAGGGGAGAGATACAAACCTCCGGGTCTTCCCCAGGATTTGGCTCATGTCTATCACCCTGGGGGAAATAAACCAGTTGTTTCCCTAGCGAAGAGGCAGCCTAAGGGTTGGGATTCCCAAGGGAGCAGAGAGGAGCTGGCCTTGAAACTGGCTCCTAAATCCCCTAGGCTCCCTCATTGATGCTCATGGGCTGGGCACTGCCTGAGTGGCATGATGGCTGGGGCAGTTAATGGGGGGTGGGGCTCAGCCTGGAGGGGGATCAGCCGCTCTGCAATGCGGGGCTTACATCTGGGCCAAGCCAAAGGACAGAAGCGGAGCCTCTCCAGCCTGTGCTGCAATTCCCGGCTTGGCTCAGGGCTGCAACTTCCTCATCATCTTCTCTATCCAGGGGATGAAGGTGGAGACCTTTGTGTATACCCCAGGAGCTTTGCAAGGCCCTCAGGAGACGAAGCCCTGGGCTGTTTCCTCACACACCAGGGGTCCTTCAGAGTCGCCCTGTGAAATGAAATAAGCAGCAAATGGAGAACAGTCAGTGAGTCATTTCCTGTTGATACACAGCTCAGTGACACCCCCCTATGTCCACCCGGCCTCTGCTTGCCCCACTCCCCACATGGCCCAGATGGTCTCAGTGCCCCTCTCACTCCCTTGTCCAGCTGGTCTCTGCCTTCTGCCGAGAGAAGACCAGTTAGTTTCCCATTCATTAATACAGTACCTAATGCCGTGGGGCCTGATCTCCAATTGCCACTTGTGGCTTGACTGCAACACAAACAGCGTCATTAATAATAACCATTTATCAAGGGAGCTCAAAGCCAGGAGCAGATTTACCTGTGAAGAGTCTTTACACTGTGCTGGGTCCCCCCCACACATCATGGTGGAGGGGTTATAGATATCATAGGACCCGTAAGGATCCTTCGGACACTGGGCATCCGGCATCACCATCACATCCGCCTCCTGGAGCGTGTCTGGGCACAATAAACACTCTGTCCTAGTGCTGCCCCCGCCGGTGACACTGCAAACGGTCCCTGGCTCTACTCTCTCATTGGCAAGGGGCAGGTTGATGGTACCCACTTCTCCATTCAGCTTCGCTCTCTTCGCCAGCTGAGACACAAGAACCATGAAGATCAATGTCAGAGTTGCACTCAAGAACAAGGAGACATCCCATCCTCAGCAAAACTCATAACCATGGGGTCAGTGGGGGCGGGGGTGATGGGATGGAGATGGTTTCTGAAGCAGTGTGAGGTGATTGGGGATGGGGTGATGGGAAGTGGATGATACCTGGGGCAGCATGATGTCATTGTTAAAGGTCTTGTCATATTGCGGGTGGGGGATCCGGCGGCGCACAGGGATTTTCTGTTAGCTTTGTTCCTGTTCACTAATATTATGGGCTCCCAGAGTGACAGTGATCTTGTTGTAAAAGCCAAGAGCAATACATGAGGCTTTAGGGGAGTACATGAGGTGAGGGATGGGCACATGTGGGTCTAACTCATAAATACTAATCTTGTGGGCACAGGGTAACCTGGGTTCTCAGGCTGAGATCTCAGACTCCACTGCCAAGGTGAAAAATTTACACCACTGCACGCAGGGTTGGGGACTGGCTGCCTCAGGTGGGCATAGGGACTTTGCCCATAACTCAGATTGCAGCACAAAGCCTCTTCCCAGTGATGGTGGGGTCCCAGTTGGTGGCTCTCCCAGCCATTTGTGCTGTTCCCTGAATGCCTACACTCCCCACTGTCCTCCCGGTCCCTGTTTCTCAGCTAACCCAGGGCCGCCTGGTAGGGGGCAAGTGGGGCAATTTGCCTCAGGCCCCGGGTCTTGCAGGGGCCCCCACAAGCTGGAGCGTAGCTTGGGGGGGATCATAGGGGGGGAGGCGCTCGCCCACTGAGCACATTCCCCCAAAGTGGCACCTTAGTAGGAATTTGTAATAAGATAGAAAGGTCCGATTTTTATCCCCTCCTCTTTCCCCCCCCACAGAGTGTGGCACTGCTGATTGGCCACCGGGGCCTGATTTAGCCGCTCCCATTGGGCCTCCAGCAGCCAGACCCCCCCTGTCTCAGCATGCTGTGGGGGAGGGGCTGTGTGCTGGCACATGTTTAACTTTGGCTCCAGAGACAGCCAGCAGCTGGAGGTGCCTGGTGGTAAGGGGAGTCCCGGGCGGGCAGTCAGGGAGCAGGGGGGGAGTTGGATGGTTTGGGGGGTGGGGACTTTCTAGGAGTGTGGAGAGGGGCTGGGGCAGTCAGGGAGCAAGGGGAGGTAGATGGGAGGAAGTCTGGGCCTCTGTCCAACAGCAAAACACAAGCATATAAAAGCAGCCTTCAGTGGGAAGTACTATCAGCTGGCCCGGGCAGCCTGCAGGGCCCCCAGCCTGCTTGCCTGAGCTGTATTATTAATGCATTTTATTCCTCAACCGCTGCTGAAAGAGCTGGGAAAGTTGCAAGTTTTCTCTGCTGGGCTTTTCATCTGGGTCATACAATGCAAACCTGCTTGAGGCACCGCACAAGAGAGATGTATTGAGGAAGTCCCTGCCTCTCACAGCTTGAGCTCTTCTAAGCTTGCAGCCATGGCACAAAACGATTTGGGAGCAGTTAACAATTCTGTGTGGTTAAGAGATTTTTCATTTCCTGGGGCCTGCTACCCAATGCCACAGGGCCCCACAGGGAAGACTGAGTGAATAGCCCAGCTTGTCCTCTGCAATCCCTTCCCTGCTTCTTTCCCTTGTGTTTGCAAGGGTCTCCTTAACATGCTGCATCCGAACGCTCCTCCCCCAGGCCTTCCCTCCAGAGACGCAGCCTCCTGGCTTCTCCTCCTTCCTCACTTTCTTTTTCTCTCCATCTCTGTGGTTTTTCTCCATGCCCCGTCCCTTGTCTGTACTCCCTCTCCACCCCATGCACTGGATTAAGCATGTCTCTGCCTCTCTTCTTTATGGGCTCTGTGCTGGGATGGCAGAGGCAGAGCTATTGTTGGGTTCTCTGCTGGGTCTGTTTGGATCAGACTCTAAAAATCAAGCGCTTCCTTTGATAGCAGTATCCCTCTGCCTGCTCGCAAAGGCGTCTGGCTAAATACTAAATACAGGTGCTAGGGCAGAAGCAGCCGCTCATGTACCCTCAATGGGAGGAGCTGTGCATGGGAGGGAGTGGTTGGATAGGTGTGTAGACAGTCTGTCTGGGGGCAGGGGTGTGGATAAGGGGCAGGGGACAGGTAGGAGGTAGGGTTCTAAGGGGGCAGTTAGGGATGGGATCCCAGGAGACGGCAGTCAGGGGACAAGGAGCGGGAGGGTGTTGGGGATTCTGAAGGGGGCAGGAAGTGGGAGGGAGTGGATGTAATTAGTAATTTGATATGTTGGGTGGTACCTTTTTTATGTGTTCGCTCCCCCCCGATGTTAGAACCGGGCTACGCCACTGCCCACAAGACTATAGTATTCTATAGTATACCAACTTTTTTTTATGGAAGGGCCCCCAAAATTGCTTTGCCCCAGGCCCTCTGAATCCTCTGAGCAGCCCTGAGCTACTCTGCACCCCAGTGACCCCTCCCTGGCTAGATCCAGACAGGTGTGCATGCCCAGCTGCCCCCAGATCAGAGTCCTGCAGAGCTGTCCTGGGGCTGTGAGTCTCTCCCTGCCTCAATCTGGGCCAGACACCCGTTCACGTCACTGATTGTAGCTCCACTGATTTACCCAGGACCGGATCTGGATGATGGTTTGTAGAGGCCCCCGGAGCAGAGGTGGGCAAACTATGGCCCGTGGAGTTCATGGGCCCCTCCTGCCCAGCCCCTGAGCTCCTGGCCTGGGAGGGTAGCCCCCATCCTCTCTCCTGCTGTTCCCCCTTTCCCACAGCCTCAGCATGCTGTGCCGCTGGCGCAGTGCTCTGGGCGGGAGGGCTACGAGCTTTTGCCGGGCAGCACAGATGCAGAGCCACGGCCTGACCTGGTGCTCTGTGCTGTGTGGTGGCATGGCTGGCTCTATCCAGGCAGTGTGGCTGCCTGTCCTGCTGCTCTGGGCAGCGCAGTGGAGTGGCTGGAGCCAGTGGTTCTCCAGGAAGCACAGTAAGGAGGCAGGGACTGGAGGAGGGGGTTGGATAGAGGGCAGGGGAGTTTAGGGGGGTAGTCGGGGTGGGGGTATGCATAGGGGTCGGGGTGGTCAGAGTGCATAGAACAGTGAGGTTGAATGGGAACACGGTCTGGGGGGCAGTCAGGAAGGAGAAGGGGGATTGAATGGGGTGGTGGGGGACAGTCGGGATGGGGATTCTGGGGGCAGTCAGGGAGAAGGGTAGTTGGATGGAGAAGGGGTCCCCAGAGGGGCAGTCAGGAAGGAGAGGAGGGATTGGATGGAGCAGCGGGGTCAACCAGAGATGGGAGTTCTGGGGGTGGTCAGGGGACAGAGAGCAGGGGGAGTGAAGGGGCAGGAAACAGGGTTTGGATGGGGCAGGGGTGTGGATAGGGGTCAGGGCGATCAGAGGGCAGGGAACAGTGGGCTTGAATGAGGGCAGGGGTCCTGGGGTGGCAGTCAGGAAGGAGAGAGGGGGTTGGATAGGATGGCAGAGGGCAGTCAGGGGAGGGGGTTCCAGGGTCGGACAGGGAGCAGGGGGGATGGATGGGACAGGGTCCCAGGGGGGCAGTCAGCAAGCAGGGGCAGCAGGGGGCAGTTAGGAGCAGCAGGGTCTGGGAGTGATCAGGGAGAAGGGGTGGTTGGATGGGGCAGGTGTCCCCAGGGGCAGGGATCATCAGGGATAGGGGTCGGATAGGGGATGGGGCCGGGCTATGCCTGGCTGTTTGGGGAGGCACAGCCTCCCCTAACCTGCCTTCCATATAATATCAGAAACCCGATGAGGCCCTCAGGCAAAAAGTTAGCCCCTGCCCTAGAGACACACTGATGCCCCGTAAGCAGATCAGACCCCTGGGCTCTGCTTTCCCAGCCTGTCACATTAATTTCTCCTTCCCTGCAACCTACGACGGCGCCAGAGTTCCTGGCTTCCCCATCAGCCGCTAACCACAATCTGCCCCGACATCCCCAGCACAGAGGCACTTACTCTCCATTGCAGTGAGCGGCCGTCAGCATGAAGTTCTCCAACCCCAGGAAGCCTCCGCAGCGAAACTTCGTGTCTTCATGTTGTATTTCCAGATAGGCCATGTAGAGCCTGGAGTGGGGCTGGGCTTCGTGTCCCCCGATGATCTCCCCTGTGGTGAGACCAGGTTCATATAAAGAGACCCATCATTTCCCTTGGCATGGCTGAGGCGAAGCTCCCAGTCGTGAAGGGGAGTCTCCAGAGCCAAAACCCACCCCCTATGATGATCTCCCTGGGGGATCCCTGTGCCTGCAACCCTGCTCCCTCTCCGCTGTCCTGCAGACTGGACATCCTGTGAGGATGGAGGGTAAATCTAAAGCTCTGATCTTGCTCGGTGAAGAATTGGTGCCAAACTCACCAGGAATGGGTCAGTAATTGCACTGCCTGAAGTTAACAGCACTGGGGACCAACGTTGCCCCAGATTAGGCCAGACGGCCCCTAGAAGGGGACTGGCTGGATCAGGGGGTGGGGAATGGGACATCTGCTCTTTCCTCTTGAGGACAGCTTGGTGCTCCTGTCACTGTTCCAAGGGATTATTTTTGCCCTTCCCCTGCTCTTCCTTACCTAGGCTGAGGCTAACACTGATTAGTATCGATGCCAGGTGAGACAACACACCTTGATCCCCTGTGACAGTCTGCACCACTGTGTTCACCCCTACTACAGGACAGTGATAAATTTCATACAAAGTATGCCTTCTGAGGCCTCTCTCAGCACGTGTTTCTGCAAACTTATTGGCTGAATTTCCTTCAGTCAGGATCCATCTCCCAGTCCAATGCTGCTTCCTTTGTACTTCCGGTGTTGTGAATTCCGTGGGTAGAGAGAAAGGGAGACATCATTTGAAGCATCTGCTCCCCCTTCTTATAGTTCTCTCTCTTTTTCGAGAATCATCTCCAGCTGAGGTTCAGGAAACAGTCTCTGGGCAGGGGCACCCCAAACTGTTTGGTCATCAAGATGTAAATTTTTCACCCATGTCCACTTTCTTGCCTAAGAATTGTCACTTAGCCAGGTGATGGTCCATTTGATTACATTGACACTTGACTGAGGTGTTGGTTGATGTTTTGTCTCTGGAGAACTGGTTTTTGGTGGCTCTCCAGATTTGGAACATGTCTTAGTAACATCATAAAGTAGAATCCCAGAACTTTAAATGCCACAAATATTTTACCAGGAAAATAATGATCAGCAAATTATGAGATACCACCTCACAAGGCATGCTTTCTATAAAATGTATCATAGTCCTGGACAAGAGGTGAACATAGGGTACAGTCTGTCACAGGCCCCTAGATACCACCCACTGAAACCAATTCCTGAGACTCCCCCCATTCACATCAAATTCCCAGGGTCCTGCAATCCCAACCGTACTCACCAGCCCAAGCCCTGGGGGGCAGGAGAAAGGCCATGGGGGGCAGGAGCAAGAACTGGACCCACATGTTTGACATCAGTGCAGGGATGGTGAATCTGCCTCAGGTCTCAAGGCTTTATAGACTCAGCTTGGAGGAGATCAGGGGGGCAGGAAACCTCAGAGTCACACACACTCATCTGAATGCAGGGCTCAGGTGTCTCAGTTTCCAACCACAGCCAGCCACACCCCACCCCGGCAGCTCCCACCCCTGCCCACGCCACCCCGGCAGCCCCCACCCCGAATCCACTCTCTGGCTTTGCCGGGCTTGGGCCGCTGAAGCAGCTCGGCAGGGAGGAGCCGCCTTCCAGGGGCACCGGAGAGCCAGAGCATCCCGCTTACGGCAGCTGCGAGCCCCAGCCATGGAGGAGCCGGCGCAGTGCAGGGGGGCAGCAGCCTTGCCAAGGCAACAGTGCCGCTAGCGGGGAGCAGCTGTGCCCTCCCACCCCTCCTGCCCAGGCTGCGGCCCGGCACCCCCCTGGGGGCTCCTGCAGGCTTCAGTGGATGTATGTGGGCACCAGCCCCCATGTACCTCCCTGGCTCCCCCCTTGCCTAGGGTTACCATATTTCACCAATCAAAAAGAGGGGAGAGCCCTGCCCTAGCTCCACCCTCATCCACTCCCTCCCACTTCCCAACCCCCCCTGCTCCTTGTCCCCTGACTGCCCCCTCCTGAGACACCTCCCACCCTAACTTCCCCCTAGAAGCCTACCTGTCCCCTGACTGCCCTAACCCTCATCCACACCCCCGGGGACTCCCACGCCCCATCCAACTACTCCACACCCCCTGACAGGACCCCCAGAACTCCCAACCCATCCAACCCTCCCCCTGCTCCCAGACTGCCCTCCGGGACTCCCCTTACCAAGCCCATGCCAGTCAGACACTGACTCTACGTGGAGGCAAAATGCTGCCGGGCTGCTGCATGCACAGCCCCTCTCCCACGGAGTGCTGAGGCAGCGGGGGGTGGCGGGAGAGCTGCGGGAGAGGCAGCAGCGGTGGCTCACACTCCCAGGAGCCGCAGAACCCAAGCGTGGTGAGGGGAGAGCCAAGGAGCGTGCCTGCCCAGGCTGTGGCCTGGTGCCCCTCCCAGGGGGCTCCTGCAGTGGATGCATGCGGGCAGCAGTCTCCGCGCACCCCCTGGCTCCCTCCTTGCCATGCTAGGGCTCTGCGGCTCCCAGGAGTGTGAGTCGCTGCCCCTCCTGCAGCAGGCTCAGGGCCCTGCACCCTGGTTGCTCACACTTCAGGAACTGCAGAACCCAAGTGTGGTGAGGGGGAAGCCGGTGGCATGCCTGCCACCGGTCTGGGGTTCTGCTCAGCCTCCTGCTGGCCTGAGGTTCCGTTCACTCAGCCAGCAGTGCGCTGAGTGGGGCCGGCAGCCGGGACCCCAGCTGGCAGCTGCGTGCCAGGCAAAATTGGCTTGCGTGCCAAAGATGGCAGCTCCTGGAGGGGAGCAGTCACACAGCTGACTTCTCAGGGACAGAGAAAGAGGTGATGGAGGGTACCCCAGTCCAGGTCCTGGTTTTTCAGGATGCTATTTCTGATAAGCTTTTCGAAGGTAAGTGTGTCTCTTTACATCAAGATGCAGTGGCTGGCATATCCCTCAGCCTGCACCGCTTCCCACAGTGTGAGTCGCGATTGGATGAACCTGCGGATGTGGCACGTAAACAAACCGGCCCGGCCAGCCAGGGGCTTTCCCTGAACAAGAAGTGGACCAGTTTGAGAACCACTGGACCAGAATCATAGAAATATCAGGCTGGACAGGACCTCGAGAGGTCACCTGGTCCAGCCCCTTGTTCTGAGGCAGGACCACGTCAACCAAGACCATCCCTGACAGGCATTTCTCCAACCTGGTTTTAAAAACCTCCAGTGACGTTAATTCCACAGCGTCCCTTGGGATTCTATTCCAGATTAACTCCATTTAGGGTTAGAAAGTTTTTCCTAAAAACTAACCTCAATCTCCCTTGCTGCAGATTAACCCATCACTTCTTGTCCTACCCTCAGCAGACATGGAGAACCATTGATCCTCATCCTCTTTACAACAGCCCTTCAACTATTGAAAGGCTGTTCTCAGGTCCCCCCTCTACATCCTCTTCTCTAATCTAATGTGACAAAATTCCTTCTCCACCTTGGTGGGTCCCTACGCTTATTGATGGATTTGCTTGCCTCACAGATTCACCATGTGGGTCGGGAAACAGCCCAGAGACCTTCCCCTCTGGTAGAAGGCACAGTCCAGGTCAAGTCCTCCTGTGTTTGATCAGGAGTTAGGAGTTTTGGGGGGAACCCAGGCCTGCTCTCTACTCCGGGTTCCAGCCCAGGGCCCTGTGGACTGGAGCTTTCTAGAATGCCTCCTGGGACAGCTGCATGACAGCTACACCTCCCTGGGCTACTTCCCCATGGCCTCCTCCAAACACCTTCTCTATCCTCACCACAGGACCTTCCTCCCTGTGTCTGATAATGCTTGTCCTCCTCAGGCTTCTAGCAATATGTCTTCTCACTCTCAGCTCCTTGCATACACTTCCCTTTTCACACATTTCCTCCCCTCTAGCTCCCTTTGGCCTGACTGGAGTGAGCCCTTTTATAGCACCAGAGGGGCCTTAATTAGAGTCAGGTGCTTAACAGCCTCACCTGACTCTTAGCAGGTTAATTGGAGTCAGGTGTTCTCATTAGCCTGGCGCAGCCCCTGCTTTGGTCACTCAGGGAACAGAAAACTGCTTAGCCAATGGCCAGTATAGCTCCCTTCGATTCCTCTGCCATAGAGGGAAGGAAGGAAAGGGCTGCTGCTGCTGTTCCTGCTGGGCACTGAGCCCTCACTGTTGCTGCTGTTACTGCTCCAGCTGCTCTCCTGGCTGGACTAGACACCACCACCCACCCCCTTTCTCTGCTATCTGCTTCTGGCTGGGTAGTAGATCCCCCCTCCACCACTAGTTGCTGCTGTTACTCCAACTACAGCCCTTTGGGAGGGGGAGCTACTGGCCTGCTCCCCAGAGGAGGGGAGTGGGAGACCCCAGCTCCAGCCCTTGTTACTGAGGACACCACCACCACCACCATTATCATCTGAGCAGGGTCCCTCCTGCCTGGCCACCAGACCACGACCTGGAGCTGCCTTGTTTGCTGCTAGGGAGCTGCTGGAGCCCTGAGGAGGAGGAGAAGAGGACCACCTGCTGCTGGGGAACACATAGAGACCCTGAAGACCACTGTGGTGGGGGCGCTTATGGACTGAGTATTTTTCAAACTGTGCTCTTGTGGTGGGGGTTTGGACTTTGTTTGTGGGGACACTGGGGGTGTGGTGCAGAGCCTGCCCCCGGTCTATCCGTGTCCCCCTTTACCCCCACCACCATAGTTGCCTACTCCACCACCCACGCTGGCTGTTTTCCATCTGCCTCGACCTCCTGCCTCTGGGACTGAAGTGCTCACTTGACTTGCCGCGCCCATTTCTATTGTTTGGGCCTGCAGCAGCAACCAGCCAAACCTTGACTTTTTGCACAAGCGCTCAAGGGCGCGCTATACCCCCCACCCCCGCTGCCTGGACTGACCCTCTCTCCTTTGCACTGATTGTCTGCCTCGTCCGTTTCCCTCTGCAGTCCTGATTGTCCTGCTCCAGCCTTGTTGCTAGTCCTTTTGGTCTCTCCACCCCATTCCCAGCTTGACTTCCCCCCCACCCCATGGTCCCCCCTAGCCCTGATTAGGCCCTCCCCTCGTGCGCCCATGCCCCCTCCCATGCACTTGTGCCCCTCCCCTGTTTGATTTTACCCTTGTTCATTGCACTCCCTTATGCTGCTTTCACCCCCGATCCCCTAGGGCAGCTAGAGGAGCCAGACTTGCCCTCTGAGTCGGTGACTGACACCCTCCTGCCCCTAAGCCCTTGATAGCTCCTTACGCCCCTTTAGCCCTCCTCTTCTGGCACCCTCCTCCCCTGCCTGCAGCCTGGCGGGGAGGAGTGGTTGCCTCCTCTCCCTCCCCTCCCCTCTCGTCGCTGTTTGTCCTGCTCTCCGCTCTCGTTATGGCGGGAGACATGGCGGGGGAGACCCACTGCCCCTCCTCCACCTGCCCCCACATCCATTCTCCAAGCCTCTACCTGGACCACCGCTGCCGCTCCACCTGCTACCGCCACCGCTGGGGCACCAGCAGCGGCAAGTACCAGGGAGCCCTCCGCTGCTGCCATGTCCCTCGCCCCTTCTGATTCGGGGGGTGTCCCCCAGCTGACGGGAAAGGTCAGGGAAGAAAGAAGGGTAAGGGTCCTGCTAAAAAACCTGGGCCCTCCATGGCAGGGACTACCCCCGCTGCCACGGCCCCGCCACCAGCTGCAGCATCCCTCCCCGCTATTCCCTCCACCAGCTCTGCAGGTGTCCCTCCCCCGGCCCCCAGGGTGTATGCCCAATTGGCGGCGGCCCCCCCGCCTGCCACTGCTCCTCCGACCACCGCTTCCGCCAACATCTACAGCAGCTGGGGCCCCTTTCCCACTTTGACTAGGAAGCACGGCGTCCGTTGCCTCCTGGTGCCCGCCTCGCCCCACCTAGAGATTACGTGCGGGCGTTGGCGAGGGTGGTGGGGCCCACAGCCATCGTGGCAGCCTCCAAAAAGTACTGGAAGGTGGTCTTCTTCCTGGCATCGGAGGCCGCCGCCCAGGAGGCGATAGAGACAGGCCTGGCGGTGGGGGGCGTGTTCATCCCCGTGGAGCCGTTGGAAGACCTGGAGGTCCATTTAATCTTGACCTCCGTCCCTCCCTTCCTCCCCAATGCCACCCTGCTGCCCGCCCTTTCTGCCCTGGGATGCCCCATCTCCGTCATCAGCCCTCTTCCTTTGGGCTGCAAGGACCCCACCCTCCGTCATGTTCTCTCGTTCCGCCGGCAAGTGCAGCTTCAACTGCCGCCGGTGGCGCGTGGCGGAGAGGTGCTCGAGGGGTCCTTTCTGGTCCCTTACCAGGGAGCCCACTACCGGGTGCATTACTCTATGGGGGAGGCCCGGTGCTACCTCTGCCGGGTGATGGGGCACGTCCGGAGGGACTGTCCCTTGGCCCAGCACGGAGGAGCGTCCGGGACCCCCGAGCCCTGGCAAGGCGCCGGCCCTGTCATCGCCGGTCCCCCTGGCTGCCCAGCACCCAAAGCTGCCCCTCCTCCTCCTTCTCGGTCCACCTCTGTGGAGGAGGGTGTGGCGGGGCTACCGCCAGACGTGGGAGAGGGCTCGTCCCAGGGGGAATCCTCCCCGGTTTCTGCTGTCCCACCACTGCCTCCCCGAGTCCCTGAGCCATTGCCCTTGCCCCCTGAGCCGACCCCTGTTAGCCAGCCCCCCGGATGATGCCATGGAGGGCTGGCCCTTAGTGCAGAGGAAGCAGGGCAAGCGGAAGGCTCGAGTTTCCTTACATCCTTTGGATTCGGAGGCCCCCCGGAAGAGCAGGAAGGGGGGCGCTGATGTCGAGTCTTCCGCCTTGTCCCCTGATGACTCCCAGTTTGTGGTGCCGGCTGGGGATGCCATGGCAGCACCGGAAGGTGACACTGCCCTTCTTCCGGGGTCCCTTCCCGTGGAAGCCCCCGAGGGAGCCTCTCTCGCCCCCTTCCCACTTGACGCCTCTGAGAGCGCCGCGGTGGGTATCGCCCCGGGTGCTGGCGGGGAGGGCCATGGGGTGGTGGATGGTGATCTCTCTCCCATCTACGAGGAGATCGAGGCCCTGGGTTTGACCCCGGTCACGCAGGGGGAGGACGACCCTCTGCCGGCGGGCCTCGATCTGGGCGATCTCACTACATCCCCCCTGTCCCCGGGTTCCCTTCCCCTACCCGCTGTTTCTGCTCCCACCTCTGAGGGTCCCCTGGAATGTTCTATCGACCTGGCTGTGGGTGGCACTCTGTTGACAGCCGCCGAGCCCCTTGGGGCGACGGCCAGTGCCCCGCTGCCGAGACCCACTTCCCAGGGGGTGTCCCTCTTGGGTGTGGAGGACCCGCCCTCCTTCCTCAGCGGGGACCCCATTGACCACCATCTCTCTCTGGATGCCGAGGCTGCTGCACGTGCCACAGTGGCTGAGCCCAGCATCGTTAGGGGTCCCCTTCCCACTTTCCAGATCCCTGAGCCTGGCCAGGAGGAGCCACCTTCCGGTGGCTCAAATATAGGGGCTCCGGATCCTGCCTCTACCTCCTTTCCGACTTCTCTCCCTGATCCCCGCCCTACTCCCGTTAGCCCTGTCCTTGTCCCCCCCACCTCCTGTGATGCCAGTGCCGCCCCTGGGACTACCTCCCAGGGAGTGGCTTCATTAGTTTCTTCCTGTCCTGACCCCCCAGGGGCTGCTGTTCTCCTTCCACCGCCCCTTCTAGAATCTGGGAGCGGGGCGGGTCGTGTGGCGTCGGCCCATCTGCTGCCACGTTGGGGATCTGCCCCCTGCCTACCCGCCTCGGTGGGCCACGGGGCTGTGACGGGGGCCCCACTGGGGGCCAGTCATCGATCAGTGACCCCACCCCCCCATGCGCTGAGGGAGGAGCTGCGGGAGTTCCTTGAGGACGTCCGTGGCTCCCGGAACAAAGTCCATCTTGCGCTCCAGCGGTGGGGGGATTTCCATCAGGTCCTCCGGGCCACGAGGGCCCTTCTCGGGGAGGGTAAGAGGATGGGAAGCAGGCCACCGTGGCCTACCGGCGGGTCCGTGTCTTCCATGACTCCTTACTCACCTTCGGGGTAGGTCACGGATTGCTGCGCGGCCTGCCGGAGGCCATGGGCATGTCTGCCGGCGAGGAGCCCCCCCAGCCCTCCTCATGGTGCCAATCGTCTTTGCCACCTTAAACACCCGGGGCTGTAGGATGGGTCTCCGCAGGAGCCAGATGCTCTCCTTCCTCCGGGAGGGGGGGGTACTCTGTGGTTTTCCTGCAGGAGACCCATACGGATCCGGCCGCTGAAGCTAGCTGGCGGCTGGAGTGGGGGGATGAGGCCTACTTTAGCCACTTCTCGGTCTGCGCGGCTGGAGTGGCGACCCTGTTCTACCCCGACCTACAGCCCGAGGTGCTGGGGGTCGCCGAGGATGTGCCGGGTCGCCTGCTGCACCTCCAGGTCTGCATGGAGGGGCTTGTGGTTAATCTCATCAATGTTTATGCCCCGACATCGGGCCCGGAGAGGCTATGTTTTTATCAGCAGGCGTCCGCCTTCCTCGGCTCCCTGGATCCTCGTGAGTGCCTGGTCCTGGGAAGGGACTTTAACACCACCCTCGAGGAATGGGACCGCTCGAGGACCGAGCAGTGCCCGGCCGCCGCAGACGTCCTCCGGGAGATCGTCGAACGCCACTCCCTGGTGGACGTCTGGCGCGACCACCACCCGGACGACATCTCGACGTTCACCTTCGTCCGGGTGGAGGCCCATCAGTCGCGCCACTCCCGGCTGGACCGTATTTACCTGTCACGTTTCCACCTTTCACGGGCCCACTCCTCCAGCGTTCGGCCGGCCCCCTTTTCGGATCACCACCTTGCCACCGTGACGGCCTCTCTCTGCGCGTAGAGGCCGGGGCCGACCTATTGGCACTTTAATAATAGTTTGCTGGAGGATGTGGGCTTCGTGGCGTCCTTCCGGGAGTTCTGGCTGGCCTGGTGAGGGCAGAGGCGCGCCTTTTCCTCGGCGCGGCGGTGGTGGGATCTGGGGAAGGTGCACTCCCGGCTCTTCTGCCGTGACTACACTCGGGGTGCCAGTGGACGGAGGGATGCGGCGATAGGGCAGTTGAAGCGGGAGGTCTTGGAGCTGGAGAGGTGTCTGGCTGCCAGCCCCGAAGATCCATCCCTCTGTGGAGTGTGCCGGGAGAAGCGGGAAGAGCTCCTGGCCCTCGAAGACCATCGGGCCCGGGGTGCTTTTGTTCGATCCCGCATCCACCTCCTTCAGGAGATGGATCGCGGCTCCCGCTTCTTCTACGCCCTGGAGAAAAGGAGGAGGGCCAAGAAGCATGTCACCTGCCTCCTGGTGGAGGACGGCACCCCCCTCACGGATCCAGCGGAGATGTGCCAGAGGGCCAGGGCCTTCTACGCCACTCATTTCTCCCTGGATCCGACCGATCCTAACGCTTGCAGAGTGCTCTGGGACGGGCTCCCGATGGTCAGCACGAGCGACTGGGACCGGCTAGAGCTGCCTCTCACTCTGGCCGAGTTCTCGGAAGCCCTCCGTCGCATGCCCACCAATAAGTCTCCGGGCTTGGACGGGCTGACCGTGGACGTCCTCGGCCCAGACCTGGTCACCGTCTGGGCCGAGTCTTTGCAGGGTGGGGTCCTTCCTCTCTCATGCAGGCGAGCCGTGCTGGCCTTATTGCCGAAGAGGGGGGACCTCCGCGACTTATGGAATTGGCGTCCCGTCTCGCTCCTCAGCACGGACTACAAAATTGTTGCGAAGGCCATCTCGATGCGGCTAGGGTCCGTGCTGGCGGACGTGGTCCATCCAGACCAGACCTGCACCATCCCGGACCGCACCATCTTTGATAACTTGTATCTGGTCCGGGACCTTCTGGAATTGGGGTATAGGGATGGTCTGTCGTTCACCTTCTTGTCCCTGGATCAGGAGAAGGCGTTCGACCGAATGGATCACGGGTATCTCCTGGGCACTCTGTGAGCATTCAGCTTCGGACCCCTGTTGTTGGGTTTTCTCCAGGTGCTGTACGCTTCTGCGGAGTGTCTGGTCAGGCTCAACTGGACCCTGACCAAGCCGGTCAGCTTTGGGTTGGGAGTGCAACAGGGGTGCCCCCTCTCGGGCCAGCTGTACGCTCTGGCAATCGAGCCCTTCCTCTGTCTCCTCCGCAAGAGGTAGACGGGGTTGGTGCTTCGGGAGCTGCGGCTGCGGCTGGTCCTCTCCGCATACGCTGACGATGTGCTCCTCTTGGTCCAGGACCCGGGCGACTTGGCATGGGTGGAGGTTTGCCAGGCTGTGTACTCGGCGGCCTTCTCTGCCCGGGTCAACTGGGTCAAGAGCTCTGGCCTGGTGGTCAGGGACGGGTGGCAGGCGAGCTCCCTCCCACCCACGCTTCAGGCCATCCGGTGGAGCGCGGGTCCGCTGCTCTATCTCAGCATTTACCTTTCTGCCACGCATCCGTCTCCGCCGGACAACTGGCAAGATTTGCAGGGCAGGGTGATGGAGCGGCTCCGGAAATGGACAGGACTACTCCGGTGCCTCTCCCTTCGGAGGAGGGCACTGGTGCTTAATCAACTGGTCCTGTCCATGCTCTGGTACCGGCTCAACACCCTGGTCCCGGCCCAGTATTTCCTGGCCAACCTCCGGATGGTGATACTGGAGTTCTTTTGGCCAGGGACGCACTGGGTCTCTGCAGGGGTCCTCCACCTGCCCCTGGAGGAGGGGGGCAGGGCCTGAAGTGCTTACGTACTCAGGTCCATGTCTTTCGCCTCCAGGCCCTGCAGAGGCTCCTGTTTGGTGCGGGTAGTCCGGCATGGAGCGTATTGGCGCACGCCTTCCTCCGCCGCTTCCGAGGGCTCCGATACGACCGGCAGCTCTTTTACGTCCATCCGAGAGGTCTTCCGTGAGACCTCTCTGAGCTGCCGGTCTTCTACCAAGACCTCCTCCGGACCTGGAAGCTCTTTTCAATGACCAGGTCCATGGCGGCCACCGTGGGGGTTGACTTCCTCGCGGAGCCCCTGCTACACAATCCCCAGCTTCGTGTGCAGGTGGCAGAGTCCCCCACGGTGCGCCAGAGGCTGGTCTTGCCGGCGTCACCAGGGTCGGAGACCTCCTAGACTAAGACTGGGGAGAGTGGCTGGATCCCCTGATGCTCGCTCAGCGCATGGGACTCTCCAGACCTCGTACTCCCCAGTGCGTACTTCAGGAGGTGAAGGCCGCTTTACTGCCTGCTGCTTGGGCTTACCTCGACTGGGTCCTGCGAGAGGGCATGCCCCGCCCACCCTCCACCTCCGGCCCTGTGGACATTTTTATCAGGCCTTTGCCCCATGGACCCAATCGGCCCCCTCACCCTTTCACTGCCAGCCAGCTGTATGATCTGCAGCCAGTTTTGTTCCAGACCGCGCCACGGAAACATCTGTACACGCTCGTGCTCCACACCCTTCACTACCGCACCCTCGTGTCCCACCCCGATACCAAATGGTGGGACCTCCTGCCACCTCTCGAGGGTGAGAAGCCCCGGTGGGACAGCTTGTACTCTGCCCTGGTCCGAGGCCCTCCGCAGATATTAGTTGGTGGCTCCTTCATGGGGCCATGGGCATGGGCATGTACTTGGCGCGGTTCACCTCTGCCCCTAGCACCTGCCCTTTCTGTGGCGAGAAGGAGACCTTGGCGCACATTTATTTGGAGTGCGCCAGGTTGCCGCCCCTGTTCCGGCTCCTCTTGACTATTTTCTTGCGTTTTTGGTTGCAATTTTCCCCTCACCTTTTTATCTACACGCTCCCCATACGTGGCCCCACGAAGTCGCGGGATCTCCTTCTCAACCTCCTCTTGGCCCTGGCCAAACTGGCCATCTACAACACCAGGGAGAGGAGGTTGGCCGACGGGAATCCTGCGACTGTAGGGCCTATTTCTGTTCCTCCGTCTGTTCACGCATCCGGGCAGAGTTCCTCTGGGTGGCGTCCACTGGCTCCCTTGACGCCTTCGAGGAGCAGTGGCCGTTGTCCGGGGTTCTCTGCTCGGTGTCCCCATCAGGTTCCCTTCATTTAATCCTATGACCTCACTCCCGATCCTGTTTTTTCATTAGTTGTCCCCTGTAATTACTTGGTGTCCCAGACCTGTGGGTCCTCCCCTTAGGCTGGGGGGAGATCCATTAGAAGTGGGCGGACTTTGCCCGCCCACCCCCGCTGGATGCCAATAGGACTCCTCTGCTATAGAGGAAAGGAGGGAAAGGGCTGCTGCTGCTGTTCCTGCTGGGCACTGAGCCCTCGCTGCTGCTGCTGCTGTTACTGCTCCAGGTGCTCTCCTGGCTGGACTAGACACCACCACCCACCCACTTTCTCTGCTATCTGCTTCTGGTTGGGTAGTAGATCCCCCCTCCACCACCAGTTGCTGCTGTTACTCCAACTACAGTCCTTTGGGAGGGGGAGCTACTGGCCTGCTCCCCAGAGGAGGGGAGTGGGAGACCCCAGCTCCAGCCCTTGTTACTGAGGACACCACCACCACCACCACCACCATTATCATCTGAGCAGGGTCCCTCTTGCCTGACCACCAGACCACGACCTGGAGCCGCTGTGTTTGCTGCTAGGGAGCTGCTGGAGCCCCGAGGAAGAGGAGAAGAGGACCACCTGCTGCTGGGGAACACGTAGAGACCCTGAAGACCACTGTGGAGGGGGTGCTTATGGACTGAGTATTTTTCAAATTGTGCTCTTGTGGTGGAGGTTTGGACTGTGTTTGTGGGGACACTGGGGGTGTGGTGCAGAGCCTGCCCCCGGTCCATCCATGTCCCCCTTTACCCCCACCACCATGGTTGCCCACTCCACCACCCACGCTGGCTATTTTCCATCTGCCTCAACCTCCTGCCTCTGGGACTGAAGTGCTCACTTGACTTGCCGCGCCCATTTCTATTGTTTGGGCCTGCAGCAGCAACCAGCCAAACCTTGACTTTTTGCACAAGCGCTCATGGGCGCGCTACACCCCCCACCCCCCGCCGCCTGGACTGACCCTTTCTCCTTTGCACTGATTGTCTGCCTTGTCCGTTTCCCTCTGCAGTCCTGACTGTCTTTCCCCAGCCCTGTAGCTAGCCCCTTGGTCTCTCCACCCCATTCCCAGCTTGACTTCCCCCCCATCCCGTGGTCCCCCCCAGCCCTGATTAGCCCCTCCTCTCGTGTGCCCATGCCCCCTCCCACGCACTTGTGCCCCTCCCCTGTTTGATTTTACCCTTGTTCACTGCACTCCCTTATGCTGCTTTCACCCCTGATCCCCTAGTGCAGCTAGAGGAGCCAGACTTGCCCTCTGAGTCGGTGACTGACACCCTCCTGCCCCTAAGCCCTTGATAGCTCCTTACGCCCCTTTAGCCCTCCTCTTCTGGCACCCTCCTCCCCTGCCTGCAGCCTGGCGGGGAGGAGTGGTTGCCTCCTCTCCCCCCCCCTCGCTGTTTGTCCTGCTGTTGCTCTCGTTATGGCAGGAGACATGATGGGGGAGACCCCTCGTGATGCTCCCACTGCCCCTCTTCCACCTGCCCCCACATCCATTCTCCAAGTCTCTACCTGGACCGCTGCTGCCGCTCCACCTGCTACCGCCGCCTGCTGGGGCACCAGCAGTGGCAAGTACCGGGGAGCCCTCCGCTGCTGCCACATCCCTTGCCCCTTTTGATTCGAGAGGTGTCCCCCAGCTGGCGGGAAAGGTCAGGGAAGAAAGAAGGGTAAGGGCCTTGCTAAAAAACCTGAGCCCTCCATGGCAGCGACTACCCCCGCTGTCGCAGCCCCGCTACGGGCCGCCGCATCCCTCCCCACTGCTCCCTCCACCAGCTCTGTCAGTGTCCCTCCCCCAGCCCCCAGGGCATATGCCCAGGTGTCGGCCCCCTCGCCTGCCACTACTCCTCTGCCCGCCACTTCCACTACCATCTATAGTGGCCGGGGCCCCTTCCCCACCTTGACTAGGAAGCCCGGCGTCCATTGCCTCCTGGTGCCTGCTTCGCCCCACATGGAGACCTACGTGAGGGCGTTTGCGAGGTTGGTGGGGCCCACGGCCATTGTGAAGGCCTCCAAAATGTACGGAGAAGTTGTCTTTTTCCTGGTATCGGAGGCTGCCTCTGAAGAGGCAGTGGAGAAGGGCCTGCCAGTAGGGGGCGTGTTCATCCCCCTGCAGCCTCAGTTAATCCTGACGTCCACCCCTCCCTTCCTGCCCAATGCCACCCTGCTGCCTGCCCTTTCTACTCTAGGGCGACCAATCTCTGTTATCAGCGCTCTCTGCTGGGCTGCAAAGACCCTGCCGTCCGTCATGTCCTCTCGTTCCACCGGCAAGTGCAGCTTCAACTGCCCCTGGCAGCACGTGACGGTGAGGTGCTCAAGGGTTCCTTTCTGATCCCCTATCAGGGGACCCACTACCGGGTACATTATACTTTGGGGAGGCCCGGTGCTATCTTTGCAATATCTTCACTAATAATCTGGAGGATGGCGTGGACTGGACTCACAGCAAGTTTGCAGGTGACACTAAACTGGGAGGAGAAAGTAGTTAAGGACATTGAGGTCAATGGTAATTGGGACAAATTACAACATGGTTTTACTAAAGGTAGATCGTGCCAAACCAACCTGATCTCCTTCTTTGAAAAGGTAACAGATTATTTAGACAAAGGAAATGCAGTAGATCTAATTTACCTCAATTTCAGTAAGGCATTTGACACGGTTCCACATGGGGAATTATTAGTTAAATTGGAAAAGATGGGGATCAATATGAAAATTGAAAGGTGGATAAGGAACTGGTTAAAGGGGAGACTACAACGGGTCGTACTGAAGGGTGAACTGTCAGGCTGCAAGGAGGTTATTAGTGGAGTTAGTCAGGGATCAGTTTTGGGACCAATCTTATTTAACCTTTTTATTACTGACCTTGGTACAAAAAGCGGGAATGTGCTAATAAAGTTTGCGGATGACACAAAGCTGGGAGGTATTGCTAACACAGAGAAGGACCGGGATATCATACAGGAAGATCTGGATGACCTTGTAAACTGGAGTAATAGTAATAGGATGAAATTTAATAATAAAAAGTGCAAGGTCAAGCATTTAGGGATTAATAATAAGAATTTTAGTTATAAATTGAGGACACATCAGTTGGAAGCAACAGAGGAGGAGAAGGACCTTGGAGTATTGGTTGATCACAGGATGGCTATGAGCCGCCAATGTGATATGGCCATTAAAAAGGCTAATGCAGTTTTAGGATGCATCAGACGAGGTATTTCCAGCAAAGATAAGGAGGTGTTAGTACTGTTATATAAGGCACTGGTGAGACCTCATCTGGAATACTGTGTGCAGTTCTGGGCTCCCATGTTTAAGAAGGATGAATTCAAACTGGAACAGGTTCAGAGATGGGCTACTAGGATGATCTGAGGAATGGAAAACCGGTCTTATGAAAGGAGAGCTTGGCTTGTTTAGCCTAACCAAAAGAAGGCTGAGGGGGGATATCCTTGCTCTTTATAAATATATCAGAGGGATTAATATTAGGGAGGGAGAGAAATTATTTAAGCTTAGTACCAGTGTGGACACAAGAACAAATGGGTATAAACTGGACACTAGGAAGTTTAGACTTGAAATTAGATGAAGGTTTGTAACCATTAGAGGAGTGAAGTTCTGGAACAGCTTTCCAAGGGGAGTAGTGGGAGCAAAAGACATATCTGGCTTTAAGACTAAGCTTGATAAGTTTATGGAAGGGATGGTATGATGGGATAGCCTAATTTTGGCAATTAATTTTCGCAGTTGATCTTTGATTATCAGCAGGTAAGTATGCCCAGTAGTATGGGATGGGATGTTAGATGGGGTGGGATCTGAGTTACTGCAGAGAATTCTTCCCTGGGTGCTGGCTGGTGAGTCTTGCCCACATACTCAGGGTTTAGCTGATAGCCATATTTGGAGTCAGGAAGGAATTTTCCTCTGGGGCAGATTGGCAGAGGCCCTGGAGGTTTTTCGCCTTCCTCTGCAGCGTGGGGCATGGGTCACTTGCTGGAGGATTCTCTGCAGCTTGAGGTCTTCAAACCACAATTTGAAGACTTCAATAACTCAGGCATAGGTCAGGGGTTTGTTATAGAAGTGGATGGGTAGGATTCTGCGGCCTGCTTTGTGCAGGAGATCAGACTAGATGATCATAATGGTCCCTTCTGACCTTAAAGTCTATGAGTCTATGAGTGGTAGATACGCTGGAGGGTAGGGATAGGATACAGAGGGACCTAGACAAATTAGAGGATTGGGCCAAAAGAAACCTGATGAGGTTCAACAAGGACAAGTGCAGAGTCCTGCACTTAGAACAGAAGAATCTCATTCACTGTTACAGACTAGGGACCAAATGGCTAGTCAGCAGTTCTGCAGAAAAGGACTAGGTGTTACAGTGAACGAGAAGCTGGATATGAGTTGACAGTGTGCCCTTGTTGCCAAGAAGGCTAACGGCTTTTTGGGCTGTATAAGTAGGGGCATTGCCAGCAGATTGAGGGACGTGATCGTTACCTTCTATTCGACATTGATGAGGTCTCATCTGGAGTACTGTGTCCAGTTTTGGGCCCCACACTTCAAGAAGGATGTGGAAAAATTGGAAAGAGTCCAGCGGAGGGCAACAAAAATGATTATGGGGCTGGAGCACATGACTTGTGAGGAGAGGCTGAGGGAACTGGGATTGTTTAGTCTGCAGAAGACAAGAATGAGGAGGAATTTGATAGCTGCTTTCAACTACATGAAAGGGGGTTCCAAAGAGGATGGATCTAGACTGTTCTCAGTGGTACCAGATGACTGAACAAGGAGTAATGGTCTCAAGTTGCAGTAGGGGAGGTTGGATATTAGGAAAATCTTTTTCACTAGGAGGGTTATGAAGCACTGGAATGGGTTACCTAGGGAGGTGGTGGAATCTCCTTCCTTAGAGGTTTTTTAAGTCAGGCTTGACAAAGCCCTGGCTGGAATGATTTAGTTGGGTATTGATCCTGCTTTGAGCAGGGGGGTGGACTAGATGACCTCCTGAGGTCCCTTCCAACCCTGATATTCTATGATTCTATGATCCTAGGAATCAGGGATAGGAACTGGCTAGATCACAGAAATCAAGGACAACAATCATCCACATCCTGAAAATCAGGGATGGCTCCTAATGGTCAGGAACAGATCCTAGAAATCAGGGCTGGGAGTCAACTGGATTACAGGAGTCAATGAGGGGAAATGCTGAATCAAGAACCCAGGGTTGGATCTGAGAAATCAGCTGGAAATCTCAGAAATCAAGGCCAGGAGTCAGCCTGATGCTGGAAATCAGGGTTAGGAATCAGGGACAGGAACTGAGCAGGTTAAAGAAATCGGGGATGGAGGCTAGAAATCAAACATCGGAACTGACTATATCCTAGAAATCAGGGATAGGGACCAGCTGGATCCCTGGACCTTTTGGTGGGAGCCTCGGGTAGGTCCTGGGAGTGACTTGGCCATGAGTCTCCAGGAAGCGACATACAGAATTGGATTTCAGGATCATGAATAGAGAATGCAGCCCACTCTTTGCCTGCACATCTGTAACCCCATACCTGGTGTTTGCTTCTCTGGGTGACTCTGGCCCGCCCCGGTCTGTGAGGGGAAAGGCCCAGGGCATTGTATCCTACAGCATATTTGATGGATCCACACCCAGTGTCTTCACCAGGGTCTCCAAATATGTTCATTGTGTCAAGAAAATTCTGCAGACTCTGAAGCCTTTGAGGGGAGCATTCATCTCCTTTAGTGTGACTGGAGAGAGAGCTGGGTATTGCAGAGGGCGAACCGGCTGGCTGGCTGGCTGAGTATGATGGATGGATGGACGTGTAGCCAATGATTTTAGTTTATTGTTCATTTACTGTGTGATGTTATGATTAACTAACAAGTCATATCATATATAATCTCTGTATGCTGATTAGAGTTAAATTGTAGTATTACAGAAGTATAAGATTGATTAGTAGTTAGAAGGGATAATTAGGTATCAGGTGTCTAAGTAAGGAGGGCTCAAATGTAAGACCTTTAGGCAGCGCCTCCCAGAGGATTCAGGGGGCCTGGGGCAAAGCAATTTCAGGGGCCCTTTCCATAAAAAAATTGCAATACTATACAATACTATATTCTCGTGGGGGCCCCTGCGGGGCCTAGCGAAAATTGCCCCACTTGCTTTGCACCCACGGGCATCCCTGGGAAAAATAAACTTTCTGTATTTCGGCACAAACCCAGATTTTAGAAAACTTCTTTACAAGATGTCACTGGTTCTCAGCATCAGCTAGTGCTGAAAGGCACTAAAGGTCATTAAAAGAGTTGGACAAATATTTTCCGTCAAAACTTTTTCTGGATCGAAAACTAGGGGTTTTTAAAAAGCAGAAAAAAATCACGGACAATGTCTGCTTTCCTTCAAAATTTGTTGTGGTTTTTTAATTGAAAAGCTGAAATTAGTCTGCCAAAACCTGAATATGGTTTGGGGTTTCAGAAGTGTGTGGTCAAATATTTGCTGCTTGCTGTGTGTGATTGTTTAAAGAAACAATAAAAAAATTCTGCTTAAAAAAAGTCCAAAACTTTTGAACCACCTCTGCTTGTGACCAAACGCCCGAGCCCATCCAGTCAGAGATTTTTCCAGCTTTCTGATAGTCTGCTGGTTTCCTTGACTCATATCTGTCTCCATAACTTTGAGTTCATTTAGGTTAGAACATAAGAACAGCTATACTGGATCAAACCAAAGATCCATCCAGCCCAGTATCCTGTCTACCGACAATGGCCAATGCCAAGTGCCCTAGAGGAAGTAAACCTAACAGGTAATGATCAAATGATCTCTCTCCTGCCATCCATCTCCGCCCTCTGACAAACAGAGGCTAGGGACACCATTCCTTACCCATCCTGGCTAATAGCCATTAATGGACTTAACCTCCATGCATTTAGCTGTTTCCTAGAGACTGGCTCCATGGGGTCCCTCACAAACTGGAGACAGTTACTGTGGGTTTGTCTTTAGTATAGCTTATGTATATACTCCATGAACTGAGCATTTGAGCTTGTTCAAGAATCTGGGATGAGCCTATGCTGTGAAAACTGAGGGTGCGTCTACACTATGGGATAATTCCGATTTTACATAAACCGGTTTTATAAAACAGATTGTGTAAAGTCGAGTGCATGCGGCCACGCTAAGTACATTAATTCGGTGGTGTGCGTCCATGGTCTGAGGCTAGCGTCGATTTCCAGAGCGTTGCACTGTGGGTAGCTATTCCGTAGCTATCCCATAGTTCCCGCAGTCTCCCTCGCCCCTTAGAATTCTGGGTTGAGAGCCCAGTGGCTGATGGGGCAAAAATCATTGTCGCGAGTGGTTTTGGGTAAATGTCGTCAGTCATTCCTTCCTCCGGGAAAGCAATGGCAGATAATCATTTCGTGCCCTTTTTCCCTGGATTGCCCTGGCAGATGCCATAGCACGGCAACCATGTAGCTCGTTCAGCTTTTTTTTTTTTACAGTCACTGTATGTGTACTGGATGCCGCGGACAGAGGCGATACTCCAGCGCTACACAGCAGCATTCATTTGCTTTTGCATGATAGCAGAGATGATTACCAGTTGTTCTGTACTGTCTGCTGCCAGTGTAATTTGGCAATGAGATGATGGTTATCTGTCCTTCTGTGCTGTCTGCTGCTATCATGGGTGCCTCTGGCTGAGATCGGCCAGGGGCGCAAAAGCAAAACTGGGAATGACTCCCCGAGTCAATCCCTCCTTTATAGTTTCAAAAAAGAGTCAGTCCTGCCTAGAATATGGGGCTTGTGTACTAGAGAACCAGTGTATCAGAAAGCACAGCCGCTCTGTGTCAGATCTCGCAGAAACGATGAGCTACATGCCATTCACTGGGTGTGCCCCTGCAACAACCCCACCAGTTGCTTCCCTCCTCCCCCAACCTTCCTGGGCTACCGTGGTAGTGTCCCCCTCCCCTTTGTGTCATGAAGTTATAAAGAATGCAGGAATAAGAAACAGTGACTTGTTAGTGAGATAAAATGAGGGAGAGGCAGCCTCCCGGTGCTATGACAGTCCAGGCAGGACATTAAGCGGTGCAGAGGAGAGGAGCCCAGCATGCCGCTGCTATGATAGTCCAGGCAGTACAGAATCTTTTCTTTACACAGGAAAGGGAGGGGGCTGATGGAGCTCAGCCCCCAGTTGCTATGATGAGGATGGTTACCAGCCGTTCTGTACCATCTACTGGGAATAACCAGGAATCATTCCTATTTTTACTCAGGCACCCCTGAGGCCAGCCAGAAGTATTCAGCAGTTATCAGGCACAGGCTGATGGTGATGATGGATAGCAGTCATATTGTACTGTCTGCCACCGAGGAGGGGAGAAGAGCGGATACTGCTCTTCACTGCTGCAGCATCATGTGTATCACCAGCATTCAGTAGACATAGGGTGACATTGAAAAAAGTCAAGAAACAATTTCTTTCCCTTTACTTTCACGTGGTGGGGGGAGGGAGTAAATTGATGAGCTATACCCTGAACCGCGCTGAACAATGTGTTTGAACCTACAGGCATTGGGAGCTCAGCCAAGAATGCAAATACTTTTTGGAGACTGCTGGGGACTGTGGGATAGCTGGAGTCCTCAGTACCCCCTCCCTCCCTCCATGAGCATCCATTTGAGTCTCTGGCTTCCCGTTACGCTTGTCACGCAGCACTGTGTAGCCTGTAGATTTTTTTTTCAAACACTTTGGCATTTCGTCTTCTGTAACGGAGCTCTGATAGAACAGATTTATTTCCCCATACAGCGATCAGATCCAGTATCTCCCATACGGTCCATGCTGGAGGTTTTTTTGGATTTGGGACTGCATTGCCACCCATGCTGATCAGAGCTCCACGCTGGGCAAACAGGAAATGAAAATCAAAATTTCGCAGGGCTTTTCCTGTTTAACTGGCCACTGCATCCGAGTTCAGATTGCTGTCCAGAGCAGTCACAATGGTGACCCGGAGGCCAATACCGTCGATTTGCGGCCACACTAACCCTAATCTGATATGATAATACCAATTTTAGCGCTATTCCTCTCATTGGGGAGGAGTACAGAAATCGATTTAAAGAGCCCTTTATATCGATATAAAGGGCCTCGTAGTATGGATGGGTACAGCGTTAAATCAGTTTAACGCTGCTAAAATCGGTTTAAACGCATAGTGTAGACCAGGCCTGAAGTGCTCAAAATAGCACATGCATGTGAATGGACACAGGGTGCTAAAATTAAATTAACCCAAGGGTTCTCAAACTGGGGGTCAGTACCTCTCCAGGGGTCACAAGGTTATTACTGGGGATCGCGAGCTGTCAGCCTCCACCTCAAACCTCGCTTTGCCTCCAGCATTTATAATAGTGTTAAATATATAAAAAAGTGTTTTTAATTTACAGTGGGGTGGGGTCGCACTCAGAGGTTTGCTATGTGAAAGGGTCACCAGGATAAAAGTCTGAGAACCACCGAATTAACCCCTTTGAAGCCTCAGGGAATGCAGAGGAGGGGTCTCCCTTGGTAGGTTTGGGAAGGATATTGCTCTTCTCATGTGATCCCTCCCCCAGTGGCTAATTTTAAATGAAGCTACCCTCCCCTGACATGAATCTCCCTATGGCACTGAAATTTAAATATAGATTATAATTTGGCATTTGAGAAGTAAAAGGGAGGGTAGCCCTAATAGAAAAGCTAACAGCTTGGCTCTTCTGCAAGCCTCAAACTGCTGAATGAGCTTTAGGGTAGGGAAGGCTGTGCTTCCCAAACAGCCTGGCCCTGCCCCCTATTCAACCCCCACCCACTTCCTGCCCCCCAACTGCCCACCTCCCCCAGAATCCCCACCCATCCTGCTCCTTGTCCCCTCACCGTCCCACAGAGACCCCTCAACCACCACCCTGGGACCCCACCCCTGCTCCCTGTCCCCTAACTACCCCCCACTGAATCCTGACAGACCCCCAAAATGCCCACGATACAACTCCCCGATTCCCTGACCTCCCTCCAACCTCTGCCCCCTCCCTGTGCCCTGACTGTCCCTGGGACTCCCTTCCCCTTAGCCAACCCCCCCGGGCCTGGCTCCTTACCCCCAAATCCCCCCTCACTCGGAGCCTCAGTGCATCTGGAAGCTTCACTCAACAGCTGCAGCATGTCTCCAGTGGGGCCTGAGCTCCGTCCAGCTCAGAGCCGCCTGGTAAAAGGGCGGGACTGCGAGTGCCACGTCGAGCGGAGGGAGCTGAGCTCAGCCTGGAGCTCACAGCCCCGGCTCCTCACCACGCGGCTCTGAGTGGGGCAGAGCTCGGGGCCCTCCGGAGACACGCTGCAGCTCTGTCCAGGGTTGCTCCTGGATGTGCTGAGGCTCCAGGAGAGGGGCGGAGGTGGGGTTGGGTCCGGCTGGGGATGGGGAGGGAGCTTCGGCCATTCTCGTGGGGGCCCCTGAGGAGCCCGGGGCCTGGGGCAAATTGCCCCACTTGCTCCTCCCCCCGGGCGGCCCTGCCTTTAGGCTGTAAGATTTTAGCTTAGCCATACTAGGCCATAGGCTTAAGAAATGTTTGACAGATGTATGTGACCAAAGAATAATTCTATGCCATAAGATTACAGGAAAAGATGCACCAATTGCAAAGAATAGGGCAGGCAGTCCCCAAAGCTAGTGTTTATTCTATGCATTTTTCACTCCATGCATCTGATGAAATGGGTTTTAGCCGACAAAAACTTATGCCCAATAAATTACTTAGTCTCTAAAGTGCCACAAGGACTCCTCGTTGTTTTTGCTGATACAGACTAACATGGCTACTGCTCTGAGATAGTGAAGAAGGTGAGCTTTAGATTTACAAAGAGGTTTTTTTTTTCAGAATTAGTCCATAGGTTCAATCCAATGTTCAATTTCAGAGTGATCCAGAATGGAACTGGAGACCTCCCTTGTGTGACTCAAGCTTACCCTGAGGAAGCATAACAGATTTGAGATAAAAAGGATCAGATCCCAAGCAGTAATTGTAGATTTTTTGTAGATTCTTGACAGCATACAGTCCTTGGGTGAACAAATGGTTTTTCAAATAACCTTCTATTTCCTAAGCATCACTGGTAATTAGCTACATAGATTAACGTAAGGCAGTTGCCTTTCTCCCACCATTTGCAGGTGGTTTGCTATAGACTTCAAAAAGACATTACAACAAGTGATGTCACTACATTCACAGTTCATTTAAATGTTAATATCTTCTTTTGATCTCTGAATTAACAGAATACAGTGATAGACAGGAACTGTTTAGTTACGTTGTCCACCTCTAACAATACATATGTAAATACATAAGAACACGAACATTATCTACTAATATATCTCTAAATGTTGAATCTGTATCAATTAGCCTGGTAGCTATGTAACCCCGCCTGGCCCTGTTTACATGAGGGTGTTTACCTTGTATTGGGGTCTTCTGGCACGATCCTTCTGGAATGTGTTTAAATAAATACTTAGAGCGCAGGAGCGCTTGTGTTTTTGCCATGCCATCCCTGTTCTTGGGAAGTTCAGATATCAGATAATGAACATTTAAGCAGGCATCTGCTTTGTAACAGGGCCTGATTTTTGCTATAGGATGACTACTGCTAACTTTACTTTACCTCAGCAGGGCCTGATTTTAGTTCAGGCCTTAGGTCTTACACCAGATGCCTTATGGCAGACCTCATGTCTCAGGATCTCTCCTTCTATTACACCCTCCATGTCCATCCACCCCTTCCATCTATCGCTTCCTTTCTCCCTCCCCATCCACACCCTCTATTCATCCATCCCCCGACAGTGTTACCAACTGCTATAATATCTCAGCCCTGTTGATGTCTTCACCTTCTCCTTATTTGCTTGTTAATTTCATTCCCTGTCCTCTGTCTGCCAGTATCAATGGAGTGTAGTGATGTTCAGCCTTCGTGAGTGTTTGTTTCCTTCCAGGACCTTTACAGATGACCACTGCTATCACACACAGCCAGGCTGGGATGTTCAAGGCCTCCTGTGGGAATGAAGTGTCAAAATCCCACTGACTTGCATTGGGCATTGGGACCCAACACCCCTTTGAAATTCCCAATTCATCCTGCCAAGTGCTTGGGCTCAATTCCATGGAAGCTCAGCACCCAACATCTCTCAATGGCAGATGTGGTGAGCTTTTCACAAGCACCGAACATGCTTTGGGCACCCTAGCTGCTTCTTAGGTCTTTCCCCATGGCGACGCTTCACAAACCCGGACACTAAGTTGTTCTTAACCAATCAAGAAATCCCCTAATTGCCTTTGGTGATCTGAACCGTACTGAACAGAACAACTTTGTTGGCAGTTGACATAGATAAGGGCTGCGGCTCAGCTGTTCCACCAGAGAATGATCCAGTCCTCTGGATTTCCTACTATGTTCACTTATGTTCATGAGCCATCAATTATTTTGTTTCTTTAGCACATTTCTCACACTGCACATCACTAATTCTCTAGGCACGAAAGATGCACTTTCCCTTAAAGTGTGCTAAGCATGTGTTCCCTGCTAATTCTAGATTGGGGGAGCACTATACTAAAGGATCAAAAGCAGTCACCTCAAGTTATCGTTGGAGGTCCTACTAGGCCCTTGACTTAGATGGCTGAAGAAGAAACACTCATAGAGCCTGACTTAGTTAAAATCCTAGAGGTCCAACTAGGCCGAGAGCAGAGTCAACAGGAGAACATCCAGATACAGAGATTAAAGAAAGATGAGGAGATACAATCTCTGCCATGACTTCCCCCCACTTCTCTCCTTCAGGGTTAGTAGGACATGAAAAGAAGAGAAAGTCCAGAGGGTCTGGGCCAAGCATCTGGGCTCTCTTCTGTACTTCAACATCTTCTTATATCCCACATACTGACCTTTGTCTCCAGGGTCGTTTGCCAGGGCAGATCTGAGCTTCCTGCTATTTCCCATCCATACCCAGTAAATGTTGTCGGTGCATAAAAAACTCTTTGACCCTTTTCTAATTTCTATATTTCATTCATTCCAGCAACCTTATTTCTGTATCATCCCAGCCTAGGCACCTGGGATTACCCTTTTTCAGCAAATTCTTATAATATTTCAAAGTTACACCCCTGATAGGGCCTTACCCCTTTCCATGGGTGATTTCCTCCCTCTGCCATACAGCACAATGATTCATAGATAGATTCCAAGATCATTGTGATCTTGTATGCCCTCCTGTATAACACAGGCCAGAGAATGTCCCCTAGATAATTCTTTCTGACCTACAGTAGATCTATTAAAAATCTAGTCTTGATTAGAAATGGCCAGTGATGGAGAATCCACTGTGACCTCTGGAAAATTATTACACTGGTTAACACTGGTTAGTTACAGTCCCTGTTAAAAACTCATACCATGAAACAATCATTAAGAAAGAAAAATAAACAGAATCCTGTATAATCCCTTTGAATTTGAAACCAGTTGATCTTGAGCAGTGGTTCTCAAACTTTTGTACTGGTGACCCCTTTCACACAGCAAGCCTCTGAGTGTGACCCCCCTTATAAATGAAAAACATGTTTTAATATATTTAATACCATTATAAATGCTGAAGGAAAAGCAGGATTTGGGATGGAGGCTGACAGCTTGCAACCCCCCATGTAATAACCTCATGACCCACTGAGGGGTCCTGACCCCCAGTTTGAGAACCCCTGATCTTGAGTTTCTCAGTGTAAGGGGGGGGGTTCTCCAATATTTTGTTAATTCCTGTGGCTCTTCTCTGACCCCTCTCCAGTTTATCAACGTCTTTCTTGAACCATGCATACAAGAACTGGACAATGGGTCACCCTGCACAGGAGAGCAGTGTGTTGGTCAGACTTTTGGTGTCACTTTAGCCAACCAGAGGGGAGTAGGAGGAAGTCTATTCATATGTAGGTGCATAAAATGGTCTCTGTGTCACTCACTTGAACAACTGTAAGAAAAAATCTAGACAGGCCAGGAGCAGGGCTAGTGTCCCTTCCTGAGGGGCTGTGATGTCCCTATCCCACTGTCCAAAAGGCACTAATGCTCCCCATAGTCTCCCCTTGACTCAGGGATAATCCATGCCTGTGTTTTCTTTAGCAGGGGTCCTTTAATGTTTTTTTCTAAATCACCCCATTACACTCCCTCTGGAGAGAGCTTGGAAAAATCCAGCTCTTGATATCATCTGAACATGAAACTTCAATTTCTTAATTCTTCTTAGTAGCTGGTTGTGTGATCTTAGACACATTCACAGAGAACCTCCACCTTCTAGGACACAGGAGTCAGATCACGTTCTTCAAAGAGTGATTTTTAATAAACAAAAAGAAAACAGGTCTGGCAGAACATTGCTTGGTTGCTAGATGTTACAGAGCAACTAAAGAAAAGGGTTTAAACCCACAGAGAATGGCTTCCCTGGGATTCAGCTTGTAAAGTTACAGTACAAGGAGGAACAAAGCTACACGTGCTCAGCACAGGGAAGTCCAACAAACCCACAATAAAGAAATTACCTGATCGCATCTGACTAAGTATTCCCTGTTCTACACACAGATCTGTAGTTCAAGGTTTAGTCCCTTCCTAGGCCCGGATGTCGCTGGATTCTCCATGCATTGCTGCCTGGCTCATTACATCCTTCCCAGTCAACAGGAAAGAGAAAGAGCTGCTGTTCCCAATTCAAAAGCCCACACTCTGTTTTCATTGGCTCTCCTGGCATCCTGCCAACTCACTTCCTGCTTCCCTAAGCATCTCTGGGTCTGGTATAGCATCCTTCTCTTCCTGGGGTCTCTCTCTGACTTACTGTCTATGGCTTTAACCCTTGCAGGCAATGCTATAAGGGTTAGGTCTAAAGAGTTAACACTACTGAGAAAAGATTTTAGCTAACTCAATGGCTGGAATGTCCAGAGAAATGATGACCCTCACTCAACTCCATTCACCAAATAAGATATTACTGAAAAAATTATAATCTACTGAATAAAGAACAGAAGTACTTGTGGCACCTTAGAGACTAGCAAATGTATTTGAGCATAAGCTTTCATGGGCTACAGACCACTTCATCGGATGCATAGAATGGAACATATAGTAAGGAGAGATATATACACATACAGAGAACATGAGTAGTATATGGCTCGATAGTATTCATCATCATGCATTTTTGACAAGTTTCCATGTCCCTTTTAGGGCTTATGTCGCTACTTTGGTATATAATAGTTTAAATGCTTTTTTATCCTGTGCTAATCAAACAGGTTTTGCCTTAGTAAAATTTCTTTATAAATTTAGTTTTCAATATTATTTAACTTTATTCTTAACCTGCCCTGATATTTAATACACCTTTTACATTTATCTCAAAATTTTCTATTCTTTAATAGCCTACCAAACTAGGCCTTTGGTATCTCTTCTTTCAAACTAACTAATCCTTAAAAAAACCTCTTTCTATTCTTTCATAATCTGCCTTTACCAGCCTCTCTCCTTGCTCAATCACATCCAATAACCTTTCTTTCCTTTTTTTTTCTAAACCTTACTCAGACTTTCGTTTTTCATTTTTAAACTCTCTCACTCTCTTCTTTCAACCTTTTTCTCTCTATGTACCCAAGCACAAACATACACAACACTTCCCCTAGTCAAACACATGCACACACATTTTCAAAGTGGCCGATGGCACCAAACTTTAGTGCCAATGGAAACAGGGTGGGAAGGTCGGACATAAGCCCTAAAAGGGATGTGGAAACCTTTTCCTTATAGCCTAAATCTTGCTAAATTTACTTTGTTTCAGCAGAGTCTGATTTTATTTCAGGCCTTAGACTTTACTCCAGGCCTCTTAAAGCAGGTTGTGCGTCTCAGGATTTAGTTGGGGATTGGTCCTGCTTTGAGCAGGGAGTTGGACTAGATGAAGTCCTGAGGTCCCTTCCAACCTTGATATTCTATGATTCTGTGCTCTCTCTTCCTCCTACAACCTCCATGTCCATTCACCCCTTCTATCTATCCATCCTGCCACCCATCCCTCCTGCTCTCCCTACACATATGCAAGTCTCCATCCTTCCTTCCTTCCTCACCTATCCCCTCCTTCCTTCCACCCATGCCCTGATTGTGTTACCCATTGCTGTAGTATCTCAGCTTTGTTGGTGCCTTCACCTCTGCCATGTTTGCTTGTTAATTTCGCTCCCTGTCCTCTAGCTGCTGGCATCAATGGAGGGATGGTTCTTGCTGGGGTTTCCAATAGGGAGCTCAGTTTTCCTAATCTGGGCATCCTCTTTTTATAACGCAATTCCAACTATTACTCATTAGCATTTCCACACATAGTACACCCTGTGGTTAGGACATGTGGTAGAAAAATCTGACTGTTGGATATTTTGTAAGCAAAAACTACTCTTACTGTTAATTTTTACAATATCCTCCATGGGTACTTCATTTCCCGTTATCATGTGGCATAGGGTCATTCTTTGGTCACTTACTGATGTCAAGCATTGCTTAAGCTTATGGCCTAATATGGCTAAGTTAAAATCTTACAGGCCTCAGCCTGTAGGCCTTGTGTTTGAGACCTCCTTTCTTAGATCCCTAATACCTAATTATCACTTCAACGACTGATCAATCTTATGCTTCTGTAATGCTACAATTTAACTCTATTCAGCATAGAAAGATTATGAACAGCATAACACGTTAATTAATCATAACATCGCACAGAAAATGAGCAAAGAAAACTAAAATCATTAGCTATATGTCCATCTATCAATCCATCTGTGATAGGCAGCAGCCGGCCATCGCTCTGCAATACCTATCTATCTCTCCACTCACGCTAGAGATGGACGTTCCCCTCTAAGGCTTCAGCTTGCGCAGAGTTTTCTTGATCCAGCACACGTATTTGGAGAGCCTGGTAAACACACTGGGTGTTGACCAGTCACCAGTGCCATGAGAGACAATGCCCTGGGCCTTCCCATCACAGACCAGGGGGCCCCCGGAGTCACCCTGAGAAGCAAACACCAGGTCAGAGTTACCGATGTTCAAGCAAAGGGGCAGCAGCATTCTGTATCCAGGGTCCTGAAATCCAACTCTGTATTCCCTTTCCTGTTGACTCACAATAAAGTTACTCCCAGGACCTGCCTAGGGCTTCCACCCCAGGGAGCCAGCCAGCCAGTTCCAGTGTCTAATTTCTAGCTTCCATCCTCGATTTCTTTAACCTGCTCAGTTCCCTCTCCTGATTCTGAATCTCGATATCCAGCATCTGGCTGACTCCTGGCCTTGATATCTAGGATCTCTGGCTGATTTCTCAGATCCAACCCTGGGTTCTTTATTCAGCAATTCCACTCTCTGACTCCTAGGATCCATCTGATTCCCAACCCTGATTTCTGGGATCTGTCCCTCACTTTTAAGATCCATCCCTGATTTCCAGGATGTGGCTGATTCTTGTCCCTGATTTCTAGAACCTGTTGAACATCCAGATGATTTCTGTCCCTGATTTCTGGGATATAGCCAGTTCCTGTCCCAAATTATTAGGATACATTCCTCATTTGAAAGATCTGCCTGGTTCTCGTCCCTGATTTCTAGCCTCCAGGCCTGTTTCCTAGAATCTGGCCAATTCTAGTTCCTGGTCAGGATCTGCCTGACTCACTATGGATCCTGACTCTCCCCATTCTGCCCAGCCCTGTCAGTCTTCTGTTCTAGGAGCACCTTGGGGCACCATGTGCCCCTGTCCCACACTCACCAGGAATGGTGCCTTCCTCTCCTGGGGGTCCCCCACACACAGCATCCTGGACGGGACATAGTGCAGATAAGGCCGAGATAGACACATACATTTCCCCATGACCGTCAGTTCCACCTCCTGCAGGGTCGGGGAGGGCTGGGCATTTGTTCTGATACTAGTCTGGCCCCAGCCAGCCACGCTGCACACTGCCCCCTTCTTCACCTTCTCCTGGGACAGGGGGATGGTGCCCACAGTCTGGGTCATCTCGGCCTTATTCCACAGCTGTGATGAAGGGGAGAGAGAGAAGGGACAACAATCTCCTATTAGGGGATTGGTCAGTCATGGAGGGATAGGGTTAGATGGGACCAGGTGAGGCATCCCCATGAGAACTGTGCAAATCTGTGATGCACACTTGGGGCTTGGTGTTGGGATAGAGGTGGTACCTGCAGCAGTGTAGGTCACTGGGGGTGATGGGATGGGGGTGGTACCTGCAGCAGTGTGAGGTGACTGGGGAGGTGATGGGATGGGGGAGGTACCTGCAGCAGTGTGAGGTGGCTGGGGAGGTGATGGGATGGGGGTGGTACCTGCAGCAGTGTGAGGTCACTGGGGGTGGGGAGATGGGATGAGGATAGTACCTGCAGCAGCATGATGTCATTTTCAAATGTCTCGTCATTGAATTCTGGGTGGGGGATTCGGCGACGTACCCAAATCTTCTGTCTTCCCAGTTCATCTATTGCAAAGTTGTGGGCCCCCAGCAGCACGGAGATGTTACTGTGAAATACAAGGGGACACAGGTGCTACAGACAGTCCAATACTCTTGATTCAGTCATGGGTCACTAATCGTGTTAAAGTGGGGGTGTGTAGATGCTGCCTGGCACTCAGGTCAATGTTCAGAAGCCAGCACTCCAGGGCCTTTCCGCTACTGGGTGGGGGGCAGCTTTGACCTGGCCCAAGGTTAGGAGAATGGCTGGCTCTGGGACAGGGGATCTTGTATTTCTTACCCCAAGTTGCAGTTACAATGAGCTGCCGTCACCACCACATCCTCCCGGATCAGGAACCCTCCACACATGTTTCCTCCTTTCCCTTCTCTCTCTATTTTCACAAAAGCCATGTAGGGTCTGGAGTGAGGCCGGGCTTCCTGTCCTCCAATGATCTCCGCTAACAGAGGTGTCAGGAGAAGGAGTTAGTTCAGGCCCCCAGCCAGCCAGCTGGTGTATCCGTCTGCTAACTGAGAACAGGGCCTCCATTGTCCTCAGTGTGCACAGACCCCATCGAGATCAGGGCCCCTGTTGTGCTGAGTGCTGTGCAGATACTGACTGAGATCAGGCCCCCATCCTGCCCAGGCACTGCAGAGAAACAGAGTGAGAATCCCTGCTCCAGAAGGTTTATGCAGACACAAGACTTATCCTCATCTCCATTTCACACGCTGGGAAATCCAGGTACAATGCGGAAAAGTGACTCACTCCAGATAACTGGTGCAGTGTGCAGTAGAATTGGAAAAAGAACCCAGGAGTCCTTTCTCCCATCCCCCCCTGCTCTAACCACACAGGCTGCACAGAGCTGTATTTCCTGTCTAGGAGCTGACCTTCACATCAGACCTTACTGCGTTTCTTTGTGCCAACTCCCTCCCAGGGGATTTATTATGGTGGCATCAGCCCCCTCCTCTCCCTCTGCCCCTTTAGCTCCCTGCCCACCTTCCCCCACACCCCAAAGCTCCCCAGCTGGGTCCTGGGCACCGATACCGGGTCTGGGGCACCTCAGCTTTGTCTTGGGCACACACACACTCATAAGTGCCCCCCGATCCCACAGCCCTGAGGCTCACCAGTTGGGCCCTGGGCAAACGCTGATAGCCCCCCAGGTCCCACAACACTCCCACTGGGTGCTGGGGACACACAGATGGCCCTGGTGGAAGCATCTGACTCTGGTAAGGAGCCTGGTTTTGCAGAGAACTCCGATAGCACCAGGCTTTGCTTCCTGTTAGGTTAGGGTGGCCTGTCCCCTCCCATACTCACCAGCCTGAGCCTCAGGGGGCAAGACAAAGGCCATGGGGAACAGCAGCAGCAGCAACAGCATCTTCAGAGGGAGCTGAGGAAGGCGATGAATGTGTCTGCCTCTGGGGTCACTTATGAGACTAGCCAGGAGAAAAGGAAAGGGAGGGGCTGGGCCCCCCCAAATGACGTTTGGCTCAGGGGAAACCACAACCTCTGGATCCTGCCAGGGAGGAGTTCACACGTAGGGTAAGGCAGTCACCAGCCATCCTCCAGAGCTAGCAGAGAGCAGCCCTTGGGATGTGCATTTCTGGGGACTTGCAACCCTTTGGGCTGCGCACATGTGGCTCTGCACACCCTGGCGGCTGAGTAGCTATAGGGTCTTGCATCCCTGGGAGGCTGTGCACAGCTGGGGTCCTTCAGCCCTTGGGGCTGTGCACATATGACTTTCTGCTCCCCTGGGACTGTGCACATCTGGTCCCCTTACCCCTGGGGCTATTCATATCTGGGGCCTGGCACCCCTGAAGGCTGTGCACATCTGGGGCCCCTTACCCCTTGACCTATTCATATCTGGGGCCCTGCACCCCTGGAGGCTGTGCACGTCTGAGGCCACTATGCCCCCTCCCGTCATCAACTTGAGCCTTGTGAAACAGGAGTATGAGCAGCAGTGTCAGGGCCCAGCTCAGGAGGGGGAATCTGCCTGGGAGGGAGGTTACAGGCCTGGATGAACAGCATGGATGCAGGGCAGGAAACCTCAGGACCATGCACTCCAGGGTGTGGGTGAGGGACCTGCCATCTCAGCGCTTAGACTAGGGCTTTAAAAAGTTAACCAGTTAAATGATTAAAATTAACCTAGGTGGGCTAGGGAGAAAAGGAATGGGGACCCACCGGGGTGGCTGGAGCTGCTCCAGCCCGCCAGGGTCAGGGTTGGGGTCCTGCCAGGGCAGCTCCAGCCCACCTGGCACAGCTGGGACTAGAGTCCTGCTGGCCCAGTGCAGCTGGAGCTGCGTCCACTCCAGCCCCCTGCAGGCAAGGTCCCACTGACCCACCCTGCTTCAGCCAGGGCTGCTCCAAGCAGCCCGTTCCACCGCAGCCGAGCCTGGGCTCCCACTGGCCCAGTGCAGCTGGGGCTGCTCCAGCCTGCTGGGGTCCCACTGACCTGGCAAGGTCCACTCCAGCCCACTGGGTCTGCTTGGGCCCAACATGACCAGGGCTTGGGTCCCGGTGGCCCGGTGCAGCCAGATCTGAGGCTGCTCCAGCCCGTGGCAGCCAGAGTCCCACCGGCCTGGCTGGGGCCATTCCAGCCTGGCACGGCCGGGGTCCTGCTGGCCCGCCCTGCTGCGGTGCCCCAGCCCACCCGGCCTGCCGGGGCTGGCATCCTGTAAACGGTTATGGTCCTGGTTAACTGGTAAGCCTAATGCTTACCAGTTAACTGGTTACATCCCTAGCTTGGACCCTCTACCACACCAGCTGGGGTGTGGAGGGTGGAAAAGGAGAGGTGCCAGCTGGGCCTCCTCAGCCGCTGAGTCCATCCTGGTGGGGCCACGGGCACTGCAGATCTGCGTACACCCTGGGCAGTGCCTTGAAGCCCTGCTGAGCAGGAGAGAAGAGGCTCAGCTGCTATGAGGAGAGGCCTGGTCTGAGGCCCATGCTGTGTGTCATTTCAGTGTTTCTCTGCAACAAGAAGGCAGACTAACAGACTCACTTGTCTTTTGTCTTGCTAAGCAACACCACCTTGCTCCCTCCTTGCGTCCCGGTGAAGGAGCTTGAAGAAGGTTCCTCAGCGGCCTGGTGCCCTCCACAGCTGGAGTTGCGGCATATCTGGGCACTGGATCGGCCTGGAGCCATATACATCTGGGGCGAAGCTGAGCCCTGAGCAGCGTGCACTGACACCCTCCCTCCACGGGTCCGTGGATGCTCTGAGTGGGGCATGTGGCTAGGGATGAGACATCCACTGACACGGCTTTTCTGGTCTGTTCCTCCAGGTGCCTGGATCGGCGCAGAGATGTGCATGGGGGGGACACCTCAGTGTCATGTTTCCACCTGCCCAGCCTCAGCCATCTCGTTCCTGGAAACCTCACCACACATGCTGCAGGAAACATCGGGCCCAGCTGGGTCACACACCATCTCATAGCTGAGCCCCTGGAGCTGGGGGCTGCCCATCCTGGTGCCAGGCACAGCTGTGGCCACACCTAGCTGTGCCCCCCTATCCCCCAACATCCGTGCACCACTGGATACTGGGCACATCTGGAGTGGAGCTGGAGGAGGTGGCTCTGCAGCTAATAGCAGAGTCTGAGCTCTCTCCCTGGCTTGGTGCTACTGTGGGGGGAGCCGTGGTCTGACCAAGACACAGCTCAGCTTCTGGTGGGAACCCGGCCCCTTGATCCTGCTCAGCTGCCTCCCTCCCCGGCAGAGGAGATGTGAGTTGACGGGAGGGCCATGAGTCAGAAAGATTAGACTCTGTCTGTCACAGCACCGCTTCCCACAAACACCTGGACTGGGGCCGAGGAGTGAAATGGTGAAACTGATTCTCAACCCTCTCTCAAGTCAGCAAATACTGGATGGACGTTGGTGCACCCTGGATGGTAAAGGCCTTGTGTTCCATTTCCCATCCCTGCCCCCGGAGTCACCCATTCCCTGTCCTGGGGCTAGACTGGAGCCAAAGCCCCCTGGAGGGGAAAGGCCCCATGTCCATTCCCCACCCACTCTCACATGAAGGGTCGCTGTGCAGTGTGAGGCTGGATCCCATAACGACTTGCTCCCATTACACTGGGGGAGGAGCTGAGTGGACTCTGTGTGTACCTGCTCCTGCCCATACGTATTACAGGGGTCACTGCATGTTTGGCACATCTGAAAATCCCTCCACTGGGAGATGCTGGGTGCTGAGCTTCCATGGGATTGATCCCCAGCACTTGATGGACTGGGCATTGTAAAGGGGATCAGGGTGTTAAAGGCTCAACACCCACTGAAAGTCAATGGGATTTCAACACCTCACTCTGCAAAAGGCTTTGAACATCCAAGCCTAGCTGTGTGTGAGAGCTGTTATTTCAGGTAAAATGGGACCAGGTAGGGCATAGAATCATAGGGTTGGAAGGGACCTCAGGAAGTCATCTAGTCCAACCCCCTGCTTGAAGCAAGACCAAACCCTAGACAGATTTTTGCCCTGATCACTAAATGGCCCTCTCAAGGATTGAACTCACAACTTTGGGTTTAGCAAGCCAATGCTCAAATCACTGAGCTATCCCTCCCTCCTGGTGGCTATGCAAATCTCCAGTGACATATGCCCACTGCGACAGGATGCTAGGATGGGGTGGCACCTGGAACAATGTGAGGTTTGGGTGGGGATGGTACCTGCCGCAGTGTGAGGTAACTTGAGGCAGGGCGATGGAATAAAAGTGGTACTTGTAGCACTGTGAAGTCACTAGGGCCTGGCTGAGATGGTGAGGGTGGCACCTACAGCAGTGTGAGGTCACAGGGGTGAGCTGATACCTGCAGCAGCATGATGTCATTTTCACAGAATGTAGAACTGGAAGGGACCTTGAGAATTCACTGAGTCCAGGCCCCTGCCCTCACAGCAGGACCTAGTACTCTCCCTGACATTATTTTGTCCCAGATCCCAAAATGGCCCCCCTCAAAAATTGAACTCACAGCCCCAAGTTCAACAGGCCAATGTTCAAACCATTTGAGTTACCCCTTGCCTCTCAGCTGTCTTGTCATTGTGTTATGTATGGGGGATTTGGTGATGTACCAGATTGGCTGTGTCCCCGCTTTATCTATTTCAATGTTGTGGGCCTCCAGCAGTTCAGTGATGTTACTATGAAATATAAGGGGATGCAGGTGCTGCAGACAGGCCACTACTATGGATTCAGTTCAGGGTTGTTAACCTTGTTAAAGTGGAGGAGTGTAGACACTGCCTTGGATTCAAGATGAATGTACAGAAGCCAGTGCTCAGGGGAGGGGATGGCAGCTTTGAAATGGCTAGGACAGGGACAAGCTGGCTCAGGGACAGAGGATCTTGCATTTTTACCACAGGTTGCAGTTACAATGAGCTGTTGTCAGCACCACATCCTCCTGGATCAGGAATCCCCTGCAACCTTTTGCTCTTTTTCCTTCGGTCTGTGTTCACAAAGGCCACGTAGGATCTGGACTGAGGCTGGGCTTCCTGTCCCTGATAATCTCCCCTGTCAATGCCCCCAAAAGAAAGAGTTAGTTCAGGCCCTGAATTCTGCAACCTGATGAACCCCTCCCCTGACTGAGACCAGAGCTCTGTTGTACCAGGCACTGCAGAGATTTGGACCGAGATCAGGGCCCCATTGTAGTAGGTGTTGCACAGAATCCATGCCCCAGGGCATTTAAAGGAAGCAGCCTTATCCCCATTTCACAGGCTGGGAAGTCCAGGCACAAAGAGATAAAGTGACTCACTCCAAGTCATTGCCATCGTGCGTGCTGGAACTGTAAAATGAACCCAGGAGTCTCCCTGTATCTAGCCACACAGGCTGTGCAGATCTGCCTTTCCTGTCCTGACACTGACTGTTCACACACTGATGCCTCCTTGAGACCTTATGGCCCTGGGGATCTCCAGTTGTGTCCTGGGCACACACTAGCCCCTGATCCCACTGCACACCAGCTCAGCGAATGGGACACACCAATGGCTCTGGGGAAAGTATTTGACTCTGGGGAGGAGACAGGCTTTGTAGACAGCTCCGATAGCACCAGCACCTACGAGGCTGGGGATCTTATTCCCGGTGTACTCACCAGCCTCAGCCCCAGAGCGGGAGGGAACAGGAGCCGTGGGGAACAGGAGCCGCAGCAGCATTGTCAGAGGGAGCCTGGGAAAAGGGGTGATGCGTCTGCCTCGGGGATCACTTATAGACCTGGCTGGGGGAGAAGGAAAGGGAGGCACTGCCCCCATAGGTGATGCCTGATTCAGGGCAAACCACAGCCCCCTGGGAGGAGTTCACATGTAGGGTAAGTCAATCAGCAGCTGCCCTGCAGAGCTAGCACAAAGCATCTGGCCAGGGCTGTGAATCTCTGGGATGGAAATATCTAGGACGCTGCATCCCTGGGGGCTGTGCACGTCTGGGACCCTGTACCCAGTGCCGGATTAACGCAGAGGCTTTAGGTGCTGCAGCCCAGGGCCCTGGGCAAATATCTCTGGGCTGCCAAAAGTCCAGAACTTTTTGCAGGGCTCCCCTTAGATCGGGGCCCCTGCTGCGTTATCAGGCTCTGCCTGGCAGGGGAAGGGGAGGCGGCTCCGTGCGCTGCCATTCCTCCCTGGTGGGCTGCTATCAGGGAAGCTCCATCCACACGCTGCCCTCACTTGCAGGTGCTGGCCCCGCAGCTCCCACTGCCCAAGAATCACGGCCGATGGGAGCTGCAGTTTTGGTGCCTGCAGGCGAGGATAGTGCATGGAGCCACCTGCCCCCCCGGTCTCAGCCAGGCAGATTCCAGTAGCTTCTGGCAGCGGCATGGGGCCAGTGCAGGCAAGAAGCCTAAGTCCTGCTGTGCCACCAAATGGGAGCTGCCCCAGGTAAGCGCCCCATCCCCCCACTCTCTGCCCCAGCCCGGAGCCCCCTCCCGCACCCTAACTCCCACCCAAACCCTGCACCACAGCCCTGAGCACCCTCCTGCACCCGAACTCCTGCCCGGACCCCACACCCCCACCGTAACCTCCTGCCCTGAGCCCGCTCCCACACTCCAAACCCGTTGACCCCAGCATGGAGTCCCCTCCTTCACCCCAAATCCCTCATCCCCAGGCCCATAACAGAACCCTCGCCCCTAGTCGGAGCTCTCACACCCTCCTGCACCCCAACCCTCTGCCCCAGCCTGGAGCCCCCTCCTGCACTCTGAACCCCTCATTTCTGGCCCCACCCCAGAGCTTAGAGGAAGCCCCAAGACTCTTTCCCACCCCTCACATGTGACCATTTTGTTCTAAATTAGGAAAAATACATTTATACAGGGGCCCCACCAAATCTAATAGCCCCGAGCCCGCAGAAGAGTTAATCTGGTGCTGTCTGTATGCCTTGGAGGAGGTGCATATCTGGAGCCCTGATGGTCCCTCCCCAACCCCACTCACCAGCCTGAGCCCCAGGGAGCAGACGTAGGAGCAGCATTGTCAGATTTGGGGGGGGGAGGGGAATCTGCATGGGAGCTGTGTTCTCCGGCTGAGTGGATGCAAGGCAGGAAACCTCAGGGTCATGTGATAAGGGCCGTGGGTGGGAGTCTTGCTGTCTCAGCTCTTGAACCCCCAATCACACCAACTGGGGGTGGGAGGGCGAAAAAGGGGAATCACCCTCTGCAGCCACTCAGCCACTGAGTTCATTCTGGTGGACCCCTGGGCATTGCAGGCTGTGCTCACCCTGGGCAGTGCCCTGCTGAGTGAGGGAAGTGGCTCAGCTGTTAAGAAGAGGGGCCCAGTTTGAGGAGCAAGTTGTGGCTAACCCGGCCTCATCTCAGCATCTCTCTGCACTGAGAGGGCTCCTGTGTCTGGCGGGGACCTTTAGAAGCTGCAGGCTCACAGACTTGCTGGCCTGGTGACTTGGAAAGCAACTCCCTCATCCCTCCCACCACCACCTCTGCTCTGTGCATGCACCAAGTGGGGCATGTGGCTAGGACTGAGACATCCGCTGATACAGCTTTGCTGACCTCTTCCTCCAGGCATCTGGGTCGGAGCAGAGATGTGGGGGAGGGGGAGACCTCAGTGTGAGGTTTCCACCATTCGTTCCTGGAAACTCTACCCACTGGCTGGGTGGAAGATCAGGCTCAGCTGTGTCACAGCCCCGCATAGCTGAGCCCTGGAGCCCTGCCCAGTGGGAGCTGCCTGTTCTGGTGCAGGGCACAGCTGGGACCATACCTAGTTAGGACCCCGCTCTGCCCCCCAGCAGCTGTGCACCACTGGGTACTATGCACAGCTGGAACAGAGCTGGGGGAGGTAGCTCAGCAGCAAATAACCGTCTGAGCTCTTGCCCCGGCTTGGTGCTACTGTGGTGGGAGCTGTGGTTTTATCAAGATGCAGCTCAGGTTCCGGTGGGCCCCTTGATCTTTCTTAACAGCCCCCCTCCCCTGCAGAGGGGATGTGAGCTTGGGGGAGAAATCAAGGAGATGAAATCCCCTTGTCTATAACAGTGCTGCGTCCCACAAACTTCCAGATTTGGGGAAGGATGGCCTTAAATACTGACTCTGATTCTCAACTTTGCTGAGTCAATCAGTCTTGGATGGGAGCTGGTGCCCCCTAAAGGAGAAAGTCTCCGTGTCCCATCTCCCACCCCCCTGAGCCAGCAGGTCCAAGCCCTGGAGCTGGATAGGAGCCAGCACCCCCTGGAGCAGAAGGCTCATGTCCCATTCCCCACCCACCCTCACATGAAGGGTCGCTGGGTAGTGAGAGGCTGGATCCCAAGAGAAGCTGCTCGCATTGCACTGAATGAAGGGCTGAGTGGACTCCAGTGTGTACCTGCTCTTGGCCATATGTTCTAGGAGGCCCACTGCATGTTTTGTCCTTGTAAAAATCTCCTCATATCCCCTCAATGGGACATGCTGGGTGCTGAGCTTCCATGGGATTGAGTTCCAGAATGTGACAGGATGGGCTGGGGCTTGAAAAGAAGAATCAGGGTGTTTGGGGCCTAATGCCCACTGAAGGTTAATAGGATTTTGACACCTTGCTCCTGCATGAACATCCCAGCCTGGCTGTGTGCGATAGTGGTGGTCAGCTGCAAAGGTCCTGGAAAGAATTAAACAGTCATGAAGGCTGAATGTCACTCTACTGACACTGGCAGACAGAGAACAGGGAGTGAAATTAACAAGCAAACAAGGTGAAGGTAGAGGCACCAACTGAGCTGAGACACTACAGCCATCATAGAATATAAGGGTTAGAAGGGACTTTGGGAGGTCATCTAGTCCAACTCCCTGCTCAAAGGACTAATCCCCAGAAAGAATTTTACCCCAGATCCCTAAATAGCCCCCTCAAGGATTGAACTTACAACCTTGGGTTTAGCAGGCCAATACTGAAACCATGGAGCTATCCCTCCCCCAGTAAGGCTGGGTGACACTGTCAGGGGAGGGAGGGAGGGAGGGAGGGATGGCTGGCTGGCTGGGGTTTGTGGGGATGGAGGGAAGGATGTAGATTTGTGTATGCATATGGAGAGAGGAAGGGACGAATGCAAGTGTGGATGAATTAATGGATGGAAGAGCGTTGAGGGGCAGGATGGATAGATGAAGGAGGTGGATGGACATGGAGGGATGGATGGATAGTAGGGTGTGGATGCGAAAGGAAAGATGGATAGTAAGATGGTGTGGATGGGGCAGGATGGATAGATGGAAGAAAGAGGAGGAAACGCAGTGAAGATGAAAAGGTTTCTGTCACATTGATGCTGGTAGAGCTAGCGATCTGACAGTAAGGATGAACCATTATACCATCTCCTTCATCCAACCGTGCAGCACATGCCAGAGCACCCAGCCCAGGGGATCTTAATTAACTTGTCTGGAAATTGGCCATTCAAATCCCTTCGGTGGTTGGGCCAGTGTCAACTTGGAGATGTTGCTGACAAGGGCTGGGCTGGATTTTCTGCTCCTGGTGACATACAACTAAGATGGGACATTTCTCTAACACTGCTCTAGTTCAACCCAGGATTAACTCAGGGCCATCCAAGGGCCGAGGCTGCACAGGGGACAGATGGGAGGAGCACCATCATCCTTTCTGGCCTTGGAATGGACGAATCTATAGAAGGAATGGGGTTAGGATGGAGGGACCCAGGACTTCTGAAGTCATCTCTGGCTCAGACAAATCTGGCCTTTAGCCGGACAGGTATGTGGGTAGGCGTGGGGAGGTGGATGGGTGGCCTTTCCTCCCCTAGTGGACCCAGAGGCTGCCCCAGATGACACAGAGACATTTGTATCAGATCTGTACTGATTGCAGAAGATACGAGACAGGAAGTGAAATTAACAGGCAATATGGTGAAGGGGCTGAGGGACAAGGGGCCTAGGATCACCTGGCTGAGGTGCTATGAGTTGGGGGCAGCAGTGTGGCCTAGTAGCCAGGACACCAGCCTGCATCTCAAGGCACCTGGGTTCTGTTTCCAGCTCTGTGGTTTAGTGACCCTGTGTAAGTCATGTCCCCTCTCTGTGCTTCAGTTTCCCCATCTGAAGATAATGATCTCAACTGCCTTGTAGATCTGCTGAGGAGAAGAGCTAGAGGTGCATATCCCCAAAGGTAATGAGGCTCACGGCAATTTCAATGGGAGTTTGGCACCCAAACACTTCTGAGGATCTGGGACTAGACATTCTGATTTTGTACTAATTTGGATTATGACTCAACCCAGTTTCCCTTCATCCCACCCGCACTGCAGTATCCTCCCACAATGCTGGATCGTTTGCACATGCAGCATCCTCTTTACAGACCAGTGAAAACAAGTGTCCGTTTTCAATATTTTCCAAATATTTGGAAATGCACAATTCGGCATCTTGTCCCAGTATGTCTCAACGATGCTTTCCAGGTTTCTGTCATTTGAGTTTTTCTGACCACCAGTCAGTATCAAAATAATAACTAATAAATAACAAATAATTAAATACTTGTGGGTGAGGAGAGGAAAGAGGAAAAAAGAAAAGAAAATACTGAAAACAAATAGAAGTTGAGTCCAGTTCAAAATGCACCAAACAAAATATTTTAAAAAAAAATTTCTTCACACAATCATTTCAGTTTTCAATGTGCTGTTGTCATGGGCTGTTTAATTCAACTAGCCACACTTTGTGGTGATAGGTTGGGCATCTGAGCCATATGACTCCATTCCTGCTCTCTGATTTGGAGAAGGAAATTTTTTTAAGCCAATCTATTGAAACTCTGCAGCTAGGAATTTTAATGGTAGCAAACCCTTGAAGAAGGTAACGGACATAAAAATGATCCACATTTGTAGCAGGCCTATGGAATTTAACAGAGAAAATTCTATCCTTGTGTAAGAGGGAGAATGGTCCCGCTCTGACAGTCTATACCTTGGGATGTGCCCTATAACCCCCATATCTCTCATTCACATATTATTGTGATCTTGCATATAAAGCATGTCATGTGAGGTATAAGGGGAAAGCTTATGATCTGGTGAAAGTCATTTTTCTCTCTAAATATGTGCATCTTTAATGCGTATGAAGTTATGAGATTGTGTTGTATGGCTGTCAGTAAAACATGCTGTAAGTTGGGGGTATCGGCCAGATATTAGCTCCCCAGAGGCAACAGCAAGGAAAGTAACCAAGGCCTGGGTGGGATGTCAAGCAACCCATCAGCAACAATTGTCCAGCAAAGGAGAAACAATGCAATGACTCACCTGCATGGGGCCACATCAGGGGAATTGTTCAACCTTGTCTGGGAACTCAGCAAGGCCACCAGACGTGCCTGGACTTGAAGCACATGGGACTGAGGGTACAAAACAGAACAGCCAGCTTCAGCCAGGAGATATTTAGCTCTTGGGCTGAGGCTGGAACTCAGTGGGGGCGGGAATTCTCTGACATGTTCTATGCAGGGCTCAGACTGGTCATACTAGTTCCTTCTGACCTTAACATCAGTGCATCTATCACAGACACTCAGGGTCTGGTCCATGTCTCAACCTGTACCCTGTCTCCTGGCAGTGACTCCTTGAGTGTGCTGGATCTCAAGGACTCACACAGCTCCACAGGGGCAAGCCTGTGGCCTCTACAACTCTGAGACTGCCCTTGGGAAAGCAGCAACCCATGTCTCTCTCCATAGCTCCATGCCATGAGGGCAGCCAGCCAGACTCCTAAGGGAGACATTATTCCCCTGATAGGGTACAGTCCTCTGCTGTGACATCTGGCTGCCTGTTCAAAACAAGGGAACCATCGATCAGTCACCTGGCACAGAGCATCTGCAAGTGCTTGGGTCAGCACAGAGAGACAAAACCCACGCAGTCGTGCTCCTTCACACTCCCTGTCCCTTCGTCTCTCTGTCCCCACATGGGCTCCCCTGTGTCTGTGAACCCTGCTCATCTTAACACAGACCCCAGACCCCTCTGCTTTTTGTTCTCTTGATTCAATCCCATGCTCAGCTGCCTCTGCTCGATGGTATTCTGTCTCAGCAGGGTTGACCATTCCTGACCAGACAGTCCTAGTGGCTCTATACCTGTCTCGAATACCTGGCCTGATCTCCCATGTCCCACGGAGCAAATAGATTCCACCTTCAAGGGGGAGTGATGCCAAGGGGATTGGGTCACACAGAGACAGACCTCCCAACACGTCCACAGCTCCTCTCCCCCAAGGCTGGCTGGGCTTTCCTCAGAGTGTTGCCCCCTGGCACCAGAGGTCACAGCGCCATTCACTCAAATTTGGCTCAGCTGCTCCCCACAATCGATGATGCGGCAGCTACTCTGGATTTCATGGCTTGGGGAGTTCATTCATTTCCCAGGAAGGCAACCTTTGGAGTTTGTTACCTTCGTTTTTATTCGTTGCAGGGGTACAAAGCAGAAAGCAAAAAGAACCAGCAGGAATAGTATATGGGGAGAACGAATGAGGGCCTAGTGATCAATCGTTTCATTTTCAGGGAGATTCAGGGGCAAGCAAGCTCCATGGCTCTGTATGGCCGCTCCACACACAACACTGCACCAGTGTGACTAAGTTTAAATCCACATGAGGTAAACTAAGTTCTCTGGGGCAGGCAGGCCTACCAATAGAAATTTTGGGCCCCAGGACAGAACAATAAATGGGCCCCTCGTCTCCCTCCCTTCGCCAAAGTCACTAGCCCACCTGCCCAGAGAAGCCCGGAGCGCCCCCCTACCCTCGGCCAGAAGACCGCCTGGCCGGTCACAGCCCCATCCCCCACCTGTCTGGAGAAGCCCCTCCCCCGCACCTGCCCAGAGGAGCCCCAAGCCAGCCACAGCCCCATTCCCACCTACCCAGAGGAGCCCCGGGCCAGCTGCAGCTCTGCCTCTCCTCCCTTCCCCAGACTCAGCCCAGGCTACTCAGCAGCCCCGGAACCTGCATGGGGCATATCAAAAGTGTCTTTGGAGAGAAGCTTTTCTGAGAGCAGGTTGGATCTGAGGAAGGGAGGTGAGACACGGCTGCAGCCAGCCCAGGACTCCTCTGGCCTGGGGGTGGGAGTGCTGGGGGCTTCTCCAGGTGTGGGGGAGGGAACTTCTGGCTCTGACCGAGGGACAGGACGGGGGGTCTCAAGGTTCTGGCCACGGGGGGAGGGTGCGGGGGATAGAGTGGAGCTGGTGGCTGCCTCCCCCAAGGGAAGGTCCACATGCCGCCCACATGCCCATGCCTGTGGCCCGCCCAGGTGATTTAAAAGGGCCTGGCAGTGTTCCTGGCTGCTGCTACTATGACAGTGGCTGGGGCCCCCAGGCCCTTTTAAATTGCTCAGACCCCTGGGTAATTGTCCCTTTCGCCCCTCCACCCCATTGGCTGGCCTGGGGCTAGGGAGAGTGTTTCTGTTCTGTGAATGTCCAGCAGCAGGTGCATCATTGTCCTGGGACATGACTGGGATCCCCCAACAGAAATAACCAGCACTAGTAATAATTACACAGACCCACATCCATTTAAAAGTGGTGTCATCGGTCTACACAGCACTCGGGATGCCTTCTCTACATGGGAAAGTGTCCCTGACTTTACTTCAAACAGTTTTAGAGGGCTTTCCCTTCAGCTCCTCCCCTCGTTCTTGTTATGCAGACAGAAAGCAGAAGACAGAAGTCCTAAGGGCAGGCAATGGGATGTTTATTGAGGTTAGTTCCAAGCAAGCAGATCCATAGCTCTACACGCTGGCAGAGTCCTTCTCCCAGGGTTCCGTTCCCAGCTCTGATGCTGCAGAACCTGGCTTGTGTCCCCATTCCCACCTCCTCCTTCTTAGCAGATCCAAATATACCTGCAGTGCATGCCCCTAGTGACACCCCTTACAGCTTATGGTCATGTTCCGTTTTGGAGAATCCGTTTTGTGTCCCATGGAGGGGTAAGAAGTGAGGAAAGCCAAGGCCAGGCTTTCCTTTGGCTTGTAGTGTTTCTTATGCCTCTCTCCATCCCCCTTGCCCTCCTAACTGGTTGCTTAACCTTGGCTTAAGAAAGAGGCCAATGTATGCTCATATATCACACTCCCACCATACCCAGTGACATTTTAGTTCCATCTCTTATGTCTTTTAACCCTATCTGCTTGTGGGCAGATGTAACACAGTATCTTTGTTCTTCACACATATTAGTAAGGATATAAGAGTATCAAAAGTCAAACCCAAAATTCTGTCTTAGGTTGACAAACAATCTTATATACTAACAAATCAATGCAATCCACAGTGCAGGTGTTTGGATGCTGAGGAAGTGGGGGGGCAGGGTCAGCAGGTCAGACTGAATGAGGAGGATAGGTCCATCAATGTCTGTTGGCCAAGATGGCCAGGTTGCAACTCCATGCTCTGGGTGTCCCTAATCCTCTGACTGCTAGAAGCTGAGACTGGATGACAAAGGATGGAGCCCTTGATAATTGCCCTGTTCTGTTCATTTGCTCTAAAGCAACTGGCATGGTTGGAAGACAGGATACTGGGTTAGATGTACCACTGGTCAGATCCAGTATGGCCCTTGCTATGTTCGAGCTTTAAAAAGCTAAGGATATGTGAATTTTGGTTTCCAAGTGGCTTATTTCGATTTTGCTGAAAACTATTTGCTATTGATTTAGCTAAGCTAAAATCAGAATGTCCACATGAGGATCTGCACTGATTTAACTAAACCAACTTAAATTCATACCTTAGGTTACATGGATGCATCTTGCTCATGTGGACAACACAATGTAAATGGAGACGAGTCAATCATCCATCCACATGGGGTTTCACACTGATTTAACTAATCAACAGAAAAAAATGATTTAACCAATGTTGCCAATGCCAAGTGTCCAGAAATCATTAAATTGACTTTAAAATATGAGATTTTATTTTTAAAAGGTTGAGCTATATGTATTTGCCCTTGGGTGGAGGAGCGTTTGGGGTTCATCGTGTGATGGTTTTCTCCAGAACTGCAGGGGACAGAAATATATTTCAATATTTTGACTAAAAAATGAGATTCTCACATGATTCCAGCTGCTGGGGATTAACAAAAAGTACCCAACATGGTGAGACTTGTGATTAAATGGAGAGATCTGGCAGTTCTGGTTGAATTAAACCAGTGCAGCTTTGTGAGTAGACAAGCCCTAAAGCTCTGGCTTGTTGAGTCTGATCTTGCCTTACCCAGCATCTTATGCACCAGTGCAAAGAAGGTGTCAACAGCTATGAAAGGTCTAGATCATCTTTGCCCTGGAGCCACCCACAGCACAAGGGGCAGGCCACTGGGGAATGGAGTCCAGTGTCCCTGAAGAGTAGCAAAAGATGGACAGCACAGCCCACAGAGAGGCGCTGAGAAGCTCTGCTTTAATGAGGTAACTTTTTCATCATTTTCTTTATCCAGGGGATGAAGCGTGAGAGTCTCGTGTAGACTTCAGGAGGAGACTGATCCTTAAAATCCCAGGAGACAATGCCTTGGGCCACCCCACCACACACCAGGGTGCCCCCAGAATCACCTTGCAAAACAGAGCAAGGAGCAGGGTGAGAAATATCTGACCAAGTGCTTTGCCTTTGCCCCTTAATGCGAGACACAACCGGGAGTTGACTTCTCTGGGCCAAGCTGATAGGAGATGTTCCCATCTCACATCCATTATGTACTTCTCCAGCAAATGCCACCCCAGCCTCAGGCCCAAACCCAGCCCCATCACAGCTCCCTGTGAATTAGAACCATCCAAGGCCGAAGGAGATTTACCTCTAAGGTTCCTTCAGGGACTCTCATATCCCCAGCACAGAGCATTGACTTATAGTTATACTCCCTGCCAAACTAAAGCCTGCAGAATTTGTCCTCCTTCACTGGCAGCTCTACCTCCATCAGCACATCTGAAGTCTTCTCAGTGTCTGAGCTAGTAAGTCCCCATGCAGCCACACTGCACCTTGTGACTGGCTTGGAACTGGGGATAAAGACACAGTCACTTGTTTAATTCTGACTGCATTCAGAAAAAAAGTACTTTGGGCATTCTTTGTAGATGTAACCCTTCTGCCTGGTGGAGCCAGCAGCAGCCAGGGCCAGGTTCAATATCTAGGGGTGCCTTTCCATTGATTCAGCACAGAACCAGATCGAGCCCCCACCCAGTAACCTGGAAAATTTACACACCACCCGTGGGCACCTCTGAGAGGCAATACTTCCCCACTCACAAACAGAGTCTGAGTGTAGAAAAGAAACTTTTAATAAAAGCAGGGAAGTAACTGTGCGTTAATTTGGGAAAACATCACAAACAGGGTTCATAAACAAACCGTGAGTAAAAGCCTCACCCAAAGTAAGATGGCCAATGTCCTTTTCCCCTCAGTTTCTTAAGTCCATATTTAACAATTCCTGCATTTAGCATGAACATTATTGGTGACTAGAAATGTCTTGCAACACCTCCACTCACTGCTCGGGCCAAGCGAGGTAACAAAATCATTCCTGGAGCAGCAGATCAGGGTCTCTGTTGCTGATACCTTCCATACCCAGCACAACAGTGCCTCAAGCCATTAGTGGCCCAAAATGTCAAGAGACAAGCCCCAGGACAGGGACTCGCTGTTTCAGAAGTGGGGGATGGCACATTTCTTACACAAGATTGCAGTTACAATGAGCCACCATCACCACCACATCCTCCCGGATCAGGAACCCTCCACAGTGTCCTCCTTTCTCTATATTCATGAAGGCCATGTAGGGTCTGGACTGAGGCTGAGCTTCCCATCCTCCAATGATCTCCCCGGCAGAGAGATGTTGAGGGGCAAAACTCAGCTGCTTTGGGACAACATGAGGCTGGAGAGTGTAATCAAGGACCCCAGACCAATCCCTACCCTCATCCTCAACCTCTGCTGCCTCAGATCATCCCCTCAACACAGCCAGCCCAGTTTCCCTGCCCCCTCCTTCTGGATCGACCCTTCAACCCAGCTAAGGTGGAGATCTCTGACAATCACCTGCCTCCCCATTGAGTTCACTGGGGAATGCCATTGAGGTTGGTGGTTGTGGAGCTCTGTTGAAATCCTGTCCCACACGTCCCAGGTCAGACCTGCCCCTCACCCACCAGCCATGGGGTTTTGGTCTTTCCAGACTAACCCTGCCCTGACAAAACCCATCCCATTAATCAGCTGTAAGTGCAATCCCTCTGACAGGCCCCCCAACAGCCTAGAACTGGGGATGGCAGATCTATGCCAAGCCTTAGATGTGTCTGGCTCTGCCCAGCTACCAGAATGCCCCCCTGGAGCACACACAGGTTAGGGTAGCCCTGAGGCTGCTATGCCTTGAACAGACAGCCAAAGGAGTCATCTGCATTTGGAGCTCTGCTGTACTGGCTACTGGTGCTGGAAATCTAGGTGGAGTCCCAAAGGTGTTGATGCAATGACTTCCTGGCTCTGTGGTTGACCCCAGCCCTGGAGCACAGTCCTTGAGCTAAAGGGGAAAGCTTCCCTAAAGCAAACAGGATCCTCATGGATGTATGGAAACATCTTCCCCCAATCTGCTCCCCATCCCACCACCCTGCAGATGCCTCAGCCGTGGGGCACCCCACAAGGCAGCTGGGGAGATGGTGAGGAGAACTCGCCTTCCTTCAGAGCCTCCAGGATTCCTGTATTGGGGAAGCAGCCCCAGGCCCTTCCACTGAGTCATGTGCAGGTTCTTCTTCATATGCCCCTCCTCCCCCCATACTCACCAGCTCAAGCCCTGGGGGGCAGGAGAATGGCCACGGGGAGCAGGAGTAATAGTAGCATCCTCTTCACCAGAGCAGGGAAGGAGAAGGTGCTTCTCATACAGTGCTGGGGGTTTATAGACACAGCTGGGGGACAGGAAACCTCAGGGTGAAACTCTCTGCCATGTGAAAAGAACAGGAGTACTTGTGGCACCTTAGAGACTAACAAATTTATTTGAACATAAGCTTTCGTGGGCTACAGCCCACTTCACTGGATGAATAGAATGGAACATATACTGATGAGATATATACATATACAGAGAGCATGAAAAGGTGGGAGTTGTCTAATTACAAACATTGAATCTATCTCCCCTTGTAAGTATTCTCACGCTTCTTATCAAACTATCTGTACTGGGCTATCTTGATTATCACTTCAAACGTTTTTTCTCTTACTTAGTTGGCCTCTCAGAGTTGGTAAGACAATTCCCACCTTTTCATGCTTTCTGCATTTGTATATATATCTCCTCACTATATGTTCCTTTCTGTGCATCTGATGAAGTGGGCTGTAGCTCACAAAAACTTATGCTCAAATAAATTTGTTAGTCTCTAAGGTGCCACAAGTACTCCTGTTCTTTTTTGCGGTTACAGACTAACATGGCTGCTACTCTGAAATCTCTACCATGTGGCTCTCTGGAGACCTCATAGCATGGGCTGGGGGGAGGGTCAGGCCCTTCTGATTCTGCACAGCTGGGGCTGGTCCATGCCCCATTGTGCCCAGCTAGGGCCCTGCGGCCTCTGTCTCTATGAACATCTGGTGCTGAGCTGGGAGACATGAGTTCCCTGCTAACACTAGAGACACTTGAGTCTCTCCCTGCTTATTGTAGTGGGGGCTGTGGTTAACCTGAACTGATCACAGCTGCAGATGGGAACCCGGCCCTTTGATCCTTCTCACATCTCCCCCACCCTGAGAGAGACAGAGGGAGGGGCTGAGGTCAGAGAGACCAAACACCGAACTTCAAGGCATCAGGCCTCTCACACCTACAAGCCACTGAGCCAGACAGATCTCTTGCCTGGGACCAAATGCCCCTTAGAGGGGAAAGGCCCCATGTCCTATTCCCTATCCCCTCACCAGACTTGGGTCAATGGGGCCGTAGCTCTATTGGAGTCAATGGGGCCAGAACCCAGCTGGGGTCAATGAGCCGCAGCAGTGCAATAACCCACAGTGTAACTGTCAGCGGTTAGGGATCTCCCCTCCCAAGCGGTGGGAGAACCCCGCGGTGTTTGTTACACAGCCAGAAACAGACTCTGTTTAATAGGAATTGCCCTGAATACAGAGAAGGAAACACCATGAAGGTGAAAAGGTTTCTATCAATTCAATGCTGAGCTGTTCATGGATTGGGAGAGGCGACGGACAGAGGGGACCATCAGACCGTCTCCTCTGCCCCCCTCCCCTGTACCAGGTGAGCCAAAGCACTCAGCCCAGGGGATCTGAATGATGTTGTCTGGGAATTGGCCATTCAAATCCCTTTGGTGGCTGGGCCAGACTCAGGCTCGGAGATATTGTGGCCAAGGGCTGGGCTGGATTCTCCATCCCTGGTGACGTGTGACTCAAGGTGGGATTGTGTCCAACAGCTCTGCTCTAGTTTGAACCAGAATTAACTCAGGGCTGTCCCAGGGCCAGGGCTGCACTACGGTCAGAGGGGATGAGCACCATGTTCCCTTCTGGCCTTGGAATGGATGAGTCTATCGAAAGAACATGGCTCTCTTATTGCAGTGGGTCGGGGTGTAGGGAGCCAGGGCATATGAGGGCAGCTCTGAGAATCTCTTTCATGCCTCTGGCTCAGACAAATCTGGCCTTTAGCCAGACAGGGATCAGCCCCCATCATATTGTATGTATCGTTGGGGTTATTTTTTCCAATGTGCATTACTTTACATTTATCCACATTAAATTTCATTTGCCATTTTGTTACCCAATCACTTAGTTTTGTGAGATCTTTTTGAAGTTCTTCACAATCTGCTTTGATCTTAACTATCTTGAGTAGTTTAGTATCAACTGCAAACTTTGCCACCTCACTGTTTACCCCTTTCTCCAGATCATTTATGAATAAATTGAATGGGATTGGTCCTAGGACTGACCTTTGGGGAACACCACTAGTTACCCCTCTCCATTCTGAGAATTTACCATTAATTTCTACCCTTTGTTCCCTGTCTTTTAACCAGTTCTCAGTCCAGGAAAGGACCTTCCCTTTTATCCCATGACAGCTTAATTTATGTAAGAGCCTTTGGTGAGGGATCTTGTCAAAGGCTTTCTGGAAATCTAAGAACACTATGTCCACTGGATCCCCCTTGTCCACATATTTGTTGACCCCTTCAAAGAACTCAAATAGATTAGTAAGAGATGATTTCCCTTTACAGAAACCATGTTGACTATTGTTCAACAGTTTATGTTTTTCTATGTGTCTGACAATTTTAATCTTAACCATTGTTTCGACTGATTTGCCCAGTATTGACATTAGACTTACCAGTCTGTAATTGCCAGGATCACCTCTAGATCTCTTTTTAAATATTGGCATTACATTAGCTAACTTCCAGTCATTGGGTACTGAAGCCGATTTAAAGGACAGGTTACAAACCTTAGTTAATAGTTCCGCAACTTCACATTTGAGTTCTTTCAGAACTCTTGGGTGAATGCCATCTGGTCCCGGTGACTTGTTAATGTTGAGTTTATCAATTAATTCCAAAACCTCCTCTAGTGACATTTCAATCTGTGACAGTTCCTCAGATTTGTCACCTACATAAGCCAGCTCAGATTTGGGAATCTCCCTGACATCCTCAGCCATGAAGACTGAAGCAAAGAATCCATTTAGTTTCTCAGCAATGACTTTATCGTCTTTAAGCACTCCTTTTGTATTTCGATTGATCAAGGGGCCCTACTGGTTGTTTAGCAGGCTTCCTGCTTCTGATGTACTTAAAAACATTTTGTTATTACCTTTGGAGTTTTTCGCTAGCCATTCCTCAAACTCCTCTTTGGCTTTTCTTATTACACTCTTGCACTTAATTTGGCAGTGTTTATGCTCCTTTCTATTTGCCTCACTAGGATTTGACTTCTACTTTTTAAAGGAAGTCTTTTTATCTCTCACTGCTTCTTTTACATGGTTATTAAGCCACAGTGGGTCTTTTTCAGTTCTTTTACTGTGTTTCTTAATTTGAGGTATACATTGAAGTTGGGCCTCTATTATGGTGTCTTTAAAAACTGCCCATGAAGCTTGCAGAGATTTCACTTTAGCCACTGTACCTTTTAACTTTTGTTTAACCCCTTCATTTTTGTATAGTTCTCCCTTTTGAAATTAAATGCCACAGTGTTGGGCTGTTGAGATGTTCTTCCAACCACAGGGATGTTGAATGTTATTGTATTATGGTCACTATTTCCAAGCCGTCCTGCTATAGTTACCTCTTGGACCAGCTCCTGCGCTCCACTCAGGATTAAATCTAGAGTTGCCTCTCCCCTTGTGGGTTCCCATATCAGCTGCTCCATGAAGCAGTCATTTAAAGTATCGAGAAATTTTACCTCTGCATTTCGTCCTGAAGTGAAATGTTCCCAGTCAATATGGGGATAATTGAAATCCCCCACTATTATTGGGTTCTTAAGTTTGATAGTCTCTCTAATTTCCCTTAGCATTTCATCATCACTGTCACTGTCCTGGTCAGGTGGTTGATAATAGATCCCTAATGCTATATTTTTATTAGAGCATGAAATTTCTATCCATAGAAATTCTATGGAACATGTGGATTCGCTTAAGATTTTTACTTCATTTGAATCTACATTTTCTTTCACATATAGTGCAACTCCTCGTCCTGAACGAGATGGATGGCAGGAGAGAGATCACTTGAGACCTATTAGGTTCACTCCTTCTGGGGCACCTGGCATTGGCCACAGTCGGCAGACAGGATACTGCGCTAGGTGGACCTTTGGTCTGATGCTCTTATGTAGGTATTAAGGCTCCTGTAATAATACCCTGTTAAGGTATTAGGGAGTTAGGTACCTAAACAACTCTGAGGATCCAGACATTGATGTTTTTATTTATCACTGATTTTATTTATGGCTCAGCTCAGCTTCCCTTCATCCTGCCCGTGCATTATCCTGCCCCAACCCTGGATCATTCACACGCACGACATCCAATCTACAGGCCAGTAGTGGAAAAGGTACTGTAAATTGTTCAGAGAAAATGTTTTTTAATTAGAACAATGGCTTTTCTTCCCCGTCCCAGTGCCATTTGTTTTTCAGACAAGCATCTGTTTTTGCTGTTTTCCAAATACATCTCTACCCTGATATAATGTTCTCCAAAGGAAACAAAAAATCTTACTGCGTTATAGGTGAAACCGGGTTATATCAAACTTGCTTTGATCCCCTGGAGTGTGCAGCCCCTCCCGCCTCTTTACTGTGTTATATCCGAATTCATATTATATCGGGTCGCCTTATTTCAGGGGTAGAGGTGTAGTTGATGTGACGTTGTGCTCCATATGTTTTATGGAAATATGTTAACGAATGTGAAGATGATGTAACTGGAATATATCTTCTGCATAAGGTCTCTTGTAAGGTATCATTACAAAGCTTATGATCTACTGAGTGTGTTCATCCTATTTGTTTGCATGTATTATTTCTATGTCTGGAGTTAGGAGAATAAGATATAAACTTGTATCACTGATGAAAACATATTAAGTGGAAGACATAAAGGGTGCTTCAGAATCAATGAACTGTGAATGGGTTTTTTACCTGCAAGCCTTCCTATGTAATGAAGGTAATGAAGTCAGAGGTCTTACAGTGACATGTGCATATGTCACCTAATACTGGAATCCATCTTAAAATTGGTGCTTTTCCATTTAGAAGGAGGGGTGAGGATCCAGAGAGACAAAGGATTCCCACCCTGTGCCCGAGCTATAAAAGGAGGTGGAACAGAACAAAGGAGGCCAGTTGTGTGAAATCCCCTGCTTTTCACCTAAGATGCCTGCTGGAACTAACAAGAACTGTACCAGGGGAAAGGATTGGGCCCAGACTAGGAAGGAGTCTAGTCCAGGAATCTCAAACTCAAATCACCATGAGGACCACATGAGGATTAATACATTGGCCCAAGGGCTGCATCACTGACACCCCCACGCTGCCCCTGGCCCCGTCCCCACTCCACCTCCTTCCATGAGACTCTTCCCCTGTCATGCTTCTTCCCACCCCTTCCCCACCCCCATTCAGAGCCCTTCCCCAAAGTCCCTGCCCCAACTCCGCCCCCTCCCTGCCCCTATTCAAATCCCTTCCCCAAATCCCTCCCCTGTCTCGCCTCTTCTCCTCCTCCTCTCCTGAGCGTGCAGCTCCCCGCTCCTCCCTCCTAGAAAGTGCTAAGCACCACCAAACAGCTGTTTGGCAACGAGAAGTGCCTGGAGGTAAGCAGAGGAACGGGGACGCGGTGCGTTTGGAGGGAGGGAGGGGAGCTTGGCGGCCCAGAGGAAATAATCCTGCGGGGTGCATGAGGCCCTCAGGCCGTGTATTTGAGACCCCTGGTCTAGTCTGTGAAAGAAGCTTATTGGAACATCTCTAAGGGTGAGATTTACCTGTATTTAGTTTCTTAATGTATTAGCCTTAGGCTTGTGTGTTTTGTTTTATTTTGCTTGGTATCTTACTTTGTTCTGTCTGTTATTACTTGAAACCATTTAAATTCTACTTTTTATACTTAATAAAATCCCTTTTGGGGGGAACAAACAGCTATGCATATTCTATGATATGTCTCTATCTGTGTTACAGAGGGTGAACAATTTATGAGTTTACCTTGTATAAGCTTTACAGAGAGTAAAACGGATGTATTTGGGGTTTGGATCCCATTAGGAGCTGGGTGTCTGGGTGATGAAGACAGGAGCACTTGCTGAGCTGTCTTCAGTTAAGTCTGCAGCTTTAGGGGTGCAGTTCAGACCCTGGGCCTGTGTTGCCACAGGCTAGTGTGTCTGGCTCAACAAGGCAGGGTTCTAAAGTCCCAAGCTGGCAAATAAAATGGGCTCAGAGGTAGTTTCAGCACATCGGGTAACAGTCCCAAGGAGGTCTCTGTGACCAAACCCGTTGCACTCGGAAATACACAACTCTTTCTTTTTCCCAGTGTATTTCAGCGATGCTTTCCAGGTTCCTTTCCTTTAGCTTTTTCCGACCTCCCACAGTATCATAATAATAAATAATAAATAATTAAATACTTCTGGGGTGCAGAGAGGAAAAAAAGAATATAAAATACTGGAAACAAACAAAAGTTGGGTCCGGCTCAAAATGTGCAAAACAAAACATTTGACATTTCAATTTTTTTTACACAATTGCTTCAATCTGCTATTGTCATTGGCTGTTTAATTTGACTAACCAGGTTTTATGGTGACAGGTTGGAACTTAAGCCATATAGCCCCATTCCTGCTCTCTGGTTGGGTGAAAGGAAGTTTTTAAACCAGCCAATGACACACTACAGCTAGGAATTTTGATAGTAGAGAACCCTGAAATAATGAAATCGGTATAAAAATGATCAGCATTTGTAGGGGGCCTATAGAATTTAACTGAGAAAATTCAACATTTGCTTCAAAATCCTCTTGGCTGATGTAAGCAGAGGAATTCTCTGGGATTTCTAATGGTTCAGGAGAAAAAGTTTTCACCAAATATTTTTCTGGGGTAATAGGGCATTTGGATTAGACAATAACAAGACAGAGAGACCCAAGAACAGAAGTAAGGAAGATGCAGCATAAAAAGCCAGGCAGACACAACCTTTAAGTACAGGAATGTGGCCCTAAGAGACAGCTAAGAGAGGAAACTTTTGGGGCAAAGTCTAGGTTGGAGAGGCAGACTAGGACAGTGAAGAGAGGAGCTGTCTGCTGCTGTTCAATTCCAACTGTGTTCAGGGAAACAGGACTTTGGATATTCCTTGTAAATAACTGAGATTGCATCAAAGTAAATACCAGACCCTATTGTCAATTTCTGTTTCCAACCAGAACACTCATAGGGTCCTAAATGTTGACTAGCCACTTGAGATGACAATAACACAACAAAATTTCAAACATCAAACCAGCATTTCTAGCCACAAAAGGATTTCAGGACAGATCCATTTATAGTATTTCTCTAACACTAGAAAAATATTCTATGTAAACCATCTGAGGAGTTCCACACAGACACGGAGCCCAATATGGCCAAATGACTTTCAGCATTAGCTAATGCTGACTTTCAGACTTGCTGATGGCTCGGATATCTCCTCAGTCAGTTCCTTGAGTACTCCAGGATGTATTTCATCAGGCCCTGGTGACTTGAAGCCATCTAACTTGTCAAAGTAACTTTAAACTTTTAGCATCTGAACCTACCCCATTTTCAATGGCTTTCTCTATGTTAGGCGTCCATATGCCACCAACCTTCTTGGTGAAAAATGAAGCAAAGAAGTCATTAAGTACCTCTGCCATTTCCACATTTTCTGTTTTTGTTTTTCCCTTAGTAGCAGGCCTACCCTGTCATTGGACTTCCTCTTGCGTCTAATGTATTTGTAGAATGTTTTCTTGTTATCCTTTATGTCTCTAGCTAGTTTGATCTCATTTTGTGCCTTGTCCTTTCTAATTTTGCCCCTACATACATGTGTTATTTGTTTATATTCCTCCTTTGTAATTTGATCTGGTTTCCATTTTTTGTAGGACTCTTTCTTGTTTTTTAGAACATTCAAGATCTCCTGGTTAAGCCAAGGTGGTCTCTTGCCATACTTCCTGTCTTTCCTACACAGTGGGATAGTTTGCTCCTGTGCCCTTAATAATGTCTCCTTGAAAAACTGCCAATTGTCTTCTATTTTTCCCCTTAAACTTGCTTCCTATGAGATCTTATGTACCAACTTCCTGAGTTTGCTAAATCTGCCTTCTTGAAATCCATTGTCTTTATTTTGCTGTTTTCCCTCCTACTATATGCTAGAATCATGAACTCTACCATTTCATGATCACTCTCACCTCAGCTGCCTTCCACTTTCAAATTCTCCCCTAGTTCCTCTTTATTTGTCAAAATCAAGTCTAGAACAGCCTCTCCCCTAGTAGCTTTCTCCACCTTCTGGGACAAAACTGTATTGTCTCCAATACATTCCAAGAACTTGTTGGATAATCTGTGCCCTGCGGTGTTATTTTCCCAACAGATGTCTGGGTAGCTGAAATCCCTCATTACCACCAAGTCCTGTGCTTTGCATGTTTTTGTTAGTTGTTTGAAAAAATCTTCATCCACCTCTTCTTCTTGGTTTGGTGGTCTGTAGTAGACCCCTATCATGACATCACCTTTATTTTTTACCCCTTTTATCCTTACCCAGAGCCTTTCAACAAGTGTCTCCTATTTCCATCTCAACCTCAGACCAAGTGTATACAGTCTTAATATATAAGGCAACATCTCCTCCCTTTTTTACCCTGCCTGTCTGTCCTGAGCAAGCTGTATCCTTCTGTGTCCCATTTCCTGCCCCCTCACCAGGCTAGGGTCAATGGGCCATAGCACCATTGGTATCAGTGGGGCCAGATCCCCAGCTGGTGTCAGAGGGGCATAGCAGAGCAACAGTCTTCAGTGTAATTGTCAGTGGTTGGGCTCTCCCCTCCCAAGCGGTGGGAGAACCCCACAGTGTTTGTTACACGGCCAGAGACAGACTCTGTTTAACAGGAATTCCCCTGAATACAGAGACAGAAACACTGTGAAGGTGGGAATGTTTGTATCATGTCAGTGCTGAGCTGTTTGATAGCCCAAGGGGACCACTAGACCATCTCCTTTGCCTTCCCGTACCATGCAGGCCAGAGCACCCAGCTCAGGGGATCTGAATGATGTCGTCTGGGAATTGGCCATTCAAATCGCTTCGGTGGCTGGGCCTGGCTCAGGCACAGACTGGGCTGGATTCTCTGTCTCTGACAATGTATGACTCAAGCCAGGATGTTTATCTAACAGCTCTACTCTAATTCGAGCCGGGATTAGCTCAGGGCCGTCCCAGGGCTGGGGTTACCCAGGGGTCAGATGGGATGAGCTCTGTGGCTCCTTCTGGGCTTGTAATGAGGGTGACATTCAGGGCATCTGAGCACAACTCTGCGTATCTCTCTCGTGCCTCTGGCTCAGACACATCTGGCCTTTAGCCAGACAGGGATCAGCCACACGGCATCTCCTGGTCCTGGGTAACGCTGGCCAGCGCTGCCCCTGTTACCAGACAGAGAGAGCCAGATGGAGGGGAGTGTTGAGACATATAGATCAATTCTGTCTGTATCTGCTCCACAACCCTCGATTTAGGGCTAGACATATTTTCAGCCCTATGGGTGTTGTAACCCCACATCCTGTAACCAGAGACCTGCCCTGCCCTAGTGGACCCAGCATCTGTCCCAGACAACATGGGTCAGGAGGGAATTCAGCGCTGGAGACATTTTATCAGGTCTGTCCTGATCCCAGAGGACAGGAGATGGGAAGTGAAATTAACAAGCAGTGTGATGCAGGGGCTGGGGGGCTGCAGTGGCTGGGACTGACTGATTGATCTGCTGTGAGCTGTGAGGAAGCAGTGTGGCCTCGTAGCCAGACCCCAGGCCTGTGCCTCAGGACAATAGGGCTCTGTCCCAGCTCTGCTGCTCAGTGACCTTAGGCAAGTCACAGACCCTCTCTTTGCCTCAGTTTATCCAGCTGGGACAAATTATCTTGATCACCCTTTGTAAAGCCCTTTGAAGAGGGAAGAGCTGAGGCTCAGATCCTCACAGGTATTCAGGCTCCTGCTGATTTCAGTGGGCGTTAGGCACCCAAACACCTCTGAGGATCCAGGCCTAGATGGTCTTATTTAGATCTAATTTTGTATGTGGATCAACCCAGCTTCCCTGCAGCCTACTCACTGCCCCATTATCCTTCCCCAGCCCTGGATCATTCGCACATGTGATGTCCAATCAACAGGCAAGTGATGGAAAAGGTAGAGCAAATTGTTCAAACAAGACTGTTTTTATTTTTAAAAAATTGATTTTTTCCCCTCAAGTGCCATTGGTTCTACAAACAAGTGTCCATTTTCTCTCTCTTCCAACTAGATTAGATATAAAAATAATCAACATTTGTAGGGGGCCTATACAATTCAACTAAGAAAATTTTGCGCTTGCTGCAGAATCCCCTAGGTTGATGTAAAACCCTGTACATCGGGGTGAATTCTAAAGATTCAGGAGAAAAGGTTGTCACCGAATATTGTTCTGGGATAATGGGGCACTTGGATCAGACAGTCACAACACAAACAGAGAGACCCAGAGACAGAAGCAAGTCAGATACAGAGAAAAAAGCCAGGTAGACACAATCTGTAAGTACAGAAATGTAGCCCTGAGGGACAGCTAAGAGGGGAAACCTTTTGAGCAAAGAGTCTTGGCAGGAGAGGCAGGCTGGGAACAGTGAACAGAGGAGCTGTCCACTGCTGTTTGATTCTGACTTTGGATATTCCTTGTAAATAAACCATAGTGCATCAAAGTAAATACCAGACCCTATAGTCAATTTCTGCTAGCAACCAGAACACCTGTAGGGCCGCAAACATTGACTAGCTACTTGGGGAGACAATAAAATAGTACAAAATATCAAACATCAAAAGGACATTTCTAGCCACAAAAGAATTTCAGGACTGAGCCATTTGTAGCATTTCTCTAACAGTAGAAAATAAAACCCCTCTGATTTAAACCATCTCAGGAGTTCCACAGAGGTATGGAGCCCAGTATGGCCAAACTGGCCCTTTAAAGGGGGGTATCTCCTTTAACTCAGCTTCTGCAGAGTTTCTTTGATCCAGGAGATGGATTTGGAGATTCTCATGTATATGCTGTGGTGCCTGTCCGGATCTTCATTGCAGATGATGCCCTGGACCACCCCATCACACACCAGGGGCCCGCCAGAATCTCCCTACCAATAAGGAGAATAACATCAGTGACTGACATTACCCAGCCTGGCTTGTCCCAAGAGATCTCAGATTGCATGTGGGACAGGTGTTCTCTGCAGCTGAAGGCCCAGGCCTTGCCACTAAACAGAATCAGCCTGAAAATGGATGGGCAGAGAGAGAAATCTAGAGCTGGGAAGATGATGTACCTGTGGGAAAGGCAGTGTCTGACTCAAGTAGGCAAGGTACTGGAGTCCCAAGCTGGCAGGGAAACGGCTTAGAGGTAGTCCCATCATATGAGTTGGCAGTTCCCAAGGGGTTTTCTGTGATCCAACCCAGCACAGGTTGTTCTTAACCAATCAAGAAATCCTCTACTTGCCTTGAGGGATCTGAGCCCTACTGAACAGAACAACCTTGTAGGCAATTGACATGGAACAGTGCTAGGGCTCAGCTGTCGTACTAGAGAATGATCCTGCTACATTCACTTACAATCATCAGCCATCAATTCTTTCCTGTCTCTACAATGTTCCTCATACTGCACATCATTAATTCTCCGAGCACTAACGATGCCCTTTGCCTTAAGGCGCTCTGTGAGTGTGGTCCCTGCTAGTTCTAGTTTGGGCGGGGGGGGGGGCGAGCACTAGTTTAAAGCATCAAAAGCAGTCGTCTCAAGTTATCGTTGGAGGTTCTCTTAGGCCATTAACCTAGACTGATGAAGGAGAAACAGGCACAGAGCCTGGTTTAGTTAAAATCTAAGTTATCGTTCCTTGAGGTCTCACTTGGCTGAGAACAGAGTCAACATAGAAACACCCAGATACAGAGATTAAAGAAAGATGAGGAGATACAGTCTCTGCCATGAAGTCTGACCACTTCTCCTCTTGTCCTTCCAACCCCGGAGGAGGGAAGGGGCTCTGCAGAGTTGCTCGGCCAAGCATCCGAGAACCCTTCTGGAATTCAACATTATCTGATACACTCAGCAAGCTCTCTTATCCCACATACTGACCTCTGTTTCCTGGGTCATTTGCTCCGGCAGATATAGGTGTCTTGCTACTTCCATCTCTATCCAGTAGATGGGGATGCTGCATAAAAAACTCTTTGTTCTTTTTCTTTTTTGTATGTTTCATTCACTCCAGCCACCTTATTTCTGTGTCGGCCCAGCCAAGGCATCTGGGATTCCCCCGCTTTAAACAATGTATTTTAATATTGCAAAGTTACACTCACGATAGGGCTTTGGACCTTTCCATGTGTGTTTTGTGTTTTCCTTCTGTCGTGCAGTTCAACAATTCAGAGATTCCAAGATCATTGTGATCATCTTGTGTGACCTCCTGTAGATCACAGAGAACATCCTCCAGATAATTCCTTTTGATCTACAGCAGATCTTTTAAAAAATGCAATCTTCATTAAAAATTACCAGTAATGGAGAATCCACCATTACTCTGTTAAAAATTCATACCATGAAACAATCTTTAGAAAGAAAAACAAACAAAATCCTTTATAGTCCCTCTGAATTTGAAAATAATTGATTTTGACTTTCTCAGTATAAGGTGAGTTTTCCAATCTTTCGATCATTCTCGTGTCTCTTTTCTAGCCCTTTCTAATTTATCAATGTCTTTCTTGAACCATGGACACCAGAATTAGATGACAGGTCACCCTGAATAGGACGCCAGTCGGTTGGTCAGTCTTTTGGGGTCTCTTTAGCCAACCAAAAGGTGAAAGAGGAAGTCCATCCTTATGTAGGTGCATTAGATGGTCTCTGTGTTACTCAGTCACACAACTTTAGGTAGAAATCTGCATGGGCCAGGAGAAGGGCTGTGACAATTCCACTCCACCGTTTAGTGTCCTCATATTCTCCCCTTGGCTTTTCCAGCAACATCTTTGTCTACCTGGGAGTCCAAGACTTCATGAAACCAGGAGAGAACTGGCAGCGGATCCGGGCCCGTCACGGGGTCCAGCACCCTGACTTCAACAATGAAGATTTTTCACAATGACATCATGCTGCTGAAGGTACTGCCCCCAGTGACCTCACACTGCCAGTGTACTGCTTCCATCGCGTTACCGTGCCCACAGTGACCTCACACTCACTCCCTGGACACACATTCATGCTCTGGCTGAGTGGTGCTGCCCCACAGCAGCTCCGATCCCTGTACTGTTCCAGGTCCATTCTCTCTCTCTCTCTCTCTCTCTCTCTCTCTCTCTCTTGCCCATGGCAGCTGTCACACAGCGCGGCACTGATGGACTGGGTGGTGCCCATCCCCCTGCAAGAGACCGATCACCATGTCAGCACAGTCTCTGAGTGCAGCATGGCTGGGTGGGGTCAGACCGGAGTGAACACCACCACTGACAGGCTGCAGGAGGCAGAGCAGGAGGTGGTGTTGCACGGCCTGTGCAAAGAGTGGTACTGTCATTATTACCCACCACTATGCTGTGTGTTGGTAGCCCAGACGTTAAGAAATCACCATTTCAGGTAAATATTCCACACACACACACACACACCCAGAGACAGTGGAGGTGCAGCAAGCTTCTCCAGGCAAGGAGCTGGTGGAAACCTATATGCCCATACCCGCCTTTCTCCACTGCCCCAGAAGGGGAGTTCATGATTCATCATGGAAGACACAGCCCAGGTAGGGAGCCAAGCCCCTAAGACGTCTCCAGGGATATATCTCCAGTATAGTGTCCTTGTGCAAGGTGCTGGTGGAAACAGGCTTAAATTTAACATGGGCTCATGCACTTAGGGACAAGTTACAAGAATTGCTCTTCTGAGACAGGGGCTCATCAGCTGGAAGCAACAGAGAGGGAGGGAATCCTGGGTGTGTCGGTCAATTGCAGGATGACTATGGGCCACCATCAGGCGATGGCCGGGAAAAAGGCAAATGTGATCCTGGGATGTAGCAGCCGAGGTGTCTCCAGTAGAGAGGGAGGGTTTAATGCCAGTGGAGAAGGCTCTGGGGAGAGCTCAGCTGGAATCTGGTGCCCAACTCTGGGCAGCCCTGTCCGAGTGAAAGCAGCTGCCGAGAAGGGCTGGTGGGATAATCAGGAATGGAGAGTCGGTCTGAGAAGAGGAGAATAAAATACCTGGGCAAATTAGCCTAAAACACAGGCTGAGCGGCGTCTGATTGCTCTACAGATACATTGGGATGGGGGAAACACAAAGGAGCGAGATGACCATTGAAGCTAAAGGACAAATCAGGGGTGGGAATCAATGGAGGCTGGAGGTGAGGAGAAGTTTCTAACCATCAGAGGGGAAGGTTCTGTAACAATCCCCAAAAGGAGGGAACAGTTAGGGAGAACAGCCTAACCAGGATGCCAATGGAGCTTGATAAGTTTATCGATAGGATGATACAATGGGGCTGTCTGGGATAGCGGGGACTTGACTCCATGACACAGTCCTGTGTTCCCATAAGGTCATGAGGCACCTGAAATACAACTCCCATTATGCATCATGATTAGACATTTTTGGGCTTCAATTTTTTAGCAAAATGTTCCAGGAAAAATGCAGATGAAAAGCCCCCCACATCCTCCCAGCATCCCCACCAAGTGTTCCCACCCTCTCTAGTCTTCACCATCACCTGGGGTTCTTCTACCAGTGAACTCAAACCTGAGGCTACTCAACAGTCAGTACCCTGGGTGAAATCCTAGCCCCATGGATGTGGATGGGAGCTTTGCCATTGATGTCCATAGGGCCAGGATGGCATTGGAGCCGAGGGAGAATCAATGTTCCTATCTAACAGGAAATGGCAACATTTCAATCTTTGTTTTCCAAGAAAAGTTGACAGAGTGGAAATTCCAAAAGGAGAAATGTTGACTCAGAAATGTTGAAATGTTTCATTGCAACATTTTCAATCAAAATGCAATATGCTGAGATGTGAACAGACTGAAATGCTTCCTTCCATGTGAACAAACTGGAGATAGTTCAGAGGAAAGAAACAACCATAAAAAATGATCTGAGGTTTAGAACAGCTGGCCTAGGAGGAAAGGCTGAAAGAGTTGGGCATGGTTAGGGTGGAGAAGATGAGGCAGGAGTGGGGAATGTGATAACCATCTTCAAATATGTTAAGGGCTTCTAAAAAAAGGAGAATGATCAAATGTTCTCCATGTCCACTGAAGATGGGGGAAGACGTAATGGGCTTAATCTGCATTAAGGGAGATTCATGTTGGATATCAGAAAAAACTCTCTAACTCTGAGGGTCCTTAAGCTCTGGAGCAGGTTAACTGAGGAAGTTAAGGAATTCCTGTCATTGGAGATTTTTAAGACCAGGTTGGACAAACACCTGTCAGGGATGGTCTAGGTTTATTTGGTCTGGCTTCCAAGTGGATGGTTAGACTAGATGGATCTCGAGGTTCCTTCCAGCCCAACAGTTCTATGAATCTAGGATTTTGGTTGTTGAGCTCGCCCAAAGTGCTTCATTTCAAGCCAGTTCAACATTAAAGTGCAGTTCCTTATCAGCGCATTGCCTTCTAGGAGCTTAGTTCAGGCCTCTATTTTCCCTTACGTAGCCCCTGCCTGGCCTACATCTCCCAAAATGCACTGATTCATGGGATTCCCATGATGCCCAGAACAGCTCAGTCTCAGAGACAAATCTGAGTTGCATTACGGTAGACGATGTCCTCAAGGGAGCCAAGTGCTTAGGAGAGAATGAAGATGTGAACTACAAATCCCATGGATAGGAAAAAAACAGTTGAACATTCTGAACTGATTCCTAACTATGGAATGTTCTGATTTGTGTGGAACTGACACAAAATGATGCAAAAATGGAAAATTTCAGTGTAGCAACTGCCTTTTCCACGGCTACAAGCTTTAGATTTCTCTCTCTGCCAATCCATTTCCATGCCGGTTCTGTTTGGTGGAAAGGGCTTGGCCTTAAGCTGCAGAGAACACTTGTCCTGTTGGACAGACTGTCCCGGGAAATGTCAGTCACTGATGTTATTCTCCGTATTGGCAGAGTGATTCCGGAGGGCCCCTGATGTGCGAAGGGCTGATCCAGGGCATCATCTCCAATGGAGATCTGGATGGGCAATCCCCCAGCATTTACGTGAGAATCTCCAAATTCATCCCCTGGATCAATGAAACTCTGCAGAAGCTGAACTAAAGCCTGTGTGGAACCCTGAAATGCTTTAGGTCAGAGTATATGTTTCTCTTGTTAGAGAAATGCTACCAATGGCTCAATCCTGAAATCTATTTGTGGCTAGAAACACCCTGTCAATCTTTGAAATTTTGTTCCATTCTATTGTCTCCCCAAGTGGCTAGTCAATGTTTGGGACCCTGAGGGCAGAAACTGATGGAATCTGTTATTTCCTTTGAGCATTCTGGTTTATTTACAAGGAATATCCTGGTTCCCTGAACACAGTCAGCATCAAACAGTAGCAGACAGCTCATCTGTTCACTGTCCCAAGCCTTCCTCTCCAGAAAAGACTTTGTGCTCAAAAAAACTACTTCTCTTAGCTGTTTCTCAGGGTCACATTCCTGGGCTTTCAAGTTATGTCTGCCTGACTTTTTACTCTCTGTCTGTCACTCTTCTGCCCCCACCTCTCTCTCTCTATTATATCTGTCCGATCCACATACCCCATTACCCAGAATAATATTTGGTGACAACCTTGCCTCCTGATTCATTAGAATCCCCACATGTGCACAGGGTTTTACATCAGCCTAGGGGATACTGAAGAAGGGTAGATTTTTCTCTGTTGAATTCTATATGCTCTCTACAAATGCTGAATATTTTTATATCTATTGCAGTTTTCAAGGGTTTTCTGCCATCAACATTCCTAGCTGCAGTGTGTCATTGGTGTCTTATAAACTTTCTTTCACCCAACCAGAGAGCAGGAATAGGACCATGTGGTTTTGATGGCCAACCTATCACCACAAAGCATGGCTAGCTAAATTAAACAGCACATGGCAATAGGACACTGAAATTGTTGTGTAAAAAAAAAATGAAATTTTGAATGTTTTGTTTCACGCATTTTGAGCCAGAACCAACTTTTATTTATTTTCAGTTTTTTCTTTTCTTTTTCCCACAAATATTTAATTATTTATTATTATTCTGACACTGACTGAAGCTTGGAAAAACCCAAAGGAAGGGAACCTGGAAAGCATTGCTATAAGAACATAAGAATGGCCATACTGGGTCAGACCAAAGGTCCATCAAGCCCAGTATCCTGTCCTCTGACAGTGGCTAATGGCAGGTGCCCCAAAGGGAATGAACAGACAGGTTATCATCAAGTGATCCATGCCCTGTCACCCAATCGCAGCTTCTGGCAAACACAGGCTAGGGACACCGTTCCTGCCTATCCTGGCTAATAGCCATTGATGGACCTATCTTCCATGAATCTATCTAGTTCCCTTTTGCACCATGTTATATTATTGGCCTTCACAACTCCCTCTGGCAAGGAGTTCCAGAAGTTGACAGTGCTTTGCATGAAAAAATACTTTCTTGTGTTTGTTTTAAACCTGCTACCTATTAATTTAATTTGGTGGCCCCTTGTTCTTGGGTTATGAGAAGGAGTAAATAACACGTCCTTATTTACTTTCTCTAGACCACTCATGATTTTATAGACCTCTATCATATCCCCCCTTAGTTGCCTCTTTTCCAAGCTGAAAAGTCCCAGTTATATTAATCTCTCCTCATACAGAAGCCGTTTTATACTTAGTCAGTTTTGTTGCCCCTCTCTGAACCTTTTCCAATTCCAATAGATCTTTTTTGAGATGGGGCGACCACATCTGCACGCAGTATTCAAGGTGTGGGCATATCATGGATTTATAGATAAGCAATATGATATTTTCTGTCCTATTATCTAGCCCTGTTTGCTTTTTTGACTGCTGCTGCACATTGGGAGAATGATTTCAGAGAACTATCCACAATGACTCCAAGCAGGGTCAGTGTAACCACTAGGTGAACTAGGCAGCCACCTAGGGCGCCTAGTGGTTGGGGGTGCCTAAAAGCCCGTTCAGGCGAGAAGGTGGAGCAGAGGTGAGCTGGGGTGGGGAGCGCGGGGAGGGCCGCCCACAGTAACGAGGGGGAGGGCGCAGAGGGGAACTGCTCCCCGTCCCAGATCACCTCCACTCTGCCTCCTCTGCTGAGCACACAGCCCCCACTCTAATTCTTCTTCTATCGGCACGTCAAGCCTGGGAGAGGAGGAGAATTAGAGTGACACCAGCGTGCTCAGTGGAGGAGGCAGAGCCGAGGTGAGCTGGGGCAGGATCCCTAGGCAGAGTTAGCTGTCACATGGGGGGTGGGATTAGCTTCCATGTGGGGAGGGGGCTTCCTGGGTGGGGTTAGCTGCCACGGAGGGGATCAGGGTTAGCTGCCATGAAGGGGGGCTCCCCAGGTGGGGTTAGCTGCCACGGGAGGAGGGGGGCTCTCCGGGCAGGGTTAGCTGCTGTGGAGGGGGGGGGTCCTTGGGCGGGGTTAGCTGCAGAGGGGGATAGCTGCTGGGGGCTGCTCCCCAAGTGTGGGGGGTGGGCTGGGTTAGCTGCCGTGGCGGGCAAGGTTAGCTGCCGCAGGGCGGGTGGCGGCAGCGGGTGGGTTAGCCTGGGGAGTGGGGGTGGTGCAAGGTGGAAGTTTTGCCTAGGGTGCGAAACTTGCTTGCACTGGCCCTGACTCCAAGATCTCTTTCTTGAGTGGTAACAGCTAATTTAGACCCCCTCATTGTGTATGTATAGTTAGGATAATGTTTTCCAATGTGCATTATTTTGCATTTATCAACATTAAATTTCATCTGCCATTTTGTTGCCCAGTCATCCAGTTTTGTGAGTTCCTTTTGTAGCTGTTTACAGTCTGCCTGGGACTTAAATATCGTGAGTAGTTTTGTATCATCTGCTAATTTTGCTACCTCACTGTTTACCCCAGGGATTTTCAAACAGGGTCACTGCTTGTGAAGAGAAAGCCCCTGATGGGCCAGGCTGGTGTGTTTACCTGCCTCATCTGCAGGTCGGGCCGACCGCAGCTCCCACTGGCCATGGATTGCTGCTCCGGGCCAATGGGAGCTGCGATGGGCCGGACCTGTGGATGGGGCAGGTAAACACACCGGCCCGGCCCGGCAGGGGATTTCCCTACACAAGCGGCAACCCCTGTTTGAGAAACCCTGGTTTGCCTCTTTTTCCAGATAGTTTATCAATATATTAAAAAGGACTGGGCCCAGTACAGATCCCTGAGGAACACCACTATTTACCTCTCTCCATTCTGAAAACTGACCATTTATTCCTACCTTTTGTTTCCTGTCTTTTAACCAGTTACCAATCCATGAGAGAACCATCCCTCTTATCCCATGGCAGTTTATTTTGCTTAAGAGCCTTTGGTGAGGGACCTTGTCAATGGCTTTCTGAAAATCTAAGTACACTATATCCACCGGATCTCCTTTGTCCACATGCTTATTGACCCTCTCAAAGAATTCCAGTCGATTGGTGAGGCATGATTTCACTTTACAAAAACCATGTCGATTATTTCCCAACAAATTATGTTCATCTATGTGTCTGACAATTTTGTTCTTTACAATAGTTTCATCCAATTTGCCCGGTACTGAAGTCAGGCTTACTAGCCTGTAGTTGCCAGGGTCACCTCTGGAGCCCTTTTTAAAAATTGGTGTCACATTAGCTATCCTCCAGTCATCTGATACAGAAGCTGATTTAAACGATAAGTTACAGATAACAGTTAAAAGAACAGGAGTACTTAAGGTGCCACAAGTACTCCTGTTCTTTTTGCGGATACAGTCTATCGGATGCTACTCTGAAAAATGACAGTTAGTAGTCCTGCAATTTCACATTTGAGTTCCTTCAGAACACTTGGCTGAATACCATCAGGTCCTGGAGACTTATTACTGTTTAGTTTATCAATTTGTTCCAAAACCTCCTCTAATGAAAGCTCAATTTGGGACAGTTCCTCAGATCTGTCACCCAAAAAGAATGGCTCAGGTTTGCGAATCTCCCTCCCATCCTCAAGAGTGAAGACCAATGGGAAGAATTCATTTAGTTTCTCCGCAATGGCCTTATCATCTTTGAGATACATTAGGACAAAAAAAGAATTTTGTATTTCCAACTATTTGGAAAATATCAAAAAGTGATGCAAGTTTGAAAAAGAAATGTCATTGGAGGGGGAAAAAAGCCTTTTTTTTACAATAAAAACAGTCTTGTTTGAACAATTTGCTCTACCTTTTCCAATACTGGCCTGCAGATAGGATGTTGCATGTGTGAATGATCCAGGGCTGGGGCAGGATAATGGGCGGTGGGCAGCATGCAAGTATGCTGGGTTGAGCCATAAACCAATAAATTAGACCATCTAAGCTTGGATCCTCAGAGGTGTTTGAGTGCCTAACTCCCATTGAAATCAGCAGGAGCCTGAATACCTATGAGGAGCTGGGCCCCTAGCTCTTCTTATCAGGGGATCTCAAAATGCTTTACAAAGGCAGTTGGGATCATTAGCCCCAGATGGGGAAACTGAGGCATGGAGAGGGGCCATGACTTCTCCAAGGTCATCCAGCAGCAGAGCTAGAACAGAACTCAGCCATCCTGAGGTGCAGGTGACCACTAGGCCACACTGCTTTCCCACAACTCATTAGCACCTCAGTCAGGCAGTCTCAGGCAGCCCCTCCACCATACTGCTTGTTAATTTCACTTCCTGTCTCATATCATCTGCAATCAGTACAGACCTGACATAAATGTCTCCAGCCTTGAATTCCGGCTTGACTTATGGTATCTGGGGCAGGCGTTGGGTCCACAAAGGCAGGGCAAGTCTCTGGTTACAGGTTGTGGGACTGTAACCCATACAGAGCTGGAATTATGACCAGCCCCACCCTGACACCCAAATCCAGTGGCTGAGGAGCAGATACAGACAGAATCGACCTGTGTGTTTCCACCCTCCCCTCCATCTGGCTCTCTCTGTCTGGTAACAGGGGCAGTGATGGCCAGTGCTCCCCAGGACCGGGAGATGCCGTGTTGCTGATCCCTGTCTGGCTAAGGGCCAGATTTCTCTATGCCAGAGGCATGAAAGAGATTCCCAAAGCTGCTCTCAGATGCCCTGGGTCCCTCCACTCTGATCCTCTGCAACAAGACAGTCACATTCCTTGAACAGATTCATCCATTCCCAACCCCAGAAGGGGCCATGGTGCTCATCTCATCTGACCCTGAGTATCCCTGGTCCTGAGATGTCCCTGAGTTTATCTCAGTTCGAACTGGAGCCGAGCTGTTAGAGAAACATCTCAGCTTGAGTTACACATAACCACGGTGGAGAATCTATCCTGGCCCTGGGCAGCAGAGTCTCCGAGCCTGACACTGCCTCAGCCACCAAAGGGATTCCAATGGCCAATTCCAAGGCAAAGTCATTCAGATCCCCTAGGCTGGGCGCTCTGGCCCGCAATGTATGCAGTGGGGAGAGGAGATGGCCTGATGGTCCCCACTGGCTGTCACCTCTTCAGCTTTACGAACAGCTCAGCGTTGACATGATATAAACCTTTTCACCCTCACAGTGTTTCCTTCTCTCTATTCAGGGCAATTCCTGTTAAACAGAGTCTCTCTCCAGCCATTTAACAAGCGCCGTGGGGTTCTCCCACTGCTTGGAAGAGGAGACCCCTAACTGCTGACAGTTACACTGTGGTTTATTGCATTGCTATGGCCCATTGACCTCAGCTGGGATCTGACCCCACTGATACCAACTAGGGATGTGAGCCACCAGGTTAGTGAGGAGGCAGGTTTAGGGACATGGGGCTTTTCCTGTCCAGGCAGTGCTGTCTCTGATCTGGCCACAGGGCGGGGGACTGGCTGGCTCAGGGGAGAGGTGAATTGGACTTGAGGCCTTTTCGCTTTAGGGGCCACCAGCTCCCATCTGGCCTCAGGGATGAGAACTGGCCGGCTCATTGGGTTGTATTTTCCCAGCCTCAGCAAGGTATGTTTGAGAGGACCTGCTATCATCAACACCTTGAAGTGCAGCGTTTCGTATCTCTGACCTCAGCCCCTCCCCCTGTCTTTCTCAGGGTGGGGGGAGACGTGAGAAGGATCAAAGGGCCGGGTTCCCATCCACAGCTGAGATAGGTTCAGGTTAACCACAGCCCCCACTACAATAGGCGGGGAGAGACTCTGATGTCTCTGGTGTTAGCAGTGAACTCACGTTCCCCAGCTCAGCACCAGATGTGCATGGAGACAGTGGCTGCAGGGCCCCAGCTGGGCACAATGGGGCATGGCCCAGCCCCAGCTGTGCCAGGCTTCAGGCACTGAGCAGCCCCAGAAGATGCCCAGCTGTGCAGACTCAGCAAGGTCTGACCCTCCTCACAGCCCTCACGGGGACTTCTCCAGTGAGCTTCATGGCAGAGAATTTTACACTGAAGTTTCCTGTTCCTCCAGCCATTTCTATAAAACCTCTGGGGCTGTGTGTGAAACACCTTCTCCTTCCCTGCTGTGGTGCAGAGGGTGTTGCTGCTACTCCTGCTCCCCGTGGTTGTTCTCCTCCCTCCAGGGCTCGAGCTTCTGAGTATGGGGGGGCCCATAGGGAGCAGAGCCTGCACATGCCTCAGTGCAAGGGCCTGAGGCTGCTTCTCCAATACAAGAATCCTGGGGGCTGTGAAAGGAGGCAGCTTCTCCTCACCATCTCCCCTGCCCCCTTGTGAGGTGCCCCAGGGCCAAGGCATCTGCGGGTCAGTGAGGTGGGGAGTAGAGGGGGAAAGTTGTTTCCGTGGGGATCCTGCCTGCATTACGGAAGATTCCCACAAATGAACTTCAGCCCCCGATCGTGGGTGTGTGACATTCCCGGAGGCCACATGCAAGGTAACAACCTCCTAGTGCTGCCAGCTAACTGCCTCACCCTTTTAGCTCAAGGGCTGTGCCCCATGGCTCTGGTTAACCACAGAGCTGGGAAGCCATTGGATCAGCACATTTGGGAGCCCACCCAATTTTTCAGCCCTGGGTGGAGACCAGCTCTTCCAGCACCAGTAGCCAGCGCAGGAGACCTCGGGCTGGCCTAACCTATTTGTGCACTTTGGGGCCATTCTGGTAGCTGGGCAGAGCTGGGAACCTCCAGAGTTTGACACTGATCTGCTGCCCCCCATTTCTAGGCTGCTGGGGGCCCTGCCAGAGGGATTGTGCTTACAGCTGATTAATGGGGCAGGTGTTGCAAGGGCAAGGTGGATCTGGAAAGATGAAAACCCCCATGGCTGGGGGGGCAGATCTGACCTGAGACATGTGAGGCAGGGTTTCAACAGAGCTCCACAACCATTGACCTCAATGGGATTCTCCAGCGAACTCAGTGTGGTGGGAGGGGAGCGCCAGTGATCTCCACCTTAGCTGAGCTGAGTAACCGATCCAGGAAGAGGGGGCAGGGAAATTGGGCTGAGGGGCTGCTCTGGGCAGCAGAGGGCAAGGATGAGGATGAGGGTAGGGATAGGACTGCGGTCCTTGGTTAAACAACACCCCAGCCTCGTGTTGTTCCAAAGCAGGTGAGTTTTACCCTCCCCGTCTCTCTGCCAGGGGAGATCATCCCGGGAAAGAAAGCCGGACGTCACTCCAGACCTTACATGGCCTTCCTGAAGATAGGGACAGATAGAGATGGAGATGGACACTGTGGAGAGGATCATGATTTCAGAGGATGTGGTGATGACAGGAGCTCATTGTAACTGCAACCTAGTGTAAGACACATGCCATCCCCCACCCCTGAGCCAGTCAGTCCCTGCCCTGGGTCTGGATCAGAGCCAGTTCCCCTAGAGAGGAAAGGTGCCATATCCCATTCCCTGACTCCCGAGAGCGGACCGGGCCACTGCTTCCCACAGTGGGAACAGCGAAATGCAGCCAGTGGGAGCTGCGAGCGGCCGTACCTATGGATGCTCAGGTAAACAAAGCATCTCGCAACCCGCCAGGGGCTTACCCTGAACAAGCCACAGCCCAAGGCTGAGAACCCCTGATGCAGATTACCTTCATTACTCTTAGAAAAATGCTCTGAATTGATTGGTCTCAAAACAGGTTGTGGGTAGGGGAAGCAGTTCGTAGCTGTTAGAATAAAACCCCTGTGTGTCTCTGGGAGTTTTTGGACTATCATGGGATTCCAGGGCAGGAATCAGATCCTCCCTATTAAACCCTAGAGGATAGTGCAAAAAAAAACAAAACGCTATAGAAAGGCTGGTATTTTGGAGCCGGCACCCCCTGGAGGGGAAAGCCACAATGTCCCATTCCCTCAGCCCTGAGCCAGCCAGTCTCCACTTTCTGGGGTCCAATCAGAGCTGGTACCATCTATAGGGGGCAGGTCTCATATCTGACTTTTTCAATTCCTGACGATCCTGATCCAGACCATGATTCTGCCCTGTGCATGAACCTTTGCTCAGTTCACGCTGGTTCCAAGAAACTCCTGAGAAAGCCATTGTGAAACTCTTCTTTCCACCCGGCACATGCCACTTGTGGTACAATAAAATGCTTGATGCAGCATCCTCCATATGTGTGTCTGGATTCCAGTCTGCATCTGACTGCAACTGCTCTGCCTGGAGTTCGCCCCACATCTGCTCCTCATGGTCCCTGAATTTGAACAGAGGATTTGTTACCCTATTCCCTGTCTCCTAGAGATACTGATTCAGCGGGAATTCCCTTGTTGTGACAACACTGCCCCCTACTGTCCCAATGTGTGTATAGCTCGACCATTGTTTAACTTGGTATCTTTTTATCTGTATATACATAGCTTTGTTGGAGCCGTGCAGGTCCCAGGATATTTCAGAGACAAGGTGGGTGAGGTGATATCCTACTACATCAACTTTTCTTAGAGAGAGACAAGCTTTGGAGCTTACACAGAGCTCTACTTCTGGTCTGGGAAAGATCTTCCGTGTGTCACAGCTCAATGCACGGTGGAAACATTGAAATATGTTTCATATTTGGTGAGAGACACAAGCTTTCAAGCCTACACTGAGCTCTTCTTCAGGTCTGGGAAAGATTCTCATATTTCAATAGAGCATTCAAGATGAAGTGCCCTGTTAACACCTCTCCAGTAACAGCGGGAGAAAGAATGTGGAAAAGGTGGGGGGAAAGGGGTTTAGTGAGTTACAGATTGTTGTAATAAGCCATGAATCCAGTGTCTCTATACACCTCTTATTATTATTATTATTATTCTTTTTAGTTTTTTTTTTTACTGTCTAGATAAGTTATGAATTTAAGCTCCCAGGCTCATCTTCTGCAAGAGTTGTGCAGGTTTCCTTTGAAGATGAGGACCGAGAGGTTAGATACAGAGTGATCATTTGGTGAAAAGTGTTCAACCCTGGCCGGGTGATAAGGTCTTTTTGCCTTTCATCATTTTTCTGTGTGAGTTCATTTGAGGGTGGTTGGCTCATTTCATCCACCTATTTGTTATTGGGGCATTTAGTGCACTGGATGAGGGAATCCACATGCTGTGATGGACATGTGTAGGAGCCATGGGCCTTGAAAGGTGCGTTGTGGGAGGGAGGTTTGATCATTGTAGCAGTGGAGATACGTCTGCAAGTTTTGCATCCTTTATCCTGACCCGGTCTGATGCTATTTTGAGTTGGTGGGTCCTGGTCTGTGCGGAGCTTGCTTCTGATGTAGAGCTTGGAAAGAAATATGTGCTCACTGCTTAGGCTAAACAACATGTTCCACTTGTACTTAGCTGTCACACCCCGAGGATCTTTCCCAGACCTGAAGAAGAGCTTTGTGTAGGCTCGAAAGCTTGTATCTCTCACCAACACAAGTTGATCTAATAAAAGATATCCCCTCACAGACCTTGTCTCCTTTTGATCAGATTGCAACTCTGGTTGATAACGGTAACAGTGTTGATGTTATACACTTATAATTCTGGAAGGCATTTGACTCGGTACCACAGATGTTGATTAAAAAACTAGAACAATATAAGATGATCATGGCACACATGACATGGATTAAAACCTGGCTAAATGAGGAGTCTCAAAATGTACCTGTAAATGGGCAATCAACATCAAATGGGTGTTTCTTGTGAGCTCAGGGATCTGTTTTTCTCATATGCAATTTACCATTTTTATCAATGCCCTGGAAGAAAACATAAAATCATCACTGATGATGTTTGCAGATGACTCAAAAATTGGGGGAGTGGAAATAATGCAGAGGACAGGACAGAGTGATCTGGATTGTTTGATAACTGGGTGCAAGCAAACAATACACTTGTTAACATACCCAAATGTCAAGGTATACATCTAGGACCAAAGACTGGGGCATTCTAGCCTGGGAAGCAGGGACTCCATGAAAGATTTGGGGGTCAAGGTGGATAGTGAGCTCCCAATGCACGACTGTGGCCAAAAGGGCTCGCTCGATCCTAGGGATGCATAAACAGGGGAATCACGAGTAGGAGAAGAGAGATTATTTTAGCCTGGATTTGGTCTTGGTGCAACCGCTGCTGGAATCCCATGTCTAGATCTGCGGCCCACAATTAAAGAAGTATTTTGATCAATTGGGGAGGGGTCAGAGAAGAGCCATGAGAATGATCAAAGAATTAGAAAACCTGCCTTACAATGATAGACTGAAAGAGCCCAGTCTGTTTAGCTTAACAAAGAGAAGGCTATTGGGTGATAAGATCACAGTCTAAGTAATTACATGGGGAACAAATATTTAATAACTGGCTCTTCAGCCTAGCAGAGGAAGGCCTAACATGATCAAAAGGCAGGAAGCTGAAGCTACACAAATTCAGACTGTAAATCATAGACATCGACTCCGTGGGTGCTCTGGGGATGGAGCATCCACGCAAAAAAGTTAATGAGTGCTCTGCATCCACCAGCAGCCATGCTCCCCCCATCTGGCTTCCTTCTTCCCCCTCGAGCATGCCACGTCCCTGCTCTTCTCCGTCCCTCCCAGCACTTCCCACCTGCCCCCCACCACCAGCTAACAGCTGTTTGGCAGTGCTTAGGACTTTCCAGGAGGGAGCGGGAGGAGTGAGGACATGGCACACTTAGGGGAGGAGGTGGAGAAGAGGCAGAGCAGGGATGGGGACTTGGGGAAAGGGGGTGGAAGGGGTGGGGCTCAGGTGGAGAAAGGTGGGGAAGAAGTGGAATGGGGATGGGGTGAGGGTAGGTCAGGGGTGGGGTCAGGGGTGGAGGGGTCGAGCACCCACCGGGAAGAGGGGAAGTTGGCACCTATGCTGGAAATAAGGTATAATTTTTTTCACCGGGGGGGCGGATCATTAATAACTGGAACAACTAGCCAAAGGTCAAAGTGCATTCTTCATCACTGACCATTTTTATATCAAGACTGGATGATTTTTTTCTAAATAATCTGCTTTAGGAATTATCTTGGGGAAGTTCTCTGGTTTGTGTTATACATGAGGTATCACTGGTGATACCTTGCTGCCTTAGAATCAATGAATTTAGATGGATGGAAGGATGGATTGATAGACGTCTATGCGGATGGATGGAAGTTTATGGGGATGGATGAATTTACAGATGACTGGGATGCACGGATGGATGGATGGATAGGAGGGGATCAGTGCATGTATGGATATGCATGGGCACTGGAGAATGTACAGGTGGCTCGGATGAATGGATGGATGGATGGATGAGTGGTCAGGGGTTGCTAGGAGGATGGAGGGATGGTCTTTTCCACCATAAGAATTACACTCACAATGTTGACGCACCCTCCTTATTAAGCGCAACTTAACCTGAAATAATTACCCAGAATTAAATCAACATCAACAAACAAATTTTACTGAACAATCAAAACTCGAAAGAAAGAAAGAAAGAAAGAACTGGATGGGACCTCGATACATCATCTGATCCAGTCCTCTGCAATGAGGAAGGTCTAAGTGATATCTAGACTATCCCTGGCAGGTGTTTGTGGAACCTGCTCTTAAAAATCTCCAAAGGCAGCAATTCCACAACCTCTCTGGACAATTGTTCTAGTGCTTAATCACCCTGACAGTCAGGAATTTTTTCCTAATGTCCAACCTAAAATTCCCTTGCTGCAATTTAAACCCATTGCTTCCTGTCCTGTCCTCAACGATTAAGGAAAACAATTTATCACCCTCTTATTCATAACAATTGTTTAGGCATTTGAAGACTGCTATCATGTCCCCTTCAAACTTCTCTTTTCCAGACTAAACAAACCCATTTTTTTCAATCTTTCCTCAGAGGTCATGTGTTCTAGTCCGTTAATCAATTTTGTTGCTCTCCTCTGGACTTTCTCCAGTTTCTCCATATCATTCCTGAAGTGTGGTGCCCTCAGATGGACTCAATATTCCAGCCGAGGCCTAATCAGTGCTTAGTACAGCTGAAGAATTACTTCTCATAAATTGCTTACAACACTCCTGCTAATACAGCCCAGGATGACGTTCACTTGTTTTGCAACAGGATTACATTGTTGACTCTTATTTAGTTTTTGATACACTATGACCCCAGATGCTTTTCAGCAATACTCCTTCCCAGGCAGTCATTTCCCATTTCGTACGTGTGCAACTGATTGTTCCTTCCTAAATACAGAGATTTGCATTTGTCCTTATTGAATTGTGTCCTGTTTCTTTCAGAGCATCTCTCCAGTTTGTCAAGATCAGTTTGAATTCTAATCCTGTCCTTCAAAAAGCTCTCAACCCCGCCCAGTTTGGTATCATCCACATACCGTATATGTGTACTTTCTATGCCATTATCTAATCATTTATGAAGTTATGGACTAGAACCTGACCCAGGACATATCCCTGAAGGATCGGTCTCATTATGCCCTTCCTGCTTGGCTGTGAACCACTGATAATGACATTCTGGGAATGGTTTTCCAAGCAGTTGAGTACCCACCTTACAGTAGGTTCATCTAGGTTACATTTCCCTAGATTGTTTATGAGACAGTCTTGTGAGACAGTATCAAAAGTTTTACTAAAGTCAAAATAAACCACATCTACTGCCTCCCCCCATCCACTAGGCTTGTTACCCTGTCAAAGGATACTAGGTTGGTTAGACATGATTTTTTCTTGACAAATCCATGTTAACTCTTAGTTATCACCTTCCTTTCTTTTAGGTGCTTACAATCTGAGTGTTGGATTATTTGCTCCATTCTTTTTCCAGGTACCAAAATATAGATGACTGGTCTATAATTCCATGGGTTGCACTTATTCCCCTCTTTATAGAGAGGCACTGTCTTTGCCTTTTCCAGTCTTCTGGGATCCCTCTCTTTGTCCATGAGTTCTGAAAGATAATCACTAATGGCTCAGAGATATAGATAGATGGGGCAGGGGGAGAGAGACAGACAGACTCTGGACTTGCACTGCTGCTAAGATCCCTATTGGCCTTTGGGGGCTGAGCATAATTTAAGACCTGGCCCCACAATTTCTCTTGGATGCAGAGGTTGCTGAAGGATTTTAATCCTGCCTTCAGCATCCCCAGATGCCCCACAGACCCAAACCCAAGAGAACCAAGATCTTTCCTAAACCAGTTTCTCTCCATCCCAGCTGGTGCAGAATTCCCCAGCCAAATATTATTTTGACTCGACAAGCACCGTGACCTCCCCGGGTGAGGCAGCAGTGTAAACAGGGCCGTGATGATCAGGAGCAGGGAGGGATGTTTGGGGATTGGGATCGTGCACCAGTTCTGGAAAGTGCATTTTAAAAGTGATGGTGGCAAACTGAAGATGGGGCAGGAGGGGGCCAGGCAGGGGCGGCTCTAGGGTTTTTGCTGCCTCAAGCAAAAAAAAAAAAAAAAAAGGCCAGAGTGCAGCCGCCGAAGCAAAAGAAAGAGAAAGAAAGAAAAAGGGCCAGAGTGCTGCCCCAAGTGCTCAAATGCCGCCCCTTGAAAAGTGCCACCCCAAGCACATGCTCGGAGCGCTGGTGCCTAGAACCAGCCCTGGGCCAGGCCAATGGTTTGAGGGCTGAAGAAGGCACCTGGCAATGAGAGACTGAAAGAGCTCAGCTCACTGTCTTTGGTTTCTCCATAAGTTCCTGGGGAGGTGCCTGTGCTCGGGGCACAAGGATCTTCAAAGAGAGATGAAACTGAGTACCAGGAATCTCTTCAACTGAGCAGGGAAGGGCAGAGCAAGAGCCTATAACGATAGCTGAAGCCCAACCAAATCAAACAGGAAAGGAAACCCCAGTGTGGGACAGGGAGAGGGATTCACCAGGGAACCAGCTCCCTCGGTTAGGGGCATTTCTCTGTCTCTGGCTGGTGTCAGACCCAGCCTGACTGCCTTGCTGGAAGAAGCGTTCACTGGACATCAATGATGGGGCTCGGTCCGGGGGAGCTGGGCGAGGTTCTCCAGCCTGGTCCCTCAGGAGGGCAGATGGGAGGGTGGAATGGACACTCCTGGCCTGAATATATGTGGATCTAAGCATCCGGGGGTTGAACAGACAAGAGGGGAGTTTGCCATCTGCAGTTGGGAGGCATCAGTGTTGGCCACAACCCCAGCCAAGAGCAGGGAGGGAACCAGAGCAGGAAGGTAACTCCCCCAATGCAGAAGAGGATGTGGCTCAAAATTTCCTCTCAGAGAATCTCCACCCCTGACACATCACTGCTGGGGAATTTTTTTCATAGCCGGGTACGTGACCCTGCACTTCCCAACTCACTTCTACCTAGGGGCCCCTCCCCGTCAACCGCTCTATATAAACCCCAAGGATGAGACAGACCCATCAGTCCCAGCCCCTGGATTTGAACCAAGGATGAAGCTGTTGCTGTCCACAGTCTTTCTCCCGTTCACCGCGGCCTTTCTCCTGCCCCCAAGGCTTCATGCTGGTGAGTGGAGTTGAGAAACTGGTTGATGTCTCAGCCCTGCGGGGCTCACGGTCAGAGTGGAGCTGAGCGAGTCGCTGAGTTTTTGGGTCCAAAAATCCGGGCAAAAGTGGGGTTCCTCCCAAAATAATTTTTTCTTCTCGAATGAAAACCCTAAAAAGATATTATTTCAAAGCAAATATTTTTCAATTTTTTCTATTTCCTTTGGGGTGCTTCCTTCCACCTGAAACAAACGTTTCTTTTTCTTTTTGGTTTCATTTTGGGACCTGTTCAGGTGTTTTTCACCCTTATTTTCTTTAATTAGCTGAGTTTTGAACCAAAATGCAATTGTGAAACAAAACATTGATGCAAAACCAATTTTGTTTTCTTTTTGATTTGCTGCCAGGTGCTTCCTTCAATCCCCCATACAAATTTTGGGGGTGTTTTCTCATTTGATTTCAGCTCACTTTAAAGGGTTTTTCCTCACTGTTTTAAAGATTTATTTTAAAAAAATTCACGCCATTTCTAAACAAAACAACATTTCAAAACAAAAAAGTGAGATGCCTAGAATGAAAATCGCCTACTTTTTCCAGAAAAAAAATCCTTTTTTTGCAGCAAAATAATCCTCAGGATTTGATTCTTTTGATGCCCCAAAGTTGCGTTTTTTGGCAAATTAACCAATTGCTTAAAACCTTTTACCTGGCTCTAGTGGTGAGATGTGGGAGATCAGGGCCCAAGGGCAGCACAGGCCACACCAGGGGCCAGGGGATAGAATTAACCATCAGGCTTGGGCAAGTATCAGGAGATGGGACATGGGGCCCAATGATGAGAAGGAATCTCTGGCCTTGTTCAGAGACTGATGATGGCCAGGGGGTGTCCCCACAGACAGACAAATTAATGGGCATGTATGGGATAAGGGATGGATGGATGGATGGACAGGTCCACGTGGGAATAGGTAGATGTATAGCGGGTACATGCATGGATAGGGACCAGGCTGGTTGGGGTGAGGGGATAATCCAGGGGGAGGCTGGTTGGGGTGAGGGGATAATCCAGGGGGAGGCTGGGCTGGGGGGCCCAAGGGGCTGCCCCAGGCGGGCTCGGGGATAGGCTGAGGGATTAGGGTTTGGGTTGCATTGGGCTCTTGGTCTCACTCTCCAGACTCCTTTTTGAACCCCTCCTTGTCTCTCTCCAGACTGGGTCATCGAGGGCCAGGAATCCCTGCTCAGCTCCAGACCCTACATGGCCTATGTGCAAATTGGGTCAACAGAAAGCTGTGGAGGATTCCTGATCCAGGAGGACGTGGTGGTGACGGCGGCTCATTGTAACTGCAACCTGGGGTAAGACATGTGCCATCCCACACCCCTGAGCCAGCCAATCTCCACCTGGAGCCTGGATTAGGGCTGGTGCCCCTGGAGGAGAAAGGCCCATGGGGAAAGGCTCCCTGAGCCAGCCAGTCCCCCACCCTGGGGCTGGACCGGAGCTGGAAATATATTGGCCCAAAGACTAGAAGTGTTTACAGGATGTGAAAATTACAGACTTCCCTGCGTGCCTGTTAGATTTTAAAGCCTAAACTCCGCAAACTAGATACAATCTTTGCCATGAACTCTCACCACTTTTTCTCATGTCCTGCTAACCCTGGAGGAGGGAAGGGTCTGTCCAAAGGTGCGGAACCAAACATTTGGGCACCGTTCTGGACTTCAGCGTCTTTTGTGATGCACTCAGCAACCTCTCATATCCCAGATACTGACCTCTGTCTCCAGGGTCATTTCCAGGGACAGAGCTGGGCTTTCTGCTACTTTTGACCATAACCAGTAGATGGCGATGGTGCATAAAAAATTATTTGATCCTTTTTCTTATTTGTATGTTTCATTCATTCATTCCAGTAACCTTACTTCTGTGTTGGCCCAGCCTAGGCATCTGGATTCCTCCCTTTTTCTTTTACTATTTCAAAGTTACAACCAGATTAGGGCCTTACACGTTTCCAGGTGTGTTTTCCTTCTTCTGCAATGTAGTTCAAAGACTGCAAGATCATTGTGATCATCTCGCATGACTTCCTGTATAACACAGATGACAGACCATCTGCCAAATAATTTTGATCTACAGCAAATATTTAAAAGAAAAATCCAGTCTTGATTAAAAGTGGTCAATGATGAAGAATCCACCATGACCTTTGGTAAATGTTCCACTGGTTAGTTACAGTCCCTGTTAAAAAATCATACCATGAAACAATCGTTGGGAAAAAAAACAAAAGAAACCTAGAATCCTTTATAGTGCCTCTGAATTTGAAATCAAATGACCTTGAGTTTCTTAGTATAGAAGAGGTTTTCCAATTGTTTGATCACTCTCAAGGCTGTTCTATGACCTCTCCCCAATTTATCAATGTCTTTCTTGAACCATGGACACTAGAACTGGAGAATGGGTCACTCTGAATAGCAGAGTAGTGCGTAGGTCAGTCTTTTGGGGTCTCTTTAGCCAACCAGAATGGAGAAGGAGGAAGTCCATCCTTATGTAGGTGCATTAGATGGTCTCTGTGTTACTCAGTCACACAACTTTAGGTAGAAATCTGCACAGGGCAGGAGCAGGGCTGGTGTCCCTTCCTGAGGGCCTGTGATGGACCCAGCTTACCGTACAATGGGGACTAAACCCCCCATATTCTCCCCTTGGCTTTTCCAGCAACATTTTTGTCTACCTGGGAGTTCAAGACTTCATGGAGCCGGGACAGAACTGGCAACTGATCCGGGCCCGTCGCTGGGTCCAGCACCCTAACTTCAACAATGAGAACTTTGACAATGACATCATGCTGCTGAAGGTACTGCCCCCATCCCATCACGTGTCCCCAGTGACCTCACACTGCCAGGGCACTGCCTCATCCCATCACCCCACCCCCAGTGACCTCACACTGCTGCACACTGCTGCAGGCACTGCCCTTATCCTACCACCTGCCCCCCAGAGACCTCACACTCACTCCCTGGACACATATCCATCCTACACCCAGGTTGGTGTTGCCCCACAGCAGCTCCGATACCTGTGCTGATCCTGGTCTGTTCTCTCTCTCTCATCCATGGCAGCTGTGGGACAGTGCGGAGCTGACCGAGTGGGTGGTGCCCATTCCCCTGCCAGAGGCCAATCACCACGTCAGCCCAGGCACCGAGTGCAGCGTAGCTGGGTGGGGTCAGACCGGAGTGAACACCACCACCGACAGGCTGCTGGAAGTGGAGCAAGAGGTGGTGTCGGACGGCCTGTGCAAAGATCAGTACCAGCATTACAACCCCACCACCATGCTGTGTGCCGGCAGCCCCCATGTCAAGAAATCACCATTCCGTGTAAATATAACCCCGCCCTCTTGGAGCCACTGGGGGTACAGCAAGCTGCTCGAGGGAAAGAAACTAGTGGAAACCAGTATGGCCATGCCCCTCCCATGCTCCACTGCCCCAAGAAGGGAGCCCATGGTGCAGCATGGGAGATGCAGCCCAGCCAGGGAGACCAGCACCTAGGATATCTCCAGCGAGGTATCTCCACTGTTAGTGCCCTTGTGCAAGGCGCTGGTGGAAACAGGATGAAATTTAACATGGGCTCATGCATGTAAGGACAAATAACATGAAAATTGCTGCTCTGAGTTGGGAGTTCATGAGCTTGAAGCAACTGAGGGGAACGGGCAGTGTGTGTCAGTTGATTGCAGCATGACTATGGGCAGCTAGTGGGTGATGGCCAGGAGAAAGGTTAATACAATCCTGGGATGGTGCAGCCGAGGTGTCTCAAGTAGAAAGGGAAGTTTTAATCCCAGTAGAGAAGGCTCTGGGGAGAGCTCGGCTAGAATACGGTGCACAATTCTGGGCAGCCCTGGCCCAGAAAGAAGGATTCTGGCTGGACCAGGTGCCGAGAAGAGCTGGTGGGATGATCAGGGGAATGGAGAGCCGGTTTGATAAGAGGGGAGCAAAATACCTGGGCTAGCTTAGCCTAAAACACAGGCTGAGTGGGGTCCGATTGCTCTACAAATACATTGGGATGGGGGGAACACAAAGGAGCGAGATGACCATTGAAGCTAAAGGATAAATCAGAGGTGAGGAACAATGGAGGCTGGAGATGAGGAGAAGGTTTCTAATCATCAGAGGGGGAAGGTTCTGGAACAACCTCCAAAGGGAGCAGTTGAGGAGAACAGCCTAACCAGGATGCCAATAGAGCTTAATAAGTTTATGGATGGGATGATAAAATGGGGCTGTCTGGGATAGCGAGGACTTGACTCCATGACCCAATAGGGCCCATCTAGTCCTGTGTTCCCATAAGGGCATAAGGCCCCTGAAATACAACTCCCATGATGCACCGTAACTAGGAATTGTTGGGCTTTGATATTTTAGCAAAATGTTCCAGGAACAATGTTGATGAAAAAGGGGAACACCCGCCCCCCTGCATCACCACATGTTCTGACCCTTTCTACTCTTCACCATCAAAGGAGGATCTACTAGTGAAGTCAACCCTGAGGCTACCCAAGAGACAGGATCCTGGGTGAAATCCTGGCCCCATAGATATGGATGGGAGCTTTGATGTTGACATCTATGGGGCCAGGAAGGAATTGGAGCTGAGGGAGAGTCGGTATTCCTGTATCACGGGAATTGGCAACATTTCAATCTTTGTTTTTGAAGAAAAGTTGATATGTCAACATTTTTGGCAGAATGTAAATTCCAAAAATAGGGATTGACTCAGAAATGTTGAAATGTTTCATTGCAATATTTTTAATCAAAATGAAACATACTGAAATGTGAACAGATTGAAACATTTCCTTCTGTGTGAACAAACTGCAGAGTGTCCAGAGGAGGGAAACAAGAACAAATAAGTGATCAGAGGTTTAGAACAGCTGACCTAGGAGGAAAGGCTGAAAGAATTGAGCATATTGAGGCTAGAGAAGATGAGGCTGGAGAGGGGACATGATAACCATTTTCAAATATATTAAGGGCTGCTATCAAGAGGACAGTTAGCAAATGTTCTCCTTGTCCACTGAAGGTGGGACAAGAAGTAATGGGCTTAATCTGCAGCAAGGGAGATTAATGTTGGATATAAGGAAAAACTTTCTAACTCTGAGGGTCCTTAAACTCTGGAACAGATTAACTAAGGAGATTGAGGAATCCCTGTCACTGGAAGTTTTTAAGGCCAGGTTGGACAAACACCTGTCAGGGATGGTCTAGGTTTATTTGGTCTGGCTTCCAAGCGGAGGGTTAGACTAGCTGGCATCTCAAGGTTCCTTCCAGCCCAGCAGTTCTATGAATCTAGGATTTTGGTTGTTGAGTTCACTCAAAATGCTTCATTTCAAGCCAGTTCAACATTAAGCTGCAGTGCCTAATCAGCACATTGCCTTCTGGGAGATTAGTTCAGGCCTCTATTTTCCTTTAAGTAGCTCCTGCCTGGCCTACATCTCCCACAATGCACTGATTCATGGGATTCCCATGATGCCCCAAAGAGCTCAGTCAGAAGCCAATCTGAATTGCATTATGGGAGATGAAGTCCTCCACAGAGCCAAGCCCTTAGAAGAGAATGAAGACCTGAACTGCAACACTCATAAGCCATTGCATGAATAGTAAAAAGCAGTTTAAGATTCTGTTGTACTGATCACTAACTATAGAATATTCTGATTTGGGTGGAACTGGCTTGAAATGAAATATTTAATTTCAATTTTCCTGATACAAAAATGGAAAATTCTCAGGGAAATAAAAAAAAAATTATGGAAAATTTCAGTGTTGTTGAAATTCCCTTTTCCACAGGTACATCATTCTGCCCAGCTCTAGATTTCTCTCTCTTCCCACCCATTTCTAGGCCAGTTGTGTTTGGGGACCAGGTCTGGGCCTTCAGCTACAGAGAACACCTTTCCCACATGCTATCTGAGATCACCAGAGGACAGGCCGGGCTGGGTAATGTCAGTCACTGATCTTCTTCTTCTTGTTGGCAGGGAGATTCTGGCGGGCCCCTGGTGTGTGATGGGGTGGTCCAGGGCATCGTCTCCAATGGAAATCCGGATGGGCGCCCCCCCAGCATATACACGAGAATCTCCAAATTCATTCCCTGGATCAATGAAACTCTGCAGAAACTGAGTTAAAGGAGACGCTCCCTTTTAAAGGGTGAATTTAGCCATACTGGGTTCCGTGCCTGTGTGTAACTCCTGAGATGGTTTATATTAGACAGATTTTTTTTTCACTGTTAAAGGAATACTATGAATGGCTCATCCTGAAATCCTTTTGTGGCTACAAATGCCCCTTCGATGTACGAAATTTTGTTCTATTTTATTGTCATCCCAAGCGGCTAGTCAATGTTTGGGGCTCTGCGGGTGCTTTAGTTGAGAGTGGAAATTCACAATAGGGCCTGGTGTTTACTTGATGAAATCTGATTTATTTACAAGGAATATCCTAAATCCGGTTTCCCTGAACACAATCAGAATCAAACAGCAGCAGACAGCTCCTCTATTCGTTGTCCCAAGCCTGCCTCTCCAGAAAAGACTCTGTGCCCAAAAAGGTACTTCTCTTATCCGTTTTTCAGGGCCACATTTCTGTGCTTCCAGGTTATGTCTGCCTGGCTTTTTTAATATCCGTCTGTCTCTCTTCTGTCCCCAGGTCTGTCTGCATTATATCTGTCCCATCCACATGCCCCATTACCCAGAAAAGTATTAAGTGAAACCTTTCCTTCTGATTCATTAGAATTCGCACATGTGCATAGGTTTTTACATCACCCTAGGGGATTCTGGAGTAAGGGTAGGATTTTCACTGTTGAATTCTATACATGCTCTACAAATGATGGTCATTTTTATATCCATTACAGTTTTCAAGGGTTTTCTACCATCAAAATTCCTAGCTGAAGTGTGTCATTGATGTCTTAAAAACTTTCTTTCACCCAACCAGCGAGCAGGAATGGGGCCTTGCAGTTTTGGTGGCCAACCTATCATCACGAAGCATGGCTAGCCGAATTAAACAGCACATGAAAATAGGACACTGAAATGGTGGTGTGAAAAAAATGAAATTTTGAATGTTTTGTTTTGTGCATTTTGAGCCGGACCCAATTTTTATTTATTTTCAGTATTTTATTTTATTTTATTTTTCCCTCTCCCAACCCACAAATATTTAATTATTTATTATTTTTGTGATACCGAATGAAGGTTGGAAAAACCCAAAAGAAGGGAACCTGGAAAGCATTGCTGAGATACATTGGGACAAAAGAAAGACTTGTGTCTTTCCAACTCTTTGGAATATATTGAAAATGGACACTTGTTTGAATGACCAATGGCACTTGAGGGAAAAAAATCCATTTTTTAAAAAATAAAAAAAGTAGTCTTGTTTGAACAATTTGCTCCACCTTTTCTAGTACTGGCCTCTAGTTTGGATGCTGCATGTGTGAATGATCCAGGGTTGGAAGAGGATAATGGGGTGGTGGGCAGGACATAGGGAAGCTGGGTTGAGCCATAAACAAAATTAGAGCTAAATAACATGTAGGCCTAGAACCTCAGAGGTGTTTGGATGCCTAACACCCATTGAAATCACTGGGAGCCTAAATGCCTTTATAGATCTGGGCCCCTAGCTCTTCCCATGAGCAGATCTCAAACTGCTTTACAAAGGCAGTTGGGATCATTAGCCCCAGATGGGGAAACTGAGGCATGGAGAGGGGCCATGACTTCTCCAAGGTCACCCAGCAGCAGAGCTGGGAACAGAACCCAGCCATCCTGAAGTGGAGGCCTGTGGGCTCGCTACTAGGCCACACTGCTTCCCCACAACTCCCAGCAGCTGAGTCAGGCACTCCCAGGGCCTGCGGCCCTGCAGCTCCTTCATCCCAGAGCCTGTTAATTTCACTTCCTGTCGTGTATCCTCTGGACTCAGTACTCCAGCACTGAGTTTCCTCCTGAGCCTTGTCATGTGGGGCAGGCAGTGGGTCCGCCAGGGCAGGGAAGGTCTCTGGTTGCAGGGGATGGGGCTGTAGCAACTACAGGGCTGTAATTACACCCAGACCCACCGTGACACCCAAATCCGGTAGCTGTGGGGCAGATACAGACCCAATCGATCTGTGTATCTCCATCCTCCCATCCATCTGGCTCTCTCTGGTAACAGGGGCAGTGCTGACCAGTGCTCCCCAGTCCCAGGAGATGACGTGTTGCTGAGCCCTGTCTGGCTAAAGGCCAGATTTGTCTGAGCCAGAGGCATGAGAGAGATTCCCAGAGCTGCCATCAGATGCCCTGAGTCCCTCCACCTTGACCTGATGCAATAACATTCCTTCAATAGACTCGTCCATTCCAAGTCCAGAAGGGATCACAGTGCTCCTCCCATCTGACCCCTGCGTAGGTCCAGCCCTGGGACATCCCTGAGCTAATCTCGGCTTGAACTAGAGCAGAGCTGTTAGAGAAATGTCTCAGCTTCAGTCACATTGTCAGGGATGGAGAATTCAGCCCAGCCTTTGGCAGCAGCATCTGTGAGCCTGATCCATACCCAGCCAACAATGAGATTTGAATGGCCAGTTCCCAGGCAAACTCATTCAGATCCCCGAGGCTGGAAGCTCTGGCCCGTGCGGTACAGGAGGGCAGAGGAGATGGTCTGATGCTTCCCGCTGGCCATCACCTCTCCGGTTCTAGGAACAGCTCAGGATTATCATGATAGAAACCTTCCTACCTTCACAGGGTTTCCTTCTCTGTATAAGGAGAGTCAGGATGAGCTCTACCCTGACATCTGGTGGTGAATTGTGTCAAGTGTGGAAAAGAACTTCAGGGGTTGATCTGGTTTGCATAGGCACACCCACCCTGCCTAGCATGAGTGCACAGCAGTCCTAAATGGTCACTTTGACAGCTGTGGGATCTCCAATTTCTCTGTTATTGGGGCAGGAGGAATAAAGTGTTGTTACCCTGATTATGTGAATGAAGGACTATGAAACTGCTTTATGACAGAGGGTCTCACCATCAACTAAGTAGGACTCGCTAGACAAGGGATATAAGTTCCATAACCCACTTAATTGAGAGTGGTTGGTTTAGGTATTGCTGTCTGGTGGTGTGGATCTTGCTTGAGGGCTTGAAACAGCAATTACACTGTCTCTTCTTTCCACTATGAAATAGCAGAGTTAATTTTGATTCTATTAAGGATCTAGTTACAGGCTGCTGTGCTGAATTTGTTTTTTGCCAATGGTGCACCAGCACTGAGGCTTCCCTACTACAAGAAGAAATCACTAAAGAGCTAAGATCCCTAAGTGCTGTATTGACTAGTGGGGGAGCCTGAAGATATATTGCTCAGCAGCTGGCAGAGCAGTTTGCAGGATGGTGAGTGGAGCTGAGCAGCTTGTGGGCTGCTTGGAGTGGCTCATGAGATGGTGAGCAGAGGGGAGCTGAGCTGAGCAGTTTGCAGGCTGGTTGGCATGGCCTGTGGGATGGTGAGCAGAGCGGAGCAGTTCGTGGGACAGCGAGAACAGCTCACAGGATGGCTGGTTGAGTGGAGTGGCTCGTGGTAAAGGCTGCAGCAGAACCCCACGGAGAGGCAGGGCAGTTGGCCTTGGACCATGTATGGTGCCCCTTAACACTCTGTGCCCCTTTCTCCCCTCCACCCAGATGGGGAGGGGTGTAGAGCTCTGCAGATAAACTTTTGAACTCTGGGGCTGCACTGACCAGGGACAGAGACTTTTGGGTTGTTGGACTTTTGGGGGGATTTTTGGGTGCTGGACTCAAGGGACTGTTGGGGTGTTGGACTTTGGAATTTGGGGGTGATCTTTTGGGTGGCTGGACTTAAGACCCTGAGAGGAAAAGGACACTGCCAAGCTAGTTTGGGGGTGGGTCTTTTGCTCATGGTTTGTGTTATGAATCCTGTGCCCCTCCCCCTCTCCTTTTATCCACTTGATCCTTCTCGAATAGGTTATAAGCCTTGATTTTGACCATCCAGTCATGGGAATCATCTCACCAGGTTCCAGTCATATGAACTAGACCAAACTGATGCTCACAGATGAGCAGTTCCAATTCCTCATGTTTGTTTGAAAGGGTCCTAGTATTGAGGTACAGGCAAGTCATTTTTTCTCATTGCGTCTTTGGGTTCCTTGATTAATTTTGTTCTTGATTTTGTGCTGGGAGCTCATTTCTTCCCTCTTTTACCCACCCCTTTGACTATTAGTTTAACCCCCTCTTAACTCCTTCAGCCAGATTGTGCCCAGGGAGTTTGGTTTCCCTTCTCTGGAAGTGGAAGCCATTAAAACTGTGCAGCCCCGTAGACCTGGGAGACCACATCAATGACTTGGAATACATCATAAAATCCTTACTGATAAAGTTTGCAGATGACACAAAAATTGGGAGGAGTGCTAAATAATGAAGAGGACAGATCACTACAGAGACAGCTTGGACCTGTGGTAAACTGGGCACAAGCAAATAGCGTGTTTAAATACAGCTAAACGGAAATGTATATGGTGATGCTGCACCCCATATTCTTCATAGAGATATTATATGATTATGACATAGGTATGATGTATTTTATGCAAGATAAGTCATGTGAGGTGTCAATGGAAAAGTTATGAATTGCTGAATGTGATTATCTTATTTGTATGCATGTATCATTTTTGTATCTGAAGTCATGAATATTGACTACTTATCTATATCTCACATGTAGTTACACCTGGGTAATGCCCACGAGGCAAAAGGCTCTCAGTCTAGGTGGCTGGCTGGGAAGGGCCCCTTCAGGTTAATGAGTCATTAGGAAGAAACAATAGGTCTAAGAAGAAATGTATCTCCCACCTGGGGACCCTTCCTGAAGATGCAAGTAGGATGTTGAAAAATTGGAGAGGGATCAGAGGAGAGCCGCAAGAATAGTTCAAGATTTAGAAAACTTGCCTTAGAGACACTCAGGGAGGTCATTCTGAACCTTAACAAAGAGAAGGTTACCTGGTTCCTTGATGACAGGCTCTAAATATCTAGAGGCAATAGTTAACAATGGGCTCTTCAATCTAGCAGAAGAAGGTCTAAGGAGATCCAATGGCTGGAGGTTGAAGCTTGAAAAATTCAGACTGGAAATAATGTGCAAACGTTTAAGAGTGAAAGTAATTAACCATTGGAACAATTTACCAAGAGTCCGGCACAGCTGATTTTTGAATTAAGATTGGGTGTTTTTCTACGGGACCTGCTCTAGGAATTCTTTTGGGGGAGGCCCATGGCCGGTGTAGGACTGGAGCTCAGACTAGATGATCACAACAGTCACTTCTGGCCTTGGAAGCCATGAATTCTTCTCAACTGCCCCCCGCCCTGAGTGTGGATGTGAGCTGGGAGGAAAAATGTGGGTCAGAGAGACCAGATCCCCCCATCTGTGATAGCCTCATTTCCCGCAGACCCCTTGATAAGGTGGGAGGAATAATGTGTCTGATTCTCAATGCCCCTGAGCCAGTCAATCCCCCTGCCCAGGGCAGACAGGGGCCAGCATCCCCAAAGGGGAAAGATCCCATGTCCCATTCTCTGCTCCCCTGAGCCAGACAGTTCCCACACCTCCTAGAGATGAAAGAGATGAAAACTGGTTCTGACATAGCATGGGGGGGGCACTAAGGAGATATTGAGAGACAGAAGCTTATGTGTATGGGGATAGGTGTGTTGAGAGACACAGATTAGTTAGCTAGATAGATATAGTTTGATGGAGGGATGGGGATGGGAAGAAGCAGATCAATTTCTTTTCACTAGAACTATTTCAAACCTGTCCCATTTTTGTCCCAGAATTTGAACCTCAGGAACCTACACAGCCAATTGCTCAGGCTTCTTTTCTCCTTGTAGTTCCCTTTCTGTCCCAGCAGGCAGGGACTCCTCCAGCCCTGAGGGGGTTAATTCCCCCCGGCACCCACCAGATCCTCTTTCTGCATGAAATCACTGAACCCAGGTGTCCTGGGTCCAAGCCTAGAGCATTAACCACAAGCCCAGCCTTCCCCTGTAAGGACCAATTCCCTCCTGGCCGTGGCAGATGCAGCGGCTACTCCGGATTTCACGGCTCGAGTTCACTCTTTTTTGTAACTTCATTTTATTCATTGCTGGCTACGAAGCAGGGAGTAAAATGCAGCAGGCCGCTCAGCAGGGCAGGGGAAGTGGGAAGGAGAGGATCAGCGCTAATGTTTGATCTGCAATCAGTTAAACGTAGCCGTCGCTGTGTTGCCTTCCCACTGTCATTGCTGGCACCGGGAACAGGAGTGTCTGGAACAGCAGGTGGCCACACAGGGGGAACAAACCCACGGGAAAGGCCCAGTGAGGACAGGGCAGGCTTCAGTTTCAACAGGAGTTAACAGGTCGAGGTAAGAATGAGGATCTCCCATGAACCGTCACTTTACCGGCTGACACGGAGGAGAGCTACTAACCTTTGTGTCCAGGGTTCAACTCGAGTCTGTTACCTGGGAGGAAATAACTCAGCTGTTTCCCCAGCAAAGAGGTAGTCTAAGGGTTGGGATTTCCAAGGAAGGCGATGGGAGCTGGCCTCAAACCTGGCTCCTAACTCCTCTAGGCTCCCTACCTTGATGCTCATGGGTTGGGGGCTGCCTGAGGGTAACAAAGGCTGGGGGAGGGTGCTCAGCCTAGCGGGGCTCCACCCCTCTGCAAAGCAGCCCCTACGTCTTTTGGTCTCTCCAAAGGACAGAAGTGGGGCAGCTCTGGCCTGTGCAGTGATTCCCGGCTCTGCTCAGGGCTCCAGCATCCTCATCATCTTCTCTATCCAGGGGATGAAGGTGGAGACTCTTGTGTACACTCCAGGGGAGGCGCTCCTTTGGGATCCCCAGGAAACGATGCCCTGGGCTCTTTTCCCACACACCAGGGGGCCCCCAGAGTCGCCCTGCAAAATTAAACAAGTCACAGTTGGAGAACAGCTCCGTGAGTCGTTTCCTGCTGATGTGCAGCTCAGTGACACCCCTGGTGCAGCTGGTCCCAGTGTCACCCCACAATGTCCACCCAGCTCTCCTGGAACCCCACAGCCCAGCTGGTCTAAACACCCCACCCACTCCCCTGTCCAACTGCCTTCCCTTGAGACAAGACCAGTTCTTTTCACATTCATTTGTACAGCACCAAGCACAGTCGGGCCTAATCCCCTATTGGCTGCTCATAGGCCCAACTGCAACACCAAAAGCCTCATTCATAATAATGATTTATCAAGGGAGCTTGAAGCCAGAACGAGATTCACCATAAAAGAGGCTTTGCCCTTCTTCAGATCACCCACACACATCATGGTGGAAGCATCATAGTCATAGTAGGTCACATCAGGATTTTTCAGACACACGTCATCCTTCAGCACCTTCAAATTCGCCTCCTGGAGTGTGGTGGCTGGGGCCGATTTACTCTGTCTGCTGGTGCGGCCCCAGCCAGCGACACTGCATTTGGTCCCTGGCTTCACTCTCTTGTTGGTGCGTGGCAGGGGGATGGTTTTCACCCATTTATTCAGCTTCACTGTCTCTGCCAGCTGAGCGACAAGAATGATGAACATCAATGTGAGGGTCACGCTCATGGACACTCATCCGCACCCTGTTCCCAGCAAAACCCCTCGACCATGTGGTCACTGGGGACAGGGTGATGGGCTGAGGTGGTGACTGCAGCAGTGTGAGGTCACTGGAAGAGGGGCAATGGGATGTGGTGGTACCTGCAGCAGTGTGAGGTCACTGGAAGAGGGGCAATGGGATGTGGAGGTACCTGCAGCAGTGTGAGGTCACTGGAGGAGGGGCACTGGGATGGGGGCAGTACCTGCAGCAGTGTGAGGTCACTGGAAGAGGGGCAATGGGATGGAGGCGGTACCTGCAGCAGTGTGAGGTCACTGGAAGAGGGGCAATGGGATGTGGAGGTACCTGCAGCAGTGTGAGGTCACTGGAAGAGAAGCAATGGGATGTGGTGGTACCTGCAGCAGTGTGAGGTCACTGGAAGAGGGGCGCTGGGATGGGGGCAGTACCTGCAGCAGTGTGAGGTCACTGGAAGAGGGGCAATGGGATGTGGAGGTACCTGCAGCAGTGTGAGGTCACTGGAAGAGGGGCAATGGGATGGGGGTGGTACCTGCAGCAGTGTGAGGTCACTGGAAGAGGGGCAATGGGATGTGGTGGTACCTGCAGCAGTGTGAGGTCACTGGAAGAGGGGCAATGGGATGTGGTGGTACCTGCAGCAGGGTGAGGTCACTGGAAGAGGGGCGATGGGATGGGGGTGGTACCTGCAGCAGTGTGAGGTCACTGGAAGAGGGGCGATGGGATGGGGGTGGTACCTGCAGCAGCATGATGTCATTGTTAGTGGTCTCTTTGTCATATTGTGGGTGGAGGATCTGGCGATGGACAGGGATCTCTTGTTGGCTCTGTTCCTGTTCACTAATGTTATGGGCTCCCAGCTTGACAGTGATCTTGCTGTAAAAACCAAGAGCAACCCATGGGGCATCAATTGCAGGAGCATATGTGAGGTGAGGTGTGGGCACCTGTCGGTCTGATTCACAAACAGTGACATGGATGGGGCAGGGCACCCTGGGGTTGTCCCCCTGAGCTGCTTCACTTCCTCCTTGTTCTCCGGGACCATGGGTCTCATCTCCCCTGCACCCTGGAGAACAATCCCTGCCTAGATCCATATGGGGTCTATGCTCCGCTTCCCCTAGTCCAGAGCCCTGCAGAGCTGTCCTGGGGCTGTGAGCCCCTCCCTGCCTCGATCTGGGCAATGGGCCAGAACCCAGCTGGTGTCAGTGGCCGTAGCTCCACTGATTTACCCATCATTCGATCTGGCCCATGGTTTGCAGAAGACCCTAGAGACACACTGATGCCCCCTGAGCAGATCAGATCCCTGGGCTCTGCTCTCCCAGTCTCTCCTACTAACTGCTCCTTCCCTGCAACCCACAACGGCACCAGAGCTCCCAGCTCCCCCATCACCCACTAACCCCGACCTGCCCCGACATCCCCAGCACAGAGGCGCGTACTCTCCCTTGCAGTGAGCGGCCGTCAGCACGAAGTTCTTCGACACCAGGAACCCTCCACATATTTTTATATACTGTCCATCTCATATTTGCAGATAGGCCATGTAGGGTCTGGAGTGGGGCTTGGCATTTTTTCCTCCAATGATCTCACCTGCAGGGGGAGACCAGGTTCATCTAAAGAATCTCATCATCTCCCTGGGCCAGTCTGGGACCGAGCTCCCCATCCCAAAGGGGAGTCTCCACAACATCATCTTACCCCCTCTGATGCTCTCCCTGGGGGATCTCTGTGCCTGGAACCCTACCCCCTGCTCAGCTCTGCCCCACACTGGACACCCCGTGGGGCTGGAGGGTAAATCTACAGCTCTGAAGTCTCTGGATGGACCAACAGTGCCAAATGCACTGGGAGTGGGTCAGTTATTGCCCTGCCTTGAGCTAACGGCTTTGGGGGCCAACCTCACCCCGGCTTATGCCTCACTACTGGGTGAGGAACGGGACACAGGGTCTGTTGCTCAGTGCTGAGCTGCTCGGTGCTGTTGTCGCCGTTTTTGCCCTTCCCAAGCTCTTCCTTACGTGGGCAGTGGGTGACACTGATTGATATCAGTACTGGGGAAGACACCATGCCTGGATCCCCCCCTGACATTCTGTACCCCTGTGTTAAACCCATTACAGGATGGAGATAAACTCTGCACCAAGCATGCCTTGGGAGGGCTCTCTCACCACGTTTCTGCAATCTTACTGGCTAAGTTACTTTCAGTCAGGATCCATCCCCCATGCTGCTTCCTTTGTACTTCCGGTGTTGTGTGTGCCATGGATAGAGAGAAAGGGAGAGGTCATGTGGGAGGGGAGGGGTCTGCTCCCCTTCTTATAAGACTTTCTTCTTCAAGAATCATCTCCAGCTGGGATTGATAAGACAGAAAGTCTGCGCAGACAGTAACACTGAGCTGTTTCTTTGTCAATGTCAAGGTTCCTTCCCCACTCTGAACTTTAGGGTACAGATGTGGGGACCTGCATGGACACTTCTAAGCTTAATTACTAGCTTAGATCTGGTATCGCTGCCACCACCCCCAAGGATCCCCTTTTCCCCTGGGTAGTGTTGAGGGACTTCACCAATTCCCTGGTGAACACAGATCCAAACCCCTTGGATCTTAAAACAGGGAGAGATTAACCATCCCCGCTCCTTTCCCCCCACCAGTCCGTGCTGAGTCCAGATCCAATCCCTTTGGATCTAAAAAAACAAGGAAAAATCAATCAATTATTAAGAAAAAAGGCTTTTAATTAAAGAAAAGAAAGGTAAAAGAAAACTCTCTGGGAGAGATTAGCATACCAGCTACACTCACAGACAACAGATTCAAAACACAGAGGATTTTCCCCTGGGCACAAATTTAGTTACACAAAAAAAAATACTCAAATACCCAATTTGATTCTACCTTAATTTGAATAAGACAGCCTACAAAGAAATAAACATAAACCTATATATTCCCTTCTAAAACTTACTACTCTGATCAGAGGCTGGTTCCTTGATCTTTTTCACTCTGGCTGAAACTGAAAACTCTCGAACAAAGGAAAAACTTCCCTCTTTCCTTTTGAAATGTCTTGTTCCCCCATTGGTTCCCCTGGTCAGGTGTTAGCTAGGCTAGGTGAACTTTTTAACCCTTTACGGGTAAAAGAGGCATTAACCCTTAACCATCTGTTTATGACAGTCAAGATGTAAATTTTTCACCCACATCTTTCCTGCCTAAGAATGGCCACTTAACCAGGTGATAGTCCATTTAATTACATTTACTCCTGGTTGAGGCATTGGCTAGCTATTTGTGTCTAGGGAACTGGTTTGTGGTTGTCCCCCAGACTTGAAATATGTCTGAGTAACTCCATGCAATAAAATAGTATAACTTTACATGCCACACATATTTTACCAGAACAATAATGATCAGCAAATTATGAGTTTTCAGATAACAACTCACAAGGCACGCTTTGTGTAAAATTTAACATAGTCTTGTAAAAGTAGTGAATATATGGGTACAGATTGTCACAGACCCCTAGACACCACCCACTGACCCCAATCCCTGAGACCCCCCCATTCACCCCAATGTCCCAGAGGCCCTAATCCCAGCTGTACTTACCAGCCCAAGCCCCGCGGAATAGGAGAAAGGCCATGGGGAGCAGGAGCAAGTTCTGGGCCTGCATGTTTGGAGTCAGTGCAGGGACGGTGAATCTGCCTCAGGCCTGCAGGCTTTATAGACTCAGCTTGGAGGGGATTGGGGGTGGGGAGGCAGGAAACCTCAGGTTCACCCACACACTCATCTAAATGCAGGGCTCAGGCATCTCAATTTCCAACCACAGCCAACTACATGAGCTAGGGGGAAAGATAGGCCATGTGTAAGTCGGGGATCCTGCACAGCTGGCTGGATCCTGCATGGCTAGGTCCCTGCACAGCTGGGTGGATGATGCACCGTTGGATGGAGAAGACACCACTGGATACTTCTGGGATTCAAACTCACCTGGCTCCATCCTTGCCCAGCTTCCGTGCCCTTGTGTCTGTGATAGGGGCTGTGGGTGGCAGCGACTGATCTCAAGTGGCTGATAGGAATGTGACCCTTTGATCTTTCTCATATTGGCCCAGCTGTGAGCAGGGTCTGGGCAAACCAGCTATTAGCTATGATCACAGCACCCACAGTGGGAAGGTTTCTGACAAGCCCTCCACCCTTCGGGGAGTCTGTGACCACATGAAGGGGATGTGGCAGCATCTGTGCTGCCTTACAGCTGGGAGCTATGACTGTGCAGCACCAGATAGGAAATGACACAGCAGAGCCAGCAATATAACCCAGGTGTCCTGGCTCCCACCCCTCCCCCCTTCCCCTCTTAACTGCTAGACCCCACAATCCTCCCAGAGCCAGGGACAGGGCACAGGAGACTTGGCCCCCACCCCCCTCCTCTTCCCCTTCTCTAACCATTAGACCCCACTCCTCTCACATTGCCAGGGATAGAACGGAGGAGTCCTGGGCCCGGTGCCAGTGTTCCCTCTCATTTTTCCCACCCCTCTGCCGAATGAATGTTCTTATGTGCACCAGTATGGAGGTGAGGTGTGGCACGACCCTTTGTACTGGTGCACATAGCAATGTTCACGTGGCGGGAGTGGGGACAAAGATTTCTGAGTGCGGGAGGGGGCTCAGGCCTGAGGCACAGGGTTGGGGTGCAAGGGTGTGAGGGCTCTGACTGGGGGTGCAGGCTCCAGGGTGGGGCTGGGGATGAGGGGTTTGGAGTGAAGGACGGTGCTCTGGGGCTACCGCGAGGAGAGAGGACTCCCCCCAGCGCTCTCCTCACAGCAGCACCCGGGGGGGCGGGGAGGCGCCTCCCTCCACCATGGCAGATCCAGGGCTGGGGCTGCAGGAAAGGCACCCCTCCCCGGCCCTGGCAGGTTTCAACTGGGGCTGGGTTGGAGCAGGGGGAGGGTTGCAGATCCTGGTGCCCCAGTTGCAGTAGCTCTGGGCTGCCCCAGCCCTGGCTGAGTTCAGGCCAGGGCAGGGGCACCCTGGACTCGGCTGGGTTCAGGTTGTGGCAGAGTTGTACCCAGGGGAGGGGCACCCCGTCAGTGGCAGGTCCAGGCCGGCGCTGGGTTCCAGCCACTCCTCCCCCACCCATGGCTCATTGGAGAACAGGCTAGGTTGGAGCTGGGGGAGGGGAGTCTCTCCCCTGGCTGCGGCATGTCCCCGGGCAGCAGGGCCATCCTTAGGCATAGGCAACATAGGCAGCTGCGTAGGGCACCTGAAAATTTGGGGCACCACTGAGTCTTAGTGTCCACCCTCTTGTTTTCCTATCCCTGTTTTAACCCTTCCTGCAGGCTCCCACAGATGGCTGCTCTAGCCTGGTGAGTCTTCCTTGGGAGGGAATCTAGTAGTTAAAAGTGAAAAAACCTCCAGCCTGCCAGACCTATTAGCACAATATTGAAACTGTTAAAGAGACATTCAAGGGGTAATAAAGCCATTTAACAGGCATTTGCCCACTCCAAGGTATATACTGACAGGTTTCAGAGTGGTAGTCCTGTTAGTCTGTATCAGCAAAAACAAGGACGAGTCCTTGTGTCACCTCAAAGACTAACCAATTATTTGGGCATAAGCTTTTGTGGACTAGAACCCATTTCATCAGATGTCCACGAAAGCTTATGCCCAAATAAATTTTTGTACTGTCAGTTTCTGACTTTGCTGACAAAAACAGTTGTGCATTAATGTAATATTTACACAGAACATGTCAGTCTACAGGACCTTAGTTTAAAATTTGCTTTAAAAATATTTCATTAGTGAGCTAATATGAGTCAACAGTGTGATACTGTTGCAAAAAAAGCAAAGATGATTCTGGGATGCATTAACAGGTGTGTTGTAAACAAGACACGAGAAGTCATTCTTCCACTTTACTCTGCGCTGGTTAGGCCTCAACTGCAGTATTGTGTCCAGTTCTGGGCACCACATTTCAAGAAAGATGTGGAGAAATTGAGAGGGTCCAGAGAAGAGCAACAAGAATGATTAAAGGTCTTGAGAACATGACCTACGAAGGAAGGCTGAAGGAATTGGGTTTGTTTAGTCTGGAAAAGAGAAGACTGAGAGGGGACATGATAGCAGTTTTCAGGTATCTAAAAGGGTGTCATCAGGAGGAGGGAGAAAACTTGTTCACCTTAGCCTCCAATGATAGAACAAGAAGCAATGGGCTTAAACTGCAGCAAGGGAGATTTAGGTTGGACATTAGGAAAAACTTCCTAACTGTCAGGGTAGTTAAACACTGGAATAGATTGCCTAGGGAAGTTGTGGAACCTCCATCTCTGGAGATATTTAAGAGTAGGTTAGATAAATGTCTATCAGGGATGGTCTAGACAGTATTTGGTCCTGCCATGAGGGCAGGGGACTGGACTCAATGACCTCTCGAGGTCCCTTCCAGTCCTAGAGTCTATGAGTCTATGAGCTGGTGAAGATTATAAAATCACATTTCTAAAAAATGCTTGCAAAGAGTTTTAGATGCACAATCATCTTTAGCCTTAAATGTGTGGATCTTCACACATAGTTTTTTAAATAAATCCTTCAAAAGACCTCCCTTATCTAAAATACACATTTTAATTACTATAGTTAAAAAAAAAGTGCTTCCAAGTCTTCCTGTCCTTTCTGTCCATCCCTTCACCACCTCTCCCTCCACTCCCCACTGAAGAGAGCCCTTAAAGGGACAATAGTCCTTCCCTTCCAGATAGCTGGACAAAGAGTTCCCTTTCTTTACTTCTGACTATCCGACAAACTAGTTTTAAAAGAACCCTCCAGCAAAATCAGTACCTTAGTAAGACAAAATCCTTGTTATACCTAAAATCTCTGGAAACACTTTTTTTAAAGTTGGTGAAATTTCATAACCATGTCTCTTGTTATGGAGATCACACAAAGTAAATTACTGTTCCCTTTTTCTAAAAGCAATGAACATTCTTATGAACACACTAAATCTCTCTGATTAATTTAAAAGAATGTCTTTGTTTCAGTGAGTTAAATATGTAGTAATCTGGAATGCTGGCTTAAGATTTGAGTACATTTAAAATATAAATTCAACTTAGAAATACTGATGAAGAAAATGTAAAACAGAGAAGAGCTGCATCATGTATTCCATTATATGTAATGTTGTATTCAGCAGGACAGCTGACTCACCCTTACTATGAAGTTTTTGCAAATAAATCTCTGACAAACTTCAGGGCATATCAAAAAACCTGTGACTGACATTTTTTATTCCCAAATTTTAGTGCTTTTAATTAGATACTTTCTTCATGTCCATTCTGCATGAGGGAGAGTGCATGGAAGTCTCTGCGGGGATCTCCGCCACCATGAGGCAGGCTGAGCATCTCATTATCCTTTGCTGTCAAGTCCCTCCTCCCCCTCCCCCACCAGGCTGTGAGCTTGGGCTGCCATATGGCATAGGGGCACCAGTTTAATAATACTGTGTAGGGCCCCATAAATCCTAAGGATGGCCCTGCCTACGGTTAATGGTCTTGGGGTGACCCTCCAGAGAATCTCATGGCTTGGGAATGGCCCATTCATGCAGGAGTGAGCTGGCAGCCCTCATCCCACCCCCCAGCTAGCCAGTGGTGGACACGGTGTGACACTGGCAGACCCTGGCAGCTGGCAGTAACTGAGAACTAACAAACTCATAGCTGGAGACCAGACTGTTCACCTGTGTGTTAGTTTCACTCAAAATAGGGACGAGTCTTTCAAGAAAGTATTTAGTGTTCAGGCTCTATGAAATGCTCAGAAGTACCTCCCTGCATTGATCTCGCATGCAGTCTCTGTGCTCCAGGCTATAAGGAAAGATGTACATTTTGCTTTATAAAACCAAAATGTTTGCTTTAAACATGAGCACCTGGGCACTGGAATTTTCCCTCCACCCCCACCCCACACATCCAGAAGGATGATCAAAATCAGATGGGCCATCACGGGCCATCACATTAAAAAGGATTTTTAAATGGACCTCTTGCTACTGGAAAATGCTGCCTGCAAAAAAGTACTGTGGGTTTGAATGTTGAATGGAGTACATAAAAGGAAGCCACTGGTCAATTTTTTCACCAGCAGAGACACTTTCCTTAATTGTGTCTTTCTGGGTATCTAGTAAAGTCATCTGCAACAATTCCTATTCCTAGGGGAATTCTTTGCCAAAAAAAAGTGCCAAAAAATTAACATTTCTGCACACAATATATTAAAATTCTGCAAAAATTTTGTACATTTTATTTGTCATAATAAAACAATATATTCATGCCAGTTTTAATTATTTTGGTAACTTATTTCAAAATATCTGTTAGCCAGTATGTCTGTAAAAATACAGAGGAAAAAAGGATTCTGGTAAATTCCTTACTAAGCATATTAATATGGAACTTTTTTTCCCTATTAATATGGAACTTTTTTTCCCACAGAAAATACACACTGCAACAGAAGCACTGCAGTTCTGCCTTTTGCCCACAAAAGGCCGTTGTGGCAACAGGTTTCAGAGGGGGAGCCATGTTAGTCTGTATTCACAAAAACAAGGATTCTGGTGGCAGCTTAAAGACTAAGAGATTTGTTTGGGCATAAACTTTCGTGGGTAAAAAACCCACTTCTTCAGATGCATGGAGTGAAAATTACAGATACAGCATAAATATTTATTAGCACAGGAAGAAAAGGGAGTTACCTTACAAGTAGAGAACCAATGCTGAAGGCCAATTTAGTTAGGGTAGATGTTGTCCATTCCCAATAACTGATGAGCAGGGAAAATTGCTTTTGTAGTGAGCCAACCACACCTAGTCCCTATTCAAGCCCAAACTGATGGTGTTAAGTTTGCAAATGAATTGTAGCTCAGCAGTTTCTCTTTTAAGTCTTTCTGAAGTTTTTTTGGGGAAGTATGGCTCCTTTTAAATCTGTTATTGAATGTCCAGGGAGACTGAAGTGTTCTCCTACTGCCTTTTGTGTGTTACCATTCCTGATGTCCGATTTGTGTCCATTTATTCTTTTACGTAGAGACTGTCCCGTTTGACAATGTACATGGCAGAGGGGCATTGCTGGCACATGATGGTGTATATCACATTAGTAGATGTGCAGGTGAATGAGTCCCTGATGGTTTGGCTGGTGTGGCTGGGTCCTACAATGGTGTCGCTAGCATAGATATGGGGACAGAGAAGGCAACAGGGTTTGTTACAGGGATTGGTTCCTGGTTTAGTGTTTCTGTGGAGTGGTGCGTAGTTGCTGATGAGTATTTGCTTCAGGTTGGCGGGCTGTCTGTTAGTGAGGACTGGCCTGCCACCCAAGGTCTGTGAGAGTGAGGGATCGTTTTCCAGGATAGGTTGTAGATCATTGATGATGTGCTGGACAGGTTTTACCTGAGGGCTGTATGTGATGTCCATGGCGATCTGTTATTTTCCTTGTTGGGCCTGTCCTGTAGTAGGTGATTTCTGGGTACCTGTCTTGCTCTGTCAGTCTGTTTCCTCACTTCCCCAGGTGGTTATTGTAGTTTTAAGAATGCTTGATAAAGATCTTGTAGTGTTTGTCTCTATCTGAGGGATTGGAGCAAATGCAGTTGTGTCTTAAGGCTTGGCTGTAGACAATGGATCGTCTGATGTGTCCTTCTGAGCTACAATTCATTTGCAAACTTAACACTGTTTGCAATCTTCACTCCCCAGATGCTCATAACCCTGTGGTTCTCCTGTACATGCATTAGCATGGCTCCGAGATCAGGACTCCCATTGTGCTGGGTGCTGCACAGACCTCGACTGAGATCAGGGTCCCCCATTGTGCTGGGCGCTGCACAGACTCACAATCCCTGCCCCAAAGCATGTCTAATTCAAACAGACACAGGTAGAATAATTTTTCTCAGTTTACAAATGGGGAAACTGAGGCCCAGGGAGATTGTTCCCATCAGCACTCCATGAAACTCCCAATTCCAGGGACATGCCCAATGTCCCCACAGGGAGCCTGTGTTGAGATGGGAAATTATCTTGAGGCCAAGCCCTGTGCCTTCGCCCCATGGCCGGACTCCCTGTCTGGGGCAGGGTTTGACAGTGGGATCCCAAAGGATCCTGTGGGAACTGGGCCACTCAACCCCAACCACACCCAGCAGAGGCTGCAGGGTTCAATACAGCCCCCTTGCCCCCTTCAGGAGCAGGGGAGAGACCTGCCCAAAGCTGCCCCTGCCAGGTGAGGTCCCTGCACCCCAGGGGCTCTGCTTCCCCTCCTCCAGCTCACCTACCTGAGAGCCAGGGGGCAGGAGAAAGGCCACAGGAAGCAGGCCCAGGATCAAGAGCTGCATTGTCAGAGCCATCCAGGGATGGGCATGGAGCCTCTGCTAGCCCCTGGGGGTTATATGGACCAGAACGGGGAGGAGGGCAGGGCCTGGGAATCACAGGGGCATGTACACTCCTGCCTGGAAATTCCCATCCTAGATGATCCAGGAGAAGAGATACCCATTGGGGAAGCCTCAGGTCACAGCCCCACCCACATTGTGTGTGTCGGAGGGGGAGGTTCCTTTCTTGCTCGGGTGTGCACTAGGCCTGGCTGGGGATGTGGCTAACACTGCTCAGCCCTACTACAGGTGTAAGAAACACCCCTGAGCTTTTCTGCACTGAGATACCCAGACCAATTAATTTCAAGGCCTGGAGGGACTGCACACTGCTCTGGGGTGGTACAGGGGGACACCAGACCAGACCCACCTCCACCTCTTGGAATTTCTTGTGACTGCAGGAAGCTCTGTGGTTGTTGCCTTCAGAGTCCAGCTCTGAAGGCAGCACAGAAGTGAGAGTGGAAATCCCATGACCTCCCTACAACAGGCTCCCAGAAAGGCTGTGTACTGGGTGCTGGTATGACCCTGTTAACTGAGAAGCCCCAGGGCTGAGTGAATCTCAGTGTCTGAGGAACTACTGAGGGGTGTGGTCTAATCTCTGAATCTGTGCTGGACCTGAACTGGAGAGTCTAGCTCAGCAAGAGAGAGTTGAGGGGTGCCCATTCTGTCAGGGGGGTTATTCTGGTATCCCAGCACATCAAGGGATAGTCTCAAGGGGGTCTCTGTGACTGAACCTGTCGGGGGGCACCAGCTGGGATGGAATGGGAATAGGGCCTTTCCCCTCTGAGGGGCGCCAGCTCCAATACACAGCTTTCTATTTTTTTTAATTTTTTTTTTTGCCCCATCCTATAGATTTAATAGAGAGAATCTGATTCCTGCTCCAGAATCCCATAAAATAGTCCAAAAAATCCCAGAGACACACAGGGGTTTTATCCCAACATGTACAAACTGCTTCCCCCACCCCCAATCCATTCTGATACCAATCAGTTCATAGCATTGTTCTAAGAGTAATGAAGATAATCTGCATTTCAGAACCAAAGCCTAGTTAGCCAATGGCTGGTCTAGCCAGGCAAAGAGCCAGCAAAATGGGTGCATCCTTTAATGCTGGTTCTGCAGAATTTTCTGGATCCAGGGAATGAATTTGGAAAGTCTTGTGAACACGCTTGGTTTGTAGAAATTCACAACATATGAAGCGATGCCCTGGACTACTCCCTCACACACCAAAGGGTCACCAGAATCACCCTGGGATTGAGAATAACCGCAATTACATCTTGAACATCTCTAGCACCACTTTTCATCTGCAGATCTGATTGCATCAGAGAAGAGAAGCTTTAAATATTGTACAAGAAATATCTTTTGTGTAAAGAAAACAGCCTTTCTTAAACTTTGGCAACTTCAGGAAAAATGTTTGCTGTGTTGAAGTGTTTCCTTTTTTGTCTGAGTCGCACTAGTAGGATTGGGAAGACTCTGGTAGAGTTGGGTTTGGGTTGGGTAGGATTTTAAATGGGTAGAATTTAAGATAGGTTGAGGTTGTGTTGGGTAGAATTGGGTAGGGTTTGAATTGGATGGATGTGGGTAGGGATGAGTCTGGATAGAATTTAGTAGGATGAGGTTATGTTGGGTAGAGCTGGGTAGGACAGTAGTTAAATTAAGTAGAGATTAGCTAGTGTTGAGTAGACTTGGAATTGGGGAGAGTTGTGCAGGACAGGGGTAAGGGTGATACAGTTTAGTTAGGATTGTGTTGCATGCGGTTTGAGTTTGAGGAAGAATTGTGCTGGGTATTGTTTGAGCTTTAGCTAGCATTAGGTTGGGCTGTGTTGGGTTGGGGTAGGATTGGTAGGGTTGTGTTAAGTGGGGTTTGAGTTTGGGTAAGTTTGGAAAAGGTTTTATAGAGTGGGGTTTGAATTTGGGATAGAGTTGATGGGATTGTATTGGCCAGGATTTGAGTTTCGGGTAAGGTTGGTAGGTTTGTGTTGGGGGGCAGGGGGTTGAGTTTGAGGTAGAGTTGGTTAGGGTGGGTTTTGAGATTGGAGTAGAGTTGATACAGTTGTCTTGTCCATAGCTTGAGTTACGATAGGATTGATAGGCTTGTGTTGGGGAATGTGGGGGTTGAATTTGGGGAAGGGTTGGGTAAGGTTGTATTGAGTGGGATTTGAGTTTGAGGTAGAGTTAGTAGGATTATGAGGCCAGGGTTTGTTTGGGGTGGGCTTGGGTAGAGTTGGGGCGGGGGTTGAGATTAAGGTAGAGGTGGTATGGTTGTGCTGGGTGGGGTTTGAGATGAAGGAACCTCAATACCCAGGTGTAATAAAGGATCTTGCTCAAGCTAGTTGAAGCTGTGCTGAGCTGGTCTCACCATCGCCTCACACCTCTAGGCCAATCTGATGTCTGCATCAACACTCTGTCTCCCAAGCTGGGCTAGGTTGGTGGGGGATCACTGCACACTTAGATACTTAGCCCTGGAAAGTATCTCCCCATTTCTTCCCAGTAGTGGCCTCCTGGAACCAAGGAGCCTCCAGGTCAGCAAGATACTTACCTGATAAGGCAGTTTCTCAAAGCTAGGCTTCCCCCACACAGCATCATTGGGCGGTTATATCCAGGATACAGCTCGCACATGTTGTTCTTAATGACTTCCAGGTCCACCTCATGGACCATGTCAGTTCTTCAGTTCCGACCAGTCCGATCCCACCCAGCCACCCTGCAAGTGGATCCTGGCCTCACCCTAGTCTTGGTCTTTGGCAGGGGATAAGCCGCACCCAGTTATTCCGCACTGTGCTGTGTGACAGCTGCCATACACAGGAGGGAAAAGAGGAAAATGGGGACATGTCTAGTGCATGAGTGTGAGGTCATGGAGGTGGAGTGGTGGGATGGAGGTGGTACATTCAGCAGCATGATAACATTATTAAGGGTCTTTTTGTCATATTGCAGGTGGGGGACCTGGCGGCGCACGGGGATTTTCTGTTGGCTCCATTCTGGTTTATTAATGTTATGTGCTCCCAGAGTGACAGTGATCTCGCTGAAAAAGCAAAAAATTATACATGGGGCATCAGGGGCAGGAGTGTATGTGAGGTGGGGGATGGGAACATGTGGGTCTCACTCATGGACAGTGACTTAGGGCAGCCTGGGCCTCTTAGGCCAAGATCTTGGACTCAGCTGCTGGCCTAGAGAATGTATCCTTCTGGCCTGGAGAATGGCCTGTGATCCAGCCCAGGGCTGGGGACTGGCTAGCTCAGGAGGGTGGGGACTGGGAAATAGGAAAGGGGCCTTTCCCCTCTAGGGGGTGTCAGCTGCAGCACAAACACCTGCCCAGAGACATTGGCCTCCCAGTCTATGACAGCACCAGCCACTTTTGCTGTTCCCTGAGCTCCTTCACTCCCTGTTCTCCTCCCAGCCCCTAGGTCCCAGCTCCCCTGCACCCCGGTGACCCCCGTTCCCAGCTGGATCCACACAGGGGTATATACCCAACTCCCCAGAGCCCTGCAGAGCTGTCCTAGGGTTGTGAGCACCTCCCTGCCCCAATCTGGGCAATGGGCCAGAACCCAGCTGGTGTCAGTTGCCGTAGCTCCATTGATTTACCCATCGTTCGATCTGGCCCATGGTTTGCAGAAGACTCTAGAGACACACTGATGCCCCCTGAGCAGATCAGATCCCTGGGCTCTGCTCTCCCAGCCTCTCCTACTAACTGCTCCTTCCCTGCAACCCACAACGGCACCAGAGCTCCCGGCTCCTCCATCACCTGCTAACCCTGGACTGCCCCGACATCCCCAGCACAGAGGCGCGTACTCTCCCTTGCCATGAGCATCCATCAGCACCAAGTTTGGCTTCACCAGGAACCATCCGCATTTCTTTGTAACCTTTCCATGTTGTATTTCCAGATAGGCCATATAGCATCTCGAGTGGACCTTGGCTTCCCGGCTCCTGATGATCTCACCTGTGGGGGAGACCAGGTTTTACAAAGAGCGCCATCGTCTCCCTGGGCCGGGTTGCGACCGAGCTCCCAACCTCAACCCACCCCTGTGATGCTCTTCTTGGGGGACCTCTGTGCCTGGAACCCTGCTTCCTGCTCAGCTCTCCCCCAGGCTGGACACCCCAGGAGACTGGAGGATAAATCTAAAGCTCTGACCTCCCTGGGTGGAGAATCGATGCCAAATGCACTGGGAGTTGGTCAGTAATTGCACTGCCTTAACTTAACGCTTTGGGGGTGAGGTCACCCCACATTAAGCCAGGCAACCTCCAGACAGGCACTGACAGGTCTCTTGTGAACACTTCTCCTTCTCCATCAGCCCACAGTGACCAGCCAGGGCTGTGCCAAGACCGATCCATGAAATGTTTGGTCCAATGGGAAACTGTGGTTTTTATTAATGGCATTTGTTCTCAGAAAGCCTCTTCTCGAACCTGCCTGAATTATTGTGGGGAAACTGATTCTTTCCTTCCAGTTGTGAATAATATACAGGTGTCAAGTATCAGAGGGTAGCCGTGTTAGTCTGGATCTGTAAAAGCAGCAAAGAATCCTGTGGCACCTTATAGACTAACAGACGTTTTGGAGCATGAGCTTTCGTGGGTGAATACCCACTTCCTCAGATGCATGTAATGGAAATATCCAGGGGCAGGTATATATATGTGTGCTAGCAAGCAAGCTAGAGATAACGAGGTCAGTTCAATCAGGGAGGATGAGGCCCTGTTCTAGCAGTTGAGGTGTGAAAACCAAGAGAGGAGAAACTGGTTCTGTAATTGGCAAGCCATTCACAGTCTTTGTTCAATCCTGAGCTGATGGTGTCAAATTTGCAGATGAACTGAAGCTCAGCAGTTTCTCTTTGAAGTCTGGTCCTGAAGTTTTTTTGCTGCAGGATGGCCACCTTAAGGTCTGCTATAGTGTGGCCAGGGAGGTTGAAGTGCTCTCCTACAGGTTTTTGTATATTGCCATTCCTAATGTCTGATTTGTGTCCATTTATCCTTTTCCGTAGAGACTGTCCAGTTTGGCCGATGTACATAGCAGAGGGGCATTGCTGGCATATGATGGCGTATATTACATTGGTGGATGTGCAGGTGAATGAACCAGTGATGGTGTGGCTGATCTGGTTAGGTCCTGTGATGGTGTCGCTGGTGTAGATATGTGGGCAGAGTTGGCATCGAGGTTTGTTGCATGGATTGGTTCCTGAGCTAGAGTTATTATGGTGTGGTGTGCAGTTACTGGTGAGAATATGTTTCAGGTTGGCAGGTTGTCTGTGGGCAAGGATTGGCCTGCCACCCAAGGCCTGTGAAAGTGTGGGATCATTGTCCAGGATGGGTTGTAGATCCTTGATGATATACAGGTGAACATTTTCAGGTTTTGGTCACCGTAAAAGAAACGCTTTGGGCATTTTTCTCAAGGAAAAAAAACATTTTGTGATCAGCTGTGAAGAAGTCTCCACTCAGGTGGGTGGGTGTCTTGGAAAATTCCAACTTTAACAAATTGTACTTAGACCAAGATAAGGGCCCCCCCATTGTGACAGGCACTGCACTTACCCACAAACCCTGCCCCTAACAGCATCCAGACCTGATGGGGAAACTGAGGCCCAGGGAGATTCTTTGTAAACCTGCCTAAGGGATTTGGATGCCCATCAGTGATTCTATGGAAGTCTCTGTCCACAGAGATCCTGGGCGGAGCTGGGAAGTGGACCCAGATTTCGTAGGTCCTAGCCCTGTGCCTTAGTTGGCCGCAGCTGGCCTCCCTGTCTGGGGCACAGACTGGCAGAAGGGACCCAAAGGAACCTATGGGGGCTGTGTCACCCAATCCCTTGGGCTGGTCTGAGAGCCTCAGCTGCATTCAGGGTTGGATTTGTACTTTGGGCACCCCTAGAAGCAGAGATTGGGAACCTCCCCAAACACACCGCTTCGGGCGGTAGAGGTTCCCCCACTACTTTTAACTTTTAACCACAGACCCCCCACTGCCCAGTGCCCCTCACACAACCCCACCACAACTTCCCAGTCCCCCATACAGACTCCCTAGCATCCAGCACCCAGCGCCCCCCACCCCTCACTGCCCAGAGACCCCCTACAATCTGCCCAGAGATCCCCCACAATCTGCCCCAGAAAGCCCCTCTCTCAAGCACTCCATGGCCCCTCTGGGAGATGACTCTCTCTGCCGGGCTGAGTGAGGAGTACTCCAGCAGGGCTGCATGTAGCCGTCTTCCTCTCAGACCCACTCCTGCTCTCTACAGTGACTCAAACAGATGCCTAATGTGCTTAATGGGAAATCCAGCCCTGGTCGCACTCAGGGTAACATCTGGAGAAATGAAAGCAGTAAATGGTCAGGGATAGTGAAGACATCGGGGCTAAACAGATGGGGGGGCAGCAAGTTTCCATTTCATACTTCGTCACTCCATCTTAGTCTGTGGCGTGACCAAAGAGAAAATTGTTTTGGCGACCGAAAACTTACGAACTGTCAGCTGAAAAGTACCAAAAGGTGGGGGAAATGACCAGTTTGCCAAGAAAGATGCTAAAATGTTTGAGGTGAGGAGACACTTTCTGGGAATTTTTTCATTATCTAGAAAACCCGATTTTCTGTACAAAAACAGTTTGGAGGGGCAGCTTGGCAGCAGCCCTCACCTGTCACTGGGGGTTGAAGAAGAAGGTGAAACATCATCAGGGGACGTGTCTGTGGCATTCTGGGTGCTATTGGCCCCCAAAGCTGTTAACTCAAGGCAGTGTGGTCACTGACCTGCTCCCAGTGCATTTGGCACTGATTCTCCACCCAGGCAGATGAGAGCTTTAGATTTACCCCAGAGGTGTCCAGTGTACGGGAGAGCTCAGCACGGGGCACAGCTCCTGGTACAAGAATTCCCCAGGGAAAGCATCACAGGGGAGGGTTGAGGCTGTGGGGACTCCCCTTTGGGATGAGTAGATTGATCTCAGCCTCGCCCAGGGAGAAAATGGGCCTCTTTATATGAATCTGTCCCCACCTCCAGGTGAGATCGTTGGGGGCCGGGAAGCCCAGCCCCATTCCAGACCCTACATGGCCTGTCTGTCTCTATGGCATGGACACAAGAGTTCCTTCTGCAGAGGGTTCCTGGTGTAGGAGAACTTTGTGCTGACGGCCGCTCACTGCAATGGAGAGTAAGCGCCTCTGTGCTGGGGATGTCGGGGCAGGTCGGGGTTAGCAGGTGAGGGGGGAACTGGGAGCTCTGGTGCCGTTGTAGGTTGCAGGGAAAGAGCAGTGAGTGCGGCAGGCTGGGAGAGCAGAGCCCAGAGGTCTGATCTGCTCAGGAGGTGTCGGTGTGTCTCTAGGGACCTCTGCAAGCCACGGTCCAGCACCAGTGCTGGGTAAATCAATGGGGCTATGCTTGATTGACACCAGCTAGTGGTCTGGCCCCATTGATTCCAGTGGAGCTCCATCCCATTGCCCCAGCTTTGGATGTGGCCCATTGTCCTGACCTGGGCATGGAGGGGCTCACAGGGCTCTGGTCTAGGAGGAGCTGTGTATAGACCCCTGTCTGGATCTAATTGGGGAAGGTCACCAGGCTGCAGGGGAGCTAAGACCCAGGGGCCAGGAGGACAATGGGGAGTGAACGAACTCAGGGAAACAGCACAAGGGGTGGTAGAGACACTGGCTGGGACCCCAGCACCACTGGGCAGGGGCTTTATGCTGCAACCGGCACCCCCTAGAGGGAAAAGGCCCTGTGTCCCACTGACTGCCCCAGTGAGCCAGCCAGTCCTCTGCCCTAAGGTCAGATCAGACCAGCCATGTGTCTAAGGGTATGTACATTATTTCAGGCTGTAAGCTGAGTCCTAGATCTCTTCCTGAGAGCCCCCACAATAAGTATTTCATGAGTCAGATACACATGGACCCATCCCCACCTCATGTGCGCTGTTGCCTCTAATGCACCATGTGTTCCTCTTGGTTTTACAGCATCATCACTGTCAGGCTGGGAACCCACAACCTTGGGAATTGGGAACACAATTAACAGAGGATCCCTATCCGTCGCTCAGTCCCCTACCTGCAATACAACAAAGTGACCACTAACAATGACATCATGCTGCTGCAGGTACTGCCCCCATCCCATCACCCCGCCCCCCAATGACTTCATGCTGCTGCAGGTACCGCCCCTATCCCATCACCCTACCCCCAGTGACCTCACTCTGCTGCAGGTACCACCCCATCCCATCACCCTATCCCCAGTGACCTCACACTGCTGCAGGTACCACCCCATCCCCAGTGACCTCACACTGCTGCAGGTACCGCCCCCATCCCATCACCCCACCGCTTGTGACCTCACTCTGCTGCAGGTACCACCCCATCCCATCACCAGTGACCTCACACTGCTGCAGGTACCGCCCCATCCCCAGTGACCTCACACTGCTGCAGGTATCGTCCTCATCCCATCACCCCACCCCTTGTGACCTCATATTGCTGCAGGCACCACCCCCATCCCATCACCTTGCCTGCAGTGACCTCACTCTACTGCAGGTACCACCCCATCCCATCACCCTATCCCCAGTGACCTCACACTGCTGCAGGTACCGCCCCATCCCCAGTGACCTCACACTGCTGCAGGTACCACCCCATCCCCAGTGACCTCACACTGCTGCAGGTATCGTCCCCATCCCATCATCCCACCCCTTGTGACCTCATACTGCTGCAGGTACCACCCCATCCCCAGTGACCTCACACTGCTGCAGGTATCGTCCTCATCCCATCACCCCACCCCTTGTGACCTCATATTGCTGCAGGCACCACCCCCATCCCATCACCTTGCCTGCAGTGACCTCACTCTACTGCAGGTAGCACCCTCATCCCATCACCCCACCCCCAGTGACTCACACTGCTGCAGGTAGCACCCCCATCCCATCACCCCACCCCCAGTGACCTCAGGGCCTTGCATTGGCTCTAATTTCCCTCTTCTTGGATTGGAAAGTCTCTGCCCATCGTCGTCTCTGACCTGTGTATTGACCCTGGCCCTTGTGTCCTCTCTTCTTTGTAGCTCGGGCACAAAGCACAGCTCAATGGATATGTCAGGCGCATCCCCTTGCTCCTGCCCCATCAGCAAATGCGTCCAAGAACCGTGTTCAGTGTCTCTGGCTGGGGCTGGACTAGTGCACACAATCAGCTGACCTCAGGCACGCTCCAGGAGATGGACGTGGTGGTGATGCAGGATGCTGCGTGTCCGGGGGATCCTGGTGGGATATACCGTAACTATAACGCCTCCACCATGATGTGGGGGGGGGACGACCCGGAAAAGGGCAAAAGTTCTTTCCAGGTAAATCTCCTGCCTTCAAGCTCCCTTGACAAATTGTTATTATTTATGAGCCTGTTGGTGTTGCAGTCGGGTTGCAGAGCGCAGGTCAGAGATCAGTCCCTGCTACGCTCGGTGTGTACAAATGAATGGGAAAATAGCTGGTCTTCTCCCAGAGGAGGCAGAGATCAGGTGGTTGCTTGGGATGGGAGGGTGTGATGCTGAGACTGGGTGGGCTTGCGGGGGGTTCTGCTGAGACCTGTTAATTAAATGTCTCTAGTTCTGTTTCGCAGGGTGACTCTGGGGGGCCCCTGGTGTGCCAGGGAACAGCCCAGGGTGTCTTCTCTTGGGGATCCGAGGATGGGCTCCCCCCCCAGCAGTGTACACAAAAGTCTCCACCTACATCCCCTGGATATGGGCCACGATGAGGAGGCTGCAGCCCTGAGCCATGCTAGGAATCGCTGCAGGGGCTGGAGCTGCTCCGCTCCTGTCCTTTGGAGAGGCCCAGACATAGGGCCTGCTTTGCAGAGGGGCTGAGTCCCCCTAGGCTGATCTCCTCCACCCCAGACATAGCTCCTCTTAGGCAGTGCCCAACCCATGAGCATCAAGGCAGGGAGCCTCGGGGAGTTAGGAGTCATGTTCAATTCCAACTCCCTCAGCTCCCTTGGCAATCCCAACCCAGGCCCTTAGGCTGCGCCTTTGCTAGGGAATCAGCTGGTTTATTTCACCTGGGGTAATGGACATGAGCCAAACTCTGGGGCAGACCCAGCGGTTTGTAGCTCTCCTCCATGTCAGCCGGTCGAGTGGCTGTTTATGAGAGATACTCGTCATTACCAGACCTGCTAACTCCTGTTAAAACTGCAGCCTGCCCTGTCCTCACTGGGCCTTTTCCAAATGCTATTTCCCCTAGGGTAGCCACCACCCCATCCAAAGACACCTGTTCCCAGCACCGACAAGGGGAGCGGGAGTTTGTTCATGGGAAGGGAAATTAGGAAATTATGCACTGAACTGATTTCAGCTGAAATTACAACTCTGAGCACCTCCCTCTAACCTCCCCTGCCCTGCCCTGCCCTGCCCTGCCTCAAGGCCTGGTGCATTTCGCTCACTGCCTCTTCCCTAGCAATGAATAAAAATGAAGTTGCAAACAATGAAGTGGTGCCTTCCTGGAAATTGAATGAACGCCGCCAGCCTCGGACTCCCAGCTAACTTGCACCTAGCAGGGGTAACCAGGGTTTGGGCCTGGTGGGGAATTCACCCCACGGGTTGGAGTAGTTCATGCCAGATCTGGTAGAAAGACAAGGAAAATCACAGGTGAAAAAGCAAATCACTGTGTGTGTTGTCAGCTCTCCTGGCTCTGGTATCCCACCACTGACACCTAGGCCAGCTTCCTGCCAACAGGAGTGCACTTTAGGCCACTGGAGGAGAACTCGGAACCAGGGTAGTCTTAGTTCCCGTGTACGTCATTCCTCTTCCACTCTGCACCTGTCTGGCGACAGAGGGGTCACAAATAGCAGGCAGGCCAGTCCCCTCCTTCAAATATCTCAGCCCAGATGTCAAGGCCTGATCCCGAAGAGCCTCTGTGTGTTTCCCCCAGCCCGACTGACTCTAATCAGGGGCTATTCAGGCAGGGGGCAAACACCATTGCTGTTTGCACCAACTCCCCTGCAAAGAAAATACATGTCAAACTGAGCCCAGTGCAGCAGGGATCCACAGACCGGACGCAGATTTGATGCTCTGGGAAGAGATGTCTCAGACTGGAACAGACAGGAAAAAGCCCCAAGTGACACTTTAAAATTTTCATCTAAATATCACCTACACTGGGAGGAAAGAATCAGTTTCACCACAATAGTTTAGACAGGTTTGAGACGAGGCTTTCTGAGAAAAAGTTACATTTGTAAAAAGTTTGGCAGATCAGTCTGGCTGCTCACTGTTGGCTGCTCCCTGTGGGCTGATGGAGAAGACACATCCACAAGGGAGCTGCCTGTGCTGTTCCAGGAGCACCCTGACCTAATCTGGGGTGACTTCAGCCCCCAAAGCTGTTAACCCCAGGCAGTGTGATTACTGACCCACTTCTGATTCTTTCCATGGTGGCCAAGCTTAGGATGTCAATGTTCCAAACTTTAATTGTTGGTCTCTTTTTGGATTTCCATTTTTGTGGAGCTGGTCTGTTCACCACTGTTAGTGCTCTGCTTAGCCACAGTCTTTCAGATTTATTCTGCTTCCAATTAACACTCGTTAGGTTAAAAATTACAGCTTTAATTTTATTTGATAGAAAAAAAATTACTCCCCAATTGAGTTCCACCCAAAGCCTATGTGTATAGGTGCCTTCCCAGAGCATACGGGTTAGGTCAGCACCTGCCAAATTACAGAACCAATATTTGTCTGACTCAGCAGCATCTGGGCTGAACAGTGGAAGGAAGGTCCGGGACCTCCTGCATGGGATCCCTGTTGAATTAATCTTAAATGTAGCTCCAAGTGAAGGCATCAGGACTAAACGGATGGAGGGTGGCATGTTTCCATTGCATATCTCGCCACTCCTTCTTAATCTCCAGCGTGACCAGAGAGAAAATTGTTTTGACAACCAAAAATTTACAAACTATCAGCTGAAAAGTGTCGAAAGGTGGGGGAAATGATCAGTTTGCCAAGAAAAATGCTGAAATGTTTGAGGTCAGGAGACATTTTCTGGGAGATTTTTCATTATCTAGAAAACTCGATTTTCTGTATACAAACAGTTGTGGGGAGAGCTTGGGAGCAGCCTTCACTTGTCACTGGGGGTTGATGGAGGAGGCAAGATATCAACAGGGCATGTGTCAGTGACGTTCTGGGTGCTACTGGCCCCCAAAGCTGTTACCCACTCCTGGTGCATTTGGCACTGATTCTTCACCCAGGAAGGTGAGAACTTTAGATTTACCCTCCGGCCTCATTGGATGTCCAGTGTGGGGGAGAGCTCAGCATAGGGCAAAGTTCCTGGTACAGGAATCTCCCAAGGGGAGCATCACATAAGACCTGAAGAAGAGCTCTATGTAAGCTCAAAAATTTGTCTCTCTCACCAATAAAATTGGCCCAATAAAAGAGATCCCCTCACAGACTTTGCCTCCTTTTGATCAGATTACAACTTTGGTTGGTGAAGGTAATAGTGTTAATGTTATATGCTTATAATTCTGGAAAGCATTTGACTTGGTACTGCACATGCTGTTTAAAAACTTAAATGATATAAGATTACCATGGCACACATGACATGGATTTAAAGCTGGCTAAATGATTGGTCTCAAGATATAATTGTAAATGGGGAATCATCATCAAATAGGTGTGTTTCTTGTGGGGTCAGGCATCGGTTCTTGTCCTATGCAATTTACCATTTTTATCAATGCCCTGGAAGAAAACACGAAATCACCACTGATGTGTTTGCAGCTGACTCAGAGATTGGGGGAATGATAAACAATGAAGACGAAAGGGCACCGACACAGAGTGATCTGGATTGTTTGGTAAACTGGGTGCTAGCAAACATTACACTTTTTAACATGGCTAAATGTCAGTGTATACATCCAAGACAAAAGAACGTCAGCCATACCTACAGGATGGGGACTCCATCCTGGGAAGCAGCGATTCTTCAGAAGATTTAGGGGTCACGGTGGATAAGTAGCAGAACATGAGCTCCCAGTGTGATGCTGTGGCCAAAATGGCTAATGCGATCCTGGGATGCATAAACGGGAATTTCAAGTAAGAGTATAGAGGTTATTTTAGCTCTGGATTTGACACTGGTGCAACTGATGCTGGAATCCTGTATCCAGATCTGGGGCCCACAATTAGAGAAATATTTTGATAAATTGGGGAGTGGTCTGAGAAGAGCCATGAGAATGATCAAAGGATTAGAAACTTGCCTTACAGTGATAGACTCAAAGAGCTCAGCTGTTTAGCTTAACAAAGAGAAAGCTATTTGGTGACATGATCACAATCTTAGACGTAACTACACAGGGAACAAAAATTTAATAATGGGCTCTTCAATCTTCCAGAGAAAGGTCTAACACAATCCAAAGGCTGGAAGCTAAAGCTAGACAAAGTCAGACTGGAAATAAGGTGTACATTTTTAACAGCGAGGATAATTAACCATTGGAATAACTGGCCAAGAATCATGGTCAATTCTTAATCACTGATAATTTTAATATGAAGACTGGATGTTTTTTCCTAAATGATTCATTCTGGGAATAATTGTGGGGCAGTTCTCTGGGCAGTGTTGCACAGGAGGTCAGAGTAGTTGATCACCATTGTCCCTCCAGGCCTTGGAATCTATGAATTTAGGTGCAGGGATGGATGGATGGATGGATGTGTGTGGGGATGGATGGATGTACGGATGGCTGGCGTGGCTGGCTGGCTGGATAGGTGGGTATGGATTCAAGGATGGATGGATGGATACGCAGGGATGGTGTCATAACCATACAGCTAAGGGTAGCCTAAAATTCCTCCGTCACCTGTAAGGGGTTAAGAAGCTCAGATAACTTGGTTGGGACCTGACCAAAAGGACCAACGGGGAAAGAAGATACTTTCAAATCTGGGGGGCAGGGAGGGGCTGGAAGGGTTTGTGCTCTTTATTTGTGTGTTCTTTCCTGGGACTGAGAGGGGACCCCAGGCAGAAATCCATCTCTTCCAAACAATCCTGAAACGAGTCTCTAATAAGTAAGTAAAGCCAGGCAAGGTGTGTTAGGTTACCTTTCATTTTAGCTTGTGATTTTTCCCTGTGCTGCAGGGAGGTTTATTCCTGTTTTTTTTTGTAACTTTGAAACAAAGCCTAGAGGGAGTTCCTCTGTGTTTTTGAATCTTTTGTTATCCTGTAAAGTTATCTTCCATCCTGATTTTACAGAGGTGGTTCTTTCACTTTTTTTTCTTTTAAATAAAATTATTCTTTTAAGAACCTGATTGATTTTCAGTGTCCTAAAGACCCATGGGGGTTGATCTGTGCTCACTTCGTAGCTAATTGGTTAGGATATTATTCTCCAGCCTCCCCAGGAAAGGAAGTGTAGGGGTGTCATAAACAGATAGCTAAGGGTTAATGTCTCTTTCACCTGAAACACCTGACCAGCGAACCAATCAGGAAACTGGATTTTTTTCAACTTTGGGTGGAGGGAATTGTGTGTCTGAGTCTTTTGTCTGTCTGCCTGCTTCCTCTGAGCTTTGGAGAAGTAGTTCTATTTTCTAATCTTCTGTTTCTAAGTGTAAGGACAAAGAGATCAGATAGTAAGTTCTATGGTTTCTTTTCTTTGGTATTTGCATGAATATAAGTGCTGGAGTGCTTTGATTTGTATTCTTTTTGAATAAGGCTGTTTATTCAATATTCTTTTAAGCAATTGACCCTGTGTTGTATCATCTTAATACAGAGAGAACATTTGTATTTTTTCTTTCTTTTTTATATAAAGCTTTCTTTTAAGACCTGTTGGAGTTTTTCTTTACTTCAGGGAAATTGAGTCTGTACTCACCAGGGAATTGGTGGGAGGAAGAAATCAGGGGAGGTCTGTGTGTGTTGAATTGGCTAGCCTGATTTTGCATTCCCTCTGGGGAATAGGAAAGTCCTTTTTGTTCCCAGGACTGGGGAACGGAGAGGGGGAATCACTCTGTGTAGTTTCACAGAGCTTGTGTCTGTGTATCTCTCCAGGAGCACCTGGAGGGGGGAAGGGAAACAGGATTATTTTCCTGTGTTGTGAGACTCAAGGGATTTGGGTCTTGGGGTCCCCAGGGAAGGTTTTTCAGGGGGACCAGAGTGCCCCAAAACACTCTAATTTTTTGGGTGGTGGCAGCAGGTACCAGGTCCAAGCTGGTAACTAAGCTTGGAGGTTTTCATGCTAACCCCCATATTTTGGACGCTAAGGTCCAAATCTGGGACTAAGGTTATAACAAGGGGCTTGGGGGATATTTTGGGGGAGATAGGACTCCAAGTGGCCCTCCCTGAATGTTTGTTTAAATCACTTGGTGGTGGCAGCAATGCCAAGGGCAAGAAAAGGAATTGTGCCTTGGGGAAGTTTTTAACCTAAGCTGGTAGAATATAAGCTTGGGGGTCTTTCATGCGGTCCCCACATCTGTACCCCAGAGTTCAGTGTGGGGCGAGAACCCTGACAGATGGATAGACAGATCAAGGGACGGATGGATGGATGGATGGATGGATGTGTGACGGGTTGGATCACAGAAACCCCCTTGGGAACTGCCAACCGATGTACAAAGACTACTTCTTCCCCTGCCTTTCCTGCCTACTTGGGACTCCAGAAGCTTCCCTGGTTGTGCCAGACACACTTGCGGGCTACAGACACAGACCCAGGTCTGAACCACGTCCCACAAACTGGAGGCTTAACTGAAAGCAGCTTAAGAAGTGTTCCTGTCTCTAACACTCAGATGCCCAACTCCGAATGGGGTCCAAACCCCAAATAAATCCATTTTACCCTGTATAAAGCTTATGCAGGGTAAACTCATAAATTGTTTGCCCTCTATAACACTGATAGAGAGATATGCACAATTGTCCCCCTCCGCCTCCCCCCCATAGGTATTAATGCATATTCTGGGTTAATTAGTAAGTAAAGAGTGATTTTATTAAATACAAAAGGTAGGATTTAAGTGGTTCCAAATGATAACTGACAGAACAAAGGGAATTACCAAGCACAATAAAATAAAACATGAAAGTCTGAGCCTAATACAGTAAGAAGCTGAATACAGATAACATGTTACCCTCAGAGTTGTTCCAATAAGCCTCTTTTACAGACTAGCCTCCTTCTAGTCTGGGTCCAGCAATCGCTCACACCCCTTATAGTTACTGTCCTTTGTCTCAGTTTCTGTGGCGTATCCTTGGGGGTGGAGAGGTTTTCTCTTGAACTAGCTGAAGACCAAAATACAGGGGTCTCCAAAGGCTTTATATAATTTCTCCTTGTGGGTCTAACCCCCTTCCTCCACCTGTGCAGAATCTCAGCTGCAAGATGAAGTTTTGGAGTCACATGGCAAGTCACATGTCCATGGGTGACTCAGAACTTTACAGGCCAAGCAACAAAGCCAAGAAAGCTCAGATGTGGATAGACATCTGTCAAAGTTTATTGTCAGTTTAAGTGCTTCTTGACCGGGCACTTAAGTTGCACATTCCTCTCTAAAGAAACTGACCAAATGCCTTACTAAGACTACTTAAAATCAAACAAGTACACAGCCAATATTCATAACTTCGAATACAAAAATGATACATGCATACAGATAGTATGAATACATTCAGTAGATCATAACCTTTACAGAGATCTGTTACATGGCATATGTAGCATAAAACCTATTCCAGTTATGTCATATATACATTCATAAGCATATCTCCATTAAGCCTTATAGGGTGCAACGTCACGGGATGGATGGGCTTTTCCACCATAGGGATGACACTCACAGTATTGGCTCACCCTCCTGCATTAGTAAGCCCAATCTAATCTGAAACAATTACCTAGAATTAAATCAACATCAACAAAGAAATGTAACTAAACAAATAAGATCTGAACAATTCAAAAATCAGAAGAAAGAAAGAAAGAAAGAAAGAAAGAAAGAAAGAAAGAAAGAAAGAAAGAAAGAAAGAAATGTAGGACTGGAAGGGACCTCAAGAGGTCATCTAGTCCAGTCCCTTGTGTTAGGCCTGAATAAAGATATAGCAGACAAAACCAGGTATGCCAACCTGACCAAAGTCAGGCTAACAGAGGTTTGTGGGTAATCCCTGAGTGGAAAACACTGAGAAGCAGCAGCATGTCTCACAAGCGCTGGGAAAAAGTGAGATAAAAGAGAAGCTGCATTCCTGGCATAGTACCAGATGTGCTGTGTTCGGGCAGCTCCTTCAAAGAACTGATAAGAGTCCTAGTTTCGCAGCCTCCTTGTTTTCACTCCCTGGTTTTGTTCTTTGTTTGTTTTTAACTCCCCTACATTTCTAACTTTAGGCATGCCTGTATACTAAAGGTGTCTAGTTTCTAGTTGTTAGAAGAAGGGGGTGGGTTGCTCCAGTGAATAATTTATGACGCGACGGAACTGTCTATATAGGCTTATACTAAGATGTAAAGAGGGGGCTGGTTCTCTCTGGAGACGAGCTGCTCTCTATTGATGCGTGCACTTGTCAATAAAGAGCTTTTGATCGGACCTTGCTGGTGTTGCCTGTCTCTCTTGCGGTCAAACAACGAACTTTGCCGTCGGGGTTAAAGTCCCTGACACTTGCACTCATGGCAGGACTAAGTATTATATAGACCATCCCTGACAGGTGTTTTCTAACCTGCTCTTAAAAATCTCCAGTGATGGTGTGATAAATGAAGGGGGTGGGTAGCTCCCTTTTATGGACACCCTGCCAGCCAGTCAGCTATAAAATCCACCTTAGTAGTTGTTCTCTACATGCTTTACCTGTAAAGGGTTAAAAAGTCTCCCTGCATAGGTAAAAGGAAGGGAGTGGGCACCTGACCAAAAGAGCCAATGGGAAGGCTAGAACTTTTTTAAATTGGGGGGGAAATTCCCCTTTGTCTGCTGTTGTTCTGAGGGAGAAGCAGAACCAAGGCTGGAACTATACTGTAAAAAGCTTGAGTCCAGGTATGAAAAATCATCTGAATCATACCTAGAAACTACTCACTTGAAACCCCTAGATATATAAGTAGATCAGGAAATGTCTAGGAAGACATGATCAGGTTTATTTCTTTTTATTTCTTTATGGCTTGTGGACTCCGCTGCGCTAGCCCCAAATGCTTTTGGTTTGCTTGTAACTTTTAAGCTGGACCTCAAGAAGGTTATTCTTGATGCTTAATTCTTGTAAGTGAGTTTTTTTTAAATCTAGCAATAGCCTGAGTTTTCAAATGTACTTTCTTTCTTTTTGCTTTTAATAACATTTACCTTTTTTAAGAACAGAATTGGATTTTGTGTCCTAAGAGGTTTGTGAACATGTTATTTAATTAGCTGGTGGCAACAGCTGGTTTCCTTTCTCAGCTCTTCCCCGGAGTAAGGGGTGAAAGGGCTTGAGGGTACCCCACAGACAGGAATTCCCAAGTGCGCCTTCCTGGGATCTCAAAGGGGTTTTTGCACTTGGGTGATAGCAGCATCTACCCATCTAAAGTCCGAGAGAAGCTGTAACCTTGGGAGTTTAATACAAGCTTGGAGTGGCCAGTATTAATTTTAAAAATCCTCGTGGGTCCCCAACTTCTGCACTCAAAGTGCCTAAGTGGGGAATCAGCCTTAACAGATGGAGATTCCACAACCTCCCTAGGCAATTTATTCCAGTGCTTAACCGCTCAGACAGTCAGGAATTTTTTCCTAATGTCCAACCTACATCTCCCTTGCTTCAATTTAAGCCCATTGCTTCCTGTCCTTGGTGGTAAAGGAGAACAATTTATCACTCTCCCATTCATAGTAATCTTAGGGCTTGTCTACATCAGAAAGTTGCAGCGCTGGTGAGGGAGTTACAGCGCTGCAACTTAGGAGGTGTACACATCTGCAGGGCACCACCAGCGCTGCAACTCCCTGTTTGCAGTGCTGGCCGTACTCCCGTTTTGTCTCGGGTGTAGAGGATCCAGCACTGGTGATCCAGCGCTGGTAATCAAGTATAGACACTTACCAGCGCTTTTCTTGACCTCCGTGGAATAAGCAGGTATCCCAGCATACCTGAGGAAGCCTCTGATAATCAAGCTGGTCTCCTTCCCCGGCTTGCTCTCGCGTTCCCCGAACCCCGAGCAAGCAGGTCTCCTTCCCTGAGGTTTGCTGGGTGGTTCCGGGAACGCGAGAGCAAACCGCGGCGAAGCTGGTCTCCTCGGTTTGCTCTCTCGTTCCCCGAACCCCCGAGCAAGCAGGTCTCCTTCCCTGCGGTTTGCAGGGTGGTTCCGGGAACGCGAGAGCAAACCGCGGCGAAGCTGGTCTCCTTTCCCGGTTTGCTCTCTCGTTCCCCGAACCCCCGAGCAAGCAGGTCTCCTTCCCTGTGGTTTGCAGGGTGGTTCGGGGAACGCGAGAGCAAACCGCGGTGAAGCTGGTCTCCTTTCCCGGTTTGCTCTCGCGTTCCCCGAACCCCCCTTGAAGCCGCCCAACAGTGCTGCAGTGTGGCCACATCTAACACCACTTGCAGCGCTGGTTGCTGTAAGTGTGGCCACTCTGCAGCGCTGGCCCTATACAGCTGTACTAATACAGCTGTAACAACCAGCGCGGCAAAATTTTAGATGTAGACATGGCCTTAGGTATTTGCAGACTTGAATCTTTCTTCAGAGGTCATATGTTCTAGTCCTTTAATCATTTTTGTTGCTCTCCTTTGGACTTCCTCCAATTTCTCCACATCATTCCTGAAGTGCAGGGCCCTCAGCTGGACACATTCCAGCTGAGGACTAGTCAGTGCTGAGTACAGCAGAAGAATTACTTCTCGTGTCTTGCTTACAACACTCCTGCTAATACAGCACAGAATGACGCTGGTTTGTTTTGCAATAGAATTCCATTTTTGGCTCATATTTAATTTGTGGTCCAGTATGACCCCAGATACTTTTCTGCAGAATCCTTCCCAGGCAGTCATTTCCCATTTCATATGTGTGCAACAGATTGTTCCTTCCTAAGTACAATGATTTGCGTTTGTCTTTATTGAACTGTGTCCTATTTATTTCAGCCCATCTCTGTGGTTTGTCAAGATCATTTTGAATTCTAATCCCATCCTCCAAACCACTCGCAACCAGCAGGGAAAGGTAGAGCGAGATCTAATGGGGAAGCTGGAGCCTGATCAAATCCAATGGGAAAGGAGGCCCCAGTACACAACAGGGAGGGAGATTCACCACTGGAACCAGCTCCCCAGAGCAGGGGGGTTCCTCCATCTCCAGGTAGCATCAGGCCCAGCCTGGCTGCCTTGCTGGAAGAGGCGTTCATCAAACACCAGTGACCAGGCTCAGTTTGGGGGAGCTGAGGGAAGTTCTCCAGCTGGGGTCACTCAGGAGGGCACCAATATCTATGGATCCAGGTATCCAGGGGCAGAACAGAGCATGGGGGAATCTGCCATCTGCAACTGGGAGGCCTCAGCGCTGGCTCCATCCCAGCCAGGGGCAGGAAGGAGGCACTGTTATTCACAATCACAGCTAATGGCAGGGAGGGCACCAGTGCAGGAAGGAAACCCCCCCTGCCCCTGATGCGGGCGTTTCCTCTCACGGAATCTCCACCCCTGACACATCGCTCATGGGGAATTTCTTGATAACTGGGTACATGACCCTGCACTTCCCGGGTCACCTCTTTCCAGAGTCCCCTCTCCACCACCCACTCAATATAAACCCGGGGGCTGAGACAGACCCACCAGTCCCAGCCCCCGGATTTGTACCAAGGATGCTGCTGCTCCTGCTCTCCACAGCCTTTCTGCCTCTCACTGAGGCCTTTCTCCTGCCCCAGAGGCTTCACATTGGTGAGTAGAGCTGAGGGACTGGTTGATTTTGCAGAGTTTTTGGTTCAGGGGCTGAAATATAAAATTGGGGGAGAAATTGGGTTCAACCCAAAAAATTATTTTATTTGTTTTTTCTCACCGAAAAAGTTGTTCCAGAACCAATTGTTTTTTCTTTTTCATTTGCTTTCAGATGCTTACTTCAATCCCAACAAAATTTGGAGGGTGTTTTTTCATTTGATTTCAGGTTGATTAAGGGTTTTTTTCCCCACTGTTTTAAAAAATGATTCCATCCATTTATCAATGAAAAAAAGTTTCAAAACAAAGAGGTGATCTGTTTTGTTCCCCAGTGCCCAGAACTAAAGTTGCCAAATTTTTGCAGAAAAAAAATTCCGTTTTTTATAGCCAAGATAAATCCTCAGAATTCTACCAGAATTCACAGGTTCTTTTGATGCCCCAAAGTTGCATTTTTTTGGCGACTTTGCCAATTGCTTAGAAAACTTTGGCCGGTTCTAGTGGTGAGATCGGGGAGATTGGTGCCCATGGGCAGCGCAGCCCACACCAGGGGCAGGAGTTAGAATTAGCCTTCAGGCTCAGGCAGGTGCCAAGAGAGGGGACAACGGGGCCGGGAAGTGCTAAGGAATCTCTGGCCTAGTTCTCTGAGTGGGGAGATGGCCAGGGGGCGTCTCCACAGAGAGATGAATGGATGGCTGGGTATGGGATAAGGGATGGATGGATGGATGCAAGGGTGGGTACATATGGAAATATGTGGATTACAGTGCGTATATGTTTGGGTAGAGAGCAGGCTGGGGAGATGATCCAGGGCGAGGCCAGGCTGGGGAAGTAGGGGAGGAGGCAGGGGGCTGATCCAGGGGCTGAGGAATTAGGTTCTAGGTTGCACTGGGCTCTTGGTCCCACTCTCCAGATTCCCTTTTGAACCCCTCCCTGTCTCTCTCTAGCTCGGGTCATCAGAGGCCAGGAAGCCCCACTTGGCTCCAGGCCCTACATGGCCTATGTGCAAATTGGGTCAACGGGAAGCTGCGGAGGGTTCCTGATCCAGGAGGATGTGGTAGTGACTGCGGCTCATTGTAACTGCAACCTGGGGTAAGAAACATGCCATCCCCCACCCCTGAACCAGACAGTGCCCCACCACGGGGCTGGATCACGACCAGTGCCTCTAGATGGGAAAGACCCTGTCCCATTCCCCATCCACCAAGCCAGCTAGTCCCCCGCTCTGGGGTGGGATCAGACCTGGAAATATGTTGCCCCAAAGACTAGAAGCGTTAATGGGATGTGAAAATTACGAATTTCCCTGGTGTGCCTGTTAGATTTTAAAGCCCAAACCTACCAAACTAGGATAGTGAATATCCCAGCTGTCATTCGTATTCAAACCTCTGTGATTGAGTCACTTCACTCAGTTGAAAGGTAGCTTCTTCTCAGGTCTTTTCCCTTGGCCATCACTTCTCAATCCCAGACACTTGATTTTTCTTAACCAATCAAGAAATCCCATAATTGCTTTTGGGGATCTGAACCCTACTGAACAGAACAACCTTGTAGGCAATTGACATAGATCAGTGCTAGGGCTCAGCTGTTACACAAGAGACTGAGCCAGTCCTCAGGATTTCCTGTTACATTCACTTACGATCATCAGTCATCAATACTTTCATGTCTCTAGCCCATTTCTGACACTATCATTAACTCTCCAAGTGCTAAAGTTGCCCTTTGCCTTAAGGCGCTCTGTGAATGTGGTCCCTGCTAGTTCTAGTTTGGAAGAGGGAACACTAGTTTAAAGCGTCAAAAGCAGTCGCCACAAGTTATCATTGGAGGTTGTTGTAGGCCATTGACTTTGACTGACAATTGAGAAACAGGCATAGAGCCTGGCTTAGTTAAAATCTACAGTATGGTTCCTTGAGGTCTCTCTAGGCCGAGAGCAGGGGAACACCCAGCTATTGAGATTAAAGAAAGATGAAGAGATTCAACCTCTGCCATGAAGTCTCACAAGGGAAGGTGCTGTGCAGAGGGGTTGGGCTAAGCATCAGGGAACTCTTCTGGACTTCAACATCTTCTCTAATGCACTCAACAGGCTCTTTCATCCCACAAAATGACCTCTCTCTCCAGGGTCATCTGCAGATCTGGGCTTATTCCTGCTTCCGTCCATACCCAGTAGATGGCGACGGTGCATAAAATATTGTTTGAGCCTTTTCTTATTTGTATGTTTCATTCACTCCAGCGACCTTATTTCTGTGTGGGCCCAGCCAAGGCATCTGGGAGTCCCCCGCTTTAAGAAATTTATTTTAATATTTCAAAGTTACACCCAGGTTAGGGCCTTACACCTTCCCATGGGTATTTTCCTTCCTCTGCCATATTCAGTTCAACGATTCAGAGATTTCAAGATCATTGTGATCATCACGTGTGACCTCCTGTATAAGACAGGCCAGAGAACATCCCCCAAATAATTCCTTATGATTACAGCAGTTCTTTAAAAATCCAATCTTGTTTGAAAATTGTCAGTGATGAAGAATCCATGATGAACTTTGGTAAATTCTCCCAATGGTTAGTTACAGACCCTGTTAATAATTTATACCGAGAAACAATAATTAAGAAAGAACAAACAGAATCCTTTATAGTCCCTCTGAATAAGAAACCAGTTGATCTTGAGTTTCTCAGTGTAAGATGAGTTTTCCAATCTTTTGACCCTTCTCATGGCTCTTCTCTGACCCCTCCCCAATTTATCAGCATCCTTTTTGAATCGCAGACACAAGACCTGCACGATGTGTCACCCTGCATAGGAGAACAGTCCATTACTCAGTCTTTTGGGTCTCTTTAGGCAGCCAGAATGGAGAAGGAGGAAGTCCATCCGCATATAGGTGCGTAAGAGGGTTTCTGTGTTACTCAGTCGCACAAATATAGATAGAAATTTGCACAGGCCAGGTGCAGGGTTGGTGTCCCTATTCAAGGGGCTTTGACGCCTGACCCGACTGTCCAATGGGCACTAACATCCCATATTCTCCCCTTGGATTTTCCAGCGACATCTTTGTCTACCTGGGAGTCCAAGACTTCATGAAGCCAGGACAGAACTGGCAACGGATCCGGGCCCGTCGCTGGGTCCAGCACCCTGACTTCAACAATGAGAACTTTGACAATGACATCATGCTGCTGAAGGTACCACCCCCACTGACCTCATTCTGCTAGGGTACCACCCACGTTCCATAACCCCTCCCCCAGTAACATCACACTGCTGCAGGTAGCACCCCCGTACCATCACCCTATGCCCAGTGACCTCACACTGCTGCAGGCACCTCCCATCCCATCACCCTGTCTGCAGTGACCTCACACTGCTGCAGGCACTGCCCCATCCCATCACCCTGCCTGCAGTGACCTCACACTGCTGCAGGCACCACCCCATCCCATCACCCTGCCTGCAGTGACCTCACACTGCTGCAGGTACCGCCCCATCCCATCACCCTGCCTGCAGTGACCTCACACTGCTGCAGGCACCACCCCATCCCATCACCCTGTCTGCAGTGACCTCACACTGCTGCAGGCACCGCCCCATCCCATCACCCTGCCTGCAGTGACCTCACACTGCTGCAGGCACCACCCCATCCCATCACCCTGCCTGCAGTGACCTCACACTGCTGCAGGTAGCACCCCCTTACCATCACCCTAACCCCAGTGACCTCATACTCACTCCCTGGATTCACATCCATGCCCCGGCCAGGTGGTGCTGCCCCTTGCCAGCTCTGATACCTGTGCAGATCTGGATCCATTCTCTCTCTCTCCTCCCCATGGCAGCTGTGGCACAATGTGGAGCTGACCGAGTGGGTGGGGCTTCTCCCCCTGCCAGAGGCTAATCAGTGTGTCATCCCAGGCTCTGAGTGCAGCGTGGCCGGGTGGGGTCGGACCGGAGTGAACACCACCACCAGCAGGCTGCATGAGGTGGAGCGGGAGGTGGTGTCGGACAGCCTGTGCAGAGAGCGGTACCGGCATTACAACCCCATCACCATGCTCTGCGCCGGCAGCCCTCATGTCAATAAATCAGCCTTCCAGGTAAATATCCCTCTGCCTGGAGCCACTGGGGATACAGCAAGCTGCTCCAGGGGAAGGATCTGGTGGAAACCAATATGGCCATGCCCCTCCCTTGCTCCATTGCCCCAAGAGGGAAGCTCATCGTGCATCAGGGGAGGTGCAGCCCGGCCAGGGAGATCAGTATCTAGGACATCTCTAGAGAGGTATCTCCAGTGTTAGTGCCCTTGTGCAAGGCGCTGGTGGAAATGGGCTGTAATTTAACATGGGCTCATGCACATATGGACAAGCAAATTGATGCTCTGAGCTGGGGGCTCATGAGCTGGAAACAGCACAGGGGAAGGGAGATCTGGGTGTTTCTGTCAATGGCAGGATGACGATGGGTCACCAGTGGGCCATGGCCAGGAGAAAGGCCAATATGATCCTGGGATGGAGCAGCCGAGTAAAGAGAAGAAAGGTTTAATGCCAGAGGAGAAGGCTCTGGGCATTGCTCAGCTGGAATCTGGTGCAGAGTTCTGGGCAGCCCTGTCCCAGAAAGAGGGATTCCTGCTGGAGCAGGTGCCAAGCAGGGCTGGTGGGATAATCGGGGAAATGGAGAGACGGTCTGACAAGAGGGGAATAAAATACTGGACTAGGTTAGCCTAAAACACAGACTGAGCAGGATCTGATTGTTCTATAAATATATTGGGGCTGGGGGCGGGGAACATCAGGGAGGGAGACGAGCTGTTGAAGGTAAAGGACAAATCAAATGGGGATAAAAGTGGCAGGGATCAATGGAGGCTTGAGACGAGGAGAAGGTTTCTAATCATCAGAGGGGGGCGGTTCTGGAACAACGTCCAAAGGAAGCAGTTGGGAGGGGGGAATAACCTAAGAAGGAAACAGACAGGGCTTGATAAGTTTATGGATGGGATGATATGATGAGGCTGCCTAGGACAGCAGGAATCGGATTCCTTGACCCAGTATGGCCCTTCCAATCCTATGTTCCCATAATGGCATGAGGCCCCTGAAATACAACTCCCATGATGCCTCATGATTAGACATTTTGAGACTTTGATTTTTAAAAAATATACCAGGGAAAACGTTAATAAAAAATGGGGACCCCCGCCATCACCACCACATTTTGTAACTGTCTTTACTCCTCACCTTCACTGGAGGGTTGTCTGGTGAGGCTGAGGCTACCCAACAGCCAGGACCCTGGGTGAAATCCTAGCCCCATAGACATGGATGGGAGCTTTGCCACTGAAGTCCAGAGGGCCAGGATGACATTGGAGCTGAGGGAGAATCAGTGTCACCATCTCACAGGAAATAGCAACATTTCAATCTTTGTTTTCGAAGAAAAGTTGGGATTTCAACATTTTTGGCAGAACAGAAATTCCAAAAGCAGGTTTGACTCCGAAATGTTTCATTGCAACATTTTAAACGAAAATGAAACATGCTGAGATGTGAACAGATTGAAACATTTCTTTCCAGGCAGGAGTGAAAGTAATTTCAATATTGTAGGAACTGCCTTTTCCACGGTGACATCATTCTGCCCAGCTCTAGATTTCTCTCTCTGCCAACCCATTAGAGAACTGTTCTGTATGGTGGAAAGGGCTGGGCCTTCAGCTACAGAGAACACCTGGCCCACACGCAATCTGAGATCTCCACAGGACAAGACAGGCTGGGTAATGTCAGTCAGTAAAGTTATTCTCCTTATTGGCAGGGAGATTCTGGCGGGCCCCTGGTGTGCAATGGGGTGGTCCAGGGCATCGTCTCCAATGGAAATCCGGATAGGCGACCCCCCAGCATATACACGAGAATCTCCAAATTCATCCCCTGGATCAAGGAAACTCTGCAGAAGCTGAGTTAAAGGAGATGCTCCCCTGTAAAGGGCCAATGTTGCCAAACAGATCCATGCCTGTGTGGAACCCCGAGATTCTTTAGATGAGAGTATTTTTTTCAAGTGGTAGAGAAATACTACAAATGGCTCAGTCCTGAAATCCTTTTGTGGCTAGAAATTACCCCATCGATGTTTGAAATTTTGTTATATTGTCTCCCCAAGTGGCTAGTCAATGTTTAGGACCCTGCAGGTGTTCTGGTTGGAAGCAGAAATTGATGATGGAGTCTGGTATTTCCTTTGCTGTGATCTATTTATTTGCAAGGAATATCCAAAGTCCTCTTTCCCTGAACACAGTTGGCATCAAACAGCAGCAGACAGCAACTCTGTTCGCTGTCCCAAGCCTGCATCTCCAGAAGTCTCTGTGCCCAAAAAGCTTCTTCTCTTAGCTGTCTCTCAGGGCCATATTCCTATGCTTCCAGGTTGTTTCTGCCTGGCTTAATACTTTGTGTCTGACTTGATTCTGTTCCCAGGTGTCTCTGTCTGTGTTGTGTCTGTCCGATCCAAATGCCTCATTACCCCCAGAACAATATTTGGTGAAAACCTTTCCTCTTGAGTCGTTAGAATTCCCCCATGTGTACAGGGTTTTACTTCAGCCGAGTGGATTCTGAAGCAAGGGTAGAATTTTTTTGTGTTGAATTTTATAGACCCTCTACAAATATTGATCATTTTTATATCTAATCCATTCTTCAGGAGTTTTCCATCATCAAAATTCCAAGCTGTAGTGTGTCATTGGCTGGCTTAAAAACTTTCTTTCATCCAACCAGAGAGCAGGAATGGGGCCATGTGGCATAGGTGGCCAATCCATCACCACAAAGCCTGACTAGTTAAATTAAACAGCCCACGACAAGAGAACATTGAAACGATTGTGTGAAAAAAATTAAATTTCAAATTTTTTTTTTACATATTTTGAGCTGGACCTGACTTTAATTTGTTTTCAGTATTTTCTTTTCTTTTTTCCTCTCCCCACTCCACAAATATTTAACTATTATTATATATTACATGATACTGACTGGAGGTTGGGAAAACCAGACTCCTGGGAACCTGGAAAGCATCACTGAGAGACTTTGGGGCAACATGAAGAATTGTGTATTTCCAAATATTTGGAAAATATTGAAAACAGACGCTTGTTTGAGGGGGGAAAAGCCATTTTTGAATAAAACCAGTCATGTTTAAACAATTTGCGCTGCCTTTTCCATCACTGGCCTGTAGATTGGATTTTGTGTGTGCGAGTGAACCAGGGCTCGGTTAGGGTAATGAGGCAGTGGGCAGGATGCAGGGAAGCTGTGTTGAGCCATTAACAAAATTGGTGCTAAATACGAACATCTAGGCCCAGATCCTCAGAAGTGTTTAGGCACAGAACTCCCATGGGAAATCACCAGGAGGGTAAATATCTTTGTGGAGCTGGGCCCCTGTCTCTTCCTATCAGCAGATCTCCAAGCACTTTACAAAGGTTTCTGGAATTATTAGCGCCAAATGGGGAAACTGAGGCATGGAGAGGGGCCATGACTTGTCCAAGGTCACCTAGCAGCAGAGCTGAGAACAGAACTCAGCCATCCTGAGGTGCAGGCCTGAGGTCTCGCTACTAGGCCGCACAGCTGCCCCCCAACTCACAGCACCCATGGCCTCCCCAAATCCCTCCACCACACTGCTTGTAAATTTCACTTCCTGTCTTGTATAGTCTAGAATCAGTACAGATCTGATACGAACATGTCCAGCACTGAGTCCCCTGCTGACCCGTGTCATCTGGGGCAGGCGCTGGCTCCTCCCAGGCAGGGCAGGTCTCTGGTTACAGGTTGTGGGGCTGTAACACCTACAGGGCTGGAATTATGCCTACCCCCATCCTGACACCCAAATCCAGTAGCTGAATAGCGGATACAGATGGAATTGATCTGTGTCTCCACGCTCCCCTCCATCTGCCTCTCTCCACCTGGTAACAGGGGCAGTGCTGGCCAGCGCTCCCCACTACCGGGAGATGCCATGGTGCTGATCCCTGTCTGGCTAAGGACCAGATTTGTCTGAGCCAGAGGCATGAGAGAGAGATTCCCAGAGCTGCCCTCAGACACCCTGGCTCCCTTCACCCCGACTCACTGCAATAAGAGAGCCACGTTCCTTCAATAGATTTGTCCATTCCAAGGCCAGAAGGGACCACGATGGTTATCCTATCTGACCCCTGTGTAGCCCCGGACCTGGGATGGCCCTGAGCTAATCCTGGCTTGAACTAGAGCAGAGCTGTTAGAAAAACCTCCCCTCTTGAGTTACACGTCCCCAGGGATGGAGAATCCAGCCCAGCCCTGGCAGCAGCATCTCCGAGCCTGACACCAGGCCAGCCACCGAAAGGATTTGAATGGCCAATTCCCAGGCAACGTCATTCCGATCCCCTGGGCTGGGCGCTCTGGCCCACACTGTATGGGGGTGGGGACAGGAGATGGTCTGATGGTCCCCGCCAGCCATCACCTCTCTGGCTTTATGAACATATCAGCATCGACATGACAGAAACTTTCCCACCTTCACGGTTTTTCCGTCTCTGTATTCAGGGCAATTCCCGTTAAACAGAGTCTGTCTCTGGCCATGTAACAAACACCGCGGGGTTCTCCCACTGCTTGGGAGGGGAGACCCCTAACCACTGAGAGTTACACTGTGGGTTATGGTATTGCTATGCCCCACTGACCCCAGGTGGGATCTGGCCCATCGACCCAGTGGGGCTACGGCCCATTCACACCCGCTCAGGGTCTGGCCTATTGATTTCTAGGGCTGTGCACATCTGGGGCCCAGCACACCCTGCTGGCCATGCACATTTAGAGCCCAGCACTTGCCTTTGTTGCCATGCTTCCCTTTCCCACGGGCTCCTCATCTCCCTCTGAGGCCACCTCCACCACCAGGGTCAGGCCAGGCAGGCCTGTGCATCTTCCTGCTGATGCATTTCCCCTCCTCCCAGTGTTACGCCTCCACAGGATCTCTGCTGTGCTCCGGCTCTCCAACCGCTGCTCGGCATATCCCCGTCACTGTGCCAGTCCCCCAAGGAGTGCCACACTGCCTTCAGAATGGGCCCTGGGGCCTCACTGCCTCTGAGACTGACCCCCTGGACTCTAGCCCCCCTGCTTCACACCATAAGCTCTGCCTGAGAGAGACTCCTGCTCTGAGGTGTCTATGCTCCCCAAGGACCCGTGCACCTCAGCCGGGATTGGCAATGACACCCAGCCACCTTTTCCAAAGAAAGCTGAGTTGACTGGTTCCCTGGACTGAACACAGAAAGGGGACGTCCTCGGCTTAGCCTGGACAAGCCAAGGTTTAGGCATAGTCCATCTGGCCCCCTCTAGTGCAAGGAACCAGCCAAGCTGGGCGCACCCCAGTTCTGCTCCCTCTCCCTCTCCTCCTCCTTGTTTCTTTGTCTGTCCCAGGGAAGAGCCCCAAGGCCTCTGCAAAGGCCGGCTCTCCCCCAGCTCCCCAGCACATCTGGGCCATTGTCCTCCTGCTGAGCTCTCCTGCATGGCCTGCCAGGATTTCCCATCATGAATGTGTGGAACTCCCATTGGCTTTCCAGCTCCTCCAATGGTTGGAGTCGGGTTCGGCCAGTTGTCAATGACCCATTCATGCCACCCCCAGATGGTGACATGTCCCAGCACATTGTGGCTTCTGCTGTATTCCAAGAGCAGCTTTTTAACCCTTCAGCCTCCATGCCCAGCAATGCAAAGCACAGAGAGGAAACTGAGGCAAGACTGGGCATAATAAAACCTTGACTAATAGTCCCAGCTCCCAGCTTGTCCTGGGGGTCACATGGCTGAGAATGAGTTAATGCTGCCCTTAGTGAACCTTCATGTGTGGGGGAGAGGGGAGTGGAAAGGCAGGAGGATACAATTGGGTCCTGCCTTTTAAAATTGGTGGCAGGGAGTCAGGCAGAATTGGTGCTATGGATGATGCAAGGAAAATGCTGTACAGAGATTGGGACCCAGGTGTCCGGAACAGCAGTTCAGGGCACTCACTCTTAGGGAGGCCCCAGAGATCCCATTCCCTGGGAGGCAGAGACTGGACCATGGGATGGGACCCAGGAATCCAGGACAGCAGTGCAGGGCACTCACCCTCAGGGGGGCGCCAAAATACAAACAGACAAGGATCCCCCAAAGAGTCTCTTCTCATGTAGGATTTTATTACGTGGAGGGAGTAAGAAGCTGGGTTTTTGTTCAAGCACCCTCTGGGCTTGGCACCACCATTCTGGGTGGGGGTGAATCCTTCATACTCAGAACTCCCCAAACCCAATTCTGCCCCCATCAGTGAAGGGATGCAGGGCTTTCAGCGTGGGACCCTGGGCTGTTCAGACCCCTCATTGTTTTCTTGATCCAGGGGATGTATCCGGAGACCCTGGTGAACACCCTCGGGGGGGACCCATTTCTTTTGCCAAAGGATACGATGCCTTGGGCTGTCCTGTCACACACCAGGGGACCCCCGGAGTCACCCTGAGAAATCAAAGCAGGTAGAGGGTGAATACAAGCTCAAAGCACAGCATTGATCTGTCCTCTCTGAGCTACTCTATAGCAGGGATTGCACTCCCCCACTGCTCCACCTGGCTAGCTAGCTAGCTAGCTAGCTAGATAGACAGACAGACAGAGTATGGGGATGGACAGACAGACAGATTCCAGTCTCAGTGTTTCCCGTTGAATGTCACCCTAACTGATCCGCTAACTCCCTTGGCCTCCTGGGGAAGCTCCCAGCCCAGCCACCACCCAGGGACTGGGCATTTACCGAGAACGAGGCCTTGTCCTCGGCAGGGTCCCCCACACACATCATCTTCAAGGGCTTGTAGTAGTGTTGGAGCAGCCCATCCTCCTGGCAGGTCTTGTCTGACATCACCTCTAAGTCCACCTCATGGAGGATGTTGCTTGTTCGCATAGAGTTGAGGCTGGTCCTGCCCCAACCTGCCACGCTGCACACAGACCCTGGATCAACAGTGCGGCCAGCCTGGGGCAGCGGGATGGTGTATACGGCGTCGGTCAGCTCCGCCAGCTCCGCCAGCTGCAATGGGGGGAGGGCAGAGGGGTCGGAACTCTTCCCGGATGGGAGCCAGGCTGGGGTGGGCACTAGGGGCTGCGGGGGCAGGTACCTGCAGCAGCATCAGGTCATTCTCAAAACTCGTCTCGTTGTATCTGGGATGGGGGATTTTCCGCCGCACAGAGACTTGTTGTTGGGTCTCCTCATCCCGACGGACGTTGTGGGCTCCAAGGAGCACGGTGATGTCCCTGGAAGCCAGATGGAGATTGGGCTAGAACTGGAGGTCCTTGGAGGCAGTGCTAACCCCTGTGTGGTGCTAGGGAGTACCGTGCTGCAGTGGGTAGGGCGGGGGGCTCAGTAGGGGGTGCCATGCTGCAGGGAGTGGGGCAGGGGCTCAGTGTGGGGTTGCTCCCCCAGAACTATTGTCAACTGTCTCTTTCTCTTACTCTTAGGTCACCCATCTCAGTCGGGGTCTGTGCAGTACCTGGCACAACGGGGCCCTGATCTTGGTTGAGGTCTGTGCAGCACCCGGCACAATGAGGGCCCTGATCTCGGTCAGCTCCTCACGTTTCCTAGATTCCAAGGCCAAGAGGGACCATGCGATTGTCTGGTCTTCCCTCCTGAAGAACACAGGCTGGAGACCTGCCCTCAAATGCCATTATGATGCAGATACTAAATAACGACTTAACTGATATCGAACAAATTAAATTAATTGTAATGTGTTAAATTACAGATATGAATGATCCAGTTATTGGTCTGAAGGTTGTTAGTCTTCTGTTTTCCTTTCACACAGATAAACATTAAAGTAAGGGGCGGCAGGGTCTGCTGCACACTTGGATCCCTGCGCAAAAGGAGCCCTGCACAGCCCAATTGATGCTGCATGGCTGTGTCCCTGAACAGCTGGATGGATGCTGCGCTGCTAAATCTCTGAACATCCCAGGGTGCTGCACAGCTGAGAGTGCTGCACGGCTGGATTCCTGCACAGTTGGATCCCTGCACAGCTGGGTCCTGGGTCAGGGAGACACTGGAGCACAGAGACAGGCTCTTACCCATCGGCGCAGTGGGCGGCTGTCAGCACAAAATCCTCCTGCACCAGGAACCCCCCACATGTCTCTTCACCCTTGCAGGTTTTTCTCTTGAGATATGCCATGTAGGGGCGGGAATGCGGCTTGGCTACCCAGCCCCCGATGATCTCCTCTGCAACCCCAGGGAGAGATGAGATGAGGGATCAGAGCAGGCTCACATGGCACATTCCAGCAGAAGTAGCTTTGTCACCCCCAGTGCTGGCAACCCCACTCCCCAGATGTGCCCAACTGCCCAGCCCTCACCTGGCACCCATTGGGACTGAGGTCCATTGGATGCAGCCCCAGCAGCTGCTGTCCAGCTCTGCATTGATCCAGATGTTGAGAACACCACCACCCACCCTCAGCCCATTCACTCCAGTGGGTCCCTAGACACCAACCACAGTGCCCCCATCCCTCAGACCCCCCATTTGCCCCCAAAGCCCCAGGGGGCCCCACTGCCAGCCATACTCACCAGCCTGAGCCCCAGGGGACAGGAGAAAGGCCATGGGGAGCAAGAGCAAGATCTGGAGCTGCATGTTCAAAGTCAGTGCAGGGACGATGCATTGGCCTCAGGCCTGGGGGCTTTATAGACTCAGCTGGGGGAAGATGGAAGGGAGGAAACCTTAGAGTCGCCCACACACTCTCTGAATGTGGGACTCATGCATCTCAATTTCCAACCACATCAACCACATGGGCTCGGGGGAAGGACAGTCTGTGAGTCAGTGATGTACCACTGGACAGAGAAGACCCCCATGGGGATGGGTCTATCAGGATCCAGGGTTGCTCCAGGTGCTGGCTCACAACTGGGGCTCTTACTCACCTAGTCCCTGCCTGTGTCTTTGTGGCAGGGTCTGTGGCTCACACTGTCTGATCTCAGTAGCGGGTGAGAATATGGCCATTTGATCTTTCTCACAGTGGCTCAGCTGTGAGCAGGCTGGGGCTGGGCAGACCAGCCCTCAGCCCTGATAACCCCAACCGTAGCAGGAGGGTTTCATGCAAAGGGGATGTGGCAGGCTCTGTGACGCTACAGCTGGGAGCTATGACTGTGCTCCAGCAGAACAATAATGACAGATCTGGCTCCTAGCCCCCTGCTGTAACCACTAGTCCAGATACTCTGTGCAATTAATATTAGCAAGGGGGAGGGAACACAAGCCAAAATAGGGTAAGAACAGGTTAAAGAATATTTAGATAAGTTAGATGTATTCATCTTAGCAGCACCTGATGTCATTCCTCCTAGAATACTTAAAGAACTAGCTGAAGAGATCTCAGAATGGTTAGCAATTATCTTCAAAAACCTCTGGCAGACAGGCAAGGTCCCAGAGGGCTGGAGAAGAGTGAACATAGTATTTCTTTTTAAAAAGGGGAACAAAGAGGACTCAGGGAATTGTAGACCAGTCAGCCTAACTTTGATAGCTGTATAAGCAGGGTCTGAATGAGCTCACCCCTGACAGTTGGCTGGGAGGGGAGAGAGACTTCAGGAACAAAGTGTATTTACATGAACACACCTACTCTGCTTAGGTATCTGGCTGACAGAAGTTGTGTTGCTCAAAATGATCAATTTTGCCTGGTGTTGGGTTTCAAATAATTTTAGTTCTGAATGCAGGGGTAGTGAAATGTTGTTTTCAGTGTTGTTATCTTTACTGTATGAGGAAAGGGAGCAGAACTGTTCTTAGCCTGTCCTGCTTGAGGGGGTCACCCTCAGCTGAAAGGAACTCACTAACCCAGGGGCTCAAAGGCCAGACCCCTGTGACAGTTATAGGGGGTGGGGACAGGTGTCCCTTCCAGGATGTCTAGTCTGATTTAATCTGTTCTTCCCAACTCTTCAAAGATAGAGCTAAATAGGCTCCCTTAGGAATCTTTTGTTAAGTGTTCACTAGAGCTGAAATCACTTGTGGTGGGGCAGTGTTTCTGCCCAGCCTGCTTCAGTTTCCCCCATTAAGAGCTGACAGCCACTAAGTGTTGGGTGGAACCTCAAGAGACTGAGCTGCAGAGGTCACAGCAGAGAGGCAAGTGGCAGTAGAAGGTGACCAGCAAGAAGGTAGCTGGTGAGAGCAACAAGCAAGCGGCCAGTGAGGGTGGAAACTGGCAAAGCAGCCAGAGGAGTGGAACAGTGGCTGGGATTGCAGCCAGACAGACCCAGCACTTAGATGGCAGAGCAAACAAGGAGCCTTTTTCCCCAAGTGGGAGGTGAACTCATACAGATGCACCTCTGAACCCTGGGTCCTCACTGACCAAGGACAACCACTGTGAGTGGGGTGTGGTGAGGAAGCAGACAGGGCACAGTAAAGGAACTTCTGGTTGTAGAGGCAGAAGACACTGCCCAACACACTCATGGGTAGGGTGTCCTGATCACAGTTTTATGATTCTGAATCCTGCTTGTGGCATTTTCTTTAATTAATGTCAGGTCACATCCTTCCTTTCATTAAAAGTTTCTTTTCTACACTCAGACTCTGTGCTTGCAAGTTGGGAAGTGTTGCCTCTTAGAGGTGCCAAGAGGTGGTGGGACCTGAGAACAGTCCTCAAATATATGAAGGGCTGTTATAAAGCGGATGTGGGTCATTTGTTCTCCATGTCCGCTGAAGGCAGGACAAGAAGTAATGGGCTCAATCTGCTGCAAGGAGGTTAGATATTAGGGACCCAAGAAATCTGGAACCTCTTCCCAGCTCTGCCCAGGATCTAGGTAGGCAGGGATTTTCATGGATCACTGATGGGCACCCAAACCCCTTAGGCAGGATTTGAAACAATCTCTGTTGGTCTCTGTCAAGGTATTATTCCCACTTTGAACTTTAGCGTCCAGAAAGTGGGGACCTGCATGTACCCTTCTAAAGTTAATTCCTAGCTTAGATTTGATAGCGCTGCCACCAACCAAAAATATAGTGTTTTGGTACACTTCCTGTCCCCCAAAACCTTCCCTGGGGGTCCCAAGACCCAAACCCCTTGGGTTTTAAAACAAGGGGAAATAAACCATTCCCCCTCCTTTTCCCCCTCCCAGACTTTCCCCTCCCTGGGTAACCCTGACAGATTACTTTGATCCAAACTCCTTGAATTTTAAAACAGAGAGGAATTAACCTTTCCCTCCCCTTTCTTTCCCCCCACCACTCCGTGGTGAGTTCAGACCCAATCCCCTTGGGTCTTACACAAGGAAAAAATCAATCTGGTTCTTAAAAAAGAAAGCTTTTAATTAAAGAAAGAAAAAATAAAAACTATCTCTGTAAAACCAGGATGGAAAATGTTTACAAGGTCTTCAGCTATCGTAGACTAGAGGGACTCCCTCCCCGCTAGCCTAAGTACAAGTTACAGCAAACAGAGGTAAAATATCCTTCCAGCAAAATACACATTTGCAAATAAAGAAAACAAACAAAAGACTAATCCACCTTCTAGCTAGTACTTACTATTTTGAACACGAGAGACTGTTTCAGAAAGATTGGAGAAACCTGGTTGCATGTCTGGCCCCTCTTAGCCCAAGAGAGAACAAAGAATAAAACAAACAACACAAACAAAGACTTCCCTCCACCGAGATTTGAAAGTATCTTGTCCCACCATCGGTCCTCTGGTCAGCTGTCAGCCAGGTTCACTGAGTTTCTTAACCCTTTACAGGTAAAAGAGACATTAACCCTTAACTATCTTCAAGCTGTGCCCAGGATCCCAGTAGGCAGGGATTTTCATGGATCACCGATGGAGACCCAAACCCCTTAGGCAGGATTTGAAACAATCTCCGTTGGTCTCAGTTTCCCCATCTGTACAATGAGTAGAATGTGTCTGTTTGAATTGGATGCTCTCTGGGGCTGCAAATTTTCAGGAAGTCAGAGAGCACTGGGGAAGTTCCAGAAGCCTGGAAGAAAGCTAATGCTGAGTCAATATTTAAAAAGGGTGAACAGGACAACCCAGGTAGTGACAGGCCTGTCAGTCTGATATCGATCCCAAGGAACACAGAGTGGCTGCTACGGGACTCAATGAATAAGGAACTAAAAGAGGGTAATGTAAAGAGCCCCTGGCAAAGGTAATCGTGCTGATTTATGCACATCGACTTTTGTAAGGTGTTTCACTTGGTACCCTGCATTTTAACTGAAAACTAGGATAGACAATTAAGATGGCACATGTGAAATGGATAAAAAAGCTGGCTCACTGCCAGGTCTCTAGATGTAATTGTAAATGGAAATCATCATTGAAGGAGTGTTTCTAGTGAGGTCCTGCTGGGATCTGTTCTTGGCCCTGTGCTATTTAACTTTTTTTCAGTGACTTGGAAGAAAACATAACATCCTCACTGATCAAGTTTGCAGATGACACAAAAATTGGGGGAGTGGTAAATAATGAAGAGGATAGGTCTCTGGTACAGAGCCATCTGAGTTTCTTGGCAAACTGGGTGCAAGACAATAAAAAGTGTTTTAATATGGCTAAACATAAATGTATACATGTAGGAAGAAAGATTATTGATGATACTTATAGGATGAGGGACTCTAGCCTGGGAAGAAGTGACTTGGAAAAAGTTGTGGGGGTCTTGGTGAATAGTCAGCTGAACATGAGCTCCCAGTGAGATACTGTGGCCTAAAGGGCTAATGTGATCTTGGGATGCATAAACAGGGGAATCTAGAGCAGAAGCAGAGAGATTATTTTACCTCTTTATGTGGCACTGGTGCAACTGTTGCTGGAATCCTGTATCCACGTCTGGGGCCCACAAATCAAAGAGGATGTTGAAAAATTGGAGAGGGTTCAAAGAAGAGCCATGAGAATGATTAATGAATTAGAAAACCGGCCTTACAGTGGTAGACTCAAGGAACCCTCTTAATAAAGAGAAGGATACCAGGTTCCTTGATGACATGCTATAATTATCTACATGGGCAACAAATATTATTCAGGGCTCTTCAGTCTAGCAGAGAAAGGTCTAACATGATCCAATGGCAGGAGGTTGAAGTCAGACAAAACCAGACTGGAAATAAGGCGTAACATTTTTAAGAGTGAGAGTAATTAACCATTGGAACAATTTACAAAGAGTTGTGGTGGATTCTCCATCACTGGCAATTTTTAAATCAAGGTTGGATGTTTGTTGAACAGATCTTCTCTAGGATCATTGTGAGGCAGGTCTCTGCCCTGTGTGATACAGGAGCTCAGCCTAGATGATCACAAAGGTCCCTTCTGGCCTGGGAATCTCTGAAGCTATAAATCCTTCTCCACTGTCCTCTGCCCTGAGTGTGGGTGTGAGCTGGGAGGAGGGATGTGGATCAGAGAGACCAGACCCTTCTCCCCATCTGTAATAGCATCATTTCCCACCAGCCCCTCAATGAGGGTGGGGAAATAATGTGTCTAATTCTTAACCTGCCTGAGCCAGCCAGTTCCCACTGAGAGATGAAACCTGGTTCTGACATCGCATGGTGGGGGCAGAGGGGAGAGAAGTACATAGAGATTGATAGAGATAGGCGTGTGTGTGTATGGGGATAGGTGGATGGCAGCATGGCGAGACCCAGGCGGACAGATATGGATATGGGATAGATGAATAGAGGTGTGGGTGGGGATTGATAGATAGATGGGGATAGATGGATGGGGGTGGGGATTGATAGACAAATAGATGGATGAATGGACGTGCGTATAGATAGATGGCTGGGATAGATGGATGGATGGGAATTGGACAGAGAGATAGATCAGGACAGGATTGATCAATGGATGGGGATAGATAGATGGATGGATGAAGATGACAAGAGGCAGTTCTATTTTTTGTCACTTGAATCGTTTCAACTCTGTCCCACTTTTGTCCCGGAAGTTGCCCCTCTGGAGTCAGGACAGCTGATTGCTTAGGCTGCTTTTATTCTTGGAATTTCCTTTGCATCTCTATGCCAGCAGGCAGGGACTCTTCCAGCCCTGAGGGGGTAATTCCCCCCTGGCACTCACCAGATCCTTATTCTTACTCCTGTGGGAATTCTGCGGCACTATGCAATGCACAATTTCACAGAAATTAATGTTGTTTGCACAGAATTTTCTCCCCCTGCCCCCCACAACCGCCCTGACAGAAATGAGCTGCAAAGCTGCTGGCTTCCACAAGGGGCCGCTGGACCCCGCAAAGGGCAGCTTGCACATATAGGACACTGCCATGGGGAGGGAGAGGGAGCTGGAGCGCTCCCGCCGCTGCAGTTCTCAGCACCCCCTGGAGGATGGTAGCAGCAGGCAGGAAACTCCATACAAGCCCCGTACCCAGCATCAGGCTGTCTCTCCCTCTGGACCCCTGGGCGTTGAGGGGGAGAGGGTGGGGGTGATTGGGCTGGGGGGGGTCTATGGCTGAAATCTGGGGGTGGATGGTGCCACGCAGCTGGACTTTGGCAGGAGGGGATGTGGTTGTCTGGGCTGAGGGGCTGGGTTCTGGGGCGTGCAGAGAAACAGGAACTGGGTTGTCGGGGTTTCTTTAACGCTCTACTGCTGGGGGACAATTTTTGTGTCTCTGTATTGTTACAGACATACATCCTGCCACATATTTTGAAATAAATTACCACGTAATTGAAACTGGTGTGGTTCTATTTTGTTACTGTGACAAAGAAAATATGCAGAATTTTGAAATATTGTGCACAGAATTCCCCCAGGAGTATGGCATTCTGCATGAAATCACTGAACCCAGGTGTCCCAGGTCCCAGCCTAGTACCTTAACCACCAGCCCAGCCTTCACCTGTAGGAATTAATTCCCTCTTGGCCCTAGCAGATGCAGTGGCTATTCTGGGTTTGGAGGCTCTGTTATAACCTTAGTCCCAGATTTGGACCTTAGCGTCCAAAATATGGGGGTTAGCATGAAAACCTCCAAGCTTAGTTACCAGCTTGGACCTGGTACTTGCTGCCACCACCCAAAAATTTAGAGTGTTTTGGGGCACTCTGGTCCCCCTGAAGAACCTTCCCTGGGGACCCCAAGACCCAAATCCCTTGAGTCTCACAACAAAGGGAAATAATCCTTTTTTCCCTTCCCCCCTCCAGGTACTCCTGGAGAGATACCCAGACACAAGCTCTGTGAAACTACACAGAGTGGCTTCCCCTCTCTGTTCCCAATCCTGGAACAAAAAGTACTTTCCTCTTCACCCAGAGGGAATGCAAAATCAGGCTAGCCAATTCAACACACACACAGAGATCTCCCCGATCTCTTCCTCCCACCAATTCCCTGGTGAGTACAGACTCAATTTCCCTGAAGTAAAGAAAAACTCCAACAGGTCTTAAAAGAAAGTTTTATATAAAAAAGAAAGAAAAAATACAAATGTTCTCTCTGTATTAAGATGATACAATACAGGGTCAATTGCTTAAAAGAATATTGAATAAACAGCCTTATTCAAAAGAATACAAATCAAAGCACTCCAGCACTTATATTCATGCAAATACCAAAGAAAAGAAACCATATAACTTACTATCTGATCTCTTTGTCCTTACACTTAGAAACAGAAGACTAGAAAGTAGAAACTACTTCTCCAAAGCTCAGAGACAGCAGGCAGAGAGAAAACAAAGACCCCAGACACACAATTCCCTCCACCCAAAGTTGAAAAAATCCGGTTTCCTGATTGGTTCTCTGGTCAGGTGTTTCAGGTGAAAGAGACATTAACCCTTAGCTATCTGTTTATGACACGCCCCCCAAATTGCAGACAGTGGGGAAGCTCACTGGCGGCAATTTCCTTCTAGAACTTGAAAATAAACAGGTTAATACAACACATGCACCTTTACATATACTACTAAGTATATAACTAACAGACTTTTACATTTTAAGAACACTTTTTAACTACTGGATTCTGGGAAACTCTCACGGGAGAGTGCATCAGCAACTTTGTTAGAAGCTCCTGTGATGTGTTGAATTTCAAAATCAAAATCTTGGAGAGCTAAACTCCAACGAAGAAGTTTCTTGTTGTTCCCCTTGGCAGTATGAAGCCACTTTAGTGCAGCATGGTCAGTTTGTAGTTGGAACCGCCGTCCCCAAACATATGGGCGTAGCTTTTCCAGGGCGTACACAATGGCATAGCATTCCTTTTCACTGACTGACCAGTGACTTTCCCTCTCAGACAGTTTCTTGCTGAGGAACACGACAGGATGGAAGTTGTGATCTGTTGCTTCCTGCATGAGCACTGCTCCTATACCACGCTCAGATGCATCTGTGGTTACTAGGAATGGCTTGTCAAAATCCGGGGCCCTGAGTACAGGGTCAGACATGAGTGTTGCCTTAAGTTGGGTAAAGGCCTTTTGACACTCATCAGTCCACTTAACTGCATTTGGCTGGGCCTTTTGGTCAGGTCGGTCAATGGGGCAGCGATTTGGCTGTAGTGTGGTACAAATCGCCTGTAGTATCCGGCCAAGCCTAAGAAGGATTGGACCTGTTTCTTTGACCTTGGGACAGGCCACTTTTGGATAGCATCCACTTTGGCCTGTAGGGGGTTTATGGTTCCTCGACCCACCTGGTGCCCCAGGTAAGTCACTCTGTTTTGGCCTATTTGACACTTTTTGGCCTTAACAGTTAGTCCTGCCTGCCTGATGCGCTGAAAGACCTTTTCCAGGTGTAGTAGGTGTTCGGGCCAGGAGTCTGAAAAAATGGCCACATCATCGAGGTAGGCAACTGCAAATTCTCCCAGTCCAGCTAGTAGACCATCTACCAGCCTCTGGAAGGTGGCGGGTGCATTTCGAAGGCCGAAAGGAAGGACATTGAATTCATACACCCCCGCATGGGTGACGAATGCTGACCTCTCCTTGGCAGGTTCATCTAGCGGTACTTGCCAGTACCCCTTGGTTAAGTCTATTGTAGAGATGAACTGGGCACGTCCCAACTTTTCCAATAGCTCATCAGTGCGTGGCATTCGATAGTTGTCCGGACGAGTTACAGCATTTAGCTTACGGTAGTCCACGCAAAAGCGTATTTCCCCATCTGGTTTGGGTACCAGAACCACTGGAGATGCCCATGCACTGGTAGATGGGCGGATTATACCCATCTGTAGCATGTTCTGGATCTCCCGTTCTATAGCAGCTTGGGCATGAGGAGACACCCGGTAGGGTGGGGTTCTGATTGGGTGAGCATTACCTGTATCAATGGAGTGGTATGCCCGTTCAGTCCGTCCTGGGGTGGCTGAGAACAATGGGGCGAAGCTAGTGCACAGCTCCTTGATTTGTTGCCGCTGCAGACGTTCCAGGGTGGTTGAGAGGTTCACCTCTTCCACGCCACCGTCTTTTTTTCCGTCATAGTAGACACCGTCAGGCCACTCAGCATCATCTCCCTGGACTGTAAACTGACAAACCTGTAAGTCTCTGGAATAGAAAGGCTTGAGAGAATTAACATGGTACACTTTAGGCTTTAGTGAGGAATTGGGAAATGCTATGAGGTAGTTTACAGTTCCCAGGCGCTCTTGGACCGTGAATGGCCCTTCCCATGATGCTTCCATCTTATGGGCCTGTTGCGCCTTCAAGACCATAACCTGGTCTCCTACCCTGAAAGAACGTTCTCTGGCATGTTTGTCATACCAGGCCTTTTGCTCTTCCTGAGCATCCTTTAGGTTCTCTCTAGCAAGGGCTAAAAAGTGTTGGAGGGTGCTTTGTAGGTTGCTTACAAAGTCCAGAATGTTAGTTCCTGGAGAAGGCATAAACCCCTCCCATTGCTGCTTCACCAACTGTAATGGCCCCTTAACCTCGTGACCATACACAAGTTCAAATGGTGAAAACCCTAAACTGGGATGTGGTACAGCCCTGTAGGCAAACAGCAACTGCTGCAACACTAGGTCCCAATTATTGGAGAATTCGTTGATGAATTTTCGTATCATGGCCCCCAAAGTTCCATTGAACCTTTCCACCAGGCCATTGGTTTGATGGTGGTACGGGGTGGCAACCAAGTGATTCACCCCATGAGTTTCCCACAGTTTTTTCGTGGTCCCTGCCAGGAAATTAGACCCTGAATCTGTAAGGATGTCGGAGGGCCAACCTACCCTGGCAAAGATGTCTGTTAGGGCCAGGCACACAGTGTTAGCCCTGGTGTTGCCTAGAGCTACTGCTTCTGGCCATCGGGTAGCAAAGTCCACTAAAGTCAGTACGTACTGCTTTCCTCTGGGCGTCTTTTTTGGGAAAGGGCCCAGAATATCCACAGCTACTCGCTGAAATGGGACCTCAATTATGGGGAGTGGCTGGAGAGGGGCCTTGACCTGGTCTTGAGGCTTACCCACTCTTTGGCATACCTCACAAGACCGGACATACTTGGCAACATCCTTGCCCATCCCCTCCCAGTGGAAGGACTTCCCCAACCGTTCCTTGGTTCTGTTCACCCCAGCATGGCCACTGGGATGATCGTGGGCTAAGCTTAAGAGCTTCCCCCGGTACTTAGTTGGAACCACCAACTGTTTTTGCGGCTGCCATTCTTCCCGGTGTCCACCAGAAAGAATCTCCTTGTATAAAAGTCCTTGGTCTATAACAAACCGGGATCGATTAGAAGAGCTGAGAGGCGGTGGGGTGCTTCGTGCCGCCGCCCATGCTTTCTGAAGGCTGTCATCTGCTTCCTGCTCAGCCTGGAACTGTTCCCTTGAGGCTGGGGTCACCAGTTCTTCCTCAGACTGTGGACTTGGGCTTGGTCCCTCTGGAAGCGATGTAGGTGATGGGGTTGTTTCCGTTGCTGGTGAACCGCTCTCCGCTGGTGCACCTGAGGGTATTTCAGGCTCTGGCTGAGCCTTTTGGGTATGGCTGTCTGTTGTTTCTGCCAGTTCTGGCTCGCTGGCGCCCACTGGCGTTGAGTTTGAAGATGTGGTTGCACTTGCTGGTGCAGGTTGCTGTTCCAGTTCCGGGCCTGGGACTGGAGATGCTGTGGCTGTTTCAGTGGTAGGCATGGAATCCGGGTCCACTACCTCTGTCTGGGTCTCTGGTAACACAGACGGGGCCTCTGTGGACGGCTCAGGAACAGGAATGGGTCTGGAAGCTTGCCTGGTTTGGCTACGTGTAACCATTCCCACTCTCTTGGCCCGCCTCACCTGGTTGGCCAAGTCTTCCCCCAGTAGCATGGGGATAGGATAATTGTCATAGACTGCAAAAGTCCACATTCCTGACCAGCCTTTGTACTGGACAGGCAGTTGAGCTGTAGGCAAGTCTACAGCTTGTGACATGAAGGGGTAAATTGTAACTTTGGCCTTTGGGTTGATGAATTTGGGGTCAACGAAGGATTGGTGGATAGCTGACACTTGTGCCCCCGTGTCTCTCCACGAAGTAACCTTCTTTCCGCCCACTCTCAAATTTTCCCTTCGCTCCAAGGGTATTTGAGAGGCATCCGGGCCTGGGGATCTTTGGTGTGATGGTGGTGTAATGAATTGCACTCGCATGGTGTTCTTGGGACAGTTGGCCTTGATATGTCCCGGTTCATTACACTTAAAGCATCTTCCATCTGATGGGTCACTGGGCCGAGGTGAGTTACTGGAGACTGGTGAGGTTGAAGGGTAGGGTATCTGTGGCTTTACTTGGGTGGTATGTGGGGTCTTTGGCTGTCCTCGGTTGTAGGGTTTATGGTCTGTGTGCCCCCTGTGGTAATCGTTCCCCTTGACAGTAGCTTTCTTGCTTTCTGCCAGTTCCATCCATTTGGCTCCAATCTCCCCCGCCTCAGCGATATCTTTGGGTTTTCCATCTTGTATGTACCGTGTGATGTCTTCAGGAACACCATCCAAGAACTGCTCCATTTGTATGAGGAGGTTCAGTTCTTCCAAGGTTTGAATGTTGTTTCCTGTTAGCCAGGCCTCATAGTTTTTTGCAATGTAGTAGGCGTGTTTGGGAAATGACTCCTCTGGTTTCCACTTTTGGGTTCTGAAGCGCCGACGGGCATGATCTGGGGTTATCCCCATCCTGTATCTGGCCTTGGTTTGAAAAAGTTTATAGTCATTCATTTGCCGCTTAGGCATTTCAGCTGCCACCTCTGCTAAAGGTCCACTGAGGTGTGGCCTTAATTCTACCATGTACTGGTCTTCGGGGATGCTGTACCCAAGACAGGCTCTTTCAAAATTTTCCAAAAAGGCCTCGGTGTCATCACCTGCCTTGTAGGTGGGATATTTCCTGTGCTGTGGAGCAATAGTTGGCGCTGGGTTGTTAGGGTTGGCTGGGACATGCAGCCCAGCTTTTGCCAAGTCCAGTTCATGCTTTCTCTGTTTTTCCTTCTCTTCATCTTCTTTTTGTTGTTTTTCCATTTCTCGGCGGTGGGCCAACTCTTCCTCTGCTTGTTTCCTTCGGTAGGCCACCTCTTCTTCTTCTAGTTTTCTTTTATGTGCTGCCTCTAAGGCTGCCTGTTCTCTTTGGTAGGCTGCCTGTTCTCTTTGGTAGGCGGCCTCTCTGATCTGTTCTTCTCTTTCTTTCATTTCCATTTGTCGCCTGTGTTCAGTGTCTTTGAACTGCTCTTCGGCCTCAATTTTTGCCTTAGAAGTCATGATTCCTGTTTTCTTGTGTTGGGGTGCCCTCCGGTGTTTCTCTTCTGAACTGCAGGCTCTCTGTTGCCTCCTGAAGTCTGCCTAGCAACAGTGCCTTTAGCTAATCTTCAATGTTAAGTAAACCTGAAAAACCACTTTATTTGCATTCATATAGTGCTGGTATGACTCTCAATGGGAGTGCTATTGTGTGACAAAAGACTCGTGATAGTCCTTAACGACTTCTTGCTTAACATGCAAGCCACAAACTGCCAGAGAGAGCAGAAAAAAAAAATTCTCTCTGGTTCCCTTTTAAAACCAACTGTTTCTCTCTGCTAAAAAGCCCTTAGCAGAGAAAAGAAAAATATAATATTCCTACTGGCTTCTGGATTCTGTCTAGATGCCACCGGCTGCCACTCATGTTATAACCTTAGTCCCAGATTTGGACCTTAGCGTCCAAAATATGGGGGTTAGCATGAAAACCTCCAAGCTTAGTTACCAGCTTGGACCTGGTACTTGCTGCCACCACCCAAAAATTTAGAGTGTTTTGGGGCACTCTGGTCCCCCTGAAGAACCTTCCCTGGGGACCCCAAGACCCAAATCCCTTGAGTCTCACAACAAAGGGAAATAATCCTTTTTTCCCTTCCCCCCTCCAGGTACTCCTGGAGAGATACCCAGACACAAGCTCTGTGAAACTACACAGAGTGGCTTCCCCTCTCTGTTCCCAATCCTGGAACAAAAAGTACTTTCCTCTTCACCCAGAGGGAATGCAAAATCAGGCTAGCCAATTCAACACACACACAGATCTCCCCGATCTCTTCCTCCCACCAATTCCCTGGTGAGTACAGACTCAATTTCCCTGAAGTAAAGAAAAACTCCAACAGGTCTTAAAAGAAAGTTTTATATAAAAAAGAAAGAAAAAATACAAATGTTCTCTCTGTATTAAGATGATACAATACAGGGTCAATTGCTTAAAAGAATATTGAATAAACAGCCTTATTCAAAAAGAATACAAATCAAAGCACTCCAGCACTTATATTCATGCAAATACCAAAGAAAAGAAACCATATAACTTACTATCTGATCTCTTTGTCCTTACACTTAGAAACAGAAGACTAGAAAGTAGAAACTACTTCTCCAAAGCTCAGAGACAGCAGGCAGAGAGAAAACAAAGACCCCAGACACACAATTCCCTCCACCCAAAGTTGAAAAAATCCGGTTTCCTGATTGGTTCTCTGGTCAGGTGTTTCAGGTGAAAGAGACATTAACCCTTAGCTATCTGTTTATGACAGGCTCATATTGATCACTCATTCCCAGAATCACTTTTTTTGATAACTTCATGTTTATTCATTGCTGGCTACAAAGCAGAAAGCGAGATCAGGGCTGCCCAGAGGATTCAGGGGGCCTGGGGCAAAGCAATTTCGGGGCCCCCTTCCATAAAAAAAAGTCGCAGTACCACAGAATACTATATTCATGTGGGGGCCCCTGCGGGGCCCGGGGCCTGGGGCAAATTGCCCCACTTGCTGCCCCCTCTGGGCAGCCCTGAGCAAAATACAGCAGGCCACATGGCATGGCAGTACAGGGGAAGTGGGAAGGAAACGATCAGCTCCAGGGATTGATCTGCAATCAGTTCAGTGCAGCCTTTGCTGAGTTCCCTTCCCAATGGCCTTGCTGACACCGGGAACAGGTGTTTGGAATGGGAAAAGTGCCTCCCCTAGCAGGAACTAACATGTGGGCTATGAAAGGCCCAGTGAGGACAGGGGAGGCTGCAGTTTTAACATGATTTAGCAGGTCAGGTAATGATGAGGATCTCCCATAAACGGTCACCCGGCTGGCTGTAACAGGGAAGAGCTACAAATCACTGGGTCTTCCCCAGAATTTGGCTTATATCTGTTGCCCCAGGGGAACTAACCCAGCTGTTTCCCTAGTGAAGAGTCAGTCTAAGGGTTGGGATTCCCAAGGGAGCTGACAGGAGCTGGCCTCGAACCTGGCTTCTAAATCCCCCAGGCTCCCTGCATTGATGCTCATGGGATGGGTGCTGCCTGAGTGGAGCCATGGCTGGGGGGACACAGCCTGCAGGGTTGCAGCCCTTCGGCAAAGCAGGCCCTATGTCTGGGTCTCTCCAAAGGACAGAAACGATGCAGCTCTGGCCTGTGCAGTGATTCCCGGCTCTGCTCAGAGCTGCAGCCTCTTCATCATCTCCTGTATCCAGGGGATGAAGGCGGAGACTCTTGTGTACACTCCGGGGGGGAGGGGGCGTCCCTTCCTCAGATTCCTAAGAGACGATGCCCTGGGCTGTTTGACCACACACCAGGAGACCCCCAGAGCTGCCCTGCAAAATGAACCAAGTCACAGATGGAGAACAGCTCTGTGAGTCATTTCCAGCTGATGGGCAGCTCAGTGACACCCCCCTTGCAGCTGGCTTCAGTGTCCCCCCATCTCTGATTGGTCCCCCCACAGCCCTGCTGGTTTCAGTGCCACACCCACTCCCCTGTCCAGCTGCTCTCTGCCTCCCCCTGAGAAAAGACCAGTCATTTTCCCTTCATTTGTACAGCACCTAGCGCAGTGGGGCCTGATTCCCAATAGCCACTTGTAGACTCGACTGCAACACCAACAGCCTCATTAATAATAACGACTTATCAAGAGAGCTTGAAGCCAGGAACAGATTTACCTTTGCAGAGTCTTTGCCCTTCTCTGGGTCCCCCACACATATCACTGTGAAGGTGTTATAGTGACCATACATGCACTTGTCATCCTCCAGCACCTCCACATCCACCTCGTGGAGTGTGGTGGCCTGGGTTAAATTATTCTGTGCTATAGTCTTGGTCAAACCGGCGACACTGCACAGGGCTCCTGCCTCTACTGTCTCATTGGCGCGGGACAGGGAGATGGTTTTCACCTGTCAGTTCAGCTTCGCTTTCCTCACCAGCCGAGACACAAGAACGATGAAGATCAATGTGCGGGTCGCACTCAAGGACACAGAGACGCACCTCAGTCCCCTGCAAAACCCATAACCATAGTCTCAGTGGGGGTGGGGTGATGGGAGAGGGCGGTACCTGATGTCATTGTTATAAGTCTTCTTGTCGCGTTGTGGGTGAGGTGTCTGGTGGCACATGAGGAGCTTTTGTCTGTTCCATTCCCACAGTTTTATGTTATGGGCACTCAGCTTGACAATAATCTTGCTTTAAAAGCCAAGAACAATCCATGGGGCATAAGGGAGGAGTGTATGTGAGGTGGGGGATGGGCACATGTGAGTCTGTCACATGAACAGTGATATAGAGGGGACAGGGCAGCCGGGGATCTCAGTCTGTGATCTCAGACTCAGCTGCTGGCCTGGAAAAGCATATCTACCACCGTGCACATTGCCAGCTGCGATCCGGCCCCAGGGCCGGGGACTGGCTGACTTAGAGGAGGAGGGGGAATGGTACAAGGGGCCTGTCCCCGCTAGAGGGTGCCATTTGTGGCACAAAGTCCCTGCTCAGTGGTGCTAGGGTCCCAGCCTCTGTCCCCCCTGCCCCTTGTGCTGTTCCCTGGAGCTGCTTCACTCCCCATTGTCCTCCCAGCCCCTGGATCTCAGCTCCCCTGCACCCCAGCTAGACCCACACAGGGGTCTATGCCCAGCTCCCCCCAGCCCAGAGCCCCACAGAGCCATCCTGGGGCTGTGAGCCCCTCCTTGCCCCAATCTGGGCAAAGGGGCACACCCCAGCTGGGCCGCAGTTCCGTTGATTTATCCAGCGCCGGAGCTGGGCCATGGTTTGCACAGGCTCCTACAGACACACCAATGCCCTGTGAGCAGATCAGACCTCTGGGATCTGCTCTCCCAGCCTGTCCTACTAACGCAAGGGTCAGCAGCCTTTCAGAAGTGTTGTGCCGAATCTTCATTTATTCACTCTAATTTAAGGTTTCGCATGCCAGTCTTACATTTTAATGTTTTTAGAAGGTCTCTTTCTGTAAGTCTATAATATATAACTAAACTATTGTTGTATGTAAAGTAAATAAGGTTTTAAAAAAGTTTAAGAAGCTTCATTTAAAATTAAATTAAAATGCAGAGCCCCCCGGACTGGCGGCCAGGACCCGGGCAGTGTGAGTGCCACTGAAAATCAGCTCGCGTGCCGCCTTCGGCACCCGTGCCATAGGTTGCCTACCCCTGTACTAACTGCTCCTTTCCTGCAACTTACAACAGTGCCAGGATTCCTGACTCCCCCGTCACATGCTAATACCCGACCTGCACAGAGGCACTTACTCTCCATTGCAGTGAGCGGCCCTCAGCACAAAATTCTCCACCACCAGGAACCCTCCACTGATATACTTCCTGTTTCTACGTCTTATAGACAGACAGGCGATGCAGGGTCTGGAGTGGGGCTTCACTTTCTTTCCCCTGATGATCTCACCTTGGCGGGACACCAAGTTCCTATAAATAGCCCTGTCGTATCCCTGAGCTGGGCAGGGACCAAGCTCCCCATCCCAAAGGGGAGTCCCCACAGCCTCACCCCACCCCTGTGATGCTCTCCCTGGGGGATCCCTGTGCCTGGATCTCTGCCCCCACATCAGCTCTGCTCAGAGGTGGTCAAAAAAGCAAACAGGATGTTAGGAATCATTAAAAAGGGGATAGAGAATAAGACTGAGAATGTATTATTGCCCATATAAATACATGGTATGCCCACATCTCTAATACTGTGTACAGATGTGGTCTCCTCACCTCAAAAAAGATATTCTAGCACTAGAAAAGGTTCAGAAAAGGGCAACTAAAATGATTAGGGATTTGGAGAGAGTCCCGTATCAGGAAAGATTAAAGAGGCTAGGACTCCTCAGCTTGGAAAAGAGGAGACTAAGGGGGGATATGATAGAAGTATATAAAATCATGAGTGATGTGAAGAAAGTGGATAAGGAAAAGTTATTTACTTATTCCCATAATACAAGAACTAGGGGCCATGAAATGAAATTAATAGGCAGCAGGTTTAAAACAAATAAAAGAAAGTTCTTCTTCATGCAGAACACAGTCAACTTGTGGAACTCCTTAGCTAGGACTATAACAGTGTTTAAAAGAGCATTGGATAAATTCATAGTGGTTAAGTCCATCAATGGCTATTAGCCAGGATGGGTAAGGAATGGTGTCCCTAGCCTCTGTTTGTCAGAGGACGGAGATGGATGGCAGGAGAGAGATCACTTGATCATTGCCTGTTAGGTTCACTACCTCTGGGGCACCTGGTATTGGCCACTGTCGGTAGACCGATACTAGGCTAGATGGACCTTTGGTTTGACCCGGTACAGCCGTTCTTATGTTCTTATGTTCTCAGACTGGACACTCAATGGGGCCGAAGGGTAAATCTAAAGCTCTGACCTTGCTGGGTGGAGAATCAGTACCAATGGCACCAGGAGTGGGTCAGTAATTGCACAGCTGTAAAATAATGGCATTGGGGACCCACGTCATCCCAGTTTAGGCCAGGTATCCCCCAGATGGGCACTGACAATCTTATTGGCTGAATTTCCTTCAGGCAGGATCCTTCCCCCAATCCAATGGTGCTACCTTTGTTCTTTCAGCTTTGTGACTGTCATGGGGAGAGAGAAAGGGGAAAGATCAGCTTCTCCCCCTTCTACTTCCTTCTCTTCCTCAAGAAATGTCTCTAGCTGGGTTTGAGGAAACAGAAATTCTGTAGACAGGAACCTCAAGCTCTTTGTTCATCAAGTTGTAATATTTTTCACTCATATCCTCTTCCCTGACAAAGAATGGTCACTTAACCAGGTGACGGTCCATTTGATTTTGTTGACACCTGGCTAAGGCATCAGCTAGTCTGTTGTCTCTGGTGAACTGGTTTGTGACTAGTCTCCAGACTTAGAACATGATTTAGTAACACCGTACAGTAGAATCTTATAACTTTCAATGCCACACATATTTTACCAAGATAATAATGATCAGCAAATTATGAGTTTTTTAGATGATATCTCTCAAGATATGCTCTTTATAAAGCAATCATAGTCCTATAAGGGTACAGACTATCACAGGGCCCTAGATACCACCCACTGAACCCAATCCCTGAGACCCCCATTTAACGCAAAATTCCAGAGGACCCCAAAATCAGCTGTACTTACCAGCCCAAGTCCTGAGGGGCAGGAGAAAGGACATGGGGAGCAGGAGCAAGATCTGCAAATGCATGTTTGCAGTCAGTACTGGGATGGTGCAGTTGCCTCAGACCTGGGGACTTCATAAACTCATTTTGGGGGGATCAGGGAGGCAGAAAACCTCAGGGTCACCCACACACTCATCTAAATGCAGGACTCATGTGTCTGAGTTTTCAACCACAGCCAACCATATGGGCTGGGGGGAAGGACAGGCTGTACGTCAGCTGTGTATCCACTGCATGGCTGGGTCCCTGCACACTTGGGTGGATGACGCACCACTGGATAGAAACAACCTCGGAGCAGACATGTTTTGCAGGATCCAACACTGATCTGGGTGCCAGCTCACAGCTGTGAACATCTGGGGCTCTTACTCATCTGGGTCCGTCACCGCTCAGCTCCCTGCCCATGTCTTGGGGAAGAGCGGGGGCTGTGGATGACAGCCACTGATGTCAGTGGGGATGGTGGGAACAGGGCCCTTTGATCTTTCTCAGGGTGGCCCAGTCGTGAGCAGGATGGGAGGTGGGCAGAGCAGCCATCAGCCCCAATCACAGCAGCTGTAGCGGGAGGGTTTCTAAGAAGCCCCCACCTGAGTCTGTGACCACGCGAAGGTGATGTTGCAGCCTGTGGGATGCCGCACAGCTGGGAGCTACAACTCTGCAGCACCAGAGGGAAATAACACAGCAGAGGTAGGGATAGAACCAAGAAGTCTTGACTCTCAGACCCCCCCACTCTAACCACTAGACCCCACTGCCTTCCCAAAGGCAGGGATAGTTAGTGCCAACCAGTGACATGTTCACTGTCCTTCACAAGCCACTCCGGTATCAGATCTGACAAACTCACTACACCTAAGGCACTGCTTCCCTGGCATTTACCCCTGAAGGGTGGCATGTGAGGGCTCTACTGAAAGCTGATAACTCGTCAATCCTTGTGCCTACTTTGAGATGTGCCTACAGGTACTAGTACAGGGATAATGTCTCTATCCTGACACCTATGGCTAATGCCACTGGGCCTGTAGAGAGATCCAGGAAATCAAGTGGCTCGGTGACAGCCCATTCACATGAGAGGGAGCTGTGAGTGCCCCTGGCTAGCCAGTGATGGACTACGTGGTGTGACGCTGACAGGCCCAGGCAGCTGGCGTTAGCTAAGAACTAACAAACTTGTAGCTGGAGACGAAACCTGTTCCACTTGTGTGCTCGTTTCACTTAAAATAGGGATGAGTCTTTGTCATAAACAGACAGTTAAAGGTTAATGCCTCTTTTACCTGTAAAGGGTTAAGAAGTTCACCTAGTCTAGCTGACACCTGACCAGAGGGACCAATGGGGGAACAAGATGTTTCAAAAGGAAGGAGGGAAGTTTCCTTTGTTTAGAGTCAGTTTCAGTTTCGGCTGGAGTGGAAAAGATCAAGGAACCAGGCTCTTATCAGAGTAGTAAGTTTTAGAAAGGAATAAACAGGTTTATGTTTATTTTCTTTTGTAACTTGTCTTTGTGCAATTAGGGGAATAATCAAATTTGGCTATTCTTGTGTGTACTAAAGTTTTTGCCCAGGGGAATATCCTGTGTTTTAAATCTGTTATCTCTGAGATTAGCTGGTATGCTATCTCCCAGAGTTTTTTTTTCTTCTTTTACCTTTCTTGTCTTTAATTAAAAGCCTTCTTCTTAAGAACCTGATTGATTTTTTCCTCTGTTTTTTTAGATCCAAGGGAGTTGGATCTGGACTCACCAGGGAATTGGTGGAGGAGTCTCTCAAGGCTATCCAGGAAGGGTGGTTTTTTGGGGGGGAAAAAGAGTTTTCAGGTACTCAGGAATCTGGATGGTGGCAGTGAGATCAGATCTAAGCTGGTAGTTAAGCTTAGAGGTGTACATGCAGGTCCCCACATCTGTACCCTAAAGTTCAGAGTGGGAGTGAGACCTATGACAGTCTTACAAGAGCCTGTTTAGTGTTCTGACTCTATGCAGTGCTTGGAAGTTGCTGCCTGCATTAACCTCATGTGCAATGTCTCTATTCCAGGCCATAGCTGCCAACTCTATGGGTGCTCTGGGGCTGGAGCACCCATGGAGAAAAATTAGTGGGTGCTCAGCACCCGCTAGGGTGACCAGACAGCAAATGTGAAAAATCAGGATGGAGGTGGGGGGTAATAGTCACCTGTATAAGACAAAGCCCCTAATATTGGGACTGTTCCTATAAAATCAGGAGATCTGGTCACCCTAGCACCCACCAGCAGCCAAGCTCCCATCTATCCTCCCTTCCCCCAGCGCCTCTTGCCCACCGCCAGCCCTGCTGATCAACTCCTCCCCGTCCCTCCCGCACCTCCTGTCCGCCGGAAACATCTGTTTCACAGCACACAGGAGGCTCTGGGAGGGACGGGGCAGAAAGAGGCAGGGAAGAGGCAGGGTGGGGGCAGAGCAGGGGTGGAAGAAGTGGGGCAGGGGCAGGGCTTAGGGGAAGGGGTGGAGTGGGGACGGGAGCTGGGGCAGAAGGGGGGGTCAAGCATCCCCTGGCTAGAGGGTAAGTCAGTGCCTATGTTCCAGGCTATGGGAAACCTGTAAGTTTTGCTTTATAACATTGAAAAAGTTTGCTCTGAACTTGGGAGCCCAGGCCCGATTGCAGGCCTCAGCTCAGATGTTGCAGCATTAACGGAGCTTTTGCATCCCATTCCCTGAGCCAGCCAGTCCCCTGGAGCCCGTACCCAGATGGGAAAAGCCCCATCTCACATTCCCCAATGCCACTGACAGCACAGGCAGATGCAAATAGAGAGGCTGGATCCTAGTCATTGGTTATTCCTACTGCCTTGGTCTGACAGACAGCTCAGACTGCTGGGTTTAACTGCTGAGTGGCTGGGGCTCCGCTCTCCTGACTGGCCAAGATCGAGCAGGGAAGGAAACACTCACAGGGGTGGGATTTCATAAAACTCTGTGTTGATTCCAGACATGGCCAGCTCCAGATTTTCTGCTGCGCCAAGCGGCGAAGAGAAAGGGAAGGTTGGGGGGGGGGGGCCATGATCCGCGGCACTTCGGCGGCTGCTCTACCACGCCGCTTTGTTCTTCGGCGGCAATTCGGCAGCAGGTCCTTCCCTCCAAGAGGGACTGAGGGACCCGCCACCGAAGACCCAGACGTGCTGCCCCTTTCCACTGGCCACCCCAAGCACCTGCTTCCTGCGCTGGTGCCTGGAGCCGGTCCTGATTCCAGAGGCCGCAAACCACCATGTGAAATTAACAAGCAAAGAGGGGCAGATGGAGGGCTGGGAGGGGACTTAACTATCCAGACATCTGATGGGACAGTGATGGGCAAGATACAACATTTCCTGTAAGTGTTGGACCTTTCTCTGCTAGACTGAAGAAGCCATTGTTAAATATTTGTTCCCCATATAGGTACTTATAGACTGTAATCTTGTCACCCCTTCACCTTCTCTTTGTTAAGCTACATAGAGGGGGCTTCTTGAGTCTATCACTCGAAGGCAGGTTTCCAATCCTTTAATCATTCTCATGACTGTTCTGAGCCCTCTCCAACTTATCACCATCCTTCTTGAATTCTGGGCCCCTGATCTGGGCACAGGGTTCTAGCAACAGTCACACCAGGACCAAATCCAGAGGTGAAATAATCTCTGTACTCCTACTTGAGATTCCCCTTTTTATGCATCCCAGGATTGCACTGGATCTTTTGGCCACAGCATCGCACTGGAAACTCATGTTCACCTTGACCCCCAAATCTTTCGCAGAGTCCTTGCTTCCCAGGAGACAGTCTGTAAATATGGCCAATGTTCTTTGCCCCTAGAGGTATACATTGAGCTATATTAAAATGCATATTGTTTGCTTGCTCCCAGCTTACCCAACAATCCAGATCCCTCTGTATTGGTAACCTGCCTCTTCATTATTTATCACTCCCCCAATTTTTGAGTCATCTGCAAACATTATCAGTGCTGATTTTAAGTTTTCTTCCAAGGCATTGATAAAAATGGTAAATTGCATAGGACAAGAACAGAACCCTCAAGAAACATCCATTTAGTGATGACCCCACATTTACAATTACATTTTGAGATCTATCATTTAGCCAGTTTTTAACCTATATTATGTAGGCCATGGTAATTTTACATAGTTCTCGTTTTTTAATCAACATGTGTGGTACCAAGTCAAATGACTTCCAGAATTGTAAGCATATAACATTAACACTGCTACCGTTATCAGCCAAAGTTGTACTCTGATCAAAAGGAGACAAGGTCTATGAGGGGATATCTTTTACTGGACCAACTGTTGTTGGTGAGAGAGACAAAAACTTACACAAAGCTCTTCTTCAGGTCTGGGAAAGGTTCTCAGGGTGTCACAGCTAAGTACAAGTGGAACAGGTTGTTTAGCATAAGTACTTAGCACACATTTCTCTCCATGCTCATCATCAGAAGCAGGCTCTGCACAGACCAGGAACCACCAACTCAAAGTAGCATCAGACCCGCCAGACCAAAACTTGCAGACACATCTCCACTGCTACGATGATCAACACTCCCTCCCACAACGCACCTTGCAAGATCCGTGGGTCCTACACATGCCCATCACAACATGTGGCTTCCATCATCCAGTGCACTAAATGCCCCAATAACAAGTAGGTGGGTGAAATGGGACAACCACCCTCAAATGAACTCACACAGAAAAATGATGAAAGACAAAAAGACCTTATCACCCGGCCAGGGGCGAACACTTTTCACCAAATGGTCACTCCAGGACCTCTTGGTCCTCATCGTCAAAGGAAACCTGCTCAACATTTGCAAAAGATGAGCCTGGGAGCTTAAATTCATAACTTTGCTAGACACTAAAAAATCATGACATGAATAGATACACTGGATTTATGGCTTATTACAACAATAGGTAACCCACCAAATCCCCTTCTGCCACATCTTTTCCACCCTCTTTCTCCCACTATTACTGGAGACATGTTAACAGGCCACTTCAGCTTGAATGGTCACTTGAAAATATGTGTTAACTTCGTATGTTAAACAACCTGTTTCCACCTTGCATTGAGCTGTGACACATAGAGAACCTTTCCTGGCTCTGTGTAATCCCAAAGCTTGTCTCTATCGCTGACAGAAACTGATGCAAGAGGATATCACCTTTTCCCTTTATGGAGTGCTGGCTCCAATACCAGCCTTTCAATATGTTTTTCTGGCACCATCCAATAGGATTTAATAGAGAGAATCTGATCCCTGCTCTAGAATCCAGTAGGATAGTTCAAAAACTCATAGAGACACAAGGGGTTTTATCCCAACATCTACGAACACCATGCCCTGCCCCCAGTCCATTTTGAAACCAATCAGTTCATAGCATTTTTCTAAGACTAATGAAGATAATCTGCATTTCACATGCAAAGCCTAGCTAGCCCAAAGGCAAAGGAAAACGGGTGTCTCCTTTAATGCTGTTTCTGCAGAATGTTCTGGATCCAGGGGATGAAGGTGGAGAGTCTTGTAAACACGCTTGGCTCCCACAAATGCTCATCAACATATGAAGCGATGCCATGGGCTATTCCTTCACATACCAAGGGGCCACCAGAATCACCCTGGGATAAAAAATAACCACAATTACATCTTGCACATCTCTAGCACAACTTTTCATTTGTAGATCTGATTGCACCAGAGTAGGGAAGATTTAAATATTTGGCAAGAAATATGTTTTGTGTAAAAAAAATGACCTTTTTTCAAATTTGGAAACTTCAGCAAAAATGTTTGCTGTGTTGAAGTGTTTCCTTTTTTGTTCGTGTAGCACTAGTACGGTTAGGCAGAGTTTGGTAGAACTGGATTTGGGTTGGGTAGAATTGGGTAGGGTTTGAACTGGGTGGATGTGAGTAGGGATGAGTTTGGGTAGAGTTTAGTAGGTAGAGCTGGATAGGACAGTTGTTAAATTTAGTAGAGATTAGGTAGTGTTGGGTAGAGTTGGAGTTGGGCACAGTTGTGCAGGACAGGGGTTAACTTTGATAGAGTTAGGTAGGATTGTGTTGGGTGGGGTTTGAGTTTGAGGAAGGGTTGGGTACAGTTTTGCTGGGTGTTTGAGCTTTGGATAATGTTGGATTGGGCTTTCTTGGGGTAGGGTTGGTACGGTTGTGTTGAGTGGGGTTTGAGTTTGGGTAGGTTTGGTAGGTGTGTGTTGTGGGGATTAAATTTGAGATATGGTTGTATAGGGTGGAGTTTGAGTTTGGGGTAGGGTTGCGTTGGAGGCAGTTGAGTTTGGGGTGGAGTTGGTAGGTTTGTGTTGGGGGTGGTTGAGTTTGAGATAGGATTGCATAGGGTGGGGTCTGAGTTTGGGGTAGGGTTGGTAGGGTTGTGTTGGGAGAATTGAGTTTGGGGTAGGATTAATAGGGCTGTGTTGGGGAAAGGGACTGAGTTTGGGGTAGTGTTGTGTTGCGGCGGTCAGTCTGTAGTACAGTTAGGAAGGATTTTGTTGGGGAGGGGAGTTGAGTTTGCGGTAAGATTGGTAGGGTTGTGTTGGGGATGGGGGTTTGAGTTTGGGACAGATTTGAATCGGGTTGTGTTGGCCAAGGTTTGAGATTAAAGAACATCAATAGCCATGTGTAATAAAGGATCTTGGCCAAGCTAGTAGGAGCTGTGCCAAGCTGGTCTCACTATCGCTTTATCCATCTGGGCCGATCTGATGTCTGCACCAACACACCATCTCCCGAGCAGGGCTAGGTTGGTAGGGGATCACTGTGCAATTAGATACTTAGCCCTGGAAAATACCTCCCAATTCCCTCCGAGCAGTGACCTCCTGGAACCAAGGAGCCTCCAGGTCAGCAGGATATTTACTTGATAAGGTAATTTCCCCAGGCTGGGCTTCCTCACACACAGCATTGCTGAGGGGTTGTATCCAGGGTACAGCTGACACATGTTGTCCTTCACGACCTCAAGGTCCACCTCATGGAGGATGTCAGTTCTTGAGTTCCAGCTAGTCCGACCCCACCCGGCCACGCTGCACATAGATCCCGGCCTTACCCTGGACTTGGCATTTGGCAGGGGGATGAGCCGCACCCAGTTATTCAGCACTGCATTGCGTGACAGCTGCCATGGATGTGAGGGAAAACAGGGAACCAGATCAGCACAGGGAGCAGACCTGAAAGGGACCAACATGTTCCAACAGAGGAAAATGGAGATGTGTCCAGTGTTTTCATGTGAAGTCACTGGGGGTGGGGTGATGGAATGGGGGTGGTACCTGCAGCAGTGTGAGGTGACAGGGGTAGGGGGAATGGGATGGAGATGGTACCTGCAGCAGTGTGAGGTCATTGGGGGTGGGGTGATGGGATGGGGGCACTCCCTGCAGCAGTGTGAGGTGACAGGGGTAGGGGGAATGGGATGGAGGTGGTACCTGCAGCAGTGTGAGGTCACTGGGGGTGGGGTGATGGGATGGGGGCACTCCCTGCAGCAGTGTGAGGTCACTGGGGGGGTGATGGAATGGGGGTGGTACCTGCAGCAGTGTGAGGTGACAGGGGCAGGGGGAATGGGATGGAGGCGGTACCTGCAGCAGTGTGAGGTCACTGAGGGTGGGGTTATGGGATGTGGTGGTACCTGCAGCAGTGTGAGGTGACAGGGGCAGGGGGAATGTGATGGGGGTGGTACCTGCAGCAGTGTGAGGTCACGGGGGGTGGGGTGATGGGATGGGGGAGGTACCTGAAGCACTGTGAGGTCACTCGGGTGGGATGATGTGGTGGGGGGCAGTACCTGCAGCAGCGTGAGGTCACTGGGGGCGAGGGCGTTGAGAAGTGGATGATACCTGCAGCAGCATGATGTCATTGTTAAGGGTCTTCTTGTCATATTGCAGGTGGGGGATCTGGCGGCGCACAGGGATTTTCTGTTGGCTCCGTTCCTGTTCACTAATGTTATGGGCTCCCAGCTTGACAATAATCTTGCTATAAAAGCCAAGAACAATCCATGGGGCATAAGGGCAGGAGTGTAAATGAGGTGGGGGATGGGCACATGTGAGTCTGTCACATGAACAGTGATATGGAGGGGACAGGGCAGCCTGGGGCTCTCAGGCCATGATCCAAGACTCAGCTGCTGGCCTGGAAAAGCGTATCTACCAGTGTGCACATTGCCAGCTGCAATCTAGCCCCAGGGCTGGGGACTGGCTGACTTAGAGGAGGAGGGGGAATGGTACAAGGCACCTCTCCCCTCTAGAGGGTGCCATTTGTGGCACAAAGTCCCTGCTCAGTGGTGCTAGGGTCCCAGCCTGTGTCTCCCCAGCCCCTTGTGCTGATCCCCTGAGCTCCTTCACTCCCCGTTGTCCTCCCAGCCCCTGGATCTCAGCTCCCTTGCAGCCCAGCTAGATCCACACAGGGGTCTATGCCCAGCTCCCCCCAGCCCAGAGCCCCACAGAGCTGTCCTGGGGCTGTGAGCCCCTCCCTGCCCCGATCTGGGCAATGGGGCCAGACCCCACCTTGATTTACCCACTGTTGGATCTGGACCATGGTTTGTGGAGGCCCTTAGAGACACACCAACGCCCCCTGAGCAGATCAGACCCCTGGGCTCTGCCCTACCAGCCTGTTGTACTCACTGCTCCTTCCCTGCAACCTACGACAGCGCCAGAGCTCCCAGCTCCCTCATCACTCAATAACCCCAACCTGCCCTGACATCCCCAGCACAGAGGCGCTTACTCTCCATTGCAGGGAGCCGCCGTCAGCACAAAGTTTGTCTTCACCAGGAACCCTCCACACTTTTTTTTAACCTGCCCAACTTGTACTTCCAGATAGGCCATGTAGTGTCTGGAGTGGGGCTTGGCTTCCTGGCCCCCGATGATCTCACCTGTGGGGAGACCAAGTTCAAATATAAAAAACATCATCTCCCTAGGCCGGGCTGGGATTGAGCTCCCCATCCCAAAGGGGAGTCCCCACAACCTCAACCTCTCCCCCCCTGTGATGCTGTCATGGTATAATCTCCCACTCTGAACCTTAGCGTCCAAAAGATGGGGTACCAGCATGAATTCCTCTAAGCTCAATTACCAGCTTAGAACCTGTAGCGCTGCCACCAACCAGGAATTCCAGTGCCTGGTACACTCTGGTCCCCACAAAACCTTGCCCGGGGACCCCCAAGACCCAGACCCTCTGGATCTTAACACAAGGAAAGAAAACCCTTTCCCCCACCGTCGCCTCTCCCAGGCTTCCCCTCCCTGGGTTACCCTGGAAGATCACTGTGTGATTCAAACTCCTTGAATCTTGGAACAGAGAGGAAAATCCATCTTCCCACCTCCTTCTCTCTCCCCCTCCCAGACTCTCCCTGAGAGAGAAAGTAACCCTAACACAGAGAGAAAATTAACCTCTCTCTCCTCCTTCCCTCCTTTCTCCCCACCAATCCCCTGGTGGATCCAGACCCAGTCCCCTGGGGTCTCACCAGAATAAAAAAACAATCAGGTTCTTAAACAAGAAAAGCTTTTAATTAAAGAGGGAAAAACAGTAAAAATTATCTTTGTAAATTTAAGATGGAATATGTACAGGGTCTTTCAGCTATAGACACTGGGAATACCCTCCCAGCCTAAGTATACAAGTACAAATTAAAATCCTTCCAGCCAAATACAAATTTGAACTCCTTCCAGCCAAATACACATTTGCAAATAAAGAAATCAAACATAAGCCTAACTCGCCTTATCTACCTCGTACTCGCTATTCTGGACATATAAGAGACTGTATCAAAGAGATTGGAGAGAAACCTGGTTGCACGTCTGGTCCCTCTGAGCCCCCAGAGTGAACAACCACCAAACACTAACAGCACACACACAAACTTCCCTCCCTCAAGATTTGAAAGTATCCTGTCCTCTGATTGGTCCTCTGGTCAGGTGACAGCCAGGCTCACTGAACTTGTTAATCCTTTACAGTTAAAAGAGACATGAAGTACTCCTGTTCTATTAACCCTTAACTATCTGTTTATGACAAATGTTCTTGTGACAGATTTTACCATTTCAATCTGCCTGGACCGTCAGTTGATCAGGCTGACGCCACAGGATCATTTGGGGAGGAGATGATGAAAAGCATCAAGCGCCTAGATTTTAAAGCTTTATTAATAAAATAATAAAATAACAACAGAGAGTGCTGGGGCTGTTCCCACATCACTCAGGGGAAGAAAGAAAGTTAATGCCCCCAGGCCCTAACCCACTTTCATACTCACACATGTATGATCCAGACTGGCCAGGTCTAGGTGAACATCAGAAGAAGAAGAGAGTGGGTGGGGTGGAGGGGAGTGCTGTCCTAGGCCCAGGTCATCCAAGAATCTGCTGTGTTCCCCGAATTGCTCCAGCTCTCAGGAGGGTTTTTAAGTCCTGAGTTCCTTTGGGGATGTTCCATTCTGCGACCTCTGCTCCTGGTGCTTTTTGTGCCAGTCCAAACCGGCTTTCTGTGGTCTCCTCGACTTTCCCCAAAACACACTGTTTAGCCTCTGTTCTCGTTGTTTTCCTCTGTGCTGGCCTCCGCTTGTCTCGTTTGTTATGGGCTGGCTCTGCAGGACTGTGTCTGTTCCATTCCGGGCTCCCCTCATTCTTGGCCAGCAGCCGAGAATCAGATGTGCGCTGTGGCCTTGAACTGGCTGGAATTAATGTTTTATCTTCGGGCCTAGCAGGAGCGTGGAGTTAACCCATTCTTTGCTCTTCTTCTTTCTCTCCCCGCCTCAGCCTCTCATGATCTGCAAAGGAAACTTCCACTCCCCACTTGCACACCTTTGACCCACCCCAAAATGATTTACGATGCTTGCAACAGTGTTAGCCACATATAATGCTGATCTGCCTTTCCTGGAGACTCCCTGGGTGGTGGGGAATTGGGGTGTGACACTCTCCTTGGGGGATCCCTGTGCCTTGAACCCTGCCCCCTGCTCTGTTCTCCCCCACTGACACCCCATGGGACAGAGGGTAAATCTGAAGCTTATCCCTCACTGGTTGGGGAATCGTACCAAACACACTGGGAGTTAGTCAGTGTCATGAACATACAGCTGAGGGTAGCATAAAATACCTCCTTTACCTGTAAAGGGTTAAGAAGCTCCAATAATCTGGTTGGCACCTGACCAAAAGGACCAAGGGGACCTTCTGGGTCAGGGTCCTGCTCTCCACAGTCCCAATCCCCCTGGCCCCAACAATCACCAGTCCAGGCCTGGGGGCAGGAGAAAAGCCACAGGGAACAGGCCCAGGATCAAGAGCTGCATCATCAGAGCCACCCAGGCCCAGGCACGGAGCCTCTGCCTCAGCCAGAGTGGTTATATGGACCAGCAGACAGCGGGGAGGGCAGGGCCTGGTAACCACAGGGACACGTACCCTGTTGCCTGGAAACCCCCACCCTGGATGGGCCAGGAAAACTCCGGTCACAGATGCACCCACGTCAGGGGCAGGGTCTCCTTTGCTCTGGTGCCCACCTAGCCTGGCTGGGGAAGTGGCTATCCCTGCTCATCCCTACTGCTGGTTTAAGAAATGCCCTAGGGCTTCTCTGCACCTAAATACCCAGCCCCACAGATTTCCAGACCAGGAGGGATAATTGTGATCATCCAACCTGGCCCCCTGGATACTCCAGAGCCAGAACCCACCCAGCAACTCCACCACGGCCCCAAGTCAGTTGTTTCCCTGACTCCATGTTTAAAGTTTGCATATTAGTCTCAGTCAGACTTTTGCTGACTCCAGCTCCCAGCAGTCGGGTCTTGTCCTGCCTTTGCCAGAGAAGTTGAAAGGCCCCCTGCTCTCAGAAACCCGCACCCCATGGAGGATCCTACAGATGAGGGCCGAATCCCCTCTTCACCTCCAATACCATCAGGAAATCGCTCTCCTTGGAGGTCTTCCTGCCAGGCAGGGTCTCCAGATCTTGGCTTGTTCTTGTAGCGCTTTCCAATTTGCTGACATCCTGCTGGAGGTGTGGACACCAGAACTGGACACAGTTTCCAGTTGTGGTCTCACCTAGGCTGTATCCAGAAGTGACCCTACCTCCCCTGGCTTACACACCCAAGGATGGCGTTCATCCACTTATCTAGAGCATTGCACCAGGACCTCATAGTGGTTGGTTTTCAACGTTTAACCCAACCCCCAACAATACCATTGGCTTATCTTCTCTCCAGGAGCTGGACCCTCTGGTTTCAGATGAATGGTTTCATCTCCCAGGCGCCTTTGACAGTCTTGGCCTTAAGACAATCACCCTCCAACCCAGAGTTAGCCAGAGTGCACCCCAGAGGACAGCCTTGGGAGATAAAAGGAAGAATAAATCCCCTGGGGTTTAGATGACAGGCCCCTGCCTCTTTCAGTGATGTGGAAAGTTCATGCTTTGGAAAGCCACATGATAACAGCTGTGCAACATCTGGAACCCAGCACAACTGGGCTTCCTGTTTCCAATTTTTGATACCTGAGTTGCTGGAAATCATTCGCCTCTAGGGGGCGCAGGTTCTGATATGGCCCAAGGGCGGGGGACTGGCTGGCTCAGGAAGTGGAGAATGGGACACCGGCTGTGATGGGTTGGATCACAGAAATCCCCTTAGGAGCTGCCACCTGATGTGCCAAGACTACTTCTGCCCCGCCTTCCTGCCCTGTCAGCTTAGGACTTCAGTGCTCTGCCTGGTTTGAGCCAGACCCGCTAGCCTGCTGCAAACCCAGACCCAGGTCTGAACCACATCCCCTAACAGCTGTAGGCTTAACTGAAAGCAACTTACAGAAGTGTTCCTGTCTTTAACACTCAGATGCCCAACTCCCAATGGAGTCCAAACCCCAAATAAATCCGTTTTACCCTGTATAAAGCTTATACAGGGTAAACTCATCAATTGTTCACCCTCTACAACGCTGACAGAGAGATATGCACAGCTGTTTGCCCCCCCACACACACAGGTATTAATACATACTCTTGGTTAATTAATAAGTAAAAAGTGATTTTATTAAACACAGAAAGTAGGATTTAAGTGGTTCCAAGTAATAACAGACAGAACAAAGTTAATTACCAAGCAAAATAAAATAGAACATGCAAGTCTATGTCTAAGAAACTGAACATAGATAAAAATCTCACCCAGTAAACTTCTTTTTACAGACTAGCCTCCTTCTAGTCTGAGTCCAGCAATCACTCACCCCCTCTGTGGTTACTGTCCTTTGTTCCAGTCTCTTTCAGGTATCCTTGAGGATGGAGAGGCTCTCTCTTGAGCCAGCTGAAGACAAATGGAGGGGTCTCCAACGGGCTTAAATAGACTTTCTCTTGTGGGAGGAGACCCCCTCCTCTCTCCTATCAAAGTCCAGCTCCAAGATGGAGTTTTTGGAGTCACATGGGCAAGTCACATGTCCCTGCATGACTGAGTTTCTCACAGGGTAGCAACCATGGTTCACATGCTTCCTTGAATGTCCTCAAGTAGACTTCTTATGTGGATTGGAGCCTTCTAAGAGCCATTGTGAATTAAGTGCTTCTTGACTGGGCACTGAACTTGCAAATTCCTTTCTAAAGAAGCTGTCCAAATGCCTTACAAAGCTTACTTAGAAATCAAGCAAGTATACAGCCAATATGTCATAAACAGATGGTTAAGGGTTAATGTCTCTTTTACCTGAAAAGGGTTAAGAAGCTCAGTAAACCTGGCTGACACCTGACCAGAGGACCAATAGGGGGACAAGATACTTTCAAATCTTGGTGGAGGGAAGTCTTTTTTTGTGCTTTTTGTTTTTTTGTTGTTCACTCTTGGGGCTAAGAGGGACCAGACGTACACCCAGGCTCTCCAAATCTTTCTGAATCAGTCTTTCATGTTTCAAAATTGTAAGTAATAGCCAGGCAAGGCAGATTAGTCTTATTTTTTTCTCAACTTGTAAATGTTTCTTTTGCTGGAAGGATTTTTACCTCTGTTTGCTATAACTTTGAATCTAAGGCTAGAGCAGGGTCCCTCTGGTCTATATGAATCTGAGTACCCTTTAAAGCATTTCCATCCTGATTTTACAGAGATAATTTTTACCTTTTCTTTCTTTAATTAAAAGCTTTCTTTTTAAGAACCTGATTGATTTTCCTTGTTTTAAGATCCAAGGGGATTGGGTCTGAACTCACCAGGGATTGGTGGGGGGAAGAAGGGGGGATGGTTAATTCCTCCTTGTTTTAAGATCCAAGGAGTTTAAATCTGTCTTCACCAGGGAATTGGTGAAGTCCCTCAAGGCAGCCCAGGGATGGGAAAGTTTTGAGGGGGACAGGGAGTGTGCCAGACACTGAATTTCTGGCTGGTGGCAGCGTAGCAGATCTAAGCTAGTAATTAAGCTTAGATGTGTTCATGCAGGTCCCCACTTTTGTACTCTAAAGTTCAAAGTGGGGAAAAAACCTGGACACAAGTATACAGCCAATATTCCTAACTTTAAGTACAAAAATGGTACATGCATACAAATAGGAGGAATGTATTCAGTAGAACATAACAATTACCCAGATATGTTACATGGTATATGTAGCATAAAACATATTCCAGTTATGTCGTATATACATTCATAAGCATATTTCCATAAAGCCTTATGGGGGGGTACAGTCACACGGGGGTCTTTACTCTTGAGGGCAGCTCACTGCTGCTGTCACTGTTCCAAAGGATTATTTCTACCCTTCCCAGCTCTTCCTTACATGGGCTGTGGGTGACACTGATCGGTATCAGTGCTGCATGAGACAATATGACCCAGTCCCCTGTGACAGTCTCTGCCCCCTGTTTTCACTCCTTGACAGGACGGTGATAAATTTCATACAAACTGTGCCTCGTGAGATCTCTCTCAGCACATGTTTCTGCAGTCTTGCTGGCTGAATTGCCTGCAATCAGGATCCCTCTCCCAGTCCAATGCTGCTTCCTTTGCACTTCCGGTGTTGTGAATTCTGTGGGTAGAGAGAAAGGGAGACCCCATTTGGGGCGCCTGCTCCCCTTCTTCTAGTTCTTTCCCTTCTTCGAAAATCATCTCCAGCTGAGGTTCAGGAGACTGAAAGTCTGTGCGGCCAGAAACCCAAGATGTGTCTTTGACAAGATGTAAATTTTTCACCCATGTCCTCTTTCCTACCCAAGAATGGCCACTTAGCCAGGTGATGGTCCATTTGAATACACTGACACCTGGCTGAGATGTCAGTGGGCGTTTCGTCTCTGGGGAACTGGTTTGTGGATGCTCCCCAGACTTGGAACATGTTGTAGTAACACCATGCAGTAGAAATGTATCACTTTACACGCCACACATATTTTACCAGGAAAATAGTGATTAGCAAATTATGAGCTTTTAGATGATATCTCACAAGACATGCTTTGTATAAAACATATCATAGTCCTGTAAAAGGGGTGAACATGGGGTACAGACTGTCACAGGCCCCTAGATACCACCCACTGAACACCATCCTTGAGACCCTTCCATTGAACTTAAAGCCTCAGGGCCCCCGATCCCAGCCATACTCACCAGCCCAAGTCCCTGAGGGCAGGAGAAAGGCCATGGGGAGCAGGAGCAAGATCTGTTTATGCATGTTTGCAGTCAGTACAAGGACCGTGCATTTCCCTCAGCCCTGGGGCCTTTATAGACTCAGCTTGGGGGAGATCAAGGGGGCAGGAAACCTCAGGGTCACCCACAGGCCTGGTCCACACTAAGCAGTTAAATCGATTTAAACAGCGTTAAATCGATTTAACGCTGTACCCGTCCACACTACAACACACTTTAAATTGATTTTAAGGGCCTTAAAATTGATTTCTGTACTCCTCCACAATGAGAGGAGTAACACTAAAATCGATATTACTATATCGATTTAGGGTTAGTGTGGACGGAAATCGAAGTTATTGGCCTCATCATTTTACAGTAGCTACCCACAGTGCACCGCTCCAGAAATCGATGCTAGCCTCGGACCATGGACGCACACTACTGAATTAATGCCCTAGTGTGGACGCATAAAATCGATTTTATAATATCGGTTTTATAAAACCGGTTTTAGTTATTTCGATTTTATGCTGTAGTGTAGACGTAGCCACTCAGTCACCTAAATGCAGGGGTCAGGCATCTCAGTTTGCAACCACAGCCAACCACACAGGCTGGGGGGAAGGACAAGCTGTGTGTCAGCCAGAGATCCTTCATAGCTGGCTGGATGCTACTCAGCTGGGTCCCTGCACAGCTGGATGGATGATGTACCACTAGACAAAGAAGACCCTAGTGGGGACGTGTCTAGCAGGATCCAGGGCTGCTCTGGGTGCTGGCTCACAGCTGGGCACATCTGGGGCTCTTAATCACCTGGCCCCATCCACGCTCAGCTCCCTGCCCATGTCTCTGTGCTGGGGGCCGTGGGTGACAGTGACTGATCTCGGTGGTGGGTGGGATCGTGACCTGTTGATCTTTCTCATGTGGCCCAGCATGAGCAGGGTGGGGCTGGGCAGAGCAGCTATGGGCGCCGATCACAGCAACCACGGCAGGGGGTTTCTGAGAAGCCCCCCAGTGAGTCTGTGACCATGTGAAAGGGATGGAACAGCCTCTGTGATGCCATAGAACTGGAAGGTATGGCTGTGCAGCACCAGAGGGGAAATGACACAGCAGAGCCAAGGATAGAACCCAGGAGTCCTGGCTCCCAGCCTCCTGTGACCCCATTGGTGCCAACCAGCAAAGTGTTCACTGTCCTTCACAAGTCACTCCAGTCTCGGGCCTGACAAACTCACTACACCTCAGACACCACTTCCCTGGCATTTAGCCCTGAAAAGTGGCATGTGAGGGCTCTACTGAAAGCTGGTGACTTGTCAAGCCTCCTAGTCCCTGTGAGCCACACGTACAGGTACCTGTTCAGGGCTAGCGTCCCTATCTTAACACCTACGGATAACGGGCTTGGAGTGACTGCCCAGCAAATTTCATGGTTTGGGGAACTGAGTCCTCCCTGGAGTACACCAGGGATTGGCAACCTTTGGCACGCGGCCCATCAGGGAAAGCCACTGGCGGGCCAGGACAGTTTGTTTACCTGCAGTGTCCGCAGGTTCGGCTGATTGCGGCAGTCACTGGCTGCGGTTCGCCATTCCAGGCCAATGGGGGCTGCGACAAGCAGCGGCCAGCACATCCCTTGGCACCACACCGCTAACTAACTAACTTATATCCAAGGCCACCTGGGGAGGGGAGGAAGTGGAGCAATTTGCCCCAGGCCCCAGGCTCTGCAGGGGCCCCCATGAGAATGGCTGAGGGTCCCTCCCCGGCCCTGGCCCAACCCCGCCTCTGCCCCTCGCCAGGAGCCTCAGCGCATGCAGGAGCGTCCCTGAACAGCTGCAGCATGGCTCCGGTGGGTCCTGACCTCCCTCCACTCGGCCTAGAGCTCGCAGCCCCACCCCTTTGCCATGCGGCTCTGAGTGGGGAGGAGCTCAGGCCCCGCTGGAGCCACGCTGCAGCGCTGTCCAGGGACGCTCCTGGATGCGGTGCATTGAGTTTCTGGGTGAGGAGGGAGCCAGGGGTAAGGGGCCGGGGTTGAGGGGGGGCGTTGGATAAGGGACAGAGAGACCCGGGGACAGTCAGGGGACAGGGAAGGGGCAGAGGTTGGGGGGTGGTCAGGGGACAGGGAATGGGGGGGTTGGATTGTGGGTGTTCTGGGGGTCTGTCAGGATTCAGCGGGGGGGGTGAATAAGGGTCAGGGCAGTCAGGGAACGGGGTGGGGTCCCGAGGTGGTGGCTGTGGGGGGTCTCTGGAGGATGGCGAGGGGACAAGGAGCAGGATGCATTGGGGATTCTGAAGGGGGCAGGCAGTAGGGGGGCAGGAAGTGGGTGGGAGTCGGATAGAGGGCAGGGCCAGGCTGTTTGGGAGGCACAGCCTTCCCTACCTTAAAGCTCATTCAGCAGTTTGAGGCTTGCAGAAGAGCCAAGCTGTTAGCTTTTCCATTAGGGCTACCATCCCCCTGGATTAATTTAATTTTAGCACCCTGTATCCATTCACATGCATGTGCTATTTTGAGCATTTCAGTTTTCACAACATAGGCTCATCCCAGATTCTGGAACACGCTCAAATGCTTAGTTCGTGGAATATGTCCATAAGCTATACTAAAGACAAACCCACAGTAATCATCTCCAGTTTGTGAGGGACTCTGTCGAGCCAGTCTCTAGGAAACAGATAAATGCATGGAGGTTAAGTCCATCAATGGCTATTAGTCAGGACGGGTAAGGAATGGTGTCCCTACCCTCTGTTTGTCAGAGGGTGAAGATGGATGGCAGGAGAGAGATCACTTGATCATTACCTGTTAGGTTCACTCCCTCTGGGGCACTTGGCATTGGCCATTGTCGGTAGACAGGATACTGGGCTAGATGGACCTTTGGTTTGACCCAATATGGCTGTTCTTATGTTCTAAGCTAAATGAACCCAAAGTTACGGAGGCAGATATGAGTCAAGGAAGCCAGCAGAGTATTAGAAACCTGGAAGAATCTCTGATGGGCTCAGGCATTTGGTCACAAGCTGAGGTTGTTCAAAAGTTTTAGATTTTTTTTAAGCAGAATTATTTATTGTTTCTTTAAACAATCAAACACAGCAAGCAGCAAATATTTGTCCCCACATTTCTTAAACCCCAAACCATCTTCAGGTTTCTGCTGACTAATTTCAGCTTTTCAGCTAAAAAAAAACACAACAAATTTTGAAGGAAAGCAGGCATTGTCCGTGATTTTTTTCCTGCTTTTAGAGAGCCCCTAGTTTTCGATCCAAAAAAAGTTTTGATGGAAAATATTTGTCCAATCCTTTTAATGAGCTTTAGTGCCTTTTAGCACCAGCTGATGCTGAGAATCGGTGACACCTTGTAAAGAAGTTTTCTCAAAACTGGGTTTGTGCCGAGATGCAGAAGGTTTATTTTTTCCAGGGCCACCCATGGGGGGGTGAGCAAGCGGGGCAATTTGCCCCAGGCCCCGCAGGGCTCCCACGAGAATATAGTATTATATAGTATTGCAATTTTTTTTATGGAAGGGTCCCCCAAAATTGCTTTGCCCCAAGCCCCCTGAATCCTCTGGGCAGCCCTGCTCATAGCTGGAGACCAAACTGTTCACCTGTGTGTTCATTTTGCTCAAAAGAGGGATGAGTCTGGCAAGAGTGTATGTAGTGTTCAGACTGTGAAACACTGCAAAGTTCCTGTCTGCAGCAATCTCACGTGCAATGTCTGTATTCCAGGCTATAAGGAAACAGGTACGTTTTGCTTTATAACACTGAAAATATTTGCTCTAAACATGGGAACCCAGGCATCTGAATTTCTCCTCTACCCCTTTCCCCACCCTCCCTGAAGGACTATCCAAACTAGATGGGCCATCATGAACCGTCACTTTACAAAGGATTGGTGAATGCTCCTCTCCCTCCTGGGAACTGTTACCTGCAAGGAAGCACTGTGGGCTTGCAAGCTGAATGAAGAAAATAAAAGGAAGCCACAGGCTGATTTTTTAACTAACACAGGCTCTTTCCTTGATTGTGGCTTTTTAGGCATCTAGTAAAGTCTTCTGCAACAATTCCTACTCCTAGGGGAATACTGTGCCCCCCCAAAATGTGCTAAATATTAAAAATTCTGCTCACAATATTTTGTATAAATGCAAAATTTTGCATATTGTATTTGTCAAAAAAAACCCCAACATAATCATGCCAGTTTCAATTATGTTGGTAATTTACTTCAAAATATCTGTCAGCCAGCATGTCTGTAACAATATAGACCAAAAAAGAAGATTCTGGGAATATTTTTTTTTACAGATAGATTTCTTACTAGGCATATTAATTCAGAAATACGCCTCCCCTCCGCCCCACCAAAATGCATACTGCATCAGAAATGCTGCAGTTCCGCTTTGTGACCACCAGAGGCCGCTGTGGTAACAGAACCATCGTCTGCATTCATGCAGCTGGCTGTTCTGGCACCAAAGCGGCCTCTGGTGGGAGAAAGGTGGAACTGCAGAGCTTCTTGGGCAGAAATGTGCAGGACGCATGAATTATGTCCATCCGCAGCTGTGCAGAATTCCCCCAAGAGTAAATTCCCAATTAGTAGTCACATTTTTCTGGTTAAATTCTTGCAGCTGATTTGGCTCAGAATTGTTTTCAGCTTTGTCAAACTGGCCTTCTAAAAGCACGGCACACTCATGTCACTGGGCCAGACTTTGCTCTGGTTGCACATTATAAATGTGATCAAGTCATGATCATCTGCACCTAAGGTATCATTAATTTCTAGTTCTGTGATCAGTTCCTCTTTATCTGTCAAGTCAAGGCCCAGGACAAACTTCCCCCCTGGTGAATGCAACAATTTTTGAGTTAGGAAATCATCATCTGTAATACTTATTAATTCTGAGGATGTTTTAGTGCCGACAGTATGAGCTCTCCAGAAAATGTCCTTCTCTTGAAGTCACCAAGGATGACACAGCTTTTTTAATGCACGTTATAAACAAATGCAGAAGGAGACAGTCATCCTCTGTCACGATGTGATGTGGTTCTCTGTAGCAGACACCAACTAATATACCCTCTTGTGCTTTATCTGCTAGAACATCAATCCATAAGCATTAAGGATCATTTACTTCCATATCTCTGACTTGGAAACAGGTGGTGTCATTTTTAACATAGGGTTTCCCTGTCACCCTCCTTTCGTCCACTTGATCCTTCCTGAATAAGTTATAAGCATTGATTTTGACCGTCCAATCACGGGAATCATCCCACCAGGGTCCAGTCGCACCAACTAGTCCAACCTAATGCTCCTCCCTCCCCTGCCTCTTCTCTGCTTCCTCCCCCAGCGTGCCATGGTCCCGCTCCTCCCCCACCCTCCCAGCGGTTCCTCAGCCACTGAACAGCTGTTTCCCGGTGCTCCAGGAGGGAGGGGGAGGAGCAGGGTAGCAGTGCTCTTGAGAGAGGAGGTGGAGAAGAGGCAGGGAGCCTTGGATCAGGGGGTGGAACTGGGGCAGAGCAGAGCAAAGGTGGGGCCCCCGCGCTCCCCCTACACATACCCACCCCGCCATGAGCTGCTCAGGGCAGGGGCCAGGTGGGGGGCTGGGAGCACTCCATGACCCCAGCCCCTTGCCCGGACTCTTGCACCCCTCACACATCCCCAGTCCCCCCTCCATACACAATGCCCTGACTCCTGCACCACCCCCACCATGAGCACCAAACAGGAGCTCCTTCACCCCCCCACACACACACATTCCCAGTGCACCCCTTGCACCGAACAGGAGCTGCTCCAGGTAAGCGCTCCACACGCCAGCCTCCTGCCCCAAACCTGAGCTACCTCCTGCATCCTAACTCTTGGCCAGACCCTGCACCCCCAGCCCTGACTCCTGCACCCCTGTCACACATTCCCAGCCTCTTGCCCTCCCTTATCCACAGCGCCTTACACTAGTTAGCTAACAGTGCAAACAATATTTGGAAAGATCATTAAGTGGCCCCCTGAGACCCCCAGCGATTTTCAAATGGTCTGTGGAAAAAACCAATCAAGGTACCTCCCTTTATTTTCATTGACCTGTTATTACTTATAGGAGGAGGATGGAGAAAAAAAGAATGAAAAACAGGGGCGGGGGGAGTGATAAGAGAGAATATTCTTTTTCTTGGCTGGGTCCCAAGGAGGGGCCCCAAAAATGAAGCCGAGCACAGGGCCCCATTAACTCTAAATCTGTCATTGGGGCTGACCCCTCCGCCACAGGTCCCCATGCCGCAGCCAGCGGCTGACCCCCACCTCCCCAAGCTCCACATGCTGCTGCCAGGACAGGGGCTGACTCCTCCCTTGCCCCAGCTCCCCACACCGCTGCCAGGGGCTAGCCCCTAACCCCTCCAAGCTCCATTCTACCTGGGGCTGACCCCCAAGCCCTGCTGCCTGACACCTTGTGTCACCACCCTCCCCCACACATGTTCCTCCATGCCCTGCTAGGGGGGTGCACCGGACTTTTTTCGTAAATGGGCATTTGCTCATATGCTCTTGCCGACTGATTTGGGGGGGACCTCAGGGTCATGCACACACGTGCAGGGCTCAGGCATTTCAGTTTCCAACCGCAGCCAATTACACAGGCTGGGGGGAAGGATAGGCCATGCGTCAGCTGGGGATCCTGCACAGTTGGATGGATACTGCATGGCTGGGACCCTGCACAGCTGGCTGGATGCTGCATGGCTGGGATCCTGCACAGCTGGATGGACACTGCATGGCTGGGACCCTGCACAGCTGGATGGATGCTGCATCACTGAATGGAAAAGGTCCCGATGGACACATGTCTAGCAGGATGCAGGGCTGCTCTGGGTGCTGGCTCACAGCTGTGCACATCTGGGGCTCTTACTCACCTGGGCCCATCCTCGCTCTGCTCCCTGCCTGTGTCTGTGTGCTGGGGGCTGTGGGTGACACTGATGAATCTCAGTGGCGGGTGGGAACACGGTCCTTTGATCTTTCTCAGGGTGGCCCAGCTGTGAATGGGGTGCAGGTGGGCTGAGCAGCTCTGATCACAGCAACCGCGGCGGGAAGGTTTCTGTGAAGCCCCCCGGTGAGTCTGTGACCAAACGAACAGGATGTGGCAGCCTGTGTGATGCTGCACAGCTGGGAGCTACAACTCTGCAGCACCAGAGGGGAAATGACACTGCACAGATAGGGGTGGGACCCAGGAATCCTGCCTCCCATCCCCCCCCACTCTAACCCACTAGACCCCACTCCACTCCACGAGCTAGGATAGAACCTAGGAGTCCTGGCTCCCAGACCCCACCCCCCCTCCTTTAACCACTAGACACAACTCCCCTCCCAGAGCCAGGGATAGAGCCCAGGAGTCCTGACGCCCTCCCCCTTTAACCACTAGACACAACTCCCCTCCCAGAGCCAGGGATAGAGCCCAGGAGTCCTGACCCCCTCCCCCTTTAACCACTAGACACAACTCCCCTCCCAGAGCCAGGGATAGAGCCCAGGAGTCCTGACCCCCTCCTCCTTTAACCACTAGACACAACTCCCCTCCCAGAGCCAGGGATAGAGCCCAGGAGTCCTGACCTCCCACCCCTCTTTAACCACTAGACACAACTCCTCTCCCAGAGCCAGGGATAGAGTCCAGGAGTCCTGACCCCCTCCCCCTTTAACCACTAGACACAACTCCCCTCCCAGAGCCAGGGATAGAGCCCAGGAGTCCTGATCCCCTCCTCCTTTAACCACTAGACTCCACTCCGTGAGCTAAGATAGAATCCAGGAGCCCTGGCTCTCAGACCCCTTCCCCTTAACTACTAGACACCACTCCCCTCCCAGAGCCAGGGATAGAGCCAAGGAGTCCTGACCCCCTCCCCCTTTAACCACTAGACACAACTCCCCTTCCAGAGCCAGGGATAGAGCCCAGGAGTTTTGACTCCCAAACCCCCCTGCTCTAACCACTAGACTCCACTCCTTGAGCTAAGATAGAATCCAGGAGCCCTGGCTCTCAGACCCCTTCCCCTTAACTACTAGACACCACTCCTCTCCCAGAGCTAGGGATAGAGCCCAGGAGCCCTGACTCCCAACCTTCCTGCTCTAACCACTAGACACCACTCCCCTCCCAGAACCAAGGATAGAACCAAGGATTCCTGGCTCCCAGTCCCCTGTGACCCAGAGGCCCTTGGTGCCAATCAGCAAAGTGTTCACTGTCCTTCACAAGCCAGTCCTGTCTCAGACCTGACAAACTCACTTCACCTCAGATACTGCTTCCTGGTATTTAGCCCTGAAGGGCAGTGGATGAGGACTCCACTGAAAGCTGGTAACTTGTCAAGCTCCATGCTCGCTGCGAGCCATGTGTACAGGTACTAGTTCAGGGGTAATGTCTCTATCCTGGCACCTATGACTAATGGGCTTGGAGTGACCGTCCAGAGGATCTCCTGGCCTGGGGATGGCCCATTCACACCAGAGGGCACTGTCAGCCCTCCCTGGCTAGCTGGTGATGGACTACATGGTGTGACGGTGGCAGGCCCAGGCAGCTGGCATTAGAACTAACAAACTCGTCACTGGAGACCAGACTGTTCACCTGTGTGTTAGTTTCGCTCAGAAGAGGGATGAGTCTTACAAGAGCATATTTAGAGTTTACAGTCTATGAAATGCTTGAACATTGCTGCCTGCATCAATCTCACAAGCAGTGTCTGTGTTCCAGGCTATAGGGAAACATGAACATTTCGCTTTATAACATTTGTCAAAGTTAGACTCAGGTCTCACAGTTTGTCAGACCACTCTGTTTTATTAGCACAGCGCTCTGCTAATAACATGAGCACCATGCAAGACACACACTATCTTATTTATACAGATAAAAGGGCGAGCACTTAACAAGATAACAAAGGAAGCAGAATCTGATAAGTTTACCTGGGCTAGACATGCATATCTTATTTCCTTCCTAACTATTACTGATCTTCTGTTAATGTTTCACCATTAGCACCATTGTTTATACCTATTGTTTCTTTTCCTGGCACCTGTATTGCAACATTTCTTATTTCTGCTTAAAGGTACATATATCATTTCTTTAATCCATTCTTATTTTTACAATATAATTCATTCTACTATTGATTGAAAGTGTTTGCTCTGAACTTGGGCGCCCAGGCCTGGGAATCTCCACCCCCACTTCCAGCATCCATCCAGACGGACTATCAAAATCAGATGGGCTATCCCAGACCATTACAATACAATAAAATGGTTAATAGCCCTCTGACCACTGGGAAATGTGACGTGCAAGGACGTGCTGTGGGCTTGGATGCTGAATGACGTCAATAAAAGGAAGCCACAAGACAATTTTCTGTCTTTTGGGCTGTTTGACGTCTGAGTGGGCTAGAGCCACCAAACTGGCAGCAGTGTTCCCCAGGGGCTCCCCTGAGAGACACTTTGAACTGATAGACCACTACAGCTCTGGTGCTCTTCAGAGTTAGATGGCAACTCATCGGGGTGTGTATGTCTGCCTGCTTTAGCATGGAAATAACTCTCTTATTCCTTTTTTCTAGTTCATAAACCTTATATAATTCATTAAGAACATAAGAACAGGCAGACTGGGTCAGACCAAAGGTCCATCTAGCCCAGCATCCTGTCTTCTGACAGTGGCCAATGCCAGGTGCCCCAGAGGGAATGAACAGAACAGATCATCAAGTGATCAATTCACTGTTGCTCATTCCCAGTTTCTGGCAAACAAGCTAGGGACACCATCCCAGCTAATAGCCATTGATGGACCTATCCTCCATGAATTTATCTAGTTCTTTTTTGAACCCTGTTATAATCTTGGCCTTCACAACGTCCTCTGGCAAAGTGTTCCACAAGTTGACTGTATGTTGTGTGAAGAGATACTTCCTTTTATTTGTTTTAAACCTTCTGCCTACTAACTTCATTTGGTAACTCCTAGCTCTTATGTTATGAGAAGGAGAAAATAACACTTCCTTATTTACTTTCTCCACACCAGTCATGATGTTATAGACTTCTATCATATCCCCCTTAATCGTCTCTTTTCCAAGCTGAAAAGTCCGTTTTATTAATCTCTCCTCAAATGGAAGCTGTTCCACACCCCTCATCATTTTTGTTGCCCCTTTCTGAACCTTTTCCAATTCCAATATATCTTTTTTGAGATGGGGCGACCACATCTGCACACAGTATTCAATGTGTGGACATACCATGGATACAGAACTGGCTACAGGCGTTGTTTGGTGTAATTGATCCAGAATAAGGCTATGTCTCCACTACCAAATTTGTCAGTATAACTTATGCCACTCAGGGGTGTGAAAAAAACACGTGACACAAGTTACGCCGACAGAAGTGGCGGTGTGCACAGCGCTATGTCGACAGGAGAGCTTCTTCTGCTAACGTAGATACCACTGCTCGTTGGGTGTGGCTGAATTATGCCAATGGGAGAGCTCTCTCCCATCTGCACAGAGCAGCTACATGAATGACCTTACAGCGGTGCAGCTGCATCGGTACAGCTACGTTGCTGTAAGCTCGTTTAGTGAGACAAGGCCTAAGTGACTGGTCTCTGGGGACAGGGAGCATCCTGAATGTGGGGAGTTTTGGTGCCATGACTACTTATCACTAAGTCCGGTTTCTCTTGGTGGATAGACTGGAGCATAGGGGACTGTCTGTGACTCCAGGATATGGGCGTGGTGAAATCTAATCACAGAACACATCACCAGTAGGGTGTCTACCTCTTTCAGCGAGCCTGCCCTGAGATTGGCAACCCTAGTCACATGCCACTCCTGGCACTGTGCCTCCAGGCCCCGTTGTGTACCCTCGCCCCATCCCAGAACAGTCCATGGGAACCCGTGAAAGCCAGACACGAACAACCGAACCCACATGGAGGCAGAGATGGCCATAGTAACCGGCCGATGCTCACGCCGACTGCTATGAGACACAGCCTGCAGAATCAGCATAACACAGGGCAGAAGAAGACCCTCTGTAGCCTTTCCCATAGGAGACGTCTTGGGGTGCGGAGGAATATCAGGAAGGCCCGGATCCTGGGGTGCCAGCCAGCTCTGCAACGGGATGAATTCTGGGAGGGGAAACCTGTTGCTTAGCCAGACATGGGAACTATCAGTGAGTGTCGGCCCTATCTGGCAGCATCTGAGTTCGGTTGCTCCTGTCCCCATCGGTATCGGGGGCTCTCTCTTGTTTCCACGGGAAGCGCAATAAACCCTCTCTTGGTTTTGTTCACCGTGCGCACGAGGGCTGGATGTGACACTGTCACAGTGGGTTAAGGAAAAACAGGGGTACGCTGCTCTCCTGAGGGCTGAGGAGGTGGGATTTCTGTGAGTAGCCAGCAGCAGGGGCTGGGTGTCACAGGGGAGGGTTCCAGGAGACTCGGGGGCAGCTGCCGTTAATCTGGAGGCCGGGTAACAAGATCACTCACAGTCCTGATTACCCCAAGAACCATCCCACACAACTCCCCCCCCAGAGCCAGGGATGGAACCCAGGAGTCCTGGCTCCCAGCTCCCCTTCATGTAACCACTAGAGCCCACTGTCCCTCCCACCCCCCGAAGCCCTAAGACAGAGGCAGTAATAACTGCAGATTAGAAACCATGTTGCAGGGTTTAAAAGGCCCCATGACCAATTCCCCCACCCCTCACTGAGCCAGTCAGTCCCCTGCTGTGGGGCTGGATCAGAGCTGGCACCCCTGAAAGGGGAAAGGCCCCACATCCGATTTCCTATCCCATGATCCAGCCAGTCTCCCTCCGTAGGGCCTTTCTGCACTACAATCAGGGTCCACTGAGTCGTTGTCTGCTCTGCCAGGGCTGGGCAGGGCAGTTCGGTGGGAAGAGAGGAGAAGAGTTTCCATAGCAAAACCATGAGGAAATCCCACACCAGCGCCTTATCCAATGTCTACTGAAATGAATGGACTCCTCTAGAGTGACCAGACAGCAAATTTAAAAAATCGAGACCGGGGTGGGGGGTAATAGGAGCCTATATAAGAAAAAGACCCAAAAATCAGGACTGTCCCTATAAAATTGGGACATCTGGTCACCCTAGACTCCCCTCCCCCTCCCTCCAAGGGTCTGGGGTCAATGGACCCCTTTCCGCTCCCCCAAATAAGGAGAGAAACTAGCCCTAGAGGAGCAGGTGGAATGAGAAAGCCTTTCCTGAGCTGCAGACCACTAGCAGAATGTGAGGGGTTTGTCTCCCTCTACTGGCCAGTCCATGTAACAGGATAAGAGTCTACTAGTGGAGCTCTTCCTGGACTCCCCTTCGAGCTACAAAGATTGTCCTAATGTCTACCCTTAATCTCCTTGCTGCCGATTAACCCATCACTTCTTGTCCTGCCCTCACTGGACATGGAGAACCATTGATCCGCATCCCCATTAGAACAGCCCTTCACATACAGGTCCCCCCTCCATCTTCATTTCTCAAGACCCAACATGCTCAGGTTTTTCACCTTTCCTCCTAGGGCGGGTTTTTGAAACCATTTCCAGACTCATTGTTTTAACACCAGGTTCAAACTCCCACAAACCAAGAGGTGGGAGGCGTCACTGGGAACTGGACAATTATTTTGGTAGTTTGCCATGTTGTTGTAGCCGTGTCGGTCCCAGGATATTAGAGAGACAAGGTGGAGGAGAGGAAGGCTTTTATTCACGTCTGTTCGGGAAAGGGACTGGCTTTGACTTGTGTTTAGCTTGGACACGCTGGAGAACTTTTCCCAGACCAGAAGAATAGATCTGTGTTGAAAGCTCATCTCTTTCTCACCAGCAGAAATTGGTCCAATAAAAGCCATTTCTGCACCCACCTTGTCTCTAATTATTTTTCAATAAATTTTTGATTACATTTTAATATTTTTCCTTATTTTATCCGTCTCACAACTGTTTTTGACTGGAATTTCATTGACCACATGGGAACAAAATTGCAACCAAATTTCCTCTTTCCTTTCCTACCAGCCCTGAAGCTGATCAGACAGTTTCAAAAATCCAACCTGATTCTCCCCACTCGGTGCATGCGTGAGCCACTCCCCCCACACACAAATATTTTAAGTAATTTTTCCAGCAGAAAATGCTATGAGCTTTGGAAAACCTGGAAATTTTCTTGTTATTTTGAGGGAGGAATAAAAAAAAGTTAGGATTGAATTTTCCAGAAAACAATGTCATACATGTTTTGACCAATTATAAAACTGGACCAATTTTTTTCAAATTTTGCGATTCTGATGCAAATATTTGAATATATATTGCTTTAAAAATATGAAGAGGAGGTGTTTTTGGATAACACCTTCATGATATTGTCTCCCCAAATTTCAACCAGCTCTAAAGTGGTTGAAAATCGGCAGTGTGTAGTGGGAAGTATCAGGGAAAATGTCATTTGGTGGGTTTTTTTTTCAGATCTGGATGAAATTTTTTGTTGGAGTTTAAATTTTAACTCCCCTCCCCACCATGTCACAAAAAGAAAGGAACAAAACTTCCATGACATTTTTCCCCTTGATTTTTAGTCAAATCAAGCAGTTTGTAGAACAGATCAGAAATTTCCCATATACCTTTTTAACCAAAGTGTACATTTTCAAAGGGCGGGGGTGTCATAGTATAATTCCCAAATCTGGACCTTAGCATTCAGGATATAGGTACTAGCATAAAGTCCTCTAAGCTTAATTACCAGCTTAGATCTGATAGGCTGCCACCAATCAGGACTTAGTGTAGAGCGCCTGATAGACTCTGGTCTCCCCCAGTACCTTCCCTGGGGACCCCAAGACCCAGATTCCCTGAGTCTCACAACAAAGGGGAATAAACCATTCCCTTCCCCCCTCCCTTCTTCCTCCCAGCTCTTTCCCACCCTGGGAACACTAGGAGATCGCCTGATTCAACTTCTTGAATCACCACACCAAGAAGAGTGTTACCTTCCCCCTCATCCAGAGGTAATACAAGCTGCGTGAATATAACACAAAGAGAAAATTTATCCTTCCCTTCTCCCCACCAATTCCCTTGAACCTTAACTAGGAGAAAAAAATCAAACAGGTCTTAAAAAGCAAAACTTTTAATAAAAAAGAAAGAAAAAAAGTAAAAGGTTTATCTCTGCACTTTAGATGGTAAACAGTTACAGGGTCTTTCAACTTATAAACAATAGAAAGAAACTTTCTCCAGCAGAAACACAATTTAAGCTACTTCCAGCAAGTACACATATGCAAATAAGAAAACAAATTAAAAGACTATAACTGCCTTTTTTCTTACTCACAATTCTGAATAGATAAGAGACTGTAGCAGGGAGATTGGCAGAAACCTGGTTGCACCTCTAGTCCCATCCAGGACCCAGAGAGAACAAAACCAAACCCCAAACCCACAAACAAAGGCTTCCCTCCACGAGATTTGAAAGTATCTTGTCTCCTGATTGGTCCTCTGGTCAGGTGTTTGCAGATCACTGTTTGTTAACCCTTAGCTATCTGTTTATGACAGGGGGGGAGGAATGGTTTTGAAAACTTTTGAGGGAATCACCAAAAAAATGAAATGAAAAAATCTTTAATTACCAGAACAAACCTCTAAGTTTTGGCAGCTCCAAATTCAGACTGTCAGACTTTCTAGAAGATGCTTTACAGAATCACAGAGAGACAAGGCGGGTGAGGTGGTATCTTTTATTGGACCAGCCTGTCTCATCCACCTTGCCTTTCTAAAGTCCTGAGACCCGGCGATTCGTTTTTAAAGCTAAAACCTACGATGGCTGACGGGACCCGTTTAAGGTTTTCAAATGATGTGCATAAGGAAACACTAATAAGACATTATTTATTGATTGGCTTTACCATGAGCCCATCACCATAGTGGCTCGGCTCTAGACACAGCTCCCAGGGGATAAATCCATACGGCTCCTTTTACGGCTGGGAAATTGAGGCAGAGAGCAAAGAAGGTGCTTGCCTAAGGTTAATCCTCCAGCTTTCTCATTGTTTTCTGGATCCAGGGGATGTACACCGAGACTCTGGTGAACATCCTGTGGTGGGGGGGGACCATCTTTTCTGCCGAAAGAGACAATGCCCTGAGCTGTCCCGTCACAAACCAAGGGGCCCCCGGAGTCGCCCTGCAAAATAAACATCAGGTGTTCAAGCTGGTTTCAGCTGTCCTTCCCATGGGTGGGTGTCCCTTGGTACAGCTCAGAGTCTCAGCGTCGCCCCCTGCTGGGCTGAGCTGGGAGGACATGTGCAGGGCAAGAGGGATATTTACCTGAAAGGATGATTTCTCGACTTCCCTGGGGTCGCCTACGCAGAGCATGGAAGTGGGGATGAACTGTGGGTAATGTGTGCACCTGTCCGCCTTCAGCATATATACCTGCCCGGTATATAAAAGCAAGTTATTCCAATGGTTAGGAAAGATAGAAAATGTGGCAAAAGACCACCTTGGCTTACCCTTGAGATCTTGCGTGACCTACAAAATAAAAAGGCGTCATATAAAAAATGGAAACTAGGTCAGATCACGAAGGATGAATATAGGCAAATAACACAGGAATGCAGAGGCAAGATTAGAAAAGCAAAGGCACAAAATGAACTCAAACTAGCTATGGGAATAAAGGGAAACAAGAAGACTTTTTATCAATACATTAGAAGCAAGAGGAAGACTAAGGACAGGGTAGGCCCACTGCTCAATGAGGAGGGGGAAACAGTAACGGGAGACTTGGAAATGGCAGAGATGCTTAATGACTTCTTTGTTTCGGTCTTCACTGAGAAGTCTGAAGGAATGTCTAGTATAGTGAATGCTTACGGGAAGAGGGTAGGTTTAGAAGAGACAATAAGGAAAGAGCAAGTAAAAAATCACTTAGAAAAGTTAGATGCCTGCAAGTCACCAGGGCCTGATGAAATGCATCCTAGAATACTCAAGGAGTTAATAGAAGAGGTATCTGAGCCTCTATCTATTATCTTTGGGAAATCATGGGAGACGGGGGAAATTCCAGAAGACTGGAAGGGGGCAAATATAGTGCCCATCTATAAAAAGGGAAATAAAAACAACCCAGGAAACTACAGACCAGTTAGTTTAACTTCTGTGCCAGGGAAGATAATGGAGCAGGTAATCAAAGAAATCATCTGCAAACACTTGGAAGGTGGTAAGGTGATAGGGAATAGCCAGCATGGATTTGTAAAGAAAAAATCATGTCAAACTAATCTGATAGCGTTCTTTGATAGGATAACGAGCCTTGTGGATAAGGGAGAAGCGGTGGATGTGATATACCTAGACTTTAGTAAGGCATTTGATATGGTCTCGCTTGATATTCTTATAGATAAACTAGGAAAGTACAATTTAGATGGGGCACTATAAGATGGGTGCATAACTGGCTGGATAACCGTACTCAGAGAGTAGTTGTTAATGGCTCCCAATCCTGCTGGAAAGGTATAACAAGTGGGGTTCCGCAGGGGTCTGTTTTGGGACCGGTTCTGTTCAATATCTTCATCAATGATTTAGATGTTGGCATAGAAAGTACGCTTATTAAGTTTGCGGATGATACCAAACTGGGAGGGATTGCAACTGCTTTGGAGGACAGGGTCAAAATTCAAAATGATCTGGACAAATTGGAGAAATGGTCTGAGGTAAACAGGATGAAGTTCAATAAAGATAAATGCAAAGTGCTCCACCTAGGAAGGAACAATCAGTTTCACACATACAGAATGGGAAGAGACTGTCTAGGAAGGAGTATGGCAGAAAGAGATCTAGGGGTCATAGTAGACCACAAGCTTAATATGAGTCAACAGTGTGATACTGTTGCAAAAAAAGCAAACGTGATTCTGGGATGCATTAACAGGTGTGTTGTAAACAAGACACGAGAAGTCATTCTTCCGCTCTACTCTGCGCTGGTTAGGCCTCAACTGGAGTATTGTGTCCAGTTCTGGGCACCGCATTTCAAGAAAGATGTGGAGAAATTGGAGAGGGTCCAGAGAAGAGCAACAAGAATGATTAAAGGTCTTGAGAACATGACCTATGAAGGAAGGCTGAAGGAATTGGGTTTGTTTAGTTTGGAAAAGAGAAGACTGAGAGGGGACCTGAAAGCAGTTTTCAGGTATCTAAAAGGGTGTCATCAGGAGGAGGGAGAAAACCTGTTCGCCTTAGCCTCCAATGATAGAACAAGAAGCAATGGGCTTAAACTGCAGCAAGGGAGATTTAGGTTGGACATTAGGAAAAAGTTCCTAACTGTCAGGGTAGTTAAACACTGGAATAGATTGCCTAGGGAGGTTGTGGAATCTCCATCTCTGGAGATATTTAAGAGTAGGTTAGATAAATGTCTGTTAGGGATGGTCTAGACAATATTTGGTCCTGCCATGAGGGCAGGGGACTGGACTCGATGACCTCTCGAAGTCCCTTCCAGTCCTAGAGTCTATGAGTCTATGAGCACCTTCAGGTTGACCTCCTGCAGCGTGCTTGGCAGGGAAAACCCCTGGCCCGGGTATTCCCCCAGCCCACTACATAGCAGATGTCTCTTAGCATCATCTCTTCGCTGGCCTCAGGCAGAGGGACAAGTTGCACGGCCTTTGTCAGCTTCGCTTTGCCCTTCAGCTGCAAAGAGAGTGGGCAAGGGAAAGGGTGGTAGCAAGGCCTAGCGGATAAAGCACCGGGATGGGAGCCAGGAGATCTGGGATCTGCTCTTGGCTCTTCCAATGCTCTTGGGCGAACCATGGCCCCGCTCTGTGCCTCAGTTTCCCCACCAATTGTTTGTCTATTTATAGCATGAGCTCTTTGGGGCAGGGCTGTGCCTCACTGTGTCTGTGAAGTGTCTGGCACAATGGGGCCCTGATCTCAGTCAGGGTCTGTGCAACATCTGGCACAATGGGGTTCTGATCTTGTTTGGGCTCTGGGCAGCACCCGGCACAATGGGGCCCTGATTTTGATCTAAGTGTCACCATAATACAAACAACTTCTGAAACCACATTTTTTGAAGAATTTTTATTGGGCGGGGTCAAGACTGTGTATATGTGATAAAGACACCGCTCCCTTCTGCAGGAGGGGATGAGATCCCTGCCCGGTATATGTCTGGAGAGGGGAATAACTGATCAATTTACAGGGGGAAAAACTCTATTTCACCCCATTCTGAATTTTTCATATTTTATAAAAAAATGGATGAAAAATGAAAAATTTCAGTTAAAAATCTATTTTGAAATTTTTGAGATTCTTTCTGTCGCTTTGAACTTTTTTCTTGTAGTGAAAAGCAAAACAAGAAATCAAAAAGGACTCGAGTGTGGGACTGTGGGGGGGGACCCCACTTTCCGCACATTTTTATAGTATAGAGGGAAAAGAAAACATGTCTATTGTTTTTTACTTCGTAACAATTTTTTGCCAGTGGGGAAAAATAAATAAGGGAGAGAATTTTTTTCTCTGTTACTCCCTCTCACTTTTTTATCTTTTATCTCTAACTGAGTGTTGGAGGCAGGGGAGTGAAAAGTAGAAAATTTCTCCAGTGTTTGAAAACATAATAAAAAAAACAGAAAAAAAATTCTTTTGTAATTTTATCATTTTGATTTTTTTTTTTACAGGAGCAGTTAGGCAAACCCCCCATTTCTGACCAAAAAACAAACAAACAAAAAAGGTCTTGAGTAAAAATGTAAATACCCTGAATGTGGGGTCATTATTATTATGCTTTATTAGGTGTATTACGGTAGCACCTAGACCTCAGTTATGACCCACAACCCCATTGTGCCAGGTGCTGTCCATTATTTATTAGATGTATTACGGTAGCACCTTGGGCCCCAGTCACGACCCATGAGCACACTGTGCCAAGCACTGCATAAACACAGAGCAAAGTGACAGTCCATGCCTCAAAGAGCTGATGCTCTAAGACAAGAGCTACCAGAAAGAGAGACAGACAGACACACAAACAGGGATGTAATAGGAGAAAATCAGTCACTGGGACCTTGAGTAACATGAGGTCGTTCTCCCACGTCTTGTTGTACTTTGGGTGGGGGATTTTCCGTCGGACGGCCAGGCATTGCTGGCTCCGCTCCCGCTTGGTCACGTTGTGAGCTCCCAGATACACCACGATTTTTCTGGGAAGGCAGAGAGGCGTGGCTGGGAATGGGATAGAGTTGGGTGCTCCTAGATCCCACCTGCCTCTCCTACCCAAAAGCCATCCATGCTGCCCCAACCTTCTGGGGTGTTAAAATAGGAACCAGAGCCTGAGATTTTCAAAGTCACTAAAAGCAGCTGCATTAAAACAGTTATGTACAGAGAGAGGAATTGGTGTCAGTAGAGTTCAGAATTAACATCTCCATGGACCTGAATGAGGGTGGAGCTATTATTGTCGAGTCATGCATGAGGACTTACCCTATGGCAGTGTGCTCTGGTGGGTAGAGTGCTGGAGGGGGACTCAGGAAACCTGGGTTCTATTCACAGGCCTGGTGGATGACCTTGGACAAGTCATTGCCCCATTTCACGCCTCAGTTTCCCCATCTGTAGAATGGGGATTTGTATATTCCAAGGCCACAAGGCATGACTGTAGTTATCTAGTCTGACCTCCTTTTCTTGGTTAAGCTAAAAAGATTTAACTCCTTGAATCACTCACTCTAAGGCAGATTTTCCAATCTTTTAATCATTCTTGCGGTTCTTCCCTTTCCCATGTGTCAACATCTTTCCTGAATTGTGGGGTGCCAGAACTGGACACGAGATCCCAGCAGTGGTTGCACCAGGGCTAAATCCAGAGATAAAAGAACCCCTCTACTCCTACTCAAAATTCCCCTTTTTCTACATCCCCAGGATAATGATCCCAACCCCTTTTGTCAAGTGCTTTGCGATCTCCAGATAGCAAGAGCTAGATATTATAATTAACCTCGCATGGGATGAGATTTGCAAAGCTGTCAAGGGATTTTAGGCCCCCCATTTAATTTTAATGGGGATTGGCCACTATATTAACACTTCCTGGTCCTCCCTAGGACTGGGGGGGACAAAGAACTCTGTGGCTGAGATTTGGAGATTTGGACCCTTCTGGTTTGGCATAACAGGAATGAGTTGTCCAGTTCCCCTAGATGGCTTAAAAACACCTGCCCATGAGCTTGACTTACGTCCACAGAGACAGCCTGGAACGAGAGCCCTGCCTCTGTTCATCTCAGCCAGGCTGTTAACTCTGAACCCTACTGGTGACACATTAAATATCAACACTTAATTCCACTTTAGTGGACACTCAGGCAGTGTAAACATTCCCACCTACTCCCACGGGCAGTAAGCCACAACTGACCCCTTTTGGGGAATTCACCAGGAGGCAACAACTTTGAAATTGAGGGTCAAGACGCAGGCACTTACCTTAGGTCACAGTGGGCAGCCGTCAGCACAAAGTCCTTTTGGATCAGGAATCCTCCACACCTTTCGTGCCCATGCTTCATGCTGATGTTGAGGAAAGCCATGTAGGGTTTGGAGTGAGCCCGGGCTTCCTTTCCCCCAGTGATCCACCCTGGCGGAGATATCCCCACATCAGGATAGATTTAATGTCAGCCTCTGGGCAGGTTAGCTTGACTCAAGAACAATGCACACCTCTGTGTCCATGTGGGCAGGGGCCTGCATCTCCCCCTGTGGCTAAGCAACTTTAGCAATGGCATCAGCTTGGCCTCAGCCTTCTCCAACTCATGGCATCCCACCTGGGTCCTAGGGTGAGCATAATGCCCAAGGCAGAAGTGTCTGACTCTAGGGAGGAGCCAGGATGTGGTAACAGCCACAACAGCACTGAACAGGTCCTGATTCCCCCCGTACTCACCGGTCAGAACCCCTGGGGGCAGGAAAAAAGCCGTGGGGAGCAGGAGCAGAAGCTGCATTATCAGAGCCATCCAGGGAAAGGGACTGTGCATCTGCCTCAGCTCTAGGTGATTTATAGACCCAGCAGGAAACCTGCAGGCCATGCATACATGCTCATCTGAGCGGCAGGTTCAGACTCTGTTCAATCACAGCTGACCACACAGGCTGCGGGGAAAGACAGGCTGTGCGTCAGCCCAGCAACTGGGTCCCTGCACAGCTGGATGGATGATGGACAGAGAAGTCTCCAGTACGGGGATGTGTCCTGCAGGATCCAGGGTTGCTCTGGGTGCTGGCTCACATCTGGACACATCTGAGGCTCTTACTCACCTGGCTCCATCCTCGCTCAGCTCCCTGCCCATGTCTCTGTGCTGGGGGCTGTGTGTGGCAGTAACTGATCTGGCTGGTGAGTAGGAATGTGGTTCTTTGATCTTTCTCAGGGTGGCCCAGCTGGGAGCAGGGTGGGACTGTGCAGACCTGCCATGTGCCTCGATCATAGCGACCCTGGCGGGAGGGTTTCTGAGAAGCCCCCTGAAAAGTCTGTGACCACACGAAGGGGATGTGGCAGGCTCTGTGACACTGTATAGCTGGGAGCTATGACTGTGCAGCACCAGAGGGGAAATGACACAACAGAGCCATAGAACCCAGGAGTCCTGGCTCCCAGACCCCCGCCCCCCCGCTCTAACCACTAGACACTACTCCCCTCCCAGAGTCAGGAGAGAACCCAGGAATCCTGGCCCCCAGATGTCCCTGCTCCAATCACTAGACCCCACCCCACTCCCAGTGCTCCCTGCTGTCAGGAGGGGATGCCTGGTGTTATGTGGAGCTCGACCAGGGAGCAGAGGTGCACCCATCCCCCGATCCCTTCCCTTTGCCTCCCCTTCTGCAGGGGATCGTGGTGGTGTCTCTGCTCTGAAGGGTCCATATTGTCATGGGTGGGGGTGGGTGGCAGGACCGCCTCATGCCCCCATCCCCCACACACACAGCCCGACAACCTGCCCAGACTCCCAGATGTGCTCTAACAACCTGTGTTAGTGGCCATCACAGCCCCAGACCCCCTTAATGCCCTCCCCATCCTGCCGTCCTCTGTGACTCTGCGCACACCCCTTTAACTCCCGCCACCCTCCCCTTCAACCCCCTCAAATCCCCACCGAACGCCCTGAAAATCCGCCACCCGCCCCTTTAACTCCAACCTCCCCTTTAATTCTCTGAGCATTCCGCCTTAACTCCCCCAACTTCCCCTTTAACTCCAACCTCCCCTTTAATTCTCTGAGCATTCCGCCTTAACTCCCCCAACCTCCCCTTTAACTCCAACCTCCCCTTTAATTCTCTGAGCATTCCGCCTTAACTCCCCCAACCTCCCCTTTAACTCCAACCTCCCCTTTAATTCTCTGAGCATTCCGCCTTAACTCCCCCAACCTCCCCTTTAACTCCAACCTCCCCTTTAATTCTCTGAGCATTCTGCCTTAACTCCCCCAACTTCCCCTTTAACTCCAACCTCCCCTTTAATTCTCTGAGCATTCCGCCTTAACTCCCCCAACCTCCCCTTTAATCCCTAACCTCCCCTTTAATTCTCTGAGCATTCCGCCTTAACTCCCCCAACCTCCCCTTTAATCCCTAACCTCCCCTTTAATTCTCTGAGCATTCCGCCTTAACTTCCCCAACCTCCCCTTTAATCCCTAACCTCCCCTTTAATTCTCTGAGCATTCCGCCTTAACTTCCCCAACCTCCCCTTTAATCCCTAACCTCCCCTTTAATTCTCTGAGCATTCCGCTTTAATTCCCCCAACCTCCCCTTTAATCCCTAACCTCCCCTTTAATTTTCTGAGCATTCCGCTTTAATTCCCCCAACCTCCCCTTTAATCCCTAACCTCCCCTTTAATTCTCTGAGCATTCCGCTTTAATTCCACCAACCTCCCCTTTAATCCCTAACCTCCCCTTTAATTCTCTGAGCATTCCGCCTTAATTCCCCCAACCTCCCCTTTAAGGCCCGCGGGCTGGGGACGGGGCGGTTCCAGGTTCCCCAGCCTCACTCTGGCCAGGCAGCCCCGCCCCGTTGGGGGAGGAAGAGCGGCAGGAAGTGACGTACAGACAGAGGCGGAAGTCGCTTCCTGTAATTGGAAATTAGCTGTTTTCAAGGGGGCGCTGGGCCGGGTGAGAGTGTCCGGGGGGCAGGACGCCTGGGTTCCCGGGGGGGGACGGGAGGAGGGTGTCTGGGTCCCGGGGCGGGGGGTCAGGACGCCTGGGCTCCCGGGGCGGGGGGGGGGGACGGCAGGAGGTTGTCTGGGTCCCGGGGGGGGGTCAGGACGCCTGGGCTCCCGGGGCGGGGGGGGGGGGGGACGGCAGGAGGTTGTCTGGGTCCCGGGGGGGGGGTCAGGACGCCTGGGCTCCCTGGGCGGGGGGGGACGGGAGGAGGGTGTCTGGGTCCCGGGGCGGGGGGTCAGGACGCCTGGGCTCCCGGGGCGGGGGGGGGGGACGGGAGGAGGGTGTCTGGGTCCCGGGGGGGGGGTCAGGACGCCTGGGCTCCCGGGGCGGGGGGTTGGGGGGGGACGGGAGGAGGTTGTCTGGGCTCCGGGCGGGCAGGACGCCTGGGCTCCCGGGGCGGGGGGGACGGACGGGAGGAGGGTGTCTGGGTCCCGGGGTCAGGACGCCCGGGCGGGGGGGGGGACGGGAGGAGGTTGTCTGGGTCCCGGGGCGGGGGGGACGGACGGGAGGAGGGTGTCTGGCTCCCGGGGCGGGGGCTCAGGATGCCTGGGCTCCCGGGGCGGGGGGGACGGACGGGAGGAGGGTGTCTGGCTCCCGGGGCGGGGGCTCAGGATGCCTGGGCTCCCGGGGCGGGGGGGACGGACGGGAGGAGGGTGTCTGGCTCCCGGGGTCAGGACGCCCGGGCGGGGGGCGGGGGGGGGACGGGAGGAGGGTGTCTGGGTTCTCGGGGCGGGGGGTCAGGACGCCTGGGCTCCCTGCGGCTCGGTCTCTGACTCTCCCCTGGCTGCAGGCGGAGATGGGGACCCCCTTGGTGGCCAGTCGGGGCCGGCGCTTCAAGTGGGCCATCGAGCTGGGCGGCCCGGGCAGCGGGGGCAGGTGAGGGGCTGGGGCCGGCAGGGGGCTTGTTACAGGGGGTGTGGGGCCAGGCGGCTGGCAGCAGGTTCCGGCCCGGGGGGGGGGGCAGGTCGAGGGTCTGTGCCCGGGGACCCCCAGGTCAGGGTCCAGGAGCTTGAAACACCCTATGCGATCCAGAGGCTGGGATCTCACAGTCTGCGAGGGGCTGGACAGGCGGGGTGGGGCTCGCTAGGAAATGGGACCCTGCCCCTCCCCCCGTTTATTAGTGGCTACATCTCAGTGCCAAGCAAGCTGTCCCCTTTCGGTGTTATATGTGGCTGTTCCTCAGCTGCTCCACCCCAGAGCTGGCTGCAGTCCCCTAGGTGCACAAAGCTCCTGCTGCTGCCTCCTCCCTCTCTCCCTCCCCAGGGGCCGCAATGACCGGGGCAGTGGCCAAGGCGAATCCCTCTATCCCGTGGGCTATTCAGACAAGCAGGTCCCTGACACCAGCGTCCAGGAGACCGACCGTATCCTGGTGGAGAAGGTACTGTGGGGGCCGAGATCCCCCAGGACACCTGGGTTCTCTCCAAGAGGATGGGGTGGGGGCTTCAGAGTAGGATGCTGGTTGGGGTGAGCAAGGCCCCTGTGACACGTTCTCTTCCCCCCCACCAGCGGTGCTGGGATGTGGCCCTGGGGCCACTGAAGCAGATCCCCATGAATCTCTTCATCATGTACATGGCTGGGAACACCATCTCCATCTTCCCCACCATGATGGTGTGTATGATGGCCTGGCGCCCCCTGCAGGCCCTCATGGCCATCTCTGCCAGTGAGTATCCCGTCTCCTCCCCCTCCTTGCCCTGTGTAGTTCACATTGCTCCCAGCAACCCCCCATCTCTGCCAGTGAGTATCCCGTCTCCTCCCCCTCCTTGCCCTGTGTAGTTCACATTGCTCCCAGCAACCCCCACATCTCTGCTAGTGAGTCTCTCTCACCCCCCCAATGGCTATTTCAGCCAGTATCAACCCCCCGTCACTTCCCCACTCCAGGCCATTAGTGACTCCCTGCAGTCTCAGCTCTTCTCCCCCAACCCTGCCCTGCTCCAGGTTCCTCACCAGGCTGGTGTCTGGAGCCTCCCCACAACTTTGGCTCCTGCCCCCTAAGTCCGACTTGGTTCTCTTCTCCGCCCCCAGCCTTCAAGCTGCTGGAGAGCTCCAGCCAGAAGTTCCTGCAGGGGCTGGTGTATCTGATCGGGAACCTGCTGGGGCTGGCGCTGGCTGTCTACAAGTGCCAGTCCATGGGGCTGCTGCCCACCCATGCCTCTGACTGGTTGGCCTTCATCGAGCCCCCTGAGGTGAGGGGGGAAGGCTGGGGTGGGTGGAGGGCTCAGCTCCTGGGGACAGTGTAGAGATTTTTGAGCAGCGGGGAGGGGGTGGCTATGCAGGAAGATGGGGTGGGGGCTGGCAGGGCTGCACTTGACCCCCTCTTCCCTCTCATTGCAGCGGATGGAGTACACAGGTGGGGGGCTGCTGCTGTGACCCCCAACAGCCCTCGCCCTTGGAGTGATCGCAGGCCTTCCAGGAGGACCTGGAGTCTCCACCCCCCCTGCTGGGCTTTGAGCCCCCACATCCTCTCCCAGTGTCTCCCTCCCTCAAGGGGAGGGACAAATAAAGCTGCTGTGTAGAGGTGGCTCCACTGCCTGCTGTGGGAGGCAGATTGCACCCAGCCAACACAGTCTGGATTTTCCTTTCCCTGTGCAAGCATCAGCCCTTGTACTGTCCCCGTTCCCTGCCCCTGCCTCTGGCCCCCACAGCTACACTTAATGTACAAAACTTTATTCTTTACACAGTTCTGGTACAGAGCAAAAAAAAATCCCTTCTCACCCCTAACACTGTAAACTGGAGCTTGACCCCCAATAAATTAAGCCCCCCTCCCCCCCAAAGATCAAGTAGTGGCTGCCACGCCCTGCCTTCCAACTGAAGCTGTAGGGAGAGAGGAGAGTGGATTTGCTTGTTTCAGGGTTGCCCTGGGGGCCAGGGGCTCCAGCAACAGCTTGTCCAGCCTGCCATGATTAGTGCTGAGACACATCAGCAGCTGGGGGAGGGGAGGGGGAGGGGAACAGTGGGGACCTCAGGTCCCTGCCCTCTCTTGGTCCAGCAACCCCACCCCCAGTTCAGCCCCATGGCTATGGGGCAGGAGTGAATGTGAAATAAAAAGTTAAGCCACATGTGTGATAAGTTGGTGGTTTCTCGTGGTTCTCAGCCCCCCTCTGGCCCCTGCAACAGGCACCCCGGCCATTCGGCCTAGGAAGTTGGATCAGTGACTGGCATTGGCCTACCCCCAGCAGGCCCCATTACAGCAACCACGCTGCTTGCACACAAAAGGTTGGGAGAAGGTAGGAGGCCCACAAACCTTCCACAGCAGCTTGAAAGGAAATAAAGCAGCTTTGGCACTGCATGGTGACGAGTACCCTGGGAAATCTCCCATCCCTGCTTTGTGAGGGTTGCCCCTTGGTGACCCTGCCCTGTTGGGTCTAATACCACAGTCCCTTTGGTGCCACCCCCTTTCTTGCCCTGTAGGAGTAGAGAGGTGGAGTAACTGCTCCATGGAGGTGTGCCTCTACTGGATTTTGGCATGCCCCTTCTCCCCAGCCTGTCTGGAGGGCAGCAGTGGAACGAAGTGGCAGGGGCCAGTGGAGGGGGTGCTCTAGGAGTAGATGGTGATGACCTCGCTGCCACCCCCCCGCACCAGCAGCACCCGCTCCAGCCCCTCAGTCAGCACCTCCAGGAACTCCATGTCTGGGGCGTGGGTTAAGGAGCCAACACAGGCAAGACAGATAGACAGCGCTTCCCCCCCTCTCCCGGCTCCCCACGACAAGGATACAGTTCTCATCGCCTGCGGGGTTGCGGGGTGGCCCCGGCATGTTGAGCAGGACCAGCTTGGCCTCGTGGGACTTGTTGACGATCACTTCATTGAGTTTGACAGCTGTGTGCATGCGCCGCACATTGGACTGGTCCCTGCAGGGGGCGGGAGGGTTAGGGGCAGACTCTGGGTTGGGGAGAGCTTGGGGAGGGCTAGACAATGCAGGGTGGCTCCACAGGTGATTGGGATGCCTCCCAGGGGTGGAGGAAAGCATTTGTAGCCTCATGTTGGAGCATCTCCATCACCACCTCCAGGGATGATGGGAGATGGAGGGGGGCAGTCTCCAGGGGCTGATGGGAAGCAAGAGGGGCTTACGGCTTCATGTTGAGCAGGTCCTGCATGCCCTCGAGAGTCCGGGCCTTCTGCCCACGGGCTGCCATGTACTTATCCTTGGTCCAGGTCATCTGCACCTTCTCCTGGTAGGTCTCTGTCTCCTCGTCCTCGTCGGAGCCGATGCTGGTCAGGCGCAGCATGGAGTTACGGTCCTTCACCAGCTGGGCCTGCAGGAAGCCCAGGGGGTGAGTGGAGGAGTGCCCCATGGGGAAGGGGAGCAGCCCACCCCCAGCCCTCAGTCCCCACTTACCTCTCTGTCCCGCTCAGTCTTGGAGAGCCGCATGTGCCGTAGCATCTGGGAGCGCTGCTCCATCATTAGAGTCCGCTCATAGGTGTAGGCCGAGATGTCACTGTCGTGCTGCATGGGGCACATGTAGGGTGAGCTGAGACCAGAGGTGCAACCTGCCCCACCCTCCTCCTAGAGCTGGCACAGAACCCAGGAGTCCTGACTCCTGCAGGGCAGGCTTTAGGAAGTGCGGGCCCCACTTCAAATATTTTCGGCGGGGCTCCAGCAGGGATGACCAAAAAAAAAAATTCATTTCTTAGCAGCCGGTTCCCTGTAAAAAGTTCTGATTTAAGGGATGTGCCACAGTATGTATTTTTTGTACCAATAGGGGTACCATACGTCCATATTTTTAATAATTCCTCCCAGATGGCAATTTAAGAGCCAAAAAGCTGGACGTGTCTGGGAAAATACGGATGTATGTTAACCCTACCTCAAGTTATTTTTTAAAAAGATGGGCCTGAACTAGAAATGAGCTCCATTTCACATGCGTGGGTCCCCACCACTTCCTTGGGGTGTGCTAGGGTGACCAGATGTCCTGATTTTATAGGGACAGTCCCGCTTTGGTAGTCTTTTTCTTATATAAGATCCTACTACCCCCCACCCCATTCCAATTTTTCACACTTGCTGTCTGGTCACCCTAGGGTGTGCACATGTGTGGGTCCCAGCTGCTCCCTGCCCCTCTCATTGAAGTAGGTGTGCAGGGTTACTGCCCTGGGAACTGCAGGGCACTAGTGGACATAGGGCTGGCTAGAGGCAGGGCAGGGGCTGACTGGAGGTAGAGTCTGGCTGCAAGCAGGGCAAGGGGTGTGGGGCTGGCTGCAGGCAAGGCAGGGGGTGTGCAACTGGCTGCAGATGGGCTGGTTGCAGGCAGGGCAAGGGGTGCAGGGCTGGCTTCAGGCAGGGCCTCAGGGGAGTGCGGCAGGGGTTGGCAGGCCTGGAGACAGAGGAGTGTGGGACTGGCTGGCTTCAGGCAGGAGGGTGCGGCAGGGGTTGGCTGCAGGCAGAGCAGGGGGTGTGGGACTGGCTGCAGGCAGGGGCTGGAGCAGGGGCTGGCTGTGGGTAGGGGTGCGGGTATGGGGGTGCAGCCTACCCTGTACGGTAAGTGCCCCCTCCTCCACCAGGGTAGTAGAAGCAGCCCAGGGCTCGGGGGCTATTTGAAGGGCCCATGGCTCCCCTGCTTCCACCGCCCCAGCCCTTTGAATAGCCATGGGAGCCCTGAGGAAGCGACAGGGCTCCAGGGGCTATTTAAAGGACTGGGGCAGCAGAGGCAGCTGGAGCCCCCCGCTACCCCAAGGCTCTGGGGGTTATTTAAAGGGCCTGGGGCTCCCCTGCTTCTACCACCCCAGCCCTTTAAATAGCTGCTGGAGCCCTGAGGAAGTGGCGGGGCTCCGGGAGCTATTTAAAGCGCCGGGGTGGTAGAAGCAAGGGGAGCCCCAGACTTTTTAAATAGCCCCCAAGGCTCCAGCAATGGGGCTCTGGTGGCAATTTAAAGGGCCTGAGGCTCCAGTCCCTGCTGGGAGCCCCAGACCCTTTAAATTGCCCTCTGGGGAAGCTGGGCCACCCTGGTACAGCGCACCAGCAGGGCTTGGGTGCGGGGCCCGATTTGGGGGAATTGGTTGAATTGGCCTAAAGCCAGCCCTGCCCTCCCCCTCCAAGCCCTGGACAAAGCTGTCCCATGTGAAGAGATGGGGCCTACACCTGGGCCCCCCAAGAGAGGCTCCACTCTTCAGCTGCTGCAGTGCTGCCCCCTAGGGGCCGTTCTGCTCATATACAGCCTCCCCCATTCCTGTAGAGGGGCCACAGAGCATGGCCCTCTCCCTGCCAACCATTCCCTCAAGTCTCTCACCATCTCCACCACCTCCACCTCGGCCTCAATGCGCAGGTGGTATAGGAAGGTGGCCAGGTCCTTCTTCATCTGGATGCTGTTGTCCTCCAGCTGGGCCACCGTGAAGATGCGGATGTTGCATTTACGCCACACCTGGAGGCATGGGGGGAGGAGGGGAGAGAGAGAGAGAGAGAGAGAAACCAAAACCTGGATGGGTCAGCACCTGCAGATCAGCTCCCCAGTCCTGCGGCCCCAATCCCCCCCACAGGCCGAGCCCCTACTTGCACCTTGTGCTGCTTGAGCAGGAAGGGCAGCAGCATGAGCATGCCCCCATCGTGGACGATCCACCACACATCGATGTTGCCCTCAAGGAAGGGCTCCGCGTTGCCTGGGTAGAAGGCCACATTCTTGGCCACCAGCAGGGCCAGGCGAGCAGCTGTGGTGACCCTGACGGTGCCTACGGTGACAAAAAGTGGTCAGAGGGCACCAGTAGGGGAGAGGGGAGGATCCCCCCCAAGCCCAGACCCCCACGTACTGATGAAGGTCTTCCAGGCTCGAGCATCCTCACTCTGGCGCCAGGCGTTGGGCCAGCCCATCACCACCGTGTTGTGCTTCATGCCGCCCAGGCCACAGGACTGGATGAGATGGGAGATGCCCTCCCGCACCTTGGCTGCCACCACCAGCTGGCAGAAGCCCTTCACGCGCTCTGCCTCCATCAGGTGCTTGATGGTCTGCAAGACATACACACGGGAGCGGCTAGGGGGCACTGTGCTGCTGGGGGTGAGGGCCTCTTCAAGGGAAGCCACAGCACTCGGGGGGAGGGGTCACTGTGCCGCAGAGAGCAGGGTCTGGGGTGCTCAGCGGGGGTGGGGGGTGGTTAGCACATGGCAGGAGATGCTGTGCCATACACAGCGGGAGCCAGGGGGTTTCTATCGGGGGCACTGTCCTGGGGCTCAGCAAGGGACGCCATACTTCTGGGGGGGAGGGGGAGGCACCTGGCAAGGGGCACCGTGCAGCAGGGTGGATCTTGGCAGGGGGTGCGCTCTCCCGTCCCTGACCTGCTCAGCCGCCAGCGCCTCGGCGTAGTTCTCCAGGAAGTTGCCCACCATGACGGAGCCCACGATGGTCAGGCCCTTGCCCGCCTTGAGCTGCGAGGCGAAGGTCAGCAGGCGCGGATGCTTCACGTGCAGGTCCTCGTCCAGCTTCAGCAGCACCAGCAACTGGGGCCTGCGGGGAGTGAGGGGTCACGGGGGGGCCACAGGGGCTCACCCCATGGAACAGCAGGGTGTGGGGGGGCTCTCCTACCTCCAGTTCTTGGTGTGGGGGGGGCCCTCCTCCAGGCGCAGCAGGGCGAAGCGGGCAGCGCTCAGTGACAGGCCCCGGATGCCGTCGCCCCACTCCTTCTCGGCTCTGGGGGGGGAGAAGAGACACGATGCTCAGCCGAAAGCCATCCACCCCACACTGAGGAGGTCACTGAGGAGGTGGGGAAACTGAGGCAGGGAAAGGGACCTGGCCAAGTTCAGACTCGACAGAACGCAGGCGTCCTGGCTCCCAGCCCACTCTTGTCCAACCACGAGACCCCACTCCCCTCCCAGAGCTGGGACAGAACCCAGGTGTCCTGGCTTCCAGCTCCCTCAGCTCTACCCATGAGACAGGTCTTCCTGTACAGAGCCACAGCACTCCATCCCGGCAGGGTGGCCAGTGGGGGAAGGGGGTGTCTCCCATTGCTACAGCTGCCCACAGGCCCCTGGATGGCGGCCCCCAGAGAAGGTGAGGGCTGCCTGCCCCATGGAGCCCGAGCCCCACTCTGCTCCCTAGTGGGCAAGGGATGGAGAAGCCGAGGCAGAGGAGGTGGGGAACTTCCCAAGCTCTAGCCCAAGCGGTGCCAGGCCCTGCAGGAGACGACGCACCCCTGGTACTCGATGTACTTGTAGATCATGCCGGCGATCACCATGGCGACAATGGCGTAATACCAGGACGACACAAACATGAGCGCCAGGCAAATGCTCATGCCCACAAATGAGAGTGCCCTGCAGGGAGGGAGGGAGAGACAGAGTGCGCATACACACCCAGGAGTCCAGACACTCATTTCAACCCACCAGGCTCCTTCCAGAGCTGGGGAGAGAACCCAAGAGTCCTGTCACCCAGTCCTCCCAAACCCACTAGACCCCGTACTCCTCCCAGAGCTGGGATAGAACCCAGGTGTCCTGGCGCCCAGCCCCTCCTACTCTAGCCCAGCCCCGTACCCCTCCCGGTGCTGGGGCAGAACCCCTTACCAGTGGTAGTAGCGAAAGCGGGGTCTCCAGTTGGGAGTGCGCAGCAAGGTCTGCAAGGCGCAGGCCAGATTGACGAAGAGGTAACACATCAAGAAGAACCTACGGACCCGGAAAGACAAGAGACAGTCGGGGGTGGTGCCTCGGTGGCTCCCCCTTGGGTGCAGGCTGGCATGCCACCACGAGATTCCCCACTCTGGGATGCGAACACCAAATCCCAGCTGGGAGCAGGATCTGCCCCCTCCCCACAGAGTCCTGCCCACTCCCTTCCCCCCCATGTAGCTCGGCAGGAACCTTACATAGACAGGATGGGGGCCACCAGGTCCAGTGAGGCAATGAGGATGCCCAGCTCGGCGATACCCGCTGTCAGGAGCAGAGCCCATGTCGGCTCCCCATTGGCTTTGCTATGGCCGAATACCTAGGGTGACAGCACACAGGAAACCCATTTCAGGAATGCAGCCAGCTCGGGGGCAGAGGGGCACAGCTGGAGGACAGCCACACAAGGACGGCTCGCCCAGCATGGAGATGCAGCCAGCTCTGGGGCGGGGCAGCTGGGTACTGTGGGAAGGAGAGTGAAGCAGAGCGCGCTCGTACCCGCAGAAAGGGAATGATGTTGTCCTTGGCGATGGCTTGCAGCAGGCGAGGGGCGCCAGTGAGGCTCTGTAGCCCAGCCCCACACGTGGAGAAGAAGGAGCCGATGACGATGACCCAGGGTGAGGGCCAGGAGAGCGTCCCAACCACCAGGTTCCTGTGCACAGCGTCGCCAAACCTGCCGGCGGGAGAGGGACCATCAGCTGGGGGGACCAGGCACGGAGGAGCCTCGGACAGGGGAACCGCATGGAGGGGGGCGATGGAGACTCAGTGGAGGGGCATAATGGGCTGGGGGGCCCCAGTGGAGGGAAGCTATAGGGAACCAGTGAACAGGAAAACCATGTGGATGGGTGCTACAGGCTGGGGGAGACTCAATGGAGAGAGACTATAGGGATGCAGTGGATGCAGGGACCTAGTGGAGGGATGTCATCGGCTGCGGACGACCCAATATAATGGGAGACAACCTAGTGGAGAGGTGCTCTGGGGGGACCTCACGGAAAGAGGACTATGGGCAGGGGGACCCACACCCCCTGAGGAAGCGGCATTATGGTGAGGACAGGCAGCCTCAGCGGCAGGTGTTGGCGAGCACCACAGGGCAGGTTCCCCCAATACTCACTTGTCCCGCAGCACCACCCCTTCGATGCAGGCCCCGAACAGAACCACATTGCTGAGATCTATGGCAGTGTGGAGTTAAGGCAGCCATGGCCCTAGGGTCACAGTGGGGTGGTCAGTGAACCCCCATCCCCACGCAGCCTTGCCCCGCGGGAGGGGGCCCTTCTCCACCTGGCCTCATATGGGCTCTGGCATGCTCTGACCCTGAGCGAGGCATGTCCCTCCTTGCCCAGTCCGTGCCCCTCCCGCCACACTAGCCCTGGCAGGATACAGACGAAGGAGGTGGTGAGGATGGCCAGGATGGTGCCGATGGGGATGGATTTCTGAGCATCCTTCAGGTCTCCAGAACGGTTCGAGCCAGCCATGATCCCTGCAAAGATCAGCACAGGAGAAATGGCTGCCAGGTGAGCACCCTGCACCATTGTCCCAGACCCCAGGGTCCTATTCCCTAGCAGTGGGAGCCTGCAGGGCCCCCAAGAGATGATCACCCTGTACTACCCTCTTGGACGCCAGGGTCCCCCAGCTCCCATCCCCCACGGCAGCAGTGCTCACCGGTGACGGAGGGGAAAAAGATGCCCACGAGCAGGGTAAAGGAGGTGGTGATGTCGGCTAACACATACTCCTGGCTCATGGCTCCCAGCACGTCGACAGAGTGGGCTGAGGGCTTCTCGATGATCTCCCCCTTCTGCAGATAGCTGCTCCACAGGTTCTCTGCAGGGAGGGAGAAGCGGCTAGTCAGCAGGGCTGGGGCCATGGGGTAAAGTCAGAGGGGGTTAGACTGTCCCATCCCAGAGCCACCAGGGTCTCGAGTCGGCACTAGGGTGTCGGTCTCTACAACCCAGGAATTCTAGCCAGTACCATGAAAACTGCTGGCTCATGGTTTGGCCGAGGTTCTGGAGTGCCTCGTGCTGCCATTGTGGATGCCTGGGTCCCATTCTCCCTCCCAAATCTCCCGAGCTGCAGTGTCTGCATTTAAGCTACTGGAGTGTCTTGGGAGCCAGTGCTGGTCTGAGGACCTCAGAAAGAGGGCTGAGAGGCTCCATAGCTGACAGAGCTCATGCCCAGATGGCACTGGGCTGCAGCCACGGCAGGGTCCCCTCTCCACTGGCTGGTGGGCAGATCCGCCTAGCCGCACTAGGCCCTCACCGGTGATGATGCCGCTGGCCAGGCCCGGGATGCCCTGGATGGAGGTGACATTGTTGTGAGCGAAGTATTCGTCGCAGGTGGCGTTCAGTTGCTTGCTGGAGTTGCAGAAGAGGCCCCAGAGCTGGGTGGGCACCGTGAAGTTGCCCAGTTCCTGGGTCTTGGCGCAGATGTCGATTTGCCGACCAGAGAGGGTGCGGTTCCCCAGCATACAGACCCTGCGCCAGGCGAGAAGGCAGATTGACAGAGCCCCAGAGCATAGAGCCCCCCATGGCACCCCTAACCAAGGTGAGCCCCACCCTCGAGGAGTGCCAATCCCCCCGCGCCCTCTGCCAGCCCCCCGCAGAGCCCGCCGGCACCTACGGGAAGCGGGGTGGGGCAAAGGAGGATTTGATGGCCCCGGCGTAGATGGCCAGGATGGAGACAATGACGCAGGCGAGGAAGAGCGAGGCGAACTTGTTAACGTAGCGCACGCCGACAAAGACCACCAGCACCATAAGTACGAGGAAGGCCGAGCCGTAGACCCGCATGTTGTTTAGCATGGCCGCCGACTCCTTCAGCGCATCGGTGCTACGGAAAATGGCTGCCTCGGGGGCGATGTACATCTGTGTGGGGCACAGAGATGTCACCTCCAGGAGGCACCGGCTCCAAGCCACCCCAGGGCGGTGGGGGGGGGCAGCTGGCTCACGGGGGTGGGGAATGGGATATGACACACACCACACAGATCTCAGGCCCCCGGGGGCAGCGTTCTCACCAAGAAGATCTCGATGGCTCCCAGAATGTACATGGCGGCGGCAAAGGTGGTGCCCAGATAGAAGCAGAGCCCCACAGCACCCCCGAACTCAGGGCCCAGCGCCCGGGAGATCATGAAGTAAGAGCCCCCAGCTAGAGAGAGAGAGAGAGAGAGAGAGAGAGAGAGAGAGAGAGAGAGAGAGAGGACAGAGACAGTCAGGGTGCAGCTAGGGAGATTGGGGTGTGTCCCAATGGCTCCTCATCCATAGGCGCCAGGGCAGAGGATGCCCTGAGATGGAGGTCAGGAAGGAACCAGCCACCACAGGGAAGAACTGAGGCCTGGCTGATGGGCCCAGTCCAGAGCTGAGGGGATGGGGATGCTGGCCAATCCAGGAGAGAAGAATGGCCTGACCCACTCACCCGGCACGACTCCATTGGTGGCGATGGCACTCATAGAGATGGCAGTTAACAGCGTCTGCGGAGAAGGTGAAAGAGGACAGCAGGAGGTGTTATTAGAGGAACAGCACTGAATTGGCAGCAGACATCAGGTTCAGCCTGCACCGAATGCAGCTGCCTCTGGGGTGAGATGAGACAGCTGGAGAGGCCCAGTGAACAAGGGCTTGGAACCAGAAGTGGTGGAGAATGACATCGCCAATGGTGGATGCAGGGCAGGCCTGGGGAAGCAGAACCGTATTGACTGAGGCCAGATTTGGGTAAGAGACCAGGGTTCACGATCCTTAGAGAGCTCACTATACTCCTCTAGCTGGGACACTCCCTGCAGAACAGCACACGACAGTGCCACACTACGGTCAGCACTGCCCGCAAGGGCAGAGCTCCAGTGCCCCTTAGTGCCCCCCTGAGGGCAGACACTCACGCAGCAGCAGCAGATGAGGACAATGGCGAAGGCCTGCAGCACTCCGGCCGTGCCCACCACCCAGGTGAGGCGCAGGAAGAGGATGACCCCAAAGATATTCTGCAGGCAGGGCAGATAGACGCCCATGAAGGTGCCCATCTGGGGCGTCTGCGAAGAGAGAGATTGTGGTTAGGGCAAGGAGCACTGGGAGGCAGGACTCTGCTCTGGGAGGGGATAGACTAAGAGGGCTGGTGCCCTTCAATCCCACCCCGCAGCCCCCTGCTATCCCATCTCTGGGCTCCCCGCACTGCCCCCCAACCCTGCCCCTCCATCCCACGCTTCAGCCCCATGCCATCCCAACCCTGAGATCCAGCCTGGTCCCAGCTCGACCAGTGCCCCTCAATCCCACCCCGCAGCCCCTCACCTTTGTGGGCTTCTTCTTGCCCTCTGCAATGTTCTCAGCCTCCTCATGCTCCCGTGCCCCCTGCGTCAGGTTGGTGTAGTTCGCCATGCGGTTAAGCAGGGAGGACACCTTGGGCCGGGTATCCATTTCCTCCTGCAGGACGAGAGGAAGTGAAATGGGGAGCTGTCCCTGCTGCCTGAGTCTGCAGAGAGCCTGAGCCCGTTACTGAGATGCAGCCTGAGCCCGAGCCCATTGCTCCAGGAAGTGTCAACTGCCTACGTGCATCTCAAAGGGGTGTGAACTTGAAGCCCCACCACACCTATCCCAGCAGCAGAGAACCAGCCAGAGGAAGAGCACAGCAGACCCTGGCTTCTGGATTAGTTCTGGGGGAAGGGACAAACCCCCAGGCCCTGTTACCCCATCGGAGGGCAGGGCTGCATCATAGCGCCTGGATGGACATGAACCACACTTCAGCCTCCCAGCACTGGCCACCAGAGGGCAGCAGATGTCCACCTCCCCACTCTGCCCTCTCCTCCCTGCCTGTGGGGGGCAGATTCCACCAGGGTACCTCGAAGAGCGCCAGGTTCTTGTCGAAGTACTCATCCCCATCCTCGTAGCTGGTGTTGTTGAGATAGATGTCTTTCTTGCGCCCGGGGTCTGAGGAAAGACAAGTGGGACAGGGAGATCCCAGTATGAGGTGCAGTGAGCTGGGGGGTCTCAGCCCTGTACCAGCTTACCAGGGTTATCCAAGAGCCCATCCATTCACCGCTCCCTCCTGGCAGCACCAATTTACAGACACTCACGCCTCTACAACTCCTCTGGAATGGAAGGAGACTGAGGCACAGCAGCAAGAGTCCTGGCTCCTAATCCCACCCTGCTCTAACCCACTAGACCCTACTCCCCTCCCAGGGCTGGGGATAGAACCCAGGAGTCCTGGCACCCAGCCTCCCGGGCTCTAACCTGTGGTCTCACCCTGTCTCTGCCTCTTGGCAAGAGGTGAGTCAACAGTCAGGCTGCTGCTTGCTCAGAGGAAGATTCCTTGCTGGGCTGGGCAGAATAACCACCTGTTCCTTATTGCCCAGCCCAGGCCCCCAGGCCACGGAATCACAGGCAGATGCCTGCACAGTTTGAACCTGCAGCCACCTCTGCATGTTCAGCCAAGAGGCAGCGGCACAGGAATAACAACTCTCTGGCACCCTGCCCCCCAGGTAGTAGGGAGCTCCCCAGGCCCCTTCTGCTGCTCACAGCTCGGAATGGGCCTCTGGGGCAGTTGGCAGAAGACTGCCCAGAGTTAGCTCACCTAGCACGGCCAGCACAGCACCCCCCAGTGCCACACTGGGGAACTGGGGCCAGCGCTGACTGCCAGGGGAGAGAGCCCCCACCCCACTCCCTACAGCACAGAGCACCCCCAGTGCCACACTGGGGAACTGGGGCCAGCGCTGACTGCCAGGGGAGAGAGCCCCCACCCCACTCCCTACAGCACAGAGCCCCCCCAATGCCACACTGGGGAACTGGGGCCAGCACCGACTGCCAGGGGAGAGAGCCCCCACCCCACTCCCTACAGCACAGAGCCCCCCCAGTGCCACACTGGGGAACTGGGGCCAGCGCTGACTGCCAGGGGAGAGAGCCCCCACCCCACTCCCTACAGCACAGAGCCCCCCCAATGCCACACTGGGGTACTGGGGCCAGCGCTGACTGCCAGGGGAGAGAGCCCCCACCCCACTCCCTACAGCACAGAGCCCCCCCAGTGCCACACTGGGGAACTGGGGCCAGCGCTGACTGCCAGGGGAGAGCCCCCACCTCACTCCCAGAGCACACCACCCCTAGCACCGTTCTGGGGCAGCGTAATGTCACCCCCCATGGGCACTGCTATTTGTGCAGCTGCCAGTGGCAGGGCCTGAGCAGCTCAGCTGGCCTTGGTGTTTGCTTTGTACACAGCACAGGGAAAGCCACGCTACCAGCCAACCGCTGAGTCAGGACAAGGTCAGCGGAGAACAAGGTACTAAGAAATGAGCCCCACGGCACTCGATCCACGGGCTGGGGGCTCCCCGGCAGGAAAAGCCAAAGTAGACTACTTCAGCATGGAATTAGGGGGCATTATGCTGCAGAGAGCGGGGGCTCAGGAGGGGGCGCTGTCCCCTCCCAGTCAGTGCTGGCCCCTGGGGGCACAGTGCTGCAGGGAGCGGGGTTCGTAGGGGCATTCTCCCCAACACCCGAGTGGCTTAAATAGAACTCAGGAGTCTTGTCACCCAGTTCCAACAGACCAGACCTCCTCTATGACTGTGAAATGGGGCTGAGAAGGACCACGGACAAAGCCACACCTCAGTTTTGGGCCTGGAGCTCAAGCTGCAGGTACCTGCGATGATCCAAGGACAAGCAGATGAGGAAAGAGGGGAATTAGTAGCGAGGGGTATGTAAATTACCCTCTCCTTAGGGTAGTCTGATTGAGGGGTGAAACACACATGCACACACAGAGCAGGGCTTCGGCAGGGGGGCAGTAGGGACAGACACACAAAGCAGGGTTCAGCCCCTCCAGCAAGAGGCGATAGGCACAAATGGACACACACACAGGCTCGTTCTGGCAAGGAGAGAGAGAGACACACACACACGACTCCTTAGCAATACCATACCTAAGAGCTGACACTGTTCCCCTGTGATGGAGGTTTGACTCACGTCTGAAAATCAAACAGAAGATGGGAAAAAATGAATCACAAAAGAAAAAAAAAAGGAATGAAAAAACAAACAAAAAAAAGACTCTGATAAAATATATTTCCTCCCACTGATACATGTTAGCAAAGAAAGGGAAATGAGCAAAGACTCTGGGGGTTTCAGAGCATGATTTCAAAACCAAAAAGTAGCTGCAATAATATAAAAAGAAACCAGTGCAATTATATAGCAGAGTTCAGGGAGTGGGGGATGGAGCCTTTCTCCTCTAACAGGCACCAGCTCCAACCTGACCGCAGAGCGGGGGACTGGCTGCCTCACGGGGGTCAGGGTCTTTTCCCTCTAGTGGGCACCGATTCCAGGCTGCTCTACGCGGCAGGGTAGGAAACTTGTCAGTCTCCCGCCCAGACACACAGGACATGCTGGACCCCCGAGGGGCAGAAAGTGCCAGTCTCCCAAGATTAGACTCCTCAAATCTTTTCCTGTCACCTAAACCCTCAAGCAGCAGAGAGCAACGTGACTGAGCGAGGTGGGCGGCTGGGAGACAGTTGCCTTGGGTCAGGTAATGAATCAAGCCTTTGTTGAGCCCCCCCCACCTGTCAGGGGCTCTGGAAGAAGGATTCAGCACAGCCCATGTACTTCCAGGAGGGGGAAAAAAGAGACAAAGATGGGAAAGAGAGAGAGAGAGTCCAGCCCCACAGCTCCCCCGGCTGTGTCTGTCCCCTGGCCCTCCTGCTCAGCCGATGAGGCAGCGTCTGGCGCCAGACTGGGGATTTTGTCCCTGCTCACTGGGTCGGGAAACGGCCCAGAATAATTGGGGATTACATGGAAGAAGCTGGGATCCTGCCCTTTCCAACCACCCAGATAACAGATCTGTCCCAACGCTGGCTCCGCTTCAATTCACATGCTGCCCCAGAGGTAGTCCTGTTTCGGGAGCAGGGAGAGAGAAAAGCAAGGCGTTGGACCACCTGTGGGTGTGGAAAAGGGTCTCTCAATACCAGGGTCACTGCCTTAGGACCCCACACAGGACTCCTGGGTTCTCTCTTTACTTACAGACACTTGATCCTGTGGCCAGTGCTTGAGCTGCATTACACTCCCACTCCACGGAGCAAGGTAGATTTTCAGCCACTGACTCCCTATCCCCCATTTATATTTTCTGCTGAGTAAAGAACCCAGGAGTCTTGACTTCCAGCCCCTCCTGCTCTAACCACTAGACCCTCTGCCCTCTGGGAGCAGGAACAGAACCCAGGAGTCCTGGCTCTCTGCATGCCATCTGAGTGGCTGCAACTGTGCTGCCCAGAGCTGGGAATACATTCATAGACCATCTCCTCTCCACCTAGCAGACAGGCAGCATGAGCCCTGACAAGCAGAGGGTGGCCTGGCAGGAAGCCAGGGGCTAGGCTTGGGATATAATCCCTGATGCTGCCCAGGCTATAGACTGCCCTCCCCGCTGGAGCTAAATCGAATTAGCTGGGCTGCTGTGTGACATAAGGCCTGCTCCTGCTCAGCCACTGGGCCGGGGGGTGGGGTGGGTGGTTCCGTACTTAGGAACACTGGGCCTTTCCCATTCAGGGGGCACTTGCCCCGATCCAGCCCCAGGGTAGGGGAATGGCTGGACATTCCCCCTCTCCCTAATCCCAGAGGTTGGGATAGAACCCAGGAGTCCTGGCACCCAGCCCTCTCCAACCACTCCTGCTCCAACCACTAGACACCACTCCTCTCCCAGAGCCACAGTGAGAGCTCAGGAGTCCTGACTAGGGAGCTGGATTGACACGCGGGCCTTGTATGAAGTGGGTGGTATATTAACACACACCCCTCTTCCAGCTACAGCTCAGAAAAGTCACTTCAGCCATGTGCAATGCCCAACGAGATCCAGGCACAGTAGGTGGAAGACACTGCAGGGTGTATTTCCCAGGCTGCACAGAGCCTGCTTTAGCCAGGAGAGGGCAGGGAAAAAGGAAGAAAGAATGAAAAAGTCAGATGGGGGGAAGAATGAAAATGTCAGAGAGATGGAAGGAAATTCCCTGCCAGGGGAAGGAGCCAGGCCAGCAGTGACTCCTCTGTGCAAGCCCAAAGCAGGGGCAGATACAGCGAGAGCTTCCCCCAGTGTGCACCCTCTCCCAGGAGCGCTCCCTCTAGGTCGACAGGGGAGGCCAGTCTCTGTGCCAAAAGTGAGTGCAAACCCAGTGCTCCAGCTACTGAGCATAACTGATTCTTGATTAGGAACCACAGGGAACAAGGCAGAAAGGAAAGGGTTAAGCACATGGGTGTGGGGGAGGAAGGGGGGTGTTTGCCATCTAAGGAGGTTCTCAGTCAATCCAGCTTCACGGGCATGGAGGGATATAAAAACACTGCTGGGATCACTGAGATGCAGCCACCTCTGGATCGGGGCAGCTGGGTAACAGCTACACAGCAACGCTGCACTAGGATCGGTCACCCAGTGCTAAGATTCTACAGATTCTGGGGTGTGAACTGACAGCTACATAACAATTGCATAGCGAAACGGCACACAAATGGCTTGCCTGGGACTGAGATGCAGCTATCTCTGGGGTGGGAACGGTTGAGTAACAGCCAAACAGCACTGCCATGTAGGTTTGGGACAGACAGTGAAGGAGGGTGCCATGTGGCTTGGACCAGGACAGAATCAGCAGAGCTTGAATGTGCCAGGAAACTGGGGTTTGCTCCCTCTCTCTTGGTGGCAGGAGCTGTTTAGAGTCTGAGCAAACATAGCACCCCCCCTTTAACTACCCCCATCACCCCCACTATGACAGGATCCCCTATCCCCATCGTCAGCTGCATCAATCCCCAAGGGGACAGTCACGCCGCAGATCCCTTCCCAAAAACTGCCTGTCCAGATCCACACTGGACTCAAATGCACACCAGTCATGTACAGGGTAACAGCACAGGGCATTCCCGCGGCCCGTTTGCTGTCAGGTCTCCAGGCCTGATCCAAATCCATGGAAAGGTTTCACTCAGATTGGAGGGCTCAGGATCAGACCCTGTAGCACATTCCACAGTCCCGCCCCCAGCCTCATACAGCAGAGAAAGTGAGGCCCAGGGCAGGGGAAGAACCAGCACAGAAAACACACAGCTATGAAAAGGAAGAACCCAGGAGTCCTGGTTCCCCTGATTTCTAATCCACTAGACCCCACTTCCCTTCCAGTGGTGAGAACAGAAACCAGGAGTCCTGGCTCCCAGTGCCCCCCTGCTCTAACCACTGGAGCGTACTTCCTTCACTAATCAGTAGCGGAGCTGTGGTTGGTGTTTAACTGAAGATCACGGGACAGGTTAGGAAGAGCCCAGGGGAGGCTGCCATGATGGTTGAGGAAGGCAGGCTGGGGAGGCTGCTTGGATCTGGGGGGCAATCAGGAGGGAGGGAACAATAAAGAGATACTGCCCCCCCATACCACCCCATGCACCCTCCCCCTGAGACAGAGGGGGCAGCCCAGGGAGGGGAGGAGCAGCCAAGAGACAGAGGCAGGTAAAGCAGATTAATGTGGCATGTTTACATGACAGCTCACCTGATACCATGATCTCTCTGGGCATCCAGATGCCAGCCCTGTTGGCTCCTTCCTGGGACCCTTCTTCCACACCACCCTCCTCCTCCTCATCCACCTTGGTAACAGTGAAGTGAGGCATTTTCTGGACTAACTTTTCCCCCAGCACCAGCAAAGAAAGGGACTGGAACCGCCAGGATCAGGTGACTGGCAGGCTCCAGGGGAAGAGGCGGGACAGTGTGGGGGGGGAACACGCCCTCCCCTGCTGTGTGTGTGTATTACTGGCACTAAGAGGATTAACTGCTCCACCTACAAATGCTTCCACTCTCCCGCTGAACTGTAGCAGGCAACATGGGAGAGGCAGGGACCAGCACGGGCACAGCGCTGTGATGCAGCCAGCTCTGGGTAAGAGCCCCACAGCTACTGTCTGGATGGAGAGGTCTGTGGCCACCTGAGCTGTAGCATGGCTTTCAGAGAGGCAGGATGGAATCAGATCAGGACTCCTGGGTTCTGTCACCAGCTCTGGAAAAGAGTAGAGTCTAGTGGGTTAGAGCAGGGGGGCTGGGAGCCAGGACTCCTGGGTTCCCCCTTGCTCTGGGAAAGGAGTGGGGCTAGTGGATTACAGCAGGAGAGGTGGAGTTGGGCAAACTCCAGCACATGGTGGCCTTTTCCCTACATACCCCACCCTCTCTATTTATACCATGAAGGAGCAAAGATTAGGGGAAAGGTCTGAATCAGTTTAGGAAATGCCTAAATGGGGAACTCCAGGCCACGGTGAATGACATAAACGCTGAGTTGGACCCACACCACTTCCCACTCCAGAATGGGTTTAGCCACACACCCCTGCCCTGAAATGACCCCTTAAGCAAGCACAGGAGAGCCCTGGCACAATGGCCCCTTCAGTTCTCTGTTGAGGCTTCCCACCCCCTGCACTGGCTCAGGTGAATAAGTTACCTTTGCAAACTGTTTTGAGATGATCAGGGAAAAGGGATTAGGGACAGAGCAACATAGGGCTTGTCTACACTACAAAATGAAGTCGACGTACATTAAGTGGACATACAGCCACCGCAGTATTTAAAGCAGTGGTTCACATCCTCACCAGGGGCGCTTCCACTGATTGAAATGGGACATTGCTGGATATTGACAGCTGGAGCCCAGCAACCCTGGGGCAGACAGCCCCAACTGTAGGCATGGGGCTCGCAGATGCCCCTCCCCCAGCTGTTAGGCGGATGCCGGGCTCACAGCTGGGCCACCCCCCACCCTGGCACTGACAGCCCCAACTGTGAGCCCACAGGGGGCTCTACTGCACAGCAGGGAGCCCACCAGCCGTGAAATTGACATTATTGTCAGTTTCATGGCTGCTATTATTTCAAATTCTAGCATGGGCTCTGGACGTCAGCCTGTGGGGAGCTCACAGCTGGAGTCCCCTCCCACCTGAGCTGACAGAGGGAGATGGAAAGGAAATGGGAAAAGCTGCATCAATTTCACTGCTGGTAGGCTCCCTGCTGTGAAACAGACACAGGTGCAGGCTCACAGCTCTGGCTGCCAGCCTGGGGGTAGCCTCCCGCTGTGACCCCCACTGCTGGGGCTGATAGCTGGAGCCCCCCTGCTGCCACCCCGTGAGAGACTGAGGGAGGGGGCCAGGATTATGGTCTCCTTCCCCACCCCTCCAATCCCTCACAGGGAGGCAGCAGGGCTGGAGGTTGCTAACAGTTGTCAGCCCAGCTTGGGGCAGACAGCCAACGTAAACAACACAGTGTCTACACAGACACTGCGTCATCCTTACTACATTGACATAAGCCCTGTGCCTCTCGTGGAGGTAGAGTTATTACATCGGTGTAGTGGGCTTGCTTATTTCAGCAGAAACACCATTGTAGTGTAGACACAGACATGATTAGGTAGACGTAAGCTGCCTTACGTACACCTAACTATGTAGTGTAGACCTGGCCTCGGTTCTCTTATTAGAGACAATTCATGTTCCCCTTGTCAGGTATCTTAAGTTTATTTCTGCTGCCATCAACAGGCCAAACTACACATTACACCACAGCATATGTTCAAGTGGAACAGTCAGGGGGGCTGCAGGTTAGGACTGAGGGGCACCAGAAAACTACTGGGTTGGTGAAAGACAAGGGCTGGGGCAGCAGGTGCTGTAGGGTCGGTACTGAGGGGCACCAGCAGAGGTGGGGGAGCCCAGGGATAGGATAGCAAGGGGCTGAGAGTCAGGACTGAGGGGCACTAGCAGAGCTGAGCAACAGTGAGATGCCAGGGCTGGGATAGCTGTAGGTCAGGACTGAGGGGCACCAGCATAGCTGTGCAGAGTGAGAGGCCAGCAGCTAGGGCTGGGATAGTTGTGGGCTGGGAGTAATTTTGCTTACAACCTCTAGTCCTGACCCAGAGCCCCACCTCTTGTTCCAGTTATGCCCTTTCAGTTCCTCCTCTGCTGCTCTCTGCTCCAGCCGTGCACACCCACACAGCTGTGTGATGCCCTAGAACAGAGGGGGCCTGAGGTCACATACTATGGGGCAGAACTGAAGTCACCCCCCTGGGGGTTTCTCTTCGGCTGCCACAGATTCAGGACTGGTTCCAGGCTCCGCTCCCCCTGCAGTCAATCCAGAGTCACCCCTAACTGCAGTGGAGACCTGACTCCATTTTGTTTGCAGCACAGAAAGGACACACATCCATCTAGCTCGGACAGAGGAATCAATGGATGGGGAAGGCCAGAGAGCCAGCTGTGAGCATCTGGGATGGGGGTGGGGAGATCAGGACCTAGCCCCTAGCACACAGGGAGCCCAGGACAGCACTCCACCCCCACCCTCACAGGCTGGAGCTCTCCCAGCCCTATGACTGTTTGAGGAACAGAGAACAGGCGTAGGCGGGTGCTGCAAAGGGCCATTTGTCATGGGATGATGGGAAGGAGGGAGCTGCATGAGACAGGGACTGTGGGTGAAACAAGCAAGTGGGGAGACAGCTCAGCAGGGAGGGCAGCAGGCACTCACGTCAGTGGGTCAAGCGGCCCCCATGCACAAGTGTGCATTGAACAGCAGCAGAGCGCTACACGTATGCATTGGTGTGTAAGATCACATAAGATCTATGCACCTGTCTCTGTGCATGCATGAGCCGCTGTTGAAAACAAGTCAACCTCATGCACATGCGTGAGCTTGTACATCTGTGTCTTTGTGCATGTACTGAAAAATCAAGGAAGTTGAGTGAGAACACGGACAGATAGACATACACATCCCAGCCTTGGGGCCACATCAGGTCACGCAGCAACCTTCTCCCCAGTCCCCATCCACTCTCTCTGCCCAAGGACAAAGGACGTCTGGAAAAGCACAGCCAGCCTCTCTTGGGAGATAAACAGCTGGGGTGCTGGGGACATTAAGTCCCCGAGGCGCAAGCTGTCTGCTCGATCTGTCTTCCTGTGCCACACACACACACACACACGCTCTCCAGTTCCTGCTGTGCCTGTTTTGCTGCTTCACCGGGCTTCAGCCCTCTGATGGCAACAAAAGGGCCCCCTTCGAGGAATACTGCGGCCTTGATGTCTTGTAAAACGTCTATGACATTACCAGAGTAATGTCCCACAAGTTATCCCACAGACGGGACGGGGAGCACAGGACCGTCCCAGGTGCTCCAGTGGTGAAGGCTCATAGGCACGTGAGTATGAACTGGACAATATCCATAAACCAGCTCTCCCTTCCTGATCCCAGGCTGATCAGCTTTGCCCCAGAGCATGGCCATCCATGAGCCCCTTATGACAAGAGGGAGATGAACACACCTGGTGCCAGGGCGAACTCACAATTGTACACTCATGTTCACTGCAAGAGCTGGGAATGAACCCAGCATCTCAGAAAATCCCAGCTCTAAAGAGTCACCTCTGCCTCCTTTAAATCTCTCCTTGCAATATCAATCCAATCCAAAGTCCTCCTTCACTTCCTGTCCTAAACTCTTGGGAGCTGTTAAAGCAGCAGCCATGCTCCACACCAGAAGCAGCTGCATCTCAGCACTGTGCATCATTATTAGGCACTGTTACACAGCTGCTTCACCCCAGAAGTCGACGCATTTCAGTGCTGGGTGAGCAATCCCTGCGCACAGATCCTATGAGGCAAACATGGCATTTATGTGCACGTACTGCAGACAACAGCATTATCAGGCCTGTAACACAACCCACGCTGGGAGGCCCCGAGAGGAGCCGTGACTCTGAATCAGTGGTGACCGAAGCCCCAATACCAAGTTCTAGGACTTCTCTCTCATCTGAGTCTGCACGAAAAAGGGAATCAACAGGATTAAAGGGAAGTTCAATTCGCCCGAGTCATTTCCGCTGAGCCTTGCTCAGCATTTCCCATGCAGGAAAGAGGCTGAAGAAATAAGGATACTGGCTGAGTCAGTGATAGCAATAGAGTCAACACACTATAACCCTCTGTGAAAACACCACCCCATCCAGCCACACCTATCTTAAAGCTGGCAACCAAGACACCTCACCCCCAAAATGGAAGATGGAAGTGTGTTCCCGTTTGTTGTGAGCAAGTGGAAAGACCAAAGCATTTAGGAGGCACCTGATGGGCAGCGACAGAGAACTAGCAAGACAACTGCACCTGGTGATGCACTAGCCACCATAAACCGGCCTACCCCCCTGCAGCCATGAATTATTGTGGAGTCATCCATAACTGATCCCCCTCCATCTACATCTCCAATGCACCCATGAGTCATCCCTCTCTAATGCAGCTGAAAGAGGTCTCCTTCCATCTCCAGCACACCCAGCAGTTGCAATGCACTTATCTGTTGGCCAACTTGCAGTTGCGCAAGTTGAGTGTGTCTTCTCCACTTCCAATGCACCCATAAGTTGCAGTGGATGCATCCAACATCCCCTAGAGAGGTCCTACTCTAGCGTCAATGCAAAAAAAACTGTCCACCTCCATTGCATCCATGTCTCTCACCACGCTCCCATGAGATGTCCACCTCCAGTGCACCCAGGTCTCCATCCACCCTCCCACACCAGGCAAACCACCACAGTGGTAGCCACATCAACATTGGTGACTTCCTAGCTTCTCGTGCTAATGCACATAACCGGCCGTGTACCACCTACCTTCTGCCACGTCATGGGGGTTGGACGTCCTGTCGCTAGCCTGCTCACCCGCAAGAGTGGCCACCGAGGTGGTGGCCCCTGAGAAATCACTCATGCCCTCGCTGCGGCTTGTCTCAGGGACACTCTCCCGGGAGCTGAAGCGGACCCGGGAGCTGGAGCGGGAGCTGAGGTCTGGACTGGTGTCAGATAGGCCTGGGATGTCATCGATTTTTGTAGGGGTCACCATGAACCGGACAGAAGCCATTTTGGCAGGGGACCGTTGGTGTTGGTGCATGCACGCGTGGAGAAATCTAATAACCTCCTGGGGAAGCTTTAAATTCTAATAATCCAGAAACAACAACAAATAGAAGGGAAACAATAATTTAGGAGGGTAATGAATTGAGTGGGGTAACAGCAGGCTCCACCACCAAGTGGATTCATGTCTAGGGTGGATTCTCAGCAGTCTGGTGCGATGTGGTGCCCAGCCATCCAGTGGTTATCAAGTGAGTTTTCCACAGGTGTGGCTAAATGTGGAGAATGGGAGCTGACCCATGGTTTACCGTGCAAATATTTCACAGCTGTCTGGTTTAGTCAATGATTTCTTTGTTGGAGGCCCTAGCCCGAGGCTTTGGCATGCAGACAATCCTTGGAGAAGTGCACTGCAGGGCCAGTTTGTGCAAGGAGAATGTCTCACAAGTCCTGGGGCAAGCACTTGTTTGCAAATATTCTGCAGGGAAGGTGGTTCTAGGAAGGGGTCTCTTGGTTATGGAAATGAGACAGTGCAAGGAGACAAAAGAATTTTACAGTGTCCTAGTGCAACAGTGGAGGCAGAAGAGAACAAGAGATCCAGGTGCGAGGAGGAGAATGACCCACCGGTTTCTGGTGTAATGTGCAAGGAAAGCAAGTATCCTAAAGAGTTCTGCAAATGTCCCACGTGATCCTGGTGCAACAAGGTGAAATATCTCAAGGGTCCTGGTGCAGGATGGCAGCTATTCTACACGGTTCTGGTACAAGGAGGTGGAGTATCCTAGTCCAAGGAGATGATTATTGCACAGAGTCCTGGTGCAAGGACATATGAAACTATTCCTTGAGGTCCTGGTAGGGTTTGCTGCATAAACATACAACTTTTTAACAGGGTCCTGGAGTGAGAAGACAACTATTAAATATCAGCCTAGTGCAAGGACACACAATAGCACAAGGCAATATGGCTATTCCAGAGGATCCTAGGGCAAGGGCCCACAAACTCCCTACAGGATGCTGATGAAACTCACATAAAGGCATGCAGTCGTGCAAGGGTGAGAAAATCCCACATGTGAAGCCCCCATATTGTCCACATACGGGGGATATAATTATGCAAGGGCATACATATCACCAATGCATCAATGAGGCAAGGGCGTGCAAACCCACTGCAGGACAGGGACGATAGCGCAAGACCCCCTGTGTGTTGGGGCAGCGATAGACCAGGGAATATACAAAATCCTAGGGAATGGGATGATTGTGCTCGATCCCCAGAGAAGAGGAATGATGGTGCAAGGAATGTTTAAAACCCTTATGAATAAATCACTGGTGCAAGGGCATTCATAAACTCTGTGAGGAAAATAATGGTGCAAGGGATGTGGGTCTCTCAAGTCACTATTGGAAAGGTTGTATGAGCCCTGTAAGTGGAATCAATGATGCAGAAGGCAGGCAAGCCTCCTGTGAATAGGTGCCAAGGCATGCACAGGTTCCACGGGGACGGGGGGGGGGGGGAGGACCAGTGGTGCAAGAGGTCCATAGTGTGGGGGGTGCACAAAACCCGTGAGGGAGCAATGGGGTAAGGGATGCACAAACCACATGGGGGAACCGGTGGTGCAAGGGGTATGTAAGAACTCCCTGTGCAAATCATTGATGCAAAAGCTGCACAAGAGCCCTGTGAGGGGGGATATAGAGCAAATGGCATATAAGCCACATATGGGGAAGTGATCGTGCAAGGCGCGTTCAAGGGCTCCACACTCAGGCCATTGGTGCAAGGAGCATGCAAGAGCCTTGTGAGGGAGCAATGGTGCAATGGGTGCACAAATCACATATGGGGAACTGATGGTGCAAATGATGTGTGAGAGCCCCATGTTGGTGCAATGGGGGAGGCATGCAAGAGTCTGTGACCAGGTCAGTCGTGCAAGGGGTGTACAAGACTTCCCCCGAGGGGGGGCGATGGTGTGAGGAGGGGAGGAGACCCACACTGCCCGCTTGTTTATGGGGGACTCACACTGCGCGTGCGCAGCAGCCCCCCGCCCCGCGGCGCCCCCTCGCCCGAAAGCGCGGGAAAAACCCCGGGTAGACGTTAGGGACCGTCCGTTGTTTACCTGTGGCGCGCGCCGGCTTCTGCTCCCCAGCGTTCCACAGGGTCCCCGCGCGCCGAGGCTGCGGCTGCTGCTCGCGCTGTCAGCTGCCGGCTTTAGAGGAGGAGGGGGTGGTTCGGAGGAAGCGCGCTTCCCCCGCCCCTTTCTCGGCACATGCGCAGACCCGAAGAGCTCGGGCTATTACCAGGCTTCAGTCTAGTTCTTTATGAGCGGGGTCAGAGGTCATGAGTGGAGGGGGAATACCACAGCGCGGGGACTGCTGGGAATCGTAGTTTTCTGAAGCGAGGGGGGCAAACTAGTAGCAATGACAAATGTGGAAGGGGAAAATGTGGGGGAGGGGATTAGGGGTCAGGATGAATGGGGGGCAAATGTTGGGGGGCATTTGGAAGCACAGCAGAGGGGCAAATTCAGGGGTGGGCATTACAAGGGCAAATGTGGGGGAAAAGGGTATTTGAGGCATCAGGGGCTGGGGCAAATTAGAGGGAGCATTGGAGGGATAAGGGGAGGCAGATGCAGGAACGCGGGTGTTTGGGAGTGAGGGGCAGTGGGCGAGATGGGGTAACCGTGCAGAAGGGGCTATTTGGGGGACAGAGGAGGGGAAGGGCAAATGTGGGAGCTTTGGGGAGCTGGCAGTCTCTGGGGGTGTGGGGGGAGGGGAAGGTAGTTGGGGGTCACCACAACTTCCTGCCTCCAGCCTGACAGGGTTTTGGTGCAATGGGGTGGGGGGGGCATGCCAGAGTCTGTGATCAGGTCAGTCGTGCATGGGGTGTACAAGACCTCCCCCGAGGACGGGGCAATGACGTGCAGAGGTGTCCCATGAGGGCCCCCAGGCTGAGCCCCTTCCCACTCATGCCAGGGATGGATGCTGCCCTCACTCCTCTCCTGGCAGGAGCCAGACTGGCTCAGCCCGCAGGGCCACTGACATGCCGCCTCCACTGCTGGTGCTCACCAAGGGGCCTGAGGCATTGAACCCACCAACAGCTCAGCTGGCTATCGAAGGCTGTCCTGGGACTCTGTGCAAGGCACTGCAGGGAGCACAGCTCCTGCCAGCCCTGATCCTCCCCACCACACACAGCTCTGCCTTGTCCCACTCCTGACTCACAGATCCCTGTAATTTCCCCACCGCAGCTCTGCTGGTGCCACTCACTCCCAACCCACAGCCCCTCACTGTCCCAGCCCTCGGCTTTCCCCCACAGCTCCGCAGCCTTCTGGTGCCAGGTATGGTGCCGGGACCCAGGTGCTGCCCCTTTATCCTCTGCCAAGCCCTGGGCCCCTCGATGCTGCCTGTGAAGTGGGCACAGCTGGCCCAGGGCCAGATGGAGCATGTGGGACGTGTCCAGTTGCGTTCCCTGCACTGGGAAGAGGAGCGGGGTCTCCTGCCCAGCTCAGGGGGCTGGGAGCCAGGACTCCTAGGTTCTCTCCTCATCCGTGTTCGCTCTTACTCCATCTTGTGCCCTGCCATACATTAATCTGTGTCACAGCAACCCCGGACTTGTTTTCAAACACTGCTACTGCCCGATTGGTGCTCTGCCCAAAATGCCCAACTCCATTTATGCCAGGCAGATGCTGCCACCTGCAGGATGCTGGGGGACATCATTCCCCAAGAGGTGTTGGGCATGGAGATGAAGTTACTTGTCTCTCCACAATTTAAATAAGCCCAGTCAGAGAGCCCATCCAAACCGCTCCTCAGCCTCCCCTCCCAGCAGGCCTGTAGCCTTCCCCATAGATCCCCCCCATTAGTGTTCCCACAGTCCAGCCACCTCACCCCAAACCAGCCCCTCCCCCCAGCCCCTTTACCCTGCCAATACCTCTCCCGTTTCAAATTTGCTTGCATGTGCTGCCAGTCTCTCTAATCATTAAGGCCAAGGTCAGCAATTCCTACAGAGGGCGATCGTCTAGTACAGTGGTTCTCAACCAGGGGTACATGTACACCTGGGGTTACACAGAGGTCTTCCAGGGGGTACATCAACTCATCTAGATATTTGCCTCATTTTACAACAGACTACATAAAAAGCACTAGTGAAGTCAGTACAAACTAAAATTTCATACAGACAATGACTTGTTCATACTGCTCTACATACTATACACTGAAATGTAAGTACAATATTTATATTCCAAATGATTTTACAATGATCTGGTAAAAATGGAGAAGTCAGCAATTAGTCAGTAAGAGTGAGCTACGACACTGTTGTATTTTTTGTATGTTTTTATAAGTAGTTTTCAAGTGAGGTGTAGCTTGCAGGGTATGCAAGACAAATCAGACTACTCTCCAAAGCAGTCCGAGAACCACTGGTCTAGTCCTACCAGTGACGCAGGTAGAATTAATTCCTGCTTGACCTGGAGCACATCTGCTGTGAAAATCAACCCTGTCTCCCCATAAAGCTCGCCAGAGACGGAAAGTCAGCTCCTCTGCCCCACATCCTCCCCTGCAGGCCCACCCATAGCTCATCACAGCAGAGATCCCTTAGCATGAAACTAACCGGCCAGGCATCACCACTAGGCAGGTTTATTAGGAATTATTTTGGGAGTGTTCCCAAACCTCTGTTACCTGAGAGGCCAGACTAGACCACCTCTTCTGGCCTTGAAATCTAGGGGTCTACGATCAAAACCTGACAGATCATGTGGGATCAAGACAATTTATTTGCACCACAGAGGAACAGTATATCCAGTTGAAGCTCGATATGGGCAATCTAACTCGGGTTCTTGCAGAGGGGCAGAGCACAGGCTCTGTGGGAGCCAGGGGCTGGATTCAGGGAGCAGCTAGACCCCATCTCAGCTCAGCCGCAGCTCCAGTAGGCTGGGCACTCGGCTCACAGGATGGCCTGCGGCTGTTGGGTCATCAGGACGCCAAAGCGTTTCTTGATGGTGATGCGGTGGCGGGAGTACTTGTCATCCGGGGAGAAGCGGGCAGGATGTGCGGAGCAAGTTAGCTGGCCTGAGGGGTCCACTTTCTGCCAGGTACAAGACACAGGAAGGACAAGACATGTTAAAACAACCTAGGCCTGACCCATAGCCCCCTGCTATCCCAGCCCTGTACTCCCCCTGACCCACGTCTGCCGGTGCCTGCCCCTCCTGACCTGCAGCCCCCTGCTAGCCCAGCCTTGTGCCCCTCAACCCTGCCGGAACCCCTCACTCCTGACTGGCAGCCCCCTGCTAGTCCCGCCCTGCCCCCTCCCCACAGCCCTGAGGGGGCCCCTCACTCACAACCTGTGCTAGCCCAGCCCTGGGCTGGGCTTCCCCCAGCTCTGCCAGAACCCCCCACTCCTAACCCACAGCCCCTTGTTAGCCCAACCCTGGGCTCCCCCACAGCTCTGCCAGGGACCCCCACAACTGACCCACAGCCCCTGCCCCCACAGCCCTGAGGATGCCCCTTCCTCCCAACTCGCAACCCGTGCTAGCCCAGCCCTGCCGGAACCCCCCCACTCCTGACCCACAGCCCCCTGTTAGCCCAGACCTGGGCCCCCCTACAGCTCTTCCAGGGCCTCCCCCTGCCCCCACCACCGACCCACAGCCCCTGCCCCCACAGCCCTGCGGATGCCCCTTCCGCCCAACTCACAACCCGTGCTAGCCCAGCCCTGCCGGAACTCCCCTACTCCTGACCCACAGCCCCCTGTTAGCCCAGACCTGGGCTCCCCTACAGCTCTGCCAGGGCCTCCCCCCGCCACCACCACCGACCCACAGCCCTTACGGGGGGGCCTCAGTCCCAACCCGCAGCCACTGCTAGCTCAGCCCAGCCCTGACCCCCCACTTTCCCAGCTCTGCTAGTGCCCTCACTCCTGACCCGCAGCCCCTCCTAACCCAGCCCTGGGCTTCCCCAGCTAGTGCATGCCGAGCCCTGGAGCCAGGCAGCAGGTAGGATGGGGCGGGGCGGGGCCGGGAGTGCGGACAGTGGGAAAGCTTCGGAAGGATCCGGATTGGGACGGGAGTCCCCAGCTCTGCAATCCGGATTGCACCCCGGGGCTGGGAGGGGCTCACCTTGAGGGTGTAGACCCTGTCCCCCTGCGCGTTGAGATAATACTGCAGGAACATGCTGCACAGCCGCACCGCCTTGCAACGCACGTGCTGCCGATCCCGGGACCCTGCACCGCGGGGAGGCCAGCCGCAGCGCACGCTGGGAACTGCAGGGCGCTCTAGCCCCAAGGTACTCCAGGAGAGGGACTACCCGCACTGCACTCTGGGAGTTGTAGTACCGTCTAGCCCCTAGGAGAGCTGCAGGGTCTCTACCCCAGGGCACTCTGGGAATTGTGCCTTAATGCACTCTAGGAGAGGGACCTCCAGCCCCAGTAACCTAGGAGGGATGGGGGTGTGTACTCTAATGCACTCTGGGAGTTGTAGTACAGTCTAGCCTCAATGCCCTAGGAGAGCTGCAAGGTCTCTACCCCAGGGCACTCTGGGAATTGTGCCTTAATGCACTCTAGGAAAGGGACCTTCAGCCCCAGTAACCTAGGAGGGATGGAGGGTGCATACCCTAATGCACTATGGGAATTGTGCCTTAATGCACTCTGGGAGAGGGACCTCCAGCCCCAGTAACCTAGGAGGGATGGAGGGTGTGTACCTGAATGCACTATGGGAATTGTGCCTTAATGCACTCTGGGAGAGGGACCTCCAGCCCCAGTAACCTAGGAGGGATGGAGGGTGTGTACCCTAATGCACTCTGAGAGTTGTGCACTCTGCCCCAATGCCCTAGGACAGTTGCCGGGTCCCTACCAGACTTGTAGTGTGTTCCAGCCCCAATGAACTCTGGGAGCCATTCTCTTTCTACCCCCAAAACCTTCAGGGAGTTGTATTTGTTTGGCTAGCCAGGTGCATTATGGGAGTTGCAGTTTCTTAGCCCTCCAGTATGGCACTCCAGTGCATTTTGTGATATGTCCTTTCTGAGTTTCTAACCTCCCTGCTCCCAATATACCTCATCCAGCTCCATGACTTTAAACTAGGTTCGACGGGGACAGGTGAGCAAAGCCCACAGGTAAGTGGGGAACAAGACCTGGGAGATGGGTTGGAAACAGGAGGGAGCACGGGCTATAATGGCAGAGAGGAAGGAGGGTCAGGGCGAAGCTGGGAGGCAAGATCAAACCAGTATCTTAGATGCCTTTATACAAATGCAAGAAGTATGGGTAATAAGCGGGAAGAACTGGAAGTGCTAATAAATAAATACAACTATGACATTATTGGCATTACTGAAACTTGGTGGGATAATACACACGACTGGAATGTTGGTGTGGATGGGTATAGTTTGCTCAGGAAGGATAGACAGGGGAAAAAGGGAGGAGGTGTTGCCTTATATATTAAAAATGTACACACTTGGACTGAGGTGGAGATGGACATAGGAGACGGAAGTGTGGAGAGTCTCTGCGTTAGGCTAAAAGGGGTAAAAAACACAGGTGATGTCGTGCTGGGAGTCTACTACAGGCCACCTAATCAGGTGGAAGAGGTGGATGAGGCTTTTTTCAAACAACTAACAAAATCATCCAAAGCCCAAGATTTGGTGGTGATGGGGGACTTCAACTATCCAGATATATGTTGGGAAAATAACACCGCGGGGCACAGACTATCCAATAAGTTCCTGGACTGCATTGCAGACAACTTTTTATTTCAGAAAATTGATAAAGCTACTAGGGGGGAAGCTGTTCTAGACTTGATTTTAACCAACAGGGAGGAACTTGTTGAGAATTTAAAAGTAGAAGGAAGCTTGGGTGAAAGTGATCATGAAATCATAGAATTTGCAATTCTAAGGAAGGGTAGAAAGGAGTACAGCAGAATAGAGACAATGGATTTCAGGAAGGCGGATTTTGGTAAGCTCAGAGAGCTGATAGGCAAGGTCCCATGGGAATTAAAACTGAGGGGAAAAACAACTGAGGAAAGTTGGCAGTTTTTCAAAGGGACGCTATTAAAGGCCCTGAAGCAAGTTATTCCGATGGTTAGGAAAGATAGAAAATGTGGCAAAAGACCACCTTGGCTTACCCTTGAGATCTTGCGTGACCTACAAAATAAAAAGGCATCATATAAAAAATGGAAACTAGGTCAGATCACGAAGGATGAATATAGGCAAATAACACAGGAAAGCAGAGGCAAGATTAGAAAAGAAAAGGCACAAAATGAACTCAAACTAGCTATGGGAATAAAGGGAAACAAGAAGACTTTTTATCAATACATTAGAAGCAAGAGGAAGACTAAGGACAGGGTAGGCCCACTGCTCAATGAGGAGGGGGTAACAGTAACGGGAGACTCGGAAATGGCAGAGATGCTTAATGACTTCTTTGTTTCGGTCTTCACTGAGAAGTCTGAAGGAATGTCTAGTATAGTGAATGCTTACGGGAAGAGGGTAGGTTTAGAAGAGAAAATAAGGAAAGAGCAAGTAAAAAAGCACTTAGAAAAGTTAGATGCCTGCAAGTCACCAGGGCCTGATGAAATGCATCCTAGAATACTCAAGGAGTTAATAGAGGAGGTATCTGAGCCTCTAGCTATTATCTTTGGGAAATCATGGGAGACGGGGGAGATTCCAGAAGACTGGAAGGGGGCAAATATAGTGCCCATCTATAAAAAGGGAAATAAAAACAACCCAGGAAACTACAGACCAGTTAGTTTAACTTCTGTGCCAGGGAAGATAATGGAGCAGGTAATCAAAGAAATCATCTGCAAACACTTGGAAGGTGGTAAGGTGATAGGGAATAGCCAGCATGGATTTGTAAAGAACAAATCGTGTCAAACTAATCTGATAACGTTCTTTGATAGGATAACGAGCCTTGTGGATAAGGGAGAAGCGGTGGATGTGATATACCTAGACTTTAGTAAGGCATTTGATACAGTTTCGCATGATATTCTTATAGATAAGCTAGGAAAGTACAATTTAGATGGGGCTACTATAAGGTGGGTGCATAACTGGCTGGATAACCGTACTCAGAGAGTAGTTGTTAATGGCTCCCAATCCTGCTGGAAAGGTATAACAAGTGGGGTTCCGCAGGGGTCTGTTTTGGGACCGGTTCTGTTCAATATCTTCATCAACGATTTAGATGTTGGCATAGAAAGTACGCTTATTAAGTTTGCGGACGATACCAAACTGGGAGGGATTGCAACTGCTCTGGAGGACAGGGTCAAAATTCAAATGATCTGGACAAATTGGAGAAATGGTCTGAGGTAAACAGGATGAAGTTCAATAAAGATAAATGCAAAGTGCTCCACTTAGGAAGGAACAATCAGTTTCACACATACAGAATGGGAAGAGACTGTCTAGGAAGGAGTATGGCAGAAAGAGATCTAGGGGTCATAGTGGACCACAAGCTTAATATGAGTGAACAGTGTGATACTGTTGCAAAAAAAGCAAACATGATTCTGGGATGCATTAACAGGTGTGTTGTAAACAAGACACGAGAAGTCATTCTTCCGCTTTACTCTGCGCTGGTTAGGCCTCAACTGGAGTATTGTGTCCAGTTCTGGGCACCGCATTTCAAGAAAGATGTGGAGAAATTGGAGAGGGTCCAGAGAAGAGCAACAAGAATGATTAAAGGTCTTGAGAACATGACCTATGAAGGAAGGCTGAAGGAATTGGGTTTATTTAGTTTGGAAAAGAGAAGACTGAGAGGGGACCTGATATCAGTTTTCAGGTATCTAAAAGGGTGTCATCAGGAGGAGGGAGAAAACTTGTTCACCTTAGCCTCCAATGATAGAACAAGAAGCAATGGGCTTAAACTGCAGCAAGGGAGATTTAGGTTAGACATTAGGAAAAAGTTCCTAACTGTCAGGGTAGTTAAACACTGGAATAGATTGCCTAGGGAAGTTGTAGAATCTCCATCCCTGGAGATATTTAAGAGTAGGTTAGATAAATGTCTATTAGGGATGGTTTAGACAGTATTTGGTCCTGCCATGAGGGCAGGGGACTGGACTCGATGACCTCTCGAGGTCCCTTCCAGTCCTAGAGTCTATGAGTCTATGAGTCTATGACCTAAACCAGGGAGGGCAAACTTTTTGGCCGAGTGCCACATGTGCGAATAGAAATTGAATGCTCTCAAAATTGGGGCTGGGGTGTGGGCTCTGGGGATGTGGAATTTGGGGTGTCGGAGGGTACTCTGGGCTGGGATTGAGGGGTTTGGAGGGTGGGAGGGGGATCAGGGCTGGGGAAGGGGTTCAGGAAGGGGTGCAGGTTCCGGCTGGGGTTGCAGGCTCTGGGGTGAGGTTGGGGATGAGGAATTTGTGGTGTAGGAGGGTGCTCTGGGCAGGGATTGAGGGGCTTGGAGGGTGGGAGGGGGATCAGGGCTGGGGAAGGGGTGCAGGAAGGGATACAGGTTCCAGCTGGGGGTGTGGGCTCTGGCGTAGGACTGGAGATGAGTGGTCTGAGGTGCTCTGGGCTGGGATCGAGGGGTTTGGAGAGTGGGAGGGGGATCAGAGCTGGGGCAGGGGGTTGGGGCATGGGGAGAGGCTCAGGGGTGCAGGCTCAGAGGGACACTTACCTCAAGCGGCTCCTGGAAGCAGTGGCATGTCCCTTCCCTACGTGGAGACGTGGCCAGGCAGCTATGGACGCTGTCCCCGCACGCATTGCCCCTGCAGCTTCCATTGGAGCACGTAGGAGCCGGAGTGGGACCATGCTGCAGCTTCCAGGAGCCGCGTGGTGCAACCCCCAACTCTGCACCCCAGCTGGAGCACCAAGGGGGACCCTGCGCCCCGGCCAAAGAGGGGCTGAGTCACGTGGTGCGGCTTGCTGCACCAGATTAAATGGATCTTGGGCCGTAGTTTGCCTACCCGGGCCTAAACTGTTCGCCCATAGGTGCCAACTCTGTGGGTGCTCCGGGGATGGAGCACTCACAGGGGGAAATTGGTGGGTGCTCTGCACCCACTGGCAGCTCCCTGCCGTGCCCCGGCTCATCTCCGCCTCCTCCCCTGAGCACCCCGCATTTCCACTTCCCCCCCGCAGTGGCCAGCGCTTGCGCCGCAAACCAGTTGTTTTGCGTAGCAAGCGCTGGGAGGCAGGGGGGAGGAGGGGGAACACGGTGTGCTCAGGGGAGGAGGCGAGGATGGGGCGGGGATTTGGGGAAGGGGCCCAATAGGGGAAGGGAGGGGGTGAAGTTGGGGTGGGGACTTCAGGGAAGGGTTTGGAATAGGGGTGGAGAAAGGGTGAAGTTGGGGTGGGGCCAGGGGCACGAGCACCCACCGGTGGCAGGGAAAGTTGGCACCTGTGCATTCTCCCCGTTAGCTCCCCACACAAACTCTGCAGCGGCTCAGCTGGCCCACTGCACCCTGTGAATTGGAGTCTCTTGGCTCCTCATTGCAACCTGGGACGTGTAGTCTATTAGCTCCCACTGCGCCTTGGGGGTTGTAGTCTCTAACATCCAGTGCATTCTGGGAATTGTAGTATCTCCCCCTTCCCAATCCCTGTGAGCATTGTCATCCCCTAATCCTGTCTTAATTAGCCTTATACTGTAAATAGGGAATAGTCACTGAGCAGGTGTGTGAATGATTGAAGGATTAGAAACATGCCTTAGAATGAGAGACTCTGTGAGCTCAAGGTATTTAGCTCAACAAAGAGAAGGTAAAGAGGTCACTCGATTACCTTATATAGGTATTATAAGGAGAACAAATATGATGATGCGCTCAAAGGTCTAACAGGATCCAATGGCTGGAAGTTGGAGCTAGACAAATTCAGATTGGAAAGAAGGCGTAAATTAACAGTGAGAGTAATTAACTACTGGAATGACTACCACTGGTCATGGTGGAATCTCCATCGCTGGTGACTTTTAACTCAAGATGGAATGTTTTTCCTAAAACATCCTCTCTAGGAATTATTTGGGGGATGTTCTCTGGCACATGCTATACAAGGGGCGTTCAGAAAGTTTCTAGCCTTACAAAGAAAAAACAACTCAATTTGCATTGTGTTATTTATTTTTATTATAATTCTCCTTGACACCAATGCACGGGCCCATCTTGGAGAAGAGCTTGCCGTGCGTTGCCAGAAATGCCTCCACTGCTGCAACCGCCTTATAATTGCATTTGAAACGCTACCCACAAAGGTCCTCCTTCAATCTGGGGAACAGGTGGACATCTAAGGGAGCCAGATCTGCTGGAGAGGCTGGACAGGAAGCAGTTGAAAGCCGCATTAGCTAGCTGTGGCCATTGGGACGTGAAAGGTGACACATTGTCTTGGAGAAGCAAAAAGCTCCAGAGTATTCCTGGAAACGCCACATTGTGCTCTCACGTTCAGGGCACCTGCCTTGCTGACCCGTTTCTTGTGCCTGAGTCTTCAATCAACTATGCACCTGACTGTTGATCTTTCCCTCTGGTCTAATGGCATCTCTGGGATGTCCTGACTTTGGCTCATCCTCTGTGCTGATCCGCCCTTGCTTAAATTCAGCAGCCCCATTGTTTACAGTGGCACCATCTCCCAGCATCCTCCCCGCCCCCCATGGATGTTCTGTGCATTCAAGCCATTCTTATGCAGGTACTAGCTCCCTACCAAACTTTCAGTCTTCTCCATTTTTAGATCTTTGGTGACTGACTCGCTGCATGTTCTGCACAGGTGAAAAACTGTCTTCTAGCAAAGAGGTGCATCAAAGTGTCAGCATGTTGGTCCGCGAAATCTGCTGGGTCCCAGCGTGTCCTTAAATAGGTCTGGCTGGACCTTTTTTGAGTTACCCTAATACAGATGATTCCTTATGGCCTGGGTATGAGCAAAAGTCATGTCCATGCCGCTCCTTTCCTTAGTATTGGGGGCCACACTGAAAGCCTGGCAGGTGGGTAGAGTTTTTTGCGGGGTGTCCTGGTTGCTCTAATGTTAACCCCAAAGCCACAGGAGCAAACCAGGGTATGATGAGTCGGGATTGAGGGGCACAGGGTATGATGAGGGGCACAAGAACAGCTGGGGGATGGGGAGTCCAGGTCTGGAAGGAGAGGACTGCAGTCAGGATTGAGGGGCACTGGTAGAGCTGGGGAAGGAGAACCTTAGGATCAGGCTCTGAATCCCCCACCCCCCACCGGAACCCCCAACGTCTCTGGGTTCCAGATTTGTTTTGATTCAACCTGGCAGCTGGGGGTGGGGGGGATTGGCCCCTGGGCCAGATTGGAATGTGAGTTTCCCAGCAGCCCTTGCTCTCTGGCAGGTGCTGCCAACACCCTCTGCAGAGAAAGGCCTCCCCTTTCCCTCACCCCTCATGCTCTCCAACCCTCTCACCCCTCCTTGCCATGACCTCCCAGCCCCGCCAGGTTCCCCCGCTGCCCCCTCTCCTGCTGCCTGCCTTCCCTGGTGCTGCCCTGCTCCTGACCTCACCCGACATCCCCGGGGGCAAGCTCATTGTCAAGCTGAAGCCAGAGGGAGCCCAGGAGCTACCTCAGGCACAGACCATCATCCTGACGGGAGCACCGGTGGGCTGGTCCCCCCCACGGCGGGACGGGGCCCCCATCCGGCTCCAGCTGGCAGCCGGGATAAGAACTGTTCTGCTGAGCAAAGCTGGGGAGGAACCAGGACCCAGGGAAACCCCTCCAGCCCAGGCACCCCCCACCAGTGACCCCTCTGCCTCCTGCACCTCCAAGGGTGTCTACGAGAACTATCGGCGCTGGCAGCGCTACAAAGCCCTGGCCAGGCGGCACTTCCCGGGAACGCCCGACGCCGAGGCGCTGGCCTGCTTCTTCATGTGAGAGCCTGGAGAGAATCTGGCTGCGATAGCAGGGGCTGTGGGTTGGAAGTGAGGGGCATTGGCACAGCTGGAGGATGGGGGTTCCCAGGGCTGGGCTAGTAGGGGGCTGTAGGTTGGAAGGGAGGGGCATCAGAAGAGCTCCTGGGGGAGCCCAGGGCTGTGCTAGCAGGGGGCTGCGGGTTGGGAATGTGGAGCTCCCTCCAGCGCTGACACAGGCTCCCCCACAGCCCCGTCTTGCGGTCGCTGACCCGCCTGCGCCCCGAGATGGCTCTGGAGGAGGGGGTGCCACGTGCCGTGCAGGAATGGGAGCGCAGCAGCAACTTCGAGCGCATGATCTTCTACGAGATGGCTGAGAAGTGAGTCTTGTCCTGTGGGGCTGGCCACCGGAGGACTGCGCTGGAGATCCCGGGGCTGTCGCCCCAGCTCTGAGCCCAACCCTCCTCCTCTTCCTCAGGTTCATGGAGTTCGAGGCCGAAGAGGAGCTGCAGATCCAGAAAATGAAGCTCCTGAGTAGCTCCCAATTCCAGTCCCCACCCGCTGACCCCCCCAAGCTTCCCAGCCCGTCAGCCCCCGATGCTGGACAGCAGCAAGGTACCTTCCTCTTAACCCCCCACAATACCCTGGGGAAGGAAACCCCACTTCACAGGTGATAGGAGATAGTCACTGACTGACTGCAGGGTTCTCCACCCACACCTTGGGTTTTTTTGGACTTTTTTTTTGCACAAGCCTTTCACTTTGGCATGGTTTTTGCAGACACCCAGCATCTTTGGCTTCTGCACATACCTAGAATGTTTGCACCTGCAGAGCACCTGTGGAGTTTTTTCCTTGTACCTATCAACTTGGCCTGGGTTTTTTTGTGCACACTCAGCACTTTTTCATGATTTTTGTACATGCCTAGAACCTCCTCTCTTTTTTACACATACCCAGCATTTTGCACAGTTCTTGTATGTAACTAGACTTTTGCACACTAGCAGCAGTTTTGTACTTTTGTAATACATGGAACCTTTGCACATACCACACCCAGCACTTTTGCATGTTTATTTGCATGCACCTAGAATCTTTACATGTTTTTGCACATACCCTTTTGCCCAGTTTTTGCATGTACCTAAAACCTTTGCACCTTTTACAGTACCTAGAACGTTTGCACTTTTCACATCTACCTAGAAGAGGGGTGGGCAAACTTTTTGGCCCGAGGGCCACATTGGGGTTCCGAAACTGTATGGAGGGCTGGGTAGGGAAGGCTGTGCCTCCCCAAAAAGCCTGGCCCCATCTGCCCCCTCCCACTTCCCGCCCCCTGACGCCCCCCCTCAAAACCTCTGCCCCATCCAGTCCCCACACTCCTTGTCCCCTAACCGTCCCCTTCCGGGACCCCCCGCCCCTAACCACCCCTCCAGGACTCCACTCTCTATTCAACCCTGCCTGCTTACTGTCCCCAAACCTCTGCCCCATCCAACCGTCCCCTGCTACCAGTCCCCTGACTGCCCCCTGGAACCCCCTGCTCCTTATCCAACCACCCCGCTCCCCATCCCCTTACCATACCACTTAGAGCACCAGGACTGGCAGCCGTGCCACCCGGCTGGAGCCAGCCATGCCACCAGGCTGCCTGACAGGAGCTCATAGCCCTGCCTACCAGAATGCTGGCGGCACGGGAAGCTGAGGCTGCGAGGGTGGGTGGACAGCAGGGGAGGGGCTAGGGACTAGCCTCCCCGGCTGGGAGCTCAAGGGCTGGGCAGGATGGTCCTGCAGGCTGGGTGTAGCCCACGGGCCGTAGTTTGCCCATCTCTGACAAGCTTTGGTGTTTTTGCACATACTCAGCATGTTTGCCCAGTTTTTGCACATACCTAGAGTCTTTGCACATTTTTGCATGTATCTAGAACTTTACACATTTCTTGCACGTAACCAGCACTGTTGCATGGTTTTTTTTTGCATGGACCTAGAACCTTTGCATGGTTTTTTTTGTTCCTACCCAGCACACGTTTTGCACATACTTAGAATATTTGCATACATCCAGCACTTTCACACAGGATATTTTTGCACAGACCCAAAACCTTTGTACATTTTTTCTCTATTAGCCTGGTGCCACTCCATGTTCCTTTTGGCTGAGTGGAAGTCACTGATGATGTTACATCCCTCCACTAGGGGGCACTGGGTGCTGAGTGGAGGATCCCAAGGACTCTGGGTGCTGGGTGGGTGGTCCACGGTGGTGCTGGGTGGGGGCGTCCCTGGGGATACAGGGTGCTCAGTCACTGGGTGGGGTTCCTGAGTGCACAGTGCGTGGGTGGACATCCTCACAGTCCCTGCATGGTGCTCTCCCTTTCCCTCGCAGTGTACATCCCCAAAAAGGCAGCATCCAAGGGGCGGCAGCCCCGGCGCCGCCAGCGCCGCCTGTCCGGCCCGCTGGCTCCAAGGGAACCACGGGAGATCCCGCCTGAGGCCGTGAGGCAGTACGCCGAGATCATGGAGGGGCTGCGGCCCAGCTGGGAGGAGAAGGCCGGGGAGACCAGTGGGCGTGGCGAGCCCCAGAGCCAGGCACAGGGGGCACTCCCAGACCCTACACTACTGCAGTACGTCGAGCAGCTCTGTGAGGACGAGAGCTTCATCTGCAAGGTGAGTGTCTCCCGCGGGAGGTGCCACATCCCACCCACAGGGCCCTCAGCTCCCAGCATCCAGGGGGCACAGAGTGGGGCGGGGATGGGACCCAGGTGTCCGGGATGGCAGGGCAGGGCCATATAGGTCCCAGCCCCTGTGAGTAGAGAGCAGGATAGGGATGGGACCCAGGTATCCAGGATGGTGGTGTAAGGTGCTCATCCCAAGGGGGACCCATAGCTCCCAACCTACGGGGGGAGGCACCAGGACAGGAGATGGGACCCAGGCATCCAGGTTGGCAGCATCGCACCAGGACCTCGCTCTCAGCCCGCTTCCCCTGCCCCTTTCCCCTGCAGGTGGAAGCCGTGATCCACCCCCAGTTCCTGGCCCAGCTGCTCTCTCCAGAGAAGAGACGTGACCCCCTGGATCTCAGCGAGGAGCTGGAGCAAGAGCTGGGACTCACCCCAAGCCAGGTACCACCCCACATGGCCACTGAGGAGCCAGACCAATGAGAGTAGTTGTCTCTCTACCCCCTTTACACAGAACCCACCCCCCACAGCGACCGCCTTTCCTCTCTCCCCACAGCTGGTTGAGAAACGTCTCCTAGCCCTCTCAGAGGAAGAGCTCAGCCTCCCGTTGTGCCCTGCCCCTCATTTGGACTCCACCCCCTCCCAGTCCGAAGAGGAGGATGAAGGCAGCAGCCAAAAGGGACTGGCTAGCCATCGGCAGGCCATGAGCGGAGCCTCACCCCCTCGAGGCAGCAGGGTGAAGGGCGGGGCTCTTGGGACAGAGACACCAGAGACACCCACCCCCACACCTGTGCAGCCGTCCCAGCCACGCCAATGGCAGACAGGAGATGCGGCAACTCCAAGATGCCTGTCCCCTCACAAATGTGGCGGCAAAGGGAGACTATTAGCCTCGCTGAAGAATCGAGTTGAGAGGGTGTCCCAGCAGCCTCAGGGGCAGGGCCAGGACGGAGGCCGAAGGGAAGGGTCAGCAGTCACCCTCGGCACAACACAACCTGTCAGCCAGGCCTGGAGCATAAGATCACAAGGGGACAATTCGATAGGACCAGCAAACCTTGCGTCAACTCCCAGCAGATACAGAAAACAAGATGGTGGCCAAGAAGGGAAGGTCAAAAGTCAATCTGAAGACAATGCTGAAGGAGAAGGACTAAGAGATGCCCCAACGGGAACAAAGTGTTGTTGCCAAGGAGACAACCTGGTGGAAGCAGGAGCTCTGGAGTCAGGTCTCAGTGGACATGGACAACAAGATGGCTGCCAAGGAGACACGGTCAAAGGCCAACCCCAGGCTGGATGGGAACCATTGGGAGACATCCCAAGTGCCACAGGCCAAGCCAATATCATGAGGTCACACAGGGACAACCTGGTGGAACAAAGAGCTCTACAGTCAACTCTCAATGGACATGGAAAACAAGACGGTGGCCTAGAAGGGAAGGTCAGGGGTCAAAACAAGAAGGAGGCTGATTGGAGTGAAGCCGCCCTGAGAGAGTGTGATCTACAGCCTGGGAGCATGAAATTGAGTGGGAACAACCTGAAAGGAGAAGGAAGCCCAGCATCAACTCCCGCTAGGCTTGGAGAACAAGATAGCAGTCAAACAGGTCAACCAACCAAACTGGAGTCTAGGGTGTGTGGTGGCCACCCTACAGTGTTACTACTCAGCAGGGCCAATGGGCAACCCTTAGGACTCTTTGCTCACCCTCTGGGTGCTGACAGGCGAGGGGAGGGTGAATTGCCACCAGTGTCCAACATTCACAGCCAACATCCTGACCCACCTCCCCTTGGCCTGAGTGGCCCAACTGGACCTACTGAGGCCTGGACGGCTTCAGAGGCCAAATCCAGTTGCCGAGCAGAGCCAGAATGGAGATTTGGAATAGAGATGGGGTCAAGACAGCCTCACCTCCACGATGGTGGCAATAGTGAAGGCACTGGAGTCAAAACCACGGCTGGACCTGGAGATCCAGAACAATGTGAGGCAGGAGCTACCAGGGGCTGTGGCAACGGGACCAGTTCCAGGGATGATAGAAAGGAGGTGGGAGAGGCAAGTTCAGCCATGGGCGATGGCCCCTCCAAGATGGCCACAACTGCCAGCTCAGAATTTCCCCCAGGGGGCACGGAGGATGTTGGGAAACATGATGATGATGAGGATGATGAAGAGCTGTCTAGTTTTTCCTCTCTGCTGGCATCGAAACTCCATCTCTCCAGTCCTGAGGGACCTGTTGGCTCTGTCCTTGCCCTGAGGGACCAAGTGGGGACCGACAGCAGAGCCCTCTCCCCGACTTGGGAGCCAGTGAGATGGGATCCCATGAGGAGACGCTCCACACGGCTGTGCCCAGGTGGGGTGCTTGATGAGTCACATGCCATGGACACTGGCGTTCGGCTCAGCCATAAGAGGAGGAACAACAGTATGGCTGCCAGGAGGAGCAAGCGCCCGCGCAGCCAATGAGAGAGGGCAGCCATGATGAGGGTTGACTGCAATTGGCTGAAAAGTTCCAGCTGGGTATATTTGTGGGTGCCTTAAATTCCTTCTTCAGCCAATTGTTGGGCCCTCTCTCCTCCAAGCCCCACCCCTTTGAGATGAAACAAAGAGCACTCTGGCAGATCCCCCTGCCCCTTGGAACACTGAGGATGAAATGGAGAGTCCTCATTGACTGGAAGACCGCCCCGTTCCCATGCATGCTGAGGATGGAAGTGAGGGCTCTCATTGGCCAACTCCTCCTAACTCTCAAAGTCCTGCCTCTTGGAACGTAGAAGGTGAAGTAGAGGACACTGATTGGCTTCCTGTTGAATGGGCGGCATCATTAGGAAACATGGTGCCGGGGCAGAGCAACCTTGTAATTTACTGAGTCAATTAAAGGGATTTGGATCAATGTTTTGGCCCCAGTCGTGATCACATGGATCCGGCTTCATCTAAGGCAGAGCTGAGAGTGGGGCCTTGCTTAGGGGGCTCCCTAGGGCTGTGTCCCTTTCCCGCCTCCCTGAGCCAGCCAGCCCCCTGCCCTGGGACTGGATCGGGATAATTACCTTAGATTGGGAAACCCCCTTGAAACTGCCACTGAAGTTTCATGATGTGGCATGAAGGTGACCTTGAAACCACTGTATTAAATGTGAAGGTCCAGCCCCAGGGCCCTCTGACACCCTTTTTTCCAACGAAGGCCGCTCAAAACCACCTTTACTTTAAAAGTTAGTGTGTGTGTATATATATATATATATATATATATATATAATATTGTCATAGAGATATAGATATTTGATATATAAAATAGCATTTGTTTACATTTTACAAAACAGAAGAAACCCAGCCCACCCGCCTCACTCCAAAAAATAAAATAAATTCCAAAATAATTAAAATAAAATAAATCCCCCTCCCCCGAAATTGGCTGTTTCCTCCCCATTTCCTGTAGCCCTGAGTTGCTGGGTGTGTCCCGGGTAGCGAGTGTGCTGGGGAAGGGGTGTCACTGTATGGTGGGGAGGGGCATAGTTCAGTCTGCCTTGCTCTTGGTGTGGGGGAGGCCGTTGGCATGAGGGTTGGGGGCCCGGTGGGCGGGCACTGGGAGGCACAGGTAGGTGCTGAAGAGTGGAGCATAGACAGGGTGGCGCAGGGCGAAATCCTGGAACTGACCTGGCAGGGAGACAAGGAAGGAGAAGGTGAAATAGCCACTGGGCTGGCTCAGCCATCCCTTGGTCCGTCTATCTGCCCCCTCCCTCGTCCGTCTGTCTGCCCATCCGCTCTTCTGTCTGTCCATCTGTCTGCCCTCTTTTCCATCCATCTGTCTGACTGTCCATCTGTCTGCCCTCTCGTCTGTCTGTCCGTCTTGCATGTGTAGCCTCCCTCTCTTTCTCTCTCTTCTTCCCCACGTGTCAGTTTCTCAGCCTGTTTGTCTGCTGGGCGTCCCCGTTTGTCATTGTCTGCTAGGCCTGCCCCCATCCAAATGCATGTCTGTCTGTCGGTCTGTCTTCTGGATCCCCGCATCTGTCTGTCTGCCAGAACTCCTCCTGTCTATCCGCCAGGTTCCCCCACCCCCTGCCCCGGTCTGTCTGTTGGGTCCCCCTGTCTGTCTGCCAGGCCCTCTGTCTGTCCAGGGGTGCTCACCGATGCTCAGACCGTGGTGGGGCTCAGCCCCGCCCAGCGCAGCGAAGAGCTTGGCTCCGTCGGCCCAGGGTGTTCCCAGCAGCAGGTGCAGGATGGCACAGAAACCCTCCGGGGGCAGGCATGGGGCCCCCAGCCCGGCCCTCACTTCGCAGAACAGCTGTGTGGAGGGGGAGAGACAATGTGAGCATGAGAGAGACCCCCACAATCCCCATGCCCCCAGTCCCCCATACTCCCCCCACAGCTCTCATATCGCCCCGCCTGTGGCCCCCGATATACCCCACCCAAAGCCCCTATATCCCCCCACAGCCCCATTATCCTCTCACATCCCCCAGATACCCTCACCCACAGCCCCCATATCTCCCTGCAGCCCCTAGATCCCGCCGACTCCCAGATACCCTCCATATCCCCCACATAATATACTCCCCCATTCCACATCCTCCAAGCCAGCCTCCTCCCCCCACCCTCTATATCTCCACACATACCCTCCCAGACCCAGACCCCTCCTCCCACATACTCCCAACCCATCCCCCTATATCCCCATCCCTGCCCTATTCCTGCCAGAGCCCCTCCCCCTGCACCTCACACTCCCTGTCCCCCCACCTCAAAGGCCAGGCGTGTGAGCTCCTCGGGGCTATGCACCCCCTCCAGTGCCTGCAGGGCCAGTCGCACCGCCCGGGCATCCACGGCGCCCCCCATGTCCTGGTGGATAGAGACATGGATGGGGGTTACCTCTGGACACAGAGTCCCACACAACCCTCTCCCCTGCCCAGGGATGCATTTTTATGCACCCCAGGGAAATCCCCCTCCCCTCCCCCATCCTGGGGCAATTTCCCACTCTCTGGAGCAATCCCCCTCCCCTCCCCCATCCTGGGGCAATTTCCCACTCCCTGGGGCAATCCCCCTCCCCTCCCCCATCCTGGGGCAATTTCCCACCCCCTGGGACAATTCTCCACTCCTGTGGCAATCCCCCTCCCCTCTCCCACCCTGGGGCAATTCCCCACGCTCTGGGGCAATCCTCCTCTCTAACACCCCTAGAGCAATTCCCCATCCCCAGGGGCAATTCCCCTCCCTGACCCCTGGGGCAATTCCCCTCCCCTCCTCCAACACTGGCAATTCCCCACCCCAGGGGCAATTCCCCTCCCTGACCCCTGGGGCAATTCACCTCCCCTCTCCACCCAGGGGCAATTCCCCTCAGCCCCGATGCAATTCCCCCCCAGCCCCAAGGCAATCCCCTTCCCCTCCCCGATCCTGGGGCATTCTCCTCCCCAGCCTTCTCCCACTCCCTCCCTGCCCCCCGGTACCTGCTGGAAGTAGGCACAGAGCTCCTCAGGTGCCTCAGGGTGGGGCAGCCCCAGCCAGTGGGCGAGTTCCTGGCACCCCAGAGTCCCTGCTCCACCATCAGGCAGGGGGCCGCCTGCGACCCACCTGCAGGGGGATCCCCATGTGGGGGGGAGAGAGGTCAGAGACACAGGCGATACAGCCCTGCCCCCAAGGCAGCACTGTCCCATCTGTCCCTCCCCTACTGCCTATCCATTCTCCCCTGCCCCTCTTGCCAACCCTCCCCTCTCCTCCCCAACCTCCCAACCTCCCCACACTTCCTCTTCTCTCCCTCTGTCTCCCAGCCCCTCACCTGGCCCTCCGCAGCGCCCTTTCCAGCTCCCAGAGCCGGGGCTCCAGCGCCACCCGCAGGCGCCCGACCGCCCGCACTGGCAGGGTGCCCACCAACTCGCACTCGGTGGCTGGGACGCCCAGCGCCCTGCGGGGAGACAAGAGCAGGGAGTGGTCAGATTGAGGGGTCCCCCGAACGCCGAGCCCCCTATTGTGTCCCCTTGAGTGCCCCAGACCCCACTGTACCCGCTACAGTACCCCGACTCCCTGTATCCCCAACAACCCGTGTACTTTCCTTCAACCCCCCATACATACCCCTCAGAGCACTGACCCTCCATAATCTCCTCAAAAATTTTCCATGTGGCCATTCTGACCCCATAACCCCCCTGCCAACCCCTCCCAAGACCCCCACACCACCTCATCTGACTACCCCACATGGCCCCAACCCCCATATCCCCTGCGTCAACCCCATCTAAGTACCCTGATAACCCACCATCCCCCACACTGTGGCCATGTCAATCCCGAGGGCCCAAATAGCAACCCCCCCATGCCCTTCCACGCCAGCCCCCTCTGTGCTCCCTTCACCTGCCTCCATGGATCCTGTGACAACCGATGCCCATGGCCCCCCCACACCAAGTCCCTGGTACCATGTGCTCCTCCCTTGTACCCCTCACGCCACGTGCCCCAGACACCCCAGGTCCACCCCCCGGCGCCTCACGCCAATCTCCCCACCACCACCTTACCCCAATATTCTTTGCCAAACCCCCATGGATGCCCCCCATCCTACCCCCCTTCAGTGACCCCCAAGGGGAGCCCAGTCGGCCCCCACCAGGGCCACTCACTGGGCCATGGCTCTCTGCACGTTGCTGGCGTAAAGGGTGGGGTTGACGCTCTCTTCGGCAGTGGGCTGATAGACAGGGAGGAACTGGAAGAGATAAGGGGGTTAGGGGGCAGCAGGGAGTGTGTGGGGAGCTCAGCCAGGGAGTGTTGGCCCTACTGCTCTGGCACGGCACTAGGGGGCGCTGTGCAACCTCACCTCCACTTCCACAGTGGTGCAGAGTTGCGATGCCGTCAACCAGATGACTTTGAGTCTGTGGGGGGCAAGAGAGACATGACAGTCCAAGTTAGTCATTCAAGAGTACAGCAGGGAGACAGACAGGCAGACACACAGCAGGGCTTGTCCCCTCCAGCAGGGGGCAGCAGACAGACAGGCAGACACACAGCAGGGCTTGTCCCCTCCAGCAGGGGGCAGCAGACAGACAGGCAGACACACAGCAGGGCTTGTCCCCTCCAGCAGGGGGCAGCAGACAGACAGACAGATACACAGCAGGGCTTGTCCCCTCCAGCAGGGGGCAGCAGACAGACAGATACACAGCAGGGCTTGTCCCCTCCAGCAGGGGGCAGCAGACAGACAGACAGATACACAGCAGGGCTTGTCCCCTCCAGCAGGGGGCAGCAGACACACAGCAGGGCTTGTCCCCTCCAGCAGGGGGCAGCAGACAGACAGGCAGATACACAGCAGGGCTTGTCCCCTCCAGCAGGGGGCAGCAGACACACAGCAGGGCTTGTCCCCTCCAGCAGGGGGCAGCAGACAGACAGGCAGATACACAGCAGGGCTTGTCCCCTCCAGCAGGGGGCAGCAGACAGACAGATACACAGCAGGGCTTGTCCCCTCCAGCAGGGGGCAGCAGACAGACAGACAGATACACAGCAGGGCTTGTCCCCTCCAGCAGGGGGCAGCAGACAGACAGATACACAGCAGCGCTTGTCCCCTCCAGCAGGGGGCAGCAGACAGACAGATACACAGCAGGGCTTGTCCCCTCCAGCAGGGGGCAGCAGACAGACAGATACACAGCAGGGCTTGTCCCCTCCAGCAGGGGGCAGCAAACAGACAGCTACAAAGCAGGGCTCATTCCCTCCAGCCAGGGGCAGCAGACAGACAGACAGACCCCTCCCCCATGCATAACTCACACTCCAGGTCCTTGCCACGCCCAGGTTGTCGAGTCCTGCCAAGAGAAGAACAGAGGTGTTGGTGTGCAGCCCGACTGCGCCATCCACCCGGCCCATTACCCCTGCCAGACACTCACCAGGCTGTTGGGGTACCGGACGAGGATGGGCTGGATAGGAACCCCGGCAATGAAGGCACCTGGAAGAGAAAGACACAACCCGTTTACACCAAGGCTTTCACTCTGGATTTACACGGGAGTGCAGAGAGGGGTATAGGCTGTACAGTGTCACCTGCATACGTGCAAGGAGATACGCCTGGCACACAGAGAGGTTAACAGCCTTTCCGCTGAGGATCACCCTGTGGGTTATTGTCGTTTGCTCTGGGTTTACACTTGGATAACTCTAAGTTTACACAGTGTTTACTCAAATGGTTACTCCAGATTTACACTGACTCTAGTTTTACAATGGATTTTTGCAGCGTTTCCTTGGAGGGTTACTCTAAATTGACACTGAGGTTACTCTCTGCTTCTTCTAGGTTCACACATTAGGGGTTAGCCAGTGTTTACACTAAGGCTGCTCTACATTTACACTGAAGCTCACATTTCCGTTTACATAGATTGGTTCTCTAGGATTGCCCCAAGACTGGCCACATTTATACTGATGATTGCTCTGCGTATACTCTGTGCTTCAAACAGAGCAGCTACTCTCAATCCACACAGCATGTTACTCAAAGTTTACTCCAGGTTTACTCTGTGCTTCAAATTGTGTCACTACTCTCAATCCACGCTGCAGATTACTCCAGGTTTACCCTTACCATATACAGGGGATTACATCACGTTCCACACCAACGTTTCCTCCTGCTTCATACCCAGTGGGCCTGTGCTGCTCACACTGGAGTTTCCTGCAGCTCCGCCTGACCATCTCACCCCCCTAGTCCCAACCCTGCAGGGAGGAGTCTCTGGGCTCCAGAGTCATTACATCCAGGCCCTGCTTGACCAGTGGGAATGAGGGTCCCAGGGTGGGGGTCGCCCTACTCCCCCCACTCCTGTGTGAGCCAGGCTATACTGCCGGGCCTCATACCCGGCTTAAACTTCAGTAAGGCTTTCTTGTTAGAGCAGGTCCCCTCGGGGAAGAAGAGCACCTGGGGGAGAGCAAAGGGGAGAGTGTCAGATACTCGGGGGGGGGATTGGTCAAGGGGAGGGGGTGGGAATTGAGTGGGGGGGGACGACCAGTCTCACCTGTGGCCATTTTCCCTGGGATGTGGCCCGTCTCTTCACCTCCTCTACCACCTTCTTGCGGGAGGCTGGGTCGTGGCGGGACACCAAGATGGCTTGGTTGAACCGCAGCAAGGCTGAGGGAGGCAGAGAAATGGGTGAGGGAGACAGGCCATGAGGCAGGGGACAGACCCACCACCACCTGCTGCCACTCAGCTCCAATGGAGCCACCACAGGCCCTCACCCTGGGGCCACCTCCTCCACCTCCCCTCACTCCTCATCCCCTCTCCTCCCATAAGAATGGCCGTACTGGGTCAGACCAAAGGTCCATCTAGCCCAGTATCCTGTCTACCGACAGTGGCCAATGCCAGGTGCCCCAGAGGGAGTGAACCTAACAGGCAATGATCAAGTGATCTCTCTCCTGCCATCCATCTCCACCCTCTGACAAACAGAGGCTAGGGACACCATTCCTTACCTATCCTGGCTAATAGCCATTAATGGACTTAACCACCATGAATTTATCCAGTTCTCTTTTAAACACTGCTATAGTCCCTCCTCTGCTCTGCCCTGCTGCTATCCACGAGCCCCTCTTTTTCCAACCCCCCATCTCCTCCTTTCACAGCTCCTCTTCCTCCTGCCCCAAACCCATAGCATTTTCTCCATCAGGGGAGAGACCCACCAAAATGGGGAGGATGGGACATCGTCGGACCCGGCTCTATACCTCACTGTTACCTATCAGCTCTGTGTTCTCGGGGAACCAGGGTGCAGTACCCAGCCTATCTGACACAAACACCCCTAGCCTCTGCTTAAACCAAAACCGATCAGAAGAAAGACTTACAAAAAGCAATGAAAAGACTGTGGGAGACACCCCTAAACCCCTGGGATAAGGGTGATAGGATTAAGGAAACTCCCCTGGCCTCATCTGCATCAAAGATGGGACAGGGAGGCATCTCCATTAGCTACAGAATGGAGAACAGAGACTTCAAGGCAAGAACCGCACAGAACTCCGGGACTAGAAAATCAGGGAAGCACTGCGGGATGGGGGATCTCTGCTCCAGATGTCAATGAACCCACGCCTGCACACACACAGCTCAGCAGTTATCAGAACAATTCTAGTAATGAATCCTTGATTGGTGTCCAAAATGGTGAAGCTCCCTAATTGCATTGTGAGCTCCCTCCAAGGAACACTACCCAATGCCCAGAATGATCAGCTCCCATTGTCTAGCCCAGGGGTAGACAACCTATGGCACGGGTGCCGAAGGCGGCACGCGAGCTGATTTTCAGTGGCACTCACACTGCCCAGGTCCTGGCCACCAGTCCGGGGGGGCTCTGCATTTTAATTTAATTTAATTTTAAATGGAGCTTCTGAAACATTTAAAAAACCTTATTTACTTTACATACAACAATAGTTTAGTTATATAGTATAGACTTATAGAAAGAGACCTTCCAAAAACATTAAAATGTATGACTGGCATACGAAACCTTAAATCAGAGTGAATAAATAAAGACTTGGCACAGCACTTCTGAAAGATTGCTGACCCCTGGTCTAGTATGAACAAAACAACTGTGGTATTCTCCCTTGAGCCATCAGTTTACACATAAACAAATCTAGTGTTCTCCCTTGAACCATTGTTGTTTCTCTACAAAACCTCTACATATGCTCAAGTAAGTGCTCTCATGCCTGAATCCAAAATCTCCATCAGTTCCATTGGGACGTCATCTTCTCCTGAGTGATCGTGCTGGGGGCTCTGCCTGTCTCCAGCCCTCCGGACCCTCAGCTACCATCACCACCTGGGACCCCGGATCGATTCAAGCTTCATGGAGTGGTGAGAACCCAGCTCTTTTTCTCTAAACCTCGGTAGAGCCTTCTGACCCTGACCTGTGTGATCAGTTATCGTTTTCTAAACCTGACTTTTATAATCAAAATTAAGTTAGATTTAATATTATAACTGTTTTGTTTGTTTGTCTCCCCTATGGTTATTATCTGGCCATAAATAACTCTCATGGTTAAGCTGGTTGCTTCTCTCTCTCTCCCACCTCATGGGTGTTTTTTGGGTTCCTCATTTGCTCTGCAGCAACGCTCCTCGTACCTAAGATAAAAGATCCCTGCACGCCCAAAAAGCCTGTAGGGGTTGCTCACCGAGTGGGTTACTGCCAGAACAATTGTAACATGAAAGTGGGGATAGGGACATGCTGAAGCTGGGACATGTGAGGGTGACAGATTGAAGATGCTACTCGACCCAGCCTGCTCAGGTGTGCTCTGTTCCAGTGCGGTGCCTATGAATATGAGGGTGACAGCTTGGAGGTGCTGCTCGACCCAGCCTAATGAGTCCAAGGACATATAAGGGGTCAGCCTGGGAGTGCTGATTAACCCAGTACTCTCAGAAATGCTCTGTTAGTGTGTGTGTGTGTGTGTGTGTGTGTGTGTGTGTGTGTGTGTGTGTGTGTGTGTGTGTGTGTGTGTGTGTGTGTGTGTGTGTGTGATTCTGGGGCTGGAAGAACCCAGCCCTGGGGAACTGAGGTCCTGCAGGATCGCTCCACTGCGGGGGGGAAGAGGACTTGCAGCATGCAGAAGTAGAGCTCCATATGAGGATACAAGTGACACAAGCAGCACATTAACAGAAGTACAGACATCCCCCCTACCCTCCTGCAGAAGAGTAACCCTAATAAATGAGCGTACCCCAAAGTAACGGGCAAAGCTGGTAACACCCACTTCCCGTCCCATCCCCTGTAGCTGGAGCCCCATGGACTCTGCTCCCCATTCCCCCCATGACTGGGATGCCCCTTCTGGAAGGGTCCCGGGGGGAACCATGCAATGGGGAGACAATCCAATGGAAGGGCCCATATCCCTACCCCACTCTACCATGGGCCCTTCCAGCCAATGACCCCAAGGTCCCTCAGTGGCATCATCCAACTGGCAGACCATGCAATGGAAGGGCCCGCCTCCCTTCCGTTCTCCATGGGGACTGTGCAATGGAAGGACCCGTCTCCCCTCTCCACTCCACCCCAGGGGTCTCTTACATCCAATGACCCCAACAGGCATCATCCAATGGGCCCTTCCATCTGATGACCCTAACGTCCCCCACTGGCATCATCCAATGGGCAGACCATGCAATGGAATGGCCCGTCCTCCCAGCCCCTTACCTCCAATGACAGGCACGTGGAGGTTCTCTGTGCGGGAGACCACCATGGGAAGGTCACACGGCAGCAAGATGATGGGGTCGAAGAAGGTGGAGTGGGGGGCGGCCACCAGGATCGGGGCCTCCAAGCGTGATGCCCGCTGCCCCCGCACCCGGATCCGCATGAAGCCGAGGAGGAAGAACATCAGGCGGCTCAGGAGGTAAACGGAGCTGTGGGAGACGGAGCTGAAACGGGAGAGATGGAGATGGTGGATGTGGGGGGAGCACAGGGCTAGGACAGCAGGGGGCTGCGGGTCGGGACTGAGGGGCATTGGCAGAGCTGGGGAGTGGGAGCCCAGGGCTGGGCTAGCAGGGGACTGTGGGTCAGGATTGAGGGGCACCAGCAGAGCTGTAGGGGATGGGAGGTCTCTTACCTCCTCCAGTCCGTGAGCGGCTCTTTCAGCTCTTCCTCGGACCGGTGCAGCACCTGGAGCAGCGCGAAGGGCCACATGAGGAAGAGGACAACGAAGGCCAGGGCCACACGGAGCGGGGCCAGCACCGTCCCCAGTAGGTAGAACTGCGAAGCAACGGGAGAGACGTCAACACCCCAACACTTCGGGCAGCGTGGGTGACAGGATCCCCTCAAGTCAGCATTGTAAGGCTTATCTCCACCAGCAGGGTCCCACACTCACACATATACACACAGAGTTCACCCAGCCTGGCAGGTTTTCCTGGGCCTGGCCTCACTGAAAGGATCGCAGGCCAAGGACTCCCCATAACACAACACAAAACAGAGCATCGTCTCCTTAGTGTGCATTGTCCTGGGGCTGACGCCCACAGGGCAGAGAAGGGGAGCCCCAGAAAGGTGTTATAGGCCCAGGATGGCAGCCAAGGGCAGAGGTCAGTGGTGGCTTGGGCAGGGGTTGTGATCATGTAGCAGGGAGTTCCAAAGGCCTGCATACGTGTAACACAGTCACAGTGATTTTGAGCCATGCTATGTTAACTTTGGCTACACGTGCCTGTTGCTCTGTGTGTGTGCACACGCACCGTCTATGTCTTGTGCATGTATTGCGTTATTTTCTGTTTGTGTGTGTAGATATTTTGTGCACTGCTAATATTCTGTGTGTGGATTGAGGATGTTTTGTGTTATTTTCTGTTTGTTTAGTTGTTGTGTGTGCACATTGTGTGTTTTGTGTATGTTTTGTGTGTCATGTTATTTTCTAGTATCAGAGGGGTAGCCGTGTTAGTCTGGATCTGTAAAAGAAGCAAAGAGTCTATAAGGTGCCATAGGACTCTTTGCTGATGTTATTTTCTGTTTGTTTCATTTTTTACATACAGTGAATGCTTTTGATTTATTGGGTTATTTTCGGTTTCTGTGTTTAATTGTTTTGTGTACTGTGGATGTTTGTGTGTACTGTGTTATTTTCCGTTTGCATTTTTAGTTGGGTTTTTTTTGGTGTACTATGGATGTTGTGGGTACACTGTGGATGTTTTGTGTTATTTTCTGTTTTCGTGTTTAGTTGTTATTCTCACGTGTTTCTTGTGTATGTTTTGTGTGTCCTGTGCTATTTCCTGTTTGTGTGTTTAGCTGTTTTGTGTACTGTGGACATTTGTGTGTTTGAATATTTTGTGTCATTTTCTGTTTGTTAATACACGAACAGCTTAGGTGTCTGTTGTGTATTGCGTGATTTACTATTTGTGTGTTTGTTTATTTTCTGTACTTGTTTGCATGTGTATTGTCCTCTACTGGGTGCGCAGGGACACTGTTGATCCCGTTTGATCTGTGGCTATTTTGCGTTTCTTGTGGCTTTTTTGTGCGGTTTGTGTTTTGTGGTCCGTTTTCTGAAAACGATTTGACATCCGGGGCCAGATTCACCAATCTCCTTCTGTCTATTCACATCATTATTAATACATAGGCTAATTATACCAATCACAGCTCCACACAGTCCCCTGCGCAGCCATACGCAACCCCAGTTAACGATTAATAAATAATAATACAAGAAGCTCACATCAGTACTTTGCTAATTCAGGGCCTGTACTAATCATCATAATAAATATTATAAATGTAGAAATTCTTGGCTGTCACTGGATCAACCTCCAATTCACACAAAACTTTATTAGCGTTAATAATAAAACAACACATGTTGTCAATACAACTTACTCTGGGGTACTTGCAGTGTACAGTCAGAACTGCCTTAAACTACCTTAAATGATGGCACAGAGGGAAACTGAGGCACCAAAGGATACATTTTTAAGGGCTCCGAAATCTCATCCTTGTTCTTAACTTTATATACATTGACTACATCTTTGCAGCACTGAGATTTCATCATTAATAATAATAGTCCATTTTTATAGAGAAACTTCATGATTTGATCTAGACAACCCTAGTGGTTGCTGAATTAAATGATTAATAATAATAATTACAACTGGAAGAATTAGGGATTTGGGCATCTCTTTGGGGAAAGTAATCTGTTTCGGTTGGGCCGAAAATGACCATTTTTTTTGTTGAGGGCTGAACGACCCATTTTGTTTATATTTTGACCATGGTTAAACACTTTTGGCTCCTTTCTAAAATAAAAATAAAATAAAATCAAGAAACTAAAATGAAAGGACATTTTGAAGCGAGACCCAGAAAATCAAAACATGTTTCAAACACGTCAGCATGAACTAATTTTATTTTTATTTGTTTGGTTTGTTTGTTGCTGTAATAAACAATTCGGTCAAATTGACACGAATCCACTAAATATTCCAGTGTTATTTTTCACTGGAAAAACGAGTCAGCTGAAAACTCAACTCTAATAATAATTAATAAACTCAGCATCATTGTGGGCAGTCCAACCTGACACAACATGAAGTTATAATGATAAATATTATGAGATCAATTTCATCCGAATAGGAAATAGTTAATGTACTTTGACTCCAAAAGGAAATATTTTTTTAAAGGATAATTGTCCTTAATACACAAACTCCAGGATGTGACCCATTTAATCCCCGAAGATGCATAACTAATTAGCACTGAGAATAATTAGTATGATTAACTTTAAGGTTGAGTCTCTGCCCTTGATCTAAGCCAATACAAAATGAAATAAGATTAATAATCAGGATATTGATTAGTAAAACTCCAGGGTGTGGGCTGTTCAGTTTATCTGCAAAATGAACAAATTAATATGCTACTACCTCAATATATACATGGAGATATGCTGATCTCATAGAACTGGAAGGGACTCTGAAAGGTCATTGAGTCCACTCCCCTGCCTTCACTAGCAGGACCATGTACTGATTTTGCCTACGATCCCTAAGTGGCCCCCTCAAGGATTGAATTCACAGCCCTGGGTTTGGCAGGCCAAGGCTCAAACCACTGAGCTATCCCTTGCCCTCAATAATAATGATAATAATATTCAAAGTTAAACAGTTATTAAGACTAGAGGATTCTCAGAATAGGAGACAGTCTATGCCAGCTAATGGCAAATGGAACTTATATTAATAAAGGCCAATAATTATGACTAGAGACACTCCAGGATTTGCCGTATTCAAACTCAGCGGACGCAAAAGTAAATGCTTAATTCTGCCTGCACGTACGCATGAGCTGAACGTTACTAGCAGCCCTAAAGGTGAGCCCGTGGCCAAGCGTTTGCAGCCTGGCAGTGGAACTGAACACTGGTAATAGTAACGATAAATCATTGTATTCCAGAAAATGGGAGGCCCACGCCCGTCAACAAGACGAGGCATCCTAGCACGCAGCTGGGAGAGGTTAAGAACTCTGGGGCGATTTCACCTGGTCAACTCCCTCAACTCCCGCAGATGCTACACAAATGAATAATACTCAGTAACGCCCCAACCCTCCCTCTCTGTCATTAATAGCAGCCCGGTGAGACATGCCAGGCCAGCTGAAGCTCAATGGCAATAATAAGAATATTAAGGTTAACAATGACTAATGCAGAGACCTGAATCATTGGATAAGGACCACTGACTCTGAGCTCACTGGAGCAGAGATAGTCCACGACAGGGGCTATTAGGTGCTACCGTAATGCACCTAATAAATAACGTACTGTGCCTGGCATCCTGGGCCACAACTGGGGTTCCTAGATGCTACCATGATACACCTAATAAATAACGTACAGTGCCTGGCATCCTGGGCCACGAATGGGGTTCCTAGATGCTACTGTGATACACCTAATAAATAATGTACGGTGCCTGGAGTCCTGGGCCATGACAGGGGTTCTTAGGTGCTACCGTAATCCACCTAATAAAAAATGTACAGCACTTGGCATCCTGGGCCGCGTCTTGGGTTCCTAGGTGCTACCGTAATGCACCTAATAAATAACTTACGGTGCCTGCATCCTGGCCACGACTGGGATGTCTAACTACTAAAGTAAAACACCTAATAAATAACATACGAAGTCTAACACAATGAGGTACTGGGCCATGAATGGGGTGCCTAGTCTCTACCATAATACACCTAATAAAAAATGTACAGCACCTAGTGTAATGAGGTCTTGATCCATGACTGCGATTTCTAGGTGCTACCGTAATGAACCTAATAAACAATGTACAGAGTCTGACACAATAGAGTCCTGGGCCATGACTGGATCTGATAGTGCTACCGTAACACACCTAATAAATAATGATGTCACCCCAAGAGATGCAAACCAAATGAATAATTATCAATATTACCAGGGCAGATGTCAGATGATGTCAAATGAAACAACAATATGAATAAGAGAAATAATGACTATTAATAGGGATTTTACAGTGGGATCCTAGATGACCCCAAATGGAAATAATTGGCATATGAAGGCTAATTCATCATTAAAAGGAGATCTCTAGGATCTGACTTAGCTCCTGTGGGTACTAAATCCAGGATTAGCCCTCAGTATTATCTGAGCAGAGTTTTGCTACCCATGTCTGCAAAAAATGAACTAATAGTATGAATATTAACCCTATTTATTAATAATAGGAATTTACCAGCTAATGGCAAATGGAAATAATCTGTTTATTAGGGCTAAGAATAGGGAAACTCTATAATTTCTTAATATGGAAACTCGAGGATTTGACTTGCTCCCAATGGCTACAAATTAAAGGAGTGATACAATTAATGACTGTATTAATCTCTACAATTACTAGATATTTTTGGCTGTCAGTCACAGCTAGTACCCTGGGAATCCTGGAAAGATTGCAACTGTTTGCTTCAAAGCTGTCAAAATGAATATATTTTATTTTTTTATTTATTTCTGACATATTTTTTTCTGGAATAATATTAATATGTTGCTTATAATAATCTATAGTTATTGCTAATAGAGATTCTCTGGAATGGGAACCAGCTACTCCCAGCAGATATAAACCAAGCTCCCATAGCACCGAAACCCCTTAAACCCCATAGTAACACTCCCAGACCTGTATGTTAAGGCTACTAATTAGGAATGCAGCATCCCTGGTATGTGCTCCTCTACATCCCCCTGAAGGACCCCCCCCCCAAGTTCTGACCTGTAGTAACCCTGGAGCAGAGGACCTGTTAGGGCAGAGCAAGCCCTCTCCAGCAGGGGAAGGCAGGGAGTACTACAAGGGGGGCTGTGAGGGGGGACAGAGGGAGGATATGGGGAGTTGGAAGGCGGAAATGGAGAGTCTGAGCATGGAGCTAGATTGATAAATACAGGGGGTGTATAGTGATAGATAGAGGGGTTGTATGGAGATAGATAGATAGATAGATAGATAGATAGATAGATAGATAGATAGATAGATAGATAGATAGATAGATAGATAGATAGATAGATATGGGGGCAGATAGAAGGGGATGGCTGGATTAATATGAAATAATACAATAATAGTGACAGTAAAATAATCAAGTAAACCAGAGAGCTGCTCAGCTGGTCCAGACCAGGCCCTGGACCCCAGTGTAGGGACGGTCCATTGAGAGACACACACACAAACACACACACTGGCTGCAGATACTGGGCCCCTAAGCCAAAGATGCCAAACCCTCCAGCAGAACTGACACCTAAAGATCCTGATGCCATATACGGGGCTATTGTACAGCCTGTGGGAACCTGCTCCCAGCGCTGGGCCCCAGGGGGCTGTGGGTCAGGAGTGAGGGGCATGGGCAGGGCTGGGGGCTGCCCTGGGTAGACTCTCTAGAGAAACAGGATGTAGGTAAAAAAGGGGAAAACGAAAGAGAAAGGGAAATCGAAGCAGATGCCCCGCTCCACCCACCCCGCGCTGGGCCCGGCTCCCCCCAGCGCAGCCTGGGCTAAAAACCAGCCAGGGAGGCAGCAGCATCCGCACCCCCGAGCCGCAGTGGGGTGGGGAGACCCCAGCGCATTGCACGGGAGGGGGCTCCCAGCACCCGGTGCCCGCCAGACACCGCAACCCCCCCCGACACTGGGATCCTCCCAACACCCCCCATCTCCCCAGATACTGGGATCCCCCCATTACATTCCCATCCCCTCCCTTCGCCCCCACTGGGAGCCCCAAATACACCCCCCACGGAGACTGGGAGCCCCCAATATATCCCCATCCCCTCACAGATACTGGGATCCCCCAATACACCCCCATCCTCTCCCATCCCCCCACGCAGACTTAGAGTCCCCCAACACACCCCCATCTCCCCCAGACACTAGGAGCCCCGAATACACCCCCATCCCCAAACCGCGCCCCCAAAACAAACCCCTCAGCCCCACCCCCTGCCCCGCACCTTCGCTCTCTGCGCCCCCGTCAGCCGCAGCTCATGGACGAAGGGGTTGGGGGCGACCCCCCCGTCCTGGCCCCGGCTGCCCCCCTCCATCGCCGCCCCCGGGCGCCCCCTCCGGGCTCGGCGCTGTGGCTACCGCCGGAGCCAGGGCCTAAGTGATGGCTTGGGTGGGGGGGGGAGACGGACGTGGGGAGGCGGGACTAGGGCGTGGTGTCCCCGGCACAAGAGGCTGGGCTACGGGCTGGGTTCGGCAGCATCTCACTCGTGCACCGCTCCGTCCAGCCCCCCATCTGTCCTGTGTGTGTCCCTGTGTCTGTCCATCCAGCCCCCCATCTGTCCGTCCGCCCAGCCCTGTGTGTGTCCCTGTGTCTGTCCATCCAGCCCCCCCATCTGTCCGTCCGTCCAGCCCTGTGTGTGTCCCAGTGTCTGTCCATCCAGCCCCCCCATCTGTCCGTCCGTCCAGCCCTGTGTGTGTCCCTCTGTCTGTCCATCCAGCCCCCCATCTGTCCGTCCGTCCAGCCCTGTGTGTGTCCCTGTGTCTGTCCATCCAGCCACCCATCTCTCCGTCCGTCCAGCCCCGTGTGTGTCCCTGTGTCTGTCCATCCAGCCCCCCCATCTGTCCGTCCGTCCAGCCCTGTGTGTGTCCCTGTGTCTGTCCATCCAGCCCCCCATCTGTCCGTCCGTCCAGCCCTGTGTGTGTCCCTCTGTCTGTCCATCCAGCCCATCAGTCCGTCCGTCCAGCCCTGTGTGTGTCCCTGTGTCTGTCCATCCAGCCCATCAGTCCGTCCGTCCAGCCCTGTGTGTGTCCCTGTGTCTGTCCATCCAGCCCCCCATCTGTCCATCCGTCCAGCCCTGTGTGTGTCCCTGTGTCTGTCCATCCAGCCCCCCATCTGTCCGTCCGTCCAGCCCTGTGTGTGTCCCTCTGTCTGTCCATCCAGCCCATCAGTCCGTCCGTCCAGCCCTGTGTGTGTCCCTGTGTCTGTCCATCCAGCCCATCAGTCCGTCCGTCCAGCCCTGTGTGTGTCCCTGTGTCTGTCCATCCAGCCCCCCATCTGTCCGTCCGTCCAGCCCTGTGTGTGTCCCTCTGTCTGTCCATCCAGCCCATCAGTCCGTCCGTCCAGCCCTGTGTGTGTCCCTGTGTCTGTCCATCCAGCCCATCAGTCCGTCCGTCCAGCCCTGTGTGTGTCCCTCTGTCTGTCCATCCAGCCCATCAGTCCGTCCGTCCAGCCCTGTGTGTGTCCCTGTGTCTGTCCATCCAGCCCCCCATCTGTCCGTCCGTCCAGCCCTGTGTGTGTCCCCGTGTTTGTCCATCCAGCCTCCCATCAGTCCATCCATCCAGCCCTGTGTGTGTCCCTCTGTCTGTCCATCCAGCCCCCCCATCTGTCCGTCCGTCCAGCCCTGTGTGTGTCCCAGTGTCTGTCCGTCCAGCCCCCCATCTGTCCGTCCGTCCAGCCCTGTGTGTGTCCCTGTGTCTGTCCATCCAGCCCCCCATCTGTCCGTCCGTCCAGCCCTGTGTGTGTCCCTCTGTCTGTCCATCCAGCCCATCAGTCCGTCCGTCCAGCCCTGTGTGTGTCCCTGTGTCTGTCCATCCAGCCCATCAGTCCGTCCGTCCAGCCCTGTGTGTGTCCCTGTGTCTGTCCGTCCAGCCCCCCATCTGTCCGTCCGTCCAGCCCTGTGTGTGTCCCTGTGTCTGTCCATCCAGTCCCCCATCTGTCCGTCCGTCCGTCCAGCCCTGTGTGTGTCCCAGTGTCTGTCCATCCAGCCCCCCCATCTGTCCGTCCGTCCAGCCCTGTGTGTGTCCCTGTGTCTGTCCATCCAGCCCATCAGTCCGTCCGTCCAGCCCTGTGTGTGTCCCTGTGTCTGTCCGTCCAGCCCCCCATCTGTCCGTCCGTCCGTCCAGCCCCGTGTGTGTCCCTGTGTCTGTCCCTCCAGCCCCCCATCTGTCCGTCCGTCCGTCCAGCCCCGTGTGTGTCCCTGTGTCTGTCCATCCAGCCCCCCATCTGTCCGTCCGTCCAGCCCCGTGTGTGTCCCTGTGTCTCTCCATCCAGCCCCCCATCTGTCCGTCCGTCCAGCCCCGTGTGTGTCCCTGTGTCTGTCCATCCAGCCCCCCATCTGTCCGTCCTTCCAGCCCCGTGTGTGTCCCTGTGTCTGTCCATCCAGCCACCCATCTCTCCGTCCGTCCAGCCCCGTGTGTGTCCCTGTGTCTGTCCATCCAGCCCCCCATCTGTCCGTCCGTCCAGCCCCGTGTGTGTCCCTGTGTCTGTCCATCCAGCCCCCCATCTGTCCGTCAGTCCAGCCCCGTGTGTGTCCCTGTGTCTGTCCATCCAGCCCCCCCATCTGTCCGTCCGTCCAGCCCTGTGTGTGTCCCTGTGTCTGTCCATCCAGCCCCCCATCTGTCCGTCCGTCCAGCCCTGTGTGTGTCCCTGTGTCTGTCCATCCAGCCCATCAGTCCGTCCGTCCAGCCCCGTGTGTGTCCCTCTGTCTGTCCAACCAGCCCCCCATCTGTCCGTCCGTCCAGCCCTGTGTGTGTCCCTGTGTCTGTCCATCCAGCCCCCCATCTGTCCGTCCGTCCAGCCCTGTGTGTGTCCCTGTGTCTGTCCATCCAACCCCCCATCTGTCCGTCCGTCCAGCCCTGTGTGTGTCCCAGTGTCTGTCTGTCCAGCCCCCCCATCTGTCCGTCCGTCCAGCCCTGTGTGTGTCCCTCTGTCTGTCCATCCAGCCCCCCATCTGTCCGTCCGTCCAGCCCCGTGTGTGTCCCTGTGTCTGTCCATCCAGCCCCCCATCAGTCCTGTGTGTGTCCCTGTGTCTGTCCATCCAGCCCCCCATCTGTCCGTCCGTCCAGCCCGGTGTGTGTCCCTGTGTCTGTCCATCCAGCCCCCCATCTGTCCGTCCGTCCAGCCCCGTGTGTGTCCCTGTGTCTGTCCATCCAGCCCCCCATCTGTCCGTCCGTCCAACCCTGTGTGTGTCCCTGTGTCTGTCCATCCAGCCCCCCATCTGTCCGTCCGTCCAGCCCTGTGTGTGTCCCTGTGTCTGTCCATCCAGCCCCCCATCTGTCCGTCCGTCCAGCCTTGTGTGTGTCCCTGTGTCTGTCCATCCAGCCCCCCATCTGTCCGTCCGTCCAGCCCGGTGTGTGTCCCTGTGTCTGTCCATCCAGCCCCCCATCTCTCCGTCCGTCCAGCCCCGTGTGTGTCCCTGTGTCTGTCCATCCAGCCCCCCATCTGTCCGTCCGTCCAGCCCCGTGTGTGTCCCTGTGTCTGTCCATCCAGCCCCCCATCAGTCCGTCCGTCCAGCCCCGTGTGTGTCCCAGTGTCTGTCCGTCCAGCCCCCCCATCTGTCCGTCCGTCCAGCCCCGTGTGTGTCCCAGTGTCTGTCCGTCCAGCCCCCCCATCTGTCCGTCCGTCCAGCCCCGTGTGTGTCCCAGTGTCTGTCCGTCCAGCCCCCCCATCTGTCCGTCCGTCCAGCCCCGTGTGTGTCCCTGTGTCTGTCCGTCCAGCCCCCCATCTGTCCGTCCGTCCAGCCTTGTGTGTGTCCCTGTGTCTGTCCATCCAGCCCCCCATCAGTCCGTCCGTCCAGCCCTGTGTGTGTCCCAGTGTCTGTCCGTCCAGCCCCCCCATCTGTCCGTCCGTCCAGCCCCGTGTGTGTCCCTGTGTCTGTCCGTCCAGCCCCCCATCTGTCCGTACGTTCAGCCCCGTGTGTGTCCCTGTGTCTGTCCCTCCAGCCCCCCATCTGTCCGTCCGTCCGTCCAGCCCCGTGTGTTTCCCTGTGTCTGTCCATCCAGCCCCCCATCTGTCCGTCCGTCCAGCCCCGTGTGTGTCCCTGTGTCTGTCCATCCAGCCACCCATCTCTCCGTCCGTCCAGCCCTGTGTGTGTCCCTGTGTCAGTCCATCCAGCCCCCCATCAGTCCGTCCGTCCAGCCCTGTGTGTGTCCCAGTGTCTTTCCGTCCAGCCCCCCCATCTGTCCTTCCGTCCGTCCAGCCCTGTGTGTGTCCCTGTGTCTGTCCATCCAGCCCCCCACCAGTCCGTCCGTCCAGCCCTGTGTGTGTCCCAGTGTCTCTCCGTCCAGCCCCCCCATCTGTCCGTCCGTCCAGCCCTGTGTGTGTCCCTGTGTCTGTCCAACCAGCCCCCCATCAGTCCGTCTGTCCAGCCCTGTGTGTGTCCCAGTGTCTCTCCGTCTAGCCCCCCCATCTGTCCGTCCGTCCAGCCCTGTGTGTGTCCCTGTGTCTGTCCAACCAGCCCCCCATCAGTCCGTCCATCCAGCCCTGTGTGTGTCCCAGTGTCTGTCCGTCCAGCCCCCCCATCTGTCAGTCCGTCCAGCCCTGTGTGTGTCCCAGTGTCTGTCCGTCCAGCCCCCACATCTGTCTGTCCGTCCAGCCCTGTGTGTGTCCCTGTGTCTGTCCATCCAGCCCCCCATCTGTCCATCCGTCCGTCCAGCCCTGTGTGTGTCCCTGTGTCTGTCCATCCAGCCCCCCATCTGTCCGTCCATCCAGCCCTGTGTGTCCCCCTGGGTCTGTCCTTCCAGCCCCCCATCTGCCCGTCCGTCCAGCCCCATGTGTGTCCCTGTGTCTGTCCATCCAGCCCCCATCTGTCCGTCCGTCCGTCCAGCCCTGTGTGTGTCCCTGTGTCTGTCCGTCCAGCCCCCCATCTGTCCTTCCGTTCAGCCCCATGTGTGTCCCTGTGTCTGTCCATCCAGCCCCCCATCAGTCCGTCCGTCCAGCCCTGTGTGTGTCCCTCTGTCTGTCCATCCAGCCCCCCATCTGTCCGTCCGTCCAGCCCTGTTGTGTCCCTCTGTCTGTCCGTCCAACCCCCCATCTGTCCGTCCGTCCAGCCCTGTGTGTGTCCCAGTGTCTGTCCGTCCAGCCCCCCCATCTGTCCGTCCGTCCAGCCCTGTGTGTGTCCCTGTGTCTGTCCATCCAGCCCCCCATCTGTCCGTCCGTCCAGCCCTGTCTGTGTCCCTCTGTCTGTCCAACCAGCCCCCCATCAGTCCGTCCGTCCAGCCCTGTGTGTGTCCCAGTGTCTGTCCGTCCAGCCCCCCCATCTGTCCGTCCGTCCAGCCCCGTGTGTGTCCCTGTGTCTGTCCGTCCAGCCCCCCATCTGTCCGTCCGTTCAGCCCCATGTGTGTCCCTGTGTCTGTCCCTCCAGCCCCCCATCTGTCCGTCCGTCCGTCCAGCCCCGTGTGTTTCCCTGTGTCTGTCCATCCAGCCCCCCATCTGTCCGTCCGTCCAGCCCCGTGTGTGTCCCTGTGTCTGTCCATCCAGCCACCCATCTGTCCGTCCGTCCAGCCCTGTGTGTGTCCCTGTGTCTGTCCATCCAGCCCCCCATCAGTCCGTCCGTCCAGCCCTGTGTGTGTCCCAGTGTCTTTCCGTCCAGCCCCCCCATCTGTCCTTCCGTCCGTCCAGCCCTGTGTGTGTCCCTGTGTCTGTCCATCCAGCCCCCCACCAGTCCGTCCGTCCAGCCCTGTGTGTGTCCCAGTGTCTCTCCGTCCAGCCCTCCCATCTGTCCGTCCGTCCAGCCCTGTGTGTGTCCCTGTGTCTGTCCAACCAGCCCCCCATCAGTCCGTCCGTCCAGCCCTGTGTGTGTCCTAGTGTCTCTCCGTCTAGCCCCCCCATCTGTCCGTCCGTCCAGCCCTGTGTGTGTCCCTGTGTCTGTCCAACCAGCCCCCCATCAGTCCGTCCATCCAGCCCTGTGTGTGTCCCAGTGTCTGTCCGTCCAGCCCCCCCATCTGTCAGTCCGTCCAGCCCTGTGTGTGTCCCAGTGTCTGTCCGTCCAGCCCCCACATCTGTCTGTCCGTCCAGCCCTGTGTGTGTCCCTGTGTCTGTCCATCCAGCCCCCCATCTGTCCGTCCGTCCAGCCCTGTCTGTGTCTCTGTGTCTGTCCATCCAGCCCCCCATCTGTCCGTCCGTCCAGCCCTGTGTGTCCCCCTATGTCTGTCCTTCCAGCCCCCCATCTGCCCGTCCGTCCAGCCCCATGTGTGTCCCTGTGTCTGTCCATCCAGCTCCCATCTGTCCGTCCGTCCGTCCAGCCCTGTGTGTGTCCCTGTGTCTGTCCGTCCAGCCCCCCATCTGTCCTTCCGTTCAGCCCCATGTGTGTCCCTGTGTCTGTCCATCCAGCACCCCATCTGTCCGTCCGTCCGTCCAGCCCTGTGTGTGTCCCTGTGTCTGGCCATCCAGCCCCCCATCTCTCCGTCCGTCCAGCCCCATGTGTGTTCCTGTGTCTGTCCATCCAGGCCCCCATCTGTCCGTCCGTCCAGCCCTGTGTGTGTCCCTGTGTCTGCCCATCCAGCCCCACATCAGTCCGTCCGTCCGTCCAGCCATGTGTGTGTCCCTGTGTCTGTCCATGCATCCCTCCCTCTGTCTTCCAGCCCCCTGTCTATCCATCCAGCCCCCCATCTGTCATTCCATCCAGCCCTGTGTGTGTCCCTGTGTCTGTCCGTCCAGCCCCCCCATCTGTCAGTCCGTCCAGCCCTGTGTGTCCCAGTGCCTGTCCGTCCAGCCCCCCATCTGTCCGTCCGTCCAACCCCGTGTGTGTCCCTGTGTCTGTCCATCCAGCCCCCCCATCTGTCTGTCCGTCCAGCCCTGTGTGTGTCCCTGTGCCTGTCCATCCAGCCCCCCCTCTGTCCGTCCGTCCAGCCCTGTCTGTGTCTCTGTGTCTGTCCATCCAGCCCCCCATCTGTCCGTCCGTCCAGCCCTGTGTGTCCCCCTGTGTCTGTCCTTCCAGCCCCCCATCTGTCCGTCCGTCCAGCCCCGTGTTTGTCCCTGTGTCTGTCCATCCAGCCCCCCATCTGTCCCTCCGTCCGTGCAGCCCTGTGTGTGTCCCTGTGTCTGCCCATCCAGACCCACATCAGTCCGTCCATCCGTCCAGCCATGTGTGTGTCCCTGTGTCTGTCCATCCATCCCTCCCTCTGTCTTCCAGCCCCCTGTCTATCCATCCAGCCCCCAATCTGTCCGTCCGTCCAGCCCTGTGTGTGTCCCTGTGTCTGTCCAACCAGTCCCCCATCTGTCCGTCTGTCCAGCCCTGTGTGTTCCCTATGTCTGTCCATCCAGCCCCCCGTCTGTCCGTCCATCCAGCCCTGTGTGTGTCCCTGTGTCTGTCCATCCAGCCCCCCATCTGTCCGTCCGTCCAGCCCTGTCTGTGTCCCTCTGTCTGTCCAACCAGCCCCCCATCAGTCCGTCCGTCCAGCCCTGTGTGTGTCCCAGTGTCTGTCCGTCCAGCCCCCCCATCTGTCCGTCCGTCCAGCCCCGTGTGTGTCCCTGTGTCTGTCCGTCCAGCCCCCCATCTGTCCGTCCGTCCAGCCCCATGTGTGTCCCTGTGTCTGTCCCTCCAGCCCCCCATCTGTCCGTCCGTCCGTCCAGGCCCGTGTGTGTCCCTGTGTCTGTCCATCCAGCCCCCCATCTGTCCGTCCGTCCAGCCCTGTGTGTGTCCCTGTGTCTGTCCATCCAGCCCCCCATCTGTCCGTCCGTCCAGCCCTGTGTGTGTCCCTGTGTCTGTCCATCCAGCCCCCCATCTGTCCGTCCGTCCAGCCCTGTGTGTGTCCGTCTGTCTGTCCATCCAGCCCCCCATCAGTCCGTCCGTCCAGCCCTGTGTGTGTCCCAGTGTCTGTCCGTCCAGCCCCCCCATCTGTCCTTCCGTCCGTCCAGCCCTGTGTGTGTCCCTGTGTCTGTCCATCCAGCCCCCCACCAGTCCGTCCGTCCAGCCCTGTGTGTCCCAGTGTCTCTCCGTCCAGCCCCCCCATCTGTCCGTCCGTCCAGCCCTGTGTGTGTCCCTGTGTCTGTCCAACCAGCCCCCCATCAGTCCGTCCGTCCAGCCCTGTGTGTGTCCCAGTGTCTCTCCGTCTAGCCCCCCCATCTGTCCGTCCGTCCAGCCCTGTGTGTGTCCCTGTGTCTGTCCAACCAGCCCCCCATCAGTCCGTCCATCCCGCCCTGTGTGTGTCCCAGTGTCTGTCCGTCCAGCCCCCCCATCTGTCAGTCCGTCCAGCCCTGTGTGTGTCCCAGTGTCTGTCCGTCCAGCCCCCCATCTGTCCGTCCGTCCAGCCCCGTGTGTGTCCCTGTGTCTGTCCATCCAGCCCCCCCATCTGTCTGTCCGTCCAGCCCTGTGTGTGTCCCTGTGTCTCTCAATCCAGCCCCCCATCTGTCCGTCCGTCCAGCCCTGTCTGTGTCTCTGTGTCTGTACATCCAGCCCCCCATCTGTCCGTCCGTCCAGCCCTGTGTGTCCCCCTGTGTCTGTCCTTCCAGCCCCCCATCTGCCCGTCCGTCCAGCCCCATGTGTGTCCCTGTGTCTGTCCATCCAGCCCCCATCTGTCCGTCCGTCCATCCAGCCCTGTGTGTGTCCCTGTGTCTGTCCATCCAGCACCCCATCTGTCCGTCCGTCCGTCCAGCCCTGTGTGTGTCCCTGTGTCTGGCCATCCAGCCCCCCATCTGTCCGTCCGTCCAGCCCCATGTGTGTACCTGTGTCTGTCCATCCAGCCCCCCATCTGTCCGTCCGTCCAGCCCTGTGTGTGTCCCTGTGTCTGCCCATCCAGCCCCACATCAGTCCGTCCGTCCGTCCAGCCATGTGTGTGTCCCTGTGTCTGTCCATGCATCCCTCCCTCTGTCTTCCAGCCCCGTCTATCCATCCAGCCCCCCATCTGTCCGTCCATCCAGCCCTGTGTGTGTCCCTGTGTCTGTCCGTCCAGCCCCCCCATCTGTCAGTCCGTCCAGCCCTGTGTGTGTCCCAGTGCCTGTCCGTCCAGCCCCCCATCTGTCCGTCCGTCCAGCCCCGTGTGTGTCCCTGTGTCTGTCCATCCAGCCCCCCCATCTGTCTGTCCGTCCAGCCCTGTGTGTGTCCCTGTGTCTGTCCATCCAGCCCCCCATCTGTCCGTCCGTCCAGCCCTCTCTGTGTCTCTGTGTCTGTCCATCCAGCCCCCCATCTGTCCGTCCATCCAGCCCTGTGTGTCCCCCTGTGTCTGTCCTTCCAGCCCCCCATCTGTCCGTCCGTCCAGCCCCATGTGTGTCCCTGTGTCTGTCCATCCAGCCCCCCATCTGTCCGTCCGTCCGTCCAGCCCTGTGTGTGTCCCTGTGTCTGTCCGTCCAGCCCCCCATCTGTCCGTCCGTCCAGCCCCATGTGTGTCCCTGTGTCTGTCCGTCCAGCCCCCCATCTGTCCTTCCGTTCAGCCCCATGTGTGTCCCTGTGTCTGTCCATCCAGCACCCCATCTGTCCGTCCGTCCGTCCAGCCCTGTGTGTGTCCCTGTGTCTGGCCATCCAGCCCCCCATCTCTCCGTCCGTCCAGCCCCATGTGTGTTCCTGTGTCTGTCCATCCAGGCCCCCATCTGTCCGTCCGTCCAGCCCTGTGTGTGTCCCTGTGTCTGCCCATCCAGCCCCACATCAGTCCGTCCGTCCGTCCAGCCATGTGTGTGTCCCTGTGTCTGTCCATGCATCCCTCCCTCTGTCTTCCAGCCCCCTGTCTATCCATCCAGCCCCCCATCTGTCATTCCATCCAGCCCTGTGTGTGTCCCTGTGTCTGTCCGTCCAGCCCCCCCATCTGTCAGTCCGTCCAGCCCTGTGTGTGTCCCAGTGCCTGTCCGTCCAGCCCCCCATCTGTCCGTCCGTCCAACCCCGTGTGTGTCCCTGTGTCTGTCCATCCAGCCCCCCCATCTGTCTGTCCGTCCAGCCCTGTGTGTGTCCCTGTGCCTGTCCATCCAGCCCCCCCTCTGTCCGTCCGTCCAGCCCTGTCTGTGTCTCTGTGTCTGTCCATCCAGCCCCCCATCTGTCCGTCCGTCCAGCCCTGTGTGTCCCCCTGTGTCTGTCCTTCCAGCCCCCCATCTGTCCGTCCGTCCAGCCCCGTGTTTGTCACTGTGTCTGTCCATCCAGCCCCCCATCTGTCCGTCCGTCCGTGCAGCCCTGTGTGTGTCCCTGTGTCTGCCCATCCAGACCCACATCAGTCCGTCCATCCGTCCAGCCATGTGTGTGTCCCTGTGTCTGTCCATCCATCCCTCCCTCTGTCTTCCAGCCCCCTGTCTATCCATCCAGCCCCCAATCTGTCCGTCCGTCCAGCCCTGTGTGTGTCCCTGTGTCTGTCCAACCAGTCCCCCATCTGTCCGTCTGTCCAGCCCTGTGTGTTCCCTATGTCTGTCCATCCAGCCCCCCGTCTGTCCGTCCATCCAGCCCTGTGTGTGTCCCTGTGTCTGTCCATCCAGCCCCCCATCTGTCCGTCCGTCCAGCCCTGTCTGTGTCCCTCTGTCTGTCCAACCAGCCCCCCATCAGTCCGTCCGTCCAGCCCTGTGTGTGTCCCAGTGTCTGTCCGTCCAGCCCCCCCATCTGTCCGTCCGTCCAGCCCCGTGTGTGTCCCTGTGTCTGTCCGTCCAGCCCCCCATCTGTCCGTCCGTCCAGCCCCATGTGTGTCCCTGTGTCTGTCCCTCCAGCCCCCCATCTGTCCGTCCGTCCATCCAGGCCCGTGTGTGTCCCTGTGTCTGTCCATCCAGCCCCCCATCTGTCCGTCCGTCCAGCCCTGTGTGTGTCCCTGTGTCTGTCCATCCAGCCCCCCATCTGTCCGTCCGTCCAGCCCTGTGTGTGTCCCTGTGTCTGTCCATCCAGCCCCCCATCTGTCCGTCCGTCCAGCCCTGTGTGTGTCCCTCTGTCTGTCCATCCAGCCCCCCATCAGTCCGTCCGTCCAGCCCTGTGTGTGTCCCAGTGTCTGTCCGTCCAGCCCCCCCATCTGTCCTTCCGTCCGTCCAGCCCTGTGTGTGTCCCTGTGTCTGTCCATCCAGCCCCCCACCAGTCCGTCCGTCCAGCCCTGTGTGTCCCAGTGTCTCTCCGTCCAGCCCCCCCATCTGTCCGTCCGTCCAGCCCTGTGTGTGTCCCTGTGTCTGTCCAACCAGCCCCCCATCAGTCCGTCCGTCCAGCCCTGTGTGTGTCCCAGTGTCTCTCCGTCTAGCCCCCCCATCTGTCCGTCCGTCCAGCCCTGTGTGTGTCCCTGTGTCTGTCCAACCAGCCCCCCATCAGTCCGTCCATCCCGCCCTGTGTGTGTCCCAGTGTCTGTCCGTCCAGCCCCCCCATCTGTCAGTCCGTCCAGCCCTGTGTGTGTCCCAGTGTCTGTCCGTCCAGCCCCCCATCTGTCCGTCCGTCCAGCCCCGTGTGTGTCCCTGTGTCTGTCCATCCAGCCCCCCCATCTGTCTGTCCGTCCAGCCCTGTGTGTGTCCCTGTGTCTCTCAATCCAGCCCCCCATCTGTCCGTCCGTCCAGCCCTGTCTGTGTCTCTGTGTCTGTACATCCAGCCCCCCATCTGTCCGTCCGTCCAGCCCTGTGTGTCCCCCTGTGTCTGTCCTTCCAGCCCCCCATCTGCCCGTCCGTCCAGCCCCATGTGTGTCCCTGTGTCTGTCCATCCAGCCCCCATCTGTCCGTCCGTCCATCCAGCCCTGTGTGTGTCCCTGTGTCTGTCCATCCAGCACCCCATCTGTCCGTCCGTCCGTCCAGCCCTGTGTGTGTCCCTGTGTCTGGCCATCCAGCCCCCCATCTGTCCGTCCGTGCAGCCCCATGTGTGTACCTGTGTCTGTCCATCCAGCCCCCCATCTGTCCGTCCGTCCAGCCCTGTGTGTGTCCCTGTGTCTGCCCATCCAGCCCCACATCAGTCCGTCCGTCCGTCCAGCCATGTGTGTGTCCCTGTGTCTGTCCATGCATCCCTCCCTCTGTCTTCCAGCCCCGTCTATCCATCCAGCCCCCCATCTGTCCGTCCATCCAGCCCTGTGTGTGTCCCTGTGTCTGTCCGTCCAGCCCCCCCATCTGTCAGTCCGTCCAGCCCTGTGTGTGTCCCAGTGCCTGTCCGTCCAGCCCCCCATCTGTCCGTCCGTCCAGCCCCGTGTGTGTCCCTGTGTCTGTCCATCCAGCCCCCCCATCTGTCTGTCCGTCCAGCCCTGTGTGTGTCCCTGTGTCTGTCCATCCAGCCCCCCATCTGTCCGTCCGTCCAGCCCTCTCTGTGTCTCTGTGTCTGTCCATCCAGCCCCCCATCTGTCCGTCCATCCAGCCCTGTGTGTCCCCCTGTGTCTGTCCTTCCAGCCCCCCATCTGTCCGTCCGTCCAGCCCCATGTGTGTCCCTGTGTCTGTCCATCCAGCCCCCCATCTGTCCGTCCGTCCGTCCAGCCCTGTGTGTGTCCCTGTGTCTGTCCGTCCAGCCCCCCATCTGTCCGTCCGTCCAGCCCCATGTGTGTCCCTGTGTCTGTCCATACAGCCCCCCATCTGTCCATCCGTCCGTCCAGCCCTGTGTGTGTCCCTGTGTCTGTCCATCCAGCCCCCCATCTGTCCGTCCGTCCAGCCCCATGTGTGTACCTGTGTCTGTCCATCCAGCCCCCCATCTGTCCGTCCGTCCAGCCCTGTGTGTGTCCCTGTGTCTGCCCATCCAGACCCACATCAGTCCGTCCGTCCGTCCAGCCATGTGTGTGTCCCTGTGTCTGTCCATCCATCCCTCCCTCTGTCTTCCAGCCCCCTGTCTATCCATCCAGCCCCCAATCTGTCCGTCCGTCCAGCCCTGTGTGTGTCCCTGTGTCTGTCCAACCAGTCCCCCATCTGTCCGTCTGTCCCGCCCTGTGTGTTCCCTATGTCTGTCCATCCAGCCCCCCGTCTGTCCGTCCGTCCAGCCCTGTTTGTGTCCCTGTGTCTGTCCATCCACCCCTCATCTGTCCGTCCTTCCAACCCTGTGTGTGTCACTGTGTCTGACCATCCAGCCCCCCGTCTGTCCATCCATCCGTCCAGCCCTGTGTGTGTCCCTGTGTCTGTCCATCCAGGCCCCGTCTGCCCATCCGTCCAGCCCTATGTGTGTTCTTGTCCATCCAGCCCCCCATCTCTCCGTCCGTCCAGACCTGTGTATGTCCCTGTGTCTGTCCATCCAACCCCGCGTCTGTCCGTCCGTCCAGCCCTGAATGTGTCCCTGTGTCTGTCCATCCAGCCCCCCATCTGTCCATCCGTCCGTCCAGCCCTGTGTGTGTCCCTGTGTCTGTCCATCCAGGCCCCGTCTGCCCGTCCGTCCAGCCCTATGTGTGTTCTTGTCCATCCAGCCCCCCATCTCTCCGTCCGTCCAGACCTGTGTATGTCCCTGTGTCTGTCCATCCAGCCCCCCGTCTGTCCATCCATCCGTCCAGCCCTGTGTGTGTCCCTGTGTCTGTCCATCCAGGCCCGTCTGCCCGTCCGTCCAGCCCTATGTGTGTTCTTGTCCATCCAGCCCCCCATCTCTCCGTCCGTCCAGACCTGTGTATGTCCCTGTGTCTGTCAATCCAACCCCCCGTCTCTCCGTCCGTCCAGCCCTGAATGTGTCCCTGTGTCTGTCCATCCAGCCCCCCGTCTGTCCATCCGTCCGTCCAGCCCTGTGTGTGTCCCTGTGTCTGTCCATCCAGGCCCCGTCTGCCCGTCCGTCCATCCCTATGTGTGTTCTTTTCCATCCAGCCCCCCATCTCTCCGTCCGTCCAGACCTGTGTATGTCCCTGTGTCTGTCCATCCAACCCCCCGTCTGTCCGTCCGTCCAGCCCTGAATGTGTCCCTGTGTCCGTCCATCCAGCCCCCTTTCTGTCCGTCCGTCCCTCCAGCCCTTTGTGTATCCCTCTGTCTGTCCATCCAGCCCCCCATCTGTCCGTCCGTCCAGCCTGGTGTGTGTCCCTGTGTCTGTCCATCCAGCCCCGCATCTGTCCGTCCGTTCAGCCCTGTGTGTGTCCCTGTGTCTGTCCATCCAGCCCCCCGTCTATCCGTCCATCCCTCCAGCGCTGTGTGTGTCCCTCTGTCTGTCTATCTAGCCCCCCATCTGTCTCTCCGTCCAGCTCTCTGTGTGTCCCTCTGTTTGTCCATCCAGCCTCCCATCTGTCCGTCCGTCCGTCCAGCCATGTGTGTGTCCCTGTGTCTGTCCATCCAGCCCCCTGTCTGTCCATCCAGCCCCCCGTCTGTCCCTCCGTCCAGGCCTGTGTGTGTCCCTGTGTCTGTCCATGCAGCCCCCCGTCTGTCCGTCCATCTGTCCAGCCGTGTGTGTGTCCCTGTGTCTGTCCATCCATCCCTCCCTCTGCCTTCCAGCCCCCTGTCTGTCCATACAGCCCCTCTCCGTCCGTCCGTCCGTCCAGATCTTTATGTGTCCCTGTGTCTGTCCATCCAGCCCCCCGTCTGTCTGCCCATCCCTCCAGCCCTATGTGTGTCCCTGTGTCTGTGCATCCAGCCCCCCGTCTGTCCATCCAGCCCCCCGTCTGTCCATTCGTCCCTCCAGCCCTGTGTGTGTCCCTGTGTCTGTCTATCCAGCCCCTGTCTGTCCATCCCGGCCCCGTCTGTCCGTCCGTCCGTCCAGCCCTGTGTGTGTCCCTGTGTCTGTCCATCCAGCCCCCCGTCTGTCCGTCCGTCCGTCCAGCCCTGTGTGTGTCCCTGTGTCTGTCCATCCAGCCCCCTGTCTGTCCATCCAGCGCCCTGTCTGTCCGTCCGTCCATCCAGCCCTGTGTGTGTCCCTGTGTCTGTCCGTCCAGCCCCCTGTCTGTCCGTCCAGTCCCCCGTCTGTCCGTCCGTCCATCCAGCCCTGTGTGTGTCCCTGTGTCTGTCCATCCAGCCCCCTGTCTGTCCATCCAGCCCCCCGTCTGTCCGTCCGTCCGTCCAGCCCTGTGTGTGTCCCTGTGTCTGTCCATCCAACCCCCTGTCTGTCAGTCCGTCCGTCCAGCCCTGTGTGTGTCCCTGTGTCTGTCCATCCAGCCTGTCGTATGTCCGGCCGGCCGGCCCTGTGTGTTCCTGTGTCTGTCCATCCAGCCCCCTGTCCGTCTGTCCATCCATCCCTCCCTCTGCCTTCCTGCCCCCTGTCTGTCCATCCAGCTCCCCGTCTGTCCGTCCGTCCCTCCAGATCTTTATGTGTCCCTGTGTCTGTCCATCCAGCCCCCCGTCTGTCCGTCCGTCCCTCCAGCCCTGTGTATGTCCCTATGTCTGTCCATCCAGCCCCCTGTCTGTCCATCCAGCCCCCCGTCTGTCCGTCCGTCCCTCCAGCCCTGTGTGTGTCCCTGTGTCTGTCCATCCAACCCCCTGTCTGTCAGTCCGTCCGTCCAGCCCTGTGTGTGTCCCTGTGTCTGTCCATCCAGCCTGTCGTATGTCCGGCCGGCCGGCCCTGTGTGTTCCTGTGTCTGTCCATCCAGCCCCCTGTCCGTCTGTCCATCCATCGCTCCCTCTGCCTTCCTGCCCCCTGTCTGTCCATCCAGCTCCCCGTCTGTCCGTCCGTCCCTCCAGATCTTTATGTGTCCCTGTGTCTGTCCATCCAGCCCCCCGTCTGTCCGTCCGTCCCTCCAGCCCTGTGTATGTCCCTATGTCTGTCCATCCAGCCCCCTGTCTGTCCATCCAGCCCCCCGTCTGTCCGTCCGTCCGTCCAGCCCTGTGTGTGTCCCTGTGTCTGTCCATCCATCCCCCTGTCTGTCAGTCCGTCCGTCCAGCCCTGTGTGTGTCCCTGTGTCTGTCCATCCAGCCTGTCGTATGTCCGGCCGGCCGGCCCTGTGTGTTCCTGTGTCTGTCCATCCAGCCCCCTGTCCGTCTGTCCATCCATCCCTCCCTCTGCCTTCCTGCCCCCTGTCTGTCCATCCAGCTCCCCGTCTGTCCGTCCGTCCCTCCAGATCTTTATGTGTCCCTGTGTCTGTCCATCCAGCCCCCCGTCTGTCCGTCCGTCCCTCCAGCCCTGTGTATGTCCCTATGTCTGTCCATCCAGCCCCCTGTCTGTCCATCCAGCCCCCCGTCTGTCCGTCCGTCCCTCCAGCCCTGTGTGTGTCCCTGTGTCTGTCCATCCAGCCCCCTGTCTGTCCATCCAGCCCCCTGTCTGTCCGTCTAGTCCCCCGTCTGTCCGTCCGTCCATCCAGCCCTGTGTTTGTCTCTGTGTCTGTCCATCCAGCCCCCTGTCTGTCCATCCAGCCCTCCGTCTGTCTGTCCGTCCGTCCAGCCCTGTGTGTGTCCCTGTGTCTGTCCATCCAGCCCCCCGTCTGTCCGGCCGGCCGGCCCTGTGTGTTCCTGTGTCTGTCCATCCAGCCCCCTGTCCATCTGTCCATCCCTCCCTCCCTCTGCCTTCCTGCCCCCTGTCTGTCCATCCAGCCCCCCGTCTGTCCGTCCGTCCCTCCAGCCCTGTTTATGTCCCTACGTCTGTCCATCCAGCCCCCTGTCTGTCCATCCAGACCTCCGTCTGTCCGTCCGTCCATCCAGCCCTGTGTGTGTCCCTGTGTCTGTCCCTCCAGCCCCCTGTCTGTCCATTCAGCCCCCTGTCTGTCCGTCCGTCCGTCCAGCCCTGTGTGTGTCCCTGTGTCTGTCCATCCAGCCCCCCTCTGTCCGTCCATCCATCCAGCCCTGTGTGTGTCCCTGTGTCTGTCCATTCAGGCCCCTGTCTGTCCATTCAGCCCCCTGTCTGTCCGTCCGTCCGTCCAGCCCTGTGTGTGTCCCTGTGTATGTCCATCCAGCCCCCCTCTGTCCGTCCATCCGTCCATCCCTGTGTGTGTCCCTGTGTCTGTCCATCCGGCCCCCGTCTGTCCATCCATCCAGCCCTGTGTGTGTCCCTGTGTCTGTCCATCCATCCCCCAGTCTGTCCATCCAGCCCTCCTTCTGTCCATCCGTCCCTCCAGCCCTGTGTGTGTCCCTATGTCTGTCCATCCATCCCTCCCTCTGCCATCCAGCCCCCCGTCTGTCCATCCGTCCCTCCAGCCCTGTGTGTGTCCCCGTGTCTGTGCATCCAGACCCCCGTCTGTCCGTCCGTCCCTCCAGCCCTGTGTGTGTCCCTGTGTCTGTGCATCCAGCCCCCCCGTCTATCCGTCCCTCCGTCCAGCCCTGTGTGTGTCCTTGTGTCTGTCCATCCAGCCCCCCGTCTGTCCGTCCGTCCCTCCAGCCCTGTGTGTGTCCCTATGTCTGTCCATCCAGGCCTCCCGTCTGTCAGTCCATCCCTCCAGCCCTGTGTATGTCCTTGTGTCTCTCCATCCAGCCCCCCGTCTGTCCGTCCGCCCCTCCAGCCCTGTATGTGTCCCTGTGTCTGTCCATCCAGGCCCTGTCTGTCCGTACATCCAGCCCTGTGTGTGTCGCAGTGTCTGTCCATCCAGCCCCCCGTCTGTCTGTCCGTCCGTCCAGCCCTGTGTGTGTCCCTGTGTCTGTCCATCCAGTCCCCTGTCTTTCCGTCCATCCCTCCCGCCCTGTGTGTGTCCCTGTGTCTGTCCATCCGTCCATGTGTCTGTCCATCCATCCCTCTCTCTGCCCTCCAGACCCCCCGTCTGTCCATCCATCCCCCATCTGTCTACTCATCCCTGTGTGTGTCCCCATGTCTGCCCATCCACCTCTGTGTTTGTCCATCCATCTGTGCCTCTGCCCCTCCAGCCCCCCCGCACCTGTCTGTCTGTCCATCCATCCCCGTGTGTGTACCCAGGGGCGGCTCCAGGCCCCAGCATGCCAAGTGCATGCTTAGGACGGCATGCTGCGGGGGGCACTCTGCCAGTCACCGGGAGGACGGCAGGTGGCTTCGGTGGACCTCACGCAGGCTGTAGACCAAAGCTGCGGGACGAGCAGACCCTTCGCAGACACACCTGCGGGAGGTCCACCGGAGCCGCCTACCGGCGACCGGCAGAGCGCCCCCCACGGCATGCCGCCCTGCTTGGAGCGGCAAAATGTCTAGACCGACCCCTGTGTGTACCTCTGTCTGTCTGCCTGTCTGTCCGTCCATCTGTCCTTGTGTGTGTCCCTGTGTCCGTCCAGCCAGCCCTGCCTCCACCCCTCCAGCCCCCCCATCCATCCATCCTCTCCGCTTGTCTCTCTGTCCATCCATCCCTGTGTCCGTCAATCCAGCCCTGCCTCTGCCTCTCCAGTCCCCCCCCCACCAGCTTTGCGGGTGCCCCTCATTCCCCACCCACAGCCCCTGCTAGCCCAGCCCTGCCACCACTCCCAAAAGTTCTGCCTGTGCCCCCCAATCCTGACCAATAGCCCCCTGCTATCCAAGCCCTGCCCCCACCTTCTGCAGCTCTGTGGATGCCCTTCCCAGAGCTGGGGATAGAACCCAGGAGACCTTGCCCCCCTTGCCCTTGCTCTAACCACTAGCCCACCACTTTCCTTCCAGAGCCAGGGATGGGACCCAGGAGTCCTGAGTGGGGTTTAGTGAAGGGGGCTGAGGGTCAGGACTCTGGGGTTCTCCCCTGGGCCCTGGGAGTGGAGTGCGGTCTAGTGATCAGATCACAGTGCCTCCCCCTCTTCCCCAGGGGCAGCCAGTGCTGCTTGGAGAGCATCTGTTGCCCCAGGGGCCTGTGCTGTCACAAACTCTGTCTTGATCCCAAAGTGGTTTATCCGGTTGATCTGGTCTGCCCAGAATAAACACCCCTCCTACCCCCCCCCCCCACGGGTCTCTCCATGCAGCTTCAACCTTCCAGCCAGCCAGCCCTAAAGAGAGAGAGAGCCCCTCTGTGAGTGGGTAGATTTTCGCCTCTATCGCATGTGGGGAAACTGAGGCACGGAGTGGGCTGGACCAAGGTCAGAGCAGAACCCAGGAGTCCTGGCTCCCAGCCCACCCTGCACAAACCACTAGATCCCATCCCCTCCAGGAAGCAGGTTTGGGTGGTTACAATTCCAACAGGCACCCACCAGCTGATTGACCCCAGCTGAGTATCTGCTGGTGTCCCTGGCTGTGCTGTTCACACCCCCAGATGCTCCCCTCATGTGCCTGGGTGAGAGGCGGGTGATATCTGAGCAGAGGCCGCATGCTGGGACGTCCTTGGTTCCTGGCTGGGCGGGATTCTGGGGCCAGGCACACTCTGCTCTGTCTTTATCTTGGCCTGATTATATTTAGCTGTGCTAGGAACAGGTGCATGGCACTGAGGCTAGGGGAGGTTTACACAGTGGGCAGGGAGGGGGAATTATTACGCAGCCGTTGCCAGCCTGAGATGAAAACCAGATCTTGGAAAGTCCTGGGAACGTGCACCCTGCACAGGGCCCAGGCTGGAGTCATTCAGTATCCTCTGTAGGACCCGGGACCTGGCTCCCCAGCCCCCCGCTCTAACTCTCCAGGCCCCATTGCCCTCCCAGAGTTGGGATACAACCCAGGAGTCCTGGCTTGGCTCCCAGTCTCCTCTAACCACTAGACTCCCCTCCCCTCCCCAAACTGGGAACAGAACCCAGGAGTCCTGGTTATAATGAATGGAGATATACCTGCCTCCTAGAGCTGGAAGGGACCCTGAAAGGTCATCAAGTCCAGCTGCCTACCTTCACTAGCAGGACCAAGTACTGACTTTGCTCAAGATCTCTATGTGGCCCTCTCAGGGATTGAGCTCACAGCCCTGGACTTAGCAGGTTAATTCCCTGGCTAGAGGGACCAGCTGCTCCAGGGGGCAGGGAATCCAATCCAGCCCCAGGCTGGGGGACGGGCTGGAGAATGGGATACGGCGTAGGATGGATGGACGGGTGGCACTGAGCCAGGCACAGCTTGGATGGACAGATGGGTGGAGCTCAGCCAGATGGATACGCAGTGTCTAGACAGACAGAGCTGGGAGATGTGGCGCTGGAATGAGGGACAGATCGATAGATAGAGGTCGGATGTAGCAGTTAGCCGGACAGATGGACTCTGTGTGGACCGAGGGATCAGGCAGGAGAATGAAGAGCAGTTGCATTAGTGGCAGCTGTTGCGCTGTGCAGAGGCACCTGGCCCGACCTATTCCCAGGGAGCTGGGTAGGTTCTCCCTGCTATGCTGTCAGACCGGCCTCTCGCTGGTAGCAGCACCCAGCCTAGGAGGCGCCAGCCAGGGCTCCCAGCCAGTACCACACCCTGATGGGGCCCAAGCCAGGGAGCTAATTGTGGTGGGTAATTAACAGGCAGGGTGGCAAAGTGATTGGCAGGGGGAGGGCAGCCTGGGAGTCTGAGGGGTGGGAACTCCCGTGGGGAGATTGTGGTGGGACAGGAATGAGGTTGGGGCTGGCAGAAGGAGAGCAAGGACTGGCCCCAACAGGGCCAAGGGGTCTGAGGGCATCTCCCTAGGGAGGGATGGACTTGCCTGTTGGGGCTGGTCCTGCCCTGTGGGATGGGGCTACGCAAGGCAAAGGTGTGCGTGTGGCTCATGGCACTGCCTGGGGTAAGGGCCCATCCTGACCTAGGCAAGGGAGGTTTGAGGGTGAATGGGAGGATACAGGGTTATTTTAAAGCAGGGGTTCTCAAATTGGGGGTCGGGACCCCTCAGGGGGTCGTGAGCTGTCAGCCTCCATCCCAAACCCCGCTTTGCCTCTAGCATTTATAATGGTGTTAAATATATTAAAAAGTGTTTTTATTTATAAAGGGGGTTGCACTGGGATGCTTGCTGTGTGAAAGGGGTCACCAGTACAAAAGTCTGAGAACCTCTGATTTAAAGGGTCTGAACAATGGGTGACAGCTATTTAGTGGAATATTGTCCTGTTCACTGCTGCCCTCTAGTGCCCCTTATATAGTATAGCCTCCCCTTCCCCAACCTCACCCTCTGCTGCCCCTAGTGGCCAAACTACAGATATGCTTTAAATTAATATGTAATAATAGGAGATATACCAATCTCCTAGAACTGGAAGGGACCTTGAAAGGTCATCAGGTCCAGCCCCCTGCCTTTGCTAGCAGGGCCAGTTTTTACCCTGGATCTGTAAGTTGCCCCCTCAAGAATTGAATTCACAGCTCTTGGTTTAGCAAGCCACTGCTCAAACCAATGAGCTATTGCTCCCCCCAATATTGTACTTTAATCCATTTGGAGATATGTTTGTCTTGCTTTAAAAAAAGTACAAAGCAATGAATTTGGTATCAAGTTTTCTTTTATTGTCTTTGCTTTTTCTACCACTTTATAAATGCTGGATTACTAAACTGCTGCTGAGAAGGGAGCATGGGTGGAGATTAGATGGATGGACGGATTGGTACATTGGGGCGATAGTGTGGTGATATGAACAGGTGGAGAGGAAACAAGCAGCATTGATATGTAGATCTGTAAAGCCCTGGGGAGAGGAGTGTACATGGATGGATGGAGCGAGAGGGGGGCTGTGTATGGAGGGATGAGTACATGTGAAAAGAAACAGATGGGCCAGACAGACAGATGGCAGAGTAGGAGAAGGGACAGTAGGATAGACAGAGTTGTAGAAGGAACCAGATATGGTCTGGAGAACCAAGACTGAAGCTTTGCATTTTGGGTTCAGCTCTGCCCCCAGCCCAGGCTGGATCTTTGCTCCCTCCCGCAAAAGCAAGACAGAAGTGGAGCCGCTGCTTTTGAAGGGGTGCTGCTGGGTGGGATCTCATGGAGTGTTAGGTCACAGAGGGAGGTTGCTCCAGACAAGGGACCGTATGCCTCCAAGCCAAGGGGGGTTTCCCAGCCTGGCAGATGGGCATGGGGGAGGTTGAACCTGGCAGGACCCCTGCGATCTGGGAGCAGAGGCTCCCTGCTGGGCTATTGTCTTTTGTAGTCCTTGGCACTGATGTTCTTCTCCAGCGCAGATGCCAGCGATTCGTGCTTGACCACACAGCTGTAGCTGGCATCCAAGCCCCACTCACTGTCTGGCAGCGTCAGATAGCTGCTCACCGAGTAGGTCTTGTCCTCTCCCAGTGCCACGAGCCCTATTCTTACCCCCTGGGCCTGGGCCTGGGCCTGGGAGTCTCGCATCCACAGCACATCGATGTAGCCAGGGAAGAAGCTGCTCACCAGGCAGGTCAGGGTGGCAAAGCCGGTGGCAAGTTCCTCCTGGGCTGGAGGGAACAGCTGGATTCGGGGCTGGGGCAGATTACTCCCTGCAAATACACAGAGAGGACATTGGAGACGGTGGTTAGCATCCCTGGTTCACACCCCTCAACCTGCCTGCCCTCCCAGAGCCAGGATAGAGTCCTGGCTCCCAGCCCCCCTGCTCTAACCACTAGACCCCACTTCCTCCAAGAGCTGGTGGTATAACCCAGGAGTCCTGGCTCCCCGTCCTTTTCTGTTCTAACACACTAGACCCCTTCTCCCTCCCAGAGTCATGTATCTTGTCTCTCTCTGCTTTGTCTTCATGACAAGACCAATATCTCCTTCCTTAGTTATGGGTTCATTATCGTTGCTCCGATTAATTAACTTGTGTAGTTTATTTAGATTTGGCTACTGTCATCTTTTGAAAATATCTATATGGAATAAACAAACCCAGCAGTTCCCTGAAGAGCATGTGACATAGGCTGGAGATAAAATACACATAAGAAGAACCAATGGTGTGCCACACACCACCTCTCTCACTGTGACCCAGTCTGGCCCTCTCACCCAGCTCCTTGGGGGAGGGGAGAGGCGAGGGAGAAAGAGAAACACCACCCGTTACAGAAACTCCTGGTCTGGTTTCTTGGGCGCTATGGAGAATGTCTGTTACCCCCCTGGGCCTCCTCCACCAACCTCAGCGTGCTCATCTAAGAGACAGGTCACTGTCTGGACACCATCACCCTAATATCAGAGGTTCTTCAATTCACTGAGCCACACAACCTCTGGGAGGTAGGGAAGGGCTGGTTTCTTGTTGCTGAGAGGGGGAACTGAGGTGCAGAGAAGCTGGCCCAAGGTTAGACATGGAGGCTGTGGCAGAAGCAGTGTCAAATTCAGATCTCCCAAAGCCAGATCCTGACCTCTGGATCATCCTTGCATTCTAACGGGAGCAAACAGCTCCATACTCACTCAACACATGCACGCGGGTCCCCTCTTCCCACGTCTGGACTCCAGCTGAACCATAATAGGCAAAGCAGAAATAGATGGAGTCATCTCCTTCCTGGACATCGCGGATGGTTAGCAGGAACTTCTTGTTGGAGGCGTCTCTGGAGGAAACATATTGCTCTGGGATCCCCAGAGCTCGGTAAATGGACAGATCCGTTTTGAAGAGCAACACCCCTTCAGGTTTCTGTCCAGGGCTCTGCCGGATCCAGTTGACGTTGACCTTGTCCGCTGAGACGTTTGCCACAGCACATTCCAGAGCCACCATCTGTCCGAGAGACACTGAGATCTCAGAGGGGCTTTGGCTGAAGGAGGCATATTGGCACCATCCACCTGCATGAGAGAAACCGGCATGTCATCTTGACTCCTTTTTGCTCATGCAAGAGCAGTAGGTTGGTAAACTGACAGAGAGACCGTAGATGGGTGGAAGGATAGATGGAAATGGAGAGATATCACCAATGAGAGGTGGAACGGGTAGCTAGAGATTCTGGAGATGGAGAGATGGAAAATAAATCCTGCACATAGATAGATAGATAGATAGATGTGCATCAGGATAGATGGATGGATGGGGGAGAGATATGCATGGGGATAGATAGATAAAATGATTATGTAGTTAGATAGATTTCCTTGGGGCTCTGGACCATATGAGCCAGAGTCTTTTCAAGGAAGGAGAAGGATCAGGAGCATCCATGAGGGTTACTCACTTGCCAGTGAGAGCAGCAGGATGAATCCCTGGAGTGGATCCATGGCTGACCTTCACGCTGTCCCCAGGGCAGAGCTGAGACCATCCAGGGAGAAGCCACGTCTTATGAGGCCACGTATTCAAATCCAGCTGCTGATGGGAAACGAGGAAGCTCCTCATTGGCTCAGCCGTGACTCCGGTGCAGCAGCCAAACCAATGGGCATGGGTGAGAGATTTGCCTATGGGTTCCCCCAGGCTCGACTGGATGGTCTGTGTCTGTCATGTCCACAAACAACCTGCTACCACCTTGGGTATATTTGAGCTTAGACTGTAACCTTCCAGTTGAGGAGCGATAGTCACCTGGGTTATCAGCCTGAGGACTTGGGACGTAGGAGATCCTGAAGGTACTGCCCCGGGGGCTGGAGAGCAGAGAACAGGCTTCATGATACCAGATGATGAGCTGGGAAATTAGCTCCTGGATGGAGCAGGGAAGCTGGGACTCATGATGCCTGGGTCCCATGCCCACCCCCAGGAAAGGAGTGGGGGACTATGCATTAGAGAAGGGGATATTGAGAGACAGGTCCTCTGGGCTCTTTTCCGAAGCAGCTTTGATCAGATCACATAACTTCTTTGGGAACGAGCTGGTGTTCATTGGGTGAGAAGTGCTGCTCAAAATATAGGGTCAGCTCCTCAAGCGATCTCACTCAGCCGAGCTTTGATTGACACCAGCTGGGGATCCGGTCCACTGACTCCAACACAGCTGCGGCCAATTCACGCCAGCTGGGCATCCAACCCAATAAATGTTTTTGTTATTATACCAAAGAGCAGCTAACACCGTTGTGTGGCGGCCCATAGGGATGGTGCTGTAGCTGGGATTTTAATGAGCCCTGCACATTGGTACCAGAGAGCATGAAGACATGAAGAAATTCTTCTCGCTGTCTGTAACCCCTCGGTGTGTTTCAATGTCAAACCAGGAATTGTCTCCTTGCTCTTCAACCCTTGAAGGCATTTGAGACACAGCTTAATGCCAAAATCACTCTCCGGGCAAGGGTGGAATTCCCTCCCTTTGAACTAGCTGAAACAGTTACCAGTTAAACTGGTGTCAAACTGGGGACGTATGTAGGGTCCCAAGAATATAAGATCCTTGTATCTGTTCATAGCCTGCTTGTCTCTTGCACTTGGGGTGAGACCCACAATGGCTAATACCATTAATAGCTAATAAATGAATAATCATAATAGGTCATATTAGCTTCTCATTAATAGCTAATACATAATATACAGATCATATCAATGTGAAATAAAATAATGATGTTTTTACATATATGTCACTGAGACCAGGAAATAATAATAAATGACCAACATGTTTTAATTAAAGTACGACAAAATTCTGAAAGCTTCATTACTTGTTAGTTATTAATAATAATTTTATGATGATTAATTAATCCCCTTCAGTCCCTTATATGAGGGACACATCAAGAATAGGAGATAGAATTATTGGGCAAGATATAGGCCACCATCTTACTACGAAGTATAAATATAAATATCAAATGTTTTTAAATGAATTGGTAAGTTGGATTGCTGAATAATCATTGCATAGAAGTTTTGAATTCGTGATGGGAAATGTCTTATCTTTCTTTAATAAACTAGTAATTGGTGGTTAAAGATCGTGATTAACAATTAGTATTAACTGATCACAAATAAAATAATTTTAACAGAGATTGGTGACGCTGTGTGTTAGTTTGACTCCATCATGTGTCAGAGAAATATAAAGGGTTGAAGAGCATTTCAATCTGAAATGCTGCTTTGTGAAAATGATCACATTGCACCTCTCTTCGTCCCACTCTCTCAGGAAGGAATGTGATTTTGAAAATAAATAGTGTCGACTAGATGCTGAGACAATAATGGTCAAATCTGTTTTCTAATAGAATCGTTGTTGTTCTGAAGCGATTCAGAAAGAGCTAGGTTGGAAAAAAGCATGGTCTACTTGCTATTATGTGATTTCTTCATTATTAATAATAATAATCATAATATTTTTATTTTCTCTTTTTCTTTTTTCACCTGATTTTACAATGTTATAAACATTAAAAATTAATGAGAAAGGTATCCACGTAAAGAAATCTAAGCGGTAAGACTAAAAAGAGATCTACATTTTATTAGGTTAACTTGACATTTTAGTTTTCTTATTTGAATGTATTTTCTATTTCACTGACTGTGATTAGGATCTCTTTATACATATTAATTGTAAGAGAATTCATGTTACCATATAGAGAACTAAGGAAAATGAGATTTCTGTAGATGCATACGTACTCACATATACAACATTATAATTATTAATACATACTTATAGACAGATCCATATTTACTACAGAAGAGATATAGGAAAAATAGAATAATCTTAGTGGCTATGTAGAAGGAGGTGAAAGTCAGGTCAGATTACTCTGTAAATATATTCCTATTATCAGTGTGTGTTTATGAAAGATCAAATATTATTTATTATTGGAGTAGAAAGAGATTGAAAGAATAGTAGATTGTTTCAATGATAATGATATTTTTAATAAAGGTCTATAAACTGGTTGATCGAGTATTAGGTTTATAAACAATATAATTGCTACTGAAACTTATTTATAAAGAAAATGAATAATATCTGACTGGTTTATAATATATGTTATAATATGTTATCTTGTGTGATTACAAGAGATCGATATGTAGACCTATAGCTTCCTTCATAACTGTTATAACTATTAAGACATGATTTCAAAGCTATTGATATGAGCAAGTTTGCTTTATAAACATAGACATTATTAATAACTATTTATTTACAAGAACTGCGTAACATTTACCAACCTTTACCTCATTTTAAAAATACCGAAGTGAAATATTTGGACTGAAATCTCACTGCAAACACTTGTGAAGTGTTACACACATCTCTGCATAGAAAGAAAGCTCTAAATCCAACACAAAGCGATTGGAATAAAAGAACAATAAGCGAGACGGGGTTTTCAATTACCGTAATTGGACTAGCACCAGGAACTTTTTAAGGCAAATATTCACTCAGATACTAAAAATACAAGTATAAGAACATGGATAAATAGATATTTCTCCGTAGCACAGATAGATGGATAGGGGGATAGATAGATAGATAGATAGATAGATAGATAGATAGATAGATGTAATTACTCATAGTATGGACAGATAGATAAATAGATGTGCGTTTATGGGGACCGTTAGATATTTCCATATAAGACTGCTCAGTCGTGGTGCTATGGGGAGGGGCACCATTCGGGGGGAGCGTTCAGTGCTGCTATTGCTAATCACCCCGGAGTGTATTGAGCTGCGTCTCCTCTTCCCTCTGGGCTGTTTTTCAGACCCATCTGTGGCCCAGGGAACATTCTTCCCCCAGTCCATTGGACAGGGGTGTCTGCAGAGCCACTGGGATCAGATACAGGGGGGCCAGTCCTGGCCCCACTGCAGGCAATGGCCAAACTCCAATGGATGAAAGTGGGGCAGGAGGTCACCCGTGTATTCCCATGGGGGAAGGGGCCCCTAGCTCAGAGATCCGTCAATGCTCGGGGTTATTCTGATGAGTTGTTCCCCCTGGACTATCTCTCTGCCCCTCCATGGATCAGGGCCCCTCTGAAACTTGGGGACCTTCTCATCTCCCCACTGCTCAGTGTCGGGGCAGATTGGGGTCCTTCAGCCATGTCAGTCCCTGAACCGAGACTGTGATGCACGGCTCCAACTCTACCCCATGGGACGACCACATCTGGAGGGATGGAGCCGTCGGGCAGATGGCAAGAGGGCTGGGGAAGGGGAGTTAGGAGAGACCTGCTTCTTGGTGTCATGGCTGGAGCATGTGTGTGTGTGTCCTCATGCAGGTCCGCTCCTGTGCTCAGCTAGGTCCCTCTAGCAGGCCTGGGGCTAGTGTCCCTGTGGCTGGGAGTGGAGCCGTGGGCCATAGAGGGTGGGGAGCAAACCTGCAGCTCAGTGCCGGGGGGTATGAGGAGGTCAGCACAGAGCTGTGAGTGGGACCCCCAGGAGGGGGAAGACAGGACCTGAGCCCCAAGGAGTGCTGTGGGACCTCCTCTGTGTGGGGCAGGGAAATAAATATGGTGAAAGCAAGGCACAAACAGGACAGGGAAGGGGCAGCAGGTCACACAGAGAGATGTTAGTGCCCAGCGACTGCCCCCTGATCTAACCACTAGCCACAACTCACCTCTCAATGCTGGGGATGAACCCAGCAGTCCTGACTCCCAGGCCCCCCTGCTCTAACCACTAGCCCCATATCCCCTCCCAGAGTTGGGAACAGAACCCAGAAGTCCTGGACCCAGGTCCTCCTCACTCCAATGGAACCTAGGAATCCTGAATCCAAGCCATGTACAGAAATAACAACCCATTTCCCTTCTCCCTTACTGCCTCCATCCTATTTAAAATCCAAACAAGGAGAAAATCCTGCATTAAACACACTAGCATAGCTGGGGCAGTTCCCTACCCCCCACAGTGATGGGTACAGGCTCTCTGCACACTCAGGGATGTGTCAGATAAATCAGGCTGCATCTTCAATCTTTCCTCCCCAGCCATGAGGGCTGGAAACTGCTTTGTGTATGAAAATGAGCTGAAATTCTGCAGCACTGACGTGTCCCTATGGTCTGGAGTCCCCAGCCCATGATCTAGGCCTGGTTGGATAGCAGGCCACATCCCACGGGTTTCCATTGACACTATCGGAGTTGATGGCAGATGTCATGGGTGAAGCAGGAATCCCCACTTGTTGCCTTACACGTGCAGGGGAATGATCTCATAGTATCTCAATTCCAAATGCTGCTCTGGTGCCATGTGAAAACCCGCCGGGTGGCTCTGCCCCTTCCACGCAGACCTCTCAGTCCAGTTCGCATGCTGGGCTTAGCAGATCCCATGCTTTGATCGCTCCAGTGGGGTGGCCCCAGGCCGTGGGTGAAGATCAGAGTCAGTGGCTGGGAGTTCCAAGGAAGTCTCTGGGAGTCAGGACCTCAAAACCCAGCTCCATGGAGAATCCACAGAAAAAGGGGCAAAGTGCTCCCAAGCCCTGGGAAAGATGAGAAGACACATGGCCACGTGGGCTGAGATTTTCCAGGGTATCTGGAAACGAGAACCCCATGGGAATGTGTCACTGGCCCTGGCGAGCTGACAGCAAAGGGCCGTGGCCTTGACAAGCAAAGAAGACGAGCCCCATCATGAGAGAGCAGCTGGCCACGGAGTATCGCCTGCGGTCACTGTGGTGTCTTGGCTGGTCTCATCTTTGCCTTCCGGCCCCCTCCTGACTTCAGTTCCTGGAAGAAAACAGGGTCTATTTGTAGTGCCGGGGCGTCCCCTCGGCCCTGCTCCGGAGAAGCAGGTGTCCATCTGGAAGTCCCCACGCATCAGAACAACACCCAGAGGGGCAGAAAATAAACTGAGGGCTGAATGTGGAGAGGAGAAAAACACCCAGAGAGACAAACACCAGGTGGGCCTTGGAGCGCTTGGTCGTTCAGCCGAGATAACTGATCTCAGGGCTGACAAATGCGCTGCAGGGTGGGACTGGCTGGGCCGGGTGGGTTGACCCCATGTCCCTGCCCTTGCGCATGGGCTGTTGGGGACTGTACTGCCTTGGGCTCGCGGGCCTGGGATGGAAACCTACGGCCTGGTTTGCTTGGGTCGGGAACTGGTTTGAAAATATATAGCTGTATTCAGTCCTGGTCCAGCTGCCCCATTGCCCATTATACAGTACAACCACCCCTTCCCCGCCCCCACCCTCTGCTGCCCCCTACGGCCATTATACAGTACAGCCGCCCCTCCCTGCCCCCACCCTCTGCTGGCCCCTAGTGCCCATTATACAGTATAACAGCCGCTTCCCCACCCCCACCCTCTGCTGCCCCCTAGTGCCCATTATACAGTACAGCTGCCCCTTCCCCACCCCACCCTCTGCTGCCCCCTAGTGCCCATTATACAGTACAGCCGCCCCTTCCCCGCCCCCACCCTCTGCTGCCCCTAGTGCCCATTATACAGTACAGCCGCCCCTTCCCCACCCCACCCTCTGCTGCCCCCTAGTGCCCATTATACAGTACAGCTTCCCCTTCCCCATCCCACCCTCTGCTGCCCCCTAGTGCCCATTATACAGTACAGCCGCCCCTTCCCCGCCCCCACCCTCTGCTGCCCCCTAGTGCCCATTATACAATACAGCCGCCTCTTCCCACCCCCACCCTCTGCTCCTCCTAGTGGTCATTATGCAGAATAGTTGCCCCTTGCCCACCCCCGCCCTCTGCTGCCCCTAGTGCCCATTATACAGTACAGCCGCCCCTTCCCACCCCCACCCTCTGCTGCCCCCTAGTGCCCATTATACAGCGTAGCCGCCCCTTCCCCGCCCCCACCCTCTGCTGCCCCCTACGGCCATTATACAGTACAGCCGCCCCTCCCTGCCCCCACCCTCTGCTGCCCCCTAGTGCCCATTATACAGTATAACAGCCGCTTCCCCACCCCCACCCTCTGCTGCCCCCTAGTGCCCATTATACAGTACAGCCGCCCCTTCCCCGCCCCCACCCTCTGCTGCCCCCTGCTGTCCATTGTACAGTACAGCCGCCCCTTCCCCGCCCCCACCCTCTGTTGCCCCCTGCTGTCCATTGCACAGTACAGCCGACCCTTCCCCACCCCACCCTCTGCTGCCCCCTAGTACCCTTTGTTGGTTATAGCTGTCCCTGAATGTTTTGGGAGATGTTTTGGCACCATCTAGGTGCACAAAATACACCAGAATGTTATCTGCACTCCTTTTGCCCAGCACAGAGCAGTATATTGATGGATTGACAGAGAGAGAAAGGGAGGTATCACAGATGGATTGATAGAGATATTTAGATGTGGCGATATCACAGATTGTAGGATCAGTAGATAACTAGAGATTTTGAAAATAACTAGATAGAGGGGCTGTATGGAGATAGATAGATAGATAGATAGATAGATAGATAGATAGATAGATAGATAGAGGGGGTGTACGAGGAGAGATAGATAGATAGATAGAAAGATAGATGGATAGATAGAAGGGCAGTATGGGGATAGATAGATAAATTTCATCATCCATTCAGCATGTTTATCCTGGCTGTCCTTGGCCACAGAATCCACAGCCTCTTCTGGGCATGGGGAGGACAAGAAGCATCTGAGGAGGAGTCCCTGGAGTGGATGCATGGCCGACCATCTCACTGTTTCTAGGGCAGAACTGAGGGAGAAGCTACGTCTTATGAGGCTGCCTATTCAAGTCTGGCCACTGGTGGGAAAGCTGGAGGCTTCTCATTGGCTCGGCCACATCCCTGCAGTGACCAAACCAATGGTCACTGGGACACGGGTGGGACATTTGCCGTAGGATGAATCTTGGGTAAGATCACAACTAAGAGGGTGGGGAGCGATAATCACCCGGGGTATCCATCTTAATTGAGGACTTGGGACTTAGGAGATCCTGAAGGTTCTGCGCTGGGAAAATGGCATAGAAGGAGGAATGGGCATCATAGATGACTTGCTGTGAAATTAGGTACTGGTTAGAGAAGGGGTGGCTTTGGGAGGGGAGTGAGGTCTAGTGATTAAAGAACAGAGGGGGCTAGAAGCAGAATTCCTGGGTTCTATTCCAATGCAGCCTTGAGCAAGTCTAATAATTTCTTTTGTGTCTCTTTCCCTAGTGGTAAAGTGTTTGTGTTCTTTTTGTTACAAATTGTATAAAACTCCTCTGCCAAATTCTTGAGCTCCTGTATCTCAACGGAGCTTCAGTTGATTCCAGCTGGGGATCTGGCCTATTGACTCCAAGGAAGCCACAACTGATTGACACCAGCCGGGGAACTGGCTTGTTGAGTCCAATGGAGGTACGACGAGTTGACACTGGCTTGGGAACTGGTGCTTTATGAATTACTATAAATGATTGTTACCACAGCTATTATGAAGTCCTTTGAAACAATACAGCATCTTGGGATTTAAATTTCCCTGGTCACATAGATTCATCATCTAAGGGGAGACGGGATCATTAGATCATCCAGTTGGACCCACTCTATAACACGGGCTGGCTAATTTCACCCATTTCCCCATATACTGAGCCCAATAACTTGTGTTTGACTCACGCATGCTCCAGAAAGGCAGGCAGCCTGAATTTGGAGCCATTTGTGCCAGATACATTTAGCCAATGAAACAATCGGCTACAATTTGAGCTCTCCACGTTTTTCAGTCTCAATCAGGAGATGGTTTCCTAGGCATTGTCCCCTGGGATGAGCCAGATTAATGTGAATGTCACAGTGAGGGTAACATTCTCTCCCCATGGTAGAAGTAGCTGAATTTGGATCCCAGGTGCAACCTCTGTGGACTTGTGAGCTTATGAGATTTTTGCCTCAGGGACTTTTCCAGTTCTGTGACACTGATGTCCTTAGCCACTCCTATTAATACCAATAAATGAAAGTGAATCCTCATTAATGAGTCTTATTATACTAATATATACTTGTAAGACTATAATAAAAAATGCTTAGCAACACACCACCCTTGAGAGCAGAAAACTAATCATTAATGACCAGTAAGTTTCAAAATTATTACTCACTAATAATTAACAACCAGCTGCTAATTACTAACTGCACATAATAAATGATTAGGGTGGATAAGTTACTATGTGGGATGCATCCTGAATCTGGAATTAACTCTGAATCCTACATGAAAGATATCATAGAATCATAGAATATCAGGATTGGAAAGGACCTCAGGTCAGCTAGTCCAACCCCTTGCTCAGAGCAGGACCAATCCCCAACTAAATTTTCCCAGCTAGGGCTTTGTCAAGCCTGACCTTAAAAACCTCTAAGGAAGGAGATTCACCAACCTCCCTAGGGAACCCATTCCAGTGCTTCACCACCCTCCTAGTGAAATAATGTTTCCTAATAACCAATCTAGACCTCCCCGACTGCAACTTGAGACCATTGCTTCTTGTTCTGTCATCTGCTACCACTGAGAACAGTCTAGATCCATCCTTTTTAGAATCCCCTTTCGGTTTGTTGAAAGCAGCTATCAAATCCTCCCTCCCTCTTCTCTTCTGCAGACTAAACAATCCCAGTTCCCTCAGCCCAGAGGCGCCAACTTTCCATTGTGCCAGGGGTGCTCAACCAGCACCAGCTGTGCCCCAGGCCTTGCCCCGACTCCACTCCTTCCCTCAAGGCCACACCCCGGCCCTGACTCCACCCCACCTCTTCCCACCCCCGCTACACATCTTCCCGCCCAGTTCTGGCCCCTCCCCCAAACGTGCCACATCTTCGCTCCTCCTCCTTCCCCCCAGCTTCCTTCATGCCACAAACAGCTGATTGTGGTGGGAGGGAGGTGTGGGGAGGGAGGGAGAAGCACTAATAGGGGACCTGCTGGTGGGTGTTCAGCACCCACCATTTTTCCCCCTGGGTGCTCCAGCCCTGGAGCACCCACGGAGTCAGCACCCATGCCTCAGCCTCTCCTCATAAGTCATGTGCTCCAGTCCCCTAATCATTTTTGTTGCCCTCTGCTGGATTCTTTCCAATTTTTCCATATCCTTCTTGTAGTGTGGGACCCAAAACTGGACACAGGACTCCAGATGTGGCCTCACCAGTGCTGAATAGAGGGGAATGATCACATCAACATGTTGCAATCATATTAGCATGAATACCAATTGTTCTGATTAATGATTAATGATCAGTTAATGACCATCCATCCATTATCAAATAATGAACACACATCAGTTATCAATTGATTTGTTGCCATTTGTTATAATTAATTCATCAGGAGCCAGTATTTAATGATTAACATTCATAACTAGCCATTATTAATAAAAGATCATTAATAAAACAACATTAACAGAGATCTGTGACTCTGCAGGGAACAGTTATCCCACACAGTGGATAGGAAATATAAATGTTAAAAGTTCATTTTTCTCTGAGCTTTTGCGCTATGTAGATGATCATAGCTGGTGACTGTTTTTTATTGAACTTGGTAACAATCTTTCATCTGGAAAGCATTTGATTTTGCAAATAAATAGTACAATTTGGATGCTGTAAAAATAAAATCTCTTTTCTAATATAATCCCAACTGGCTTGAATGAAAATAGACAGCGCTAGCTTTGAAATAATAACAATTGACTTCTTTTTGCTGTCACAAAATAAATTATTATTATTAATTGCACAAGTACTAATGTCTATATTCTTTGTTATCTGATGTCATAGTTTGTAAAGATAAAATAAGGAGAAATATGCATTTATGTAGAAATCTAAGCAGTAATAATGAGATCTAAATTGTACTCGTTTAAATTTGGTTATTTATTTAATAAAATGCTATTATTAAGATATCTCTGCACCTTTTAATTCATATAATTCATGTTTATTGACACAGAGATCTAAATTCAATGAGATTGCTATGCCAACCTAATTCTTAATTTATATTTATGAAGCAATCCAGGTTTATTTCTAATGAGCTATAAAAGTGAGAATACTGTTAATGAATGTGTATAAACAGATGAAGGCAACATTCGATTGGTTTGTAAATATACTAGCATTACCAAAATGTATGTATAACAGCACACACAGGTTATTAGAACATAAGAATGGCCATACTGGGTCAGACCAAAGACCCATCTAGCTCAGTATCCTATCTTCCGACAGTGACCAATGCCATGTGCCCTAGAGGGAATGAACAGAACAGGTAACCATCAAGTGATTATCCACTGTCGCCCATTCCCAGCTTGTGGCAAACAGAGGCTAGGGACACCTCCCTGCCCATCCTGGCTAATAGCCCTGATGGACCTATCCTCCGTGAATTTATCTAGTTCTTTTTTAAACCCTGGTATAGTCTTGGTCTTCTCAACATCCTCTGGTAAGGAGTTCCACAGGTTAACTGTGTTGTTGAAGAAATACTTCCTTTTGTTTGTTTTAAACCTGCTGTCTATTAATTTAATTTGGTACCCTTAGTTCTTCTTGTGGAAGTTGGGAAAAGCGCAGACATCTTAGTCTTCCAGGAAGAGCAAGAGTCAGGCTAACTCTTCTATTTAATAATGTGAGACTTTAATGCAGGGCCTGGGCAAGTGAAAAAGAACTGTAAGAAAGGTTGTTTTGACCTTGTGTTAGATAAGAATGGAAAGCAGACTATAGCAAGAACTGCTGAGAAAAGTAAAATATCAGGAAGGAATATGTGTAACAAAATGCAGTTGTTGATCTTTACTGTATGTAACAAAAGGTATAAATACTTGCCCTGTTTATCTAACGGAGACTTGCCTAGGGAGGGGGACCTCTGCCCCTGAGTACTCTCCCCTTGCAAGTGTTAAAGAAAATAAAGCTGCCTCTGGCATGTTGCAACCAACCTCAGAGTGAGAACTCGTTTTTCTCACACATTCTGTACAGAGCAGGAGTAAATAACACTTCCTTATTTACTTTCATCACCTCTGTCAGGAGTGTCTAGATCTCTTAGTCGCCTCTTTTCCAAGCTGAAAAGAGCCAACCACATATAGTTGGGGCTAGGGAGAAGAAGAAGAAGGTTAGTAAAGATTTGCATTTAATTATTCCTCTTCTTATCAATAAAAAATGCTTATAAAGATCTGCTCTTAATTAATGTGTATAAGTAGGAAAAAATGAGAATAGATTGCTGTAAATACCCTGATTGCTCTTAACGGGTGTGTGTGAACTGAATGAAATGCTCTTTGACTGATAATGTGATTGCTTCTAATAAACACTTAGGAAACTGACTGAAGTGTTGTCAGATTGCTTTATAAACACATTGATTGCTTTAAATAAATGTATATAAACAGTTTGAAATAACAGTAGATTGAGCTGTAAACAATGTATTTGCTATTAATAAAGGTTTATAAGGAATTGGAACAGTATTTGAATGATTTATAAATATTATTGTAATCGAAACATGTTTGCAAAAGATTAACAATATTATTTAGATTTTTATAGTCATGATTATTAATACATATCAAATATATTGGTATTCAATTAGGTTACTTTATACATATGGTTATTATTAATGCATATTACTTAAAAGAGCTGTATATTTTTATTGCTGAGATCACTTAAATATATGTAACCATTTTTTCATGATTTGGAGCTGAGTAGAAACATTTTAAAATTATTATACAGCTCTCTGCATCAAAAGAAAGCTCTAAACAAAACCAACAGGAATAAGATCAAAACTAATAAAGAGTGATATGGGATTTCAATTAATTGTATTAGCACCAGAAACTTACCAAGGTAAGCATTCCTTCTGATACTACAATATAAGAGTAAGAGGATAGACAGGGAGATAAAGTACATATGAGAGAGGGAAAGATACAAGAAACATTCCCAAAGTCTGCAATTTTCTATGATTACTTGCTCAGTTCCCTTCCCCAAGACCCATATCTGCCAACCATCCTCCTCATGGCCGACTTCACCTCCTTGTTCCTGAGGGTGTAGATCATGGGGTTGGTGAGGGGGAAGACCACAGTGTGCAGCACGGCTACCACCTTCTCCAGGGGGACAGTGCGGAAGGGATGGCAGTAGATGTAGATGGCTGGCACGAACATGACAAAGACGATGATCATGTGGGTGATGCAGGTGGAGGCCACTTTGCTCTGGCTCCGGGGAGAGCATGCCCAGAGCTTGAGCAAGAGGAGGGAATAGGAGACCAGGAGGAGAAGGAAGCACAGCAGTATGACTAGCCCATTGTTGGAGAAGGTTAGGATCTCCACCAGGGCAGTGTCGGTGCAGGCCAGCTTGATCACCTGGGGCACATCGCAGAAGAAGTTGTCCAGGACGTTGGGGCCACAGAACGGGAGCTGTGTGATCAACCCTACTAGGATAATGGCATGAATAAAGCCTCCTGCCCAAGATGCCCCCACCAGGGCCCAGCAGACCCCCCTGCTCACCATACTGGTGTAGCGCAGGGGCTTGCAGACAGCCACGTAGCGGTCATAAGCCATGGTGAGAAGGAGGAAGGCTTCAGCTGCCCCCAGGAGGTGGAGGAAGAAGATCTGGGCCATGCAGCCCCCGTAGGAGATGGTCTTGTGGTGAGAGAAGAAGTCAGCCAGCATCTTTGGGGGGGTGACAGAGCAGTAACAGATGTCCAGGAAGGCCAGGTTGGCCAACAGGAAGTACATGGGGGATCCCAGACAGGGGTCACCCCAGACAGTGAGGATAATGAGGATGTTGCCCGGGAGGACGACGAGGTAGAAGAGCAGGAAGAGGAAGAAGAGGATGAGCTGGACTTCATGGGCAGAGGACAAGCCCAGGAGGACGAATGTGGTCTCCACTGTCCAGTTCTCTTGTCTCATCGCTCTGGACACATGCACAGGGAGCAAAGATGCAGCTTGGTAACTGGCCCCTCAGTCTAAGGGTAGCCCTGAGTGAGGCCACTAGCCTAGGTTGTGGGTTCAACTCCCTATTCTACTACAGACTTGCTGTGTTGTTCTGAGGCCAGAACACCAAATGGGTTTAGGCACCTAATCCAGGTGCACCCAATGGGAGTTTGGCGCCTGAACTGCTTCTGAAAAATCCCATTGCATCTGAATGCCCCTAACTACCTTTGGAAATCTGGATTGCAGCGTCTCAGCCATTGAATGGAGGCAGCTTGTCAGGAGGGGAAAGTATGAGTGGAGTTGGGGAGGGGAACCTGGGGTCACATCCGTGGGTACCAGAGGGTGGAGGGGTGTGTGGGGCAGAGGGAGTCAGGTGGCAGTTAGCCAGGTCCCCACTTCGGTGCCCTTCCACGCTCAGCTCGTTCTCTGCCATCATGTCCCCTCGGCTGGCCCTGTGTCCTGGCTGCTCTTGATGCTCTGGCAGAGAGGAGACGGAATAACATCAGGGCTCAGAAAGGGACAACATCTCCATGCGACTGACGAGGTGCTGTGCCCCCCAAGTGGCCCCTCTGCCTATGCATGGTCCTGACAGGACTTGGCAAAGCCACAGAGCAGCCCAGGTGAGAAGCTAGATGGGCAGAAGGTTGCTGGTTGGGACTGAGGCATCAGCAGAGCTGTGAGTGGGGGAAGGCCAGGGCTGGAGTAGCAGGGGCTGTGGGTTGGGAGAGAGATGCACTGGCAGAGCCAGGGGGACACACTGCATTTGGGATGTGGATGTATGGGAGTTTTTTTTGGAGGGGGGGAGGAAGGAGAAGAAGCTGGATCCAGGCTGTGGAAGGGGCTGTGCAGGGGGCACTGGTGAATTCATGCCCAGCCATGCCCGGGTAGTGCATCTTTGCACTGGAACTACAGGCCTGTCAGGATCCTGCGGGCTGGCACCCCAAGCCCATGCCTGGCTGGCAGGAGGCTGGGGGTAGGGAAACTGCACCCGTGGGTGGCAATGGAGGGCACCATGCGAGACGGAGAGAGAACAAAGGAGGAATAAAAGAGAAAGAGGGAAAGTGATGGAGACTCACCTTGAGTTGCCTTCGGTATAGTGACATGTGCTCAGCTGAGTGCCATCTGCATCCCCTGCTGCCACACGGCCCCCGGCTATATCCCCACTGGCTGGGACGGGCGTCACCAATCCACACTGCAGAGTGTGTGTGTGTGTGTGTGTGTGTGTATGTGTGTGCAGCTGCTGCTCACTTAATTCAGCACTGAGCAAACGCACCAACTCCAGGGGGAGCCGGGAGCTCAGCTGCCAGTAGGGGTAGGTGGGTGATTGGGGGAGGAGGAGGGAGAATGGACAGGCCAGTGGGGCTCCAGCAAGACAAGGTCCCCCCAGCAGGGGGTGCTGCAGGATCCCCTTCTGTGGGGATTGGGAATGAAACATGGGGACAGGGGAGAAAAGGGACATGAATCAAGTCACACAGCCAGTGCTTAATACAGCTTGATGCCTGGCCTCCCACTTCCTCTGCTCTAACTACTAGACCCTACTCCCTTTTCAGGGTTGGAGATGGAACCCAGGTGTCCTGGCTCCCAGTCCCTGCTGCTCCAACTCACTTGATCCCACTCCCCCTCCAGGGCTGGGGATGGAACCCAGGAGTCCTGGCTCCCAGCCAGAGGCAGATTAAGGTTTCTGGGGTCCTGGGGCAGAGCAATTGCACCTGCAGTGACAGTCTCATGCCCATTTCTCCCCTTCCTCCTGTATCCCCGCCCACGGCCCCATCTCTTTCTGCCTTTTCCCTGGGGCCCCACCCTGTTCCACCCAGGGTCCTCCCACTGTGGCCCCACAACCTCTTTCCTCCTGTCTGTCCCCCTCCCACTGTGACCTCAAGACCAGAGAAGCTTTGTCCTCCTGCCATGGCCCCAGGGCTGCAGCAGGGAGTGAGAGCTCCCTGAGGCTGCGGTAGATAGTGACAGTCCTCCAGTTCCAGGGCTGCAGCAGGGGTCCTGGTGTTGGGGCTTCCTCTGCCACACCAAGTGCTTCTGCAGGGGACCAGAGTTGGAATCCTAGGGCATCTCCCACCCCACCTGCCAGGCCCTTAGGTCAGAGAGTGGGGTTGGGTGTGGGGGCTTCCTCTGCCACCCTATAGCTTCAGCTGGGGATGGGGCAGTGGGGGCTTCCCCTGCCCCTCCTGAGGATAGGGTTGGGCACACTAGGCTGGGGCTTCCCCCACTCCTCAGCTTGTGTTGACAATGGGGTTGGGACACTAGGGTTTCCCCGCTTCAAGTGCCCCACCCAGTGCTGCTGCTGGGGAGTGGAGTTGGGTGTGGAGGCTTCCCCCATTCCGTGACCAGGGCTCTTGGCTTCCGCCACCCAGCAGTGGATTTTTTCTGGGGGTCACAGTTGGCCGGGGCCACTGGGGATGTGCCAAGTCATCTCAGTGACTAATCCGCCTCTGGTCTCAGACCCCACTAGATCCCCATGCCCTCCCAGGAGTTCTGTATCTCAGCCCCAACCACTTTAACCCACTAGACACCACTCCCCACCCAGAGACAGGATAGAACCCAGGAGTCCTGGCTCCCAAACTGCCCTTTCTAAATCACTGCACCCCACTATTCTGTTCTAACCACTGGATCCCACCACCAGTTGAGCTGTGGACAGAACCCAGAAGACCTAAATTGAAGTCCTGGAGAAACTGGAGCCAAAAAATGCAGTTTCCAGTGACCCAAAGCTATCCATGAATTTACCATGAATTCACCCAAGAGCTTTGACACCAAAAAAAAAAAAAAAAAAAAAAAAGGTTATCTGACTTGATATGAAACCCTTGGGCTAAAGGAAGAAAGTAACAGCACCTGCTTCACTCCAGAGCCTGATTTGTCAAGGAATGTGCCTTGACGGTGGGAATTAGACGGTCCGGTCCCCTCCACTCCAACGATTAATCCATAATACAATGGCTTCAACAGGACACATTCCCATACCAGCTTATCCTATAGCCCAGTGGCATAACTGTGCTGCTATAAAGCAGGAGACCCAACTTCCTGGTCCTTCTTCACACCATGGAGACAGGTGACTTGAACCTGGACCTTTCACTTTTCATTGAATGAAATATTTCCATCTACCCTACCCACAATTTTCTAATTCCCTTAATTTTTTCTGGATTTTTTTAGCTCGGTTCAGGTTGATGCAATTTCTTCCCCCCTCTGCTTTTTCCAAACTGTCAGAGATCTGAAAACTCAATGATTCACCCAGCTGTAGTAGCCAGCAGGCAAGCTGATGCCATTCACTCTCCACGCACACACACTGCACACCGCAAAGAACAACCCAATATTTGTTTGGGTACAGGCAGCACCCAGAACAATGGGGGCCCTGATCTCGGTTGGGGCCTGTGCAGTTCCCGGTACAATGGGACATAATCTCAAATGGGGTCTGTGTAGCATCTGACACAATGAGGGCTATGATCTTTGGTTGCTTGTTTAGCCGGTACTCTAATAGAAAGAATGATTCAATGGAACTTGGGAAGTTTGATTCAGCTAAGTATCTGCTCTTGTATCTATCATAGTGGTTTTCAACCTTTTTTCATTTGTGAGCCTCTAAAATATTTAAAATGGAGGTGCAGACCTCACTGGAAATCTTAGATGTAGTCTTCAGACTTCGAGGGGTCTATGTACCACAGGCTGAAAACCACTGATATATCAAATCTGTGAGTGGCATAGTGAAAGGCATCTAAAGGAGATGGATTACCTGATCTCATTAAAAATACTGGTAACTGGGCAGCCACATTCCTAGGTGGCTTTGAAAATCTAACTCATAGGGGCAGAGTTAAGGCTGTTAGCGCAACATTTTCCTGAATTGTGAGTCTTTAATTGTGCAGCCTTCATGTTCTCTTAATGCCAGTTGTGGGATGGAGTGTCCTATGTTTTTAAGCAGGGAGATTGGAGAAGGAAAAATAGAAAAAGAACCAGCTTTGCTCTCTGGGGCTTTGAAACCTTGCTAGAAGTTGTCACATGGGACAGAGGAAAGGTTACTTTTAAAGGGATTTTTTATTTTCTTAAAAATAGGTACACATTGACAGTTCTTTGGTAACTTCTCTCAGCCCTCACCACTCTCTTGATGAAATTCTCATGCACCAATCTTCACAACTGATGTAAACTCTGTAATTAGTCACAAGATACTCCAGAGATAATCTAGAGTTACCCCATATAGAATAAACAAACAGTACACTGTTACTCTAAAGATACTACAGAGTTATTCCATGGATATGACAAAATAACTACCTCGTCATTACCCTATAGATACTACAGTGTTACAACAAAGTTACTACTTAGATAATACTGATTTGCTACAAAGGTCTTAAACAGACGTCATAAATTTACTAAATAGATACTTTACAATAATTACACAGGTTTTCCCCAAGATACTACTTATTTGCTAAAGAATTGCTTCACAGATACAAAATAATTATTCCATGTATCCTACAGGGTTAGTATATATTTATTCCATAGACATTACAGTTACTATGGTGTTGCTCCACACATAATACAGAGTTCCTCCATTGATGTGACAGAATCATGACAATGTTATTCCATGGATATGAAAGAATAAATCAATCGGTACTACTGTATTTCTATATAGATACTACAGAATTACTCTGTATATATTACAGTTACCCCAAAAATACTGTAGACTTATTCCACATTTATAGCAGAATTACTCCATGGTTTATACAGAGTTACTATATAGTTACTCCATAGATACTACAGATTTCCTACTAAGTTTCTCCAGACACAGTAAAGTTACTCCATATGTATAACAAAATTACTACAATGTTAGTTCACATATACTACACACTTACTTGAAAGTTACTCCATTGACTTGGAAAATTAGTTCATAGGCATTACAGCATTAGTACATAGACATTAAAGAGTTACCTCGAAATTGCTCCTTATATATAACAGAGTTTCTCAGCAGATACTACAGAATTGCTCCACAATTACTCCATAGATACATGAGACTTGCTCTTTCATTACTTCATAGATTCTTCTGCATTACTCCAGTTTTACTCTGGTGTAAATCAATGCAGATTCTGGCCCCACACATTGATAAACCCACTAAGATTCTTCAGTTAAGAGGCCAGAGGGGACTGCTGTGATAATGTAATCTGACATCCTGTATAACACAAGACAGAGTAATGCCCTGAAAAAATTCCAAATCCTGCACTTCTTTACTCTGACTTTGTTCTATTTCCCTCTGCAGAGCCCCTGTCTGCCCAGCAGCCTCTTCATGGCACTGATGATCTCCTTGTTCCTAAGTGTGTAGATGATGGGATTCATGAGTGGGAAGACCATGGTGTGGAACACAGACACCACCTTGTCCAGGAAGAAGGTGTGGAAGGGATGGCAGTAGATGTAGATGGCCGGGCTAAACATGATGAAGACGATGATGACATGGGTGACACAAGTGGAAGCCACTTTGCTCGTCGCCTTTGAAGGGTAACCTGCCCGAAGCCGGACCAGCAGCACCACATAGGAGATGAGCAAGAGGAGGAAGCACATCATGGTGGAGAAGCCGCTGCTGAAGAACATGAAGACCTCCAGCATGTAGACGTCAGTGCAGGCCAGCTTGATCACCTGGGTGATGTCACAGAAGAAATTGTCCAGCTCGTTGGGGCCACAGAATGGCAACCGGATAATCAGCACGACCTGCAGGACAGAGTGCATGAAGCCTCCGGCCCAAGCAGCCCCAACCAGGGCACAGCAGACCTCCCTGCTCATCATGCTGGCATAGCGAAGGGGATGGCAGATGGCCACATACCTATCAAAGGCCATGCCCATGAGCAGGAAGACTTCAGCTGCCCCCAGAAAGTGGATGAAGAAGATCTGGGCCATACAGCCCCCATAGGAGATCATTTTGTGGTGGGAGAAAAAGTCAGCCAGCATCTTTGGGGGGGTGACGGAGCAGTAGCAGATGTCCAGGAAGGCCAGGCTGGCCAGGAAGAAATACATGGGGGACCCCAGATGAGGGTCTCCCCGGATGCTGAGGATGATGAGGATGTTAGCTGGGAGGATCACGGAGTAGAAGATGAGGAACAAGATGAAAAGGAAGAGCTGGATCTCCCGGGTCTGGGATAGCCCCAGCAGCACAAACTCCGTCACCCCTGTGCCATTCTTGTGCTCCATCCCTGAAAAAAACCAATATGGTACATTATCATTGCTACAACTGAGGACCCGAGCAGTTAGCCAAATATTTATGGTCTAGTAGGTAGTTCCAATTAGGAGGGGAATTTGGGGCCTGAATCAGGAATTTCTTTGATGCAATCCTGCATATATACAAAAAATATACAAAGTTCTTTTTCCCTGAAAACAGGAGGAACCAAACAACAGGAGAGAGTGTCTTTGATCACCGCTCCAGTCCTCTTTCAGCCAGCAGCTCAGCCTGAAACCTCTTTCAGTCTCTCAGCTTCTTTCACCCTCAGTCTCTCTGTCCTGCTCCTTACAACCCCCCTTACAGAAAATATACCCAGCAAAGCCATGCACCCACATAATTCACTTTTCTGGATGGACTCACATTTGCCTTTGTTTTGTCTCTCCAATGTATCTTAAACGAGAGGCAGCAGTTATGCCCCACCCATCAATTTCTAGATCCCAAAGCCAGAAGGGATCCTTGTGATAGTCGGACCTCCTGTATCAGGCTTGGAAGGGTGAGATTTTTATCAGCAAATGTCAGCCAATGTTGCTTTCACTGAACACACACAACCTGGTGAAAAAATATTCCCATCAATAATGATCAAAATTTACAAAGGCAAAGTAAAAAAAAATGTCATATAAGAACTTATTGAGTTTGACATAAGCTTATTTACTTTGTATATTTTGACATGTGATGTTGACAGTTTGTCTTTTAACAGTTATAAAGCTTTAACATTTCGAATCTCAACATCTGCTGTCATGAAATAATAATTGTCCCTGTTGTTTGATTCCCCCCTAATTTCCTGTGTGAAAACGTGTATTGCTAAACATCCAAAAAGGTGTTAAAATAAACATCATTATTATAGCAGATGTTCAGAGCTGTAAATAATGCTGAGGCTGGTGAAACAGGCTTCGTTTGCACAAAATGTCTTTGAATACAGCCAAAATGCAAAGTGACACATGCGTACAGGACGGGGGACTGTGTCCTGGCAGTTAGGGACTGAAAAGGATTGACTGCTCAGAGCGGAGAAGTAACTCACCGTGAAGTATAATGAGTGCGGTGGTGAGCAGGAGCAGGTCGAGGTCCTGTCCTCTGTACTGGCACTGGTAAGAGTGATATTGGAATCCTACGTTCAGTTCTGGGGTGCGTGTTTTGAAAAGGATGCTGGCAAATTGAGGCATGGGGGGCAGAAAGAGCTGGAAAAGTGATCCGAGGGCTGGAGAAAATGCCTGGCAGTGAGAGATTTAAAGGGATCAATCTTTTAGCATCTCAAACAGAAGACTGAGAGGTGACTTGCTTATGCTGTATAAAGACTTTCCCAGGGAGAAAAAATACCAGCCACTAAAGGGCTCATTAATCTAGCAGAGAAAGGCAGAACAAGAACTAATAGCTGGAGCTTAATGCCTGGTAAGCTTGATTTAGAAATAAGGCCCCAATTTCTAACCAATTTGGTTAATCATTGGAAAAAACTCCCAAGGGAAAGTAGTGGATTGTCCATCTTTTGGTATCTTCAGAAGCAGCCTTTCTGGAAGATGCTGTAGTCAAACACAAGTGATGGTGTTCAATGCAAGGGCAGCTGGGTGAAATCCGCTGGCCTGGATTATACAGGAGGTCAGACTGGGTGGTCTAGCAGTTGTTTCTGGCCTGTAAATTTATGAATCTAAGAATCAATGAATTTATGAATTATGGTAACGTCTAGTGGTTACTGAGGTCAGACCTCCAGATATGCTGGGTGCTGCACAGATCCTGACTGAGATCAGGACCCCCCCAAAATTGTTTATACATTCTACTATTGATATATTTATAAATTAATTTATGTATCTATCTGTGTAGTTGTTGCTTCCCTTATTTCTCTCTACATTCCTTCATTTCTTCTTCTTCCATGCATGCATGGATTCTGCCACACATTCATCCTTTTAATCATGGATTCATTCTTTTTTTATTATTTAAATCCTTCTGTCCCTGTAATTTATCTCCTCCATTCATGTGTTTAATAACCTTTCTTTCTTTCTACAGTCGTTTATTTATTCCTTCCCTTCATTAGTTTACTCACTCAGTGAGGAGAAGTTCCGCACACACATACAGTCAGGTATCACAGTGGCCTTGCTAGCTTCTGCTTTAGTCATGTATTAAGAAATGCCCTCAGATATTTATCCTTCCATTGGCTCATTCATTCCCCAGCTATCCATTTCCTGCATTGGCTGAGTCGATACAAAGACACGGTGGATGTGCAATGGGAACAGCAACACTTGAAATACCCTGGTATGCGCCATCAGATATGCTGTGAAACCTGAACTCCGTCCTCCTGAAGCAGCACACATGTCTATTAGCAACTGAGATAGCAAAGGGGGATTTTGGCGGGGACTGAGGGGCACTGGTGGAGCTGCATGGGAGGGAAGGTGGGGAGCTCAGGACTGGGCTGGCAGGGGCTGTGCATCAGGAGTGGGTGGCATCGTCAGAGCTGGAGGGGAGCCCAGGACTGTGATAGCAGAGGCTGTGGGTTAGGATTGAGGAGCACTGGCAGAGCCGATGCAGGAGGTTTAGCTTAGGAGGGGGGTTCCGTTGGGCCTGAGGGGCAGCCAGAACTGGAGAGGGAGGGCTGATGGGGATGGAATGAGAGGGGAGGACAGGTTAACACTCACCCTGTGCTGCCTCCCATGGCCAGGTCCCATCTCCGTCCCTGCCTGCCTCACGGCCCCTCTCCCTTCGCACAACCCCCTGCTATATCCCCTCTGAGGCCCCCAGGGAGCTCTGGTTGCTGGCCAAGGTGTGTGTGAGGAAGCAGGTGTAGCTCAGCACCCAGGGGCCTCGTTAGTTGGGACTGGAACTAGGTTGCCACTCTGCAGAATTGTTCCTCTCACCATCCCCATGTTCGCTCAGGTGGGACATGAGTCCCTGTGACTGAAGTGCTGGGGGTGCCAGGCTGCGATTGCTCAATTTGGGCAAACTGCAAAGAATGGGACAGACAATCCCCAAAATTTGTGGTTATTCTAATACTTAGATTCACCAAGTCAGAAACAAATCAGCTTCTACAATAGCTCACTGGTTACCCAGAAGCCAGAAATAAGTTCCCTTAAAGCAACCCAGCCTTGGGTTCCCACCCAGACAGCCAAGTCAAATATGATGATTACTGAAAATCTTGTTCATTATATAAAAAGTTCGACCAATCCCAAAGGATCGGACACAGTACCCACCAAGTTAGTGATGATCTTACCCAAATACACACTTACAGACAATTCTTATTAACTAAACTAAACATTATTAAAAGATCGTTATACATACAGACATGAATAGAGTCCTTAGGTCAGTTTCATCATAGAGATGGTGAGCTTTAGAGTTACCAAGAGTCCTTTCTGAATTAGTTCATAGGTTACAGTCCAATGTCCAATATCAAGGTAATCCAGATGGGACTGGAGACCTCTGTCTTTTAGCTCAAACTTCCCTGATGAAGCTTAAGCAGATTCTAGATGCAAGGATCAGGGTCCAAGAGTCCTTTTTATAATTCTCTGGCAGGCTATTGCTATTATGCAGTCCTTGGGTGAACAAAAGTGGTTTAAAAGTGATCTCTGTTTCTTAAGCATCACTGGATTAACACAAGGTAATTACCAATCTTCAGCCATTTACAGGTTGTTAACTACATACTTCAAAGAAAAATAAGAACAATGATATTACTACATTCACAGTTCATCTAAATATTAACAGAATACAGTGATTGGAACCATTTGGTTACATTGTCAACCTCTAATAAGATATAAGTAAACATAGACACCTACAGTCACTATCTTCTTCCAGTTCTTTAACAATACAAGTTTACATTTCAAAGCTCTAGTCCATGTAACATGGAATGGCCCTAATTGCCATTTACATATCTTTTAATAGATATCTAAAGGTTGAATCTGTGTCATTTAGCTTGCTAGTTGTGTATCCCTTTCTGGCCCTGCGTCACAGTCCTGCTGTCCGTAGGTGGGGAAACTGAGGTACGGAGAAAGGGAGTTAAATCACAGCACCCCAGGAATGGAACCCTGAAGTCCTAATTATCTCACAGAGAGATCACCCCACCACATTATAACTCTTAGCAAGGGCACTCAATTAAATACAAATCATTGCCCCAAATGAAACCGAAGGTGGAATTTCAACTGGGGAGGTTCCGACCTCCCAGGGGAGCGCTCAACACATGGGGCTTAGAGCTATAATGACAGACATACTCAGACAGATCAGGGCTCACCCCACCAGTAGGGGCAGCAGGGACATCCTCACCCCACAGCCAGCCACAAAATTCTGCCCCACCCCCAGAGCATGCCCAGGGACTGGCCAAAGAAACGAGCTAGCCACAGCAACACTGAGCTGGAGGGTATCACCACAAACGAGATGTGAGCTACAGCACCATAGTTGTATCAGGATCAAGATGCTTCCACATAAGCCTACCAGCAGATATTTCAGTGCTTTGGGAATGTTGCTGGTGTTCCACATAGCTGCCTAAGGGGGTTAGGTGCCAGCTGAGCAGGGTTTCCTTTGGCTCTCACTAGGCCTAAATGTGAGATGTAGGCTTTTAAGCTGGGAGCTGGGTGATGTTTGTGCTGATATCCCCATGGGAATTGAGGCTCTGTTTCCTCACAGCAGCGCCTGACATAACTCAGCCAAAAATATTTCTAAGGAAGCTTCTACCAGCTGGTCAGGAGACCCTGAAATGTCCTGGCCACTCACAAACCCCATGGTCAGAGTCATCCAGGTGTGATACATGAGGCACAATATCCAGCACTAAGGAGAAGGACTAAAGATAGGGGGGCTGCTTAGCATGGCAGAGGAGACACCGGGAGCTGCAGAAGAACCCAAGGATGTTCCAGAGGGAATTAGGTGTTCAACTCCCTCATTGCAAAAGCTGATGGCTCTGAGTAGGGAAGGAGAAGATCTCTGTTAGGAGAAAGCCACTGGCCACATGTGTCTCCTCTGGTCATCGTGGTATCCTGCTTTGGAGGTGGGAATTAAAAGGTCCAGTCCCCCTACTCCAATTATTGATCCCTGCTGGAACGATTTCAACAGGAGACATTCCCACACCAGGTTATCCCATAGCCCAGTGCTGTAGCTGTGCTGCTATAAAGCAAGAGACCCAGCTTCCTTTTCCTTCTTCACACCATGGAGATGAGGGATTTGAAACTGGGGCTTTCACATTTTGGTTCGAGCTGAATGTAATATTTCATCTACCCTCCCCTTGCATGTGGGATTTTTAGCACCCCAACTTTTCCAATTAACTACATTTTTTCTGAAAAATTTCAACTCAATTCAGGTTGACCCAATTCTTTCTCCTGCAGTTTTTTCCGAACTGCCAGTGAACAGAAAAATCAGTGATTCATCCAGTTCAAGTAACTGCTGGGCAAGCTGATGCCAGTCTACCTCCATGCATGCAAAGTACCCACCACAAAAACCAACATAATATTGGTTTGGTATGGGCAGCACCCAACAAAATGGAGGTCCTGATCTCGGTCAGGATCTGTGCAGCACCTGGCACAATGGGGTCCCTGATCTCAATCAGGGGTTATGCAGCGCCTGGCACAATAGCAGCGCTGATCTTTAGTTGCTTCTTTAGCTGATGTTCTACAAGAATGATTTTAATGGAACTTGGGCAGTTTACTCCAGCTGAGTATCTGATCCTGTATCTATCACAGTGGTTTGCAACTTTTTTCATTTGTGGAAGATTATGATGGTGCAGACCCCTTTGGAAATCTGAGACATGGGCTGCTGCCCTCCAGGGGTCCATGAACCACAGGTTGAAAACCAGTGATATACCGTATTTGTGAATGGTAAAGTGAAAGCCATGTAAAGGAGATGGACGGCTCAATCTCATTAAAATGATTGGGAACTGGGCAGCCACATTCCTAGGTGCCTTTGAAAATCTGACTCATGGGGGCAGAGTCTAGGCTGTTAGTACAACATTTTCCTGAATTGTGAGTCTTTATTTGTGCAGCCTTCATGTTCTCTTAATGCCAGTCTTATGTTTTAAGCAGGGATATTTGAGAAGGAAAAGATGAAAAGAAATTGGCACATGAGGCAGAGAAAAGGTTACATTTGAAGGGATAAATTTTATTTGCTTACAAATAGTTCCATATTGACAGTTCTTTGCTCACCTCTGTCAGCCCACATCACGCTCTTGATGAAATTCTCATGCACCAACCTTCACAACCGATGTAAACTCCGTAATTACTCATAAAATACTCCAGAAATAATCTAGATTATCTCACATATAATAAACAATCACCTCTAATGAACAGTTCCTTTATAAACACTGCAGAGCTACTCCTCAGTTATGACAAAATTATTCCATTGTTATAACTCTATAGATACTACAGAGTTACAACAAAATTACTATGTAGATAACTCTATATTATATGTGGAGCAACTCTGTTGTAACCATGTAATGTCGATGGAATAAATATATACTAACCTTGTAGGACACGTGGAGTAATTCTTTTATATCTGTGGAACAATCCTATTGTAAATAAGTAGTACCTTAAGGAAAAACGTGTGTAATGACTGTGTAGAATCTATGTAAAGAATTTATAAAGTCTGTTTAAGAACAGTATAGGAAATCAGTATTATCTACTGTGACAAAGTTCCTCCTCTACCTTGGTGGGTCCTGCGCTTATTGGCGGATTTGTTTGCCTCACAGATTCACCATGTGGGTTGGGAAACAGCCCAGAGACCTTCCCCTCTGGTAGAAACCACAGTCCAGGTCAATTCCTCCTGTGTCTGGTCAGGAGTTGGGAGGTTTAGGGGGAACCCAGGCCCTCCCTCTACTCTGGGTTCCAGCCCAAGGCCCTGTGGACTGCAGCTGTCTAGAATGCCTCCTGGTACAGCTACGTGACAGCTACAACTTCTTGGGCTACTTCCCCATGGCCTCCTCCCAGCACCTTCGTTATTCTCACCACAGGACCTTTCTCCTGGTGCCTGATAATGCTTGCACTCTTCAGGCTTCCAACAATATGTCTTCTCACTCTCAGGTCCTCGTGCCTCTTGCTCTCAGCTCTTTGCATGCACGCCACAAACTGGAGTGAGGTCCTTTTAAAACTCAGGTGCCCTGTTTAGCTAGCCTGTCCTAATTGATTCTAGCAGTTTCTTAATAGGCTCAAGGTGTCTTAATTATCCTGCCTGTCTTAATTGGTTCTAGCAGGTTCCTAATTACTCTAGTGCAGCCCCTGCTCTGGTCACTCATGGAGCAGAAAACTGCTCATCCAGTGACCAGTATATTTGCCCTCTACCAGACACCTGTACCTCACTGGTTTGGGTCTATCACACTACATAGATATGACAGAGTCATTACAATGTTACTCCATGAATATTGCAGGTTTACTCCATGGATATGAAAGAATAAATCCTTAGGTACTACTTTATTTCTATATAGATACTACAGAATTACTCTGTAGATACTATAGTTATCCAGCAAATACTGTAGACTTATTCAACAATTATTGCAGAATTACTCAATAGCTTATTCAGAGTTACTCTATAGTTACTCCATAGATACTATGGACTTACTACTGAGGTCCCCCACAGACACAGTAGAGTTACTCCATATGTACACCAAAATTACTACAATATTAGTTCACATATGCCACACTGTTACTAAAAAGTTACTCCTTTGACATGGACATTTAGTTTATAGGTATCACTGTATTAGCACATAGACATTAAAGAGTTACCTCAACATTGCTCTGTAGATATTACACAGTTACTCCTCAGATACTTCAGAATTACTCCACAATTACTCTATAGATGTTTCAGATGTGCTCCATTGTAACTCCTTTGATCCTACCTCATTACTCCAGCATTACTCTGGTGTAATTGAATGCAGATTCTGCCCTCTCAAATTGATAAACTTGTATAAATTCACCAGTTCAGAGGGCAGAGGGGACCTCAGTGATCATCTAGTCAGACATAAGCCAGATAAATTCCCTGAAATAATTCCAAATCCTGCACTTTTAAAATTTCTACTTCCTTTTAATTCCTTTGGCAGATCCCATGTCTTACCAGCAGCCTCTTCATGGCACTGATGATCTCCTTGTTCCTGAGTGTGTAGATCATGGGGTTCATGAGGGGGAAGACCACGGTGTGAAACACATATACCACCTTGTCCAGGGGGAAGCTGCGGAAGGGCCGGCAGTAGATGTAGATGGCTGGGCTGAACATGATGAAGACGATGATGACATGGGTGACACAGGTGGAGGCCGCCTTGCTTGTCCCCTTTGAGGGGTCACCTGCATGCAGCCGGACCAGCAGGGCCCCATAAGAGATGAGCAAGAGGAGGAAGCACATCAGAATGGCCAGGCCACTGTTGAAGAACATGAACAACTCCAGCATGTAGACATCAGTGCAGGCCAGCTTGATCACCTGGGTGATGTCACAGAAGAAATTGTCCAGCTTGTTGGGGCCACAGAATGGGACTTGGATGATCAACACCACCTGCAGGATAGAGTGCATGAAGCCCACAGCCCAAGAAGCCCCTACTAGGGCACAACAGACCTCCCTGCTCATCATGCTGGCATAGCGCATGGGATGGCAGATGGCCACATACCTATCAAAGGCCATGCCCATGAGCAGGAAGACCTCAGATGCTCCCAGGAAGTGGATGAAGAAGATCTGGGCCATGCAGCCCCCATAGGAGATAGTCTTGCGGCAGAAGAAGAAGTCAACCAGCATCTTTGGGGGGGTGACGGAGCAGTAGCAGATGTCCAAGAAGGCCAGATTGGCCAGGAAGAAATACATGGGGGAGCCCAGATGAGGGTCTTCCCGGATGGTGAAGATGATGAGGATGTTAGCTGGGAGGATCACAGAGTAGAAGATGAGGAACAAGACGAAGAGGAAGAGCTGGATCTCCCGGGCCTGGGATAGCCCCAGCAGCACAAACTCCATCACCCCTGTGCTGTTTTCACGCTCCATCCCTGTAACACACCCACATGGTACAATGTCACTGCTACAATTGTAGACCCGAGCAGTTAGCCAAAATATCAGAGTTCCAGTTAGGAGGGGAATTTGGTGATGAAGTCAATAATTTCTTTGATGCCATACTGCATAGTTACAGAGAACATATAAATCCTGTTTCCTGAACACAGGAGGAACCAAACAACAGGACAGAGTGTCTTTGATCACTGCTCAAATCCTCTTTCAGCCAGCACCCCAGCCTGAAACTTTGCTCAGTCTCCCGGCTTCTTTCACCTTCAATCTCTCTGTCCTGTTCCTCACCCAAACACCTCCCCTTACCCAAACAATACCCAGCAAAGCCATCCACCCACATAATTCTCATTCCTGAATGGACTCACATTTGCCGTTGTTTTGTCTCTCACACCTATTCTAAATGAGGGGCAGCAGTTATACCCCAGCCACCAGTTCCTAGAATCCAACACCAGAAGGGATCCTTGTGATAGTTGGATCTTCTGTATTAGGCTCGGAAAGGTGAGATTTTTATCAAGCAATGTTGGTTGAGGTCGATTTCACCAAGCACACATGCAATCGGATGATGGAATATTTCCATCCATAATAATCCAAATTTACAAGGCAAAGTAAGAAAAATGCTGCTTAAGAATTTCTTAGTGTTTGACTTAAGGACATTTACTTTGTGTATTTTGACATGGGATTTGACCATTTGTATTTATATGGTTATAAAGCTTGAATGTTTTGAATCTCAGCATCTCCTGTCATGACATAATTATTGTCCCCGTTGTTTGATTCCCTCCTAATTTCCCATGTGAAAATATGTATTGCTAAACATCCAAAAAGGGGCTTAAAATAAACATCGACATTGACCATCTAGATAATAAAAATGGACTTTTGCTGAGCCTGTATATAACATGGGCTGTGGGAACCCCCTGGGTTCATGCTGGTTTGAATTTGAGGAAAAATAGCCCCACTTGATTGACATTGACCCCCAACATAATTATAGTTTATTATTTGTATTGGGGGAAGGCGTTTGAATGAGTAGCGCAAAATATTCTGGCAAAAACTAGCACTAGCGGAATCAATAGAGCCCACGTTAAATGCACTGATGGCTAATGGAGAGATCGTAATGAGTAGTCGTCACTGGTGATTCCTCCTCCACTGAGGTGTTTCCAGTGGAGTTCTGCAGGGATCAGATCTTGGTCTGTGGCTATTCAACCGCTTTACCAGCGATAGGGAAGTGAATATAAAATCACTGGTGATCGTAGGCAGGTGACACCACGAGTGACAGAGTGGTAAATAGTGCTGGGGCAGTCACACGGAGGGAGCCGGATTGGTTGGTGTTTGAGTTCAGAGACACGCAAAGTGACATATGCCTACAGAACAGAGGACTGTGTCCTGGCAATTAGAGTCAGAGAAGGATTGGTGGCTCAGAGCAGACAAGCAACTCACTATGATGTACAAACAGAGCAGTGGTGAGCAGGAACCCAGCACTGTACCTGGCACTGGTGAGAACGATACTGGAATCCTATGGCCAGCTCTGGGATGCATGTTTTCAAAGGATGCTGGCAAACTGGAGGGACACGGGGCAAAAAGAACTGCAAAAATAATCCAAAGGCTGGAGAAAAAGCCTGGCAGTGAGAGATTCAAAGAGCTCAATCTTTTTAGCGTCTCAGAAAACACATTGAGTGGTGACTTGCTAATGGGATCTAAGGACATTCCCGAGGAGAAAATACCAGGCACTAAAGGGCTCTGTAGTCTAGCAGAGAAAGGCAGAACAGGAACCAATGACAGATGCTAACTCCAGACATACTCAATATAGGAATGAGGCACCAATTTCTAACAATGAATTTGGTGAATCATTAGAATGAACTCCCAAGCGGAGGAGGTGGATTGTCCTTCTTTCCATGTCTTCAGAGCCAGACACTTTTGGAAGATGCTTTAGTCAGACATAAGTGATGATGTTCAATACGGGGGCAGCTAGGTGAAATCTGCTGGTCTGTATTATAAAGGAGGTCCGACTGGATGGTCTAGCAGTTATTTCTGGCCTTTAAAGTTATGAATCTAAGAATCTATGAATGTGTAAATTATGCTAACGTCCAGAGTTTACTGAGGTCAGATCTTCAAATATGCTGGGCGCTGCACAGACCCTGACAGAGATCAGAGACCCATTTTGTCAGGTGCTGCCAGATCCTGACTGAGAACAGGGCCTCCTAGGGTGACCAGATGTCCCAATTTTATAGGGACAGTCCCGATTTTGGGGTCTTTTTCTTATATAGGCTCTTATTACCCCCCACCTCCATTCCGGTTTTTCACATTTACTGTCTGATCATGCTAGGGCCTCCCCAATTATTTATACATTTTATTATATATGTATTTATAAATTCATGTACGTGTCCATTTGCTTATTTGTTCCTTCCCTTATTTCTCTCTACATTCCTTCATTTATTTACTTGTCCATTTATTTATGTTATTCTCTCATTTATCCCTGATGGCCACATCTGACTTCAGTCATGGCTGTAGTAGAAACGGTACCTGAGACATAAGCCCTTGCATCAAAGACCTGGTGTGAGGCTTGAAGCCTGAACTGAAGTGGTGACCAAGCCTTGCTAATACAAAGCAAAGTTAGCAAAAGTCAGGCTGTGAGCATACGGCCGGCTCTGTCTGTGTGCCAGCTCACAGAACTTGGTAAGAACAGAGCTGGGACTGCAAAAATACACGTATTCCTAAGTGTTAGACACAAGACACATGCAAATACGTTCCAGAAGTGTGGTACCAGAACACACTGATATCAAATACGGTACAAACACACCACTGCCAAAAGATAACAAGAACATACTGACCCCTGCTAAAGATAAGGTCAGGATGACAGTGTGATGACTAGAGATGTTTTGGCTGAACCAACATGTACAAGGTAGAGGGTCGTAACTAACCACATAAGATGGGGGTAACTAACAACATCACACGGGGGTAATGGACCATGTCAGAGGGTGGTAACTGACTACATCCAAGGGGTAATACCTAACTTGTTTATATTGATGTATGAAATGGAGTCTCAGAGGGAGTGTCTCCGGCTGGCCTAGGGGGCAGTGGAAAGTCCCGCCGCTGACTGAGCTGGTCCATTGTGATGGGCATGCACGTGCTAGTGATTCTGTAGAGTCTACAGGATACTAGAGCTGTGCTTCATGAATAATAAAGCAGGCCGGGTGTCTTTGCTAATAAATGGGTCTGTGGTTACTGAGCAGTTTGTCCAGAGCTTGCTGGATGGGCGATCTGGCCAGAGCCAGCACAGCATGCAGCGAGAACACACATGCAGCAATTATCTGACAACACTGGTGACCCCAACAACTGATCTGGTAAATAAGTGAGCTGTGCTTTCTAGGAACCATGATCTAACACAGCAAAAAGCTACATTCCAGGGAAATCCCTTAGCCCCTCCCTGAAAATCCCCACAGCATTTGATAGGGTCTGGACATGCCAGGTTGCCAGCAAAAGAAGTCCATATGAATTTATAAAAGATAGTGGAGAAGAAACATGGAATGGACCGTGTAAGGCTAGGGCAGAGACTGGAGACTTGAGAAATAAGAGTAAGACGTAGAATATTGCAAACTATGGCCATGGCTGATAAATGGTTAAGAGAACACGCCACAACATTGGCAGGGTAAGTAACAGAAAGAGGAAGAGTTAAAAGAAGCAGGAGAAGCTCCAGAGCCCTGGAACACTCCCGCTCTCCCAGCAAGGCAGCAAACAATCCAGAGACTTTATACCTTACAGCAGGCACAGCAACAGAATAAACCATTGGAAACAGCTGGAAAGAATCTGCAAAAAGAGATATGTCGTCCTCTCTTATACGTATTGGTGGTGAACAGCAGGCATGAAGTAGCGCCCCTGTGCCTGAAGAATGGGGACAAACATGGAAAAAAGGCAAAGTTACAAAATGTAACGGGGGCCATGGCAGTGCAACCACCATGGTACAACAAACACCAGGTTCCGGTAAAACCTAGACTGGTGCCTGTCAGAGCAGGAGAAGTAGCAAACGATACTGTTGCTGGATTGGTAAATCAGATGAAGGGAACAATTCACAGAGCACGTTAGGAGACAAGCTGTGACTATCGTAAGAGAGCAAATAAAAAAGAATGTAAAAGTGAAAAACTAAAATTGAGCTGGTTAATGCCTAGAATTGAGGCATTATCACATGGAGTTGCCCAAAACAGTTAACTGCAGCAAAAAGGGGCCCTCCTTCCATCCCTTTGGCATGCACACAAAAGCAGTAGACACGGGGGAACAAATTCAGGTTTCACAAGAGCAAGTAACAACCCCCAGTCTCCTCCCAGAGCCAGGCTACAAAGCAGGGGTGTGGGTTCTCAACTGCCTTAACCCAAACAGCCACACTCCTCATTCAGAACTAAAACTAGAACCTTCTTCCTCAAACATTTTTGCACACTGGGTAAGTTTTCCTTGATATCCTTTCTCAGTTTCCTAACTCGCTGCTGCTGCCTGTACCTTAAGGCAGTGATTCTCAAACTTGGGCTGCCCCTTGTTCAGGGAAAGTCCCTGGCAGGCCGTGCCGATTTGTTAATCAGCAGCATCTGCAGGTTTGGCCGATCGCGGCTCCCACTGGCCGTGGGTCGCCACTCCAAGCCAATGGGGGCTGGGGAAAGTGATACGACTGAGAAACATGCTGGCCGATGCTCCCCGCAGTCCCCATTGGCCTGAAGCAGTGATCTGCAGCCAGTGGGAACCGCAGTTGGCTGAACCTGTGGATGTAGCAGGTAAACAAAGTGGCCCGGCCCACCAGGGGCTTTCCCTGAGCAAGCAGTGGCCCAAGTTTGAGAACCACTGCCTTAAGATACCTTGATAGAGTTAATCTCTCTTGGGTCAGGTCTCCCTACTTTCCTAGGTTGCTCTTCCCTGCCTCTCCTCACTTCAGCTCTCTCTTTGTTTTAAAAGTTATAGTTTTTACAGAAACCTCCAAAAGATAAAGTAATTGAAACAAGAACAAAAGAGCCATCAAACAAAGAGAAAACAAGGTACAACTTTAACTAAATCCAGTAAATTAATTATTTTAACCCTCCAGGAATGCAACAGCTGGAATTACTCCTAACTTTCTTGAAGATAAGGTTGCCTAACAACAGAAACGCAGACTCTGCTTCTAATCCCAACCACGGAGTGATACTTTAAATATGGGCTTTCCTTATTTGCATATAGCAGGGTTTTAAAAGAAAGTTAATATAAAGTAATGGAAAAGCCTTAAGTTACTAAATCAATACAACACATTTGGTAAATAACTTAATATGAACTTTAATAAATGTTTATTAAAAGGTTTAAATGAAAAGGTAATCACTTGCTTATTTAAATGTTTAACACTTTTTTTTAACTTGGCTGTCTTTTTAAAAAACTATATTGCTTTAATAACTAAGGTTTTAAGGCTTTATCTTGCATAATTATAAATAGAATTATTGTGCCATTGTTTTTAGCTGCAAGTTTGTCCTATGTTGTGTATTGTGTGTCATATGACTACTTTTTATTATTTTTATTTTGTTGTGATAAGAATCAATTTAATAATTTGATGGTACCACATTATGTTAATGTTATGATTGGGGTATAACCATCATAATATTATGAATATCATTTAAAAAAAGAAAAAAGGCCTCAATTATAAATATATATACATATATTTTTGCCTCAACAAATAATGCTATTGTAAACAAAAAAGAATGTTCTTTTATTAGTCACAGGGTTTTTTTATTCAAAGAAGAACATGTAAGGGGAAACTTCAACATTGAGGTCAAGGTAATATGAACAAAGCATCAATTTCTTGATTTGGTTTTGTAAACTTGTTTACACCTTATTAAGTGTAAAATATATAGTTATGAGAATGTCGTTAGCAAAAATATTTAAAAACAACAGTTTATGCATAAACGTAATCAAATGATTACAACAGGTTTCCTCCATTGTCTCTCAAACACAACAAAGCATGTTGAAAATATAATACCCTCAAAGTGTTCGCATAGACTAGCATTTAAAATTTATTTTTGTTCAATTTTTATTCTCTTTTATGTTGTGTTAAAGGGAAGCAGTGGTTCCTGAAGTTTGTGTTCCTAAACAGTTAACAACAGTGAAACTGGTATCACAAGCCAATTAACTCTAAAAAGCTTGGGTAAAAATTCAGTTGCTAACTCTTGTTAAAACAGAGTGCTCCTCAGTGGACAGCAACACACCTTCTAAAAGACTGTGGACAACAATACACCCACAAGATTTTGAGCATCTATTTTAGCAGCTAAGCACTATATTTAGTATAAAATAATAGTAATGCACCTCAAGTGAAAATGAATGTCTAGACAACGATTGCAAAAATATAGTTTGTGTTATAAAAGAGTTAGTCCCCACTACACTGTAAACAAACTAAGTTAATCTATGTATTAAATTTTGGTTACAGAAAACAAGAGAAATGTAAAACAAACAAACAAAAACCCACCCTTTATTATGTTAGTGATCCCGTAAGGTCTGCAGGATACTAGGACCATGCTTTGCTGACACTAAACCTGACCCGGTGCCTTCACTACTAAACCAGTCTGTGGTTATTGGGCAGTTCGACTGGATTCTACTGGACGGGCGACCTGGAGACAGCCAGCACAGCACACGGAGAGACCAAACATGCAGCCAACATATGATGACAATGTTGACAGCTGGGTGTTCATTCATTTCTTCCGTGAGTTCATGGATACTTCCATGCATTCATTCTCTTAATCACAGATTCATTCTTTCATTTATTAATTAAATCCTTCCTTCCCTTTAATTTATACCTCCCCCCTATTCGTGTGTTTAATAACTAATTTTCTTTCTTTCTTTCTTTCTTTCTTTCTTAGTTTAACCCCTCAATGAGGAGAAGTTCAGCACACGCATACAGCCAGACATCATGCTAGCCTTGCTAGATTCTGCTTTAGCCATATATTAATGAATGCCCTCACATGTTTATCCCTCTATTGGCTCATTCATTCCCCAGTTATTCATTCCCTGCATTGACTGAATTGTTACAAACAGAGGGTGGCTGTGCAATGGGAACAGTGATACTAGAAACACCCCGATATCTGCCGTTGCTTACACTGTGAAATCTGGACTTGGCAGCATACATGTCTGTTAGCAACTGGGATAGCACAAGGGGATTCGAGTTGGGATTGAGAGGCACCAGAAGAGCTCTGGTGGTGATGGGGAGCCCAGGACTGTGGTAGCAGGGGCTGAGGGTCAGGATAGAGGGGCACTATCAGAACTGTTTGAAGTCATAACAGGGCTGGGCTAGCAGGGGGCTGTGGGTCAGGAGTGAGGGACACCGTCAGGGCTGAGTGGGAAACTTAGGGCTGGGCTGGCAGGGGGCTGCGGGTCCGGAGTGAGGGGCACTATCAGAGTTGGGATGGGGAGCCCAGGACTGTTATAGCAGAGGCTGTGGGTTAGGATTGAGAGGCGCTGGCAGAGCTGATGTGGGAGGTTTAGCATAGGAGGAGGTTCTGTCAAGCCTGACAGGCAGCCAGAACTGGAGAGGGAGGGCTGGTGGGGATGGAATGAGAGGAGAGGACAGGCTAACACTCACCCTGCGCTGCCTCCCACGGCCAGGTCCCATCTCCGTCCCAGCCTGCCTCACGGCCCCTCTCCCTTCGCACAACCCCCTGCTATATCCCCTCTGGGGCCCCCATGGGAGCTCTAGTTGCTGGCCAAGGTGTGTGGGTGGAAGCAGATGTAGCTTAACACCTAGGGGCCTTGTTAGCTGGGACTGGAACTACGTTGCCACTCTGCAGAACTGTTCCTCTCACCATCCCCATGTTCGCTCAGTCCCTGTGACTGGGGTGCTGGTGGGCTCAATTGGGGCAAACTGCAAAGAAGGGGGCAGACAATCCCCCAAATCAGTCGTTATTCTAATACTTAGATTCACCAAATCAGAAACAAATCAGCTTCTACAATAGCTCACTGGTTACCCAGAAGCCAGAAATAATTTCCCTTAAAGCAACCCAGCCTTGGGTTCCCACCCAGACAGTCAAGTCAAATATGATGAAGATTACTGAAAATCTTGTTCATTATATAAAAAGTTCGACCAGTCCCAAAGGATCAGACACTGTACCCACCAAGTTAATGACTATCTTACAGACAATTCTTATTAACTAAACTAAACTTTATTAAAAAGAAAAGAGAGAGATTATTGGTTAAAAGATCGTTATACATACAGACATGAGTAGAGTCCTTAGGTCAGTTTCATCGTAGAGATGGTGAGCTTTAGAGTTGCCAAGAGTCCTTTCAGAATTAGTCCATAGGTTACGGTCCAATGTCCAACATCAAGGTGATCCAGATGGGACTGGAGACCTCTATCTTTTGTCTCAAACTTCCCCTGATGAAGCTTAAGCAGATTCTAGATGCAAAGATCAGGGCCCAAGAGTCCTTTTTATATTTCTCTGGCAGGCTATTATGCAGTCCTTGGATGAACAATAGTGGCTTTAAAGTCACCCCAATTCCTAAGCATCACTGGATTAACATAAGGTAATTATCCATCTGTGATGTTATGAATCCCCAGGGAATACCCTGCACTCCCATGTTCATTCTTATAATATGATTGTGTGGTATGCAGTGGAAAGTTTATCATGTCAGGTGCCTTCAGAAGGCTCATGACGCACTGAACATTGTTGTTATAGTAATGTTACAGTAATCATTCTCATAGTACTGTTATTGGTTGTAATTTCATGTATGTAGTTATGAGGCTGAAAACGTGTCCTCATGGTTTAAAATAAGCCCAGACAAAAACTCTCCAAGAGCAGAGTTCATACCTCATCAGGGCATGTATCATAACCTAGTCCCAGATTTGGACCTTAGCATCCAAAATATGGGCGTTAGCATGAAAACCTCCAAGCTTAGTTACCAGCTTGGACCTGGTAAAGCTGCCACCACCCAAAAAATTAGAGTGTTTTGGGGCACTCTGGTCCCCCCAAAAACCTTCCCTGGGGACCCCAAGACCCAAATCCCTTGAGTCTCACAACAAAGAGAAATAAACCTTTTCCCTTCCCCCCTCCGGGTGTTCCTGGAGAGAGACACAGAAGCAAGCTCTGTGAATCTAAACAGAGGGACTCCACCCTCCCCGTTCCCAGTCCTGGAAAACAGAATTACCGAGAGCTAATCTCTCTTTCCCCCTCACCCAGAGGGAATGCAAAGTCAGGCTAGTAAATCTAACACACACAGATTTCCCCCTGACTTCTTCCTCCCACCAATTCCCTGGTGAGCACAGACTCAATTCCCTGGAGTTCCCCACTAAAGAAAAACTCCAACAGGTCTTAAAAGAAAGCTTTATATAAAAAGAAAGAAAAAATACATAAAAATGGCCTCTCTGTATTAAGGTGACAAATACAGGGTCAATTACTTAAAAGAAATATGAATAAACAGCCTTATTCAAAAAGAATACAATTCAAAGCACTCCAGCAACTATAGACATGAAAAATACAAAAAAACATATAAATTACTATCTGATCTTTTTTACTTACAACTGGGAAACAGAAGATTAGAAAGGCAGGAGACAGAAAAAATCACTCCTCATAGCTGAGAGAGTACAGGCAGAAGAACAAAAAACAAAGGACTCACACACAAACTTCCCTCCACCCAGATCTGAAAAAGTCTGGTTTCCTGATTGGTCCTCTGGTCAGGTGTTTCAGGTACTTCTTTCCAGGTGTAAGAGACATTAACCCTTAGCTATCTGTTTATGACAGCATGTATGGGACAAACCCAGCCCAGCCTCACAGGAACAAAGGACGCTGGCCTAGGCAACAGCAAAAGAATCTGTTGGACTCTTGAGTGAGTCACCCCCTTTCCTTTGGTCAGTTTGGACTGCGAGGAGGTAATGCTCCCCTGACCCTGATGGGCAGGTGGGAGGGCAAAGCCAAGAGGGAAGAAATAACATGATAAAAGGGAGAGATGTTTGCCATGCCCTTCCTCTCTGTCTTCCAGCCCCATCTGCAGACATCACCACCAAGCGCTGGTCAAAGGGGAGAGCCTGGTTGAAGCCAGTGGTGAGAAGCATCAAAGTTTGTAAAAAAATTAGAAGTATTAAGGTCAGCTTAGAATATGTTTTGCTTTTATTTCATTTGACCAAATTTGACTTGTTGTGCTTTGACAGATAATCACTTAAAATTTATCTTTGTAGTTAATAAATTTGTTTATCTTACCTGAAGCAGTGCATTTGGTTTGAAGCATGACACAGACTCCCCTTGGGATAACAAGCCTGGTACATATCAATTTCTTTGATGAACTCATATAAACTTGAAGTGTCCAGTGGGCATAACTGGATAGTGCAAGATGGAGGTTCCTAGGGTTGTGTCTGGGACTGGAAATATTGGCTAGTGTCATTTGGTCACACAATCCAAGGAGCATCTTACATGCCAGAGGCTGTGTGTGAACAGTCCAGGAGTGGAGGTTCTCACAGCAGAGCAGGGTAAGGCTGGCTCCCAGAGTCAAGGATTGAGGTGACCTAGCAGATCACTGCTCCAGAAACAGCAGAGAGGAACATCACACCGTCTTCAGTCATTTGCAGGTTGTTAACTACATACTTCAAAGAGAAATATGAACAATGATATTACTACATTCACAGTTTATCTAAATGTTAACAGAGTACAGTAATAGGAACCATTTGATTACATTGTCAACCACTAAGAAGAAATAGGCAAACATATACAACTACTGTCACTATCTTCTTCCAATTCTTTAACAATAGAAGTTTACATTTCAAAGCTTTAGTTTATCTAACATGGAATGGACCTAATTACCATTTACATATTCTTTAATATCTCTCTAAAGGCTGAATCTGGGTCAATTAGCCTTCTAGTTGTGCGTCCTTTTCTGGCCCCGTGTCACAGTCCTGCTGTCCCCAGATGGGAAAACTGAGGCACAGAGCAAGTGAGGAAAGTAACGGCATCCCAGGAATGGAACCCAGGAGTCCTGATTCCCCCACAGAGAGACTACCACTCCCCATTATAACCATTAACCAGGGCACTCAGCTAAGTACAAGTCATTGCCCCAAATCAAGCCAAAGGGGGAATTTGCATGGAGGGGGTTGATATTTCCAACTTCCTATGGGAGCGCTCAACTCATGGGGCTCTAAGCTATGATGACAGACAAACGTAGACAGAATAGGGCTCACCTTGCCAGGAGGGGCAGCAGGGAAACCCTCCCCCTGCATCCAGCTACAACACCCCTGCCCCCCAGAACACGCCCAGAGACTGGTTGCAGAGACGAATGAGTCACAGCAATGACTATCTGGAGGGTTCCACCCTGGCCAAGATGTGAGTTCCAGCTCCATAGCCACATCAGGACCAAGATGCTTCCACACATGCCCACCGGCAGACATTTCAGTACCTTAGGAATGTTGCTGGTTGTTACATGTAGCTGCCTAAGGGGGTTAGGTGCCTCCCAGGTTTGGTGGCAGCTGAGTGGGGGAGGGAGCTGCAGTTGTCAGGATCTCCTGTAGCCTAAATGTGAGATGTAGGCTCCTAAGGTGGCAGCTGGGTGCAGGATCTAGACTCTAGTGCCCTCAGGAGACAACACAACCCACAAGTTGGAGATGTTTGGGGTGATAGCCAGGGGTAGCGAGGCCCTATTTCCTTGCAGACGGGCTTGACAAACTCAGCCAAAAAATCTTTAACAAAGGAGCTTCTACCAGCTGGTCAGGAGACCCCACAATGTCCTGGCCACTCCCAAACCCCTGTGTCAGAGCTATCCAGCAATGATCTAGAAGGAGAATTGCCCAGTATGGAGGAGGAGGACTGAAGATAGGTGGGATGCTCAGCATAGAGGAGATATTGGGAGATGCAGAAGACCCCCCAAGGCTGTTCCAGCAGGGATCAGGCATTCAAATTTCTTAGGAGGCTTCATAAACCCACCCTTGTGATCTCATTGCAAAAGCCGACAGCTCTGAGCAGTTAAGGAGAAGATCCCTGTCAGAAGGGAGCTACTAGCCCCTGTCTATCATCTTTGGTTGTCCTGGTATCCCGCCTTGCAGGTGGGAATTGGGAAGTCCAGACCCCCACTCAAGTTATTGATCCATACGGGAACAGCTTCAACAGGAGACATTCCCACACCAGGTTATCCCATAGCCCAGTGATATAGCTGTGCTGCTATAAAGCAAGAGACTTAGCTTCCTATTCCTTCTTCACACCATGGAGAAGGGGAACTAGAGCCTGGGGCTTTCACATTTCATTTTGGGTAGAATGACATATTTCCACCTACCCTCCCCCTCCACATGGGTCACCCACAAAATGCCCAATTCACTTAGTATTTTATGGAATTTTTCAACTTGGTTTGGGTTGTCCCAATTTCAGCCCTGCCTCTGCTTTTTCCAAACAGCCAGCAAAATGCAAAATCAGTGATTCACCCAGTTCAGTAGCCACCAGAAATACTGCTGTGATTCACCCTCCTTGTGTACATAGTTCCCTCAAAAAAGAACAACCCAGTATTGATTTAAGTATGGTAAACACTTGGCACAATGGAGCCCTGATCTCAGTCAGAGGCTACGCAGCACCTGGCACAATGGGGCCCTGATCTTGGTTGGAGTCTGCGCAGCAGCTGGCATAACAGGGGCTCTGATCTTTGGGTGCTTCTTTATGTGGTACTCTAATAGATATAAAGATTTCAGTGGAACTTGGGCAGTTTACTCCAGCTGAATATCTGGTCCTGTATCTCTTCCAGTGGTTTGCAATTTTTTTCATTTGTGAAACTCTGAAATATTTTGTATGGAGGTGCAGTCCCCTTTGGAAATCTTAGACATAGTCTGCAGACCTCCAGGGGTCCACGGCCTACAGGTTGAAAATTACTGATCTATCATATCTGGGGTGGTACAGTGAAAATCATGTAAAGGAGATGGACGGGCCAATTGCATTACAGTTACTGGGAACTGGGCAAGCAAATTCCTTTTTGGCTTTGAAAATCTGATTCAGGGGGGCAGAGTTAAGGCTTTGAGTGCAATATTTTCCTGAATTGTGTGTCTTTAGTTTTGCTGTCTTCATGTTCTCCTAACGTACAGTTGTGGGATGGAGTGTCCTATGCCATTAAGCAGGGAAATTGGAGAAGGAAAAATAGAAAAAGAAGCTACTTTTGCTCTCTGGGGCTTTGAAACCTTGCTGGAAATTGGCACATAGGACAGAGTAAAGGTTACATTTGAAGGGATTTTTTTATTTGCTTAAAAATAGTCCCATATTGGAAGTTCTCTCTCAGTCCACCTGATGCTCTTAATGAAATTCTCATGCACCCATATTCACAATTCTGTAATTATTCACAAGATACTCCAGAGATAATCTAGACTTACCCCACATAGAATAAATAATCAGTACACAGTTCCTCCATATATACTACAGAGTTATTCCATGGATATGACAAAATTACTACATTGTTATTACTCTGTAGATACTACAGATTTACAACAAAGTTACTATGTATGTAATACTGATTTGCTACACACTTCTTAAACAGATTTTATAAATTTACTACATAGAATCTATACAGTCAGTTCACATTTTTTGCCGAGGTACTACTTATGTACTATAGAATTGTGCCACAGATACTAAAGAATCACACAGTATATCATACAAGGTTAGTACATAGTTATTCCATAGACATTACAAAGTTGCTCCACACATAATACAGAGTTCCTTCATAGATGTCACAGAGCCATTAAAATGTTACTCCACTGATATTACAAGTTCACTCCATATATATGAAAGAATAAATCCTGAGGTCCTACTGTATTTCTATATAGATACTACTATATTACAGTTACCCAACCAATACTGTATGCTTTCTTCTTATTTACTACAGAATCATTCCATGGCTTTTACAGAGTTACTAAAAAGTTACTCCATAGATACCGCTTTACTCCAGTGTTACTCTAGTGTAATTCAATGCAGATTCTGGCCTGTCACATTGATAAACGTAGAGATTCATCAGTTAAGAGCCCAGAGGGGACTGCTGAGATAATCTAATCTGACACATGCTAGAGAAGTTCCCTGAAATAATTCCAAACCCTGCACTTCTGTATTTTAACTTCCTTCTGTTGCCCTCTCCAGAGCTCGTCTACTCAGCAGCCTCTTCATTGCACTGATGATCTCCTTGTTCCTGAGTGTATAGATCATGGGGTTCATGAGCGGGAAGACAACAGTGTGGAACACAGCCACCACTTTGTCCAGAGGAGAGCTTTGGAAGGGCCAGCAGTAGATGTAGATGGCTGGGCCAAACATGATGAAGACGATGATGATGTGGGTGACGCAGGTGGAGGCCGCTTTACTCATCCCCTTTGAGAGGTTGCCCATCTGCAGTCGGACCAGCAGAGCCCCATAGGAGTAGAGCAAGAGAAGGAAGCACATCAAGGTGATCAGGCCACTGTTGAAGAACATGAAGAACTCCAGCATGTAGACGTCAGTGCAGGCCAGCTTGATCACCTGGGTGATGTCACAGAAGAAATTGTCCAGCTCATTGGGGCCACAGAATGGCAGCTGGATAATCAGCACCACCTGGAGGATGGAGTGCATGAAGCCTCCGGCCCAAGCAGCCCCAACCAGGGCACAGCAGATCTCTCTGCTCATGATGCTGGCATAGCGCAGGGGATGGCAGATGGCTACATACCTATCAAAGCCCATGCCCATGAGCAGGAAAATTTCCGTCGACCCCAGGAAGTGGATGAAGAAGAGTTGGGCCATACAGCCCCCATAGGAGATGGTCTTGTGGTGGAAAAAGAAGTCAGCCAGCATCTTTGGGGGGGGTGACGGAGCAGTAGCAGATGTCCAGAAAGGCCAGGTTGGCCAGGAAGAAATACATGGGGAAGCCCAGGTGAGGGTCACTCTGGATGGTGAGGATGATGAGAATGTTTGCTGGGAGGATCATGGAGTAGAAGACGAGGAACAAGATGAAGAGGAAGAGCTGGATCTCCCGGGTCTGGGATAGCCCCAGTAGCACAAACTCTGTCACCCCTGTGCCATTCTCATGCTCCATCCCTGTAACAAACCAATGTGGTACATTGTCATTGCTACAATTGTTGACTCAAGCAATTAGCCAAACATTCAGTGTTTAATGATAATTTCTGGTTGGGAGGGGAATTTGTTGATGGAGTCAGGAATTTCTTTGATGCAATCTTGCATATTTACAGAAAACATACCAATACTGTTTCCCTGAGCACAGGAGGAACCAAACAACAGGAGAGAGTGTCTTTGATCACCACTCAAATCCTCTTTCACCTACCCTAAATGAGAGGCAGCAATTTTGTCCCACCCATCGATACCTACAATCCAATACCAGAAGAGACCTTGCAATACATGGACATCCTGTACTAGGTTTGGAAGTTTGACATTTTTATTGTCCAATGTCTGTTGATGTTGATTTCATCAAGCACACACACAAGCAAATGAAAAAAGATTTCCATGAATAATAATGAAAATTTACAAAGGCAAAGGAAGAAAAATGCTGTTAAAGAACGTATTTGAATTTGACTTAAAGACATATACTTTGTATATTTTGACATGTGATGTTGACCATTTGTATTTTAATGGTTGTAAAGATTTAACATTTTGAATTTCAACATCTGCTGTCATGAAATAATTATTATCACCAAAGTTTGATTCATCTCCAATTTCCTGTGCAAAAATGTATATTGCTAAACATCAAAAAATGACTTCAAAATAAACATCACTATTATCTGTGTAGATTATAACAAAATAAAAATGGAATTCTGCTGAGTCTATATCTAACACAGGCCATAGGACTTCCCGGGATATGTTCTGGTTTGAATTAGAGCAGATCTTTGAGAAAAACAATGCCTCTTGATTTAAAAATTGTCCCTGATGGAGAATCCCCCACATACCAACAAGATTCAACCCAACCCACAACATAATTATAATTTATTAATTGTATTGGGGGCAGGCATTTCCGTGAGTACCACAAAACATTTTGGCAAAAAAACTAGCACTAGCAGAATCAATAGATTGATGGCTAACGGACAGATCTTAATAAGTAGTCATCAATGGCGATTCCTTATCTGGTGGGGTGTTTCTAGTGGAGTTCTGCAGGGAATGGATCTTGATCAGCAGCTATTCAACCTCTTTACCGGTGATAGGGAAGTGAATATAAAATTACTGGTGATCAGACAGGTGACACCACTATTGGGAGAGTGGGAAATAATGCTGAGGCTGGGGCAGTCACACAGACTGAGCCAGATCGCTTACTGATCCGACCCCATTCAAAAAATGGTGTTGCAGTACAGCCAAATTGAAAGTTATACATCATGCCTACAGAACAGGGGACTGTGTCCTGGCAATTAGTGACAGAGAAGGATTGGCAGCTCAGCATGGACGAGCAATTCACCTTGATGTATTAAGAGGGCTGTGGTGAGCAGGAACCCAGCACTGTACTGGGCACTGGTGAGAGTGATACTGGAATCCTACGCCCAGCTCTGGGGTACACGTTTTTGAAAAGATGCTGGCAAATTGGAAGGGTGGGGGCATAGAGAGCCACGAAAATGATCTGAGGGCTGGAGAAAATGTCTGGCAGAGAGAGATTTAAAAGGCTCAATCCTTTTAGTGACTGAAAAAGAACACTGAGAGGTGATTTGCTCATGCTGTATAAGGACCTTCCCAGGGAGAAAAGACCAGCCACTAAAGGGTTCATTAGTCTAGGAGAGAAAGGCAGAACAAGAACTAATGGCTGGAGGTTAGTGGTGGATTGTCTATCTTTTGGTTTCTTCAGATTCAGACCTTTCTGGAAGATGCTTTAGTTAAACACAAGTGATGGGGTTCAATACGGGGGCAGCTGGGTGAAATCCACTGGCCTGGATTATACAGGAGCTCACATTCAATGTTCTAGTGGTTGCTTCTAGCCTTTACATTTGTGAATCTGAGAATCAATGAATGTCTGAATTATGGTAACATCTAGCGGTTACTGAGGTCAGACCTCCAGATATGTCTAGTGCTGCACAGGCCTGATCAAGGTCATGGCCCTCCTCATTATTTATGCTTTCTATTATTTGTGTATTTATAAATTCCTTTATGTAGCTGCAAAAAGAACAGGAGTACTTGTGGCACCTTAGAGACTAACAAATTTATTTCAGCATAAACTTTCGTGGGCTACTGCTCACTTCTTGGGATGCATAGAATGGAACACACAGACAGAAGATGTTTATACATACAGAGAACATGAAAAGGTGGAAGTAGGCATACCAACTGGAAGAGTCCAGTCTGTTGAGATGAACTATCAACAGGAGAAAAAAAACCTTTGAAGTGATAATTGAGATGACCCATAGAAAATGTTAAGTAAACTTAACATAGATTAAATTAATGTAATGACCCAGCCATTCCCAGTCTCTATTTAAACCTAAGTTAATTGTATTTAATTTACATATTAATTTGAGTTCAGCAGTCTCTCTTTGGAGCCTGTTTTTGAAGTTTTTATGTTGCAAAATTGCCACTTTCAAGTCTGTCACTGAGTGGTTAGAGAGGTTGAAGTGTTCTCCCACTGGTTTTTGAATGTTATGATTCCTGATGTCAGATTTGTGTCCATTTATTCTTTTGCGTAGATACTGTCCGGTTTGGGCAATGTACATGGCAGAGGGGCATTGCTGGCACATGATGGCGTATATGGTTGGGTCATTACACTAATTGAATCTATTTCCCTATGTTAAGTTCTCCTTACACCTTCTATGGGTCACCTCAATTATCACTTCAAAGTTTTTTTTCTCCTGTTGATGATAGCTCATCTCAATTGATTGGACTCTTCCAGTTGGTATGCATACTTCCATCTTTTCATGTTCTCTGTATGTATAAATATCTCCTGTCTGTGTGTTCCATTCTATGCATCCGAAGAAGTGAGATGTAACCCACAAAAAGCTCATGCTGAAATAAATTTTTGTGGATACAGACTAACATGGCTGCTACTCTTAAACCTATTTTCATGTAGCTGTTCATTTATTTGTTCCTTCTCTATTTTTCTCTACATTCATTCATTTATTTACCTGTCCCTTTATTTCTGTTATTTTCTGATTTATTCCTGATGGCCATCGTGTCTGGCTTCCATCACCTCGGTAGTAGAAATGGAGCCTGAGACATAAATCCTTTTATCAGAAGTCCAGTCTGAGGCTCGAGGCCTGAATTAAAGTAATGGTCAAGCCTTGCTGACATAAAGCAAAGTTAGCAAAAGTCAGGCTGTGAGTAGACGTCAGGCTCTGCCTGTGTGCACTCTCAGAACTTGGCAAGCACAGGGCTGCTATTGCAGAAACACACATTCCAAAGCAGTACTGGGCACAGGACACTCATGCAAACACACTCCAGCAGTGTGGTACCAGAACATCCCGATACCAAGTATGGTACAAACACACCCTCCCAAAGATAACGAGAACACATTGACCCCTGCTAAAGGTAAGGTCAGGATGACAGAGTGATGGATAGAGATGTTTTGATTGAACCAAAATATACCAGGTAGAGGTAGTAGCTAATAACGTCAGAGGGTTGTAATTGATGTTACTTGTTTGTATTGATTTATAAAGTGGAGTCTCAGAGGGAGTGTGTGGCTGGCCTAGGGGGCAGTGGAAAGTCCTGCCAGCGAGTGAGCGGCTCCACTGTGATAGGCATACATGTGTTAATGGTTCTGCAGAATGTATGGGATACTAGGACCTGCTTCATGGACAATAAACATGGCCAGGTGACTATGCTACTAAATGGGTCTGTGGTTATCAGGCAGTTTGATCGGAGCCTGCTCTAAGGGCAGAGCCAGTGCAGCATGCAGAGGGAACAGACACATGCAGCCAGGATCTGACAACAGCATCGACAGCTAGACATTCATTCATTTCTTCTTCCATTCGTTCATGGATCCCACCATGTATTCATTCTTTTAATCACAGATTCATTGTTTCATTTCTTAATTAAAACCTTCCTTCCCTTTAATTTATACCTTCCCCTGTTGACGTGTTTATTTCCTTTCTCTTTCTTTCTTTCTTTCTTTCTTTCTTTCTTTCTTTCTTTCTTTCTTTCTTTCTTTCTTTCTTTCTTTCTTTCTACAGTCATTTATTTATTCCTTCCCTTCTTTGTTAGTTTAACCCCTCAATGAGAAGTTCAGCACACACATACAGCCAGACATCACGCTAGCCTTGCTAGCTTCTGCTTTAGTCATGTATTAATAAATGCCCTCACATATTTATCCCTCCATTGGCTCATTCATTCCCCAGTTATTCATTCCGTGCATTGACTGAGTTGATACAAACACACAGTGGACGTGCAATGGGAACAGCAACCCTAAAAGCACCCTGACATCCCCGGTCACACATGCTATGAAATCTGAACTCTGTCCTCCTGAAGCAGGATACAAGGTGGGGCTTTGGATTTGGATTGAGAGGCACTGATAGACCTAGGGGGTGGGCAGGGCTAGTCTAGCAGGGAGCTGTGGGTTAGGACTAAAGGAAACCCACAGAGCTGGGGTTGGGGGAGCCCAGGACTAGGGTAGCAGGGGGCTGTGGATTATGATTGAGAGGCATCGACAGAGCTGTTGGGAGTGGTGGCAGGGCTAGGATAGTAGGGGGCTGCTGGGTGGGAATGAGGTGTACCAGCAGAGCAGTGGAGTGGTGAGGGGAAGCCCAGGTCTTGGCCATAAGGGGCTGCGGGTATGGATTGAGGGGTAGCGACAGAGCTGGTGGGGAGCCCAGGACTGTGTTAGCAGGGGCTGTGGGTTGGCTTGAGGAGTGCTGGCAGAGCTGATGCGGGAGCTTTAGCGTAGGAGGGGGGTTCTGTTGGGCCTGAGGGGCAGCTAGAACTGGAGAGTGAGGGCTGGTGGGGACTGAACAAGAGGGCAGGACAGGCTGACACTCACCCTGCACTGCTTCCCACGCCAGGTCCCATCTCTGTCCCTTCCTGACTTATGGACCAATCCCCTCATATAACCTCCTGCTATATCCCCTCTGGGGCCCCCATGGGAGCTCTGGGAGATGAGCAATGAGGGGAGAGAGAAGCCTGTGTAGCTCAGCCCTCAAGGGCCTCGTTAGCTGGAACTGGAACTATGTTGCCACTCTGCAGAGCTGGGTCAGGCGGGGACTGGGGAAACTGAGGGACAGAGCAAGGGAGGGAAGTCACTGTGCCCCAGAATGGAAGCCAGGCATCCCAAATCCCCTGCCGAGAGATACCCTTGCCTTATTATAACTGTCAACCAGGGAACTCAGCTAAGTTGAAGTCATTGACCCAAATCAAGCAGAGGCGGGATTTGAACTGGGGGGTTTCCCATTTCCTAGGAGAACTCGGGGGCTCTCAGGTATAAGGACAGACACACACAGACAGAGCAGGGTACACACCCTAGCAGGGGGCAGCAGGGACACCCTACCCACAGCCAGCCACAAAAATCTCTGCTTCTTCCTCGCCCCCCGAGCACACCCGGGGACAGGTTGCAGAGACAATGTAGCCAGAGCAATGCCTAAGTGAAGGGTTTTGCTATGGCGAAGACATGAGCTACTGTTCTGTAGCCACATCAGGACTAAGATGCTTCCACACACACCCACCGGTGACATTTCAGCACATTTGGGGATGCAGTTGGTGTTACATGTAGCTGCCTAGCATGTTTAGGTGCCTCCCAGGCTAGGTGGCAGCTAATTGTGGGGTTGTCAGGGTCTCACAAGGCCTAAATATGAGATGTGGGCTCCTGAGGTGGTGGCTGGGTGCTAGATCTAGCCACCAGTACCCTCAGGAGACACCACAGCCTACATGTTGGGGAGGATGTTTGAGGTGAGATCCCCATGGGAACGGAGGCTCTGTCTTTCCATACGCTGACTTGCCAAAACTCAGCTGAAAAATCTCTAGCAAAGGAGCTTTAACCACCTTGACAGGAGACTCTGCAGGGGCCTGGCCCCCCACAAACTCACTGGTCAGAGTCATCCGTGTATGATACACGAGGCACGACATCCAGCAGTGAGGGAGAGGAGGTGCCTGGAGGAAAACAGGGTCTATTTGTAGCATGGGGGTGTCCCCTTGGCCCTGCTCTGGAGAAGCTGATGAATTGCTTTCACCTCAGAACACGACCGAGTGGGCAGAAAATCAACCCAGGGCTGAGTGAGGTGGGCAGAAAAACACCCAGAGACACAAACAGCAGCTGAGCTTTGGAGTGCTTGGCCGTTCAGCTAAGAGAACAGAACCTGGCGCTGACAGGATGACAGTGCCCTGGAGGATGGGGCTGGGTGGGCCCAAGCCATCATCCCGGGGGATGTGCTGTCTGGGACGATCTTGAATTTTGGGGATGAGTGCGGACGGAACTATGTGGTCTCCTTTCTTTGCAACAAATTCATTGTCCTGTCCCGAGTGCCTGTTATACAGCCTAGTCACCCCTACCGCACCCCTCATCCTCTGCAGGCAGCAGGGGGTATGAGGTGTGAAGAGGTGGCTATACTGTATAATGGGCACTAGGGGGCAGCAGAGGGTGGGGGCGGGGAAGGGGCGGCTGTACTGTATATTGGGCACTAGGGGGCAGCAGAGGGTGGGGGCGGGGAAGGGGCGGCTGTACTGTATAATGGACACTAGGGGGCAGCAGACGGTGGGGGCGGGGAAGGGGCGGCTGTACTGTATAATGGGCACTAGGGGGCAGCAGAGGGTGGGGGTTGGGAAGGGGCGGCTGTACTGTATAATGGGCACTAGGGGGCAGCAGAGGGTGGCAGTGGGGAAGGGGCGGCTGTACTGTATAATGGGCAGTAGGGGGCAGAAGAAGGTGGGGTGGGGAAGGGGCGGCTGTACTGTATAATGGGCAGTAGGGGGCAGCAGAAGGTGGGGTGGGGAAGGGGTGGCTATACTGTATAATGGGCACTAGGGGGCAGCAGAGGGTGGGGGTGGGGAAGGGGTGGCTGTACTGTATAATGGGCACTAGGGGGCAGCAGATTGTGGGGGTGGGGAAGGGGTGGCTATACTGTATAATGGGCAGTAGGGGGCAGCAGAGGGTGGGGGTGGGGAAGGAGCGGCTGTACTGTATAATGGGCACTAGGGGGCAGAAGAAGGTGGGGGTGGGGAAGGAGCGGCTGTACTGTATAATGGGCACTAGGGGGCAGCAGAGGGTGGGGGTGGGGAAGGGGCGGCTGTATTGTATAATGGGCACTAGGGGGAGCAGGGGTGGGGGCGAGGAAGAGGTGGCTATACTGTATAATGGGCACTAGGGGGCAGCAGAGGGTGGAGGTGGAGAAGGGGCGGCTGTACTGTATAATGGGCACTAGGGGGCAGCAGAGGGTGGGGGTGGGAAGGGGCGGCTGTACTGTATAATGGGCACTAGGGGCAGCAGAGGGTGGAGGTGGGGAAGGGGCGGCTGTACTGTATAATGGGCACTAGGGGGCAGCAGAGGGTGGCAGTGGGGAAGGGGTGGCTGTACTATATAATGGGCACTAGGGGGCAGCAGAGGGTGGGGGCAGGGAGGGGCGGCTGTACTGTACAATGGGCACTAGGGGGCAGCAGAGGGTGGGGGTGGGGAAGGGGCGGCTGTACGGTATAATGGGCACTAGGGGGCAGCAGAGGGTTAGGGTGGGGAGGAGAAGACTGTACTGTATAAGGGGGACTAGAAACAGGAGAAAGAAGGAGAAAAACTGGCTAAAAGCTGTAGAAAGACATTACAGATCCATACATCCCAACACATGTAGTCCTGCCCCCATCCATCTCCTCCAGAGCAGGATCGTCCCTGAAGCCATGATATGAAGCCCCCCATGTCTTGTCCCATCTGGCCCCATTTCCCATGGTAGTATAAAAAATAATAATAGGGAAATACAGTCTGGATGACATTCCAGTGCACAACTGGTATTTAAAGAGCAGTTATCAATGCCTCACCGTCAAACAGGGAGGACATGCCAAGGGACCATCCGGGGATCTTTAAAAGGTTGGAACTATTCAGTTCTTTCATTAACACCTCAGATGAGAGCGCGGAGAAGATGCTTATAAAATCTGTAGATGATCCCAGGCTGTTGGGGGACACCAGGGCTTTGGAGGACAGGATTAGAATTCACATTGTCTTGAGCAATTGGAGAACTGCTCTGAAATACTGAGGGGAAATTCAGTGAAGACAAATGCAAATTAGTGCACCTAAGATGGTAAAATCAAATGCATGACTACAAAATGGGGAATAACTGGCTAGGTGGTGGCATTGCTGTAAGGGAGCCATGGGTTATCCTGGATCACAAACTGAATATGAGCCAAAAATGTGATGCAACTGAAAAAAAGGCTAATATTATTCTGGGGTGTATTAACAGGAACATCATCTGTAAGACATGGGAGATCATTGTCCTGCTCTACTCTGCTGGACTACTGTGTTCAGTTTTGAGCACCAAATCTTAAGAAAGATGTGGAGAAATTGAAAGAGTCCAGAGGAAGACAGGATACTGGGCTGGACCTCTGGCCAGAATGGCCGTTCTTCTGTTCTCATTTCATGGCTGATCTCCAGGGCCGGCTTTATGACCCACGGGGTCCAGAGCTTCGGCAGCACTTCGGAAATGGGGCATCCGCTCCAGGTTTTCCATGGCACTGAAGGATCCCATACCACTGAAATGCTCCCAAAGACCCCCGGAGTGGATCCCCCACCGCCGAAATGCTGCTGAAGACCCCCGGAGCAGGGCCCCCTTAGGCATGGGCTTGGGGCCCTCTTCGGCGTGGGGCCCGATTCTGGGGAATCAGGTGAATCAGCTCAAAGTCGGCCCTGCTTATCTCCTTCACTGCTGAGGGCTGTGGAGTTTTGCAACCAGAACCCATCAGTGAAGTTGACAAAGTCACCTAAGGGATCTGAAAACCTGATTCCAAAAGGAACGTGCTTGGGATCTTCTGCAGCTCCCTGGGTTTGATCTTCCCACCTTGGTGTGTTTCACCTGGCTGGGTCGCAATCTCTTTGATTGCCTCGTTAATACTGAACAGATACTTCTGCCTATACAGCTCCAGAGAGAGGCAGCCTGTAGCAATCTGAAGGGTGTGTTTTCTGGTCGGGGATATAATAATTTATTTGGGGTTGGGGGACACAGGAATCTTCACATCTGCCAAAGTTCAGAAGCATTTTTTGCCTTTGGCTGTGGTGTCTCTAAAGTCTCTGTGAACTGCAGTGGGATTTATCATCCCAGCTCCCTCTAGATCCTTGGAAACGCCCAGCCTCTGGCTGTAAACTTTTGCCTTGGCTTGCGGCCACCACCCAGCTTCCCTGGAGCTATTAGAGTTGGATTTAGGCTGAGTGTTCAACACTCAGAAACGCTGCTGTTGCACAAATGAGACCTTCAACTGCTTCACCAGGAGCAAAGCCCACTCTAGAATGCCCAAGAGCCCCAGGACACTCACCTAGGATGTGGGAGCCCCAGATTCAACTATGCACTAGATCAGAATGGGGATTTGAACCCAGATTTCTTGGGTCTACGGCAAGTGCTTTAACTGTGGCCCCACCTGGCCTTTGTGTGGGTTTGGCCTAGTTTGTGAAGCATGTCAGGGCTGGAGTGCCAAGTGGCGCAGCAGCATCAGGATTCACTTGCTTTTGTGCAGATCCACCAGTGGCAACCTGGGCATAGGGCTGGGCAACATGGGTAACCGCCTAGGGCTCTGTGGGTTGCACTGTGGCCAAGAGATAAGGGGCTCTGGCTCCCCTTTGCTGCCTGCCGGGTGTGGCCTGGCACAGCAGCAGTACCCACCTCCTTGTTCCCCAGAAGAGGCCCCCTTCTTGCCACCCCACCTGGTTTCCCATCCCAGCTCCTAGTCCCACCTCTGCACTCTGCGGGATGCTGGGCTCTATCCCTTCACTCTCTGTGACTCTCCCCAGCCTGAGCCATTCCTCCTTTCTGCCATCCAGCAAGTGAGCTCTGTCCCCAGTGCAGCATGGCAGGCGGCGGCCCAGGAGAAAATGTGGCCCACTGCACTGGCAAAAGCCCCACAACCAGTCCAGACAGCCACAGGGCTCAGGGCCAGTCTCATGGGTGGGCGACATGGTCAGGAGGGCTCTGTGGCCAAGAGGCAAGGAATGGGGTGAGCCAGGGGTGCGAGGCCACTGACGGATTCTCGGGGCAATGAAGGGAAGGCAGTGGGGTGATAGGGGGCGGGGGAGAGCCCAGGGAGGCAGTGAGGGTCTGGGGGGCCAAAGTACAAGTTTGCACAGGGCACCATTTTCCCTAAAGCTGGCCCTGCCTGGGCACCATTGCTGCCTCAGTGCAGAACTGGGTGTCTGCTGAGGTCCAATCCAACTGGCTGAGATCATTTTGCTGCAGATTCTTGCCACGGTTCCAGATGTGAGTGTGCACAAAAAAGAAAAATCGGAGAAATTTGACTGGCAGGTTCTTTTTTGCAGGTGCTCTATCTCTGGGATCCTTTGACCAAATGCTCCCCCAATTTGCATCCCTAATTTGATGAGAGATCCTGAAAAAACATGGCAATTTCCAAGACAATCAAAATAGGCAAGTGGATTTTAGGGCCCTTTGGAAAATTGCCTCTTACTAATGATGGTGTCGCTAGACCTTCTCTGTTCCATTGAAGGGGAGAAGAGCTACGGGAATGATCTGTGGCCTGGAGACCCAATGGCTGGGAGCTGGAGTCAGCAAAGTCCAGGCTGGACATAAGGTGCAATTACCTGGGGACATGATGGATTCTCCATCTCTTGGAGATTTTCCATGGAGATGGGGCACCTCTTTCCAAGAAATTTGCTCCAGGTCAACTGCAATGAGTCATTGGATGTGATCATCCGGAGATGAGATTTGATTATAATAATGATCCTTCCTGGGCCTTATCATCTATGCATCTAGGAAATTCTGTGCCTCGGTTTCTTTATCTGGCATTCCCGAGCTGTGAGAGTTTCCAAGAAGGCTGCCTCTTGGAGGACAAACATTCTGATATTTGCTGAAAGCTTCCCCAGAAACCAGTGGCAATTTCTTGCTGGGTGCATCAGCTCCTAACAATGTCCCAGGCGGTGGGGAATCATTATCTGTAATTAATACCCTAGGGGACAGAGCTGAATTGTGAAAACAGCCAGTGGCATTCCCTTGGGGAGTAAGGGCTGACAAGGCACTTTGGGTCCAGTGTTTGCTGCCAAAATCCACCCCGGGACCACATTGCCAAGTTGCAATGTACCATCTTGGGGCAATGTCGCCCCCTAGTGGCAGCATGGCAAAATCAGCAACATGATAGTGCAGCAGCTAGGGGCTCTCCTTTAACTCAGTGGGCATGTGGAGGAGAAGATCTCAAGTTCTAATCCCAGGTCCCCCAGCAGGGAGGGCTGGGATTTAGGTGTTGTGGGCCTCTTTGTCTTGCAGGACATGGGGTTGGTTAATGCAGGCTGCATGTTACAGAGCTATCCAATAACTGCTAATGACGTTCCTGTTGTAAGGGAGTTGGGGGGTCGAGTGGAGGTGAAGGGCTAAGAACCAGGATTCCTGGGTTCTATCCCCAGCTCTGGGAGAGGAGTGGGGTTTAGTGGGTTAGAGTTGGGATGGGGCTAGGAGGCAGGACTCCTGGCTTTTATGGCTCCCCTGCCTTGCCCAGCCCATATCTCCCCAAGATGACTGCCATGGCTGATCCATATCTCCCCAAGATGGCTGCCTGATTCTCAGCTCTCCCTGCATCTCAGACTATTACCTTCTCCCTGGAAGTAATGCCCTTTGTCCTCAGTCTCTTCATGGCTGACTTCACCTCTTTGTTCCTGAGCGTGTAGATCAAGGGGTTGAGCATGGGGGTGATGATGTTGTACAGGACTGAGACCAGCTTGTCCACTGAGAAGATGGAGAAGGGCCAGGTGTAGATGAAGATGCAGGGCCCAAAGGATAAGGTCACCACAGTCAGGTGTGAGGCACAGGTGGATAGCGCTTTGCGCCACCCTTCAGGGGAGCGAATTCTCACCAAGATGGTGATGTAGGAGGCTACCAGGATAATGAAGCAGCTGGTGGAGATCAGCCCACTGTTGGAGACCATGAGCAGCTCCACCACGTAGGTGTCGGTGCAGGCCAGCTTGATCACTGGTGGGACATCGCAGAAGAAGTTGTCCACCCAGTTGGGCCCGCAGAAGGGCAGCCGCATGGTGAGGATGGTCTGGACCGTGGAGTGGATGAACCCTCCCGCCCAGGAAGCTGCCACCATCCAGCTGCACAGTGTCCGATTCATGATGCTGGGGTAGTGGAGGGGCTTGCAGATGGCCACGTAGCGGTCGTAGGCCATGATAGTGAGCAGGAACATCTCGGCTCCTCCAACAAAGTGCAGAAAGAAGAGCTGGGCCATGCAGGCCTGGTAGGAAATACTCCTTCTCTCAGACAGGAAGTCCAACAGCATCTTGGGGGCAGTGACGGTGGAGTAGCAGAGGTCCAGGAAGGAGAGGTTGCCCAGCAGGAAATACATGGGAGTGCGGAGGCAGGGGTCAGAGCTGACCGTCACCATGATGAGGGTATTACCCACCAGCGTGGAGACATAGACCAAGAGAAATACAGCAAACAAGGCGGCCTGGGACTGTGGAGTCGGGGAAAGGGCTGCCAGGAGGAACTCCCCCACTGGAGTCTGGTTTCTCCACAGCTGCTCCATTGGGCCTGTGAAATCAAGTCTGAGGGACCTGGAGGGGGACGTGAGGAGAAATAAAGAGATAAATTCAAAGGATTCTACTCACGCCTTCCTCCTTTTGCAGTCATTGGGCACAATCCTGAGTGGCTTCCTCAGACTTTATTTATTTTCTAGGAGTCTGGGCAATAAGTGAGAGGAACAGGAAATTCTCATAGCTGAGAAACAATTTGATGTAATTGGCATTATTGGTGGAATGATTTACAAGAATAGAATGTTACAGTCACTGGTTATAACCTGTTTGGGAAGTATTGAATAGGGGAAAGAGGCGTAAGGGGTGTCACTCCACATTAAAGACACTATTACTTGTTTTCGAGGTATTGATAATTCAGAACCACAGAATCTTGAATTCAAGATCAACCCACTAACTAACAAAGCAAGGCAGGGATATTGTTGGAGTCTGTTACAGAGCACTAAATCAAATCAGAGAACAGGACAAGTTCCTCTTTGAACACCTGCTCATAATTATGTGGAAGGAAAAGCTGTGTCGTTATGGGGGACTTTGAGCAGGGAGTTGTACATGGGAGGTCTTGTGCAGCCAGTTAAACATCATTGGAATTTCTCAAAATTATAAATGATGATTTTCTAATGCAAAAACTATTGCACCCAGCATGAGGTAAATTGATTTTGGAATTCATTAGGCTGGATAAAGGTGGACTAATTACTAGATGGAAAGTTGGTGGTTCTGTAGAGACTGGGGATCATGACATGATTATATTCAATATCAGCAAACAGAGGACAGTCCCATCCAGTAATATTACACATGGTGCTTCAAAAGGAGTAATTTCTGAACACAGGAAAATTGTGAGCAAAATTGTGGTCCAGATAATACTTTGTCCTGCCATGAGTTCACGGGGCTAGACTAGTTGTCCTCTCGAGATCCCTTCCAGTCCTATGATTCTATGAAAACTGATTGGGAGGAAAAATGTAGACAGAAAAACGTGAATGAAAATTGGGAGTTCTTTAAGAAGAGTTTATCAGATGGCCATAAGATTATGATTCTAAAAGCCCATCCTGGTTCAGTGTTGAAGTAAAGGCAGAAATAAAAAAATAAAAAAAAGCAATATATAAAATGCAAAATAGATAGCAACCAATATAAATTAGACATTATGAATTGCAGGAAATTGATAGGGGAAGCTAAAGACATCAAGCAAATCTCCAAGGCTGGCAGGAATAAGGAGAATAAAAAGAAGCTTTTTAAAGACCAAAAAAAATCCTAGCAAAGGTATAGGCCCATTCCTACATGGAGATGGTAAAATTGTTAATAATGATGCAGAAAAGTAAATATTCCTGCTCTGTATTTGGAAAGAAGCAGGATGGTATATTCCTATCACATAAGAACATAAGAATGGCCGTACCGGGTCAGACCAAAGGTCCATCTAGCCCAGTATCTGTCTACCGACAGTGGCCAAAGCCAGGTTCCCCAGAGGGAGTGAAGCTAACAGGCAATGATCAAGTGATCTCTCTCCTGCCATCCATCTCCATCCTCTGATAAGCAGAGGCTAGGGACACAATTCTTTACCCTTCCTGGCTAATAGCCATTTATGGACTTAGCCACCATGAATTTATCCAGTTCCCTTTTAAACATTGTTATAGTCCCAGCCTTCACAACCTCCTCAGGTAAGGAGTTCCACTAGTTGTCTGTGTGCTGTGTGAAGAACAACTTCCTTTTATTTGTTTTAAACCTGCTACCTATTAATTTCATTTGGTGACCCCTAGTTCTTGTATTATGGGAATAAGTAAATAACTTTTCCTTATCCACTTTCTCAACATCAGTCATGATTTTATATACCTCTAGCATATCCCCCCTTAGTCTCCTCTTTTCCAAGCTGAAGAGGCCTAGCCTCTTTAATCTTTCCTCGTATGGCACCCTCTCCAAACCCCTAATCATTTTAGTTGCCCTTTTCTGAACCTTTTCTAGTGCTAGAATATCTTTTTTGAGGTGAGGAGACCACATCTGTACACAGTATTCGATGATGATGAAGGATGATGAAGTACTTTCCAGCCCATGAGTAACCAAGAAGGATGTTATACGACATCTACTAGGGAATACACATTTTTTAAATCTACAGGCCTGGATAATTTGAACCTAAGAGTACTAAAAGAGTTGGCTGATGAGATGTCTGGTCCTCTCATGTTATTTTGAAACAAAGTTTGGAATACCAGGGAAATTCCAGAAGACTAGACTAGTGCTAATGTTATGCCGGTATTCAAAAAGTGCAGATCCAGGTATATGGAGGTTGATTGGTCTGACATCAGTCCTGGGAAAAATAATGGGAAAAGTGCTACAGCAATCAGCTGATAAAGAAGTAAAATATGAGGCTATAATTAACAGCAGTCAACATGGAAAAACGGGGAGCAATGTAGCTGAGGGGTCAATGCAGATAAATGGCATTTACCCAGGTCCCATTTGGAGAATATGAAGTTTGGTTTCCCCACGTTTTTTTATCACTACACCTCTGAAAATAGGGCCTGCCAAACAGACCTGATTTCATTCTTGGATGAAGTGGCAAGTTTGTTTGACAAAAGTGCCTGCACAGATGTCATTGACAGAGAGTTCTGTAAGGGATTGGCTATCCCCACCCTGAAGTGGAAAGTGCCCACTAACTGCTGAACAGCGGGAGGTTCTGGGGCCGGACTCCCTCAATCACTCCTGCTGAAGTCATTCCACTTTGTATAAATAATTAAATAGCTGGTGGAGCAGATCCCACACCTTCCCAAGGAACATGCATGTCCCTTTTGCCATGGGACGTGACTCCAATATACATGGATCAGTCAGTACTGTGGGAGTTGATTTTAAAGAGTCTCATTACGTACCTGAAATACTGGTGGCCGTGGTTGAGCAGAAGGGGAGACAGAGAGAAAATTTCCACTGGCAAAAGGACCAACAAGTCAGAGCCGGTTCAGCTTTCTGGGGAGATGATTTTTTAGTTGTCTAATTTGTTAATGGCTGTCAGATAAAGAGAGTGACTTTAGAAAGGTAAAATAGCAGGGAACCTGCCTGGGTTGTAACTCTTTAAAAGTCTAGAACCTCTGTCATCAAAGGGACTCGAGAGACTGAGATTTTTAAAATCTGAAATTATTACTTGTCTCATCTATTGTGCTTTCCGCCCTGAGATCTCGAAGCACTTTACAAAGGCAGTTTGCTATCATTGTTGCCGAAGGGGAAACTGACGCTCAGCGAAGACTCTTACCTCAAATCACCTTGTCTAGTCCACAGGGCTGGTTCCAGGCACCAGCTTAGCAAGCAGGTGCTTGGGGCGGTCACTCTGGAGTGGGGCAGCAAGTTCAGATATTAGGCAGCAGGTCTCTCACTCCCACTCGGAGCAAAGGCCTTCCTGCTGAATTGCCGCAGATCGCGATCAAGGCTTTTTTTTTTTTTTGCTGCTTGGGGCGGCAAAACCCCTGGAGCCGGCCCTGCTAGACAACACCACTCAATGCGACTAAAATCCCTGCATCTTCAATCTGCCTGAGGAAGTTCAGAATAGTGTGAGAGACCCTGATATTCCCTGTCAGAGCTGGGAATAGAAGCCAGGAGTCCTGATTCCCAGGCCCCATTGCTCTAGCCTGCTAGAGCCTGCCAAACTAGGGAAAGGAATGCAGGTAGCCTGCACAAACCCTAGATCTCACTCCCTTCTCAAAGTTAGGGATGACACCCATGAGTCCTGATGCCCACCGTCACCTCTTCCCCTCCCTGATCTCCAACCACTAAACACTCACTTCTCATCACCATGGAAATATTGCTATCTTAACATCTCTCTGAAGAAATTCTGAAGTCAAAAGAGATCCAGAGAGCCACTGACCCTGTAATTTTCACACCAGCTGACTGGCAATTGACCAAGGTAATTTAGGCGTTGATTTTTCCAGGGCACCCGAAGAGAACCCAAATTCCATGAAATGTCTTTGAGAACTGGGTGCGCTGGAGATCCCAGCCTTATAGCAAGAGAAACAAGAGTTTGGAGGAATGTCTCAACCACTCCACAGGAAAATCTGCAATGGAGAGATGGCAAAACCATATGGAGCTCTTGTTTAGCGGAGCATTATGCAGGACTATAACCGTCAGCTCTCTATTTAACGGGGCACTACTGTGTCATAGAGAGAACATCTTTACATACCCATGGCATGTTATTGCTGGTGATTTTATTAAATCGAGTGAAATCTCTGATTATACCGGGAATATCTATCAAATGTTAACATTTAACAAAAAATAGACAGGTATGCTGGGCTTTTTTGTGTGTACAGATGAATGTACTCTGGCTGTGTATTGAATAAATGGTAACTAAACATCTAAGTATCAGCAGCAAACCATTCCTAACCCCAGTCAATTACTACTTAGCTTATACCTGGTGTGAAATCTGTGTCCTCGCTACAGGAGATGAGGATCATAGAATCATAGAATATCAGGGTTGGAAGGGACCTCAGAAGGTCATCTAGTCCAACCCCCTGCTCAAAGCAGGACCAACTCCAACTAAAATATCCCAGCCAGGGCTTTGTCTAGCCTGACCTCAAAAACCTCTAAGGAAGGATGTTCTTATTAGCTCTATAAAAATCCAATCCGTTTTAAAATCAGCTAAATTCCAGGTCTCAATGAGATCCAGTGGCCATCAGTTCCACCAGACAATTGTGCAGTGCGTGAGAAAGTATTTCCTTGGCTTGGTTTTAAATCTGCTACCTTCCTTCCCAGGTCACCTTGATCTGATGTAAAGAACAGAAAGAGCAAAAAAAGTGCCTGTGTGTAATTAAAAGGCAGCCCATTCGAAACGGATGGAAGGAAACACTTTTTCCATGCAATGGGTAATTTAGACAGTGGGACTCATTGCCACAGGAAACCATTGAGACTAAGAATTTAGCAAGATGCCAAAAGGGGCTGGACATTTACATGGAGATCAAGACCATCCATTTATTATAAACACTACTGAAAATGTTGGAAGGGATGTTAAACTTCAAGCCTCAGGGCTAAATCTGTTCTCTATTAGAGAACAGGACGAGATCTGTCTGTGCCAGATAATTCTACATTTGTTCCCAGGGTTCTGACATCTCCTGCTGAAGCTGACCAATGTCAGAGACAGGTTACAGGATTAATTCAGTCTTGTGTCTGATCTTCTCTGATAAATCCTATATCCCTATGATCTCACTTCTCTGTCCCATTCATTATTCTCTCTCTCTCTCCAACATGTCCCCTCTTACTCTTTGCCTTTCTAAACAGACCCAGTCTTTTCAGCCTCTCTTCATAATGGGCCGAGTGCAGGGTGAAGCTGGACACCAGGACTCCTGGGTTCTGTCCCTGGTTCTAGGAGGGTGAAAAACTCTAGTAGATTAGCTCTGAGGTTGTGGGCTAGGACCTAAAATTCCTGGGTACTATTTTTATCTCTGGGCGGGGAGTGGGAGCTAGGGGTTAGAGCGAGGGGCTGAGAGTCAGGATCTCTGGGCTTGATTGTCAGCTCTGGAACTTCGTGGATTTTGAGATTGAAGGACTGGAAACTGGGATTCCTGGGTTCTATTCCTGGGCACTGGCCACTGTGGGAAGACATGATACTGGGCTAGTAAAGGAGGGGATCTAGTGGTTAGATGGATGGGGCTGGGAATCAGGACTCCTGGGTTCTTTTCTCAGCTCTGAAAGAGCAGTGGGATCCAGTGATTAGAAGGAGGGGGGCTGGAAGTCTGGATACTAGTGTCAGCTCTGGGAGGGTGGTTGGGTCTAGAGGGTTACACCAGTGAGGGGCTGGAGGCCAGGACTCCTGGGCTGTATTCTCAGCCCTGGCAGGGGAGTGTTGTCTCATGGAAAGTGGTGGTGGTGGGTCACAGCCCTGGCACAAATCTTATGTAAATATCAAGCTGGATGGCTGAGGTCTGCATTTTAAACCTGTTTTACCAAAGCTACTGCTCCCAGATTATGATAGACTTCCCTGCTCCCCACTGTTTTCCAACTGCTTGTGGGTTCGAGGCGGTGATAGGGCTCCAGATACATACCCCACTCTGCCTTTTGGCCAGCATTCATAGCATCACAGAGCCTCAAGGTTAGACGGGAACTCAAGGGTGATCTAGTCTAACCCCCGGCCAAGAAGCAAGATCTGTTGTGTCTCAAATTGCCAAGTCTCTGCAATTTTGAGTCACTAATAAATTAACGCACTCAACCACAGCTGTAGGAAGCATGAATAATTGTTCCATCCCAGAAGTTTGCCATCCACTCACCTCTCCAGAAGTCTCCCAAGCTGATCACATTTTGAGGTGCTGGTGGTTGCTCAGTTCTCCACTCTAACTCTGATAGCCCTTAGCCCTGCTACCGATCTATAAACTCACATGCTAATGAGAAAGTGCTGATGGATGCTCTCTGCTGGACCAGATGAAGGGAAATTGGCCCCCTAGGATTTGGGGGACAGCTGAGCTGGCATTTTAATTGCAATGGGGTTTATTAAACAGCGTCAAAGCAGGATGCAATCCCTGGCAGCTCAAACCCAGCTAACTTTTAGGGGGAGGCAGGAATCAGGCATGAAATAACCAGATTGCAAAGCAGATGAGATTTGTGTGTGTGTGGAGGGGAAGGGGGGGCATAGGGTTTTCAAAGCTACCTAGGAGATTTGAACACACAGAGTCTGTTGAAAAAGCATGGGCACTGAATGTATAGCCCCTACCCCCAAGTGGCTTTGCAAATCCTATCTTAACAGCCTAGTACCAGTTAAATGGGGGAAACTGAGGCACACATAAGGAAAGGGCTAGATCCACCAAGGGATTTAGGAGCCTACATCCAACATTGAAGTTCCACTGGGATCCTCAAAACCTTCACTCAGCTGTCACCTGCCTCTGGAGGTGCCTAAACTCCCCCAGGCTCAGATCCTCCAAGGTGCTAAGCCACCTAGTGCTAGGTTAACTAGGACTTAATTTTCTGCTGGTGAGGATGTGCAAGCCAGCAACATCCTGAGGTGTCCTGAAACTGAGTGTTCCCTACAGGGCATTTATCTGGAAGCCCCAGCTTCAAATCCACACAGTGCCTGTTATAGAGCAGGTCTGAACTCAGGTGAGCTGGACATGGGTCTCACAGGATAGTGCCCCTAACCAGTGTGCTATGGGGCAACCTAGTTTATAGCTGTCTCAGTCTCCCCTTTGAATGATATAATTAAATGCTCGGTGAGGCAGAGAGCGCATCTACACAGCACTCTAACCCCAGGCTCTGAGGCAGGTTTGAACCCAAGTACCTCTTCTGCTCACACACAAATCAGCTTCAGGTCAGCAAGCCCTCAGGACCAGCTCCTAGGACTCTGCCAAGGCTGTGTGTGTGTGATCCCAAGTCCCACAGCATTGCGGGTGTGAGCCTTGTCATTTTGCCATGTGGATGCGGCTTGAGTGGCCAACCCGAGTCAGAAGCACTGTGCAGTGCAGCACAGACGTGTTCATAGGCACCGACTTCTGCTCCTGCCGGTGGGTGCTCAACCCCCCTCTGCCCCTGGCCTGCCCCGACTCCACCCCTCCCACTCCTGCCCTGCCCCCATTCTAACCCCTTCTGCAAAGTCCCCGCCCCAACTCCACCCCCTCCCTGTCTCTATTCTCACTCCTTCTCCAAATCCTGCCTCGGTTCCGCCTCTTCCCCTGAGCATGCCACGTTCCTGCTCCTCCCCACCCCCAGAGCAGCCAAACAGCTCTTTGGTGGCAGCCAGTGGGAAGTGCTGGGAGGTAGGCGGAGCAGTGGGGACATGGTGCGCTCAGGTATGGAGGCAGAATAGGAGGCACGGCTTGCAGGGGCGGGAGGGAAGCTTCGCTGCCAATGGATGCACAAATGTTTCCTCCAGCCCCAGAGCACCCACGGAGTCAGCACCTACGGATGTGTTAGGGCGGCTGGGAGACACGGGGCCAGCAATTGCAAGTCCAGGTTTACAATGCGGTGAGGTGGCTCACACGTGGGCTTCTAAACACTGAAATCATGAGCCCAGGTCCCACAGACCTGGGTTTATAGTGCAATGTAGAGTCATCCAGAGAGCCTCGGCTAGTGGTAACAGCTCCTGCGGGGAGATCCGTGTCCAGGTCCCTGCTCTGAATCAGGAGGAAGGGGCATTTGAAAACATGACCAGGGGAAGGTCTGATAGCTGGGCAATTAGGTATAGCGGTGTGTGCCTCTCCCTCTGCTTTTCGCACTGGAAAGGGCTGACCTGGCCTAGGTGCAGGAGCACTGGAACCTTGGTAGAAATGTGTGGGGAGGGGCATGAGGCCCCGTCTCCTATGGCCCCACTCCTTTGTGGCTTTGCCCCACACTCCACCTCTTCCCCCAAGGCCCAGCCCCCTCCACGTTCACCCCCCCATTTTTCCTTTTCTCCTGAGACCTCACCCCCTGGTGAGGGGCCAGCACCAGGAAGAGGCTGATCAGCAACCCTGCCGTGAACTGCAGCTTCTGCCTGTGCCATTCCATGCCTGCCCGAGGCTTGCAGGATTTTTTTTGGGGGGGGGGCAATGCAGCCCCCTGCCCCCAAACTACTCCCATGTTGAAAAGTGGGGTCCCCTGGCCCCTGGCCGTCCCTTTCCGGTGCCTCTGCCTAGGCGCCGAACTCCAGGAGAGCGTTCATGGCTGTGAACCCCAAGCAGAAATAGGCCCCACCTTCTAGCCTGGATTTAGGCACCTAATTCCATCAGAGGGGCACCGCATCCCTCTCCCCGGCATTTCCACCTGGCTAGCTGAGGCAACTCTGCGAGTGTGCTGGTTTCTGTGGATCCCGTTCTCACGGACCAACTTGGGGCTGTGAATTGCATTGGGGGGCTGACAGATGATTGCCAGGCCCATGTCCCTTTGTCGCTCAAACTCAAAGTGACTTATAGGGGGCCATGCAGCAGGACATTGACAGGAAGGAGACTCAGCCATACTTACCCCCAGTCAGACCTCATCCACCCATGAGACATCACTTATACCTCAGAGCTAGGTATGGAATCCAGTTGTCCTGTCCACTGACTAGGAAAGGGGGACTGGGAAGCAGAATTCTTGTGTTGTGCAGCCAGCTCAGGGAGGGGAGGGGGCCTAAGAGTTAGAGCAGTGCGGGGCTGGGAACTAGGACTCCTGGATTCTATCCCTGATTCTGGGAGGGGAGTGCGGTCTAGGGGTTATAGCAGGGGGAGCTGGAAACTAGGGCTCCTGGGTTTTATCTAGGAAGGAATGTGATACCTGATGGTTAGAGCACTGGGACACAGGACTCCTGAGTTCTGTTTTTTCTGACTCTCCCATTCCACTGGAACAGAAGCTGATGTTTGGGAAGCTGGAGATGGAGTTAGTACAAAGAGTTAGTACAAATCCTCAGCTACCAGCCTGAGCTCTGTCTCTGTGTAGCGGTTTACTTCCCAGGGGGTGTTTGTGAAAGACATGCCGTCCCATTTTGCTCTGTTACATTGTCTGGAATAAGCTCTTTCCATGATGGGATATGGAACGTGTTGCCTCTGTGCTAGAAGCACATGAGAGTGATTAACCAGCAGAACAAACTCTTCAGGGAAGCAGTGGATTTTTCTCTTGATGGCTTCAGACCCAGCCTGGATGCCTTTCTGGAAGACAGTTGAGTTAACACACAGGTCACTGGGCTCAATCCAGGGGTGAAATTCGCTGGTCTGGGTTATCCTGGAGGTCACATTGGATGATCAAATGGTCCCTTCTGGCCTTAAACTATTTATCTATACACTGAGAACCATGTAATGGAAATGAATGAGTCTGGGACAATCTCAGCCCTGGTCCCATTGGACAAGTGTCCCCTTTGGCAAACCCACTGCAACTGACATTTATAGGACCCTTTGATGGCAGCCTCAGAAGCGAGGCCAACTGACAAGCCTGGATGGGGAAGTGAAGTCTCTTTGGATAAGGCGCTTGGCTGGGACATGGGCATCAGTCCTTTTCTCAGCCACAGACTTCTCACCATTGAGGCTTAGGGCAGTCAGGTGCCTTTGGAAATCCCAGCTGTAGAGCTTAATCCCTGAGGGGGGCTTAGACTCAGAATTGCGGTGCCTAACTGGTTTAGGTGCCCTGTGGAATTCACAGCCTATTTGAAACTTTCCCTCCAAAAAACAAGCAGTGTCTTGCTTTCCTTCCATAGCCTAATGGTTAGAGCACATAGCTGGGGTGTGTACAGCCAGAGTTCAAATCTCTCCTCTGCCTGATTTGGAGTAGGGGTTTGATTCCAGGTCTACCATATCACAGTCCAGTGCTTTGGGTATTCAGGGTGGTCCATATGGTGGCCTGCGGGCTGATTTCATGTCGCTCCCAAAAGCCTCCGCCCCACCCAGCAGCAACTGCTGGAGACACGTGGCAGTTGCAGACCCTTGTGGCATAATACATTCTCTACAAAATGGCATCCTCCATCTGGCGTCACTTCACATGAGGTCCTGCCGCAAGGAGATGGCCATTTTGTAGCCTGTGTGGAAGTGCCCCAAAACTAACATCCAGCCCACTGCACTGGGAAGATCAGACCACCACTCATCTGGTGGAGGTGGCTCACTTTATATCACACAATTAAATATTCCTTGGGCCAGAAAGATGGGAAGAATAAATCTACAGTCAGATGAGTAGTGCACTCATCCGGGCATGGGTAGACATGGGCTCTGCTTTGTGTGATAAAGGTTATTTAACTAGTTTATAAAAGGTGGAAGTGATCAACAGAAGAGATTGAGAAGTGCCCATTTCAGAATACCCCATAGCCTCCTGATTAGGGATCTCTCCTCAGATACAGGCTTACCTGGGTTTGAATTCCTGCTCCCCATTAGCTGGAGGGAGGATTTGAACCTGGGTGTCTCACATTACAGGAGATCATTCTCACCTCTGGTTAAAAGGAAGGGAACTGATTTTTAGATGTTGAAAGGTGTCTGGTTGCGTGTGTGTGTTCCATCTGTGTGCCACCCCAGCCCTGCACAGACAGCTGGGGACAAAGGCACCCAGCCAGGTTTATTGTTGACGAAGTATGGTACTAGTATCTCACAGACTACTGGAAAACTAATATATGTATGCCCATTAGAATGGACCAGCTCAGTGAATGGCGGGACTTTCCATTCCTCTCTAGGCCAGACAAAGATACTCCCTCTGAGATACATCTTTAAACACTGATAGAACAAATTAGTACTGCCCTCTGACAGTCAGTCACTGCCCCCTGAGGTGGTCAGTTATCACCCATCACCTTGTACATGTTGGTTTGATCGAACATCTCAGTTATATACTGTCATCCTGATGTTACCTTTTAGGAGGGGTCAGAACATTCCTGTTATCCCTGGGAAATGTTTTTGTACCATCCTTGATATTGGGATTTTCTGGTACCACTTAATATCAGGATGTGTTTGTGTAAGTACTCTGTGACTAGCACTTCTTAGGAATGTGTATTTCTGCAATATCAGACCTGTTCTTGCCAGTTTCTGTGAGCAGATCCTGCCTCATACCAGACCTTTAATACAAGGTGGGGAGGGTGAAAGCTGAAGCCCCAGGGATTCAGCCCCAGGCAGGGGGCTTGTAACCTGAGCCTTACCACTGAGTTCACTGGCTTCAGTCCCAGGCCTCAGCAAGTCTAAGCCAGCCCTGATGACTCCATTTAAATAGGGTCCTGACCCACAGTTTGAGAACCGCTGATGCAGCTAATTGCCGGTGATGCTCACCCGAGGACTGCGTGCTGTCAAGAGGCTACCCAAAAATGTATAAAAGGTTCTTGTGCCTTAATACATTTAATCTCAGATCTGCTTATACGTCATTGGGGGAGCTTGAGCTGCAGGACTGAGATCTCCAGTCCCAGCTGGGCAGCCTTTATACTGAATATTTGGACATTTGGACTATAACCTGATGAACTGATTCCGAAAAGGACTCTTCGCAATTCTAAAGCTCACCATCTCGCCTATGAAACTGACCTAAGGACTCTATTCCTGTCTGTATGTACAACAATCTTTTAAACTCTCTCTTTCCCTTTAAATAAATTGTAGTTTATGTGGGTGTAAAGAGGCGGTGTGGCTCCCCTCCTCATCCGGGAGGATCGAGGCCCGTCACTCACCCATAGGGGCGGGGCCACTAAGCTGAAGTCCCGCCACTCAAAGGGTCAAGCAGCGACCCGGAAGGATAAAAGCCGGCCCTCAGCCCTCAGTTGGGCCCCAGCCACCGTCAGGGGCAGACTTGTCCGTGGGAGCTCCTGACTGGGAGGCTGCTGAGGCCGCAGGCCAGTGACTGGACTGGCCAGAGCTTCCCTGCGCTCGCTACAACAAGGAGCTGCCAGAGCTTCCCTGCGCTCGCTACAACGAGGAGCTGCCAGAGCTTCCCTGTGCTCGCTAGAACGAGGAGCTGCCAGAGCTTCCCTGTGCTCGCTAGAACGAGGAGCTGCCAGAGCTTCCCTGTGCTCGCTACAACAAGGAGCTTCCCTGCGCTCGCTACAACGAGGAGCTGCCAGAGCTTCCCTGCAGTCGCTACAACGAGGAGCTGCCAGAGCTTCCCTGCGCTCGCTAGAACGAGGAGCTTCCCTGCGCTCGCTACAACGAGGAGCTTCCCTGCGCTCACTACAACGAGGAGCTTCCCTGCGCTCGCTACAACGAGGAGCTGCCAGAGCTTCCCTGTGCTCGCTAGAACGAGGAGCTGCCAGAGCTTCCCTGTGCTCGCTACAACAAGGAGCTTCCCTGCGCTCGCTACAACGAGGAGCTGCCAGAGCTTCCCTGCGCTCGCTACAACGAGGAGCTGCCAGAGCTTCCCTGTGCTCGCTACAACGAGGAGCTTCCCTGCGCTCGCTACAACGAGGAGCTTCCCTGCGCTCGCTACAACGAGGAGCTTCCCTGCGCTCACTACAACGAGGAGCTTCCCTGTGCTCGCTACAACGAGGAGCTGCCAGAGCTTCCCTGTGCTCGCTAGAACGAGGAGCTTCCCTGCGCTCGCTACAACGAGGAGCTTCCCTGCGCTCACTACAACGAGGAGCTTCCCTGCGCTCGCTACAAGGAGGAGCTGCCAGAGCTTCCCTGCGCTCGCTACAACGAGGAGCTGCCGGACCTTCCCTGCGCTCGCTACAACGAGGAGCTGCCAGAGCTTCCCTGCGCTCGCTACAACGAGGAGCTTCCCTGCGCTCGCTACAACGAGGAGCTTCCCTGCGCTCGCTACAATGAGGAGCTTCCCTGCGCTCGCTACAATGAGGAGCTTCCCTGTGCTCGCTACAACGAGGAGCAGTCAGAACCGCCCCGTCCCTGCTGCGGCCCCGAGCACACCCCGGAACAGGCCTGGCCGGACTTCCCGGAGGAGCTGCCGGACTTGCCGCCCAGCCCTGGCCATGAGGAGCCTATGTGGTGGGACATCCCCGAAGCCGGTCCCACGAACGAGGTAGGCTCGGAGGGGGATATTGGAAGTAGCCCGGGGGCAGCCGACCCGAGTCAGGCTGCAGATTTCCCGATTCCCATGGCAGTATGTTGCTGTCAGGATCCTCACTGACCATCTGCAGCGGTGATCACCACTTCTAGGGCCCCAGGCTGGAACGCATTGGAGAGGGTGGGCCTGCGTTCCCCTTGCCACCTGTCCACAGGTGGCAGAATCCCACTCCCCTCGGGCCTGAAGAGACCAGCTAAACTGTGCTTGTTTGCTCAGCCCTGTAACAAAGGGCCTGAGCCCCCTATTGACTGTGTATTGGTGCCCCGCCCGAAACAAGGGCTGGGCCCCTTTGACTGTGCCACTGCTTGGTCTGATCCCAAAAGGCCAGAGCGACCCGCACCCTTGCCACCCGTCCCTGAACCAAGAAGGCTGGAGCTGAGATAACTGTGTGTTGGTGCCCCACCTGAACCAAGGGCTGGGCCCCCTTTGACTGTGCCGCCACCCTGTTCTATACCCAGGGACTGCGCTACCCGGACGGTGGGCTACAGCTCCAAGGACCTAGACCCTCAGATGACAGGTCGAGGCTGGTGCGGCTCCCCTCCTCATCCAGGAGGGTCGAGCCCCGGCAACGCCCCACTTACTGTGGGGAACTATTACTATCTCACATCGACTCTGCCAGATAAGGTGCTGGCAGAGACACACATGGAAAACCTCCAAACCACAAGCATGCAGATGTTCACTGATATAGAGAGCCAAGAGCTTAATAACAACCCCTTTTATGGCAACAGTGGGGATGAGTGAGGGCAAACATAAACAGGGGCAGGGAATTTAGCAGTGAATTATTATGCCAAGACCGAGAACTGGGAAATGGGGAGAGATTCTGGATCTTTTTGGTAATAAATAGCAGCTGAGAACTGCAAGAGGGGTACAAATGTTAAAACAATGTAGCTCTGAAGCTAGAGTAGGTGTAAAATGTACAAAGACGCAATATCAGAAACACTGGGCCTTAAGGTGGCTCTGAATAATCAGACTGCAACTATGTTAAAGCTTGGGATAAGTGCAGGTGAGTGACCCTGTGACAATGTATAACAGGGGTCTCCAACACGGTGCTGTGGGTGCCATTGCACCTGCAGGGGCATCTAAATGCACCCGCGTCCTGGCTGGCGGTTGAGCATCCGCCGAAACGCCACAGAAATTCGGCGGCGATGCCTCTCGATCATGTCACTTGCCACCGACAAGCGATGTCATAAAGAGGCGTTGCCGCCGAAACACAGCAGAAATTCAGCAGCATTTTGGGGGATGCTCCACTACCGCCACGGTCCTTCGTCTGGCGCCTGCCAGACAAAAAGGTTGGGGACCACTGATGTATAATGTGTTTGATTTTGGAAGTTTTTTTTAAGCATGCTAAAAATTGCAATTAAAAACTAATCTCATGTTCAAAGGTGTTATAGTAATGCTGCCCCTCAGCTATTATCCATGAATAACCTTAAAGCTTGGCACAGAGAGAAACTATTGGAAACCAGATCTGCTGTACAGAAAGGGAAACTGTGGCACACTACCTCATAAATGTCAATAATCTGTCCCCACCAGAGAGGTGGGAAATGTTTCTTTGTTTTTCAGACAATCTATAGGCAAGCTGGCACCAGAGGAAGAGCACCCAAACACACCATGGGTCTACTGTCACGATGAAAATTGTGTTGTGTGTTTTGTGTTGTTTGTCTTGTTATTTTGGTGGATACTGTACAAGGAGGGTTAACATACATAGCAGCACAGATCAATGCACGGTGTGACAATGCACTCTATATGATTTTATAAACATATGCTAATGAGTGAATATAATGTAACTGGAATATGCTTCATGGAAAAGGTCTCTTGTAAGGTATCATTACAAAGCTTATAATCTACTGAGTGTGGTCACCCTATAGGTATAAATGTACCACTCTTGTATCTGGGACTGGAAATATGAAATATTACTCTGAGGTCCTATTGTAATTATGCAAAGTGTGGGCCATTGATAGTGGTTTGGAATCTTGATGACTCCCATTAACCAGGACCATTGTCTGCAGATGGCTCTGTTTTACCTGTAAGTCTCCATGTATATGTGTGTGCTGGCAAGTGGGCAATGAAGTCTTACAGTGACATGTGATCATGTCACCTGAACTGGAATCCATCTTTAACCTGGCGCTTTTCTATTGAGAAGCAGGGTGGAAAGCCAGAGAGACAAAGGATTCTCACCTTATGCAAAGGATATATAAGTGGATGGAACAGTGAAAAAGAGGAGCCATCATGAAGAATCCCCTACCTACCACCTGAGCTGGAGCAAGAGATGTACCAGAGGAAAGAATTGTGCCCAGGCCTGGAAGGTGTCCAGTCTGAGGAAAAAACTTACTGAAGCGTCTCTAAGGGTGATATTATCTGTATTCAGTTTGATTAGACATAGATTTGTGTATTTTATTTTATTTTGCTTGGTAACTTACTTTGTTCTGTCTGTTACTACTTGGAACCACTTAAATCCTACTTTCTGTATTTAATAAAGTCACTTTTTACTTATTAATTAACCCAGAGTATTTATTAGTATCTAGGGGAGCAAACAACTGTGCATATCTCTCTGCCAGTGTTACAGAGGGTGAATAATTTATGAGTTTACCCTGTATAAGCTTTATACAGGATAAACTGGATTTATTTGGATTTAGAGCCCCCTGGGAGTTGGGCATCTGAGTGTTAAGAACAAGAACACTTCTGTTAGCTGCTTCCAGATAAATCTGCAGCTGTTAGGGGATGTGATTCAGACCTGGGACTGGGTTGGCAGCAGGCTAGCAAGCCTAGCTCAAACCTGGCTTGGCACTGAAGTCCTAGGATGACAAGGCAGGAGACCAGGGGCAGAAGTAGTCTTGGCCCATTGGGTGGCAGCTCGTAAGGGGAGTTCTGTGATCCAACTCATGACACATGGTATGACTTGCCTGGGAAGCACGGTCTACTTAAGATGGGAAATACCAATGGGAATTAAGGCCCAGCCTGCTGCTGTTGAACACAGAGAACGCAGGGTGGGAATGGGTTCACTGCACGTAAATAAAAAAGGTACAAATTAGGAGGGGGGAGAGTAAAAAGGAGGACATATAAATTACGTTACATGCATCTTGCCGGTGAACCTACAAAGGGAAGACCAAGGCCCCCTTGACCTCGAATGGAGTGATTGGTGTTGCTAATCACAATCGCCTTTGCAGGATTAATCTTCACAACCCTCATGGCGAGCTTGGCTATAAAAAGATTGGGAGGTGGGAGCTGTACTGCACATTCTGCCTGCTCATGGAGATGCTGGGACTATTTTATTGACTATCAGGCCTTCGTCCGATGTCCAAAATCCAGTCAAGAGCCTTCAAGTAACCTCCTGTGTTCTGCTACCTTATTACCATGTACCGAAACGTGGGATTCAAAGGACATTTTCTGGGCCAACCCAGACTGGTGGGATGGAGAACAGTGACGCTATCAGTAATCTGCCTGGGAATGAGACTAGGTTATTGGCCCTTAAGAAGAAGATCAAGGTGACCGTGTAAACAGAACAAGAATGGCTACAGGAAAAGGAAATATGGAGAGGTCCCACCAGTCTGGGGGGAGGCAGGATGGCAGCAGTATCGATAGGAGGACTGGGTGGAGGTTCATAGGAGGACTGGGTGGAGTGCAGGGAGATTTTTAACCTTACCCAAAATAAGAGGGGAGTCATCTGGGTTAGGGAGGGGGAAAACATTTCCATCCCATGTATGTGGATGTATTGCAGAGTAGTGCAGACTAAGTTCATGTTAATCCCTAAGCCCAAACCCCAGCAAAGGAACTGGACATGGATCAAGAGCGTGCCCTGGTAGCCACTGGAGGGAGGTAACTAGGTAATTGCCCTTAATGCATCATCCATCGGGGCCGAGATGCACCTCATCCCACAGGACTGGGATAATGGGCTAGCAGTTCCACAATGCACACCCTATAGCAAGGCCTCTATGTCCCTGCTCAAGTGGTCAATGAAGCTGGCAAAAATGGGACTTGGGAAACTGTCTATGGAGTGGGTATAACACAATAAGTGACCTAGAAATTGACACTTGTTTGTCAGAATTGGCAAAACTGACCAAATCTATGGGAGTAATGGGAGGGAATGCCCACCAATTAATGCTCTGCAAGCCACCACGGCACTAATTGTTACAGACTTGACTCAAATATTATTGGTGTTTACCGATGGGGGTGGTAAGTGCTGCAGAGAGGACAGAGTGGGGCACAGCATGTGCCTTGGCACAGGCAGGGCTTATGGCATACCTCCACCACACCTTGGAAGCTGAACAGAAGGGTACATGGTCTCCTTTACATAACCCCATGGTAAGCATCCGGCTCCCCTTACAGAGGAGCAACACTTGGACCATCATTTTGGGGTCCTGCTCACCTCAGTGATGCATACTCTATGCCAGGGGAGTGGGAATAGCGGCCCCCGATCCAGGCCATTCCACTGACACCGGGCTGGGTAGACGACTGTTGGCTCCAGTGGGCAACCAACTGGATTGTGTTCCAATTCTCATGGAGAAATAGAACTAGATACATATGAGACCCTGTGGAGCAGACTCAACCCCTGGGGAGAGATAGGGCGGCTTTAGGTAACGTTAGAGCGCTTCCTGCAACATCCACCATTCTTGAGGTGCTGGGAGGAACCTGGAACCCTGGTGAAGCAAGTAAGGGGATATCTATCTATCTATCTATCTATCCTGGGGAGGGGGCAAATGGCACAGTCAGGGTTCCCTCCATCCTGCAGGCTAACTGGACCATCACACCGGGATTGCCAACTGAATGGGTAGGACATGTAAAACCAGTGGTGGTGGGGAAGAACTGGGCTCAGGTCCACACCCTAATTAAGGCATCTATTAAGAAGGGTCAGGAAATATGTTCCCTGGGAGTTACCCTCCAGGCCCAAGGGAAACAGATAGTGATCTCGGCCACCAAAATTGCAGAGTGTCCATGGTGGAACATGGCTTGCCACCTGGGCTTGGGAGGGACTATAGGGGTATTCAGCACCAAACTACTGTCCACCACCATGATTGCTGCTAGGGTGTTGACAGCAGTATGGGTGTTCTGTGCAGGGTGCCACCTATGCACTCAGAGGGCTCTCTGTAGGACCCAACAAGTGTTTCAGGCCCTGTATGAAGGAATGGCACTCCGGCATAAGGAGGAAGAAGCCCCCCCTTATAGAAAAGAAATGGGGGAATGCGGAGACTTATCACTGTCTCACATAGAGTCTGCCTGGTAGATGCTGGCAGAGACGCACACGGAAAACCCCAAAACCACAAGTTTGCAGTTTTTTACTGACAGAGGCAGCCAAGTCCTCAGTAACAACCCCTTGTATGGCAACAATGGTGATGAGTGAGGGTAAACATGAAGAGGGACAGGGAATTTAGCAGAGAAATTAGACAGCAATAATTTGGCCAGATTGAGACCAGAGCTGCCCATCTGGGGAGGGGGAGGACTGATGATTACGATAAAGGGGAGCCAAAAAAGGCTGGACTATAAGGTGGATAGAAAGCTGGCTAGATTGTTGGGCTCAATGGGAAGTGATCAACGGCTCCATGTCTATTCGAGAGCTGGTATCAAGCAGAGTGCCCCAGGGGTCAATCCTGGGGCCGGTTTTGTTCATCATCTTTATAAATGATCTGGATGATGGGATTAATTCCACTCTCTGCAAGTTCACAGATGACACTAAGCTGGGGGGAGAGGTAGATACACTGGAGGGTAGGGATAGGGTCCAGAGTGACCTAGACAAATTAAAGGATCGGGCCAAAAGAAACCTGATGAGGTTCAACAAGGACAAGTGCAGAGTCCTGCACTTAGGACAAAAGAATCCCATGAACTGCTACAGACTAGGGACCAAGTTGCTAGGCAGCAGTTCTGCAGAAAAGGACCTGGGGATTACAGTGAACGAGAAGCTGGATATGAGTCAGCAGTGTGCCCTTGTTGCCAAGAAGGCCAACTGCATATTGGGTTGTATTAGTAGGAGCATTGCCAGCAGATTGAGGGAACTGTTCGGTCCTCTCTATTTGGCATTGGTGAGGCCTCATCTGGAGTACTGTGTCCAGTTTTGATCCCCCAATTACAGAACGGATGTAGACAAATTGGAAAGAGTCCAGTGGAAGGCAATGAAAATTATTAGGGGTGTGGGGCACATGACTTATGAGGAGAGGCTGAGGGAACTGGGATTGTTTAGTCTGCAGAAGAGAAGAATGAGAGGGGATTTGATAGCTGCATTCCACTACCTGAAAAGGGGTTCCAAAGAGGATTGATCTATAAATAAATAATAAAGAAGAGTAATTTTGGTCCCCTTAAAGATTGAACTTATAACCCTGGGTTTAACAGGCCAGCACTCAAAGCACTAAGCTATTCCTCCTCTATGTTTGACTCTGCATCTAGACTGTTCTCAGTGGTGGCAGATGACAAAACAAGGCGTAATGGTCTTAAGTTGCAGTGGAGGAGGTCTAGGCTGGATATTGGGAAACACTCTTTCCCTAGGAGGGTGGTGAAGCACTGGAATGGGTTACCTAGGGAGGTGGTGGAATCTCCTTCCTTAGAGGTTTTTTAAGGCCCGGCTTGACAAAGCCCTGGCTGGGATGATTTAGTTGGTGTTGGTCCTGCTTTGAGCAGGGAATGGAACTAGATGACGTCCTGAGGTCTCTTCCAACCCTGATATTTTATGATTCTATGACCTTGGGGCTCACTCTTCGGGATGTGGGGGAGGTAAATGGATGGTGCAGCTTTGCTTCTGCAGGATGTAGCTGAGCTTCTGCTACAATAAACCGAGCCATAACCAAAGACTCCAGTCTCTGTGGGTTCCTGTGTGTCTGTTGGTCGTGTCTGAAGACATAGGATACCCCAACAGTTTAGTTAATAAGAATTGGCTCTACGTGTGTATTTGGGTAAGATCTGAAATATTCAGTGACCTGGTGAGTGATGTGTCTGATCCTTTGGAATTGATAGAACTTTTTATATGATGAACAAGAGTTTCAGTAATCCTCACCATATTTGCTTGGCTGGGAGGAAGCCCAAGTATGCAAAAGAATGCTGCCTCCATTCCAGAAACACTAACATGTTTATAGCATGCTGCTGAGCTGTTTTTAGTTAAAGTCTGCAGCTCTGGGGGCGTGGCCCAGACCCTGTGTTTTTGGTGCAGCAGGCTAGCATGTCTGAATCAACAAGGCCGGGTTCTGGAGTCCCAAGCTGGCAGGGAAAACAGGCTCAGAGGTGATTTCAAAGCATCAGGTGCCAGTCCCAAGGAGATCTCTGTGACCAAACCTATCAGAGATCCCACCTCCTTGCTATTACTGAACATCCCCTGGTTTATACTTCCAAGCATGGTATCCGCCTGCTTAGCTCCAGCATTCCACTGAAATCTCCTGTTTGGATGGGTTCCACCATGCTCCCTTTTGTAGTTCCTGCTTTCCAGGACACAGCTCCCGTCCTGCCAGTGTGAATGACATCCTTTTTTCCTCTATGTTTGACCAGGCATTTGGCTGCATTTACATGCAGTTCTAATTGAGTCCAACTCACCAGGTGACCCAGGTAGTTCTGTAGCTTGGAGACATCTTCTATCCTAGCAATCTTTGTGTTCTCTGCAGACTTTGCCAGAAATAAGTTTACATGAATTTCCAGATCATTGATACAGATACTGAATAACCTCACTTAAGTTCATGCTATTCCATTTTAGATCTATCCATATCCACAAAGCCACCTGTAGATCCCTTCTAGATTGATGCACATCCTTGTACATCCATTTTAGACCTCCCATACATCCATACTCGATTCACCTTGCCAACCTAGCAGTACTGGATGCACTCTCAGTCTGTACCCTGATGGTAGCTACAGTATGGGTCACTGATCTGACTCAGGTCCAGCAGAGGGGTTGCCTGGGAGCATCGATGTTCGGTCCCTGAAAAGGTGGGATGCAGGAATGACTGGACCACTTCTCTGTGTGTGAATCTCAATAGGGGGCAACACCTCCCCTGACAGGCCAGGGACCCCATGGACAGGGATGGGGCTGAGCCCCCTCAGGGGTTGATAAACTCAATGAGGGTGTTACTATGGGTGGCACATACACAATGCACTGGTATCAGGGTGATCAGAGCCACTCACCTCTATCTCACATACAGGGAACAGGAGTGTGTTTTCTCACTCAGCACCGATTGCGATCAGAGTTACCCACAGCCCACGTTCACAAGAGAGCTGGGGAAGGGTGGAGCTTGGTGCTTGGAACAGTGACAGCAGCACAGAGATGACCTAGAGGGGAAACATCCCTTGACTCATTCTGCACCCCCTGAACCAGCCAATCCCCTGCCATGAGTCTGTATCAGAGCTAGCCCCCCAGCCCAAGGGGAGGGTCCCAAGTCCATTCCCAACTCCCCTGAGCTAGCCTGTCCCCCATCCCAGGGCTGGCATTTGTTTCACCAATGCTGCATAGAGAAGCAAAATCCCTTCCCTGATCCTATGCCCCTGTTTTACAGCCCAGGTCCTATCCCCTCACTCCATGTGAGCTGTGATCTGCTCCCTGCCCCATTTTCCTAGCCCCCTCATCTTCCCCATGTCCCAGTCCCCCCTCTGTTTGTCCACACCTACTGCTTCCTGAATCCCACTCCATCTCTCCTGTGTGTCCTGGTGTCCCCTTGGGTTCTGGCCCTCATCCCCACCCTGTGTCCAGTCCCCTTATATCCTCCTACCTATTGTTCCACCTGTTAGGGGGCTTATTCCTTCACCTTCTCACTTCCCCGGTCCTTCTTGCATGAAAAGGGAGCAACAATACCCAAAATTCAAAGGTGCAAACAATTTAATGTTTATTGGGGTGAACTTCCAGCAAGCATGATTCCAGTTTCCTTCCTCAGTGTCCCTTTCCCAGCTCTGACACCACAGAGCCTTTCCTGTGTCCCTGTTCCCATTCCCACAAGCAAAACATGATTCAAATTCCCCCACACCCATTCCCGGTTCCCATTTCCCCCTTACTTCCTACACATAAATACACCTAAATTCTTAAACTATAGGCCTTTGCAAACAGGTCTAAGTATCTGTATCCTAACACCACCCATGTTTTTCATTCCCCCTGCCTCATATTGGGGACCTTCCCTTGTACTCTCTAGTGCTTTTTGAATTGACACCCAGAAGAATTTGCTCATGGTAGGGTTTCAGGAAGCCACAGGAGGTTGCTCTGACTAATGCAGTCTAGCAGGGAAACTGGGACTCGGGTCTCCTGGATTCTCTCCTTCAGTTGATCTGTGGCCGGTGAAGCAGGGTCCTGTCTTTGGACCAATCATTTCAGTTGGACTTGAAAATTTAAAAGAGCTGGTTCTGGGTGATGGACATGGTGATGCAGAGAGGCCACAGCTAAGAGGAATGAAGGCCCTTTAGCTAAAATATAAGAGTTACGGGGTGCGGAGGAGAGTGGAGCTTTGCATTTCTCTTTATTCTCAAAATCTTTCCCATTTTTTGGCAGATAGTCCCGTAAAACCATCTCAGTTCTTCCCCACCCCAGTCCTGTTCTGTCCTCTGAACTTTAAATTTGAGATCCAGTCATTTTAAAAGCAAGAAGACTGAAAAAATAAGTTCCAAACCAGAGTCCCGCTCGCCAATTTTTGTTGGTTTAACAATCACATTTCCTGTTGTTTGCAGAGAACGCTGCTCTTTCCCCCTGAGAGTAGATTCTGACAATCACAGAAAACTGACTAACCATTCAGCTAGTATCAAAGGGGTGGCCGTGTTAGTCTGGATTTGTAAAAGCAGCAAAGAGTCCTATGGCACTTTATAGACTAACAGATGTATTGGAGCATAAGCTTTCGTGGGTGAATACCCACTTTGTCGGATGCATATACATTCAGTCAGTGATACTGTTTCTTCCCATGGAATGAAAGCACAGAAAATAAAATCAATCCCCCACCCCCTTTATCTCTGTCATTCTAGGAAGCTTTGATTGCATTCATAACAGATGTGAAGCAATCTGACATACGCTTCTTCAGCTAATGGCCTCCCAGATGTGACACTAAGGGCTTTTATACACATATAAGTTGTGTATAACTATCCTGAGTGTGGTGTCTGTTACAGCTACCCCCCTATTCCATTTTGTTTCTTACAGCTGTCCCCATATTCCATTTTGTTTTTGTTCTCCTCCTGTGGCCGCCCTGCCCTGGCTGTTGTTTACCAGGGCTACTGCCCTTCTCAAAGGGAGGGCCCCTTAAGTTGTTTAACAAGAGCCATTGCCCTTCTCAAAGGGATGGCCACTTGTGCTGCATGCTAAATGGGACCACTGCCCTGTTCAAAGGGTTAGTACTGTTATCACCTCGTTGAACCTGGGCTTGGCGTAGGGCAGGCAATGTCCAGAGCTGCAAGACCTATTGTGTTTTTAAGATCCTGGGCATGAGTCATAGGCCTCATGTGCTTTTGAGTCACCTATTGCACAGGACTCTGCCCAGGCATGTCTCTGTGCTCACCTGCAGTTTTTCCTTGTGCCTCCTCCCCTGTGACAGAGGGAGCCTATCAGGATTACTGGCGGGAAGCTGCCTGAGTTTGCCCTTAAAAACAGACATTTTTGAAACAAACATCAGAAAGGTTCCTGCATTGCTGCCTGGTCTGATCAGCCAGGGGTTCTGGGGGGTCCTTTCTCCGCTCTCATTTTATTTTTTGAGCGTACCCCCGTTTTTTGAACCCCCCCCATGAAGAACAAATTGCTACCTGAGAGATATCCTGATTATTGAGACTGTACCGAGCCCTCCTTACTTCTTCTGATGTTGCTGCTGCTTCTGCCTTTGCTGCTGCCTTGGGGACTGGTAAGAATCCCTCTGTAAAACTTCCCCTACTTTTATTTTATTATTTTAGCTGCTGGCTCTGTTTCCCCAGCACACAGACTCAAGCTAAACCTTGGTCTGTGTCTTAACTTCTCTTAAATTCCGCCGCGCTTTGCTGCTAAAAATAAATTTGTGCCGCTGCTAAGCTCTGCTCCTGTGGGCTTTGCCTCGGGGCTCCCTGCTTTCAGCTGTATCCCTTGGCTTCAGCCATCATCCCTTGGCTTCCTTGGGAGCTGGGTCCTGGACACATACCACTCTGCCCTCTGTAACCTCCCCATAGCATAAGGTGCACCATAGGTTTTGTTTTTTAGTTTAATAAGTCACAGTTTGTTAAGATTGTAGAGCTTGTAAGTTCACCTGCCTTGTTATAGTTTACTGTTTTGTTGCTCCGTATAGTTGCTTGTTATAGTTTTGCTTAGAATTGTGATATTTGTTGTTTTGTCTCGTCGTTGGTTAAGATAGATAAGGGTTTTGCTGCTTAAATTCGTCTACTCGCTGTCCCGATCTCTCCCTGAACTTTCCCGTGTCTGTTTTTCCCCCGCTCCAATCTCCCCCTCTGTGTACTTCTCCGTGTCTATAGACAAGGTTTTTGCCGCTTGAATTCATGTCCGTTTTTCCCCCACTCCAATCTCCCCCTCCGTGTGCTCCTCCGTGTCTCCCTGTTATAACTCCTTGCTGCCCCCCCAGCGTCTGCATCACCCTCCGAACTCCCCAACCCCCTTGCTGCTTCTCCCCCTGTGAAACTTCCCAAACCCTTTGCCGTTTTTTTCCTTTGTTTTTGGTGCCCGCTTGTTGCTTAAACCTCTCTCCAGCCCTTCTCCGCTGCCCCTCCCCTACCGAAGCTCACCATCACACTGCTCCATTGTCCTTACCCTGCAGGGCTTCAGAGTCTCTCCCTGCTTCCAGCCGCACTCTCCTCTCATCAGTTGCCACTGATCATTCACTCCCCTCCCCCTCCTGTTCCTTGACAGATTATCTGCTATCCTAGCCTCACAAATTAAGTCATTACTTTTCTTTTATACGGTTACATGGCATAAATTCACTTATATTCACATTTTACTTGTAATTATAACACCCCATTGGTTGTTTCCACTTTTCTGATATACTTTGTATTTGCATTGATACCATTGTGTTACATTGTGTATAAGGCCACCAACTACTTAATACATTCTATCTAAGATTGTTGACCATTTTATATAGAAGCTACCATTTTATTTTGCATTTCTTTTTGATAGGCTTATTGACTGTACTGTACCCCATTGTGCTGAACCCCACTTACTGTACCCCACTGTTAGAACTCCCTACACTGTTCAATAAGAAGAACCCCCCCCATCATTGTCTATTGTAAACACCCTATACACCCCATCCCATCATATTTAATTGTTAAATTCCCACCACTTCCTTTTTTCTTTAACAAAGAAATTAATTGGCACCCCACCTGTGTGGTAACTGCTCCCCAAGATCCCATAAAGCTGCAGGCAGGGACATGTGGATGCAGTTATACAGTTATAGGCTTGGCAGCATTTGGTTTCCATTTGTTCTTTTATAACTTTGGCCAACAATATTGATGGATTTTTTTCAGCATTTTAAATTTTGTTATCAATTTAAAATTTCAGTGGTGTGAAATGATGTCTTTTAAGTTTTTTAAATCTATTTAAATCATCATAGCAGCAGGAAATTATGAGGAGGCCAGACAATAATTATTGAATGATGCTGAGATTCAAAAAGCTAAAGTTTTCTAAGCCAGTTTTAGCAGCGATGTATTCAGCATTTATTCCAAGAGCTGTGATACGCATTAAGTTGGGACTCTAATGAATTCTCCAGCAGCACTTTTCTTTCTTTGCCTACTTGTAAATTTTTATTATTATCGCTGGAAATATGTTTTGGCAGGTTAGTGTGAGCATGGTGAGATCAGTGCTTACCACCGTTTGTCAATCAAAATAGAATTTTTCCACTCCTAAGTACACCTCTTCCCATACTGGAAGACGATTACAGCCTCCCTTATACCTGTAAAACTGACTTCACACGAGGGCTCTGTATTGGTATAATTATATCAAAGAAAAAATCATCCAGCCCCAGCTCGCACTGTTATACCAGGACACACACAGTGTGTAGAAGAGACCTAATTTTGGGACAGAAGTAGCTGAGCCTCGTAACTTTTAATTTCCTGGCTCTCATTGCCTTGTTTTCAGAACAGCGACACTAGTTTTTGGCAGAGAGTTTTGGCTCTATGAAGCAGAGCCAAAACTAGCAAGCCAGCCAGAGCTCATCTCATGCAGGTGAGAGATTTCAGTGTGAGGACTAAGCATGAAAATTTACCAGCCCTGGCAAAAATGAAACTTTTCTGCTCAGCATACAGAAGGGTGGGATAGGCCTAAAGTATGTTGTGTTCACTTAAAATGACGTCCCAGTAGCTTGTGCAGAGAGGTTAGATGGCGCGGTTTAGTGGTAGAGAGTGACACATGGCGTCAGGCTCAATTCTAACCCTTTTGCTTTTCTGTACCTCATTTTCCTCAGCTGTAAAATGGAAGATGAGACTTCATTTAGGTTGTATAAGAGCGTTGATACTTTCTAAAGAGAGGCCTGTCACAAGGGATTTTTTTGCTGTATTTGTTTTATTTTTCCAGGCCTTTTATTATGATTTATTGTGTGTTCTCTGGTAGCATTTAAACATCCCTGTTGCGGGCTAAGATCTCATTGTGCTGGGTGTTGCAACGTGTAAAGTGCAATGTTTCACTCCCAGCCCTGAGCAGCCCCCCTCCTGTCATTTCATCACCTTCCGATTTTTTTCCAGCTGATTTTTCTTCTGCCGCTGCTGCCTGGAAGACCCGCACAAAGCAGCCAAGTCAATGAGGCTCTCCTACATTGCTGCTGAGTGCACTAACCACCAGGCTAGATGGCATGCTGTGGCAGTGCCCTCTACATCTCTTCTCTTCTATCTATTCCACTGTGTATAAATAATTAACCAGCTGACACAGCAGGGACCTGGCTATGGGCTGTCTCCTCACAGGGGACTGCCCTGACCACTGGTCTATATAGTCAATTACTGCCTGGCTACTTATTTAATTATTTATACAAATGGAACAGCACCTACAGGAATAACTGAATGAGGTCAGCCCCAAACTAGCCCAATGGTTGATATTTTCCTGGGAGGCAGGAGAGACAATTTCACCCAGTTTCCTGTACTGAGCCCCATGATTTGTGTTTGGTTCAATCGTGTCCTAGAAAGTCAGCCAGTGTGGATTAGAAGCCACATGAGATGCAAAGTTCACCACTTCCCTTAAGAGTTATCCAATCATTATCCACTGGAAATGGGTGCCTTATTTGAATTTGAATTGCTAGATCAAAGAGACCTATTTTCATAAAACCATCCTCACTGCCATTAATTATATTCCAATCATTTAATTCTTTATCAATTGCTGTATCATCTTTTCCAGGGATCAATGCTAGGCTAACCAGCCTATTTAACTAGGTGATCTCACTTTCCATATTTGAATATTGGCACAATATTAGCAGCCTTCTAGTCTTCTGGAATTTCCCTTGGATTCCAAGATTTATTAAAAATTAACATTATTGAGCCAGACACCTCCTTAGCCACTCTTTCAGAACTCTTGGGTGCAAGGTATCCAAGCCTGCTGATTTAAAAATATTTGTCACTATTAGGTAATGTTTAGCATCATCCTTCATTACTAAAGGACTGAAAAGTAGTTCAGCATCCTCACAAAAACATTATCCAACTTCTTTCCAAATTCAGAACAGAAATATTTGCTAGGATTTCTTCAGTTCCTAATATACTTTAAAAAGTCCTTATTTTCTCTAGCCCTACCATCTGTGTAGTTTTCCCTGAGGTCTTTAGCTTTCCTTATCAGTGTTCTGCAGATCATAATTTTTAATTTATATTGATTGTGCTTACTTCCCCTTTTTACATTTGTTATACATTGCATTTTTTCTATTGCTGCATTCAATTCACCACTCAACCATAATGGGCTTGTAACTAAGGGTTATCTTCTTTCTTTTGAGACATAATGCTTTACTGATTGATTTAACGTAAGTTTCAGAAACCTCATATTTTACATCTCTAAAGGAATGATCTGTTGATTGCAGAAAAAATCATCTCCACTGAGAAGTTAGGAACAAACTGTAGCGAAGAATTAGAATTAGATTTCTGATCCCCTAGCTGAATTGTTTGAAATCTGACTGCTTTGGAAATTGAAGCTATCCAGTTTGTCAACACACAAACCAACAATTGCTTATCACAGTGGAGCTGCTGAACATGAGCCATTCTGGAAAAAACACTAGTTTCACTTTTCATTCTTACTCACGGTCCATAATTGTTCACATATCTGAATGTACTCACTCAGTCTTCAGACTTCACTATATCCTTTGGGCTGGGAACAATCTCATCAGAGATGAAAATGGCAATTAGCAGAAACTTCACAAAAATATGGAAAAAACATTTTAGTCTTATATCGCCGTCGGTATACTCACTTTTTTTGGTAGTGCTTGAAAAGATGCTGGAATCTGACTTTAAATGCCCAGAAGAGCTGCACTTGAGACGTTCGTACATCATCTTACTTTTCATTATGCCAGCAGTGCTGTTTTTTATATTAGGCATAATTTTGCAGCCAGAGTGTCTACATCCTTCTGTTAGAAAAAAAGAATTCTACTACTTTTACAACAAGTGCAAAAGGCACAACAAATGCAAAAGTGACTCTACAGATAAGCACGAGTTTAGTAGCTGCTGGTGTGTTTTGTTAAAGGCTTCTTTTCCTGCTGTCTTGTGGATAGTGATCCTTCTTCTGGATGGAAGATATACTGACTGCTTCAGTGAGAACATCACAGAGTATCAGATTTTCCAGGTAAGATTCACCTGCCTTGAGAGATGAAATAATGTTGCTTTCATTCAGCCAGTTTTCTGGAGTTGCTCCAGAATTTTGCCACTTGTGTTTTATATTATGCAGGAAAAATAGTTTCTATTAAAAAATTAGAGGAAACCAGGATCGGCCACCAGTTGCTACACAATGTGAGCTGAGTTTCATTATTTCTTCAGCTTTCTAAAGGGATGTCCATCCTTGATTGTAGAACTCAGGCAAAGAATAAACAATATACATAAGATTACTCATTACAAAAAAACATGTCTGAGAGGTAGAAGCTAGACAATGAGTGCAATTATCTGAATTCGTTTCACTGGGGTCACAAAATGTATGAGATTCTTTTTCACTAGTTTCTTTTTTCCTCTATGGATGGGAAATGTCTCGATAACTAAAGGGAAGTTAGTAGTTTTTCGTTTCCTGGGGAAATCCCATATGTTTGAGTCCTTGAAGTAATGTAGGTCCAGATGCTCAAAGAGACATGGTGGATGAGGTAATGTCTTTTATTTGATCAATGTCTGTTGGTGAGAGAGACAAGCTTTCAAGTTTACACTGAGTTCTTCTTCAGATCTGTGTAGCACGAAAGCTTGTCTCTTTCATTAGCAGAACTTGGTCCAGTAAAAGATATTCCTCCACCCACCTTTTCTCTCTAATATCCTGGAACCAATGCAGCTACAACAACTCTGTAATGAGATTGTTAAATGTATTCAAGCACCTTTGAGGATTGGGGTGGGCCCTCTTTGTCAGCTCCTGTTTGCATATTCCAGGGGAGTTAAAGCAGTAAAGAATCCTGTGGCACCTTATAGACTAACAGACGTTTTGGAGCATGAGCTTTTGTGGGTGAGTACCCACTTCGTCAGATGCATGCATCTAACAAAGTAGGTATTCACCCAAGAAAGCTCATGCTCCAAAAAGTCTGTTAGTCTATAAGGTGCCACAGGATTCTTTACTGCTTTTACAAATCCAGACTCACACGGCTACCCCTCTGACACAGGGGAATTAAAATGCCTTTTTTCCAGTCTGAATTTCTCTGTCTTCTATTTCTGGCCTTTGGATTTTGTTAGGCTTTTGCCTGCTAGATTGAAGAGCCCATTATGAAATATTTGTTCCCCAGGTAGGTAGTTACAAGTGTGATCAAGTCACTCCTTAATCTTCTCTTTGATAAGCTAAACAGAGTGAACTCCTTGAGTCTCTCATTATAAGACATGTTTTCCAATCCCTTAATCATTTTTATGGCTCTTCTCTGAACCCTCTCCAATTTATCAAAATTCTTCTTGAATTGTGGGCACCAGAACTAGACATAAGATAATAGGGGTGGTCGCACCACTGCCACATACAGAGGTATAACAACCTCTCTACTCCTACTTGAGATTCCCCTGTTTATGCAGATAAGGAAGCCAAATGTAATGGTCTCTTCTGGCCTAAACTCTATGATGATCGTTGTAGCTAAATATAAATAAAAGGATTTATCCTCTAAACCCTTCTGGTGGGATATAAAAGAGTTATAAAGAAAAAGTCTAATGCAAATAAGAGGTTTTAACATAACTGATTTTTTTTCAAAGCTCTTGGGACTCGTTATCATATTCGCTGCTGTCTGTATTGGTTCAATATGCAAGTGCTGCTGCAAGAAGGGCTACAAAGAAAAGGTAGCAGTGGATAAAGCTGAAATCAATCAACTAGAGCAAAAAGCTCGTGAGTATATGTTAAAACAGAAGGAAGATGCTATCCAGCAACGTGTAAAGGATGAATATGGCCCGGAAATAATTTTAATATATACTGACAATAAAAAGTTATCTGATATAATAAATGAAGTTTGTAAAATTTCAGGAGAAGGCAACTCAGCTGACCAAGGATCAATAGGAACTGTCAGCATTTCACCTCAAGGGACCTCCAGTCAGTCACCACAAGAGACCTCCAGTCAGTCACCTCAAGAGACCTCCAGTCCTTTACATCAGGGAACCTCCAATCTGTCACCTCAAGTTATATCAGAAAACACAAGTTATTCATGTGTGTGAGTTTTTCTGTATTTTAATATGACACCACAGAAAGTCTGGTAACTGATTAACATACCAGTAATAACACCAAACCATGACTACATAGCAACTGCAATCTACTAAATGCATAAAAACCGAAGTGGAAAATAAGGAAGGAGATGCATCCCCAGCAGTTCTGCTCCTCCAGCCTCCCCCTGCAGTTCTTGGCTTCCTCTTCCAGGCTAGGGGGGGGCTGTAGTGGGTTCCCCTCCCCCATTCCAGGCGGGAGAGGGTGGCTCCAGGGGCTGCCCACCCTCCTCTGCCAGGCTGATGCTCCAGGGAGGGAAAGGCGGCAGAGCTATCTTGTCCTGTTGTTCACAAGAGGGGAGAAGGAAATGGCAGTGGAGCCACCTTGAACTGTTGGGCTCTTTAGTTCCCTCTTCCTCCTTCCCCTCCCATGAGAATGGTATCTGGATGTCGAGGGGGTGGAGAGGGGGAGAGAGCTCTGAGCGCAAAGTGCCAGATCCATAGCAGCACTACACCTCTGCTGGATGAGATTTCCTGAGGTATGTGTAAACATGTGACACAGGGTTCAAATATGTAAGTCTTATAACTCAGGTGTCTGAGATCTCAGGTTCCTCATTGCATGAGCTTTCCAGTTCTTCACAGCAAGAGATCTCCAACCCTTCACCTCAAGGGTTTTCCAATTCTCCACTTCAAGAGGTTTCAAAAGTTTCATCTCAAGGAACTACAGATTTCTGATTTCTAATAGTCGTGTAATCTCCAAGGGAAAAGCTACAACACAACCTCATAACCTGCTTCTCTCAATTGGAAAACAAAGAGAAATTAAAATTAAGGATGATTAAAATTCTGTCCATATCTAGTTAAACAATGGTCATAGGGTGACCACCCATCATTAAAATATCTTCCGATGGCCAAGTAAGTTTTTGAAATGTAGATAGAAGTTTGAGGTGACCACAGTGATTTGTGTTCAGGAAGAAAATCTGAGAGACTGCCAATAATCCGCTCAAGACTTCTGCAGCTGTTAAATAGTTTAAATACAAGGCTTACCTAGCAAATGTAGCTCAGTTGTTTTTCACATGCACTAGATTTGCTTTAGCATTTACTTTCATATTTTTATGTGCAAGGCATTTAAAAATAAAGGCACTCTGAAACTCAACACTTGTCTCACTGGTTTGGTTTGTCTTGAACAATCTCACTCAAGGAACAACACACATAGTCAAATTCATGGAATAACCGAAAGCTGATTACAATGCCTTGAGCGGGTGGGTTGGACTAGTCTGAGCCCAGCCCTCACATCAGCTATACTGGCCAGGTGGAGTTAACTTACACTGCTGGAGTGTGGGAGACAGTATGGTCTAATGGATAGTGCACAGATATGCAAGACACCTGGGTTCTAATTCCAGCTCCGCTACTGGCCTGCCGGATGACCTTGTGCAAGTTGCTGCATTGCTCTGTGCCTCTGTTTCCCCATATGCACAATGGGAATAATGCTACTGACCTCCTTTATAAAGTCCTTTGAGACCTATGGACAGAAAGTGCTATACAAGAGCTAGGTTTTATCCTTATCATAGTAGGAATTTGTTTTCCTGTGCCATAAAAACCTTAAAGATTTCATCAAATTTCCCCATCAGATGAAATCTTGAAATTTTTCTCCAGCCAAAAATCTGGGGAAAATTATTGCTTCACGTCGATTAAAATATATCAGACATTTCAAAACGTTTTGTTTCAATTTTGACCATCTTAAATTTTAAACCTTTTTTCTGTTATATTTAGCTTCCATTTAGAAATGAACCTGAATTGCCTGAAAATGTCAAATTCCCATTTCTCTGTCATGTCCACTGGTCTATATTTGCATGCCACACCCACAGAGTGTGGGGCTCTGTCACCCCATGGTGGTGGCATGACCACCTAGACAACAATGAGCACGCTGCAACCTAGATTGAGTCTTTTAGCTCAGGTTGTAATGGCCCCTGTAGTAGGATCCATACAGATGGAAAGACTGTGTGTTACATATTAATAGATTTGTAGATTTTCCAGTCACATCAGCCACCTGCCATCTGTTTCTCTTCTCTGCTTAGATGAGTGTAGCTCCAAGAAGCAGTGTTCTGCCATGAATACTCAGTGAGGAGATCGAAATTCACTTTCCCTACACATTCCTCTCTATTTATTCCAAATACACCCTTCCTGGGAACACCTGGCCCAGGGGAGCCGGCTGTGACAAATATGCCGAACACAAGCCTGTTTTTGTATTTATTGTTATGAATGTTATCTGCAGGGGTGAACCACCCAATGAAAACTTCAAAGACTGTTCTATTATGGGACAACGTAGGCCAACAGAATATTCATTGCCCTATGTATCAATGTGTTGTGTGTATTTGTGGGTGCCTAGTTGCTGGAGGGGGGGAGGGGGAGAGATACCTGTGGACTCTGGAATCATTCAGCTGCTGCACAGATCCCAACCAAGATCAGGGCCTCCCTTTTGTTGGGCGCTGCAGAGACCACAACAGAGATCAGGTAACCCTTTCCTGTGAAAAGTTTCAGTTTAAACAAATGCACATTTTTTTAGGGAAATATTACTGATAGTACATGTAGTTTTAGAAAAAAATGTTGATGTATTTAGATTGTTTTGAAATAGAGTCTGAAAAATCACTGTTTTTTTAAATAAAACATTAGGATTGATTTTTTTATATGTATGTTTATTAAGAATATTGTACAACTTTTTCATATGCCTGGTTAAAAACTAGGTTAGTTTGCTGTATTTTTTACACTTTGGTTTTACTGTGAAAAAGTTTGTTTGTGCTGCACCCATGTGGTGGAAGCGGAAATTGCGCTTCTTTACATCCTTAGCTGTTTTTCAGCTGAGTATGTGTAAAGGTTTTGAAATATACATCTACAGGGGTTTAAAAACTGGTTTTGCTTGCTGCTGTTAGGAAAAACATGTACAGGTTTCTGTTAAAAAGCATCTTATTTATGAGTGTTGGCAGATTTATCAAGTGTTATTCTACAAGAAGAAAGATCGGAGGGGAGGTCTTTGAAAAGGGCCAAGAAAACTTCCTCTAAAGCAGCTGCATTTTCCAAGGGTGGGAACAAAGAAACCATTTCCCCTGGTTCTGAACAGCCCCGAACATCCAGAGCCTTTATTATACAGAACGACTCATCATTAAAAAGGGCACACATCCCTGTAGCAGTTGCAATATCCGGGGATGTGGGTAAGCGACACAAAGAGGCCAAAACCTCCAATTCTGAACAGCTCAAAGCTTCCACTGCACATAAGAAACTAACTTTAAAAAGGATAAACAAACCGGTAACAGCAGCAGTGTCTAGGGCTGGGCATGAGAAGGGCCAAAGATTCAACCCCCCTTATTCTGATCAGCCGAGAGCCATTGCTACAAATAACAACCCACCTGCTGGCTTTGTTCCATCAATTGCTGTTTGTAATGATCTGTTTCGCACTTGTGTGTCTCTTAGGCATTTAATGGATAAAAAGTTTTCAAAGTTACTTCTTGAGGCATTTCAAAAGAAACCGTCTCCAGAAGAAAGGGAGGCTTTAGAGCAAAAGAATAAGAGACACATGCGATGATTGTAAAATTGGAGAGAGCAGTGAAGGGTGAAGCTTGGCTGTGACTAACCATGAAACCTAAAAACGTGAAGAGGGGCTGAGAAAAAAAGTGGGAAAGATCTCAAAGACTCAGGAGGTTTTTGGCAAAGAAATTTTAAAAGGCCAGAGCGTTTTTAAGGAGGGAAATGGATTTAGATCCCCCTATCCCCTCATCTGACAGTGCAGGCAGGGCCGGCTCCAGGCACCAGCTCAGCAAGCAAGTGCTTGGGGCGGCCAATGGAGAGGGGCAGCACATCCGGCTCTTTGGCAGCGGGTCCCTCATTCCCTCTGGGAGTGAAGGACCTGCCGCCCAATTGCCGCCAAAGAATGAAACGGCGTGGTAGAGCTGCTACAGATCACGGCTTTTTTTTGTGTGTGCATGCTGCTTGGGGCAGCAAAAACCCTGTAGGCGGCCCTGTTCAGGAGCAACCCAGGAGCAGCCCAAAGCAACTAGGGATTACCAGGGAATTAGGACCTGAACTTTTTTAAAAATAGTAAAATGTCTGTGGGGACCCTGGTTGCAGGTCTGTACTTAAAGAGATTCAACCTCTGTGTCATTTCAAGGCAACATAACCTGTGCGACCTTGAGTGTATTACCAGTTACACACAACACTATGCAGTAAAGGCTGATAGTGTGTATCAGTAATTTAGAGTAAACTGTATTAGAAGGAATTTGTAATTACCCCAAAAGAAACCAGGAAACTGACAGGTAAGGTGAAACTAAAAAGGAATACAAGGGCCTAGGACATTTCCTGATATTTTGGAATTGATTGGGTGTGATTTTCAAAACTTGCCATGTTAGATAAATACAGATAGACAGACTGTCCAGGCTGATTCCCCACTCTGGCACTTCGAGTGCAGAAGATGGGGGCTGCAAGGACTCTAAAAATTAATACTGGCCACTCCAGGCTGGTATTAAACTCCCAAGGTTACAGATTTTCTCTGATCTTGGATGGGTAAATGCTGCCACCACCCAAGTGCAGAACCCCTCTGGGAATCCAGGGAGGCGCGCTTGGGAATTCCTCCCTGTGGAGTACCCTCCAGCCCTTTCACCCCTACTCTAGGGAAGAGCTGAGAAAGAAACCAAAGGAATCAGCTGTTGCCACCAGATAATTAAATAACTTGCACAAACCTCTTAGCACACAAAAGCCCAATCCTGTTCTTAAAAAAAAGGGAAATTTTATTAAAAACAAAAAGAAAGAAAACACCTGGAACACAGACCCAAACCCTTGGATCATAAGAACAATGAAAAATCAATTGAGTTCTTAAAAGAAGAATTTTAATTAAAGAGAAGGTAAAAGAATCATCTCTGTAAAATCAGGATGGTAAGTACTTTACAGAATAACAGAAGATTCAAAAGCACAGAGGATTTCCCCTCTAGGCAAAACTTTAAAATTACAGAAACAGGGATAAACCTCCCCCTTAGCACAGGGAAAATTCATAAGCTAAAACAAAGGACAATCTAATGCATTTCTTTCTATTACTTACTATTTTCTGCAATATTAGATGCTTAGTGTCGATATGTTTTAGGAAGATATATTTTTCCTGCCCTGTTCCCTTGTTGACTCCAGGAGAAACAGGTCAAAAAAACTTTCCCCCCCAGATTTGAAAATATCTTCTCCCCTTATTGGTCCTTTTGGTCAAGTGCCACCCAGGTTATCTGAGCTTCTTAACCCTTTACAGGGTAAAGAGAAATTAACCCTTTATAGGGTAAAGAGGGATTTTATGCTACCCTTAGCTTTATGCTTATGACAGGGGCTTTGTCATATATAGGTGCATATTACCCCCCACCCTCTGTCCCGATTTTTCACACTTGCTGTCTTGTCACCCTAGCTGCGAGGAAGGCAGAAAACTCCCTGGTCCTCCATCAAATGGGAGAAAAAATACCTTTCTAACCTCCAAATGGGCACTGGACTAGACCTGCAGCATCTGCCCAGTCAGGTTCCCATTCCTAGCTCAGGATGGGTAGGGTGGGGCTGCTGGAACAACATTAAGAGAGTTCAGGTGGCCCCCATGCGGGGTTAAATCCTTGGAGCTGGGAAATGCTGGCCAATCTGCACCCTCGTCCCTAGCTGGCCAATGAGTGCCAGAGACTGCCGGAGGGAGGAGTTACCTAGTGTCCATTAGTGTGTTCCCCGTCGCTGCCAGCCCCATGAAGTTCCCCACCTGTTAAGGCAGGTGCCAGTAATTCCAGCACAGTCAGCCTTGGACAAGCCATGCCTCTTGCCTGAGTCAATCAGAAACTGTTGTTTAGACATGTGGTAGAATTGCATTTCCCTGAACCAATCACAGTGTGCCACAAGGCATGGTTATAGACCACTGGCTTTTTTCATAAATGCTTCTCTAGAAACAAAGGAATGAAAGCCAAACACAGTACCTAACACAAGTTTATGTAGAAATATGACAACCTTTAAAAAATTAATGTTAGCTTAGTTTTTAAAGTTTTACCTAAAGGAAAACAGCTCTAAACCTGTATTCATTGTAAACACTAAAGAAAGCTTTAGAATTACACACTTCATGCAAAACACATGCACAGAGGTTAATTTAAAAGAGAAACCAGCTTCTATAAAACAGTTGATAACATTTTTACAAGACATGTGCAGGCTACTTTCCCCTCTTTTTTTCCCTCTAACTTTTAAAAAACCTAAATGCTGCTAAACCAAATCCAGTTTTAACAAACAAACTTTTAAAAGTTGGACATGAATAAAAAAACAGTATTGGTCTTTTTTGATTGAGATAAAAAATCCTGTAACATAACAAAAAGTTCTGTCTTTACAATCGAATCAATATTTTGTAAAGGTATAGCTAAATAAAAAATGTTTAATATATATTACCCTAGCCTATCAAATAATATCATTAGCTTAATTTTAAAGTGACACCTACAAAAAAACCCCATGGCATAATCAAACAAACATTTTTCTGCTTGTAAACTGTAAAGGAAGTTTTAGATGGCAGAGTAGAATATAAAAATCCTCAGCTGAGGGGGTTTATAGTAAAATTTTATTTAAAGCATAGAGGGAAATCTTACTATAGAGAACCCATATTTACATATGTGTTTCAATTAAAAAATTAAGTTGAAAAAGACAAAAGCCATGCATGAGCATGAAGGAATCCTAGTAAGGAGAGAGAGATGAGCATGTGGTACAACTGAAGGAGCATGATTTCCCACGGTCCTCCTGCTTTTTAAAAAATTAAACACCAAAATGTCACCATCTAGGAGTGATCAGTTCAGGCTCTTTGCAAACGCAGGCAGAGGCCACTATATTGTGTACACATTTTCAAGATTTTCTTCCCAACAATGATGCACTGAACTGCTATCTGAATAGTCACAAGTTAGAAATAACACAAGCTCCAAAGTTCAAAGCAACCTGAACTCTGGGTTTTCATTCTTTAATATATTTAATAAGACTTTAAAAAAATCTGACCATTTCTAACATCTCAGTTCTGTGCTCAGGTATTCTGCCGGTGATTTGAGTCAACACAGACCATCAGGAGAAGAAGAGGAAGAGAGAGAGGAAGAAGAAGAAGATCTGAATGTTTTAATATAATCTCCTCAGTTTGGTTTTCAGTAGAGATGGACTCAGGAGGCAAAATCCAGATCCCGGTTTCCCCAGAATTCGAACTGGAGATTTTAATTAATCCCCTTAACATGGAGGGACAGCAATGTCTCCAAGGTTGCACTGAGACATGGAGTTGAGTGGGGATTGTTGAGATAAGCTAGCTGCCATGGTTCAATATTAAACTTGTTCTCACCTCCCCAAAGGGACAAAGATCTGAGGTTTTCATGGAGAGAGGGGCTGCAAGCATGTTTCAATCTGGAACTGAGGAGGTTCAAAACCAAGCAAATGTTTTGACATGTTCCAGGAATCAGGACATTGGGTTCTGGCTGATCTGCTGACATAAAGTAGCCAGAAAACACCTAAATCAATTCCACACTTAATTTCTATAACTAAAGTGGAACAGTCAGAATATACCAGTGAGACTTGCCCATGGTCCTAGAGACCAAACTCGGCTAAGATATTCAGGAGGAACTAGTGATTTGGGGATCCCAACCTTAAATACCTTAAAAGTGCTTGATTTCCAGAGGCCAAGTCCCCAGAACTTTCAGAAAATCCAGTATCTATCTATCACATTTACACAAATGCATGTTTATTTCATAAGTGCTCCACAGAGGTTCAGCTTTTTATAGATATAAATTGCCCCTTAAATGAATTGCTCAGCTTAATCTGAGGAATATCTGCATCAGAACTCTTGCAGTCTTCATCAGCCCCTTCTTCTTTCTTCATTACAAAAGAAAGAAAGTTTGGAGAGTTTGCGGGCTGGAGAAAATCACTCTTGGCAAGTTAAATTTTACCATGCCAGAAGCCAACTCTACACTTAATGAGCCCCAAGAGGTCCACTTTACAGTCTCAACTTCCTGAGAAGTTAGCTGTTTTCATTTCATTTAGAACAATCATTTCTCCATGAGATGTACTAGCTGATATATATCCTCCAGTGTTCCAGGTGTTTTTCTTTTCTGGGACAGAATAAGGAGCAAGCTGAGTAAAGTCAGCTACTGAAAATATTCCCAGTTTATTTTGTTAAGAGTTTTAGTGAGATGCCTGTTTCTGAACGATATTTGAAGATGAGTCTCCCATCAGCAAGGATTCCTAGGTTATCAGTTTATTTATTTATTTATTTTTGTGTGTGTAAATATAGATCATTTTATTTTATGTATCTATTTATTTTATGTGTGTGTTTGTGGTGTGTGTGTGTGAAATAGATCATAGGTTTTTTAGCAGGTAGGACTTGTGTTTGGAAAATATATCTCAGTTAGAGTGTGCATATGTTCAAAGCTAAATTATCAATAATGATATGTTCCATGTGTTTCATTGTGATTTCCCTTTTATATATTAGATTGTTGTTAGGAATGTAGGATGACAGATTATTTCCTCAGTTATCTGTCGACATCTGAAAGTGATGAGAACATGCGTGGTACCATCACTGAATCTGTCTTTGTACCTCTCTATGCACATCTATCTATCTATCTATCTATCTATCTATCTATCTATCTATCTATCTATCTATCTATCTATCTAACAGCAACGGTACATTTTTATTATACCAGATGATGGAACCTGACCTGGTCATTCCTATGGAAATACCTACTCTTTTAAAATTAAGGGAAAAAATATACACTCATCATCTTACAGACATGCTCATTGTACATCTTTGGAAGGTCCTGGCTGAGGGAATGTCAGCCATGGCTGGGAAGAAGAATGACTGATGAGAGAAACCATATTGAACACAGCTTGTACCTTGCTAGATTAAGTTTTAGACTTTTAGATGCATGTTTTCTCTTTTATTTACTGGTAACCCTTTCTAACTTTATCTCTTATTCTTGAATTCACTTAAAATTCCATCTTCCTTTGTTGATGAACTTGATTCACTGTTACTATAAACCAACTCAGAGCCGTGTTTAAATAGAAGGGTGCATTTACCCCAATTATGTTAATAAGCTGTGATGTGCTTTTGTGTCTTTAGTGGAACAAACACACCTTATTATTTCTCCAAATGGCTCAGGAGGGCTGGGCACTTCAGGGCATGTGATTCTGGGAAAATTCAGGCCTGAGGTCACGTCGCCGGGTGTAACCGTGGTTGGTGGAAGCTGCAGTGGGGCTGTAACTAGGGAGGTCTAAGCACAGACACTCGTGGTGTGACCTGCATACTGATAGGCTGGTTGTGAGCATCCCAGGCTGGGAGCTACAGCAGCAAATCATCATGAGGCATCCAGGTGGCAGGGTAAGTGTAACACAACCACTCATTGGTCCATATTGCCCCCTCATACCTCGCAACTGGAAGTAAATGACCATTAACCCAATTTTTTAGATTGGGGAGAAACTGAGTCACAGAGATATCAAAGTCTCATGGTGTCCAGGGCCCATATTTCAGCCGCTGTCCCCTTGTGTACTATCTCAAAGTTTAGTACAGGTTATGTTGATGGCTCTCTCTCCTTTCTTTCCTGGAAGGCAACAAGGTATGGTGCTGGCCAACCAGAGCACCGTGAAAGAATTTGTCCTGCTGGGGTTCCCTCACCTGCATCACCTGGGCTTCCTGCTCTTCCTGGTGCACCTGATGATTTACCTCCTGACGCTTGCTGGGAATGTGGTGGTCATTGTCATCACCTGGGCTGACCACCGCCTCCACACCCCCATGTACTTCTTCCTCAGGAGCTTCTCCTTCCTTGAGATCTGTTTCACCAGCGTCATTGTCCCCAAGATGCTGGCCAATTTCATCTCAGAGGACAAGACCATCTCCTTCGCCGGCTGCATTGCCCAGGCCTTCTTCTACCTCTCCCTGGGAGTCTCTGAGTTCCTTCTCTTGGCAGCTATGTCTGTGGACCGCTACGTGGCCATTTGTTACCCGCTGCGCTACATGGCCATCATGAATGGCAGGGTCTGCACCTTCATGGTGCTTACATCTTGGTTTGGTGGCTTCTTCTTCATCATTGGCCTCATCATGTTGATCTCCCGGCTCTCCTTCTGCGGCCCCAACGTCCTCAACCATTTCTTCTGTGACCTGGGGCCCCTTGTCAGCCTCTCCTGCTCCAACACACACCTGGTGGAATCAATGGACTTCCTGGTAGCAGCTGTTGTTTTGCTGGGTTCTTTGGCCATCACTGTGCTCTCCTATTCCTACATTGTTGCTACCGTCATCCGCATCCCCTCAGCCAAAGAGCGACGTAAGGCCTTCTCCACCTGCTCCTCGCACATCATCGTCCTGAGCATCTTCTATGGCAGCTGCATCTTCATGTATGTCCGTCCGAAGCAGCGTGATGGACTGGATATCACCAAAGGGGTGGCCATCGTCAATACAGTCATCACTCCCATGCTCAATCCCTTCATCTACTCGCTGAGGAACAAACAGGTCATACAGGTCTTAAAGGACACTCTGTGCTGGAAAAAATAGATAGTGCTGCATATGAGGAAAATAATGATTCTGGAGGGTTGGAAGGGGGGTTAATTAATACACTAAAATGTACTCAAAGTCTTTGAGATGCATGGGAGATTAGGGAAGTGCTTAATTAATAAACTGAAATGTGCTCCAGTTTTTCATATGCACTGGATTCCAGGGAGGACTTAATTAATACACCGAAGTTCAGCCAGAATTTCTGGATGTATCTGAGGGTAGTCATGGCTTCCAACTCCCAGCCAAGTTAGAGAAAGTTGGAGGAACAGTTCTACAGCAGGTGCCCACAAATTCAGCTTGAATTCTTCTGAAGGATTAGGGGTGCTTCCCTTTGCTATAATGCAGCCTGCTCTTGGTCCTTGCCTTCCACCTGGTCAGCTCTGCTCCACTGGTCACTGGTGAAGAATAAGATAGAGCCACCAAGAAGCCCTCAACACCTGCACCCAACCCTGCATCTTCATTTGAGATGGCCTGGGTGACCACCAGAGATTGCATAGCTCTGATCCCGTGCAACCCAGCGCATCATTCAATTGGTGCTAATGGGTGAAGGAAAAACAACTCACTAATGAAATATGTGGAATCTTTAACCTTGTTTTTTATCCTGCTTTTGCTAATATAGTCCAGGTGTCCAGAACATAAGAATGGGAATAATGGGTTAGACTACAGGTCCATCTAGCCCAGTATCCTGTCTTCCAATAGCAGCCAATGCCAGGTGCTTCAGAGGGAATGAACAGAACAGGTAATCATCAAGTTAAAAGATCCCTCAACTAATGCAAGTGTTTACAGAAGTATGTTATAAAGAAAACTGGGTGATTAATGAGGGATATTTGTTATTGCAGATGAGTTCTGTTGTTACCCAGGGTTCTTTCAACCCAAAGCTCTTGGTAACTTTACTCTGTGTGAGGAGGTGTCAGGAAATAAATCAGGGGAGACATGGCCGTCCGACTGATAGATGGCTGGCACAAACAGGACAACACAAGAGTGCTTTCACTTAAAGCTAAACTTTACTAGTCTCAAGCACTTACACACGTCTGCAACAAGTTAGTAAAACACCCCCAACCCTTGATAATTACCAAAGCTGAGTGTGGCTTTCATGTGACACAGTGGCAGCCCATCTGCCGCTGGAGAACACAAGATGCATCCAGAGAGAGAGGCCAGTCCCGAAACAAGTCCCACCTGGTCTCAAGCTTTTCCCCCTTATTTATACATTAGTAATTAAAGAAACCTTGTTAAGTAAGCAGTTTCAAGCAAGTGGTTCCTTCTGATTATCTATTAACCAGGTGTGGGTCTTTCCAGAACTTGCAGCCTTGAGACCTCAATAGACATTCTTGAGGGTACATCCTGCTCTTTTCAAATGCAGGTATCAGCAATTTTAATACAATTCTTATCAGGGAGGACGTGGGATCAAGCTGCCCTTTCGGTGGCACCCTAAATCCCCCTCCCCTCCTGCCTTGGTCAAGCTGAGACTTGCTTTTAACAGCTTGCTGACTAGGCTGTCTTTAGCAATAACCAAAATAGTGGTTTCAGGCACTTTACTGGTTTGCCAAAGTCTCCCCGTACACTGTCATGGAGGAAATAATGATCCACTGAAAGATGTTTTAACTAATTGAGAACTGTGGGTTGTCACAATGTTTGTGATAATGACTGGGTTAGAGATTCCTTTCCACTCACCAGTCAGCTAAACTGAGAATTATAAAAGAAATTCCTTCACCAATTAGAAAAATAGAACAGATGGTAAAATTTTTCTCTCCAAAAGGAAGTTTCTTTATCTCACACGGTATAAAAGACAGAGGGCTTGAAAATTGGTCTAGGTAGTGCAAAATGCTGCATCTCACCAGTTACAGAGGAGAGAGAGAGACGTGGAGGCCAGTTACATCAATGGGGGCAATGCTCTATTCTGTATAGCACTATGCTAATCTCTGATGGATAATCTTTGATTAAATAATTTCATTTGACCCTGTTATTTGACAATAATGAATTGTTATTCAATTGAAACATACTAAATGTGGCATCCTAGAAAGGATCCCTTATGTTATCATTATAAATGATGAAAAGTTTAATTTTCATGTCTTATAGACTCATAGACTTTAAGGTCAGAAGGGACCATTATGATCATCTAATCTGACCTCCTGCACAATGCAGGCCATAGAAGCTTACCCATCCACTCCTGTAATAACCCCCTAACCTATGTCTGAGTTATTGAAGTCCTCAAATTGTGGTTTAAAGACCTCAAGCTGCAGAGAATCCTCTAGCAAGTGACCCATGCCCCATGCTGCAGAAGAAGGCGAAAAACCTCCAGGGCCTCTGCCAATCTTCCCTGGAGGAAAATTTCTTCCTGACCCAAATATGGTGATCAGTTAAACCCTGAGCATGTGGGCAAGACTCACCAGCCAGCGCCCAGGAAAGAATTCTCTACAGTAACTCAGATCCCACCCCATCTAACATCCCATCACAGACCATTGGGCCTATTTACTTGCTAATAATCAAAGATCAATTAATTGAATGACTCATTATTTTCAAACTCTATCATGTTTCTTTTTCTGTTGACCTTACATTTGGGCCATTAGCATTTAGAGAGTACTGTATTATTTGTGTAACCCTTCTTCCAGGCTGAATTGATGGCAGCAAGGGCCGGGTTCAATACCTAGGGGTCCCTCCCCTACAACGTAATGCAAAACCAGCTTGAGCCGCCACCCAGTGACCTGGGAAAATCTTACACACATCCCTGGGCACCTCCAAGAGGCAATACTACCCCTCTTGCAAGCACAGAGTCTCCGTGTAGCAGAAAATGTTTAATAACATGAAGTAAACAACAAGCATTAAATTGGGAAAACACCTCAACTAGAGTTCATAGACCAAACCATGAGCAAAGACCCACCCCAGAAAATTGGGCCGTGTCCTCTTCCCTGGACTCTTGAGTCCAGCAACCCCCAAATCACCCCAAGATTCCAAAGTCCAATACCCCAAATGTCCCTAGAGTCCAGCAACCCAAAGATCACCCACAGTCCCAAAAGTCCCGCAACCCAAAAGTCTCTGTCCTGGATCAGTGCAGCCCCAGAGTTCAAGAGTCTATCTGCAGGGATTTTCCCCCACCAGTGTGGGTAGAAAGGGCACCTTACGTAGTCCGGGGCCGACTGCCCTGCCTCTCTGTGGCATTCTGCTTACGCCTTCCCCACGAACTGCTCAGCTCCGCTCCGCTCCGCCAGCTGCTCTGCTCCACCAGCCATCCCGTGATCCACTCCAGCCATCCCCGCAAACTACTCGGCTCTGCTCGCTCCTTGGGCCGCTCCAACCATCCCACAAACTGCTCCGCTCTGCCCAGCTGCTCTGCTCCACCAGCCGTCCTGTGACCTGCTCCAGCCGTCCTCATAAACTGCTCAGCTCCACTCGCTCTGTGGGCACTCCAACTGTCCCACAAACTGCTCCGCTCCGCCAGCTGCTGTACTCCGCAATATAGCTTCAGGCTCCCCCACTAGTTAGCACAGCTCTTTAGTGATTTCAGCTCTTAGTGAGCTCAGCTCAGGAAACTGTAACTTAGATTCTTAAGGGAATCAAAAATCAGCTCTGGTATTCAACAGTGGAGAGAGAAGGAGGTTTAATTGATGCTTCTGGCTCACACAAGGAGCCCACTCCCTTGTCTAGTGAGTGCCACTCAATTGATGGTGAGACTCCCTGTAACAAAGCAGTTTCACAGTTCCTCATCCACACAATCAGGGTGACAACACTCCACATCTCATGCCCCAACAACAAATAAACTGGGGATCCCACAGCTGCCAAAGCAACCGTCCCAAGCTGCCGTGGGCTATGCCAGGCTGGGTGGGTGTGCCTAGGCAAACAAGATCAGCCCTTTAAAGTCTTTTCCACACTCACCATAATTCACTATCAGATGTCAGGGTAGAGCTCATCCTGACTCTGCTTACATTTTTGTGGAATAAATACACATGGAAGTGTTAAAGAAAGCCTTCAGAGAAGTGTCATACAATTCCATGTAACATATCTTGATTAAGTGTGGGGTTTTTTTTTTGGTCTAGTCATTAAAATTAGGTTAGATTAGGGTTGTTTTATCATTATTCCACATCCCTAGGTATCTTCAGCCATGGATTCCTCAATCTCAGAACCATTGGTCACAGATCACAAAGGAGATAGAATCACTATGGTTCTGGAGAAACCACAGCATCCCCAGGATTTATGCAGAGTCTCAGCTGTTGGCTAGGCATGCGGGGTCCCAGCTGCTGGCCCCGCCCCAGGGTTCCACTCCAGGCCGAGCACGCAGGGCCCCAGCTGCCAGACCTGTGCCTGGCTGTGCAGGCAGAGTCCCAGCTGCTTGCCCTGCACCCGGGGTTCTGCTTCTGGACTCGCATGCCGGACTCCCAGCCCCACTCCTGGCCATTTATGCAGGTTCCCAGCTGTCAGCTCCACTCCTAGCCGTGTATGTGAGGTCCCAGCTGCTGCTCCCACATGCCAGGTTCTGCTACTGGCCCCACACCTGCCCCCTGCCATGGTCCCAGCCTTGGCCCCCTTACCGCTATCCATGTCCCCCTTCCTGGAGACACAGCCTTGCTCCTGGACTCAGCTTTGGGGTGGACCGAGAGGTGAAATAAAAAGTTTGTGGATAGTTTTGCTGGACTTCAGCACCCCCATTATAAAAGTGTTCCAGTGCCACTGATCTTATGCCCACATTGGAGCTCCTCAGTCGCAAGGGTTTCTCCTCTCTTCTCTGGTGCTGCAACTTCCCCTTTAATGATGGGTATAGCCTGGTTCGATTGAAGTCAATGGAAGTTTTGCTATTGATTCAGTGGTGTTGGGTTCACTGCTAAACACTCTGCTACCAGGAAGATATTGACAAACTGGAGAAGAGCCGTGAAGATTATCAGGGAGTTGGCAAATGATCAGAGAATATCAGAGTTGGAAGGGACCTCAGGAGATCATCTAGTCATCATGTAGGAGGAAAGATTAAAAGAGCTAAATCCAGTTCAGCTATGAGACAACTGTGGAGCAGGGCTGCAGGGGGTATTCCAGACTGTGTAAAGGCACAGCTGAAAGAGGAATTATTGAGAGATGTTATCTATTCCATAGTCATAGGTATGGGAAAGGGACAATCTAACATGGGTTACAGTAAATATTCTCTTGGGAAATTGCAACCTGCTCTATTTTCAGCACGTCCGCCCATGAGAGTATCTCCTGGTCCTTGTCCTGTTACACCCTGGAGAGAGAGAGAGAGTTCAGATCCACAAACAGACTGAGCTGTGGCAACACTTCACTTCTAGATGCCTAGCTAACTAGTGGAGTCCCCAAACCCTGACTTTGGCATCCAGGCACCCTACATGGGAGAGACGGAGGCCTGAGAAGGAGATTCACAAAAGCCAGCATGCTAGGTTGGGACCTGCCTAAGTTAGCCAATGGGAGATGCTAAGACAAGGGGTATTTACTAAACCCTGCCCCTGTCAGGTAGTTCAGTGCCTACATCCAGGCAGACACCTCCCTCTGCTCGGGATTCTCAGCTGTGAACCTTCTCTTGGAGTTAGGTGTTTAGGTGTTTTTTTGTAATGAGCTGGGTGTGGAGAGAACTTTTAGCATAGTTATGGCACTCACACAAGACACCCCCAGCTCAAGCCCACCCTGTGTTCAGAAGGGAATTGATGAGGGCTCTGGCGTTTCATAAATGAATGTTCTAACCGGTGCACTATGGGATATTGCATGGTGGAGCTGTTCCACTCTAGATAAATAATGAAAGATCCATGGAGCAAAGGGACTGGATCTGGGGTTTCTTCATCCTGGATGGGTGCTGAAACCACGAAGCTATAGAGTCATTCATACGCTGACCTACACTCTCTCTCTCTCTCTAGTCCATTCTCTCTGCTTATTCAATACAAAGTGGAACGTTTTCAAGAGCAGAGACTGAAGGAGCTGTATAATAGTACATCTTACTGTCTGGGGGCTAAGGCACTGAGCTGTGAGACGGCTGATCCTTGCTACTGACAATAATGCAAAGTACATGTCCTATTCATGCATTTAGCATTAAAATAAGTCCCAAAAAGAAAAGTCATTTCAAAATGAAAGCTTCAGATGTGTCATTCAGATAAGGTCTGAACACAGTGTTTATCAAAATGCTTCATTAATTTTTTTTCCAAAGCAAAATTTCATGGAAATCGACATTTTCCCATGATTTCAATTAAACACCATTTTCCGGGGGGAATGAACATTCCTTCCAAAAACCATTGACCAGCGCTAATTATTATTTTTAACTGTCCTAAGATGATTCCCACCAAATAAGTTTAATTTAGCACCACCGGGTTTGTATATTGTGGGAGTAGTGAACAACGTACACATACAAGAGATTGTCAGCATTTCAGCTTTGTTTTGTATTTGGTGATAACACCTCGTGGAATGGACTCCATGCACTCCATCCTTGTAGGGACCTCTACTGTATCTTTGGTGCTCACCACCAAACTTCAGTGATTCAGCTGATCAAATTTAGGCTCCATCTTGATTCCCCTCAACCTGGCACCACCACCACATGGAGTTAGCCAAATGGTCACCGAGAAGGGACTCAGGAGGTGACACTGCTGGGCACAAGCTGCTCTTTTGATGCCAGTTGCACAGAGCAGCTCAAAGGGAGGGAGCTGGTACAATAAGCTGCCCCTTCCCCATCCCCACCCCCTGCTGCCCCTAGTGCCCATTATACAGTATAACCACCCCATTCCCACCTCTCATCCCCTGGTGCCCATTATACAGTACAGCCGCCCCTTCCCCATCCCCACCCTCTGCTGCCCCCTAGTGCCCATTATACAGTACAGCCGCCCCTTCCCCGCCCCCACCCTCTGCTGCCCACTAGTGCCCATTATACAGTATAACCACTCCATTCCCACCTCTCATCCCCTGGTGCCCATTATACAGTATAACCACTCCATTCCCACTTCTCATCCCCTGGTGCCCATTATACAACATAACAACCTTTTCCACATCCTTTCTCCTCTGCTGCCATATGGTATACAATATATGGTCATTTTGTCATCAGTTGCCTTTTTGCCATCCAGTGGCTATTACAGTGAATAGATTCATATATTCCAAGGCCAGCAGAGACCAGTGTGATCATCTAGTCTGACCTCCTGTATAACACAGGCCATAGAATTTCCCTCAAATAATTCCTAGAACAGATTTTCTACAAAAACATCCAAAGTCTTTTGGCCACAGTGTGCTACTGGGAGCTCATGTTCAGCTGATTATTCACCATGACCCCCAAAATCTTTTTCAGAGTCACAGCTTACCAAGATCAAGCCCCCCATCCTGTAAGTATAGCCTGCACTCTTTGTTCCTAGATGGATTCATTTGCTGTTAGACATATTAAAATACATATTGTTTGCTTGTGCCCACTTTACCAAGCAATCCAGTTTGATCTGAATCAGTGACCTGTCCTCTTCTTTATTTACCACACCCCGAATTTTTTGATCATGTGCAAACTTTATCAGTGATGATTTTAAGTTTCCTTCTAGGTTATTGAGAGTTAAATAGTGTAAGGCCAAGACCCTATCCCTCCAGAAACTGTGCAGAAACAAACCCACACAACGGTGATTCCCCACTTACAATTACAATTTGAGACTTATCTGTTGACAGTTGTTAATCCATTCAATGTGTGCCATGTTAATTTTATATCACTCTAGTTTCTTAATCAAAATGTTGTGCGACATAGTCAAAAGCCTTACAGAAATCTAAGTATATTACATCAACATTATTACCTCTATCCACCAAATTTGTAATCTTATAAAAAAAGATATTAAATTAGTTTAACAGGATCTATTTTCCATAATCTACGTTGATTGGCATTGATTACAATAGCCTCATTTAATTCTTTATTAATCCAGTCCCATATCAGTCACTCCATTGTCTTTCCCAGGATTGATCTCAGGCCAACAGGCCTACAACTACTGAAGTCCCATTTAGCCTTTTAAAAAAAATCTGCATTACTTTTTCTTCCAGACCTCTGGAATTTCCCCAGTGCTCCAAGACTTATTGAAAATTAACCCGGCTCTTTAAAAACTTTTGGATGCAAGTTATCTGGATCTGCTGGTATAAACATATCTAACTTTAGTAGTGTCTCTTTAACATCCTCCAGAGATACTAGAGGAATGGAAAGAGCTGTATAATCACCATATGATGAGACTATATCATCAGCTTTTTCCCAAATACAGAACAGAAATATTTACTGCACACTTCTGCTTTTTCTACAGAATTATTGATAATTCTACCATTTCCATCCAGTAATGAACACATATCACTGTCAGGATTGTTTTTGTCCCTGAGATAGTTTAAAAATCCTTCTTATTGTTCTGAACTCTGCTGGCCAGAGATTTCTTTTTGTGTCCATTTGCTTCCCTTATCCCTTTTCTACAATTCCTAACTTCTAATTAAAAACCTATTTTTTAATCCTTACCTTCTGTTTCCAAGTTCAGTATATTTTGAGCGGTAGAAGGAATAAGTGTTTAAAGAATAAATTCAAAGTGGCATAATCATGAGAGGTGGAAGAACTGTCTAATATATATGTCACTGGTCATGAGCCTTGGGGATCTGATTACAATTACTGGCTCAACCATGGATTTTCTGTCGCAACTGTCCTGCTGTAAATTGGGATACTTCCCTACCTCAGCAAACAACATCCCTTTGACCTAGATTAAGGAATATTGGGTTGGTAGCCAGGAGGTGCCAAGTAGGTGCAAATAAATCTGTGAATTTCATAGCATATATTGTTGTATGATGCCTCATAACTCCCTTAGAATCATTTGAGAATTCATGACTAAACTTATATTTTACTTTATATTCTTACTTTGGCTGGGTGCAGGGAATTAGCTAAAATATGCCTTCTCATGATCAGTAAGTAAAGCCCAGTTCATTTTTTTAAATTTTAGTTTTTAGTATTGATGAATATTACACTATCAAATCTTTGCCCTTACTCACATGTTTTAAGCTTACGCTACCAAAGACCTACCAAGAAATAAGCACTGCACAGATCCTGAGTATTAATAAGTGCATCAGCTCTGCTCATCACCTTTCAGTTAGGAATTCTTGTAAAGTCTGCACATTTACAGACAATTTTTCTCAGCACCTCCTTCACCTTTTTGTTCCTCAGACTGTATATGAAGGGATTGGTCATAGGGGTCAGGATTGTATAGAAGACAGAGAACACCTTGTTGAGGTCTCTGAGCGTGTTGGTTTTGGGCAGCAGATACACAATCATTAGCATCCCGTAGAACATTGTCACCACAATGAGGTGCGAGGAGCAGGTGGAAAATGTCTTCTGCCTGCCAGTGGTAGAAGGGATGGTCAGGATAGTGGAGATGATAGAAACGTAGGACACCACTGTTAATGCAAATGGAGGCAGAGTGAATAGACCAACCAGGATTGTAATGACAAGATCTATCAGGTAGGTGTCAGTACAGCAGAGATTGATTATTTGTGTGGATTCACAGAAGAAATGATCAATTTCATTGGGACCACAGAAATTTAATTGTAACATAAGGCATGTTATGATGGCAATAGCCAGACATCCATTTATCCATGACCCAGCTGCTAGCTGGCGGCAGAATCTGCCATTCATAAGTGTTGCATAGTGCAAAGGTTTGCATATCGCTAAATACCGATCGTAAGACATCACTGCTAGGAGGTAGCACTCGGTAGCTGCAAAGAAACTGGCAAAATAAAATTGCACAATACAGCCACTGACAGAAATGGTTCTGTCTCCAGTCAGGAGACTGGCCAGTACCTTGGGCAGGATGGTGGAGGTGTAGCAGGTCTCCAAGCAAGACAAGTTCCCCAGAAAAAAGTACATGGGAGTGTGAAGGTGCTGATCAGCCACAACTAGCACAATGATGAGGATGTTCCCGGCCATGGTCACAATGTATATCATGAGAAACAGCAGGAAGACAAGGATCTGCAGTTGTGGGATATTCCTGAACCCTAGCAAGATGAACTGTGTGACAGCTGTTTCATTTCCCCATTCTCTATTTGCCATGGCACGTATCTAGGAGGGAAAAAGAAGAGAGAATTAGCTTTTGAAATTGATCAGACAAAACATATTTAAATTTTACTCCATCCTATTGTGCCTTGCAGGTGGGGACACTGAAGCTGATGGTTCAATAACAGAGCTTGCATTTTGACTCAACTTACAAAAAAAGTATTGATAGGCTTTCCTCAGCAGGTTTAACAACCTGTTATCCTCTCTCAGTTCAGACAAGGGACTCATTATGATGGTCAAGGGTCTGAGTACTGGATGGCTATCTAGACTCACATACAGATTTGGTTTGTGTAGCCTCATATTTCATCTCCTGACATACTAAACCAGGACAAATTTTGTCCAAGTGTGGGAGACCATTTCTGAGAAGTGTTTGACACAACAAGTCTGGGCATGGTGGTCAGATTAGGTGCGACTGTATCTAACTGGCCTTTCTGTTCTCCAGCTCTATGAATCTATCAGCTCTATGAATCATCTCTATGGTTATTTCACATTATGACCAAGTTCTAAAATACAAAAATATCTGAGTGGACAACGTATTAGTATTATGAAAATACTAATAATGGCTAAAATCACTTTTCATTGTGTGAGTCGGAGAAGCTGAAAATGTGATTAAATTATTCACAGTCCACAGCTGAGAATCCACTCTCTAACATGAATATGTCACATATTCAGGCTGTGATTTTCATTGCATACTAAGCAAATTAGGTACCCAACAAGTTGGCCACCATAGTCCTAGTTGGGAATTTTTCAGTGAAATGTGTTGTTGAAACCAAAATTCAAATTCAACTTTCAACATAAAAGGTTGTTACAATGAGGAGGGAGAAAAAATGTTCTTCAGCTCAGAGGATAGGACAAGAAGCAATGGGCTTACATTGCAGCAAGGGAGGTTTAGGTTAGATATTAGAAAAAACTTCCTAACTGGCAGGGTGGTTAAGTACTAGAATAAAATGCCCAGGGAGGTTGTGGAATCTCCATCATTGGAAATTTTTAAAAGCAGGTTTGATAAACACCAGTCAGGGATGGTCTAGCTAATACTTAGTCCTACCATGAGCACAGAAGACTGGACTATATGACCTCTCAAGATGCCTTCCAGTCCTATGATTCCTTCAACAACCTTGATGGGGAAAGAGAAAGGATTTGAACTTGGGCCTTCTACTTTTCAGGTGAGGGCCTTAATCACAAGCTATAGAACCACTCTCCTTTGTGGTCCTGGGCCCAATGGCTTTTCATTCTCATTCGCAGTGGCACGTCCAAGTCATGTCTCATTTGACAATAAAGGGAATTTTTTTTTGATTAACTGAAAATGTTCATAATTTTTGATGCAGTTGCACCCAAAATGATTTATTTTTGGCCCTGTCAGTGAACCAGAAAATGAATTATTTGCTTAGCTCTAGTTTCAAGATCTCTCACTGTTAAAGGCTGATATTAATAATGCCTGGTGTTGCTATGTGACAATGGTATAGCTCAGGAGTGTTCTGTGCCTCAGACCATGCTCTCCTGCCCAAGAGAAAGACCTTGTCATGGTACAATTCCCCACTCTGAACCTTAGCGTCCAAAAGATGGGGTACCAGCATGAATTCCTCTAAGCTCAATTACCAGCTTAGAACTTGTAGCACTGCCACCAACCAGGAATTCTAGTGCCTGGTACACTCTGGTCCCCCCAAAACCTTGCCTGGGGACCCCCAAGACCCAGACCTTCTGGATCTTAACACAAGGAAAGTAAACCCTTTCCCTCACCATTGCCTCTCCCACGCTTCCCCTCCCTGGGTTACCCTGGAAGATCACTGTGTGATTCAAACTCCTTGAATCACAAAACAGAGAGGAAAATTCACCTTCCTCCCTCTTTCTCTTTCCCCCTCCCAGACTCTTCCTGAGAGAAAGTAATCCTGGCACAGAGAGAAATCAGCCTTTCTCTCCCTCTTCCCTCCTTTCTCCCCACCAATTCCCTGGTGAATCCAGACCCCGTCCCCTGGGGTCTCACCAGAATAAAAAGACAATTAGGTTCTTAAACAAGAAAAGCTTTTAATTAAAGAAAGAAAAAACAGTAAAAATTATCTTTGTAAATTTAAAAAAAATTGAATAGGTACAGGGTCTTTCAGCTATAGACACTGGGAACACCCTCGCAGCCTAAGTACACAAGTACAAATTAAAATCTTTTCAGCAAAATACCAATCTGAACTCCTTTCAGCCAAATACACATTTGCAAATAAAGAAAACAACCATAAGCCTAACTCTCTTTATCTACCTAGTACTCACTAGTCTGAACTTATAAGAGCCTGTGTTGGAGAGATTGGAGAGAAACCTGGTTGCACGTCTGGTCCCTCTGAGCCTCCAGAGTGAACAACAACCAAAACTAACAGCACAGCACAAAAGCTTCCGTCCATCAAGATTTGAAAGTATCCTGTCCCCTGATTGGTCCTCTGGTCAGGTGACAGCCAGGCTTACTGAACTTGTTAACCCTTTACAGTCAAAGAGATATAAAGTACTTCTGTGCTATTAACTTTTCTTATCTGTTTATGACAGACCTACATCTGAACTCCTCTCAGAGTGGAACCCTGTGGGTTACCCCCATTTATACCAGATCACGAGGTTTACAACATCCTTTGATTCACCAGCCATGTTTACCAGCTGGATTTGGCTCTGCTATGGGATCCTCTCTGGGAACTTGTGATCAGCATGAAGTTGTATCGACTCAGGCTGGTATGTTTGATTGGTTCATAGAAATGTGATTCAAGCTATAAAAGCCTAGGAGCATAATGTTTTAAGGAACAGCATGAAAACCAGCCAAAATAAAACTGAGTATATGGTCTGTAGATTCAGCGATACCCTGTCAGAACACAACGAGAGCCAGTCAGCCATTATCAAAGGTACAGAAGTTCAAGTACCTAGGTTTGATCATACAGAATAATGACGAACTCAACAATGAATAGGAGAATGCCTATCAAATTGAAAAGTAAAAGCCATAAGACAGTAATAAGGCCTACACTTTCATATCATAGAATATCAGGACTGGAAGGGACATCAGTAGGTATCTAGTCCAACCCCTTGCTCAAAGGAGGACCAATCCCCCACTAAATCATCCCAGCCAGGGCTTTGTCAAGCCTGACCTTAAAAACCTCTAAGGAAGGAGATTCCACCACCTCCTTAGGTAATCCATTCCAGTGCTTCACCACCCTCCTAGTGAAAAAGTTTTTCCTAATATCCAAACTCAACCTCCCCCACTGCAACTTGAGACCGTTACTCCTTGTTCTGTCATCTGCTACCACTGAGAACAGTTTAGATCCATCCTTTTTGGAACCCCCTTTCAGGTATTTGAAATCAGCTATCAAATCTCACTCCCCTATTCTCTTCTGCACACAAAATAACCCCAGTTCTTTCAGCTTCTCCTCATAAGTCATGTGCTCCACCCCTCTAATCATTTTTGTTGTCCTCCGCTGGATTCTTTCCAATTTTTCCACATCCTTCTTGTAGTGTAGGGCCCAAAACTTGACACAGTACTCCAGATGAGACCTCATCAATGTCGAATAGAGGGGAATGATCACTTCCCTCGATCTGCTGGCAATGCTCCTACTTATACAGCCCAACATGCCATTACGTTCTTGACAACAAAGGCACACTGTTGACTCATATCAAACTTCTCATCCACTGTAACCCCTAGGTCCCTTTTCTGCAGAACTGCTGCCTAGCCACTCGGTCCCTAGTCTGTAGCAGTGCATGGGATTCTTCCTCCTAAATACAGAACTCTGCACTTGTACTTGTTGAACCTCATCCGGTTTCTTTTGGCCCAATCCACTAATTTGTCTAGGTCCCTCTGTATCCTGTCCCTAACCTCCATCATATCTACCACTTCTCCCAGTTTAGTGTCATATGCAAACTTTCTGAGGGTACAATCCATGCCATCCTACAGATCATTAATGAAGATATTGAATAAAACTGGCCCCACGACCAACCCTTGGGGCACTCCGCTAGACATGGAGCCATTGATCACTACCCTTTGAGCCCGACCATCTAGCCAGCTTTCTATTCACCTTATAGACAATTCACCCAGCCCATACTTTTTTAACTTGCTGGAAAGAATGCTATGGGAGACCGTATCAAAAGCTTTGCTAAAATCAAGGAATAACATGTCCACTGCTTTCCCCTCATCCATAGAGCCAGTTATCTCCTCATAGAAGGCAATTAGGTTAGTCAGGCATGACTTCCCCTTGGTGAATCCATGCTGACTGTTCCTGATCACTTTTCTCTCCTCTAAGTGCTTCAAAACTGATTCCTTGAGTACCTGCTACATGATTTTTCCAGAGACTGAGGTGAGGCTTATTGGCCTGTAGTTCCCCAGATCTTCCTTCTTCCCTTTCTTAAAGATGGAGTCTACATTAGCCTTTATCCAGTTATCCGAGACCTCCCACAATTGCCACATGTTTTCAAAGATAACGGCCAATGGCTCTGCAATTACATCTGCCAACTCCTTTAGCACCCTCAATTGCAGCACATCTGGCCCCATGGATTGTGCTTGTCCAGCTTTTCTAAATAGTCCCAAACCACTTCTTTCTCCACAGAGGGATGGTCACCTCCTCTCCACACTCTGCTGCCAAGTGCAGTAGTCTGGGAGCTGACCTTGTTCGTGAAGACAGAGGCAAAAAAAAGCATTGAGTACATTAGCTTTTTCCACATCCTCTGTCACTAAGTCGCCTTCCCCATTCAGTAAGAGGCCCACACTTTCCCTGACCTTCTTCTTGTTGCTAACATATCTGTAGAAATCCTTCTTGTTACTCTTAACATCCCTTACTAGCTGCAACTCCAAGTGTGATTTGGCCTTCCTGATTTCACTCCTGCATGCCTGAGCAATATTTTGATATTCCTCCCCGGTCATTTGTCCAATCTTCCACTTCTTGTAATCTTCTTTTTTGTGTTTAAGATCAGCAAGGATTTCACTGTCAAGCCAAGCTGGTTACCTCCATATTTTCTATTCTTTCTATACATATGGCTCTGACTAGTGGAGATTGAGGAAAACATCGGACAGATCTTTAATAGACTCATAGAAGATTAGGATTTGGAAAGGGTGCGGGAGGTCATCTGGTCCAACCCCCTGCTCAAAGCAAGACCAAGCCCAACTAAATCATCCCAGCCAGGGCTTTGACAAGCCAGGCCTTAAAAACCTCTAAGGAAGGAGATTTCACCACCTCCCTAGGTAACCCATTCCAGTGCTTTACCACCTTCTTAGTGAAATAGTGTTTCCTAATTTCCAACCTAGACCTCACCCACTGCAACTTGAGACCGTTACTGCTTGTTCAGTCATCTGCCACCACTGAGAACAGCCGAGCTCCATCCTTTTGGGAACCCCCATTCAGGTAGTTGAAGGCTGCTATCAAATCCCTCCTCACTCTTCTCTTGTGCAGAAACTCAAAATTCCTGCCAGCAGATCCCATGTAGATTTGGAGAATGGCCCCTTGCCCCTCCCTACTGCTTGCTTGACATTGGCTTGAAAGAGGAGCCAGGTAGCCTTCCGGTGTAGGCTCACATACTACACTCCCCCCATACCCTGTAATACTTTAGCTTTATGCCTTATCTTTTCTCATTGTACTAAAAGCCCTATCTGGTTGTGGGAAATGAAACACACAGTGTCTTTGTTCACTGTTTACACATACTAGTAAGGATCCCTTTGTTCACCTATATTAGTATAAGGGTATCAAAAAAGTTAAATCCAAAATTCTATCTCAGGCTAACAAACAAGCCTATACACTAACACAATGTAGTAGCAATCTGGGATTGGATGCTCACCTCTAATCACAGGATAGCTCAAAGTTGACTCAATGAGCTATTATTTCTCAGGATTTCGTGTCCATCACTCCGGTTCCATGGCTGAGATACTTGTCAAACCTCCTTCTTCAGGAAGTTGATTTTCTCAGTAAAGAGACCTGAATATCTCTGAAGGAACAAGTATATTTGGAAATATACTTCTCCTTCTCTATTTACAAAGAACAGTTTTGTGTTATCTGGTGATGCCTTCACACATTTTTAATAAGACCTCCCCATAACCTAGTCCCCTGTTGATTAATTTTAGGCTTCCTAAGCACTGTTGCTAACAATGCCCAGTGTGATTTATTTAAGTGATATTTATTTATTTATTTCAGTCAAATGATCCCAATGGTAAAACGTTTCAGATAATGATGAAATGCTAGTTCACATGTTTTGGAAGATCCTTGTCCCAGGTGATGGGCTGTTATAGTGCACTATCCCTTTATTAATGTTCAATAACCGTGGCCATCCAGTGGGCATTTCAGAACATAGCTATTCAGTTCTCATCTTGTGGACGTTTTGCCGCAAAACTGCCCTTTTCTCATTATTTTATCTTCTACTGAAATCTGTTGGTCAATATAACAGACTCTTCTCATGTCTTTCACTCTGCTGCCACCTAGTGTAGATTATGCAACATAACAGCATCCATCTTTACCCTCTGCGTCCTCTCTAGTGATTATTTTTTGCTATATCGTCTTTTTCCTACCCTTGGCTCCCTTCTGCCACCTGGTGGTCAATGAGCAGTATAACAGCCAGGTTCCCACCCCTAATATGCGCTATCAAGCAGGAAATGCATAGCATGGAGGTCCATGTCTTTCCTGGCCACTTACACCGATGCTCTCTACTCTCTGGTGTAAAGCTTTACTTCTCTTGCTACTTTCCTCTGATGGCCATTTGACAGTGTAACTTCCTCTTTCTTGCCTCTTCCTGTATTAGCAAACAGTGGACATTCAACTTTCCATCCAGATGTAGCCACGGCCTGAGAACTTAAATGTGCTGAAGACTACCCAGAACTTCCTATCCGGCAGGTAATGAATAACATACCCCACCAAGACCTGAAATCAGAAGAACCACTATGGAGCACACGTGACCAACTCACATCTCTGGATCCAGACAGGGAATGGTAGAGTGTCTGGACCTCATCTACCCTTCCAAAGAAGCATATAATTACTGACCCAACAAGCTGCTCTCCTGGTTTCAACTTGCCATATAGACTTTGGACAACGTTGACCTGTGTCTGAACAAGCCATAGAAGATGTGGCTACTTGATGCACAAGTGGGAAATCAAAGACACACCTATGTGCAACTGCAGTGAGACCCTCCAAACCATTGACAGTACTATAACATTGTGCCCCAAATACAGATTCCTGGGTGAATTGGGTGATCTCCACAGCCTCACAGAGAAAGTCTCGAAATGGCTTCTGGACCACCACCTCCATCTGTAGAATGTTGCTTTGCAGATGCCATTCATGTGTGCGAGAGAGACCTCTCTTGCAGCTCCCTCCTGATGGCCATTTGGCAATGTAGCTTCATCTTTATTGCCCTTCCATTTCAGCTGCTGTCCACTGGCTATTGTACATCATTGCCACATCTTTCCCAATCCTGGCACACGTCTGCCCACTAGTGGTCTTAAAGAGCATGTCTGCACCTTCCTCATGTCTTCTCTTCTTGTGGGTATGCTCTATTCTGAATGAAAGCCACTGGGAACCAAATCGCACAACGGCGCGATTACAGCAATAGTGAGTATCACAGCTGGTACAACAGCAATTGCTCTTGGTCACTGAGCAGTGAGGTTTCCCTCAATTCAATGCATTTCCATGAATGTGGGGTCTGTTTCCAAGGGCACTGGCTAAAGGTAGGCTACTCTGAGTGACTCCCCAGTGGGCAGACAGCTGAGATAGTTAATTGGATCTAAGGGGGTAAGTACCCAAACTCCCATAGGCTCATAGGATAATCTCATTCCTAATGTTCAGGCCCTACAATTCTTCTTACTGGTGGCCATTTTCTCTGCCCCTGGCCATGCCCTGATATGTCCCAGTGACTGAGGCAGCGCTGCTGTGTTTGACATCACAGGAGTTCTGTGTAGCCACTTCCTCTAGCCACACCTTGCCTCACTCCAGAGGAGAGGCCTGCATGGAGCAGTAAAACTGTGCACAGCACCTGGGAAGGACTGGAGACTGTGCACTGAGAACTAACCCTCACCGGCTTTGCACTTGTGGTGACCATTTTTAGGGACATTCATTGAACCAGCTTCCTTCCTTTGAATTGCTCTGTGCAGCTGGCATCAGCAAAGTGGCTTTTGCCCGGCAGCATCACCTGCTGAGTCCCTTCTTGGCGACCGTTTGACATGCCCAGCCACAGGAACAGCCTCGGTTCTATGTGTGCACCCCTGGTAGAGTCCCAGCAAAACCCCAGCTGGGTCTGGACTGTGATCTGAGTCTGGATCTTTGAGTTTGCCCAACCTCCCCACAACACTGGGCCCAGTAAGTCTTCTTCTCTTGCCTTGCCTGAGATGGTTACAGCTGGGCTTAGTGATAACGATGCTGCTGGTGAAATGTACAGGCTGGCTGTTTGCATCTGCCGTCTGTGAATGGAATGAAGGGTCATGATTTGGTGGGGGGTATGTGGCATAGATGGTGATAGGCTCAGGTTCAGATGTGGGAGAGTTCTCCTGCTTATGTCCCTATATAAGGTCCAAACATGTTTGTGTCTATTAAACATGGCTTTTGTGTTACCTAAACAATTTTTGGTGGACAATTTTGGTCAGCATTTACTTTCTTCTCTTTTTTCACTGAAATTAATGGTGATTTTTGTCTGCTGTTCTCAAAAATCTGTTTTTTCTTATCCTCCCTTTCCCCATTCCTCCCTTTTTTTCCAGTTTTTTTTAAAAGAAACAAGAAAAATCTAATTTTGCTTAATTGAAAAACTGAACAAATTCCATGAAAAATATCCCAAACAGATAATTTCATCTGAAAATTTTTCATGTAAAATCCATAACAATTTTTTATTAGACTCAGCTGTAGCCATTTGAAGATCTCTTCATGGTCATTTTTTTGCAAGCTATTCTTTTCACCTGGGAATACTAGCTTTTTTAAAAAAATCTTTCCCTTTTCCACTTAAATAAACAGAAAGAAAAATCCATTGTTGTTTCACTGAAAAATTGAAATAAAAAGTCCATGAAAAATATCCCATATATATTATTTCACTGGAAATTTTTCATGGAATACTTTCAAAAGCCATACAACATAAGATTTGCGGGTCTACGGTTAATGAAAATACAGCCCATTGTGTTTATCACTTTTATTTAAGATTAGGAATCTGCTAACATAAAGAAATATTAATATACGATTGGTAAAACGCAGAGAAATTATCCTTTGCTATTAAGCATCCCTGACTTAGCACCTATCCCTTTATATTAACTTGGCTTGAAACATTCTCAGAATTTAACAACTTTCTCTACCGCTATCTGAATTTACCACCACTACCAAGAAAAAAAAATCAGACTGTAAATATAAGGACCAAAATTTAAACAGTTTGAAAAATAGTAAAGAATGTCTGGTGAAAGTTTTGGAATAAGTTTCATTTTGCAGCTTTCAGAAAGAAGGGATTTTTCATGTATTTGAAACATTTTGGACTTTTTTTTTAACATCTGGTGTTTTTTGTTTGTTTCTCCACTTTGTTCTCCTCTTATTCCCCCTGCTTTCTCAACCCTTAATTCTTTTTTTTTTCATGTTACCACTGGAAATAAGGGAAAAAGAGGTGAAAAATGAGAGAGTGGAACACAAAGAAAGAGCAAACACTGATATAAAAAAAAGCCCAAACTTGAAAACACACACACTTTAATTTTGGGGTGTCAGGAAAAGATTGGAAAAATAATAAAGTATAAAATTTCTGTTTCAAAAAGAAAATTTTCCATGTTGTGTGGGGGTAGACATTCAGTATCTGCTCTGCCAAAAGAGAACACATGTCAGAAATTCTCAGTGTGTCATCACTTTAGTAACTCATCTTTAATTTGGCCTAAGATAGAGATGAAATAATGTGAAATCCAGCCCCACTGAAGCCAAGGGGGGTATTTACCATTGACATCAATAAGGCTAAGATTTTATTTCATAGACTTTGTGCCGATAACTCAGTAAATCAGCTCAGGTCATCTTGGTTTGTTTTCAGCCTAAAAGAACTGGCTAGGGATGTCTGATTTATTGAGAAAGCTACACATTTATGCATCACTCTACTCAGGGCCTCCTTGACCTCCTTGTTTTTCAGGCTGTAGATGAGGGGGTTGATCAGCGGGGTCAGAACAGAATAGAAGACAGAGAACACTTTGTTCAGGTCTCTCAATGTGTCAGATTTCGGTAGCATGTAGACAATAATGATAGTCCCATAGAATGTCGTCACCACAATGAGGTGCGAGGAGCAGGTAGAAAAAGCCTTTTGTCTGCCGCCGGTGGAAGGGATTCTCAGGATGGTAACAATGATATAAACATAAGACAACAGGGTTAACAGAAACGGGAAGAGTGTGCAAAGAGAAGCCAGGAGAAAATCCAACACCAAGATCAGGTTGGTGTCACTGCAGGCCAGTTTTATTACTGGGGTGAAGTCACAGAAGAAATGGTCAATTTCATTGGGGCCACAGAACGTTAGTTGTGACATCAAGCATGATATTATGAGAGTGGCCAGACAGCCGCTTAGCCAAGATCCAGCTGCTAGCTGGAGGCAGAGCCTGCCGTTCATAAGGGCTGCGTAGCGCAGGGGGTTACATATTGCTAAATACCTGTCATAAGACATCGCGGTCAAGAGACAACATTCTGTAGCTGCCAGTGAAGCAAAAAAATAAAATTGTGCTATACACCTAGGAACAGAAATGGTCCTGTCCCTAGTCAAGAGACTGGCCAGCATCTTGGGCAGGATGGCTGAGCTGTAGCAGGTCTCCAAGCAGGACAAGTTCCCCAGGAAGAAGTACATGGGGGTGTGAAGGTGCTGATCAGCCACAACTAGAGCAATGATGAGGATGTTCCCAGCCATGGTCACAACATAGATCACTAGGAACAAAGGGAAGAGAAGGATCTGTAGTTCAGGGACCTTCCCAAATCCCAGGAGGACGAACTCCATGATGGACGTTTTATTTCCCCAGCCTGTGTCTGCCATGGGGTGAATGCAGAGACAATTAAAAAACACCTGCAGTATAATCACAAGAACAAAGTTAAAACAGGACTCAAGTGTCGGCAATTAATCTCATAAATGTTTAAAAACTCATCTACCCCGCATCGTTACCAGTCCATCTTTTGAATCCAAATCACAGAGGCAAATGCTGACTATCTCGTGTCTAGAAACCAAACCTTTATTACCACCTCTATCTCATCAGATCATGAATCAGTGTAACAGCAGCCAAATTCTCTGGTGGCCCAAGTACAGACCTGGCAGCTTAGACCATTTATTGATCATATCCTATTTATTCTGCCATACTGGAGAAGGACAATAATAGTTCAAGCCTGAATAGCTACCTCTCTCAGTGAGTGGAATGTGATGGGCTAGGGAAAGAACAAAACCAATGAATATTAAATGGTAAGAACCATTTTTTTAAAGTATTTAGGCTCCTAACACCTATTAAAATCCATAGACATTAGGTGTCCGAATACCTGTAAAAATCTGATCGTAAGTGACTCTCAATCTGGAGTTACAGCAGAGGTACCCCTCAGCTATAATACCAAATAAGATGAAGATTTTCAAAAGAACCTATGGGAGTTGGGTGTCAAGTTTCACATGACTATTAAGGGAATTTGTGCTGTTAACTCACTTAGGCACCTTTGATATCTCATCTTAAAAAATTTGGATGAACTTTTCTATGTAATCTAGTGGATTTAGACCATTTCTTCCTTGGAAATGAATAGGAATTAATATCTGCCTATAGCTTCTTGGTCAATATGTCACTGTTCTTCTGGAAAGAGTTAATTCCATCCATACTCTCACTAGAGATCATCTTAACATAGAATCATAGGACTAGAAAGGACCTCGAGAGGTCATCTAGCCCAGTCCCCTGCATTCATTGCAGGACTAAGTATTACCTACATAAGAATGGCCATACTGGGTCAGACCAAAGGGCCTTCTAGCCCAGTATCCTGTCTGTCAACAGCAACCAAAGACAGAGGACCAAGAAGGAATGAACAGAACAAGTGAACATGAAGTGGTCCATGCCCTGTCGCTCATTCCCAGTTTCTGGCAAACAGAGGCTAATAGCCATAAACAGAGCCAAAAATCTAGACCATCCATGGCAAGTGTTTGTCTAACCTGCTCTTAAAAATCTCTAATGATGGAGATTCCACAACCTCCCTGGGCAATGTATTCCAGTGTTTAACCACTTTGACAGTTAGGAAGTTTTTCGTAATGTCCAGCGTAAACTGCCCTTGCTGCAATTTTAGCCCATTGCTTCTTGGTCTATCCTCAAAGGTTAAGAAGAACAGTTCTTCTCCCTCCTCCTTATAACAACCTTTTATGGACTTGAAAAATATTATCTTGTCTGTTATCATGACTTATGAGGAGAGGCTGAAGGAACTGGGGTTATTTAGTCTGTAAAAGATAAGAGTGAGGGGGGATTTGATAGCAGCCTTCAATTACCTGGAGGAGGCTTCCAAAGAGGAAAGAACTCAGCTGTTCTCAGTGGTAGCAGATGACAGAACAAAGAGCAATGGTCTCAAATTGCAGTGGAAGAGGTCTGAGTTGGATATTAGGAAACACTATTTCACTAGGAAAGTGGTGAAGCACTGGAATAGGTTACCTGGGGAGGTGGCGAAATCTCCTTCCTTAAAGGTTTTTAAGTCCGGGCTTGACATAGCCCTGGCTGGGATGATTTAGTTGCGGTTGGTCCTGCTTTGAGCAAGGGGTGGGACTAGATACATCCTGAGGTCTCTTCCAACCCTCATATTCTGATTCTATGTCCTCTCTCAGTCTTTTTTTCTCCAGATTATGGAAGCCCATTTTTTTCAATCTTCCCTCATAGGTCTTCTTTTCTAGACCTTTAATCATTTTTGTTGCTCTTCTCTGGCCTTTTTCCCGTTTGTCCGCATCTTTCCTGAAGTGTGGCACCCAGAAGTGGCCACAATACTCCAGATGAGGCCTAATCAGCTCAGAGTAGAACAGAAGAATTACTTCTCATGTCTTGCTTACAACACTCCTGCTAATACATCCCAGAATGATGTTTAGGTTTTTTGCAACGTTAAGAAAGTTTTTGTAATGTCCCAGCTAAAAAGTCAGGTGAAGAATGTTTTCCCCACATGATCACAACCATCTTTAGCATTATTTGAGGGAGAGTTTCTGATGTGTCACCTTTACACTGAAGGAATAAGCATGGCTATTCCCCTCTGCCCCGATTTTGGCCATGAGCAAAATTGGGTTCATTTATTATTTTAACTCTAGAATATCAGTCACTGTTTCAAAATCAGCATCAGCTGCTAAAATACAGACATGAAGATGACAATGGGAAGGAGACATACTGCCCCTAACATCACAGCTGCAGAGATAGTACAGATTTGTTACACTATGGCTTTGATCTAGAAAAAAAATGTATGTTTGGGCTGCACTTCCATCATGTGAAGGGTTTAAATGCTTTGCTAGCGACACTCTTCATTAGAGTTTAAGCCAGAAGGAACCATTGTGATCATGCAGTCTGACTTCCTGCATAAGACAGCCAGAGAACTTCCCCCAAATAATTCCTAGAGCAGAGCTTTCAGATAAACATCCAATCTTGATTTAAAAATTGTCAGTGATGGAGACTCATCCACAACCCTAGGTAAATTTTCCAATGGCTAATTACTCTCACAGTTATAATGTGTGTCTTAATTTCCAGTCTAAATTCTATCTTTAACTTCTAGCCGTTGGATCATATTAGACCTTTCGCTGCTAGATTATAGAGACCATTATCAAATATTTGTTCCCCACATTGCTCCTTAAAGATTGTAATCAAGTAACCTCTTGACTTTCTCTTTGTAAAGCTAAATAGAGTAAGCTCTTTGGGTCTCTCAGTCTCTCACTATAAATCAGGTTTTCTAATCTTTTAACCATTCTTGCGGCTCTTTGAACTGTCTCCAATTTATCAACATCTGTCTTGAATTGTGGACACCGTAACTGACACAGGATTCCAGGAGCAGTCACACCAGTGCACAATACAGAGCTAAAATAACTTCCCTACCCCTACTCGAGGTTCCTTATTTAATTGATTACATCAGTTTTATGGAAATCGATTTAAAAACTGACATAATTAAGCCCTATATGGGCACATCTCTGTTTAAAGCTGTTATTGGTTTGCTTTGCATCTATAAGTACCAACGCAAGCTAAAAAGATATAAGTCAGGGTTTAAATTGAGTTAAAAGTGTCTGTAGTGCACAGGCTGTCTTGTCAAGGAAAATTGGTTGAGTTTAGGTTGTTATGAGCTAACAGATGCTAGCCAAACCTGACCGAAATGTATTGTTTTTTCCTGGAGTAGATGCAAGCTAGAACATTTAGCTCAAATATATACCTGCCCCTGGATATTTCCACTACATGCATCCAACGAAGTGGGTATTCACCCACGAAAGCTCATGCTCCAATACGTCTGTTAGTCTATAAGGTACCACAGGACTCTTTGCTGCTTTTATTTAGCTCTAAGTTATTTTTGTCATATTCTAGCCTAGGCATGGCATGTGTTCAGGAGATAGCGCTAGAGCGTATGTCTGTTAAACCCAGCCACTTTCCCTACTCAATACAAACAGAGGTTTTGCACCAAATTAACTAAATTGATTTTAATTCACACCTGGCACTAAAACAATGCAACTTTTGTGAGTAGAACAGACCTTAATGAGTCAAATTTTTAAAGGTATTTAAAATTATTTCAATGGGTAAATGCTTTTGAAAATTGCACTGGGTGCCTATTGCCTTTAAAAATCTGGCCCGGTGTTGTTAGTTCTTTCAGGTTGCAATTTCTTAATGCTTAGTGATTTAGACCTGTGCAGATAATTCAGATTACTGAGTCAGATTTCCCCAGGCTCTTGCTCTGGTGGAAGGCTTTTCTGAACTCCCGCAGTAAAAGCAAGAACAGCTCAATAAAGTAGAGTGTATTGGAAGATAAAGCTTTTCCCTACCTATTGCATGTTGTTTAATGGCAAAATAAGGTGTGACATGGGCATCAAATCAAATCAAATTTTAAAAAAAGGAAGACATCTATAACTGTATTCTAGGCTCCACCATGAACTTTTGATCAATATCTTCACTTTAAAGCTTGATAATAACAATAACAGGCAGCTGAACTAAAATTGCTAATGTCCCTAAATCTCTTAGTGAGAATGTGTTTTATCAATGCAGTGTCAGGGTAGGGATCATGATTACCTTGAAGCCAATATCAGCTGAGGTTTTTATCTCTTGCTGTTCCTCAAAAAGTCGGATTCTGGTAGTAAAGATACTTACGTATTCCTGACGGATGAACAGGCGCTGCAATCTTGTGTGAAAGATACTCTATTTACAAAGGGCAGAATGCCTTCCTGTATTTGTACCCTTGACAGGCGATAGTGGTGCCTTCCTTGAGTCTACCCCTGAAGGGAACTTGCAGTGCTGGAGTCTGGGGAATTACTGCTCTGTTTCCTGTGCAAACAAGACAAACAACGGCCCTGATGCAACCAGCCTCCCACACTTACAGCACACCTGACATCTGCTGCCTAATGTGCATGACGATTGCTTTGTATGAACATGAGTCAGGCCTGAAGAATCAAGTGCTCAGGGCTTCACAGTGCAATCAACACATAGTACGTGTGACAAAGTTCCTCCTCTGCCTTGGTGGGTCCTGCGCTTTCTGGTGGATTTGCTCATCTCAGAGGTCCATGGCAGCCTTCTGCTAGAGGCTCAGACCTGCCATTCACTCAGCTCACCTCATCACTGCCCAGCATGGGGGAAAGGAAGAACAATCTCCACAGTGTCTGTTGTCCCACCTAGTGTGTCGGGGACAAGCCAGATCCCTTTCCAAATTACACCTTCCCCTATGGTGTTTCTCACAGACCAGGTCAATTCATCCTGTGTCTGATCAGGAGTTGTGGGGGGGAGGGGAACTCGGCCTCTCACTCTACACCGGGTTCCAGCTCAGGGCCCCGTGAATAGCAGCTGTCTACAATGTCTCCTGTATCAGCTGCGTGACAGCTACAACTCCCTAGGCTACTTCTCCATGGCCTTCCCCCAGCACCTTCTTTGTCCTCAGTGCAGGATCTACCTCCTGAAGCCTGATCATGCTTGTACTCCTCAGTCCTCCAGCAGCACGCCTTCTCACTTCCTGCTCCTTGCACACCCTCCATTGACTGATGGGAGGTCCTTTTTAAACCAGATGTCCTGATTAGCCTGCCTGCCATAATTGATTCTAATAAGTTCTAATTGGCTCCAGGTGTCTTAATCATCTTGCCTGTATTAACTGGTTCTAGCAGGTTTCTGATTGCTCTAGGGCAGCCTCTGCCCTGGTCACTCAGAAAACAGAAAACTATTCATCCAGTGGTCAGTATATTTGCCTTCTACTAGAATCCTGTACGCCGCTGGTCTGGGTCTGTCACATAAGTTAAATGTGGTCAATTTAATCCAAGGAACACTCTGCAAACAGACTTTCCCAGCATCAGCTCCAATTCCAGCTTTGTCTTGGTTGTTTACCAGGCTTCATGCCTTGCCTGGGACTCTAGACAGAAACATCTAGTGGGGAACAATGAAAAAATATATTTTCCCTATTTGACTCTGATCTCATTAATATTTATTTATTCCTTCATTCAAGCAGCTCATTAGCTTGCAGCACATTTGCAGTGCATTCCTTAGGCCTGGTCTGAACTATGAGTTTAGGTCAAATTTAGCAGCATTAAATCGAATTAACCTTGCACTCGCCCACACAATGAAGCCATTTACTTCGACATAAAGGGCTCTTAAAATCGATTTCTATACTCCTCCCCGAGGAGGAGAGTAGCACTGAAATCAATGTTGCTTATTCGAATTAGGGTTAGTGTAGGTGCAATTTGACGGTATAGGCCTCTGGGAGCTATCCCACAGTGCACTGTTGTGACCACTCTGGACTGCAATCTGAACTTGGATGCACTGGCCAGGTAGACAGGAAAAGCCCCACAAACTTTTGAACTTCATTTCCTGTTTGCCCAACGTGGAGAGCTGATCAGTACAGGTAACCATGCAGTCTGAGAATCGAAAAAGAGCACCAGCATGGGCTGTATGGGAGGTACTGGATATGATCGTTGTATGGGTAGACAATTCCATGCTAGCAGAACTACATTCCCAAAGACAAAATGCTAAAACATTTGAAAAAATCTCCAAGGGCATGATGGATAGAGGACACAATAGGGATCCACTACAGTGCTGCGTGAAAGTTAAGGAGCTCAGACAAGCATGCCAGAAAACCAAAGAAGCAAATGGATGCTCCGGGGCAGAGCCACAGACATGCTGCTTCTACGCTGAGCTGAATGCAATTTGGGGAACGGGACACCACCACTACCCCACCCCGACTGTGGATTCCGAGGAGGTGTTACTCTCAGCCATGCCTGAGGATTTTGCGGACAGGGAAGATGATGATGATGAGGAGGATGAGCTTGAGGAGAGTACACAGCACACCATTCTTCCCAACAGCCAGGATCCTTTTCTCACCCTGACTGAAATAACCAAGGGGACATTCAGAGGTGGCTGTTCCTACTGGGCTGTTTGCCTGTGGCTGAAGAGAAATCCTTCCTGCAGTTAGCCAAGTGTGCGTGTGTGAATTGGTGCTAAGCTGTTCACGTTTTGCTAGCAGGGACCTTTCCTGATACCAGCCAGGTGGTGAGGGGAGAGTTAAAGAGCTCATCCCAGAGAATTGGATGGGGCAGGGGGTTAGTTTGGTTTCTGCTGCTGCACGTTAACAGAAAAGCCGCAGCACTCAATGGGCTTTGCTTGGTATGTGAAGGAGGGCGCTGCTTTTATGAAGGTTGCAGAAGCCAAAAGACTATGGCTTACAATGGCCACATGCAAGCTGAATTCTGTTGACTGGCCCTGCATCTGTGATCTCTAACACCAAAGCCGCAGGGACTCAATATTAAGATGCAAAATGCGACCTTGTACCAAAATCACATGTGCTATATAATGTGAATAATGTTGTTCACCATGAAAGAATATACCCATTGTTCTGTAAAATGAATCTTTTTAAATACTTCTCTCCCTTTTTTCCCTCTTGCAGCTGCAAATTTTTCAAGCCTCCCTCCTCTGTCCCAAAGGCTGTCTCAGATAAGACGGCAAAAAAACCACATGCCCGATGAAATGTTCTCTGAGATCATGCAGTCTATCCGCAATGAAAGAGGTCATCTGAATAAGTGCAAGGGCACAGTGTCACAGTACAGGAAAGTGGCCAGTGAACGTGAGGACAGGAGGGAAGCTCGAGATGAGAGGTGGCAGCAGGAAGATCAGAGGAAACATTATGCAACACTGGTGCCACTGTGGGAACAAACGGACATGCTCTGGCATCTGGCGGAGCTTCAGGAACGGCAGCAGGATCACAGAGTGCCTCTGCAGCCCCTGTTTAACGGCCCTCCCTCCTCTCCAAGTTCCATAACCTCCTCACCCAGACGGCCAAGAACGTGGTGCCAGGGGAGGCTCTGTGAACCCTGCCACTCCACCCCGGTGGACAGCCCAAGCAAAAGGCTGTCATTCAACAAGATTTGAAGACGCCTTTTCCTTCCCTCCTCTCTGCCCTCCAGGTGTCAGTTCTCTCCCTATTTTTATAATCAATTAATAAAGAGTACATAGTTTTTGAATGAGAGTGACTTTATTTCCTTAGAAAACAAGCTGTGATTGAAGGGGGGAGGGTGGGTGGTTTACAGGGAATGAGTCAACCAAGGGGGAGAGTTTTCATCAAGCAGAAACAAACAGAATGGTCACACTGTACCCTGGCCAGTGATGAAACTGGTTTTCAAAGCTTCTCTGTTGCGCAGCACTTCCTGATGTGCTCTTCTAATCACCCTAGTGTCTGGCTGCATGTAATCAGCGGCCAGGTGATTTGCCTCAATCTCCCACCCTGCCATAAATGTCTCCCCCTTACTCTCACAGAGATTGTGGAGCACACAACAAGCAGCAATAACAACGGGGATATTGGGTTCGCTGAGGTCTGAGCAAGTCAGTAAAGTGTGCCAGTGAGCTTTTAAATGTCCAAATGCACATTCTACCACCATTCTGCACTTGCTCAGCCTATAGTTGAACAGCTCATGACTACTGTCCAGGCTGCCTGTGTATGGCTTCATAAGCCATGGCATTAAGGGGTAGGCTGGGTCCCCTCCCCCATAGGATAACTATAGGCATGTCAACATCCCCAACAGTTATTTTCTGGTCTGGAAAGTAAATTCTTTGCTGCAGCCATTTAAACAGACTAGTGTTCCTTCCCGGCCATCCCACGTTGATGTTGGTGAAATGTCCCTTGTGATCCACCAGTGCTTGCAGCAGCATTGAAAAATACCCATTGCAGTTTATGTATTGGCTGCCCTGGTGGTCCGGTGCCAAGATAGGGATATGGGTTCCATCTATCGCCCCACCACAGTTAGGGAATCCCATTGCAGCAGAGCCATCCACTATGACCTGCACATTTCCCAGAGTCACTACCTTTGGTAGCAGCAGTTCAGTGATTGCTTTGGCTACTTGCATCATAGCAGCCCCTACAGTAAATTTGCCCACTCCCAATTGATTCCTGACTGACCGGTAACTGTCTGGTGCTGCAAGCTTCCAGAGGGCTATAGCAACTCACTTATCAGCTGTGAGGGCTGCTCTCATCTTGATATTCTGCAGCTTCAGGGCAGGGGAAAGCAAGTCACAAAGTTCCGTGAAAGTGCCCTTATGTATGCGAAAGTTTCTCAGCCACTGGGAATCGTCCCACAGCTGCAACACTATGTGGTCCCACCAGTCTATGCTTGTTTCCTGGACCCAGAATTGGCATTCCACGGCATGAACCTGCCCCATTAACACCATGATCTCCAGAGCGCTGAGGCCTGCGCTTTGAGAGAATTCTGTGTCCATGTCCTCATCACTCTCGTCACCGTGCTGCCGTTGCCTCCTCCTCGCCTGGTTTCCCAGGTTCTGGTTCAGCATAGACTGCACAATAATGAGCAAGGTGTTGACAATGTTCATGACTGCTGCATTGAGCTGAGCAGGCTCCATATTTGCTGTAGTATGGCATCTGAACAGGTAACCCAGGAAAAAAGGCATGAAACGGTTGTCTGCCATTGCTTTCATGGAGGGAGAGGGGTGCCTGATAACATGTACCCAGAACCACCCGTGACAATGTTTTTTGCCCCATCAGCCATTGGGGTCTCAATCCAGAATTCAAATGGGCAGGGGAGACTGCAGGAACTATGAGATAGCTATGGGATAGATACTCACAGTGCAGCACTCCAGAAGTTCACGCTAGCCTATGGATGGACACCTCCAAATTAATGTGCTTAGTGTGGCCGCATGCACTCGACTTTATACAATCTTTGCCAAAAATCAAATTCTGTAAAATCAGAGTAATCCCGTAGTGTAGACATACCCTCAGTTTCAAAGCTTGCAAAGACATGGGCATCTGCTACATGAGGCTCCATTTTGAACCAGACACCTGTCAATACAATGAGTCCTTGGGACAAGACCTTGATGGCAGCACAATCTGTAAATCCTTGGACTACTCTTGTTCCACAAGCAAAGACAATCAACATTAGCTTTTAACAGCAGAGAACATGCTTACATGGTATATCTTATGCTGCTAACAGGTCATGCTGATTCTCTTTAGGAGTTGAAGGCAGATCGTCACATGCACAGACTAATCATTTATTTAAAATATTTTGATGTTGTCTGTATAGCCATTGCATTCATCATGGGATTTTCTCCAGAAACTGGTGATCCAGGAGCTGATCTATTTAGCTTAACCAGAGCCATCCCATGATTACCTTGAGAAAAATGTTGGTCTAACCTCTGCAGAATAATAAGATTATACCCATGTATTTTTGACTGTAAAATAAAGTTCTATTATTCCCTCCCCTTTTCAGAGAAGATTTTATTGCAATGGCCTCAAACCTTTCGATAAGTTTCCATTTCAGCCTACCTCCCATTTGAATGATTATTGGTCTCCGAAGCTTTGTTGTTAACAATGTCCAGTGTGGCCTATTTAATTTCATCTCTTTTTTTTAAAGTCTAATAGTCTTTGCGGGGAAAATACTTCAGATAAATGTTTCAGGGATGCTGGTCCAAGTTGCAGTCTCTTATGAAATACTGCTAATCAATACCTAGTGGACATTCCTGAGTAATAATATCTCCCTTCTCATGACATGGCCAAACTGAACTATAATGGTCTCTAAATAACATATCCAACGACTTCACAGTCCTTTACCCTTCCCATTCGCTCCCATAGTGCCTCTGATCCCCAAACAGTGACCAGTATTCCATTGGGCCAGACACTATACAGAAACAGAACCAAAAAATAGCCCCTGCTCCAATGAACTTACAAATTAAAACAAGAGATGGACACAAACAGGCCAATGGGGGAGCACAGAAAGAAAGACAATCTTGGTCTTATCTACTTATACCACTCCCATCACCATGGCATATCAACAACTTCTGGCAATGCATTCAACAACATGAGTAATACACCTTTCTTTCTTTCTTTCTTTCTTACTTTCTTTCAGCAGTGGTTTTCAATGTTGGGTCCGTGGACCCCAGAGGTCCATAGACTATGTCTGAGGGGTCTATGAAAGGTTGTAGTTACCATAGAACAGCAGTTTTCAATCTGTGGTCTGAAGCTTCCCAAAGGTCTATGTCTAAGATTTTCAAAGGGGTCCGCACCTCCATTCAAAAATGTTTAGGGGTCTGCAAATGAAAAAGTCTGAAAATCGCTATATTAAAGTAATAGGCAGGGACCCCAGTCATGGACCAGCAACCCCCATGGCACTATGCACTGTACAAACACAGAACAAAATGATGGCCTCTCCATCAGAGAGCTTCCAGTCTAAGCAAACAGTTATGAGATTGGACTTATTTCCTGAGCGTACTTCTCCATCTGTGTCCTGCAAACCGAGTGGTTGTTGGATCAGCCACGGTGGCTGTTGCTTCACATTGCCTTTCATCAGACCACTGGCGTGCTTCTTCCAGTTTGAGACAGAACAGAAATGTATTGAAAGTATTATCTCTTATGTATGTTCATTGACCCAACCTACATTTATTACCTAAAATAAAGATACCCTGTGTGGTTATGATTGTCACAGTTCCCCTGCACCTGTCCAAGAAAGAACATCTATTCTAGGCTTCCAGCTCCTCAGCCATCACCTCTCTTGGGTGGAGGTTTGTGTCTCTCTCCCTTCTGATTGGGGAATTTCCAGGCTGCACAGATCTTGGCTATATTGTGATATCTCCAGCAAAAGATGAGCTATCTAAGCAGGTCTGCTTCGTTTCTCTCCTCAGAGACGGTACACAGTGTAGTTGCCCACAGAAGTTACCAGACATCTCTTTCTAAGGAAGCTCTTTTATTCTTAAGGTGAAAGCATTACAGAGAAAACACGTTAAAGGCTGCCAAAGAACCTACACCAATGCTAATCAGCAGAGATCACCCCAACTCCAACCAGGCTCCTGTTGGTGGCAGGTCCCTCAAAGCCCATACAGGCCCTCAGTCTTATGGGACGTCAATGGTTTAAAGTCCTACCAATTCTTCACTAAGGATTGGGTTCCCTTTGGAGCAGAGGTCCTGCCCAGGTGCTGGGTCAGGAAGGTGGCCTAACTCAGGCTGTTTAGTTAAAAGTCCTTTCTTGGTCTAGTGGTTCCTGGAGTATTCAGTTTGACCACCCTCTGTGGAAGCTCTATGGAGGTGTACCAGCCTGAGCAAATTTGCCTAATCATTTATCTGACCCTGCCCCCGCCCCGGGCACCCACCCATCCACCATTGTTCTTAGTTCCTGGAAGATCTGTGGTCATCCTCTCCCAAGGAATTACACAGAGTCTCTCAATAGTACACACACATCTGCATTTTTAACACAGTGCACTGTTAAAATACTATAAAATAATAATTCAAAAAGGTTTGTCCAGGATATTGTTGTACCCGTCACAATGGTCTTTTAGCACCAGAACTTCCTCACGTTGCCCCTTCTTATATCAAGGGGGTGTATTTACACCCAATCACAGCAAAATCCCATATTTAGGCACCATTGCGATCCTTAAAACTCCTGCTTGGCTGACACTGAGCCCTGTAGATGCCTAAACTTCATGGGTGCTGAAATTTCCACCTTAAGAGTTTCCTGTTGCTCTATGTTTCTGCCTGTGGGCATGTGTGTTCCTGCCTCACTCTAGATGGCCAGGTGCCTGTTTCCCACCTAAACCCCAGGATGATCCTCAAACCCAGGGAAAGATCGTGGTCCCTCCGCCTACCTCATGTGTGGGGCCTGATCAGGTACACATGTTCTGAGCATGTTTAATGGTCCATAAAACAGCATGGAGCTGGAGGGTGGGGAATAGAGTTAAGAAGACCGACTTAGACTATAATTTCCTAGGCACAATGACTATCTTTTTCTTATGTTAGTACATTGGGTTACTAGGATTCTACTGTCATAATAAAATAATAAGAATAATAATTCATAGTTTCATAGATTCCAAGCCCAGAAGAGACCAATGTGATCACCCAGTCTGACCTCCTGTATATCACAGGCTAGAGAACTACCCCAAAATAAATTCTAGAGAAGATCTTTTAGGAAAGCATCCAATATAGGCTTAAAAATTGCCCATGATGGAGACTCTACCAAGACCATTGGTAAATAGTTCCAATCATTAATTACTCTCTGTTAAAAATTAACGTCCTCTTTCCAGTCTGAATTTGTTTACCTTCAACTTCCAGCCTTGAGATTCCAAAATTGATATAGTTTTACTAGGATCCACTTTTTCTTGTCTTCCATACTTTGGAGCAATTGTTGATGCTGGCATCATCATTGCCATTATTGGGCATCTGAGCTAAAACCCGATAGAAATGCACGGGAAAATTTACCCCTTAAAGAGCTATCTTTGAATGTAGGACTTTTCAAAGCAGCCTAAGCCAGTTCGATACTCAACTTCTATTGAATTTCATTTATCTTTGGTTCCCTGCCGTAGGCTCTCTGCAAAATCAAAACCTGAACTTTGTTACTGAAAATGAAAATCTTGCTGTTTTTTTTTTTAATTAAGATTCCAGTTTTTCTATATAAAACCAGAACATTTTGATCAAATGAAATTTTTCTGTGAATATTTTTGGTTCCATCAAAAATTTTCAAATACAAAAAAAAAAGAGCGTGATGAATAAATTTTACCACTTCTACTCCCAAGACCTATAAAATGTTGTCTAGATGAAGTTACTATAATGCAGTAGGAAGAGAAACTGAGACATAAGCCCTTATATTAGAGGCCTGGTGTGATTCAGGACCTGCTCACAGAATCTGGCAAGAACAGGGCTGATATTGCAGAAATAAACATTCCTAAGAAGCGCTAGTCACAGAGTACTTACGCAAACACATCCTGATATTAAGTGGTACCAGAACATCCCGTTATCAAGGAGGGTACAAAAACATTCCCCAAGGATAACAGGAACATACTGACCCTTCCTAGAAGATAACTTTAGGATGACAGTAGATAATAAAGATGTTTTGACTGAACCAAGGGGACAGAAACTAACTATGTTGAAGGGGTAGTACTAACTAGTTTCTATTGTGGTGTAAAAATGTATTTCAAATGCACTGTCTAGCCTAGGGAGGAATGGAAAGTCCCAATGTTCACTGAGCTGGTCCATTGTTACGGGCATACATGTATTAGTGGTCTGGTAGAGTCTGCAGCATACTAATACCGTGCTTCATTGACAATTAACCTGGCTGTGTGCCTTCATCTCTTAACAGATCATGTGGTCATTGGGTGGTTTGCTCAAGATCTGCCATGCCATCTGTCTGCGCAGGGCTGGGGTGGCACACAAAGGGAACACACACATGCAGCAAAACATCTATCAGCATCTAACCACAGTCGGTACACAAATGATTGACTATACAAAGAGTAGTTATCAATGATTCTCTGTCCAACTGGGAGGGTATATCTAGTGGGATATGCAGGGTTCAGTCCTTGGTCTGGTATAGTCAATATTTTCATTAGTGACTTGGATAATGGAATGGAGACTCTGTTTATAAAATTTGCAGATGACCTGAAGCTGCAAGGCATTGCAAGGTCTTTGGAGGACAGGATTACAATTCAAAACAACTTTGAAAAATTAGAGGACAGATTTGTAATCAACAAGATGAAATTCAATAAAGAGAAGTGCAAAGTACTGCACTTAGGAAAATAGGGAATAACTGGAGAGGTGGTAGTAGTGCTGACAAGGAGCTGGAGGTTCCAATGGATCACAAATTGAATATGAGCCAACAATGCAATGTAGTTATGAAAAGGGATACTATCATTCTGGGGTGCATGACTGACAGGGGTATATGTAAATTTTGAGAAGTAAGCATCCTGCTTTCCTGGACATTGGTGAAACCTCAGCTGGAGCACTGTGCCCCTTTATGGTCACGATGTGGATGACCTGGAGAGAGTTCCAAGGAGAGCAACAAAAATGATAAAATGTTTAAAACACCTGTCCTAAGAGGAAAGGTTTTAAAAAACGGCCATGTTCAGTCTTGAGAAAAGAAAACTGAGGGGGAACCTGATAACACTTTTCAAATATGTTAAGGGCTACCATAAAGCCAATGGTGATCAATTGCTTTCCATGTCCACTAAAGCCAGGACAAGAGGTAATGGGCTTAACCTGCAGCAAGGCAGATTGAGGTTAAATATTAGGAAAAGCTTTCTAACTCTAAGGATAGTTCAGCACTGGAACAAGTAACCTAGGGAGGCTGTGGAATCCCCATTACTGGAGGAGTTTTCAGCACAGGTTGGACAAACACCTGTCAGGGAGGGTCTAGGGTTACTTGGTCCTGTGGTGGGAGGCCTGGACTTCATGATATTTCCAGGTTTCTTTCAGCCCTATATTTCTATGAAAATGCCAGGGGGATCTGGGTTTTGAACTCCCTGAGGGCTTGTCTACACTTACTGGGGGATCAACAAGTGGCGATCAGTGGTCAATTTAGTGGGTCTAGTGAAGACCTGTTAAATTGACCACAGATCACTCTACTGTTGACTCCTGTGATCCACCAGAACGAGAAGAGTAAGGGGAGTCAATATAGCATAGTGCAGACCCGTTGGTAAGTAAATCTACGCTACATTGACTTGAGTTACGCTACTAATGTAACTCAAATTGCATAGCTTAGATCGATTACCCCCTTAGCGTAGAGAAGGCCTTAGTCTCCTTTGGAATCCCAGCCTCTAAGCAGATGAGCAGTGAAGAAGACATCACCAGGGTCCAGTCCTTGTTCATTCCAGGAGAGACACAGGAATACCTCAAGTGGTGATACAATGGTGCACAGGGTGTGTAAATGTCTCAGGTCCAGAGATACACTGGGTCTGTCTGTGTCCAGCTGCTATTATATATTCAATACCATGAGGAGCAGTTCAGTGAAGTTTTGGTCAAAGGACATTTAATTAAAAGGTGGTAAATTCAATGTTAATCAAAGGAAATACTTCTTTACAGAACACATTATTAAACTGTGGAACTCTTCACCACATGATGTTCTTGAGGCCAAGAGTTTAGCAAGATTCAAAGAGGCATTGGACATTTATGTGGATGATGAGAATATCCAGAGTTAATGCAAAGCAAAGGTTTTGGAAGGTTTAAGCTCATGCTTCATGGTTTAAGCCCGTCTCTATTGGGAATTAGGATGAGACCTTCATGGGGGACAGATTTCCTCACACCTTCCTATGGTGGGGTTCTTTCACCTTCTTCTGAAGCAGCTGATGTTGAGCATGGGTAGAGCAAGGATGTTGGAGAAGATAGGCCGTGGGTTTGCAATTCCTATGCTCCTATGTCACAGTCCTCTTTCAAGGGCGAATTCTACCACATATTTTCTATTTAATCCCCTCTCTCTTTTTTTGTGGAATTAGGTTGTTCATGAGTCCTGTGTTGGTCCAAAGGGAATGCCCAACAGACTAATGGTCAAGATTACTCAGCAGATACTGACAGATATTGACAAATATATTCACAGGAATCCAGGTGATGGGGAATGGGAACTGAGGAGTTACTGGGAGAAGAAGAATGGTAGGGCAAACCAAATAATCTTTTCCACAATGCGCCTGCTAATCAGGTATCTTAGAATGCAGTTTTGAAAAGCACCTAAGACATGGGGTTTGAAATATATTTAAGTAACTAAAATGGAGCTAGGTGCCTAGTGGGATTTTGATTTCCAGAAGTATAGGTTCTTAATTCTCATATTAGGTGGCAAGGAGTTTTTGAAAATCCCATTGGGCCTCTATCAGCTCCTTTAGACACCAAAATGCCTTTGAAAAGCTGGTCCTTAGGAATCTAAGTCTTATTGAAAATAAATTGGAGTCAGGTGCCTAACTCACTTAGGGACTTTTGAAAATCACACTCAGTTTATATCTGTATCTTTAGATGTCCAAAGACCTTTAAAAATCAGGCCCTCCATCAGGTTTGAAACCATCCTGCAGTTTGCATGGTCCCCTCTACCAAAAACTGTGCATAACAAAAGCTAATAACAACATAGCATATCCTCCCAACACTGAACATTTGCTCATACACTGAGAAAAATAACTTTGAATACTATGTGTAACAGCACTACTAATGATGTCCGCCATAACACTATTACTCCTTATTGAAAGTCAACAGGATTTAGGCCTAAGTGCTTAACGGCCAGATTTGTAAATGTTAAGGTGCCTAAAGATGTAGATAGACACCTAACTCCTTTTGATTTCAGTGGGAGGCATCTCAGGCTAGACTCACAAAAGGTTTTAAGAACATAACAGCCTCTTTAGGCACCTAAATATCAGAATCAGGTCCCAATGGGATCCACAAAGTCCTTGCTCAGCTGCACCCAAACTCTGTAGCTGCCTAACCTGGTGCAGTGTCTACATGGTCTAGATAAAACTTAGTCCTGCCATGAATGCAGAGGACTGGACTAGATCATGTCCCTTCCAGTTCTATGATTCTATGATTTTTGCAGCAATTTTCCCTACGTGCCTATGTTTCTACCTCTGAGTATGTGCACTGCAGTCCCATACTGGGCATCCAGATGCCTAAGCCCCAGAGGGATTCACAAACCAGAGGAAAATAGCTGTTCCTCTGCCTAACTTGCCTGCGGGCTCGATCTGGTAGACATTCTCAGAGCTTACCTACCGAATCAGCGCCCTGTAGATGAGCATAGACAAAAGGGTGGTAGTGGTGGTGGAGGGGAAGGATCTCCCTCAGAACTTTTAGCCCAGTGGGTAGGGTTCTTACCTGGGATGTGAAAAGCCTCCGATGGAATTTCTTGCTCTACCTGAGGGAGAAAAAGGATCTACCACCACTCACACAAGTACCCTAACCATTTGGGATATTCTGTTTGGGGGCTCCCTGAATGTATCTGGTTGAAGCATTATTTATCCACTGTGGATAAATAATGAAAGAATCCTTGGGACAGAGAGAGGAAGTCTACCCATGCACAAGAATAACTCCATATCCTGTTGGTCGGACTTGACAGCCAGAGGTGGTAGACCCGGAATCCAGTCCCCTGATCTAATGAAGTTTTAAATGATATATCCACAGTGGCACAGCTTCAAGAGGAAAGATTGTGGTAGGATGACCAGATAGAAAGCGTGAAAAATTGGGACACTTTTTTTTCAGGGGTGGGGTATAGTAGTGTCTATAAGACAAAGCCCCTGATATCAGGATGGTCTGGATAATATCAGGACATATGGTCATGCTAGGTTGAGGGAGCCCTGCATAAGAATATCCCATAGTTCAATAGCTAGGACATGTACTTGAAAGGTGATAGGCTCCCGTTCAAATCCCTTCTCCCACTCTGCCAGAGGAAAGGCCTTGAACCAGGCATTGCCCACATCCTGAATGAGCACCCTAATCCCAGATCTAAGGATTAGCTGCTTCCAGTATAGGCAACACCAAGAGCGGGTTTGTATTTGAGCATCTCAAGCAGAAGGAGGCGCCTATCTCCAAGATAGGGGCATCTTCCACTGGCTAGCTTAGGCAAGGAGCTGCCCAGAGTGCTGTTTTTTGTGGATCGAAATCTAAGGCACAAATTTGTCCCGTTTCATTGTACAGGGAGCTAGTTGAGTGTTACCTTGATGAAGTTTCTTTGAGACTCTAGCCAACAGTTCCCAAACTTTTTGCCAGCACCAGCCCCCATTTTAATGAATTATTTCTTCCTGGTACCCCAGACAGCATGAAAGATGCCTTTCTGGGGGGCAAAATGGCATCTTTCACACAGTACGACCTCACAGAGAATTTTGCTCTACAAAATGAATTCCTCCACATGATTGGGATGACCATGACTCCCTCTGCTTAATGACATGACCCCACTGGAGGTCACAAGTCAAAGTTTGGGAACCATACCTAGGTGCTCTTGAAAATCTGCCCCCAGGAAAATTTTACCCTTAATGTTAATGTTCTTTGTATTAGCTAAATTTTTCATGGGGAAAATATCTCATCTATTCCAGCCTACTCTAATTCCACATTCCAGTTGAATCAAGGTGATTGTTCCTCTACATTATCAAATCAAGCAATGATGTCATGAAGACTGGGACCAACCTAAGGAAGGTGCACTGAACTGGGAGCCAGGAGATTCTGATTTCACCTCTAATAACTGATGTTGTGACAAAGTTCCTTCTCTACCTTGGTGAGTCCTGCACTTATTGGTGGATTTGCTCACCTCAGTGATCTTCCCCACAGTCTGGATCAACTCCTCCTGTGTCTGATCAGGAGTTGGGAGGTTTAGGGGGAACCCAGGCCCGCCTTCTACTCCAGGCTCCAGCCCAGGGCCCTGTGGATTGCAGCTGTCTATAGTGCCTCTTGTAACAGCTGCATGACAGTTACAACTCCGTGGGCTACTTCCCCATATCCTCCTCCAAACACCTTCTTTATCCTCACCACAGGACCTTCCTCCTGGTGTCTGATAACGCTTGTACTCCATAGTCCTCCAGCAGCACACCCTTTCACTCTCAGCTCCTTGCACCTCTTGCTCCCAGCTCCTCACATGCACTTCCTCTCCTCTAGCTCCTCCCTTTCTAACTAGAGTGAGCTCCTTTTTAAACCCAGGTGCCCTGATTAGCCTGCCTTGATTGGCTGCAGGTGTTCTAATCAGCCTGTCTGCCTTAATTGGTTCTAGCAGGTTCCTGATTACTCCAGTACAGCCCTTGCTCTTGTCACTCAGGGAACAGAAAACTATTCAGCCAGTGACTAATATGTTTGCCCTCTACCAGACTCCTGTACTACACTGGCCTGGATCTGTCACAATATCTCTATGCACTTAAGGGACTTTGTTGAGGGATAAGGCCTCAGGCCATTTCCTAGAAGGCAGTCAAATATCAGCACCTTGGGTCACTCATGTACTTTATTAATAACTAATTGAGATGTTTCAAAAGGCCATTCCTGGGAAAGTAGAGACTTGATCCCAGATCTCTCAAATGACAAACCCAAGCTTCATCTTTTTAGCCACACTAAAGAAGCTGAGAATGAGTGACACGAGCAGGATCATTTGATGATTACCTGTTCTGTTCATTCCCTCTGAATTACCTGGCATTGGCCATGGTCAGAAGATAGGATACTGGGCTAAATGGACCATTGGTCTGACCCAGTATGGCTGTTCTTATGTTCACACTATCTTTCAAAAGGTGGACTCCGAGCCAATGGGAGCTGGGTGCCTATCCTGCTTAGTCACCTTTGCAAACCTCACTGGGCACCTTTCTGAATCTCTTGGCACTGAAATACTTTTGAAAATCTGGTCTTCCTCTCTAAACATCCTCTGTCTTGTCCACAATATCCTCCATACCACCTTCCAGATACCTGATGTACAGAACTCTATTGCTGTCTAAAAAAACATTCATGCTTCACTAGTAGAGATCTGTGTTGAGGACCTGAAAGCCCAGGGTTCAAACCCTGTTAAAAATATGTGCAAGGAGTCCTACTAGATCCACATGATGGAATTTGCTTCACGAGTTTTTGTTGTTAAATGTTTGGTTGTGTGTGTCCTCCCTGTGTGCTGTCCCAGCTCTGTGTAGACAGCTGGCATAGCAGACCTCAAGTGAACCGCCCAATGACCACAAGATCCATTAAGATTCAAAGGTGCCCAGCCAGGTTTATTGTCAGTGAAGCACAGTAATAGCAAGTGGTAGACTCTATGAGGATACTAAGACTTGTATGCCTGTGACAATGAATGCAGCTCACTGAATAGCAGGACATTCCACTGCTCCCTTGGCTGGACAAAGATACTCTCTCAGAGTTACCGTATTATACTCTGATACAAGCAAGTTTGTACTGCCCCTCTGACGTAGTTAGTTACTGCCCCCTAATATGGCTAGTTATTACCCATCTCCTTGTACATGTTGGTTGGATGAAAACATCTCTATTTATTACACTGTCATCATGACCTTATCTTTAAGGAGGGGTCAGTGTGCTCCTGTTATTCTTGGGGAATGTTTTTTTCTTTACCATCTTTGATACTGAGTTGTTCCGGTACCTCTCTTCTGGAATGTGATTTTCTGCAAGATCAGCCCTGTTCTTGCCAGATTCTGTGAACTTGCAAGCAGGCAGAGCCTAATGTTTGTTCACAGCCTGACTTTTGTTAACTTTGCTTTATATCAGTAAAGCTTGCCCACTGCTTTAGCACAGGCCTCATAGCAGGCCTTTGACACAAGTTATATCTCAGGCTCTCTTCCTCCTAGTGTTTTCTTTTGAAAATCTGGTATATTTAATGTGCACAGTGAGAAGACGTACCTAAAAACAACTGCATAGTTTAAAACAGCTATGTTGAGACACACAACAACAACCACAACAACAACTATGTTGAGACACACAACAAAAACCAAGTGTTTTGTATTTCATCACCAATTTGGATTGCTTGTTTCAACGTTGAAAGGTCAGACCATGGTGGAAAACTCTAAATTTATGACTTGTGTTGAGTTACTCTCTATTAAGCTGATGTACTTGAAAATCATGCCACTTGGTTACATATTTAGAACACGTTTTGTTCCTTTAGTATTGGAGTGTAAAATGATCGTGGTGTCATTTCCCAAGAGTACATCTAGCATGATTAAAAGAACTGTGCCTGTACACAGATACCGTGCAAAGTCAGTGAAGATGTTTCCCTGTGATCCAGAGGAAGGTAAGGAATATTATATTTTGGGGAACCCAAGCAAATGCTAGTTATGGGTAACACTTTTAAAAGCACCTGATGTAATTAAGCACCCATTTCCCATTGATTTTCAATGAAAGCAAGTGATTCAATGATTTACAAACCACAGTCAATTTCAGGAAGACTGTCATTATGTAGATGCCATTCCATCATCTATGTCTGAATGTCTCACACTGTTATAGGGTCGCTGATGCAGAACAATCTTCATTCACTAGTAAAAAGTAAAGGTAGTTATATTTTTCTTTCTTTCTTTCTTTCTTTCTTTCTTTCTTTCTTTCTTTCTTTCTTTCTTTCTTTCTTTCTTTCTTTCTTTCTTATAAAAAAAGGCACTCATCACACAACCCTGGATCTCCCTGACATAAGTGGCCAGCAAATGCAATTTCTGATCTTTCCCCATGCTGAAGCTAGGAGGGACGATAGTCAGAGGATGATGAAAATGACAAGCAGGGACCCATATTGTGTGGAAACCAAGGACGGAACTGACAAATGGACCTGATTCCTGTGCTGAAGCCAGGATATGGGGGAATTAACTATAGTAACTCTCTGCCTTCATATCTACCTACTGTGACAGAGTATCTCTCTATCTTTTATAATATATATATTTTCTATAATATCTAGATGCCTTACAAAGAAATAACTTCCATAGTTGGAAAATGAACTAATTTCACCCCTACTCCCCAGTGGCAATTTAACTAAGAGAAGAATGTTCTTTCCTCTTCAGACAGTTGCTATTGAACAAGGTAAGGTAAGAACTGATCCAAGTAATTTATCATGCACATTTTGCCTCTTTTTCTTCTTAAGCAGTATCTGGGAGCAGACTGTGCTTTCCTGGAGTGGCTTTAAGATTTAAATGTGTCAAATGAATTATTTTATTTGGATGACTCACTCTGACAGGGCCTGATTCCTATGTACAGAATAGTTTAATAGATTCAGAGTTTAAGGCCATATGGTCCCCTACAGTTTTTGCAGGTGCCAGTATGGATGATGACTATAAGAAAGATGACCACCATTTTCCATTATTGATAATAGAAGTGAAGGTAAACTGCCCTGAGTCAAGATGGCTTTGATGACCAAGTGTGGCCCAGGAAGGGCACAGGGGAAGATTCAGGCTGAGGGGAAGGGAGATAAGCAAGGGGATAGGGAAAGAAAGGGACAGAATGGAGCTCCCTGCTTGTATAAGTTATCTAAGCAGCTTTGCTGTTTTTCCCTATCTGTCACTACATTCAGAAATCTGTACTATATTGGCTTCTATCTTTCCTCAGCAATAAATACTGTCCTGAGGAACTCAGAGCCCAAATGGCAGGAAGGAATCACACCGTTATCACTCAGTTCATTCTCCTGGGACTTTCTGACCTTCCAGAGATACAAGCTTTATTCTTCCTGGTGTTTCTAGCTACCTACGTGATCACTCTGACTGGAAATCTTCTTATATTCACCCTGACATTGGCTGATCCTACCCTCCACACCCCTATGTATTTCTTCCTCATAAACCTGTCCTTTCTGGAGATCTGCTACACCTCGGTCACCCTGCCTAAGATGCTGGCCAACCTCCTCTCGGAGGATAAAACTATTTCCTTCACTGGCTGTGCTGTGCAGATGTATTTCTTTCTATTTCTAGGGGGCACAGAATGTTTTCTTTTGGGGGCGATGGCTTATGACCGCTATGTTGCGATATGCTACCCGTTACGCTATATGCACATTATGAACAATACCAGATGCTCAGAGATGGCTGCTGTGTCATGGATCAGTGGTCTCCTCACGTCCTTGGGACATACCTCAGTGATATTCAGCTTGCCTTTTTGTGGATCCAATGAAATTAACCATTTCTTCTGTGACATCCCCCCAGTACTGAAGCTGGCCTGTGGGGTCACTTACATGAATGAAATCGCTGTCTTTATGGTTGCCCTGCTATTCATAACATTTCCTTTTGTGTTGATTCTGGTCTCCTACCTTCTCATCCTCCTGACCATCCTGAAGATGCCCTCGGCTCAGAGTAGGCATAAGGCCTTCTCCACCTGTTCCTCACATCTTCTGGTGGTAACATTGTTCTACGGGACAGGGATTGTCACATATATGTGCCCCAATTCTGCATATACACCAGTTACCAACAAAGTACTCTCTCTCTTCTACACAGTCATCACTCCCATGTTCAACCCCCTTATCTACAGCCTGAGAAACAAGGAGGTGAAGGGGGCTCTCAGGAGAACAATGGCCAGAAATTGCTTTCTTAAAGGAAACAAAGCAGCAAAGAATCCTGTGGCACCTTATAGACTAACAGACGTTTTGGAGCATGAGCTTTCGTGGGTGAATACCCACTTCCTCAGATGCTTTTACAGATCCAGACTAACACGGCTACCCTCTGATACTTAAAGGAAACACATGTATTACAATTATGGGGCCAGGTCCTCAAAGAGTACAAATAGGTATGTGTTTACAACATCTGAGGGTCTGACCCATAGTTCAGAAAAGTCAGCAATTATGTAGAAATTTTCAAACAAAGGGGATTACAGAGCATGCTTGCACAAAGCCTGTAGATATAATGATGAAGATATAGAGATGAGGGCTATACAGTCAGTATCAGTCCTTTACATGTCTGCTTTGTTCAAGACAGGATTAAGAGATATCCCTCTTGATAAAACCAGTAGAGCTGAGTGTCAACATTTTTCTGCTAAAATGTTTCTCTCCCTGCCAATTGGAAATGGCATTTCTTTTAAAGAGAAATTTTCACTCCTACCCAAAAATATTTCCACCACAATAGGGGGTCAGTGGAAAAGCCTAAAATATGAAAATGTTTCTCTTTCCTGTTACCAAGTTGCAAAATATCAAAATCTACAACAAATAAAGAAATATATTTTTCGGTTGCCAAAAGTACAACAAAAAATGTATTTTAGAGTTTTCAGTTTCTCAATAAAAAAATAAAAACAATTATTGAACAAAAAGTTTATTTTTGGTATTTCCCACAGAACCCCTCCCCCTTCTCTGCAATAAATATATACAATTTGTGACCAACTCTTGAAAGCTGGCAGCAGAGATAGGGAGCCAGAAAGTCAGCAGAAACTGTAGGGTCTGTCTGTGTCCCGCAGTATCAATAAAGAATCTTTTCTACTGTGAAGTTCATTATGGTGGGAGGAAGTTTTGGGCAAAAGAGGGTATGAAAGAGGTGGAAGATGCCTGTAATATGTAATAAATAAAATATGTACATCTCTGCATTAGATTTTTATTGCATTGTTTGCTAGATAGTTATTAAGAGTTAAATCAGAAACAGCCACAGGAAAGGAGGTCACATCTAAGGGCTTGTCTACATCACAAAGTTGCAGCGCTGGTGAGGGGGTTACAGCGCTGCAATTTAGGAGGTGTACACATCTGCAGGGCATCACCAGCGCTGCAACTCCCTGTTTGCAGCGCTGGCCGTACTCCCATTTTGTCTCGGGTGTAGAGGATCCAGCGCTGGTGATCCAGCGCTGGTAATCAAGTGTAGACACTTACCAGCGCTTTTCTTGACCTCCGTGGAATAAGCAGGTATCCCAGCATACCTGAGGAAGCCTCTGGTAATCAAGCTGGTCTCCTTCCCCGGTTTGCTCTCGCGTTCCCTGAACCCCTAGCAAGCAGGTCTCCTTCCCTGCGGTTTGCAGGGTGGTTCGGGGAATGCGAGAGCAAACCGCGGCGAAGCTGGTCTCCTTCCCTGGTTTGCTCTCGCGTTCCCCGAACAAGCAGGTCTCCTTCCCTGCGGTTTGCAGAGTGGTTCGGGGAACGCGAGAGCAAACCGCGGCGAAGCTGGTCTCCTTCCCCGGTTTGCTCTCGCGTTCCTCGAACCTCCGTGCAAGCAGGTCTCCTTCCCTGCGGTTTGCAGGGTGGTTCAGGGAACGCGACAGCAAACCGCGGCGAAGCTGGTCTCCTTTCCCGGTTTGCTCTCGCGTTCCCCGAACCCCCCTTGAAGCCGCCCAACAGCGCTGCAGTGTGGCCACATCTAACACCACTTGCAGCGCTGGTTGCTGTAAGTGTGGCCACTCTGCAGCGCTGGCCCTATACAGCTGTACTAATACAGCTGTAACAACCAGCGCTGCAAAATTTTAGATGTAGACATACCCTAAGATAGGAATTCCTCAGTAACACTCTACATTCATTTTCTATGATATGTTATGTCTGCTTAAACTGGTTTGCTCAGGCTAAAGAGACACAGGGACTACTGAGACAACCCCGTTTCCCAGAAGTGGGGGTGTCTGGCTAAGTCAAGTGAAGTCATGATTATTAATAGCCGCTCAGCCGTAGGCAAATGCACCAATAGCAAAATATATTAAAATAAGACTTAAAAACTAACTCCAGTATTAAAAAAAATATTAATATATATCTAAAACCAACATAAAGCATTATATCATATATTATCACCATGCTACTTGCTTTTTCTTGATTTTAGTGGCTGACCATGCAAAACAGGCAACCACTTGGATCACAGATATATTGCCAGTACCTAGTAAATATTCCATTTTCTGAGCAGTCGAAAAACATGGAAAGTCATTTGATCTCAAGTGGCAATACAAAGTATAATCCAATAAAAAAATTCAGTAGGTTTTCCACCTGCCCAGAGTCTGAGGGACAGAAGTAGTTTCATTCCTCAGTGTCTGTATATCAGCCTCCTAAGTAAGCTGACCGCATAGATTGAAAGCAGATAGCTGTAACTTGACTTTAGCAAAGCTTTTGATATGGTCTCCCACAGTATTCTTGCCAGTAAGTTCAAGAAGTATGGGCTGGATGAATGGACTATAAGATGAATAGTAAGCTGGCTAGTTCCTCTGGCTCAACGGGTAGTGATCAATAGCTCCATGTCTAATTGGCAGCTGGTATCAAGCAGAGCACTCCAAGGGTCAGTCCTGGGGCTGGTTTTGTTCAATATCTTCATTAATGATTTGGAGGATGGCATGGATTGCACCCTCAGCAAGTTTGCAGATGACACTAAACTGGGAGGGGTGGTAGATATGCTGGAGGGTAGGGATGGGATTCAGAGGGACCTAGACAAATTAGAGGATTGAACCAAAAGAAATCTGATGAGGTTCAACAAGGACAAGTGCAGAATCCTGCACTTAGGAAGCAAGAATCCCATGCACTGCTACAGACTAGGGACCAAGCAGCTAGGCAGCAGTTCTGCAGAAAAAGGCCTAAGGGTTACAGTGGATGAGAAGCTGTGTATGAGTGAACAGTATGCCCTTGTTGCCAAGAAGGCTAATAGCATTTTGGGCTCTATAAGTAGGAGCAATGCCAGCAGATTGAGGGACATGATCATTCCCCTCTATTTTGCATTGGTGAGGTCTCATCTGGAGTACTGTGTCCAGTTTTGGACCCCACACTACAAGAAGGATGTGGAAAAATTGAAAAGAGTCCAGCAGAGGGCAACAAAAATTATTAGGGGGCTGGAGCACATGACTTATGATGAGAGGTGGAGGGAACTGGGATTGTCTAGTCTGCAGAAGAGATGAATGAGGGGGAGATTTGATAGCTAGTTTCAACTACCTGAAAGGGAGTTCCAGAGAGGATGGATCTAAACTGTGGTACCAGAAGACAGAAGAAGAATAATGGTCCAGTTGCAGTTTGGGAGTTTTAGGTTGTATATTAGGAAAAACTTTTTCCCTAGGAGGGCGGTAAAGCACTGGAATGGGTTACCTAGGGAGGTGGTGGAATCTCCTTCCTTAAGGTTATTAAGGTTAGGTTTGACAAAGCCCTGGCTGGGATGACTTAGCTGGGGATTGGTCCTGCTTTGAGCAGGGGGCTGAACTAGATGACTTCCTGATGTCCCTTTCAACTCTGATATTCTTTGATTCTAAGGGAATGAGGCATCTCTCATTTAATTTCATATACATACTGGTTATTGTTATGACTGTGAGAATAAGAAGGAAGAGAAGATGATCATGGTACATTTTATTTTTTTCTCATCTTCATTTTGTCTCTAATCCTGATATTTATTCCCATATGTTTTGTGCAAATAAGAAATTGCGCCCTACTGGAAGGAATGAGACCTGCTCTCTGTATGTGTGCATGATATTTTCTTGATGTGTATGGATGTCTCATTTCTGTACCTGTGGGGAGAGAGAGGGGACTGGGAAATCAGAGAGCTGTAAATAAGCAAAGACTTAGAGCCACAAAGGGTTCACATGAGCAATTCCATCAGGGACAACAGGAATAAACACAAGCGTTTACACATGAATGTCCTGAATCTGGCTGGTGCTGGTAGCACGATGTTCCCATTGAGGTCAGTGGGAGATGAAGGCCCTCCATCCAACCACTCAGAGTATAGTATCTTCTTATCTGTTGGGTTTATTTTTAAAGCTGAAGGATAAACGACAATTTACCTTTATAAGATACCTAATTAAACCCAAAGTATTTAAGGGAACCTGTCCCTGGAGACTCAGAAAACAGCTGAAATACCTCTAATCTACCCAGACCTTCATTCACAGCAGACGCAGGAGTGCTGCCTGGATGTAGAGGTAAATCTGTGGTGGTTTGAATTTTATCTGAGGGTTTGATATTCAGGGATCTGTTCTGTTCTGCTCCTAGTTAGACCGATTCAACCTTGCTAGGATTGTCCTAGTCACCCGTGTAGCTGGGAGGAGAACACGGGACATTTAATTGAGAATGAAACACAGTGAAATCAATGACAAAGCCTCAGCCTCTGCTCTTAGTTATTCGAGTGTGTTGCATGTTCTAAGTCAATGACGACTCGCAGTTGCTGAACTGGGATTATTTAAGCAAAGATTTATCAGTCAGAGATTATTACAGCACAATACAAAAGGGTAGTTACATCACCACCCTTGATGTAAAATCAAGAGCTGGGTCTGTGTCTGTTCTTCACTGTAACTGGAATGACACCCACATCCCATACCTGTTCCATTATATAGGGCATCCAAACAAAGAAAACCTCTTTGCTAAAAGAAACACACATTCTGATGTTATTTCTATACATTCTTAGATTACCTGATTTATGTGTGAAGGCATAATTATTTACAGCTGAGAGGACTAACTCTTCAAGATAATATCTTTCAATGGGTCTTTCTTCCCTCATAATCATTCTTCCCTATCTGAGGTAATGATATGTTAGTATTTTATACGTGTGTGTGTGTGTGTGTGTGTGTGTGTGTGTGTGTGTGTGTGTGTGTGTGTGTGTTAAGGGGATGGTTCCCATGAATATCTGGAGTTTTATAGAGATAGAGACACTATGGATTATTATATTCAATCTAATGCACAGAATTCCTTAACAGGGTTACATATCAGCCAGGGAGCAGTGTTCTATGCCTTAGAATTCAACATACTCTTTGTTAATATCTGAAAAAATATAAAGAACAGTTAATCTAGAAATGAATCAATTATAGAGAAAAACAGGACTAAAAGGGTTAATGTTTACTAACAGATATTCACAAAGGTAATCACTGAGTAACTACTCTGAATTGGTGTCAAATATCAGAGGGGCAGCCCTGTTAGTCTGGATCTGTAAAAGCAGCAAAGAGTTCTATGGCACCTTATAGATTAACACATGTTTTGGAGCATGAGCTTTCATGAATGAATACCCACTTTGTCGGACACATGAATCTGACGAAGTGGGTATTCACCTATGAAAGCTCATGCTCCAATATGTTTGTTAGTCTATAACATGCCATAGAACTCTTTGCCGCTCCCACTCTGAATTGAAATGTCTGATTCCAGATTTACACTGTGGCAATGTGAGTCTCAGAGCAGGGTTTGTATTTTTCTTTTAATGGCATGTTGTTAACTAGCTAGATGTACACATGGCTAGCTAGCTAGCTAGCTAGCTCGATGGTGATGTACATAGGCACAGCTTTCTTGAAGTCAATGGGGCTACACCAGTGTATCCCAGTTTATGAAACTAAAAAGACCGAGGGCTAGATTTTTAATGATATGTAGGTGCTGAGTGGGATTTTCTAAAGTACCTAGGCACCAAACACTTCTTGATTTCAGTAGCTGTTGGGTGCACAGCTGCTTTTGAAAATCCCACCAAGCAACTCAATAGCTTTAAAAAATCCAGCTATAAAAGACTAAGACAGCTTGGCTTGTTTAGCTTAGTAAAATGCATGCTGAGAAGGGTTCTGATTGCCCTCTATAAATGCACATAAACATGAGGCAGAGCAAATGCTGGCACAAGAACAAATGGAGATCAACTGTCTGTGAGTACATTTAGTCCGGAAATTAGAAGAATATTTCTAACCATCAGAGGAGGGAGGTTCTGGAACAGCCTCCCAATAGGGCCAAACAATCTAATTAGTGTTAACACGGAGCTGGATCCTTTTATGATTGGGATTGTACAATGTGGCTCCCAGTGAAAGCAGGGAACTGGACTTAATGAGCCAGGAGGTCTCTTCCAGTCCTATGTTCCTATGAGTTGGCCCATAATGACCATATGGAAATTCTTTTTTCTCCTTCTTCCACAGATGAGCTATACCAGTGAAAGTGCACAGCGGAATCACAGCATGCTGACTTCCTTCATTTTCTTCAGATTCTGGAGACATCCAGAGACCCGAGCAATACTTTGTGTAAGTTTCTCAATTATCTATACCATTGCCCTGACAGGAAACATCCTCATCATCTTCATGACAGTACTGGACCCAGCCCTCCACACTCCCATGTATTTCTTCCTTCGGAACCTATCCTTCCTGGAGATCTGCTACACTTCAGTCACCATCCCCAAGATGCTGGTCAATTTAATCTCTGAGGAGAGGGCCATCTCCTTCAGTGGATGTGCTGCCCAGATGTATTTCCTCCTTTCTCTTGGGACGACAGAATGCTACCTGCTGGCTGCCATGGCGTATGACCGCTACAGAGCCATCTGCTCCCCTCTGCACTACACCCTCCTTATGAACCATAGGGTCTGTGCCAAGATGGCCGCTGCCTGCTGGCTCTGCGGAATTCTGATGCCTCTGGGCAATGTGGCTTGGATCTTTTCCTTGCCCTACTGCGGGCCCAATGAGGTCAACCACTTCTTCTGTGATATCTACCCAGTGCTGAAGCTGGCCTGTGGGGACACCTCGAGGAACGAGGCCTCCATCCTAGCCCTCAGTGTTTTGATAAATCTGTCCCCCTTCTTGCTGGTTGTGGTGTCCTATGCTCAAATACTTTCTAGCATCCTGAAGACCCCATCAGCTGAGGGAAGGCAGAAGGCCTTCTCGACCTGCTCCTCTCATCTCACCGTGGTCACCTTATTCTATGGCTCAGCCTGTGCTATTTACCTGCGGCCGAAGTCCAACCACACAGTGGAGGTCGATATGTTGATCTCTCTTTTTTATTCTGTCCTTGCTCCAGTGCTAAACCCCGTGATCTACAGTCTGAGGAACAAAGAGGTGAAGAGTGCCCTGAGCAGACTCAGGGGCAGAAGGAAGTTTTCATAAGTCATGGAAAAATATTGGGGCTGTCCAGTTCAAAATAGGGCTTTAAAAATAAAGTTACCAAATTATTGAATCTGCCCAGGTTTTTCTATGAAATGCATCATAGGTTCACTTCTCAGTTCAGCCACAGACTCCCTGTGAGATATATAGCTCCACAGGGAGACATGGTGGGGGAGGTGATATCTTTTATTGCACCAGGTTCTGTTGAGGAGAAAGGTAATCTTTCAAGCTCACACAGAGCTGTTCTTCAAATCCTAAAGAGACAGGCAAAGAACATATGCAACTCTAAAGCTCTATCCACTAGGCCACATTGCTTATCTAGTTGTATGCTGGCCTCCTTGTCTACCTGAAGTGTCCTTCTAGTGATGACTAGAGATCCAGAACAGCCCAGAGAGTGGTTCCAACATGGTCTTCTGGTAAATTTATCAGTGGGCTTGATCCCAAAACTAAATTGCTGTCCTTCTCCTTTGTGATGTCAATGTCAGATTCACTATTGGTTTCCATGGAGCAAGCTGAGTTTACAGAGATCAAATCAAATGTCAGTTAAACCAAGTTCTTAACCAGATATCGAGACCTCCTGTAATCACACACCTTCCCCTAATCCCCTGACATGTGCCTCAGAAATGTTTGTGAATACACTACAATAACCCTCCATATGTACACCTTCACACAGCTGCGGCCCCTTAACATTTGTACCATGTGTGCAAACAAAAATGCCCCGGCACTTCTACAAACGTGTACATACATAAATTAATCAGCTGTATACATGTCAAGAAATGCACACACATGTATTCGTGCTGGTGTTCAGAAATGTAGCCACAGTTCCCCTAAAACACACACACACATTATCCCTCTCCCAATTCTTCAAACACCACACCCCCTGCAGCCCACGCAAATACATCCCTGAGTGCACTCTCTCTCACACATGCCTTATTAAAACAAAAAATTAGAGGAGGGTGTGAGGTGCTAAATTTGCAACTGGATATCCAATAATCCAAAGGCTGTGGGGGTATTTGCATCTCCAGGTTTAGTTTTGTATATTGTAGTTATAAGGGCCAGCTGTGAATCTCAGATCTAGTTCCAGGTGTAGGATGCAGCCTCCCTAAAATTTCAGAGCTGGCATTTTGGTTAAGCCTCATGAATATTTGTCCAAGAAAACGTGTACACCTGTGCTAGACATGAATGTGTTTCTGTATATGGCATGGCCCTGAAATGATGCGATCTAAATTAGCTGTTCCCACTCAAGGAAGATTTTGGAGTCATTGTGGATAATTCTCTGAAAACATCCACTCAATGTGCAGTGGCAGTCAAAAAAGGTGAACAGAATGTTGGGAATCATTTGGAAAGGGATAGATAAAACAGAAAATATCATATGGCCACTATATAAATCCATGGTATGCCCACATTTTGAATACTGTGTGAAGATGTGATAGTCCCATCTCAAAAAAGATATATTGGACTTGGAAATGGTTCAGAAAAGAGCAACACAACTGATGAGGGGGTATGGAATAGCTTCCTTATGGGAATGATTAATAAGATTGGGACTTTTCAGCTTGGAAAACAGAAGACAAAGTGGGGATATGATAGAAGTCTATAAAATCACAAGGAGTTTTATTTACTCTGTCTCATAATATAAGAACTAGGGGTCACCAAATGAAATTAATAGGCAGAAGGTTTAAAACAAACAAAAGGAAATATTTCTTCACACCGCACATAATCAACCTGTGGAAATCTTTGTAAGAGGATATTGGGAAGGCCAATTCTATACCAGGGTTCAAAAGAGAACTCCATAAAACTGTTGGAAAATAGGTCCATCAATGGCTATTAGCCAGGATGGGCAGGGAAGGTGTCCCTAGCCTCTGTTTGCTGGAAGCTGGGAATAGGCAACAAGGGATGGATCACTTGATGATTACCAAAGACAAGGTCCTTATGGCACCTTGGAGACTAACACATTTATTTGGGCATAAGCTTTCATGGGCTAAAACCCACTTCATCAGATGCATGGAGTGTAAAATACAGTAAGCTGTATAAATATTACAGCACATTGATGATTACCTGTTCTGTTCATTCTTTCTGGGGCACCTGGCAAAGAGAGAATCAGGGAACTGAATAATCGTAAATAATATCAATGCATTTGACATCAAGAGAAAAAACTGGCAGCTAGTCTAGTGCAGAAGGAACTGGACTGGAATTCAGAAGAATGGGATTAAATTCCCAACTCTGCTACTGCCGTGTGACCTGGAGCAAACTTCATTCCCTTTACATGCTACTATTTCACTTCCTAGTCTCACACTTTGTCTCTTAGATTGTCCGCTCTTTCTGTGGGGGCATCTTTTTGTTCTATGTTTGTACAACTCCTAGGATGATAGCATCCCACTCCATGACTGGAGTTCCTAGGATCTACCACAAAACAAATACTAAATAATAACAAACAATAGTTTGATTGTAAAGCCTATCTCTCCCTATGTATTTGGAGAGTGAACTCGGTTGAGGTTAGAGCTAGAGAAAGCTTTTTGATTGTAAGGAATTCCTGAGGATGTATGGGGCTCTATGTAAATTGATTTTTTAAATGGGAAAAGGTTGATTTCTATTAACTATTCCATTTTATTAATGGGCAAATTCATACCAAAAGGTTTCAGTTTTAATTGACTCTTTGGAAGTGCGGTCTGGTTTACATAGAAAATTTCAGAATATTCCACTGTGACATTTCCAAATTGAACCATTACTGAACGTTTAATTCTGCAAAGCATTTTTGATATTTTGACTCTTTGGGATGAAAGCAAATGCCAGAATATTTCCCATGGGACAGAAATTTCCAGCTAGCTCCAGGTTGGGTTGCTAGGTGGTATCGTCATACAAATAAGAACAACAATAATAAAAGAGAGAGGTTGGCATTATTCAAAGCAGCAGAAAGATATTTGAATTTCAGTTCATTCTGGGTGCCTTACGCCCTTTGACCACTTTGAAAATTTCAGCCTGACTCAATATAGGTAGGATTAACCCAAATACACCTATGTATACTTATGTGTAGGAAGGTAAACAGCCACTTAATGAGTTATTGTGCTGTCCTAATTAATAGTAGAAGGGGGCATAATGCTGGAGCTGTCCCAATGGTGACTTGTTAGATCTTGAATAAGGCAACTAAATCTTCTCTGCATTGGAGTTAGTGAAGAACCTTTATTCACTGAGAGGTAGGTAAGGGGTTCCTGGGTTGGGCTCAGCAAAATTCTCTTCATACAGGATCAGATTGTGGTACTCTTACACAGGTGAGCAGCCCTCTTGACTTCCATGAGGATACATACATGAAGAAGTACCTCATCAATAAGAGTAAAGGTGTCACAGGTTGCCTACAGAAGATTTTGCAGGTTTCAACATTATAAGAGCCATTGGCATCATCTAGTGTTAAATCAGTGATTTACCTTATTAAACAAGAGAAATCATTCCAATTTACCACACATTTATATTTTCCACCATCTTTAACTTACCTCTTTATTGTTATGACTGTTTGCAGTGATGTTGTAGCCATGGTGGTGCCAGGATATGAGAAAGACAAGAAAGGTAAAGAAATATATTTTCTTAGAAAAACTTCTGTTGGTGGATGGTACAGGCTTTTGAGCTACACGATGCTCTGCTTCTGCTCTGGGGAACTGCCCACTTCATTTCAAGTGCCCGCTTCCAACATGTGCTACCCCTTCTGCTTGATAATCTGCCCCAACTTGTATTTAGCTCAGACACTATGCTTCCTTCCCCAGACTGGAAGAATTGTTTTATGTAGCTCAGAAACTCATACCTTCCACCAACTGAAGTTGGTCCAATAAAAGATACTACTTTCTCTATCTATTGTGATAGACCCAAGCCAGTTGGGTACAGCAGAGTAGTAGAAGGCAGATATACTGGCCACTGGATAAGCAGTTTTCTGTTCTCGACCAGAGCAGGGGCTGCTCCAGGCTATGGTAGACACACGACTGCAATTAGCCTGCAAAGAGTCAGGTGAGGCTGTTAAGCTAATGTAAACACCTGATTCTAATTAAGGCCCCTCTGATACTGTAAAAAGGCTCCTTCTGGTCAGGCCAGGGAGAGCCAGGGAACAGAGGAGAGGAAGTGGGACTGAAGGGCTGGGTAATAAAGACACCCTCAAACCACTGGAAAGGGAGGCCTAAGGTAAGAGTGAAGAAGTAATTAAGAGAGAGAAGCGGGAAAGCTGTGGGGAACTGACACAGGGAAGTGATGCAGCTTTGGCGGTGAAAAGTTGGCTGCCAACAGCTGCTACCATTAGGGTCCCTGGGCTGGAAGCTGGAGTAGAGGGCGGGCCCGGGTTCCCCCCAATCCGCCACTACAGAAACACCTTCTGGGAGGGGAAGTCAGGCCCCTGTCAGGACAGGAGGCTAAACTGTTCTGAAACAAGCCACTAGGGACAACAGAGACTGTGGGAGTTCTGTCACCAACATCCTTGCTGGATTATGATGAAAAGGGCTCAGTAGATTGTAATCTTGACCCTAGAGAGAGAAGGGCTATATAGAGGGTTGCAGTGAGGCTAGCATAAACTGCCTGGAAGTGAGGGACCCACAGGGACAAGTTCAGAGCACTGCCACCCTATCTATCTATCTATCTATCTATCTATCTATCTATCTATCTATCTATCTATCTATCTATCTATCTATCTATCTATCTAATCTCCCCCTCCCCCCTACTCCTGCCCCCACTCTGCCCCCGCTTACCCTTACTTAGAGCAGGATGGGGACAGGACAGGGCTCAGAACAGAGAGAGCTCGCTGGCCACATCTGCTGTCTCATCTTCCTGAATTTTTTAAAGGCAATATACTTAGAATGGGGTCAGCATGCTTAAAGGGGCAATGGATATCTCTCTCTCTCCCACACACAGGGTATGTGTCTCTGTTTCTGTCTGCCATGCTGTCTCCCTTCCCTCCATTTGTGCTGCCTTGTAGAGTGTAATGTAGAGGCTACATTAACAACGTGTTAGCCTTTGAGGGCTCAGCTGAATGCTAGTTGTCTTTTTGCAGTAAGGTATTCCCTGGGAAATATTCCACCCTCTTCTACCCTCTGACTTCACCTCAACCAAGCTTCACAATCATTATTGCTGTGTACAGTATTAAATTGTATGTTTAAAACTTATACTCTGTGTGTGCGTGTGTATATACATATATATAAAAATAGTTTTTTTGTCTGGTGAAAAAAATTTCCCTGGAACCTACCCCACCCCCATTTACATTAATTCTTATGGGAAACTGGATTTGTATAACATCATTTTGCTTAAAGTCACATTTTTCAGGAACAGCAACAAAGAGTCCTGTGGCATCTTATAGACTAACAGACGTTTTGGAGCATGAGCTTTCGTGGATGAATACCCACTTCGTTGGATGCACGGGTATTCACCCACAAAAGCTCATGCTCCGAAACGTCTGTTAGTCTACAAAGTGCCACAGGACTCTTCGCTGCTTTTACAGATCCAGACTAACACGGCTACCCCTCTGATATTTTTCAGGAACATAACTACAATGGTAAGCGAGGAGTTACTGAATGTGGTTGCTTCGAATAACTGGAATCTACCTCTGTTTGCAATGTATTTTAAGATCGAGGCTATGGTATACCCGTTAGTGAGTACATATGTTTTGTCTTTCAGTAGATAAGTAACATAATGAAGTCTGCAGGATTTTAGCATCCATGTTAAGTAATGATGCATTGGAAATTGATTTATTATTGTTATGATTATTGTTATTATTATTGCATAACCCAAAACTAACAAGAAGATTGTCGATCTTTCCAAATGTCAAAATTTTGTTAGCATATAGGCCTAAACTCCAAGATGCTAATGGAACTGTTATCATATAGGTAAGACTTCCTGAAGCTTTGGAAAAGTAATATGGAGAGAAGTAATAAATACTTTACTAATAAGTCGAAAGATATTGCTTATAGAGGAAAAATATGTTTAAGAGCCAATTTCATAACAGAATTTTAAGATTGTTTTCATGACTGGGATTGGCTAATAAAGCTGTAACTGAAACCACGATGTAAGTGATAAGTAGGTAGACACATTATAAAAGGAGAAGCAATGGAAATTGCTAGCCAAAGAGTTTTATTATTGGGACTTGAATCGTCTTGTGGAAAATGTTAAGTAGAAACTGGGAATGCCTGAGACATTACACACATTTAATCTATTTCCTGGATGTTAAGTATCCTCACAGCTTCTTCTCAAACTGTCTTAAATGGGCTATCTTGATTATCACTACAAAAGTTCTTCTTCTCCTGCTGACAACAGTTCATCTTAATTAATTAGCTTCTTAGAGTTGGTTGGGCAACTCCCACCTTTTCATGTTCTCTGTATGTATATGTATTGTAGCTAATGAAGTTAATCTGAGGCGCGATTAGTGCTAGTTGAAATATCTCCTCACTATATGTTCCATTCTATGCGTCCAATGTAGTGGGCCATAGCCCATGAAAGCTTATGCTCAAATAAATTTGTTAGTATCTAAGGTGCCACAAGTACTCCTGTTCTTTTTGTTAAATTTTAGTTTATTACCAACCATAAAGAGCAAAATCAAATGAGTGATTAAGGCTCTTGTTTTGAATCCATGCTAAGCTCTTGATAAATACATCAAAGTAGTTCCAGTTCTTTGGAATTGGAAATTGAAGTCAATCCTATCTTTCAGGATGTCACAGTTCAAGGCGAGATGCACTTTCAACTCCTTTCAGTCTCCCTGAATGCATTCTTTCAGGTGGAAAATCCTGATCCTTCATCTCTATGGAGCAAATCACACAATTCTCCCACTCTTTAGACAGGATCCTTGGGATGCATCCTCTGTGTACCAACCAGGATTACTCTGCAGAGCTTACCGGATTTGGCTTCACTGCAACACTTCCCTTTGGGAGCTGTGACCAATGTGAACAGAATGACAGAAAATAGCTTTTTCCAAAGAGTGTACTCTTTAAAATCAAGAGTAAGAAAACAGGCGTTTCAACACAACAAACAGCCTACAGGCATATGTGTGAACTTAGGGTGGCTTTGTTTATCCAGAGGGCACCGCTCCTCCCACCTTTCTGGTACTGTTGGAGACAGATTCACTTGCTCAAATATGGGTATAAGAAATCTTTATTAAAGAAAAACACTCAGAAAGTGATGATCAAATATTTACAAGTGGAATGCAAGTCAGGACTATCTTATTACAGTTGCAGGCAGCACCAGATAATACAGCTTCACAATCTCTCTTTGTTACACTGACGTATTTATGCTTTTTATAATTTTTTCTTTTCTTTTATGTATGTATTAGTCTCTCATTTCCATATTAATTCTTCACCCCTGTCAGGACAGGTTTAGTGTGAATTCACACCACTTTTTTCTGGCTTTTTAGTTATTTTATCTTTTATTTTCCTCACAGACATGATTACTATGCCATATCTTACACATATGGAGTTCTGCTTATGGTTATACTGCTAAATATTATTAGAACAGTCTCTTGAAATTCACGGCAGGCTTCTTTCAGGCCTATATTTGCTTTCACTCCCAACATTTTCAGTCTGCTGTCCCACAGTTCCTGTGTTTCCTGCCTTCTGTTTTCAGGAGAAGAAATGTTATCCCCTTCAAGTTCCTTTGTCTGTGTAGAGCCTCCTGAACTTGGTCAGATGAGTTTATTTAACCCAAGAGGTGGTAAGGGATAGACTAGACTTCACAGTTCTAAGCAGTGTTCCTGTTGAATTTCAATGAGAGTTGGATACCTAGTTCACCTCCTTTGAAAACCCCAGTCTTAATCTCTCAGTGCCCTCCTCCATTCCCCATTGATGGGGTAGACTTCTTTCTCCAGTGCTTCCGCTTGTCTTGCAGATTATCGTTTCTCAGGGACTCTCATTATCTAGATCAGGTATTATCCACATTTACCACAGTATCTGAGTACTTTGTGATCTATAATGATTTTCAGAACATAAAAACTGACATACTGGGTCCATACAGCCCAGCATGCTGTCTTCCCACAGTGGCCACTGCCAGGTCCTTCAGAGAGAATGAACAGAATAAGCAATCATTGAGTGGCCCATCCCATTGCCCATACCCAACTTCTGGCAAATAGAGGCCAGAAGCCATTGATGGACCTATCCGCCATGACTTTAGCTAGTTCTTTTTTGAACCCTGTTATAGTCTTGCCATCCTCTGGCAAAGAGTTCCACAGGTTAACTCTGCGTTGTGTGAAGAAATATTTCCTTTTATTTGTTTTAAAAATGCTGCCTATTAATTTCATTTGGTGGCCCCTAGTTCTTGTGTTATTAGAAGGACTAGATAAAACTTTCTTATTTACTTTCTCCACATCAGTCATGCTTTTATAGACCTCTATCGTATTCCCCCCTTAGTTTTCTCTTTTCCAAGCTGAGATAAAAACTGGGGAGATAGAACATCCCTGGCCCCAGTGTGTGATCTTGGGGGGTGGGGTAGCTGGGCAGTCACCCTGTTCTGGCCCTGAAAGAGTTAAAATCCAGCCCTGTGAGAGGGCTGGGGCTGAGGGCCAATAGGAGAAGGCTGAGAGGCAGCCAATCAGGACCAGGCTGGGCCCTATAAAAGAGGTAGAAGGCAGAGGTCAGTTTCACTCCAGCCTTGGAGTGGGAAGGACCTAGGATCACAGGGTACCTCAGGACAAGCAGTGCTGGGGAGCTCCAGCCTGGCAACTTCCCAGGTTGAGGTCTTGTTAAAGGCGTAAGGAGGTACTGGGACTGCAGAGATGCAGCCTTGGGACAGTTGGTCCCACCCCCTTGCCAATGATGAGTGGGCATTACAGATTCCAGTGGGCTCCAGAGAAAGAGGGCTAGATGACAACTGGCAGTAGCCACTGAGACAAGGTAGTCATAGGAGGAGGGGGTTCCCTTGAGAGAGGAGACCCAGAGAGTGGGGGTACTGCAGTGGGCAAGGAAAAGGGTAAGTGGAGGCAGGTAGGCTCTCCCAGGCTGGAAAAGAGAGAATTCCCAGACTGACCAGCAGGAGGTGCTGCAGCAGTGAGTCAGTGACCTACTACACTGATAATTCTGTTGATTACTATAATTTCTACCATTTTGCCTGGTACTGAAGTTAGGCTTACTGGTCTGTAATTGCCACGGTCACCTTCTGAGCCTTTTTAAAAAATTGGTGTCATATTTGCTATCCTCCAATCATCTGGTACAGAAACTGATTTAAATGATAGGTTACATAACACTATTAGTCATTTTCCAATTTCACATTTGAGTTCCTTTAGAATGTTTGGGTGAATCCCATCTGATCCTTGTGATTTATTATTGTTAAATTTATCAATTTGTTCCATAATCTCCTCTAAGGACACCTCAGTCTTGGGCAGTTCCTCAGATTTATCACCTAAAAAGAATGACTCAGGTTCAGGAATCTCCCTCACATCGTTTCTGAACCCAGTTATAGTGTTGGCCTTCCGAACACTGCCTGACAATGAGCTCCACAGGTTAACTGTTGTGTGAAGAAGTTCTTCTTTTTGTTTGCTTTATCCTCACAACAGGCCTATGTGCTATGGCAGTGCTGCTATTATCCTCATTGTACAATTGTGGAACTGAGCCTGAGGGTCAGCTTTCTAAAGATATTTAGGTGCCTAGTAAGATTTTCAAAAGCACCTAGCTTCCTATCTGTGGATGAGCAGACTCACTTCTGCAGCGCCTCCTGCTGATGACTTCCAGGAATTAGCTTGATTCAGCTCCGGAGCGCCCTCTGCAGGCCGGTGATCCACCTGTCCTCTGGCTCCCGTGTCCCTCCCTGGACCCGGTGCTCTTTTACATGGGGTGTTTCCCCTTGGCAGTAACCCCTTTCTCTCAGGGTCTCCCCTCCCCGGGAAACCCCCATCCTCTATCCCCACCTCATCTCAGTATATGGCTACTGCCAGTCATTGTCTAGCCCCACGCCCTGGGGCAGATTGCAGTATCAGCCTACTCATCACTGGCAAGGAGGGTTTGGACCCTGCCTACCCTTGGGCTGCCTTCTGCAACCCCCTGTACCTTTTAGCCCAATGCTAGGCTGCAGCTTGGGGCTTTCCAGGCTGGAGCTTCCCAGCACCTCAGCCTGTCCTCAGCCCTGCTCCACTCAGGTACTTTGTCTCTAGCTCCCTGCAGCCAGGCCCTTCTCCCTTTACAGGCAGAGGGAGACTGTTTGTGCTTCTGGCTCACAGCCTCTTACAGGGGCCAGCTGGGCCTGACTGGGGCATGGCCACAGCTGAGCCTACTTGCCCCAATCAGCCCAGGCTTCTTGCCCCAGCAACAGCCCTCTCCTCGGCTGTTTCAAGCCCTTCAGGGCAGGAGCAGGGGACCACCCTGCAACACCATCTCATGGACATTTAATGGGAATTAGAAACCTAGGTAGATGCCATTGAAAATCCCATTAGGCACCTGGCTGCATCTTTAGGCACCTGAATCCTTAAAAAAAATCTGTCTCATACATAAGTTGCCCAAAGTCAGAAAGGGAGCCTCTGGTAGAGAAGAAACTTGATCTGAGGTCTCTCAAAGCTTAGGCAAATGCCCTAATTACTGGGCAAGCCTTCCTCTCTAGAACAGACTGCCCCCAGTCTCTACTGGAGCATTTAGGCGCCACTGCAATGTGAAGGAATAATACGAAGTCTTCATCATGCAGCAAAGCAGGATGTCGTCCTTAGGATGGCAAGAGCAGAGCATGGAAGCAGCGAGCCTTTAAAGAGTTGAACCAGTTTTCTGCAGTATGAAATAAGTGCCCCACAAGATCTACACTACATCCAAGCCAAGAATCCATTCCACAAAGGCCACCAAAACCTAGCCTGGTTCTACCACCAGCCCCACCAGCCAGATGTTGCCCCTTGGCAACATCACATGTGGAGTAGTATCTTTCTCCATTGGTAGTCCTGTTGAAATCAGTAGGACTAATCACAGAGTGAGGTGCTATTCCATGTGAGTAAGGAAGGCAGAACTGGACCTTTAAATTGCTTGTGGCTGCAGTGCTAAATAAAGGCCAGATTGTTAATCCTTTGCTCAAACTGGTAAACAATTACTCTCATCATTAGCTCCCTTGATTTCAAAGGGACTATTTGCCTGAGTAACTATTCTCCAGTATGCAGAAGGGTTTGACAATCTAACCCTCAGCTAGCACCGACAACTGGTCACTAGCATCCTAGTAGACAGATATTAACCAGTGTGACGTAGATTTGAAATACCATGTGCAACCTGTTCCCTGAGCCGTGCAGCCGCTTAGCTGTTCTGAGGGCTCTCCTGAAAGCATTACGGCCAAACTCATCTCTGGTGTAATCCCACTACCTAGAATGGCGTCACTCCAGGGATGATTTTGGCCCTTTGATGTTTACATAGATCTGTCTAGATTCCCCTTGCTGCCCTTTGGAGTAATGATTATCCATAGTTAATAACTGTTTTGGCTCTTCTAAAGACTAATTGTCCATCTCCAAAGACAGCTCCACCACTTGCTACTCTGGGACTCAGTGAGGAGGTGCGTTGGGGATATTCCTCTTGTGAGAATGAAGTCTTCTATCAATTCTACTACACTTAATGGGTCAGATCCTCAGATGATGAAAATTAACATAGCTCCATTGACTACCATGGGGCAATACCAAGACCAGCTAATGATCTTGTCCAGATAGTTTTGTGCTTCTTGTTTCTCAGAAGGTCACTTTTGGTTGCTTAATGTTACATCAATTTTGTTTTAACATTAATTACCACCGGAAAGTCCATAAGCATCGTCTGTTGCTAGCCATTTAATGCCATGGGCCAAATTCATCCTGGATGCAACTTTGTGGACTTCAGTAGTGCTACACCAATTCAGCCTGCTGAGTTTTAACAATCCCCTCTTTGATCTGTTTGAAGCTGAAACTCTGTTTCAGGATCTCAGCAAAGACTTTTTAATAATGCCCAGTGGGAGCCATTATAATTAACCTCCATTCATTGTTAGCTGATTAGCAGAGCTTAATTTTGAAAGGTTACATTGATACAAGTTGTACAGATCAATAAAAGTATTAATAAAAGTCCACATGGACATTAGATCAGGTAGCTATTAAGCTTAGATACCAAGGTGATGGGCACATTATATATACCTAAGCTGGATAGATAAGAAGCCTTTTTCCAGTACATCAATCCTAATTTCAAATGCTGACTGCAGAGCCATTATCTCTGAGGCTATGTGGCTCAGGAGAATGCTAATTTGTCATTTGAACAGGGCACGGCAGCAGTGAAGTTTGTAGAATTGCTCATGTGAGATGAATTGCAGGGTCTCAGACTAGTTCACAGTGGAATGATGGAGTTCGTGAAGGATATTTCCAACAATGGCTATTGGCCAATATGGTTAGGGATGCAACCCCATGTCCGAGGTGACCCTAAACTTCTGGCTACCACAAGCCGAGAGTGAAAGAGAGGGGTAATGCCCCTTTTCTTTACACTCCGTATGATTGGGGGAAACAGGGTACTGGGCAAGATGAACCATAGACTGACCCAATATAGCATCGCTTATGTTTTTATAGAGATGTCTACATAAAAAAAAAGAGACTGGGATTTTTTCAATGGATTAAGGGAATTAAGCATCTGTTTCCCATTGACTTGCAATGATGCTGGGTGCCATACTCCCTTTGGTCTCTTGGAAAAGCCCAGGTTAATTTGACATCACAGTTGACTCTAATTAAACAGCCTTGCATGCAGGTTTAACTGAGAAGCCAGGAGCGCAGCTCAGAGACACAGCTCCCCTCCCACCCTGAAGCTCTGTCCACTTCATGGTCACCATAGTCAGTTCCACCTGTTACATGATTCATTGTGTGCCCACACTTTAGCCATCACAACTGTTTGTTGCACAGTGTGTGTATGTACTAGTCCATTATGGGAAAAATTGTGCAGCTATCCATAATGTCTGAGATGGGGCAGGTATTCCAGAAGGATTCACACGTAGATCTGTACATGGGGTAAACTCTTATGAGATGACTTAATGCACAGAGAGCTGGAAGGAAGGACTGGACATATGGTCAAGGATATGATTAGAAAATGCTTTCTCCACTGCAGAAAATCAGTGTGACAGATCACTTACAGGATGAAAAGCACTGGGCAGCTCATGCATCAGACAGGGGTGACATAATGCTAGCAGTCATTGGCCTGGGTTCTCAGAAGTGACTAGTGATTAAGGGGGCCTCAGAAATTGGCAGCCTATCCTGAGATACCTGAAAAGGATCCTGATCCCCAGAGGATAAGGCCCCTTTAAGGTGTCTCCATTAAGGTACTCCAAATCTCTTGTCACTTTTGAATATATAGGGTGGGATTTTCAAAATGGCAAAGGAAGGCCAATGGGATTTGGACTCCAAAATCCCCTTGGCTCAATTGAAAATCCCAGCCTAAGCATGGAGCATGCAGGTACAAACCATATTTAGAAATACCCATGTCATCAACTCTGTTAGAAGTTGTAGGGTGGGCAGGGATTTTGGGGAGGGGGCACCTAAACAGGATAGAAGCACATTTCGGGAGTATGCCCTGAAATCAGTAGGTGTTAGGTGCCTACGTGCTTTTTAAAATCTCACTAGGTGTCCAAATACATTTAAAATCTGGCCCCAAAATACTTGCTCCAGGTTCTTCAGCAGAGCTGGGAACTCCCATCTCCTGTGTTGAATGTTTTACTAATTAGTTCAGACAACCTCTAGAAAGGAATAGAAAGAAAGGGAATTTAAGTCAAATTAATGCATTTAGGGCCAGATTTTGTAAAGGTATTTATTTTCAGACGTGTGTGTGCTCTGCTCTGTTCAATGTTGATATCAGTTGGCTGCATGCGTGTTTTCCCTCTGTGCGCTGCCCTGGTTCTGCAAATCACTGGCTCAGCAGACCCTGAAAGAACCCTCAATGACCACAGACTCTAATAAGGTACAAAGAACCCGGCCAGGTTTATTGTCAAATGAAACAGTCTCTAGCTTCCCGGATCAGATGTCTAGAGTTCTGCTAGTACATATGTGCTGCCTGACAATGGACTGGCTCAGTCAGTGGAGGGACTTTCAACTGCCCCGTAGGCCACCAAAGATGTCCACTCAGGGATGCATTCTTATACACAGGTACAAACAGTTACACATCACTGAACGCATTGAGGTTCTCATTATGCATTAGGGTGTTGCCTTTCTTCTGGTGGAGGTTGGTTCAAACAAACAAGTCTATCCATCATATTGTCTATCCATCATTTTGTCCTTTTATACTGTCTTTAGGCTGGGTCTGCCTGTTCCTTGCTATCTGTTTGGGATGTGCTCGTACCAGGCTGTTCTGGTGCTGTCCTGGCACATGTTCATCTTATCATTGCTTACATATCTATATGTGTTTTTAGCAGCTTTCCTCTTGCCAACTTCTGTGAGCAGGGCCTGCCTCTGGCTCACAGCCTAACTTTGCTTTATGTTAGCAATGCCTTGACCATTACTTCAGTTCAGGCCTCAGGCCTCATACCAGACCTCGGATACCAAAGGTTTATGTCCCAGGGCCTCATCTTACTACAGTATTTACATGCCTTGTGGGATCTTCAAAACTGCATTTAGGCAGTTAACACTCATAGAAATCGATAAGTTTGAGGCACTAGGGTATTTTTGAAAATCCCAAATAGATTCCTAAATACTTCTAACATTCTTGGCCTTAATCTTAGCCATTTTAAATCCCCTCCCTTCTGTGGATAGCAAAAGCACCTGGATTTTTAAATGGTATGCTTAAAATTTTCAGTGTCTAAGTGGCTTAGAAACCTATGTTCTATTTTCAAAAGTAATTTAGGGCAAGATTTATAAAGGTATTTAGGAACCGTGTATTAGGCTTCTACATACATTTCAAATCAGCCCCCGTAGGAACATAGCAGTCTACATTTAATGGAAAATCATGGATTTTAGGTTCTTAAGTGGCTATATCACTTTTGAAAACAGGATGTTAATTTCCACACATTGGGCTCAGACTTTTTAAAGTATTTAGGCACCTAAAGATACAAATAGGCACCTGGCAGGATTTTCAAAACCACCTAGGAACCTAACTTCCTTTAAAACCAATGGAAGTTGCATACCTAGGTGTTTTTGAAAATCCTTCTAGGCATCTATCTGCTTCTTTAAGCACCTAAATACCTTTGAAAATCTGGCCCTTTGGCAATTTTGAAGATTTTGCACTGTGTCAATATGTCCATTTTATAGATTAGGGAAACACGACTTGATCTAGATCACACATAGAGTCACTGGCAGAGTCAGAAATAAAACTCAGGGGTCTTGACTTTTAGGCCAGTTCCCGAATTATTGTATGAAGTTCACTGTTGCACTTGATGCTGTGGCATGGAAAAAAAGCTACCCCACATGTTTTCTGTTTGAAAACATTGGGAAGAATATAATGTTTAATGCCAGTGGTTAATTCATAGAATCATAGAATATCAGGGTTGGAAGGGACCTCAGGAGGTCATCTAGTCCAACCCCCTGCTCAAAGCAGGACCAATTCCAACTAAATCATCCCAGCCAGGGCTTTGTCAAACTTGACCTTAAAAAACCTCTAAGGAAGGAGATTCCACCACCTCCCTAGGTAACCCATTCCAGTGCTTCACCACTATCCTAGTGAAAAAGTTTTTCCTAATATCCAAACTAAACCTCCCCCACTGCAACTTGAGACCATTACTCCTTCTTCTGTCATTTGGTATCACTGAGAATGGTATTTCGAACCCCCTTTCAGGTAGATGAAAGCAGCTATCAAATCCCCCCCTCATTCATCTCTTCTGCAGACTAAACAATCCCAGTTCCCTCAGCCTCTCCTCATAAACCATGTGATCCAGCCCCCTAATCATTTTTGTTGCCCTCCACTGGACTCTTTCCAATTTTTCCCACATACTCCTTGTAGTGTGGGACCCAGAACTGGACACAGTACTCCAGATGAGGCCTCACCAATACCGAATAGAGGGGAATGATCACGTCCCTCAATCTACAGGCATTGCTTCTGCTTATAGAGCCCAAAATGCTGTTAGCCTTCTTGGCAACAAGGGCACACTGTTGACTCATATCTAGCTTCTCGTCCACTGTAACCCCTAGGTCCTTTTCTGCAGAACTGCTGCCTAGCCACTCTGTCTCTAGTCTGTAGCAGTGCATGGGATTCTTCCTTCTTAAGTGCAGGACTCTGCACTTGTCCTTGTTGAACCTCATCAGATTTCTTTTGGTCCAATCCTCTAATTTGTCTAGGTCCCTCTGTATCCTATCCCTACCCTCCAGTGTCTCTACCACTCTTCCCTGTTTAGTGTCATCTGAAAACTTGCTGAGAGTGCAATCCACGCCATCCTCAAGATCATTAATGAAGATATTGAACAAAACTAGCCCCAGGACTGACCCTTGGTGCACTCCGCTTCATACTGGCTGCCAACTAGACATGGAGCCATCGATCATTACCTGCTGAGCCCGAGGATCTAGCCAGCTTTCTATTCACCTTATAGTCCATTTATCCAGCCCATACTTCTTCAACTTGCTGGCAAAAATACTGTAGGAAACTATATCAAAAGCTTTGCTAAAGTCAAGGAATAACACGTCCACTGCTTTCCCCTCATCCATAGATCCAGTTATCTCATCATAGGAGGTAATTAGGTTAATGAGGCATGACTTGCTCTTGGTGAATCCATGTGGCTGTTCCTGATCACTTTCCTCTCCTCTAAGTGATTCAAAACCGATTTCTTGAGGACCTGCTCCATGATAGTTCCAGGGATTGAGGTGAGGCTGACTGGCCTGTAGTTCCCAGGATCCTCCTCCTTCCCTTTTTTAAAGATAGGCACTACATTAGCCTTTTTCCAGTCATCTGGGATCTTCCTTGTTTGCAATGAGTTTTCAAAGATAATGGCTAATGGCTCTGCAATCACATCTGCCAATTCCCCTTGATTTGTCATACATATACATGTCTGTGTTTGTGTGTCTCTCTACAGTTGGCACAGTGTCATGGAGTCTTATGACCCAAATCTACCCACTCCCCAGCTTTTGACAAAATGCCTTCCCTGTGGTGTATTGTGATTCCATTACTGAACCCCACTATTTATAGCTTGTGGAATGAGGAAACTCAAGGAAAATGGGTTTTGTATGAATATCAAATAGAGCTGGACAATATTGTCAATATTTTGACATTTGATGATATTTTTCATTATAAATTTCATTTTCTATGAAAATAAACTCCGAATAAATTTCAAATAATTTTTTTATTGGAAATCAGTGAAGTTTGTTTGACCAGCCACATTGCTGGTCAATTATTTTTCAATGATCGTAGAGTTTCATGAAATCTTTGAAATGTTAATTAACATTTTTCAAAATTTTGAAAAACAGGATTTAAACAAAATCCTGTGTGTTTTTCCCTGCTTTTTCTTTAGTTTTGATTTTTTAGCAGTTCTAATGTCAAAAAGACTGTCTAATGCCTAAAGGACCAGACTGGTAATTAGTTTATGTGAACAGACTTTACAATAGAGTTACTGCTGGTTTGTAAGTATTTGAAAGAACAGGCCTTGTGACTCCAATGAAGCTACTCCTCAGTTACTCCTCTGAATGAGAGGAGAATTAGGCCTGAATTTTCACCACCTGTAAAGGATTTTACAATATTGATGGGGACAATGAGGGCTTATGTCAATATAGCCATCATCTTCTGGGGAGATAGTGTTCCTACACTGGCAGAAAATGCCTTCTGTTGGTGTAAACTGCATCTATACAATGGTGCTAGGTAAGGAGTGAATAAAAAATAAGGGCTTGAAAGATTGTCCCTCACGCATCACTTCATTGGTACTATTTACACAGATCTTAAAACCATAAAAGAAATTGGAGAAGAAAAAAGAAATATTGGTCATGATTAATGAATGAAACTACTGTTTTATGTTCATGCAGCTCATCTCAGTCAATGGATTTCCAGCAGTGTAAAACTGGAATAAAGCTGTGCAGCATTAGAGCCTAATGTAAATAATCTGGCAATGCTGGCTGGTATTTGGCTCACTGACTCCAGTAAAGAACTGATTTTCCCAAATGTGGATCTGCTCCAGTGACTTCAGTGAAGGTACACCAATTTGAATTAGATGGGGGCATGGTTTATTGACTTTAGTTAATTTACTATGTTAATTTACAACATCTGTGGATCTGGGACTATTGACTTTTAGGGATGGAAACTGATTTACACCAGGTGGCATCTGGTCCAAGGACACAGAAACAAGTTAAATGCCAAGTCTATTCCCACTGAAGCCAATAGATGTTTTGGCACTGATTTCAAGGGGAGAGAGAGTAGTCCCTTAACATAACTATTATGTATTCATATAAATGCCTTCTGTTGGTGTAAACTGCATCTATACAATGGTGCTAGGTAAGGAGTGAATAAAAAATAAGGGCTTGAAAGATTGTCCCTCACGCATCACTTCATTGGTACTATTTACACAGATCTTAAAACCATAAAAGAAATTGGAGAAGAAAAAAGAAATATTGGGCGTGATTAATGAATGAAACTACTGTTTTATGTTCATGCAGCTCATCTCAGTCAATGGATTTTCAGCAGTGTAAAACTGGAATAAAGCTGTGCAGCATTAGAGCCTAATGTAAATAATCTGGCAATGCTGGCTGGTATTTGGCTCACTGACTCCAGTAAAGAACTGATTTTCCCAAATGTGGATCTGCTCCAGTGACTTCAGTGAAGGTACACCAATTTGAATTAGATGGGGGCATGGTTTATTGACTTTAGTTAATTTACTATGTTAATTTACAACATCTGTGGATCTGGGACTATTGACTTTTAGGGATGGAAACTGATTTACACCAGGTGGCATCTGGTCCAAGGACACAGAAACAAGTTAAATGCCAAGTCTATTCCCACTGAAGCCAATAGATGTTTTGGCACTGATTTCAAGGGGAGAGAGAGTAGTCCCTTAACATAACTATTATGTATTCATATAATGGGGAGTCTGAGATGGCTCAAAGACCAGTTCCCTAGGGCTGCTAAAGAAGCTGTTAAATATGCCAGTTCCATCCATGATTGAATTCTTTGGTAAGCAGAGAGATGAGACCAATGCGAGTTGCACAGGTAGGTGAGAAATTTCTTTACTTTAGTACAGTCATGTTGAATTCCTTTGGATTATTCTGAAGGATGAATCTAAATGAGCCTTGTTATGTTCCCTTTCTCCCTTGGACTGAAACGTGCACTGTTTTTAAGTCTGAAGCCCTGATTCTTGTATCACAGTGAAGGTTTTTCCATACAAACACATAGTTCATGGACAGCTGTGGTGTAGATCAACCTTTCACTAGCCTGCCAAATACTACTGCCCAGGTGGACCCAGCAGCCACACACTAAACATTCCTTAGTACACTTTCACCTACTCCCATTTCAAACCAGGGATGGTGAAAGTGCACTCATGAAATTGTAGCGTTTGACTCCAGGGTCCACATGGGTTGTCAGAAAAGAGCAGCTAGCACAAAATAGATTTGCACTCCAGCTTGCTGCAGACTAAGGATGTTTACATTTGAGCTAGGGGATGTGATTCCCAGCTTTCATAGATGTACCCTTGCCTGACCAGGTGCCTAAAAACACAAGTGTGTCCAGAGTGGCCCGGGCAGCTGCTCTAGCTAGCAGCCCTATGCAAAATCCCGTCTGACCTCTTGGGTGCATAGCTGGAGCTGCTGCCTCTGCAACCACAGACACTGCACTAGCTCAAACAAAGCTAGCAGGAATATATCTATGTGAGCTGAGAACCACATATCCCAGCTCAAATGTAGACATACCGTATTTATTCTTATAGATAAATAGGACTGGAAGGGACCATAATAGGCCATAAAATCTAGCCTAGGAACTGAGACAGGACCATGTTTACCTAGACCATCCCTGAGAAGTGTTTGTCTAACCTGTTCTTAAAAATCTCTAATGATGGGAATTCAACAACCAATAAAAGCCTATTTCAGAACTTAAGTACCCTTAGAGTTAGAGAGTTTTCCCCTAATATCTAACCTAAATCTCCCTTGCTGAAGATTAAGCCTATAACCTTTTGTCCTACCTTCAGTGGACAGTTGATCACCATTCATGATGATTTAGTTGATGATTTAGTTGGGGTTTGGTACTGTTTTGAGCAGGGGGTTGGACTAGATGACCTCCTGAGATCCCTTCCAACCCTGATATTCTATGATTCTGTTTGTAGCAGCCCTTAACTTACTTGAAGACATTTATCAGATCTTCCCTCAGTCTACTTTGCTCAAGACTAAACATGTCTAGTTTTGTTTTTTAACTTTTCCTCACAGATCAGGTTTTCTGACCCTTTGATCATTTTTGTTGCTCTCCTCTGGACTCTCTCTAATTTGTCCACATCTTTCTTAAGGTGTTTTGCTCAGAAATGGATACATTACTCTTATTGAGGCCTCATCTGTGCTGAACAGAGCGGGACAATTACCTCCCATGTCCGAAATACAACAATCCTGTTAATACACCACAGAATGATATTAACCTTTTTCATAACGGCATCACATTATTAAGGGACAAGGTGGGTTAGTACTATTTTTTACTGGACCAACTTCTGTTGGTAAAGACAAGGTTTTGACCTACACAGAGCTCTTCTTCAGGTTCTGGGAATGGTACTCAGTGTCCCAGCTAAATAAAAGATTGAACAGATAGTTTAGCCTAAATAGTAAGCTCATATTTTAAAGGACCATTCAAGGTGAAGTGGCTCATTAACATCCCTGTAGTTATAGGACAAAAAGGGGGTTAGTGGTTACAGATTGTTGTAATAAGCAATAAATCCAGTGTCCTTATTCAAACCAGGATTTTTAGTGTCTAGCAAAATTATGAACTTAACGAGTAGCTCCCCTGGAGATAATAGTAGAATTGCTGGAAAAAATTCTAGCAGAACAGTTTTCCATCCAAAAATGCTGTTTTGATGAAATCAGAACATTTTACATGGGAGTATATTCATTACATCTACATTTTCAAGAGGAAATTATAAAAATGTTTTGACTATAAAATAATATCAACAATAAAGTTGAAACAATGATTCAACCTTATGACAATTAAACAAACAAGCCTCATCTAAATGCCACAGGCTAGGAATGGGCAATGGGATGGATTACTTGATGATTACCTATTCTGCTCATTGTCTCTGAAGCACCTGGCACTGGCCACTGTCAGAAGACAGAACACTGGGCTAGATGGACCTTTGCTTTGACCCAGTGTGACCATTCTCATGTTCTTATGATTTGTTCAGACTTCATCAAAACAACGTTTTGATAAGGTTGAAATGAAATATTTTCAGATTATTTTGTTTTGCAAAAAAATCTGAGCTTTAGTTTTTTTGTCCTGATTTAACATGAAATGAAATTTCAAAATTTGAGAATTTACCATGGGTTGTAAATTCTGTTGTTCAATCAGATGTAGTTGATTGCATGAAACCCCACCCATCTCCGAAACACAAGAATTGCTCTATTCTGATCTCACTTACATTACTAACATAGCCACATTGATTTAAGTGAAATGATTATCTACATCACCTAAAGATCTGCTCTGAGAGACAGATCCACCACACCATTACTCCTGTTTTACATATAACAGAATTTATTTCAATGCACTGCATTAGCATCCAACTGTGGTATCAGTAATTTATCATAATTCCTTTCTGTTTGAGAAAGAGGAAAATCAAGCTGCAAATAATCATAGTTACACAAAGTTGTGGGAGACTGTACAAATATTTTTTATATAATTATGGAGGTTGGGATTTTCATAGGACATAGGACTGAAAGGGACCTCCTGGGTCATTGAGTCTGATCCCCAGCTATGGTAGGCAGCCCTGTCAATTAATCCTGTTAGTAAATGTGTCAGGCTTTAACTAGTTAGGTTGTTTGTCCACATTATTTCTACCAGGAGGCTTTTCAGAACATCACTCGTCAATGGCTAGAAACATTCTTAATTTCCAGCCTAAATGTATCTGTGGCCAGTTTATTTCCATTTGTTTTTATGCCAATAGCGTCCTTTAGCTTCCACTGCTCTTCTCCCTCCCTGGTATTTACACCCCTGACATATTTGTTGAAGGCAATCAGGCCCCCTCTCAGCCTTGATTTAGGCTAAACAAGTCAAGCTCTTTTAGTCTTGTCTTGAAAGATAGGTTCTCCATTTACCTCTTCATCCCAGGAGCCCTTGTCTGCAATTTTTCCCATTTGAATGAGTCTTTCTTGAATTTGAGTGACCAGAATTGTACACAGTATTCCAGATGAGATTTTTCCAATGTTTTGTATGATGGCATTTATAATTGTCTATATCTAGCAGAAATATGTTACCTGATACATCTTAGAATCACGTGTTGTTTTCACAGACATGTCACATCAGTGGCTCATAGTCTTTCTGTGTTTTACTAATACACCATGGCCTTTTTTCTCCTCTCTCACTTTCAGCTGATGAGCTCACAGTTTATTTCAGAAGTCCGTGTTATGGGCTCCTCAGTCTACGACCTTTCACTTTATAATATTAAATTTCATCTCATTTCCATTACTCTGGCCCTCAATGTTATCCATTTCTTTCTGTATAGTATTCTGATCCTTCTCAGTATTAACAATGCCTCCCAACTCTGTGCCATGAGGAAATTTCATGCCACTCATGATAATATTAAATAAAATCAATCTCAAGACTGATCCTTGAGAAAGTCCAGCAGTAACCTAATTCAAGTCCAGTGATTCAGCTTTCATCAGAACCTGTTGTCTCCCTTTTACCCAGTTTCTTACCTACGTTAAAATTCTTGTACTAAACAAAGTCCTCTCCAATTTAACTAATATTTCCCATGTGCTACTATCTCAGATGCCTTGATGAAATGCAGACATTTTAGATTTAACCCAGTCTTCTTGTTTAATAATCAGTTATTTATAAAGGAAAGATATCATATTAGTCTGGCATGACTAACAGATATGTAGATATAGAGGGGGTATATGGGAATAGATAGAGGGTAATTTTACTTTACATATATCAAACTTATGTGTAGCCTTTCTTTTTAATTCTTAAGACGAAATATGCTGAAGAAGAGATGAAAAATGACACCTCCATGGCCAAATTTGTCCTCCTGGGATTCTCTAACTACACAGATACAAATCTCATTCTCTTTGTGGTGTTTCTATGCATTTACGTGATCACAGTGCTGGGAAACGTCCTCATCATCATCGTCATAAATGTCAATCCAGCCCTTCACACACCTATGTATTTCTTCCTCAGGAACCTGTCATTCCTGGAGGTCTGCTACACCTCGGTCACTCTGCCCAAGATGCTGGCCAACCTCCTCTCAGAAGACAAAACCATCTCCTTTGCTGGCTGTGCAGTACAGATGTATTTCTTTCTATTCTTTGCTGTTACTGAGTGCTTTCTCCTTGCGTCTATGGCATATGACCGCTACAGTGCCATATGCAACCCTCTGCGCTACACAGCCATCATGGACAAGAGAGTTTGCATCCAGCTGGCTATGAGCTCATGGATATGTGGCATCCTGGTGGCCCTGGGGCACACAACGTTTGTATTCACACTTCCTTTTTGTGGGTCCCACTTGATCAACCACTTCTTCTGTGAGATTCAGCCGGTGCTGAAGCTGGTGTGTAGGGACACCTACTGGAATGAGATCCAGATCATTGTGGCTGCTGCCTTCGTTCTCATGATGCCTTTCATGCTGATCCTGGTATCCTACATCTGTATCATATCCACCATCCTGAAAATGCAGTCCGCCGAAGGCAGGCGCAGAGCCTTCTCCACCTGCTCCTCGCACCTCATTGTTGTGACCTTGTTCTATGGGTCGGCCCTTATCATGTACGTGCGCCCCAAGTCCAGCTTTTCTCCAGATGTGACCAAATTACTCTCTCTGTTCTACTCAGTGGTGACTCCGATCTTGAACCCCATTATCTACAGCCTCAGGAACAAGGAGGTGAAAGATGCCTTGAGGAAAACAGGGATGAAGATGTTCCATCCACAAAAATAGACATTTTTCCTGCAACTGGATTATTTCCTGGGGAATATCTCTGCTCTCAAGAGACTCTACAGTGCTAAAGAGACCAAGAGACAGCTCAACATTACATAGCAATTTATCACATCAAACATAGTGTTGGTCTATTTTTTCTGAAATTTGTATTTCAATGAAATTTTTGCATTAAGATTTTGAACTTCAACAAATAAATATGTGAATCTTGTGGAAAACAAAAATAAAAAAAATGAAATTACATTGCTGCCTCCTCCCATGGTTTCACCAGTTCTAATTGAAGTATATCTGCAGTTCATAGACTCTCTCCCATACACATTTTAATTGGAGTTGGTTGAAACTTTCTGAGTTTCCCAAATATTTCTCCTCCCAAAAGTTAATGACAGAAATGGGTAGAGGAACTGGGAAACGTTTTGCAATTCTCTTTGCCCTCAGTAGATTAGTTCAATTTTTTAGAAATTTCCATTAAATTTCAAAAAATACTTACAAAGGAATTTCAGATATCTCAGAAAGAATGTCAACAATCACTGTCTCCCATTTGTCGATCTTTTCTAATTCAGCAACATCTCAGTTCTAGACCAGAATATCCTTAACCATAAGATTGCACATGGGTCATCTGAAGTCTAAGAGGAAACCTCTGTTGCTGGAAAACTCATTTTTATCATTCTCTGGTCCTGGGACATGCAAAATCATTAATCACAGCATCTTTCCTCCCAGGAATTCATTGTGAGTAAAGGCTACATCCAGTGGGATTTTTTTCTCCCTCTCACAAGACCTAACTTTTAGGTTCATAGAAAATGATCTGTATTCATAAAGTCTGGGTTAGGGGTCCAGGTTTCCTACACAATGAGTGGAGGTATATAGGTGCCAAATAATAGGATCCACAAAAGCCAGGATGGTGAGTGGGGAGCTGCCTAAACTAGCTAACAGGAGATACTGAAGAGAGCACTGTATGCTAAACCTTGCCCCTCAACAGAAGCCTGGCACCTAGGTCCAGGCTGAAGTGAAGTGCATATATTTGGTTGGGGTCTACAGCAGGAACTGTCTCATGGAGGTAGGTTCCTGAGGGGTTTCTTGCATGAAACAATGTAGGAGGAGTTGGTGCTGCAGCAGCGTCCTCATAACTTTTAGCTTGAGTCCCCCCAGTTCTATTCCCCCTCTGTCTGATGAGGATAAGGTATTTATAGAGGAGGTTTCCCACTTTACGGGTGAGTGCCTTAACCATTGAGCTGTGGGATATTCTGCTGGGGGATTCCTTCAGCCTTTCCTAGTGAATGAAGCTCTGCTTTACATAGATAATTAAAGAGTTGTCAGAGCAGGGCAGCTGGGTCCTGGGGCTGCCACCTTCCAAGGGTGTACATGAACCATCACACTAGAGAGTCATTTTCATGTGCTCTCTGGCCCAGTTAATATGCAAGCTTTTATTTAAAAAATGAAACAGCTGTAACAGGAGAGATTGAGGGGAACCTCTGTTGGAACATCCCATAGTCCAGTGTTTAGGACACTGCCCTAAGAGGCAGGAGATACATGTTCAAATCCTTTCTACTTGTTGTTTGTTAGCCAGTACAGCAGACGGTGATCAAACTACCCAAGAAGTCCACAGACTCAGTTCAAAGGTGAAGGCACTCAGCTTCGTTAACAATAGACTTGGCCTGGTGCTAGTTCCCCGGCTCAATGGTTACAGTTACAGTAACACACATATGCTCGTTACAATGGAAAAGCTCAGTGAGCAGCAGGACTTCCCACTCCCACCTAGGCCAGACTAAGCGTTAAGGTGAGGCATCCCAACACTTATAGACGGAGACAAGCAATCTGGGATAAACAATTTATGTGCCACATTACATGTTTCATGACGTTTGTTACCTCCTATTGTACCTTTCACCTGATGTTTCAGACAACACACCCCTATTCATCACTTCAGTCAAACCATTTTATCGTATTCTAGGCTGGGATGTTCTTGTGCTGGCCTGCTGGAATGTGTTTGTGTTTTAGTGATGTTAGCAATACCTGTGCCAAGTTCATGAACCGGACAGTGAACCTTCAGTGAGACATCTGTTTTGTAATGGGCCTGACTTTTGCTCATAGTCTGACTCTCGCTAACTGAGTTTTATATCAGCAGGGCCTGACTTCAGGTCAGACTTAGGCCTCATGCCAGGCCCCATGTTTCAGGCTCTCTATTTCCACCACACTTGTGAGGTAGAGGAGGACTAGAGCAGTGGCTGAGCCCTATGGCAACTGGGTATCCTAACGACTGCACTGAAAGTTATGAGGGCTGTCCTCCTCCTTGGCTGTTTTGTGTGGAGCTAGGCAGCCTACTGGATTGGGAGCCACAAGCAACGTTGGTGAAGCTATGCCTGTCTTTCCCAGTTAGTGGGTCACACTGGACCTTATGCATAATATAGTATTGATAGTACATAACATTTTTATTAAAAAAAAATAGAAAGATAAACAATTAAGATGGCTGACACTAAATGCATTAAAATCTGGCCAATTGTTAGATCTCAAAATGTAACTGGGAATCATCACTGAGTGAGAATGTGTGTAGCAGGGTTCCATACTAGTCAACATTTTTATCAATGACCCGGAAAAAAACCATAAAATCATTACTGCTAATATTTTCAGATGACACAAAAAATAGGGAAGTGGAAAATAATGAAGAAGATAAGTCATTGATTCTAAGAGGGCCAAATCTCTTGGTTAACAGTGCATAAGCAAACAATTTGCTTTTCAATGTAGCTAAATGTAAATATATATTTCTAGAAACAAAGAATGTTGGCCATACTTACAGGATGGGGGACTCTATTCTGGGAAACAGTGACAAAGAAAAATTTGTGGTGGTCAAAGTAGAAAATCAGCTGAACATGAGCTCCCAGTGCAATGCTGTAGCTAAAAGAGCTAATGTGATCCTGTGGTGCATAAAAAAAAGAATCTGGAACAGGAGTAGAGAGGTTATTTCACCACTGTATTTGCTATTGGGGTAACCACTGCTGAAATACTGGGTCTAGTTCTTCTGCCCACAATCCCAGAAGGTTATTAATAAGTTTGAGATGTTTCATAGAAGAGCACTGAAAAGGATTAAAGGATTAGAATACATGCCTTACAGTTATAGACTAAAGGAGTTCAGTCTATTTATCTTTAGAAAGATAAAATGAAGGGATGACTTGATCACAGTGTACAAGTATCCACATGAGGAACAAATATTTAATAATGGGCCCCTCAATTTAGAATAAAAAGATATAACATGATGGAATGTCTTAAAGTTAAATCTACACAACTTCAGACCGAAAGTAAGGCATACATTTTTAATAGATTCTTCATAACTGACTATTATAAAATCAGGATTAGGTGTTTTTCTACAAGATCTTCTCTATGAATTATTTTGGGGACGTTTTATGGCCTGTGCTCTACAGGTCAGACTAGGCAATCACAACAGTCCCTTCTGCTCTTGGAATATATTAATTCAGCCTTGGAAAGACACCCAAGTGCTCATGGCCAGAGCCAGACAGATAGGCACCTAGGGAACTTTGAAACAAAAAACTGAGCTGTTGAGTAAGTTCACATGCCTGCAGGGTTATTCAGTGGTGAGAGAGGGGTTTGTGAACACCTGTGATAGATAAATTTGGGATGTAGGCACCTAATATGCACCTAATTCTCTTTGTGAGTCTATCCCTTAGTCTTCCTCACAAGGAGAATATGTGTGTTAGGGTAATATTTTCACGGTATCATTGGCTTTCAGTAACAGACAGACTTTCAAAGGTATTCAGGTGCCTAACTCTCAGTCAAGTCACTGGGAGTTAGGCACTTAAATACCTTTAAAAACCATGGCCCTGGGTGCCTAAATCACTTTTGCACATGACACTTAAGCTGGCAAATCACTTAGATTATACAGAAAATGTTACCCCCATCATGAATAGGAGGGAAGGGTAGTAACCTTTATGCAGTATCATAAAATCCCTCCTTGGCAGCTGTACTGAATTGCCTTACCTGTAAGGTGTTAAGCAGTTTAAATAACCTAGCTGGCATCTGACCAGAAGGATCAATGAGGAAAGAAGATACTTTCAAATCTGCGGAGGAAGGATTTGTTTTTTGTTGTTCTCTTTTGTTGTTCCCTCTCTGGATGGAGAGAGAAGCCAAACAGGTATAATATATCCTAAAAATATACCTGGAATAATCCAACTAAAACCATAGAAACTGTGAGTAGGGCAAGAAGATGCATTAGATTATCTTTTGTTTTGGCTTGTGAATTTTCCAATGCCACAGAGGTTATTTTATTCCTGTTTTTGTAACTGTGAAGTTGAGCCCAGAAGGGAACCCTCTGTACTTTGAATCTTCTTATTATCCTGTAAAGTTACTTTCCATCCTGATTTTGCAGGTGTGATTCTTTTATTTTTTTCTTTATAAATAAAGTTCTTCTTTTAAGAACCTGATACATTTTTAGTGTCCTGAAGACAAAGGTCGGGTCTGTGTTCACATTGTTAAGACAATTAGTTGGTATATTATTCTCAAGCCTCCCCAGGAAAGGGGGTGAAAGGGTTTGGGGGGATATTTTGAGGTGATAGGGATTCCAAGTGACCCTTCCCTGAATTTTTGTGTAAATCACTTGGTGGTGGCAGCAATACCGTGCAAGGACAAGGAAAGGAATTTGTGCCTTGGGGAAGTTTTAATCTAAGATGGTAGAATATAAATTTAGGGGGTCTTTCATACAGGTCCCCACATCTGTACCCCAGAGTTCAGAGTGGAGGGGGGAACCCTGACATCGCCTATTAATTAGGGTCAAGTAAGGGTAATCTTATTCACCTTGAAAATAATGGGGCCTCTCTCAATGAAGGAACTATTCATTGTGTTTTAGGAATCCTCCCTTTGCCCCGGTAGAGGCGTCATTTATTGAAACCATTATGAGCTCAGTCCTGTAACTGTGATGTGTCGCAACCTTTCTGCCCTTGTCCTTGGGTGGGAATTGTATGCACTCAATGGTATTTTGCTGAAGGCAGCCTGCATTTGGACCAAATCCTGAGGTCCTTGCTTAGTTATGAGGCATGAAATTTGGAAGCTTAAGTGACAGCTGGATATCTGTCCAAAGACACAGAAATTCAATGCCATAGTCTATCCTTTTGAAATCATTAGATGTTTGACACTGATTTGAATGGGAGGAAGATTATTCGTTTAACAGTTATGTTATGGCTTCATATAATGGGTCCTCAGACGTATCGCAAAACCACATCCCTGGGGCTTCTAAAGAAGCTGTTAAATAGTACAGTTCCATCCGTGACTGAATTCTTTGATAATCACAGAGAAGGCTACAGAGTAGGTGAGACATTTTTTGACTTGACTAGAAATATGTTAATTTCCTCCGGATTATTCTAAAAGAGCTGACTCTAGATGAGGCATGTTAAATTCCTATTATTTCTTAAATGGAAATGTACTCTGTTTTAAATTTTAAAGCCATGATAATTATATCCCACTGTCTCTAAAGTCACAAGTGACTACACTGCTGTTAACAGCAGAACAGGTGGAAAATATTCCATCAGAATAATTTGCCATTAGAAAATACTGATTTGACTAAATCAAAATATTTTACATGGGAATACATTGCTTAGGTCTAAATGTTGATAGGATGTTATCAGAAAGTTTTGGCTATTCTATTCTAGTCAAAATGATACCATTGAAAGATATTATTTGAAAATGCCAAAATGATATTTTGCTACCTTTTTTAAATGAAATATTCCATGTGTTTATAAGGTTCCAACAAACTATTCTTGGAATTTTAAATTTTTTTAAGAAAACCTGTTGGTTCATCCTAATTTATAATCAAATGAAATTTTGAAATCATACATTTCCCCTGGGGTATAAATTTTGTTTTTTGAGCAAATGCAGTTAATAATATGAAAAATCAAATGGATCTCATTTCCCTGAGTTTACACCGATGAAACTAAATTGATTTCAATTAAATGACTGTGCACATGAGAAGACGGTATAGCTGTTAAGTCACCATAGCTTTCCTTCTGTTTTTTGACAGTAATTGAATTGATTGTAATAATTTATACAAGGATATACTGGGATATCGGTGGTTATTCAAGATTTACTTCCATGTTAGAAAGGAGAATCATGCCCTAAATAACTGTAATTTGAGAAAGAGATTTCAGAGTCTGTCAATATATTTATTCTATAAAAATACATGCTTGTATAATGCTGATAGATGCCAGTTGTCAGCAGGCAGGATTGAACTTGGGACCTCTGGAGCTTAGTGCATGATCCTCCACTGCAAGAGCTAAAAGCCAAGTTCCTTTTAGCTAAGGCTGTAGAGCAAACTTATTAATTTTGTTCTCACACTCTAAGTGGTCTCGGTGCCACTAGATGGGACAGAACACCATACCTAGGAGGTGTGTGGGTTAGACTTAGACTTTCAGTGGAACCTAAGGGTGTTAGGCACTCATCTCAATTTCAGGGAGGAACAGACCTCATATGATTTTATAAATAAAATAAAAACTGCACTCAATTATACTTATTCCTTTGTGATGTTCAAATTCAGGATGACAATAATCATTTACTAGCATCATCTAGATGTTCTACATAGGCACAGACACATGTTGTGATCTTCCTTACTGTAGCACAACATTGGTGCTTCTCACTTGGCTCCAGTGAAGCTACTCCTGATAAATCCTAGTGTAAGTAAGCTCAGCTTAAAAAAAACAAGTAAGGAGGCAATGACAGAGGTCTACACAAGTAAGGTCTACACAATCATGAGTGGTGTGCACTAAGCAAAAAGGGAAGCGATATTTACCCCTTCACATAATACAAGAACCAGGGGACACCCAATGAAATTAACAGGCAGTGGGTTTAAAACAAACAAAAGGAAATACTTCACACACTGGACAGTCAACCTGTGGAACTCATTGTCATGGAATGTTGTGAAGGTCAAAAGTATAACTGGGTTAAAAAAAGAATTAGGTAAGTGCATGGAAGATAGGTCCATCAGTGGCTATTAGTCAAAATGTTAAAGGATACAGCCCCATGCTTGGGATGTCCCTAAGCCAAATTTGGGACTAGAATATAGGGAAGTGATGGGCAACCTTTGGCCTGTGGGCCACCCACAGCCCTTCAGGGTAATCTGCTGTCAGGCTGCAAGATAGTTTGTTTACATTGACCTTCCTCAGGCATGGCCTCCCGCAGCTTCCAGTGGCCACGGTTCACCATTCCCAGCCAATGGGAGCTGCAGGAACTGGCGCGGGCCACATTGACATGCTGGCCACTGCTTTCCGCAGCTCCCATTGGCCAGGAATGGCAAACTGTGGCCACTGGTAGCTGCGGGCAACAATGCCTGCAAATGATCGATGTAAACAAACTGTTTCATGGCCCACCATCAGATTACCCTGAAAGGCCATGTGCGGAGGTTGCCCACTACTGATGTAGGGGATGCATCACTTCTTAAAAGCCCTGTTCTCTTCATTTCATCTGAATAATCTAGAACTGACCATTGTTAGAAAAGGAGATATTGGGGTAGATGGACCATTGGTCTGTCTCAGTATGATCCTTCTCATGTTCTTTTGTAAAAGTGAAATTGGTGGAAATAAAGTGGATTAGAAGAGATTTAGCATATGGGGAAAAGAGAAACATAAATGGGTAGATAAAGTGGGGTACAAATGTTACCCAGGGTGTTCAGAACCCACAGCAGTGGCAACTTAATTATTTCACTCCAAGTGGTGACAGGAATAAATCAATGGGAACACAGCAGTTCATCTGATCAAAAGATTAAAACAAGTAAGCATGCTTTAGTCTAAAACTGCAGTTTATTAGATTTAAGCACACAGACATAAGCAATAGGTTTAGAACATCCCAGATATTTACCTAAGTTCTGAGAGATGGTATTGAGTAATCAACCGTGGGTCAGCGCTGGCCAAACACGTCACTGACAGGGAGTAAATGTATCAGGAAAATTGTCTCCCCAAGGATAGACACAGAGGACTGCTCCAAAGTACATTATTATCTAGACTTCTTATAACTAACTTCTACAAAACACATAGATCATAATGACCATTACTGGATCATCACTTTCCCTAACTTTCAATAAACTTCTAATATCAGAGGCACCTTGACTCAAGGCTCTCCCTTCATGCATCTTCTTTCAGTCTATTTACTTTTCTATCCCCTCTTCCCATTCTGATTAGCAGTAACTGCAGCAAGTTTTGACCTTCCTCTAAAAGCCTGTTTTTAAATTAACCCTTAACTATGTGTCCTATTTCAGTAATTCATGGCAGCTGATTGCACATAATATGGTTGTAATTAGCTTGATCAGATTCTGGAGTATACACACCTCTCAAATCCAAGGTAACACAAACAGAGGTGAAGGAGTGAAGAAAGAGCAGATAAAGTAAATGAGATGAGGATTATGGGCAATGAAGTCAATGGACTGTTGTTGGTCTCATGGAAAAGAGAGGAGAAGCAGGCCATCTCTGCAACACAGTGCATAACATAACTCCTCACATGTATTTTCCATGTAGTTAGATGGAATTGCCATGCAGTGAAATTATGATAAGTGAATCTATATTCTCAGATTATCTATATCAGTCTAACTTCAATGATTGTGCCACACACCAGCCAAGAATAACACAAATGGTGGTATATTAATTTTATGTTTCTTTATTTTAACATAAGGCTCCAAGAAACTAGAAGGCAGATTTTGATGTCTGTTCCATCAGTGCAAATCGATTGAAACTGATTCTGATCACACCAGTGTTTTATCCAATTATAAATTCATTGTTCTCAGTTACCCTCCTTCTGATACTGGTATGAAACAGATCATTTCCATTGAGGTGAGAAACATACACCAATATAAAGATGGTCTAACTGAGAGGAGAATGGGAATTGTTGACTTTAGTAAACTTACTCAGGATTTATAGATTTGTGACAGGAGAATCTGACCAAAATTATATTGGGCCTGAGCCATATAATATGGACAGAGTGATGGATGCATGGAGAAAAAGGTGAAAAGACAGAGACAGATAGATAGATAGATTATGCCAATTTGTCTTGATTTAAAGTATCAAACTAACATGTCATTTTTCTTTTTAATTCTCAAGATGAAATATGCTGAGGAAGAAAATGAGAAAAAACAGCTCTGTGACTGAGTTTGTCATACTGGGATTCTCTAATCACCCAGACACGAGTTTCATTTATTTTGTGTTATTTCTGTGCATTTACATCATCACAGTGCTAGGCAACATCCTCATCATTATCATCATCAATGTTGATCCGTCCCTTCACACCCCCATGTATTTCTTCCTCAGGAACTTGTCCTTCCTGGATATCTGCTACACCTCAGTCATCCTGCCCAAGGTATTGTCCAACCTCCTGTCAGAGAATAAAGCCATCTCCCTTGCTGGTTGTGCAGTACAGATGTATTTCTTTCTATTCTTTGGTGTTACTGAATGCTGCCTCCTTGCATCTATGGCGTATGACCGCTACAGTGCTATATGCAAACCACTGCAATACATGACCATCATGAATAAGAGGGTTTGCATCCAGCTGACAGGTGGCTCGTGTATCTGTGGCACCCTGGTGGCTGTGGGACACACAACCTTCGTCTTCACACTTCCCTTCTGTGGGTACAATGTGATCAACCACTTCTTCTGTGAGATCCAGCCAGTGCTGAAGCTGGTGTGCGGGAACACCTACTGGATTGAGATCCAGATCTCTGTGGGTGCTGCCTTTGTCCTCATGATGCCTTTCATGCTGACCCTGGTGTCCTACATCTGTATCATCTCCACCACCCTTAAAATTAAGTCCGCCGAAGGCAAGCGCAGAGCCTTCTCCACCTGCTCCTCACACCTCATTGTGGTGACGTTGTTCTACGGGACGGCCCTTATCGTGTATGTGCGTCCCAAGTCCAGCTTCTCTCCAGATGTGAACAAGTTACTCTCTCTGTTCTACTCAGTGGTGACTCCAATCTTGAACCCCATTATCTACAGCCTCAGGAACAAGGAGGTGAAAGATGCCTTGAGGAAAACAGGGATGAAGGTATTTCATCCACAAAAATAGATATTTTTTTCTCCAGCTAGATTATTCCCTGGGGAATATCCCAGCTCTCAAGGGAATCTATATTGCTAAAGAGACCAAGAGATAGTTCAGCATTACAAATAAATTTATCTAATCAAATGTACTGCTGATCAACTTTTTCTGAAATTTGTATTAAATGACATTTTTTCTTTACAAATTTGAATTTGAACAAAATAAATGAGGATTTTATTCTATTCCCTAACAGAATAAAAATCTGGCCTAAAAATATGTGCATCTTCTAGGAAAGAAAAGAATATGAAAGTACATTGCTTCCTCTTCCCATAGTTTGATGATTTCCAATTCAAATATTTCTGCCTTTTATATAAAAATCTCTCATATTTCAAGTAGAATTGATTGAAATTTTCTAAGTTTCCCAAATATTTCTCTTCTCAAATGCTAAAGACAAAAACATGCATTGGATAGAATAGCTTGAAAATGTTTTGCTATTATTTTTTCACCCTCAGTAGAGGTAAGTAAATTTTTTAGAACTTTGTAATTAATTTTAAAAAATACTTTCCAAGAAATTTCAGATATCTAAAAAACCATGTTATTAATCATTCTCTCCAAATTTTCAATACATTCTAATTCAGAAACATTTCAGTTCTAGACTAGAATGCCATTTATAATAGGATCATACATGGGATATCTGAAGTCTAAGAGGAAATCTGCATTGCTGGTTATAGCATATTTGTTGTTCTTTCATCCTGGAACATGGAAAACCATTAACCACAGCATTTTTTTTTCACCACGAACTCACTGTTCATCAAGGGTACATCCAGCATGAAGAATCTGTCTCTTTCTCACAACACCTAATTTTTAGGTCTACAGAAAATCATTGGAATTCACAAAGCATGGGTTTGGGGTTCAAGTTCGCTACACAATGAGGGGAGGGAGATAAGCACAAGTGAATGGGATCCGCAAAAGCCAGGAGGTTGGGTGGGGAGCTGACTAAACTAGCTACAGGAACTCTTCATTTAAAGTCGGCCTGGTTAATGTTGTTTCAATGTTAAGTTGCTGATCAATTAGGGAACATGCTCGTTTATAGCTGTGCAATGCTTCCTCCTAAAATTGTTTGGCAGCTGCCTCTTTTGTCCACTGATTGCAGGAAGCGCAGTCCTTTGCAGCTAGCTGGTGGGTGGTTGGAACCAGGGTGGACCAGAAGCTCCCCTATCAGCTCCCCCTATCAGCTCTCCACTTCCCTAAGTTCCCTGTGCACAGGGCCAGTGCAAGGATGTTTCACGCCCTAGGCAAAATTTCCACCTTGTGCCCTTCCCTGTCCCCGAGCCCCCACCCTGAGGCCCCAACCCCTGCAGCAGCTCCCCCCCTCCGCCCTGAGGCATCCTCCTGCCCCAGTTCACGCCTGCCCCGCCTCCTCCCGGAGCATGCCGTGGCTGCTTGACTTCTCCCTCCTCCCAGGCTTGCGGCGCCAATCAGCTTAGGCGCCGCAAGCCTGGGAGGCGGGAGAAGTCAAGCAGACATAGCGTGATCGGGGAGGAGGTGGGGCAGGGGTGAGCTGGGGCAGGGAGTTCCCCTGCGTGCCCCCACTCCCACTTGCTGCAGGCAGCCCTCCCTGCGCTCCCCTGCCCCAGCTCCCACCACCTAAATGCTGGCGGCAACTGGCGTGGCTGAAGATCCAGCTGCCGTGGTCGCTGCCGAAGAAAATGCAGCCCCCCAAATCCTAGTGCCCTAGGCGACTGCCTAGATCACCTAAATGGTTGCACCGGCCCTGCCTGTGCAGCAGCTGTCCCTCCTCCCACTGCCATGTGCTGCTCCTACCCTCTGCCGTGGAGCTGCTCCCAGAGACTCCTGCTTGCTGTATGTGGGGAGGGAGGAAAAGGGGGGCTAATGTCAGGGTGTCTTCCCTTCCCCCCTGCTCCTGCACCCCACTTACCCCATCTTCCATAGAGCAGGGGGACACACCACGGAGGGAGGGAGTGTCTAGGCAGTAGCTAGTGTCTCAGGTTCCAGCAAACTGGTTTCATTAACAAGGCTGTATACTTAAGCCTGAGGTCATCTACTTAAAGGGGAAATACAATTTTTTTTCTCTCAGACACAGGGTGTGTGTCTCTGTCTGCCCTCCCACCTTTCCTACTGCATTCTAGAGTGTTGTGAGAGCTAATCCTTTAGGTCTCAGTCAATTGCTGTCAATATGATGGGGGCTAATTCAATATGATGGGGGCTAATTTAGCTACAAGAAGTCAGGAAAAAGATCTTGAAGTCATTGTGGACAGTTCTCTGAAGATGTCCATGCAGTGTGCAGAGGCAGTCAAAAAAAAAAAAAAGCAAACAGGATGTTAGGAATTATTAAAAAGGGGATAGAGAATAATACTAAGAGTATATTATTGCCCTTGCATAAATCCATGGTACGTCCACATCTTGAATACTGCATACAGATGCGGTCTCCTGATCTCAAAAAAGATATACTGGCACTGGAAAAGGTTCAGAAAAGGGCAACTAAAATGATTAGGGGTTTGGAGAGGGTCCCATTTGAGGAGAGATTAAAGACAGTAGGATTCTTCAGCTTGGAAAAGAGGAGACTAAGGGGTGATATGATAGAGGTATATAAAATCATGAGTGATGTGGAGAAAGTGGATAAGGAAAAGTTATTTACTTATTCTCATAATACAAGAACTAGGGGCCACCAAATGAAATTAATAGGCAGCAGATTTAAAACAAATAAAAGGAAGTTCTTCTTCACGCAGCGCACAATCAACTTATGGAAATCCTTACCTGAGGAGGTTGTGAAGGCTAGGGACTATAACACCATTTAAAAGAGAACTGGACAAATTCATGGTGGTTAAGTCTATAAACGGCTATTAGCCAGGATGGGTAAGGAAATGTGTCCCTAGCCTCTGTTTGTCAGAGGATGGAGATGGATGGCAGAAGAGAGATCACTTGATCATTGCCTGTTAGGTTCACTCCCTCTGGGGAACCTGGCATTGGCCACTGTCGGTAGACAGGCTAGATGGACCTTTGGTCTAATCTAGTACGGCCATTCTTATGTTCTCCAAGTCAACCAGGCTTCACAATCATCATCACTGGGTACCAGTATTAAATTGTTTGTTTAAAACTTATACTGCATGTATGTGTGTGAGTGTGTGTCTTCTGTCTGGTGAAAAAAATTTCCCTGGAACCTAACCCCCCTATTTACATTAATTCTTATGGGGAAATTGGATTTGCTTAACATCATTTTGGTTAAAGTTGCATTTTTCAGGAACTTAACTACAATGTTAAGTGAGGACTTCCTGTACTAAACTAGCAGATGCTGAGCTGAGGCGTGTGTGCTAAGCCCTGCCCCTCAACAGGAGCCTGTACCTAGGTCCGGGCTGAAGTGAAATGCCTATCTCTGCTTGTGATGTACAGTGATTTCTTGCAAGAAACAAGGAGGAGGAGTTAGATGCAGTAGCAGTTGCCCCATAACTTTTAGCTTAGAGGCTAGGGTACTAAACTCGGAGCTGGGAGACCCCCACACACAGTTCATTTCCCCATGTGTGTGAAGAAAAGGGATTTGTAGAGGAGGTTTCCACCTTCCAGATGAGTGCCTTAACCACTGAGCTCTGGGATATTCTGTTGTGGGGTTCCCTCAACCTCACCTGTTCAATGGAGTTCTAATTTACAGAAATAATTAAACAGTCATCAGAGGTGGACAGCTAGGTCTGGGATTTGACACTTTCCAGGGGAGAAGCCCAAGCACCACTCTAGGTAGAGTTTCTCATACACTATCTGACCCAATGAATATACAAATATTTATCAAAAAAGGACTGAGAGGTCGGAAATGACTGCTCAAATTATTTGCCCTGGTCAAGGGGAAGGGGAATTGAACAAGGGCTGTCCCATACCCCAGGTGGGTATCCTAGATGTAGGCACCCTCTACTAGTGAGGACTCTGAAGTGACTTGGGATTGTTCCAGTTGGGAAGATCCTGAATGCGGTAATCCAGTCTTGGAGACTACAAGTCCTATTATGTTTTAGGGAAGGGAGAGAAACTTCTACTTCCAGGGGATGCAGGGAGAGTATGTGGTGGGCTCCATCTTGATGGGGATGCTAGATCCTGGTTTGGGGTGGGGGGATGAGATTTCTTTGGTGGAGCTCCTTCCCATTCAGGAGCTGCTGCTAGAAAGCCAGAGGCTGCTATTGAGACTCTGCTGGGACTTTGACCTATCAGAGAACCATGGGAGCTATTGCTGGGCTTCATTGGAGCCAGAGAAGACTGTTGCTGTGCCAAGAATTGACTGAGGTTGCCCTGCCATGAAGGCAGCTCTGCTGTTTGGGAAAGTGCTTGCAAGGGAAGAGGACTGTAAAGAAGCAAAGTGACTGTAAAGCATTTCCCAAGTTTGAGACGAAATTAAGAGGTGTTATCATCCAACTAGGTCCTAGGGTTACTGATCTCTGGTTATACCAACTAGCACTTTCAGAGGGCTTCTGCAGCTTGTAATGATCCCATGTTAGCATCTGTCTGCCCCTTGTTGCCAGGGCTGGATGGCTTTATTGGACCAGCAGAGTGTTGTCCCCAGCTTCAGCATCTTCTAGCACACCCACACAAGCAAGTGTCTGGAACTCTGAAGTTGAGAGGAGTGCACACTTGGGATGGAGGGGGGAGTGTGGGGCTGGTGCCAATGCAAATGTAAACTGGTTAAGTTTCATGTACTGCTGCAAACTGTATGTATCGATTTATTGAAGCGACTCCTGCTGTTTTAAATTGGTTGGGATATTTTAATTAATCTCAGCCTGTTATATAACATTTTCTTAAGTTGTTAACTAAAGGTGTGTTTATTCTAATCTAAGTATATATTGTTTATAATTGGAAACTTTGAGTAAGACCCATTGCACAGATTAGCTCAGGTTTCTTCCTGGAGGTTCCCAAGGTATGCCGTTGAGTGGGTACAGGGCCCAGCCAGGTTGGAGAACCACCAAGATTCTTTCTTAGCCGGTTTGTGGGATGCACTGAGACTTGTGCACAACATTGTCTTCGTACTGCACCACATTTTTATTTGAAAAAATTGAACAACATAAAATTAAGACAGCTCACATTAAATGGATTAAAAACTGGCTAACTGTTATATGTCAAAATGTACCTGTAAACTAGGAATCATCATAGAGTGGAACTGTGTCTGCAGGGGTCAGTATTTAGCCCTACACCAAACAAAATGTTCCCCAATGACCTGGATAATATTTGCAGGTGAATGAAGAGGATAGGTCACTGATTCTGAGAGATCTGAATCTCTTGGTTAACTGTGCACAAACAATTTGCTTTTCAATATGGCTAAATGTAAATGCATACTTCTAGGAGCAAAGAATGCTGGACATACTTACAAGATGGGGGACTCTATCTGAGGAAACAGTGACTGTGGAAAAGATTTGGGGGTCATAGTGGGAAATCAGCTGAACATAGAATCATAGAACTGGAATGGACCTTGAGAGGTCATCTAGTCTGGTCCCCACCACTCAAGGCAGGACTCAATATTCTAGAGCATCCCTGACTGGTGTTTGTCCAAACTGCTCTTTAAAATCCCCAATGATGGAGATTCCACAAACTCCCTAGTCAATTTATTCCAATGCTTAATCACTTTGACAGTTAGGAAGTTTTTCCTAATGACCAACCTAAACTGCCCTTGCTGCAATTTAAGTCCATTGCTTTTTGTCCTATCCTCAGAGGTAAAGAAGAACAATTTCTCCCCTTGAAACAAGCTTTTATGTACTTGAAAACTTCTCTTCTCCAGACTAAACAAACCTATTTTTTGTTCAATCTTCACTCATAGGTCATGTTTCCTAGACCTTTAATGATTTTTGTTGCGCTTCTCTGGAATTTCTCCAATTTGTTCACATCTTTCCTGAAATGTGGCACCCAGAACTGGACACAATACTAGAGTTGAGCAAGGAGCAGAGCAGAAGGATTACTTCTCGTGTCTTGCTTATAGTACTCCTGCTAATACATCCCAGAATGATGAGAGGTTTTTTTCAACAGCATTATACTGTTGACTCATATTTAGCTTGTGATCCACTGTGAACTCCAGATCCCTTTCCACAATACTTCTTCCTAGGCAGTCATTTCCCATTTTGTATGTGTGCAACTGATAGTTCTTTCCTACGTGAAGTACTTTGCATTTGTCCTTATTGAATTTCATCCTATTTACTTCAGACCATTTCTCCGGTTTGTCCAAATCATTTTGAATTTTCATCCTATCCTTCAAAGTGCTTGCAATCCCTCCCAGCTTGGTATCATCCACAAACTTTATAAGTGTACTCTCTATGCCATTACCCAAATCATTGATGAAGATATTACACAGAATTGTACCCAGAACCAATCGCTGTGGGATGCCACTCATTATGCACATCCAGTATGACTGTGAACCACAGATAACTACTCTCTGGGAACGATTTTCCAACTAGTTATGCACTCACCTTATAGTAGCTCCATCTAGGTTGTATTTCCTTAGTTTGTTTATGAGAACATCTTGTGATACAGTATCAGAAGTCTTATTAAAGTCAAGATATGCCACATCTACTGCTTCCCCCACATCCACAGGGCTTGTTACCCTGTCAAAGAAAGCTATCAGATTGGTTTGACACGATCTGTTCTTGAGAAATCCATGCTGACAGTTATTTATCACCTTATTATCTTCCAGGTGTTTGCAAATTGATTGCTTAATTATTTGCTCCATTATCTTTCTGGGTACAGAATGAGCTCCCAGTATGATGGACAAAAGAACTAATTCCATCCTGTAATGTATAAACAATGAAATCTTGAGTAGGAGTAGAGAGGTTATTTCATCACAGTATTTGCTTCTGTTGTGACCACTGATGAAATACCATGTCTAGTTCTTCTGTCCACAATTCCATAAGGCTATTGATAAATTTGAGAGGTTTCAGAGAAGAGCCATGAAAATTATTTAAGGGTTAGAAAACCTACCTTATAGTGATAGACTATATGAGCTCAATCTGTTTAGCTTTAGAAAGAGAAAATTTATGGGTGACCTGATTACAGTGTACAAGTATCTACATGGGGAACAAGTATATAATGATGGGCTCTTCAAACTAGAATCAAAAGTTCTCACATGATCCAATAACTAGAATTTGCAATAAGACAAATTCAGACCAGAAATAGTGTGTCACATTTTTAACGGAGGAGGTAATTAACCATTGGAACAATTAAACAAGAGTCATGGTGGATTGTCCCTCACTGACAATTTTAAAATCAAGGTTGGATGTGTCTGAAAAAAAGATCTGTTCTATGAATTATTTTGGGGAAGTTCTGTGGACTGTGTCATACAAGAGGTCAGACTGTGATCATCACAGATCATCACAATCGTTCTTATGTTCTTGGAATCTTTGAATCCAGAGGCCTAGAGAGAGGCTGCTCTGCTCACGCTCAGAGCCTTATAACCAGGTACTTAAGGAATGTTGACACCAAGAAACTGAGGTTCCTCCAGGATTTTGTGAATATCAGTGGTAGCTGAATCTGGGACTTAGGCCTCTAAAGTATCAGTTAAGATAAGTCCAGACTACCTTTGTGAATCTAACCCTAACTCTCCCTCACAATGAGAATATGAGTTGTGGGGTAATGTTTCCATTGACTTACTTTAAAGGCCAGATTTTCAAAGATATTCAGGTCATTCAGGTGCCTAATTCTGAGTCAAGTCAAAGGGAATTAGGAAGGTACATACCTTGATAAACATGGGCCCAGCTGCCTAAGTCACTTTCAAAACTGGTACTTAAGCTTGTAAATCAAAAAGATGTTTCAAAAATTATTTAGATTAGATTGGTTATCAGACTTCACCCTTGATTAATTAGGAGCAGGTTCTGGCAATCTTATTCACGCTGAAAATAATGGGGCTTCTGCAGATGAAGGAACAATTTATTGTTTTTAAGAATCTTCCCTTTGCCCATTTGAAGTTGTCATTTGTTGAAAGCAGCATTGGCTCAGTCCATTAATTGTGATGTGATGTGAGCATTGTGCCATTGTCCTTGGGTGGGAATTGCAAGTACTCAGCGGCATTTTGCTGGAGGCGTCCTGCACTTGAACCAAACCCTGAGGTCCCTGTAGGGTATGAGAGGTGGAATTTGGAAATGTGTCTATGGATTTAGGAGCCTAAGTGCCAGCTGGATATCTGTCCCAAAAATGCAAAATATTCAATGCTGTATTCTACTCTGTTGAAATCATTAGATGTTTATCACTAATTTCAGGAGAAGAAAGAGTACAGTATTCCCATTATAATGATGTTATCACTTCATGTAATGAGACATCCGAGGTGTACCAAACCCCAGGTCCCTGGGGCTTATAAAGAAGCTGTTAAATATTGAAGTTCAATCCATGACTGAATTCTTTGGTAACTACAGAGAGGAGATGAATGTGGGACACAGAGCAGGTGAGAAATTCCTTGATTTGTCCAGAGTTATGTATATTTCCTTTGGATTCCTCTAAGTGATCTCAATCTAGATGAGTCCTGTGAAATCCCTATTATTTCTTAAGTTGAAATGTGCTCTGTTTAAAAGCCCTGAGTTCAATCCCACCTAGCGTAAATGCTGGGTAACTCTACTGCAGTTAATTGTAGAACTGTTTGAAAATATTCCAGCACAACAATTTTCCATCAGAAAATGCTGGTTGGATGGAACCAAAGCCTTTTACATGGGAATATACTGATTTTGTCTACATTTTGAAATAACATTATCAAAATGTTTTGTCTATTCTATTCTTTTCTATTCTGTTCCAGTTAAAACGATAACTCTGAGAGATATTATTTGACCTTATTAAAATGAAACATTTTTACATTACTGAAATGAAACATTCTAACATGCTTGTAAGGTTCAAAGAATTTTTTTTGATTATATCATTCTTCATTTAAAAAAAACTCTGAACATTTGCCTTTCATCTTGATTTGTGATTTAGTGAAATATTGAAAACTTAGCATTTACCATGGGTCATAAACAGAAGAAACATGCCCTAAATAATTGTAGATTGACAAAGACATTTGAGAAACTGTCAAAATATTTATTCAGTTAAATTTGAGACTTCCAAACGAGCATAAGGAAGTTAAATTTCAGTGACGAGTAGGCCTCATACAGATGATAAAATAAAACAAAATAAAAATAAAAACTGCACTCAGTAACACTGATTCCTTTTTAAAGTACACTTTCAAGAGAACAGTAATCTTTTCCAAGCATAATCTACATGTCTTTCATCAAGTCTTTGTCTTCACTGGTGGCACTGGGTATGGTACAGGACTATGTCTATATCTATATGCCACAATGAAAGGAAGTCCGTGATCACAGTTCAGTGTGTAGTTATTAGGACTGTTGATTAATCACAGTTAACTCACATGATTAACTCAAAAAAATGAAGTGGGATTAAAAAAATAATTGTGATTAATTGCATTGTTAAACAAAAGAATACCAACTGAAATTTATTAAATTTTTTTGATGTTTTTTGCATTTTCAAATATATTGATTTCTGTTACAACACAGAATGCAAAGTCTACAGTGCTTACTTTATATTATTATTTTTGATTACAAATAGTTGCATGTGAAATGATAAACAAAATAAATAGTATTTTTCAATTCAGCTCATACAAGTACTGTAGTGCAATCTCTTTATTATGAAAGTGTAACTTCGAAATGTAGATTTTTTTGTTCCATAACTGCACTCAAAACCAAAACAATGTAAAACTTTAGAGCCCACAAGTCCATTCAGTCCTACTTGTTCAGCCAATTGCTAAAACAAACAAGATTTTTTTTTACATTTATGGGAGATACTGCTCACTGCATCTTATTTACAATGTCATCTGTAAGTGAGAACAGGTGTTTGCATGGCAATTTTGTAGCTGGCACTGGAAAGTATTTACTTGCCAGATATGCTAAACAGTCATATGCCCCTTCATGCTTTGGCCAATATTCCAGAGGACATGCTTCCATGCTGATGATGCTCATTAAAAAAAAAATACATTAATTAAATTTATGATTGAACTCCTTGAGGGAGAACTGTATGTCTCCTCTTCTGTTTTACTTGTATTCTGCCATATATTTCATATTCTTGCCATCTCAGATGATGACCCAGCACGTTTGTTTTAAGAACACTTTCACAGCAGATTTGACAAAACACAAAGAAGATACCAATGTGAGTTTTCTAAGAATAGATACAGCACTTGACTCAAGGTTTAAGAATCTGAAGTGCCTTCCAAAATCTCAGCTGTGTGGAGAATGTTTTCAGATGTCTTAAAAGAGCAACACTCTAATGAAGAAACTACAGAACCCAAACCACCAAAAAAGAAAATCCACCTTATGCTGGTGGCATCTGACTCAGATAATGAAAATGAACATGGGTTGGTCTGCTCTGCTTTGGACGGTTATTGAGCAGAACCCGTCATTAACATGGACACATGTCCCCTGGAATGGTGGTTGCAGCATGAAGGGACATATGAAGTGCATCTGCACATAAATATCTTGCGATGCTGGCTACAACAGATCCATGCAAATGCCTGTTCTCACTTTCAGGTGACATTGTAAACAAGACGTGGGCAACATTATCTCCTGCAAATTGTAACCAAACTTGTTTGTCTGAGCGATTGGCTGAAGTAGGACTGAATGAACTTGTAGGCTCTAAAGTTTTATATTGTTTTATTTTAGAATGCAGTTATTTTTTGTACATAATTCTACATTTGTAAGTTCAACTTTCATTATAAAGAGATTGCACTACAGTACTTGTATTAGGTGAATTGAAATATACAATTTCTTTTGTTTTTTACAGTGCATATACTTGTGATAAAAATAAATATAAAGTGAGCACTGTATGCTTTGTATTCAATGTCGTAATTGAAACAAGTATATGTGAAAATGTAGAAAACATCCAAAATTATTTGAATAAATGGTATTCTATTGTTGTTTAATGGTGCAATTAATTGCAATTAATTTTTTTAGTCGTGATTAATTTTTTTAATTGCTTGACAGCCCTAGTAGTTATATGCGGCAGTGAAAGGCTCCAGCAGTGGGAGACTGTGAAGAGATGCAGGATTTTTCCCCATTTCCACACTCATTCTCTGTATTGGGAAAGGCTCCAGCAGGTGGGAGTTCACAGGACACCACACTGCTAAAATAGAAGTGTAGATGGGGGAGAGATTGATAAGGTATGTAGGGAGTCAAGTAGGATACATACCCTAAGGATCATGCATGTCTTTACTCACCTAAGTCACGCTTTGCCATCTCCACTGCCAAGCTAGAGGGTCATACCATGTATGCCTCCCTAAGTACAGTGCAGTATTAATGTACCCATATAGAGAAATATGGACCCTAATCTTCCTTACCATACTGTAATATTCATGCAACCCAGTTAGGTCCAGTGAAGCTACTCCTAATTTATCGTGGTGTCAGTAAAAGGACAATTAGTAGAAAAGAAATGGATTACAAAAGGTTTAGAATGTGGGAAATAGGGAGAGATTAATGGGTAGATAAAGAGAGGCACAAACAGAGGTACAGGCATGAATGAAGAGGGGACTAAGTGAATAAAATCAGAATTAAGGGCACTGAAGTCAATGGACTGTTGCCAATGTCGTGGAAAGGAGAGGAGAAACAAGCCATGTCTGTAGCACAATGCATAACATAACTCCCACATGTATTCCCATGTAGTCTGTTGGAATTGTCATGCAGTGAATATATGATAAACAAGTCTATGTTCTCAGCTGATGTATATTGGCCTAACTTTTCTGATTGTGCCACACATCAGGCAAAAATCTGCTATATATTATCTCAACATACATGCCCCAAAAGACTTGGAGGCAGCTTTTGACATTTAATTCCATCAGTGTAAACCCACTGAAGCTGTTTCTGATCACACTCATGGTTTACACAAGTACAATTTCATCGGTCAAAGTTTTTTTTTTCCCTTTTGATGCTAGTAAAAAAGGTATATTTACACTGAGGTTAGGAAGATACCCAAGTATAAACCTGTTGGAACTGAGAGAAGAATGCAAACCATCAACCTTATTGAAGTTATTCTGGATTGACAGTGTTCTGACAGGAGAACTGGAGCAAAATAGTGTCGGTCCTGATTCATATCAGAGAGACAGAGGGATGTATGTGTGGAGAGTTAGTGGACAAGTCATGATAGATAGATAGATTAGATGCCAATTTGACTTGATTTAAGGTATCCAACTAATATGCAGTTTTTCTTTTTAATTCTCAAGTTGAATTATACTGAAGAAGAAAATGAGAAAAAACACCTCTGTGATTGAGTTTGTCATACTGGGCTTCTCTAATTACCCAGACCTGAATCCTGGTTTGTTCATGGTTTTTCTATGTATTTACATCATCACAGTGCTGGGCAACATCCTCATCATTATCATCATAAGTGTGGATCCTGTTCTTCACACTCCTATGTATTTCTTCCTCAGGACCTTGTCTTTCCTAGAGGTCTGTTACACATCAGTGACTCTACCCAAGATACTAGCCAACTTGGTCTCAGAGAGTAAAATCGTGTCCTTTGCCAGTTGTGCTGTACAGATGTATTTCTTTCTATTCTTCGGTGTTACTGAATGCTTCCTGCTTGCTTGTATGGCCTATGACCGCTACAGTGCCATATGCAATCCATTGCACTACACTGCCATCATGAATAAGAGGGTTTGCATCCAGCTAACAGGTGGCTCATTTATCTGTGGCACCTTGGCAGCCATGGGACACACAACTTTTGTCTTCACACTTCCTTTCTGTGGATCCAATGTAATCAACCACTTATTTTGTGAAATCCAGCCAGTGCTGAAGCTAGTGTGCGGGGACACCTCTTGGATTGAGATCCTGATAATTTTGGGTGCTGCCTTCGTCCTCATACTGCCTTTCATGCTGATCCTGGTATCCTACATCTGTATCATCTCCACCATTCTTAAAATTAGGTCCACTGAAGGCAGGCGCAGAGCCTTCTCCACCTGCTCCTCACACCTCATCGTGGTAACATTGTTCTATGGGACGGCCCTTGTCATGTACATGAGTCCCAAGTCCAGCTTCTCTCCAGATGTGAACAAGTTACTCTCTCTGTTCTACTCAGTGGTGACTCCGATCTTGAACCCCATTATCTACAGCCTCAGGAACAAGGAGATGAAAAGTGCTTTGAGGAAAATAGGGATGAAGATATTTCTTTCAGAAATATAGATAATTTCCCTTCAGCTGGGTTATGCCCTTTCAAGAAAATCTACAGCATGGAAGAAACATCTCAACATTATGAAGAAATTTATCTAATCAAATGTGGTGCTGGAAAACTTTTTTTGAAGTTTGTATTTCAATTAGTTTTTGTAATTAAAATTATGAATTTTCAGCAAAAGAAACGAGGATTTTTTCAATCCCCTTCTGTCCTAAAAATCTGTGACTATTTAGAAAAGAAAAGAAGAGAAAATTACACTGCTCCCTCTTTGCATTTTTCGACCTGTTCTAATTCTAGTGTATCTAAATTTTGTAGAAAAATCTCTCATATTTAAATTAGAGTTGGCTGAAATTTCTAAATTCCTCAAAGATTTCTCATCACTAGACACAAAGAAAAAAACATGTATTGGGTGGAGGAGCTTGAAAATGTTTTGCTATTATTTTTTCAGCTTCAGTAGAAGTATTTAAGTATTTAAAACACAGCTACCCCTCTGATATTTATAATTAGATTGCACATGGTATATCTGAGGTCTAGGAGGAAATCTGCATTGCTGGTGAACTCATACATATCATTCTTTGGTCCCGGGACACGTAAAACCATTAATCACAACATCTATTTTTCACTAGGAATTCATTGTTCATCAGGGGTACATCCAGTGTGATTAATATGTCTCCTTCTCACCATGCCTAAATTTTAGGCATATTGAAAACCACAGTGTTTCACAAAGCCTGGGTTTGGGGCCTAGCTTCCCTGTAGAATGAGAGGAGGGAGATAGACTCCAAACAATGGGCTCCACAAAAGCCAGGATAAACTAGCTAGTGGGAGATGCTGAGTTGAGGCATGTGTGCTAAGCCCTGCCCCTCAACACGAGTCCAGTGCCTAGGTCCAGACTGAAGTGAAGTGTCTATCTCCGCTTGTGATGTCCAGAAAGGAACTGTCTTCTGGAGGTAGGTTCCTGAGGGGTTTCTTGCAAGAAACAATGGAGGAGGAGTTGGGTGCAATAGCAGCTTCCCTATAACTTTTAGCTTAGAAGCTTTGGTACACACCTGGTAAGTGGGAGACCCCCATTCAGTTCCCCATCTATCTGATGAGGAGAAGGGATTTGTAGAGGGGGTTTCCACCTCCCAGATGAATGCCTTAACAACTGAGCTCTGGGATATTCTGTTGTGAGGTTCCCTCAGCCTCACCTGTTGAATAGCGTTCCAATTTACATAAATAATTAAAGAGTCGTCAGAGCAGTGCACCTGGTTCCTGGGGCTGCCACCTTCCAGGGGAGAACCTCAACCACCAAACTAGAGGGTGATTCTCACATGCTCTTTGGCCTAATGAATATGCAAGTATTTATCAAAAAAAGCCATGAGAGGCAGGAAATGTCTGTTCAAATTCTTGGTCCTTTTCCAGGGGAGGGGAACTTGAACAGGGGATGTCCCATACCCCAGCTGGGTGTCCTAACTGTAGGTACCCTCTACTAGAGGGGTATCTGAACTGGTTTGGGTTGTTACAGTTGGGAAAATCCTGAGTGCTGCAATCCAGCCTTGGAGACTACAACTCCCAAGATGCCTTGGGAAAAAGAGAGACACTTCTGCTTCAAAGGAATGCAGGGAGACCATGCAGTGGGCTCCACCTTGGTGGGGAGGTGAGATCCTGCCAGCGGTGTGTGTGTGGAGATTTCTTTGTCAAGCCAGAACTGCTGCTCAGCCGCTGCTAGAAAGCCAGAAGCTGATATTGAGAGTCTGCTGGGACCTTGACCTAGCCAGGAACCAGGGCAGCTAGTGTTGGGCTTCACTGGAGCCAGTGCAGAGAAAGTTGCTGTACCCAGAACTGACTGAAGTGGGTCTGCAGTGAAGAGCGTGTGAGCAGGGTTGTAAACATCTGGTTTTGGACCAGAACTCCTGGTAGAAAAGGGACACTGGCGGCTCCAGTAACCAGTGCTGACCAGGCCACTGAAAGTCCAGTCGGCAGCGCAGCAGGATAAGGCGGGTTCCCTGTGTGCCCTGGCTCTGCGTGGTCCCTGGAAGCAGTGGCATGTCTCCCGTCTGGCTCCTAGGCTAAGGGGTAGTCAAGGAGCTCTTTGTGCTGCCCCTGCTCCGAGCTCCGGCTCCTCAGCTCCCATTGTCCAGGAACCACAGCCAATGGGAGATGTGGGGGTGGTGCCTGCAGATGGTGCATCACGTTGAGCCACCTGGCTGCGTATCCTCCTAGGAGATGGAAGGAAGACATGCGACTGCTTCCGGGAGACATTTGAGGTAAGCGCCAGCTGAAGCCAACACCTCCTACAGCACCTCAACCCCTCAGCCTCAGTCCTGAGCCACTGCTTGCACCTCAAACCCTTCATTACCAGCCCCACTCCAGAGCCTGCACCCCTAGCTGGAGCCCTAATCCCATCCTGTGCTCCCACCTCCAGGCACAGCCCAGAGCTCCCTCCCACACTTGGAACCCCTCATTTCAGGCCCCACCCCAGAGCCTGTACCCCCCAGCCGGAACCCTCACTCCCTCCTACACTCTGAATCACTTGGGTCCAGCCCATAGCCCCCTCCTGCACCCCAATCCCCTCATCCTCAGCCTCACCCCAGAGTCTGCACTCCCAGCCAGAGTCCTCATTGCCTGCCACAACCCAACCTTGTGCCCCAGCCCGGTGAAATTGAGTGAGTCAGAGAAGGTGCGGGAGATGGAGTGAGTGGGGTGGGACCTCAGAGAAGAGTGGGGCTGGGGTTGGGCCAAAACTGTTCAGTTTTCTGTAATCAGAAATTTGGCAACCCTAAATTTGAGTAACCACCATCTTTGTAGTTTGGGAAAGTGCTTTCAAGGGAATGGGGACAGCAATGAGACTGAAAAAGGTTGACTGAGTCTGGGAAGAACTAAAAGGGGGGAGGGTTAGCCCAGTGGTTTGAGTATTGCCCTGCTAAACCCAGGTTTGTGAGTTCAATCCTTGAGGGGGCCATTTAGGGTACCAGGGTAAAAACCTGTCAGGGGATGGGACTAGATGACCTTTTGAGGTCCCCTCCAACCCTAATTTCCTATGAAGGGGTCTTATCATCAATCCAGGGTTATTGATCTCTGGTTGTAAAAACTCCCACCTTCAGCGGGCTTACAAAGCACTTAATGACCCCAGGTTAGCAGCTCTCTGCCCCTTGCTGCCTGGGCTGGATGGTTTTATTGGACCAGTAAAATGTTGTCCCCAGGTTCAAAATCTTCTAGCAGGCCCATGCAAGTGTCTAGAACTCTTACATTGAGAGGAAGGCACATTCCAGGGTGGGGTAACTGGTGCAGGTGCAAATGTAAGATGGTTAAGTTTCATTCACTGCTGTGCACTGTATTTATTAATTGATTTATTTGTGTGCCTCCTGCTGATTTAAATTGGTTGTGACATTTTTAATTATTCTCAGCCCATTATATTACATTTTCTTAAATTGCTAAATAAAGGTGTGTTGTTCTAATCTAAGTGTCTATCAGGTGTTTATAATCAGTGCCTTGAGTAAGATCCATTGCATAGATTAGCTCAGGTTTATTCCTGGAGATTCCTAAGGTATGTCATTGAGTGGATGCAGGACCTAGCCCAGTGGAGGAACCACCAAGATTTCATCTTCGCTGGTTTGTGGGTTTCACTGAGCCTTATATACAGCTTTGTCTTGGAACTAAACAACATTTTTATTAAAAAAATAGAACAACATAAAATTAAGACAGCTCACATTAAATGCATTAAAACTAGCTAATTGTTAGATCTCAAAATGTAACTGTCAACAGGGAATCATCACTTAGTGGGAATGTGGCTAGCGAGATCCTTTAGGTATCAGTACTTAGCCTTTCACTAGTCAAGATTTTTATCAATTACCTGGATTGTATTTGTAAGTGACACAAAAGTTAGGGCTGTAGAAAATAATGAAATGGCTAGGTCGCTGACTGTGAGAGATCTGAATCGCTTGGTTAACTGTGAACAAGCATACAATTGGCTTTTCAAAATGAATGCAGGCCATATTTACAGCATGGGAGACTCTATCCTGGGAAACAGTGACTCTGGAAAGGTTGTAGTAGAAAATCAGGTGAACATGAGCTCTCAGTGCAATGCTTTGGGCCAAACAGCTAATTCCATCCTGTGATGCATAAACAGGGGAATCTCGAGCAGGAGTAGAGGGGTTATTTCACCACTGTATTTGCTACTGGTGTAACCACTGCTGAAATGCTGTCTACTGCTTCTGTCCACAATTCAAGAAGGTTACTGATAAATTTGAGAGGTTTCAGAGAAAAAGAGCCATGAAAATCATTAAAGGATTAGAAAACCTGCCTTACAGTGATGGACTAAAGGAGCTCAATCTATTTTGCTTTAGAAAGAGAATATTAAGTGGTGACTTGATTACAGTGTATAAGTATCTACAGAGAGAACAAATATTTTAATAATGGGCTCTTCAATTTAGAAGAAAAAGATATAACATGATGGAATGACTGAACATTAAAGCTAGACAAATTGAGACCAGAAGTAGGGCATACACTACCATTGGAACAATTAACCAAGGGTCATGGTGGATTTCCTCTCACTGACAATTTTTAAATCAAGATTGGATGTTTTTCGAAAAGATCTGTTCTAAGAATTATTTTGGGGAAGTTCTGTGGACTGTGGTATACAGGAGGTCAGATGGGGTGATCACAACAGTCCCTTCTGTCGTTAGAATCTATGAATCCAGATGCCTAGAGAGAAGCCACAGTGCTCATGCCGAGAGCCTTACAAACAGGTATCAAGGATACATTGACATCAAGAAACTGAGCTGCCTATAAGGCTTTGCGAACACCAGTGATAGCTAAATCTGGGATTTGGGCACCTAAAGTGGCATTTAGGCACCAAACTCTCTTTGTGAATCTAACCCTAACCCTTCCTCACAATGAGGATGAGTCTTGGGGTAATGTTTCCATTGACGTGCATTAAAGTTCATATTTTCAAAGGATTCTGGTCGTTCAGGTGCCTAACTCTGAGTCAAGTCAATAGGAATTAGGAATGTACATACTGTGATAAACATGGGCCTGGCTGCCTAAGTCACTTGCAGAAATAATACTTAAGCTTGTAAATCACTTAGATGTTTAGAAAATTATTTAGATTAGATTGATTAGAAAATTTTACCCTTGATTAATTAGGAACAGGTTCTGCCAATCTAATTCACATGGAAAATAATGGGGCTTTTGTAGATGAAGGTGCTGTTAATTGTTTTTAAGAATCTTCCCTTTGACTTTGTGAAGTTATCATTTGTCAAAGGTAGCCTGGGCTTGGTTCTGTAGTTGTGATGTGATGCAACGATCCTGCCATTTCACTTGGGTGGGAATTGTTTGCACTCAATGGCGTTTGGCTGGAGGCATCCTGTATTTGGACCAAACTGTGAGTCCTTTGCTTGGTTATGAGAAGTGGAATTTCGAAAGGTGCCCACAGGACTTAGAACTTTAACACACAACCAAAGATGCAAATATTCTGTGCCAAATTGTAATCCTATTGAAGTCAACTATTTGGTATTGATGTTAACTGGAGGAAGACACTGCCTGAATAGCCATGATACGGCTTCATACAATGGGGATTTGAGGTGAATCAAAGACCAGGTCCCCAGGGTTTCCAAAGAAGCTGTTAAATTTTCCCATTTCTTCTGATACTGAATTTGGTTTTGATCACAGAAAGGAGATGAACATGACCTATGGAGGAGGTGAGAATTTTTTTGTTTTGACTATATTTCTTTTGGATTCTTCTAAATGTGCTGAATCTAGATGAGTCTCCTTAAATTCCCATTATTTCTTGAACTGAAATGTGCTCTGTTTTAAAGTTCCAAGCACAGATATTCAACTGAGTGCAGAAAATGCTGATTTGATTAAATCAAAACCTTTTACATTGCAACATATTGATTCTGTCTAAATTTGGATAGGACATCAGAAAGTTTTGTCTATTTTATTCAATTCAAAATGATTACATGGAAGATATCATTCAAATGTGCAAAAATGAAATATTGTTAGATGATTGAAATGAAACATTTCATCATGTATTCATAAGATTCCAACAAAATACTTTTGGAATATATAATTTTGTATAATAAAATCAGATATTTTGCCTTTTCATCCTGGTTTGTGATTAAATGAAATTTTGAAATCTTTGTATTTGCCATGGGGCATATAAATTCTGTTTTTTGATCAAAGATAGTTAGTAATATGAAAAAGGAAATTAATTCCTCAGCTCTGATCTCACTTAATTGAGTTTACACTGATGGAACCATGTGGACTTCGATGAACTGACTGTGTACATCAGATAGGGTAGATGTTTGGCTACCGTAGCTTTCCTCCTGTTTTTTACTGGCATGACTGCATTAATTGCAATGAGTTTCATAGGGATGCCATAAATAACTGTAATTTGACAGGTTTCAGAGTAGCAGCCGTGTTAGTCTGTCTCCTCAAAAAGAACAGGAGTACTTGTGGCACCTTGGAGACTAACACATTTATTTCAGCAGAAGCTTTCGTGGGCTACAGCTCACTTCTTCGGATGCAATTTGACAAAGAGACTTAGGAGACTGTCAATATATTTATTCAGTAATAATTCATTATTGGAGTTTTGGTGAAGACTCAGGGTACAATTTTAGTGAGGAGCAGATCTCAGATATAAATGAAATGAAAAAATGCACTCAGTAAAAACTGATTCCCATATATATACACATTCAAGAGGACAATAGTTTTTACAATCATGATCTAGATGGTTTACACAAGGAGAGACACGTGTTCTCATCTTCCTTACCATAATATAATGTTACTGCAACTCATCTGGCTCCAGTGAAGCTACTCCTGGTTTATCATAGTATAATTAAGCTTAGAAAAGGGACAACTAATGAGGGAAATGTTAGACTTCTATCAAATCATGAATGGTGTGGAGAAAATGAAAAGAGAAGTCTTATTTACTCATTTGCATAACATACAAACCAGAGGTAAGTCAATGAAATCAGTAGGCAGCATGTTTAAGACAAGCATAAGGAATTATTTCTTCATATATACACAGTGATCGCGTGGAACTTATTACCAGGCATGTTGTGAAGACCAAAAGTATAACTGGGTTAAAAAAAGAACTAGATAAGTTCATGGAGGATACGTCCATCAATAGCTATTATCGAAGATAGCCAAGGACACAACCTCATGCTCTAAGTTTCCTTAAGTTTCTAACTATCAGAAGCTGGGACTTGATGAGAGGGGATGGATCATTCATTAATGGCTCTGTACTTATTCATCTCCTTTGAATCATCGTACACCTTCCACTGTCAGAAGACAAGGTATTGGGCTAGATGGACCATTGATTTGACTCTGGGTGAGCACCCTTACTTTCTGAAGTAAAAATAGAATTGATGAAATGAAGAGGATTAGTAAAGTTTTATGATGTGAGGAAAATGGGAAAGTTTATGGGTAGATAAAGTTGGGCACAAACAGAGGTGGAGGGATGAAGAAAGAGAGGACAAAGTAAATCAGATCAGGATTACTGGCACTGAAGTCAATGCACTGTTGTCAGTTTCGTGAAGAAGAGAGGAGAAACAGGCCATTAGATTATATGTGTTTGTGATTGTGTGTGCGTGTGTGCTATAGAGTAGCACAGTGAATAGCATAACCTCCACATGTGTTTTTCATATAGAGGGTTGGAATTGCCATGCAGTGAAATTACGATAAATCTGTCCATATGCTCAGTTGAAGTATATTGGTGTAGCTTCCCAGATTGTGCCACATTCCTGTTGAGAATTAAATAAATGGTGATATATTATTTTAATGTACATGTTCCAAGAAACTTGAGTGCAGATTTTGAAATTACTTATACCAGTGTGACTCTGTTCAACCTGATTCTGGTTGCACCTCTGTTTTATATAAGGTCATTGAGCTAAGTATTTTCTCTTCCGATGCTAGTATAGAACAGGTGCATTTCCATTGAGTTTATTAACATACACTAATATAAAGCCAGCGATACTGAGGAAAGAATGGAAACCATTGACTTCAGTGAAGTTACTCTGGATTTACTATCTTGTAATAAGAGAATTGGTCCAAAATGGTGTCAGTCCTGATCAGACAGGCAGAGTTATGGTTCCATGGAGAGAGAGGTGAAAGAACATAGATTAATAGATAAATAAATTTCATTCACTATACCAAACTAATATGTAGTTTTTCTTTTTATTTCTCAAGATGATGTATGTTGATCAAGGAAAAAATGAGAAATAAGACCTCCGTGACTGAGTTTGTCATACTTGGCTTCTCTAACCACACAGACAGGAATATCATTCTGTTTGTGGTGTTTCTATGCATATACATCATCACAATGCTGGGCAACATCCTCATAATCATTGCCATAAGTGTTGATCCAGCCCTTCACACTCCCATGTATTTCTTTCTCGGGAACTTGTCCTTCCTGGAGATCTGCTACACCTCGGTCACTCTGCCCAAGATGCTGGCCAATCTCCTCTCAGAAGACAAAACCATCTCCTTTGCTGGCTGTGCTGTACAAATGTATTTTTTTCTATTCTTTGGTGGAACAGAGTGCTTCCTCCTAGCTGCTATGGCCTATGACCGCTACTGTGCCATATGCAACCCACTGCGCTACACGGCCATCATGAATAAGAAGGTTTGCATCCAGCTGTCTGGTGGCTCATATATCTGTGGCATGCTGGTGGCCCTGGAGCACACAATCTTTATTTTCACACTTCCTTTTTGTGGACCCAATGTTATTAACCACTTCTTGTGTGAGATCCAGCCGCTGCTGAAGCTGGTGTGCGGGGACACCTACTGGAATGAGATCCAGATCATCGTGGGTGCTGCTATCATCCTCATTCTGCCATTGTTGCTGATCCTGGTCTCCTACACCTTTGTCATCTCCACCATCCTTAAAATTAGCTCTGCCGAAGGCAGGTGCAAAGTATTCTCCACCTGCTCCTCACACCTCATTGTGGTGACGTTGTTCTATGGGATGGCCCTTATCATGTACGTGCGCCCCAAGTCCAGCTTTTCTCCAGATGTGAACAAGTTACTCTCTCTGTTCTACTCAGTGGTGACTCCGATCTTGAACCCCATTATCTACAGCCTCAGGAACAAGGAGGTGAAAGATGCCTTGAGGAAAACAGGAATGAAGATATTCAGTTAAGACAGAGATTATTTTCCTTCATCAGGTTTGTCATCCGTGGACTGTCTAAACTCTAAGGGGACTTTACAGCTCTGAAGAGCTGGCATCTGAACTCTACAAAGAATTTCCCTTTATCAAACTGGTCAACCTGTTCTGAAGTATTGTATTTCCAGGAAATTTTTCATTAATATTTTGAATGTTGACAAAAAAAAAGAGGAAATATTAATTAATTTATTCATTTGAAATCCCCTTCTGGCCTTAAAAGCAATTAATTCTAATAAAATAAAGAAAAAGAAAGGAAAAATTTGAAATGTCATCTCTCCCCTTCCCATTGTTTGAGCAGCTGTAATTCTGTAATTCAAGTATATCTGGATTTTATGAAAAAATCTTCCTTATTTTAATCAGAACTGGTTGAAATTTCCCATATGACCTTTTTCTTCTGAAAGCTGACAGAAATGTGTGTTGGGTAGAGAAACTTTCATGGGACATCCGAGGTCTAAGAGAAAATTTGCATTGTTGTTGTGATGCTTGCCTGGGCAATCCAGGGTTGCTTTATAGTTAAATCAAATTTAAGTTTATTAAATAAAGCACAGATATTCAAATGATAGTAGGCAGAAGCATTGGAAACCAATGGTTACATATAAAATAAAATCATAACTGTGATGTAGAAACCCAACACTGGGCAAGAAGGGATTATTTTGGGCTGAGCCAGCACCCCCCTCTGGGTCCCACATGCAGCAAATGCTCCATCTGCTGGAGGCATTCAAAAACAGGGATTTAACTCATTTGAGTGGCAGAGCTGGAGGTGAGCAGACCTGCAGCCCACAGCGCCAGCAGTGCAGAGCAGAGGGAAGCCTAAAGGCTCTCAGACAACTGACCAAAGGGGCCCTCCCTGAGGGAAGGGAGGACCCACCCTAGAGACAACCAGAAAGGGAAGTATCCTGTGGATCTTGGACATTGGTAACCCTCTTCTTTTGGTTTGGATTTCCCCACCAGTGGAAAGCCTTGGATGAAACACTCCGGGGCAGGTGGAACAAATGAGAGGTTGCCAGGGCCCAGGGTTGGAGCACGGTGGAGTGGGAGGACTCAGGCTCCTCTCCTCACAATCATTTTGGCAGTCAGCTGTTGCAGCTATGCCCACTAGGCCATGCTTCCCAACCAGACCCTGGATGAGGACTATTACTTAACACACTCTCTAGAGACTAGATTTAATTAACAACAACCTCAGGAACAAGAAGTGAAAGATGCCTTCAAGAAAACAAGAATGAAGACTGGCCAGAGACAGGACACTAGATGGGGAGGGCTCTGAGTTACTACAGAGAATTCACCATTTACACTAGTTTAAGCTTCCAAGTGACCCATGCCCCATGCTGAGGAAGGCGAAAAAAGTGGCTGGGTCACTACAAAAAGTAATTTTCCCTCTGTTGATACCTCACACCTCATTGTCAACTGTTGAGAGTAGGCCACTTCCACCTGGATCAAATTGGACTAGTTAGCACTGACCCCCACTTGGTAAGGCAACTCCCATCTTTTCATGTGCTGCAATATATATGCTGGTTACTGTATTTTTCACTCCATGCAGCTGATGAATTGGGTTTTAGCCCACAAAACTTATGCCCAAATAAATTTGTTAGTCTCTAAGGTACCACAAGGACTCCTCATTGTTTTTGCTGATACAGACTAACATGGCTACCAATCTGAAAAAAACCCAGGTTCTTTTCCAATCTGACCCAGAGGAAAATTCCTTACTGACCCCAAATATGGTGATTAGTTAGACCCTTAGCACATGGGCAAGACTCACCAGGCAGATACCCGGGAAAGAATTCTCTGTAGTAACTCAGAGCCCTTCTTGTCTAGTGTCCATGATTTGAGGACTTCAGTAACTCAGCCTGAGGTTAGGTATCTCTTACAGGAGTATGTGGATGAGGTTCTGGGGCCTGCAATGTGCAAGAGTTCAGATTAGATTATCACGATGGTCCTTTCTGACCTTATAGTCTATGAGTAACAACTTACTCCCCTGTCCAATAAAATATAACTCTCCAGCACTTTACAGCCAGGCTGGCTGTGACCTCCTGTTTCATGAAACAAAACACAATGTTGGCTTGTCTCCTCGGGGAAGGATACAGGGAATGTGTTGCACCCCTAGATATATTGAACTGCCCTTTGTTCTGTATTCATAAACAAGAGGCCCTCCTGCTGATTGATTATTCCTGCATATTTGCTTTCTTCTAGATATCACAATCTCTTAATCAGCACTTGGCTAAGTATACAAGTAAGTTAAAATTATGAGGCAGACAATATACAGTGCACACATGACTAGACAGGAAGATAAGCATCTGTTACCAACTACCTGAGGGGCCCATGTCCTAGGTGTGTCATCTCCTGGTAACATTCCTTACCTTCAGACTTTAAGAACGTCATTTCCAGTACAGATGCATACGTTTTTAAATATTAGCCATCCATGCATTTCACAAAAATTATGATGTCCACAGGGCTACTTACATGCCACCCGTTGGGGAACTAATATGCAGATATCTGACCTATAGAATCCCTTAAAATACCTCTGCCCCACCCGCCATGCCCTCTGAAATTTAGCAATAAGAGGTTGCTGGTTCACAGTTGGTCAGCTTATTTTTATGATTGTGAGGTCCTGGGACATGAAAAATCCTTCATTACATGATCTTTTTTGCCCCTGGAGAATTCATTGTTAGCCAAGGGTTCATCGAGTATTATGCATTTTTCTCCGTCTGAGAAGGCCTAAGTTGGGATTCACAGACCCTGAGTTAGGGTCCAAGGATCCATGTACAATGAGTCGAGGGAAATAGGCACTAAATAATAAGATCCATAAAAGCCAGAATGCTGAGTTGGGAACTGCCTAAACTAACTAATTGGAGATGCCGAGTTGAGGGATGTGTGCTAGGTCATGCTCCTCAACAGGTGTTCAGTGACAAAGTCTGGACTGAAGAGAGGTACCTCCCATGTCTTGGGTTCCACAACCAGGAAGTCCTCTCAAAGAGTTAGGTGCTTCTGGGGTTTCTCGCAAAAAGACAAAACAAAAACAAAAAAACAACAATGAAGGAGCAGGTTGTGCAGGATAAGCTGTCTCAGAACCTTTAGCTCAGTGGGTAGGGCACTCACATGGGATGTGGAAGACCCTGTGCAGTTCGGTTCCCCATCTGTCTGATGAGGAGAAGAGATTTGTATCAGGGTTTCTCACATCACAAATGACTGTCATAACCCCTGGTTACAGGATATCCTGATGTGGGGCTCTCTTGGTCTCTTCTGTTGGAACTGTTCCACTTGAACAAACAACTAAAAGTCATTGGAGCAGGGGGACAGGAACCCAGGGCACTCAGCTTCCAGGGATTACACTAACCACCACACAGGAGAGTCAGTCTCACACACTCTCTGCCTCAAAGAATATTCATGCATTTAACCAAAGTGAAACAGCTTCAACAGGAAGGACTGCAGCCAGACCATACTGGAGTATCCTATAGGCATTCACGTGAGAGAAGGGGAACCTCTGTTCAATTCCCATCTATTTGTGAGACTCGGTGGTGGGAGGGGGGACTGGAACAGGGTTGTTCCCCATCCCAAGTGGGCACCCTAACCACTAAGCTAAAAATTCTGAAGGATGTCCTCATCCCTGGTGGTTTTTTGGTGGGGTTAGGTGCCCACTGTGACTAAGTTTGTCATTCTCAGCTTCTCTAACCACCCAGACGTGAATCTCATTCTGTTTGTGGTGTTCCTATGTATTTACATTGTCACAGTCCTGGGCAACATTCTCATCATCATCGTCATATATGTCGATCCGACCCTTCACACACCCATGTACTTTTTCCTTAGGAACTTGTCCTTCTTGGACCTCTGTTACACCTCAGTCACTCTACCCAAGATGCTGGCCAATCTCCTCTCAGAAAATAAAAATATTTCCTTTTCCAGTTGTGCTGTGCAGATGTTTTTCTTTCTATTCTTTGGCATTACTGAATGCTTCCTCCTATGGCATATGACCGCTACAGTGCAATATTTAACCCCATTGCACTATGTTGCCATTATGAATATGAGGGTTTGCATCCAGCTGACAGGTGGCTTGTGGATCTGTGGCATGCTGGTGGCAGTGAGGCACACAACCTCTGTCTTCACACTTCCTTTTTGTGGGTCCAATGTGATCAATCACTTTTTCTGTGATATCCAGCCAGTGTTGAAGGTGGTGTGCTGGAACACCTACTGAATTGAGATCCAGATCTTCATGGTTGCCGCCTTCACCCTCATGATGCCATTGTTGCTGAGCCTGGTGTCCTACATCTGTATCATCTCCACCATCCTGAGAATTAGGTCCACTGAAGACAGGCGTAGAGCCTTCTCCACCTACTTCTCACATCTCATCGTGGTGACATTGTGCAACAGGACTGTCCTTATCATATATGTACACCCCAAATTCAGCTATGGTCTGGGTGTGGACAAGTTGTCCTCTCTTTTCTATTCAGTGAGGATTGCACTCTTGAACCCTGTTATCTACAGCTTCAGGAAGAAGGAGGTGAAAGATGCTTTGAGGAAAATAACAATGAAAATATTTTTAAAAAATCAGATAATTTTCCTTCAGTCACACGAGCCTCTGAGAAATATCTACCAAGTAGTGTCTCAATCATAATGGAGATGTTTCCCTTGTGTAATATAGTGCTGGTGAAATTTACTGAATTTTGTTTTTCCATGAAATTTTTTCTTTAATGTTTTAATTTTAACACAAGAAATGAGGGAAAAAAATCATTTTTAGAATATTATTGTATTATTACGTGAATCCTCCTCAGGCCTTAAAATCTATTAATATTTTGGGGAAAAAACAAAATACAAAATAAAGACATTGCTTTACGAGGTCTAATTCACAAACATTTCAGTTCAATAGAAAAGTGTTCTTGGGTGGTTGACCTTTTCTGAATTTCTCAAATATTTTGTCAGAAATGTTGATAACAGAAATTGGTAGGAGGAAAAGGAACTCAAAATATTTTACTTTTTTTTTTTTGATAATGAGCCAGCTCTAACCATTATATTTTATGACACCAGTGGTCCTCTTTCTTATAGGTAGTTTGACTTGGGCTGCTGTAGTGGGGACCTCAGTATTGCATAGGTCATTTTAAAGCAGAGCTGGACAATAATTGGAATTCCTGTCCCCCAGGAAAAGCTGGCATTTCAACATTTGTTTTCATTCCAAGTGAGGATAAAAAAATAAAAGTTTTAAATTTTTCATAGAATTAAAATTCTGAAAAATTGTGATTTGGAAATATTGAAACATTTTATTAAGAACATAAGAATGGCCATACTGAGTCAGACCAATGGTCCACCTAGCCCATTATCTTGTCTTCTGACAGTAGCCAATGCTGGGTACTTCAGAGGGAATGAACAGAACAGATAATCAACAACTACTGAGGCTAGGGACACCATCCCTGCCCATACTAGCTACTAGACAGTGATGGACCTATCCCCATTAACTTATCTAGCTCTTTTTTGAACTCTGTTATAGTCTTGGCCATCACAACATCATCTGGCAAAAGTTCCACAGGTTGACTGTGCATTGTGTGAAGAAATACTTCCTTTTGTTTGTTTTAAACCTGCTGCCTATTAATTTCATGTGGTGACCCTTAGTTCTTATGTTATGAGAAGGAGTAAGTAACACTTCCTTATTTACTTTCTCGACACTAGTCTTGATTTTATAGACCCTTATCATATCATAATACATTTTGAGATTCCAGCAATAAAAATGTTTATTTTTGGTTCATTAAGCTGACCAGATGGCTCCATTCTCCCATCTGAAACAGGCTCATTGAATGTACTATCTCCCTCATAATCCATCCAGAGACATATGACTCCCATGATGCATCATGGAATGTGGGAAGGTGGAATTCCACATTGTATTACCGGTGATGTAGAACTTCAGGGAGCCTGGCCCTTAAGAAAGAATGGGGACTGGAATTACAACTCCCAGAAGGCAATGCACTGATAGGGAAATGTGGTTTAATGTTTTTTTGAACTGCTTTGAAACAAATAATTTTGGGCCAGTTCCAAGAAACGAAATATTCTCATCTGAATCGAACTGACTCAAAACCTAACATTCCCATTTCAAGTTTTCCAATGGAATTCATTGTTGTGGAAACTGCATTTTCTGCCAGAAATCCATCCTACAAAAAATTCCCAAGCATCTCGACTTAAAAACCTTCCCTATTTGACTTTGGTTTTAAATTGCAGCATTGGAGGTTTTTAAAAAAACAGATTAGACAATCAACTGTCAGGGACGCTCTAGATAATACACAGTCCTGCTGTGAGTGCAGGGGACTGAACTAGAAGATCTGTCAAGGTCCCTTCCAGTCCTGTGTTTCTATGATTCTATGATTCTCTGCTATTTCAAAGAGATCACAATTCAATATTTTCTTCCAAGTAGATACTTATAGACAGTAATCAAGTCATTCCTCAACCTTCTATTTGTTAAGAAGAATAGATTATTGTACAATGTATACTGTATAATAGACCTTAGGGTGCAGCAGAGGGTGAGGGATTGAAAAGGGCCGGTTATAATGTATAATGGGTACTAGGTGCAGCAAAGGGTCGGGGTGGGAAAGGGGCAGCTATACTGTATAATGAGCACCAGGAGGCAGCAGAAGATAAGGGAAGAGAAGGGGACAGGCACATACTGTATATTTGTAAGATCATGTCACAAATTGCACAAAACTAGAGGCTGAGTTGAGAAGTTTTTAGAGCAGTGGCTTTCAATCTTTTTTTCATTTGTGGACCCCTGAAAAATTTTGAATGCAGGGGCAGACTCTTTTGGAATTTCAAGCTGTGGTATCCAGACCCCTGCCATAGAAGCCTGTGACCGAAAACTGACTGAACAGAATTCAACTATAAGTGTTGCAAATGTTCAGATGGGTGAGAAAGGGTGCTAAACTGTGGGCATCAATGGTAATGAGAACACTTCGGGTTTTGTCTTGTAGGAGTAGTCACATGCTTTTGATTTATCTGAAAAATTGAATTCCTTTTGTGGGATCTGAAACTTTATTTTCATAGTCACTTTTTGTGGACCCCTTAGACATAGTCTGTGGACCACAGGTTGAAAACCACTGTTTTAGAAAAGTTGGCCCATGAACTATGAAAATAATCCAATCTCTTGACGGCTCCACTTGAAACTTTGAAACAGGAGTAGGCAACCTATGGCATGTGTGCCAAAGGCGGCACGCAAGGTGGCACTCACAATGGCCAGGTCCTGGCCACCGGTCCAGGGGCTCTGCATTTTAATGTAATTTTGAATGAAGCTTCTTAAACATTGTAAAAACCTTATTTACTTTACATACAACAGTAATTTAATTATATATTATAGATTTATAGAAAGAGGCCTTCTAAAAACGTTAAAATGTATTACTGGCACATGAAACCTTAAATTACAGTGAATAAATGAAGACTTGGCACACCACTTCTGAAAGGTTGCCGACCTCTGCTTTGACAGAAACAAAAACAAAAACAAAACCCTTGGTCAAAAATATCTCATTTTCCACCTGAGGCGAATAGACAGAATATCTCTTCAGGGATCACAATGTAATGGATAAAACTGCTTTTGTTCACAGCTACATAAACATGTTTATAGATCCTTTTGGTAGCATGTGCCACAATACTTGTGAGATCCCTGAAACAGGAAGGAGTGGAAGGTGGGAGGAGAGTGAGAAAGAATAAAAATCTTCCGGGTCTTTTTGATTTGAAATTAACAATAACATGAGAGCCTACATCAAAGAAAGAGCTTCTTTCAGGTATGAATGATGACAATGGATCACTCTAATTAGTGAGTATTTATTTAATTATGATTGCTATTGTAGTGCACAGGTACATATGTGATGTCTGTCTTAGACTTAGCTGGATGCAGGATGGATGGATGGAAGCTGTGACCTACATGTGTGTGTGTGAGAGCCATCGAATGGAATATATATGATCACTGTTCAAGACAGTACAGATGAAGTGTCTCTTTCAAAACAGGTAAATTTTTAGTTCTATATTTTTAGTGGAAATTTTCACCAAAATAATCCATTTCCTAAAAGTAAACTAAACTAAACTAAACATATTTTCATTGAAAAAGAGATAATCACCAAAGTGTTATTTTAAAAATTATGTTTGACAACCAAAAACAAAACAAATCAAAACGAAAATTGGAGATTGTGTTTTTTTCAGTGAAAACTCAAAACACTTCAAAAATATTGAAGAAATGAGAAAACACTTTTATTTTCATCAAAATTGTCCATGAGGGAAAATATTTCCCCAACCAGTTCTTTTGTTTCTGGCAAACTTCTCAACTTTGCATTGTTGCATAAGAACACAAGAATGGCCATACTTCATCAGACGAATGGTCCATCTAGGTGCTTCGGAGGGAATGAACAGAACAGGTAATCACCAAGTGATCCATCCCCCGTCGCCCGTTCCCAGCTTTCAGCAAACAGAGGCTAGGGACACTTCAGAGCATGGTTTTGCATCCCTTTATCAAGTTCTTCTTTGAACCCTGTTATAGTTTTGGGCTTGAGAACATTCTGTGGCAAAGAGTTCCACAGATAATAGCTAGAGGCTCAGATACCTCCTCTATTAGCTCCTTGAGTATTCTAGGATGCATTTCATCAGGCCCTGTTGACTTGCAGGCATCTAACTTTTCTAAGTGATTTTTAACTTGTTCTTATTTTATTTTATCTGCTAAACGTACCCCCTTCCCATTAGCATTTTCTACATTTTCCTCTCTTATTATCTGTCCCTTTCTTAATGATTCCCAACATTCTTTTCACTTTTTTAACTGCCGCTGCACTTTAACTGCACTTTTTTAACTGACTCCAAGATCTCTTGCTTGAGTGGTAACAGCAAATTTAGACCCCATCATTTTTATATGTTTAGTTGGGATTATGTTTTTCAATGTATATTATTTTAAATTGTTCCATTCTTGTAATCCTTGTTATTGTCCAGATCTGCACTCCCTCTATTTCTATTGTATCCTCTTTTGAGACGGGGCTAGCAGAATCAGAACACATTCCATTTGGAGATATCTTGTTAGTAGATCAAATGGCATTAGACTATATTCAGTGCTACTCTTCAACACATTACATATGCATCCAGGCTGGGATTGTCAAAGGAGTTTAGGTGACAGAAAGCCATGTGTTGTTCCTTTAAAAATAAAAGCTAGTAAGACACTGCAATAACTTTATACACCTGGGTAAATCTCTTCCCATAGATTCTCAGTTCGTAGATTCATAGATGCCAAGGAACCATTGTGCTCATCTAATTTGACCTCCTGCAGAACACAGGCCAGAGAACTTTCCCGAAATAATTCATAGAACAGAGATTTTATAAAAACATCCAGTCTTGATTTAAAATGGAGTGGGAAACAGAGGGAAACATGTTCCCCTTTCCCCCGTGCTATAGGATGGTTGAATTAACTAATTAATGTTTGAGAGACAACATAGGTGAATCATCTTCTGTTGAACCTCACTCGCCTTTTCTCTCTAATATCTTGGGACCAACCTAGCTACCACAACACTGCATACACTAACTAACGTGTGTGACTTTCACAGTTACAGTGCTAGCTGCATTGTGTGCCTTTTCTGAGAGCCTCATGTCTTGGGTCTCCAACCCTTCCCTGTTCTGGGATGGTATCTTGTGCTTCTCCCACTCTTAAAAGGGGATGGGAGCACACTGCCCTATGCACAAACTACTTAGCACCCTGCAGGGCCATTTGAGCCAGAGAATGAAAATGATGCTGTAGCCTGGTGGTTAACGTGCTCACTTGAGTGAGAGGAGACCAAGGATCACACTCCCTTTGCTGAAATAGATCATACAAAACAGAACAGATACAGGAGAAGAGTTTGAGAGAGAGAGCTCCTCCATAGCCCAGTGGTTAGGGCTCTCCTCCAGTATCCCAATTTCAAATCCCTTCTGCACAGGCAGGGCCGGCTTTAGGAAGTGCAGGGCCCAATTCAAACATTTTCGGCGGGGCCCTGGCAGGGATGACTTAAAAAAAAAGTGGAAAAAAAAGCCTTTCATTTCTTTAATGTATTATTTACTTTCCATAACTATATGAATAATAAAATTATATATTATATACATTGCATCATATATGCTGTTGATTGGCTATTAATGACCACCATTTCACATGTGTGGGTCCCCGCCACTCCCTGGGAGTGTGCACATGTGTTGGTACCAGCTGCTCCCTGCCCCCCTCATTGAAGCAGGTGTGCAGGGTTACTCCCCTGGAAACTGCAGGGCAGCAGTGGACATGGGGCTGGCTGGAGGTAGGGCAGGGGCTGACTGGAGGTAGGATCTGGCTGCAGGCAGGGCAAGGGTGTGGGACTGGTTGGAGACAGGAGGTGTGGGGCAGGCTGGCTTCAGGCAGGGCCGCAGGGGGGTGCAGCAGGGGTTTGCAGGTCTGGAGACAGCGGAGTGTGGAACTGGCTGGCTTCAGGCAGTGGGGTGCAGCAGGGGTTGACTGGAGACAGGGCAGAGGGTGCGGGCTGGGCAGGGTGTGCAGGGCTGGTGTGGGTAGCAGTGTGTGTGGGGCTGGCTGGCTTTGGGCAGGGCTGCAGGGGTGTGTGGTAGGGATTGGCTGGAGACAGGACAGAGGTTTTGGCAGGGGCTGGCTGTGGGCACGGGGTGCAGAGCTGGCTGCAGGTGGGGGGGGCGGACTAGTGTGGGCAGGTCAGGGGGTGGAGCAGAGGCAGCTGGAACCCCAGCCCTTTAAGTAGCCCCCAAACCCCCTTCTACCCCGCCCTGGACCTTTTAAATAGCTGCGGGAGCGCTAGGGAATGCATGGGGGAGGCGGGGCTCCGGCAGCTATTTAAAGGACCGGGGTGGCAAAGGCAGCTGGAGCCCCGGGCCCTTTAAATAGCCCCCGGAGCCCCTCACTGTCCCAGGGCTCTGGGGGCTATTTAAAGGGCCCAAAGCTCCAGCTGGGGTCGCGCCGGCTGGAGCATGGCAAGCCCCGCGGCCTCGCTCTCCGGGCCAGAGAGCGGCAAAGCCTCGCCGCCGTGCTGCCCCGGCCGGAGCGCGGTAAAGCCCCGCCGCCATGCTGCCCCGGCCGGAGCCCCAGCTGGAGCGCGGCAAGCCCCACTGCCCCGGCTGGAGCACTAGCTGTGAGAGCGGGGCCGAGCCGCGCTCCCGCTGGCGCTTCGCTCAAAGGAGCGGGACCATGGAAGACCCCGGAGCAGACCGCAGCCGGGGATCGGGGTAAGTTTAAAAAAAAATTAAAAAGGTGCCTAAGGCACGGGGCCCTTTTAGGCGCGGGGCCTGATTCTCCGGAATCGGTCGAATCAGCCTAAAGCCGGCCCTGTGCACAGATACATTGGGGAATCAAAGTGGGCCTTGCACATTGTGCATAAGTCCCCTAACCACTGGGGTAAAGATTATAAAGAAGTAACCACCATCACCTCCCCTTGGTGCTTTGTGAATTCTTTACTTTACTTTGCCCTGAAAAATGAAACATAAAGTTCTAGATCAAAATGAAATTAAAATTTTGTATTTGACATTGCCGAAATGTTTCCAATGTTTTGGTTCCATGAAAACCATTTGGAGAACTCTGCATGAACTTCAGTCTGCGGTTTTCAGTGAATAAACTATTTGTCTGAAAAATTTCACGAAGCTCTAATTTACACTATTGACAATGTAGAATCACTCCTCTGAACTCGGATCAATAGTGATTCTGGATATACACTGGTGTAACTGAAGGCAGATTTGAGAATGATATACCTGCCAAGCAGGCAGAAGGGGATTTTTACTCCTTCCTTTCTGCTGTTTTCTCCAACACTCCTCTTATATGTGAGTTACTGTCATTTTTCCACAAAAACTACCATGACCAATTGGTGCAAATTGCACTGATTTTTCCTTTTAAACCTTTTTTTCTTTTTTTTTTGGTCACCTTATGCCCAAGGTCTGAGTTTGCTGCCTCCTCAACTGAATTTATAGAAGGGCCACTCCGGTAATTTGGATGAAGTTGTGACATTGTGCAGTCTATATGGGTTTATAAAAACATGGTAGTAAGTGAATATATTATAACTGGAATATGCTTCATGCAAAAAGTTTCTTGTAAGATATCATTACAAAGTTTATAATCTGCTGAGTATGATCATTCTATTTGTATAAATATACCACTCTTGTATCTGGGACTAAAAATATGAAATATAACTCTGAGGGCCAATTGCAATTATGCAAAGTGTGGGCCATTAATGGTGGTTTGGAATCTTAATGGCTCCCATCAACCAGGACAATTGACTGGGGCTCTGTTTGCAAGCAAACCTTCCTGTGAGTCAGGCTGGGAGGAATGAAGGTTTGGGGTCTTACAGTGACATGCCATCAGGTCACATGAACTGGAATCCATCTTTAACCTAGTGCTTTTCCACTGGGGGGGGCGGTGGAAACCAAGAGAGAGACAAAGGATTCCCACCTTATACAAAAAGGGGTGGAACAGATCAAAGGAGGTGAGCCATCATGAAGAATTCCCTAGCTACCACCTGAGCTGGAACAAGAGCTGTACCAGGGAAAAGAATTGTGCCAAGGCGTGGAAGATGTCTGGTCTGAGGAAAAAACTTACTGAAGCATCTCTGAGAGTAAGATTCATAGACTCTAGGACTGGAAGGGACCTCGAGAGATCATCGAGTCCAGTCCCCTGCCCTCATGGCAGGACCAAATACTGTCTAGACCATCCCTAATAGACATTTATCTAACCTACTCTTAAATATCTCCAGAGATGGAGATTCCACAACTTCCCTAGGCAATCTATTCCAGTGTTTAACTACCCTGACAGTTAGGAACTTTTTCCTAATGTCCAACCTAAATCTCCCTTGCTGCAGTTTAAGCCCATTGCTTCTTGTTCTATCATTGGAGGCTAAGGTGAAGAAGTTTTCTCCCTCCTCCTGATGACACCTGAAAACTGCTATCATGTCCCCTCTCAGTCTTCTCTTTTCCAAACTAAACAAACCCAATTCCTTCAGCCTTCCTTCATAGGTCATGTTCTCAAGACCTTTAGTCATTCTTGTTGCTCTTCTCTGGACCCTCTCCAATTTCTCCACATCTTTCTTGAAATGCGGTGCCCAGAACTGGACACAATACTCCAGTTGAGGCCTAACCAGTGCAGAGTAAAGCGGAAGAATGACTTCTCGTGTCTTGTTTACAACACACCTGTTAATGCATCCCAGAATCACGTTTGCTTTTTTTGCAACAGTATCACACTGTTGACTCATATTAACCTTGTGGTCCACTATGACCCCTAGATCTCTTCCTGCCATACTCCTTCCTAGACAGTCTCTTCCCATTCTGTATGTGTGAAACTGATTGTTCCTTCCTAAGTGGAGCACTTTGCATTTATCTTTATTGAACTTCATCCAGTTTACCTCAGACCATTTTTCCAATTTGTTCAGATCATTTTGAATTTTGACCCTGTCCTCCAAAGCAGTTGCAATCCCTCCCAGTTTGGTATCGTCCGCAAACTTAATAAGCATACTTTCTATGCCAACATCTAAATCGTTGATGAAGATATTGAACAGAGCCGGTCCCAAAACAGACCTCTGCGGAACCCCACTTGTTATACCTTTCCAGCAGGATTGGGAGCCATTAATAACTACTCTCTGAGTACGGTTATCCAGCCAGTTATGCACCCACCTTATAGTAGCACCATCTAAATTGTACTTTCCTAGTTTATCTATAAGAATATCATGCGAGACCGTATCAAATGCCTTACTAAAGTCTAGGTATATCACATCCACCGCTTCTCCCTTATCCACAAGGCTCGTTATCCTATCTGTATTCAGTTTGATTAGACATAGATTTGCGGGTTTTATTTTATTTTGCTTGGTGACTTACTTTGTTCTGTCTGTTACTACTTGGAACCACTTAAATCCTACTTTCTGTATTTAATAAAATTACTTTTTACTTATTAATTAACTCAGAGTATGTATTATTACCTGGGGGAGCAAAAAATGTGCATATCTCTCTATCAGTGTTATAGAGGGCAAACAATTTATGAGTTTACCCTTTATAAGCTTTATACAGGGTAAAACGGATTTATTTGGGTTTAGACCCTATTGGGAGTTGGGCATCTGAGTGCTAAAGGTGAGCACACTTCTGTGAGCTGTTTTCAGGTAAACCTGCAGCTTTTGGGCAAGTAATTCAGACCCTGGGTCTTTGCTGGAACAGACGGGAATGTCTGGCTCAGCAAGACAGGGTACTGAAGTCCTGAGCTAGCAGGGAAGGCAGGGGCAGTAGTCTTGGCACATCAGTTGGCAGCTCCCAGGGGGGTTTCTGTGATCTAGTCTGTAACAGAAGTTACTCCTGAAGAGATCAGAATTAACACCATTGACTTTAATAGGATTATTCTTTATTGACATGAGGTGTAAATGACAGAAGAATTAGGCCCATATACTTGAAATGAATGAGGTCACATATATTCAGACTGAAGAAGGTACTTTTCTTCCCTTCAATAATCTAAATATCCATCTATCCCGGTATTAGCTCATCTATGTGTAACCCATGCACACTGAGTGTGGAGCTGTGTCCCCTCTGCTGGTGACTGGGCCATATAGAGGTTGATGGGCGTTGGCTAACAGAGATGACTTTTTTAGCATAGACAGTAGAGGTTCATGTGTTAAGTTCCAGAGGTCTCAGGTCTAATTCCTGCAGCCAATAACCTATCCAGGGCCATGATGCTTCATATCTATCTATTTTATAAGGTTTCCCACCACCATGGTGTCTGAGTGCCTTTTCACTTCCTTAGGAGATGAAACATCCTGACGACATGAAAGGAAGAAACCAATCCACTGCAATAGAGTTCATCCTCCTATGATTTTCTGGTCTATCTAACCTTCCAGTTTTACTCTTTGTGTTGGTCCTAGTTACGTACATGATCATCCTGCTGGGGAATGCTCTCATAATTCTTATAACATTTGCTGACCCAGCCCTTCACACCCCCATGTATTTTTTTCTCCGGAACTTGTCCTTCCTGGAGATCTGCTACACCTCAGTTACTATCCCTGAAATGCTGGTCAACCTCCTCACCAGGGAGAAAACCATCTCATTTTCCAGTTGTGCTGCACAGATGTATTTCCTCATCTCTCTAGGTGGCACAGAGTGCTGCCTGCTGATCCTGATGGCATATGACCGATATGTGGCCATATGCCGCCCGCTAGTGTATACTGCCATTATGAACAAAGGTGTTTGCATGCAGCTTGTGGGCATTGCATGGCTAAACAGCAGGCTTGTGACACTAATGCATGTCACATGGGTATTTAATCTCCCCTTCTGCCCGTCTAATGAGATTGACCATTTCCTTTGCAATGCTCCACCTGTACTTGAGCTGGTTTGTGGGAACACCTACATGATTGAAATTGAAGCCCTTACCTCAACTGTGCTATTTGTCGTGATCCCATTTGCACTGATACTTTGGTCCTACATTTGCATTTTGATCACAATCCTGAAGATGCCATCTGCTGAGGGGCGGCATAAAACCTTCTCTACTTGCTCCTCACATCTCACTGTGGTGGTCTTGCTCTTCAGCATGGCTGGTCTCACCTACTTCCAGCCCAAGTCCAGTAGTTCACCCACAACCAGCAAATTCTTGTCCCTCTGCTACACCATCCTCACACCATTGTAAAACCCAGCTGTCTACAGCCTGAGGAACAATGAAGTGAAAGGAGCGATAAGGAGAACCTTTGGCAGGATATTATCTTCCTGGGGACAGCCGTGATTTTGAGATGAATGACTCTGGACTGAAACTTGTGGATCTGAATGTGACCCCAGAATTGGGATCACAATCTGGATCAGCATCTGCCTTTGCAATTCAAAAAGATTCTTGAAAACTGGTTCCTCTTCATTAAGACTGTGTTGCACAAGTGAGCTATAGAATTGTTCTATTGTCCATCATTCCTTCTTCTGGGATGCTTTCTGCTGGTTTGGGCTCAGAATAGGACTCCCAGGAGTTCCCTCAAAGAGCTTAGCAGCATTCTACTCCTGCTTTTTGCCTCAGTTTGTCTGGGCTTTCTTTTAGCACTGATCAACAAAATTACCTCAAAAATGTTTTTTTACAAAAAGGAAATTTTCACTTAAAGAGTCTGCTTTCCTTGGAAATTTTCCATTTTTTAACCAGGAATCCAGATCCTCCCCAAATATTCCTTTCTTTGGTTGGTTTTGGACATTTTTTGTTTTGTTTCTCATTTGCTGAAAAACAAAACCTTTTTTTTGGATTTTTGACAAAAAAATGAAATTTTTCAAGGGAAAAAAAATTCTGATCCATTGTGATCAAATTTTTTGAAACGCCAATCAAACTTATTCACTCTAAAATTGGAGGAGAAAAAAAAACATGCAGAAGAAGAAAATGAAGTAGTGGTGGATGCAGTCAGTAGAAAGAGATGTGGTACTGCATTTAAGTTCTGGCTGTCTGTCCATCTAGGATATTTCTCTTATTGTTGTTCACTTATTGTAATGATTTATGTCTTTGCTTTTAATTGTATACCTCTCAAAAACTGACAGCAAAATCACACTGGTGTAAATGGGACCAAAATTTCTCGGAACCTGTTTTCTAACTTTTATCCAACATAAAATTTACAAACCCATAGACTTTCATGACATTTACCCTTGCTTACTGTGGATTTGCTTCTGGATAAATTCAGTCATTGATATGAGGAGTTGCATAGGGAAATATGTGTACAAACAAGCATATGCAAATGATGGAAAGAGAGAGAGAGATCATGCTGTTTCTGTCTCCCTCACTCTCTCCTTTTTTCTTGGTCAATAATTCAGATTAGGTGTAGCTCATTGCAGAAACTACAAAATGCTCATTTCTAACCAATGAAAGCAAAATGTTCAAGAGTGTCTATTTAATTTAGGAGCCTAAGTCCCATGTGTAAAAGTGACATAGGTGCCTAAATCCCATCAGCTTTGAATGTTAATTTACAATATTTGTTAGTCTATTTTTCTCAGCCCTCACTGATTCTCTAGCTATCTGTCTGGTCCCTGTCTCCTTGGTATTTAGGTAAGTCAGTTATGTATGTGTGTGTATGTAGCTATGTGGTCAAATGTGTGAGATCCTGTCATGGTATAATTTCCCACTCTGAACCTTAGCGTCCAAAAGATGCGGTACCAGCATGAATTCCTCTAAGCTCAATTACCAGCTTAGTACCTGTAGTGCTGCCACCAACCAGGAATTCCAGTGCCTGGTACACTATGGTCCCCCCAAAACCTTGCCCGGGGACCCCCAAGACCCAGTCCCTCTGGATCTTAACACAAGGAAAGTAAACCCTTTCCCTCACCGTTGCCTCTCCCAGGCTTCCCCTCCCTGGGTTACCCTGGAAGATCACTGTGATTCAAACTCCTTGAATCTTAAACAGAGAGGAAAATTCACCTTCCCCCCCTCCCAGTCTCTTCCTGAGAGAGAAAGTAATCCTAACACAGAGAGAAATTAACCTTTCTCTCCCCCTTCCCTCCTTTCTCCCAACCAAGTCCCTGATGAATCCAGACCCAGTCCCCTGGGATCTCACCAGAATAAAAAAAAAACAATCAGGTTCTTAAACAAGAAAAGCTTTTAATTAAAGAAAGAAAAAACAATAAAAATTATCTTTGTAAATTTAAGATGGAATATGTACAGGGTCTTTCAGCTATAGACACTGGGAACACCCTCCTAGCCTAAGTATACAAGTACAAATTAAAATCCTTTCAGCAAAATATAAATTTGAACTCCTTCCAGCCAAATACACATTTGAACTCCTTCCAACCAAATACACATTAGCAAATAAAGAAAACAAAAATAAGCCTAACTCGCTTTATCTACCTAGTACTCACTATTCTGAACTTATAAGAGCCTGTATCTGTGAGATTGGAGAGAAATCTGGTTGCATGTCTGGTCCCTCTGAACCCCCAGAGTGAACAACAACCCAATTGTAACAGCACACACAAAAACTTCCCTCCCTCAAGATTTGAAAGTCCCCTGTCCCCTGATTGGTCCTCTGGTCAGGTGACAGCCAGGCTTTCTGAACTTGTTAACCCTTTACAGTCAAAAGAGATATAAAGTACTTCTGTTCTATTAACTCCTATTATCTGTTCATGACAGATCCCATGTGTGTGTCATCAGCGCCTTGAGGCAGTCCTTTCTCTCTGGCCCAATAGTTATTTAAATATTTATTGCAAAGTGGAACAATCTCAGCAGGATAGAGCTCTGCCTGAGAATACCCTATAGACCAGTAGTTAGAGCATTCAGCTGAGATGTGGGAGGCTGACATTCAAACCACACCGCTAGAATCAGGCAGAGTGCAGACTCAAACCTAGGTCTCCCACACAGAGCGTAAGCTTGAAGGGACAGAGGTATTCAGACAGAGAAATCTCTGAATTGCTCTAGAGTTGTTCCACCTTGTAGAACTGATGACATATTCATCAGACCAGGGTAAGAATGACTGGTTGAACTGACTGTTTGGACAATCAGCTAGAAAGATGGAGCCTTTGGTTCTAGTCTCCATGCCAGTGAAAGTACAATTAGCTTGCAAAGTGGAACAGCTTCAACAGGGAAGATTGAAAGCCACCTTCAAATACTGTAGTCCATGGATTAGGACACTACCCTAGGAAATGTAGGTGCAAGGCATTGCTTCAGAACAGATTAGACAAGGGTCTCCTGCCATGAGGCTGGCAAACCAAGTGCCACTTCTGGCCATAGGCTAAGCTAAGAACTGACAAACACAGAGCTGGAACCCAAACCAGCTCACCTCTATGTTGCAGGGGGTGCAACAGCTGGGGTTTGTTTGCCCGGTGTGCGTATGACCACACCGGAGTGGAGAAGCAAGTATCTTTATTTGAGTCAAATAAGGTGCAAGGAGATGTAAAATCTCAGATCATGCACGAATCACTATCCGTTGCCATGTCTTATATACCTTACTTGTTTACAAAGATGTTCACAGGTGTTACAATTCGTCATTTACAATTCATTAACTACCGGATCTTTTAATTAACTATATCCTTAACCCATACTACTGACCCCCCCCCCCTTTGATCGATTACATCTTATACCATAAACAAAAGAACACAAGAAAATGACAAATGATTACATGTACTCATGCTAACTTTAAAGGAACATATTGTTTAGCTCGAAAGGCAGTCGTAGGCCTGAGAATGTAAACTTCTGACCCCACGCCATATTGCCAGTTACCTGGAGCCCTGCACCCCCCAACATCTATGTCAGTTTTGTCCAAAATAGTTATTATTTGTATAAGAATGAATTTAGTGTTTAACCTCTATGAAATGTGTGTAGATTGCAGCATGCATTAATCTCACTTGCAATGTCTGTATCTCATGCTCTTAGGAAATACATACATTTTGCTTTTTAACTATGTAAAGGTTTGCTCTGAATCTGTGAACCCAGGCACATGAATCATCTCCCCCTGCCCATTCAGGAGGCCTATCAAGATTCAATGGCCCATTAAGGAACATTGCAATACCAAGGACCAGTGAATGTTTCTACCACACCTTGGAAATGCTACATGCCAGGGAGCAGCTGTCCTGGACTGGAAGGCCAAATGTCAAAGATAAAGCAGGGTCACAAAAATTTGTCATCTCTTTGCTGTTTGAGGACCAGAGGCATTAAACTAAGGCAGCTATCCCCAGGGGTTACGCCTGGATCTGCCCTAAAAGACATTTTGAATGGACAGATGACTACATCTCTATCATCTTTAGGAATCATAGATGGTCACTGATAGCGTTCTTGATAGGATAACGAGCCTTGTGGATAAGGGAGAAGCGGTGGATGTGATATACCTAGACTTTAGTAAGGCATTTGATACGGTCTCGCATGATATTCTTATAGATAAGCTAGGAAAGTACAACTTAGATGGGGCTACTATAAGGTGGGTGCATAACTGGCTGGATAACCGTACTCAGAGAGTAGTTGTTAATGGCTCCCAATCCTGCTGGAAAGGTATAACAAGTGGGGTTCCGCAGGGATCTGTTTTGGGGCCGGTTCTGTTCAATATCTTCATCAACGATTTAGATGTTGGCATAGAAAGTACGCTTATTAAGTTTGCGGATGATACCAAACTGGGAGGGATTGCAACTGCTTTGGAGGACAGGGTCAAAATTCAAAATGATCTGGACAAGTTGGAGAAATGGTCTGAGGTAAACAGGATGAAGTTCAATAAAGATAAATGCAAAGTGCTCCACTTAGGAAGGAACAATCAGTTTCACACATACAGAATGGGAAGAGACTGTCTAGGAAGAAGTATGGCAGAAAGAGATCTAGGGGTCATAGTGGACCACAAGCTTAATATGAGTCAACAGTGTGATACTGTTGCAAAAAAAGCAAACGTGATTCTGGGATGCATAAACAGGTGTGTTGTAAACAAGACACGAGAAGTCATTCTTCCGCTTTACTCTGCGCTGGTTAGGCCTCAACTGGAGTATTGTGTCCAGTTCTGGGCACCGCATTTCAAGAAAGATGTGGAGAAATTGGAGAGGGTCCAGAGAAGAGCAACAAGAATGATTAAAGGTCTTGAGAACATGACCTATGAAGGAAGGCTGAAGGAATTGGGTTTGTTTAGTTTGGAAAAGAGAAGACTGAGAGGGGACCTGATAGCAGTTTTCAGGTATCTAAAAGGGTGTCATCAGGAGGAGGGAGAAAACTTGTTCACGTTAGCCTCTAATGATAGAACAAGAAACAATGGGCTTAAACTGCAGCAAGGGAGATTTAGGTTGGACATTAGGAAAAAGTTCCTAACTATTTGTGTGTATCTGTTTGCTTGCTTTAACCTGTAAACAACTCTCTTATTTCTTTTACCTAGTTAATAAACCTTTAGATAGTTTATTACAGGATTGGCTACAGGCGTTTTTTTGGTGTAAGATCTAGGGTAGCAACTGATAGGGGGTAAGTAACTGGCCTCTTGGGACTGGAAGTGACCTGAAACTTTTGTGATTTTTGGTGTAATTGATCATTTATCATGAAGTCTAGCTTGCTTGGGTGGTAAGATAGACTGGAGAGTCTAAGGGGAACATCTGTAACTCCATGTTAAAACTGTTAGTGATCCAAGAGTTCATATTTGTTTCTGGGTTGGTGAAAGCTAATGACAGAAGACACCAACAGTTTGGGGTGTCTACCCTGTTTTTGATAGTCTGCCCTGAGCTGGGCACCTACAGTCATGACCCACTCCAGGCAGTGCAACACCCACAATTTAGAGGTGTATTCTAAGTATTAGGCTACTGGGTTGAAAGGGGCCCCAGCACCTCCTCCTCTGAGTGGGTTTGCAAATGCCCGAAAACAAAAAATTACAAATTAAAATGTATAAATCTATGAACAGTCTGTGCAGAGGCTTCCTCACAATACAGCATCATGGCCACTGAGAGTATCCAGAGTGAGACAAAGAACAGCAGCATCAGTGCCTAATGCTGTAGGTAACAGCCAATGGAAGCAATTCAGCTCAGTGATGGACAGGACCTTCTTTGTTGAGGTCCACTCCTGAAGGTCATTTAAATTTCTTTGAGTTTAACTCAGAGACTTGACCCTGATTCACCACTCCTGCATTATTCCAGCTCTGTGGGCTCCATGGATTAAAATAGGTTTATATCAGCTAAAAGTGGAACAGCACATTTATGAATCTGGCTCATTTTTTTTCAGAGCATTTGAGATAATTCTACCAGGACTTATGAACTCTGGGCCAAAGTCAGCAGTCGTAGAAGTAGCACAACACCTCAGCAGCCAATGATCATGATACATTTTCAGCATTAGTGTCTGTAACTTCTTAAGCACTCAGATAATGGAATGTGATAGAGTATATGAGCCAGAATCTTGGTTGTTGTAAACTGGCATAACTTCACTCAAGATAATGCTTCATATCTCCAGATAGTGTAAATCAGTGTCTCTACATTGGAGGCAAAGGATGAGACATAGATAATAGGCCCTCTATCTATCTATCTATCTATCTATCTATCTATCTATCTATCTATCTATCTATCTATCTATCTACTGCATGTTATAATTGTTTCCACAATTATTGCAAACAACTCTAATCTCAATGCTTAATTCAATGAACTTCCATTCTCACTACTTGCCACTCTGACATTTAATCAATGGGGCAGGAAGCCCAGCTGATGTCAATCAAGGTGGCCCCAGCGGAGTCTATGGGCCACTTCCCTTGCTGTTGTACATCAGCAGAGCTCCACTGAGGTCAATGGGCCAGATCCCCAGCTTGGGTAAAGCAATGAAGATCCATTGAAGTCAGTGGGCCAGATCCCCAGCTGATATAATCAGTGTAGATCATCTGAAGTCATTGGGCCAGATCTCCAGCTTGGGTAAAGCAACATAAATCCTCTGAAATCAACAGCCAGTGGCCCAGATCCCCAGTATAGTTCCATTGAAGTCAGTAAAGCCAGCGTTATAAAATGGAATTATGGAGATTTGAGAACATGACCCATAGAAGCAGTGCATGGTAGACAGTTACTTCACAAGGAGGCATCTCTGCATAATTTCTGTCTTTGATCCAAATAATTGCTTCATGTAATATTTCCAGGGTGAGGAGAAGTTCAACCCATTGATGGGGTAGCCATCCCTTTGAGGGATTCTGGGACACCACACACACACCCTAAAAACTGGATGGGAGATTGGAGAGGGCAGATCAGATTGCATGTTTTCACTCAAAGGCTTTGAGGTAAGAAGGGTGCATGAAATTGCCTCCCCATAAATACTAAGGAGAAAAATTAAATAGGACACCTGATGCATGGTGGCCTGCTAGCAGAATGTTTATTTTCTGAATAGTTGAAATGTGAAATTCTCTAGGGTCATAGCAAAAGGGTCATCCAGGGAATAAATTTGTCCACTGTCATATTCCCAGAAAGCTTCAACAGGCCAATGTCTGCACTTTGCTTTCTCTTCTAAGGCAATGAATAGTGTAATAGCCTGCAGTGATAAGTTACCACACTGGTCCTTCTAAGCAAGCACATTTATTTTTAAGGTGAAAGCATTACAGGGAACACATATGGAAAACAATGAAAGAATTTAAACACATGCTAAAAAGCTTACTAGAGATCACCTCAACTCCAATCTCAGGCTCTGGTAGGTGACAGTCCTTCAAAACCCACAGCTGTTTTTTCCCTTTGATTACAAGTTCATAATTATCTCAGATTCAAAACAAGAACAACCATGAATAGTTCATTCTTTCCTTTAGATAGCTTGTGTCTTTAATTTTAGCATCACATAACAGGTGATCAGCAGACAATACCATGCAATCACAGTCTCGGTGCTCTGAAAAAGCTTGGAATGAAGTTCAGCTAGGACTCTGGTGCAGCGTGTCTCCTCTCAGGGCACTCTTTCACCAGGGGAAGAAGCCTGCTCAGCTTCGGTGCTTCCTGGGTCCGACCTTGGAGTGTTCAGCCCCCTGTTCACCCTGTGAACTCCCTGCAGCAAGTCTACCTGCATGTCACACCTGAAGAAGCCTTATATGCCCCCAAAGGACCCATCACACCAACTTCGCAGTCAGAAGTGACTCTCAGCCAACATTGTAAAACAGAAGGTTTTATTAGTCGAAGAGAACAAAGCATAGAACAGAGATTGTTAGCACAGAAATCATGAACATTCAGTAAAGTCCATCTTGGGGGGACCCAGAGCTCCAGAGCCCTGCCCTCTCCTCCCTGACTCCCAAGCCAGGAGACTGGTCAGTTTCCAGCTGCCTGGGCTCAGCCTCACCTGTTGCCCCTCCATCCTTTGTCTCTTTCCTGGGCAAATGGGATTACCTGGCCTGCACCTCTCACTTTGCTCTCCAATGCCTCCGGCTGATTCTTGTATAGGATGGGGCCTGGCCATCAGCGGCCAGGCTGCAGAGTGTCAGCCATACTCTGTCCCCAGGCAGCCAGTAGGTAGTCACACCTACCCTCTAGGGTTCCCTACAATGACCACACACCCTTATCCCACCACCTAGATACTTGAGTAATACATGTGGGAAACCGAGGCACACATACAGTATTCAGAAAAAAAACATTAAGAATATTCCTATTTCTTCACATCTCTCCCACCTTCAAGACAAACTGAGTGGGTCACTTTATTTAGTGACTTGGGGAAGTTCAACCTCTGCTCCCCATGACAAAGCCTGGGCTATAACATTTTGGCACTCTCCTTAACATGGACCACTTCCATATCATAATCCTGGAGGTTCAAACTCCACTTCAGCATCTTGGCATTAGCCTCTTTCAATTGGTGTAGTTTTTTAAGACTCCACAGCAGGGCCAGAGAATTGTTCACTTCTCAGAGCATAGCTTAAAAAGGCTGAGTTAGCTCATAACGAGAGGTAGGAATTTACATTCACCTCTTCCTAGAAATTCCTCAGGCAAACCACTTGACACAGTTTGCCTCTAAAGTCCATTATTTTCTGGCCCATTGTTCACTAGAGTCCTTTGAAGTTCATAACACTTCCCACAGTTCACATCCCATCTCCTCGCTGATGAGGGTATGTACAAACACAGCCCAGAATAATATACAAACTTTGAATTAGCACAATGGACTCCAAAGACTTTTAAACTTAATCCAATCAGGTTTTTTCAAGGATTTTGCCGGGACTTACCATATCTGTCCCATGCACAATGCTTAAAGACCACTTCGAAACACATAATTGACTTGGCCTGTAGGGAAGCCTCCCAGAACTGTGTTCTGTTTACATGAGTTTTCATAATGCACCCATCATCACAGTACCTTAGTGCTACCCTGTAGTGCATTAATGAACATCTCTGCAGTTAACTGGAATCCTCCTGTTCATTTAGGAATATGAACCCCTGCAATGGGGAGAAAATATTAACTTATATTAATAGGTAAAAAGGTTCTTGGTGAAGAACATCTTGCTTAAAATTTTGCCCAGAGCTTCTTTTATCTCCTGGTTTCTCAGGCTGTAAATGAGTGGATTTATTATTGGGGAAACCACAGTATACAACACAGCAGCCATCATGCCCTGATACGGGGAAGATGCAGATCCCTGCCTTAGGTACATATATATGCCAGTGCTGATAAACAATGAAAACACAAGTAAGTGTGGCAAACAAGTGGAGAAGGATTTATACCTGCCCTGTGCAGAGGGGATTCTTAGCACAGCAGAAAAGATGTGAATGTAGGACACAAATATTGAAATGAAGAAAAATAAACCCACCAAAGCACTTAATACAATAACCACAATTTCATTAGCGCTTGTATCAGCACAAGAGAGTTTTAGTAGCTGTGGGATATCGCAGAAGAACTGATCAACAACATTGGACCCACAGAAAGGTAATAGGAAGATATTAGCAGTGTGGCACAATGAATAGATACAGCTGCTGATCCAGGAACTAGCTGCCATCCGTGCACATACCCCTCTGGTCGTAATGACCTGTAACGCAAAGGATGGCAGATTGCAACGTAGCGGTCATATGCCATTGCAGTGAGAAGGGTCACCTCCGCAAAGGCAAAGGTGATGCCAAAATAGAGTTGGGCAGCAGAGCCAAAGAAAGAGATCAGCCTGGTGTTGTTTAAGGAGTTCACCATGGACTTGGGGACAGTGACGGAGATGTAGCAGACATCTAGGAAGGACAAGTTGCCCAGGAAGAAGTACATGGGGGTGTGAAGGTGGTGGTCAATGGCAATGGCTATGATGATGAGAAGATTGCTCACCAGGGCTGCCAGATAAATCACTAGAAACACCAAGAAGTGTAAAATCTGCAACTCCTGAACATCAGAGAATCCCTGGAGAAGGAACTCGGTCACAGTGCTTTGGTTGACCATTTCGTGCTGTGTGGAGAGAAATTCAACAGTAAAAACCAGGGTCAGGGTAGAAAAGAAGAAAAAAGGACAACATATGTACTTATTCTTCTGTAGAAAAAAATCTGGTTCCTAGAACTAATGTGGAGGGTTTCCTTCTCTAAGGTCAGACAGATCCAAGAAGAAAGTACTAGCAACAAATTATTCTCAATGAAACTTTTATTCAGATACTTTTTGTGTATTTAATGTTCATGATACGTCCTTCAGTGACTTGCAATTTTCCCAAACTTATTTGCTCTTCGTAATGCTTCAGTCTCATTTACATCTAGAGAAAGCCGTTGGGTCAAATTCTCTGCTAGTGTAATTTTTACCTTCTACAAAACTGTGTCAGCTTACATCAGCAGAGAATTTTTCTGGCTGTTTTCAATATTTATTTTTGTAACTTCACCAGGCAATATCCATGTTAATTTTTAAACATTAGTATTACTGATTTGTATTTTCACAGTTGCAAAAAATGTATGAGTTTTAAGCATTTTTCCTTTGCATTTTATCTATTTAAATTTTCACAGTTGTGGGAAATTATTGGTAGGGTATCATACAATGGGGGGACAGACAATGCTTATTTAATTATATTGAGATTCAAAAAATTGAAGGTTTGTAACCATTAAAATACAAATTGTTAACATCATGTCAAAATATGCAAATTAACTAGCTTTTAATTAAAACTCTACTAAGTTCTCAAGTAGCATTTTTGTTATTTTGCCTAGCTCTATCTTTTGATTGTTATCAATGGAAATATGTTTTGCTGGTTTGTGTGTTTATGGTAAAATTAATATTTACTGATATTTACTAAAAAATCTCTAACTCTTCCAAGCCTGTTTATAATTCAATGCAGAGGACATAGGGAAAAAAAGAATCATAATTTTTATATACAGTACATGTGGAACCACATTTCTTTATAATTCTCTGTTCTCTGAGATCTGGAAAGGAATACTGTCCTGTGATTGTGCCATCAATGACACCCTTGAAAGAGAATTGGCATGAGAATTGGCTCTTGTAGATGCATTTCTATTGAATTGGATCTCCTAATAAATTTGTGCTTTAAGATTTACTGTAAATGAAAACTGGAATTGTTCTTTCAGCCAGGCAGAAATAGACTTGCATGTGCCCTGAAGAAAGCAGTCAAATGTGAATTGAATAATCTCTCATTCTGTTCCCTGGACACTTAGGCTGAGAATTTTTAAAGCGGCCTAAGGGACCTTGATGCCCAATTCCCATTAAATGAGTGGGAGCTGGATGTGCAAATCCTTTAGGCATCCTTGAACATTTTAGCCTTAATCCCGAGGAAGAATTTACTGTTTTACTGAATCTGTCAAACGAGGATAACTTTTCTATCCTTCCCTTCCCATTCATCAGCCCCCTATCCATCCATCTTCACCTGTCCGCATCCTTAACAGCTTCAGCTGGGGTTTTCAAAGTTGCCTAAGAGAGTTAGGGATTCAACTCCATTGACTTCAAGGTGTTTAACTCCCTGTGTCTCTTTGAAATGTATTTCATGAAATGTTTAATGCTTTCTTTCTTTATTTCTCCAATACGTATCACATCCAAACTCACTTCCTATTCCATAAACCACCAAGAAATGAGCTCCTTATCCTGTGCTAGAAAATGACATGCCCAGAATATAAGAAACCTTCTTTCCTCTGCCAAGAAAAATACAATTCACTTGTTATTCTCTGGTAAAATTGCAGCCAGTGCACATGTATTTACAATGTTAATTGTTGTTTTTATGTACTGCCAAAGAGCACCCATTAGCTGTGAGTCTCAGAGCCTACGTCAACTGACTTGGGCTAGTGCCACTGGCTATAAAGAGCAGTGTAGACATTCCTGGATGGCCTGGAGGACCAATTCTAAAACCCAATGAAGTGAAATGTTCTCAGAGCCCGGCTCCAGCCTGAACAGGAATGTCAACCTTGCTATTTTTAGCCCCATAGCCTGAGATCCATGAGCCCAAATCAGTTGACTGAATCTTTGAAGCTTGCTGCTATGGGATATTTTTTTTCTTCGTTTGTTGTATAGACATACTCCTGGTGTCCAAAAGAGCCAGTGCTGTTTTTGGTGGAATAAACATAAGAAAAAGATGGTGGTGATTTGAGTCCCATTCTATCTAATTCCATGGAGCACCTGGAACACAACACTCAGTGCTAGGCATCAACCAAAAAATAAATGAAGGCAGAAGTGGGGAGGAACAGAGTTTTTATAGGTTGGAGGGACTTAATTGTGAGGAAAGTTTATTCTGTCATAGAATCATAGAACTGGAAAGGACCTTGAGAAGTCTTCTAGTCTGGTCCCCTGGACTCATGGCAGGACTAAGTATTATCTATACCATCTCTGAAATGTGTTTGTCTAATGACATGTGTTTGTCTAACCTGCTCTTAAAAATCTCCAATGATGAAGATTCCACAACCTCCCTAGGCAATTTATTCCAGTGCTTAACCACTCTGACAATTAGGAAGTTTTTCCTAATGTCCAGCCTAAACTCCCTTGCTGCAGTTTAAGTCATTTGCTTCTTGTCCTATTCTCAGAGGTTGTAGAAGAATAATTTTTCACTCTCCTCCTTGTAACAACCTTTTATGTGCTTGAAGACTGTTATCATGTCCTCTTTCAGTCTTCTTTTTTTACAGACTAAACAAACTCAGTTTTTAAAATCTTCTCTCATAGGTCATGTTTTCTAGGCCTTTAATCATTTTTTGTTGCTCTTCTATGGACTTCCTCCAATTCGTCCACATCTTTCCTGAAATGTGCTGCCCACAAGTGGACACAATAGTTCAGTTGAGGCCTAATAAGCTCAGAGTAGAGTGGAAGAATTACTTCTCATGTCTTGCTTATAACACATCCCAGAATGATGTTCGCTTTTTTTGAAAGAGTGTTACACTGCAAAAAGAACAGGAGTACTTGTGGCACCTTAGAGACTAACAAATTTATTTCAGCATGAGCTTTTGTGAGCTACAGTGTTACACTGTTGACTCATATTTAGCTTCTGGTGCACCATGACCCCCAATTCCCTTTCCGCAGTACTCTAGACTCCTAGACAGTCATTTCCCATTTTGTATGAGTTCAATTGATTGTTCCTTCCTAAGTGGCATAGAATTTCATCCTATTTACTTCGGACCATTTCTACAATTTGTTCAGATAATTGTGAATTATATTCCTATCCTTCACTTGCAACCCTTCCCAGCCTCATATCATCTGCAAATTTTATAAGTGTATGCTCTATGTCATTTATAAATCAGTCCATCCGCGAAAGAAGCTATCTATATAGCAATCCATCCATCTCCATAATTATCTATCTATCTATCTAAATCTGCTTTGTCTTTTACATGACACAACACCATCTTCTTGAATCAGACAGCACAGGACATCAACATATACCTTGGTAAATTATCCCACTAAAAGAATATTGATAGAAAGACAGATCTGGATGTCAGTGCAGAAATAAATTCAAGATTTACATTGGCTGGCGCTGAAATCAGAATCATATTCAGTTACGTGATAGGAAGCTTACCTGCTGGAATCCCAAGGTGAGATGCCCGTATTTTTTAAGATTGTATAAAACTGTAAAATGAAAATAAAACACTGAAAACATGCATTTCTGTATCTTCCTGCCCCCCTAAGTCTGCGACCAAAGAATTACTGATGACTGGGAAAGGGAGACTGACTCATAATGCAGCTGCTTAGAATTGGTTAATAATGTTGATTATAGTTCACCTGTTTCTTAATCAAAGCAAGCAATTCCCACCCTACCAGTACTCTGGAGTCACCATCAGATATCATGGAAATATATTAAGACAAGATCTGCTTTTGATATGGTGGGTACCCAAGCCGAACCTTCATAGCAGTGAGCCACTGATGCCTTGCCAAGGAGATTTATCCAGGTGAATTCTCTGACGTGTATCAGGGTTGTTATTCCCTGGAGGCCTGCAGAGCTCAGAAGCAAGGACACAGGAGGAATCTGCCTTGTAATCAAGAATAAAAACAATTAGATCACTAGGACTGGTCCCAAAAAATTAGAGTGAAACCTTTTCTTGTTGGAAAATAAGTTAGCATTGCCAGTGCCAAATGTTCAAAAATGTCTCCTTCGCAAAGTATTCACATTGGCATAAAAATCTAATTTAATCTATTCTAAGGCCAGAAAGGACCATTGTGATCACAGGTCACAGAATATAAGGGGGTCTATTCCCTTCCTCTGGGCCAGCTTTGTTGCAGATGAGGTCGATGGTAAAACTCTCTTTGATTTGAATGTCAATTAGATTGAGTCCTGAGTTCTCTATACACAATATAGGTAGGCCTGTATTATATGGGAGGTGTGTCTACTTAATGTAATGGTTCCTTCCGGCCTTAAAATTTACAAATCTATGCACACCCAGTGCAGAGGCTTCCCCACAATACAGCATGATGGCTCCTGAGTGTGTCCAGAGTGAGACAAGTAACAGAAGCATCACTGCCTAATGTTGTAGGTCATGGCTGTGATTAGATGTTAATAGTTGTTTGTCTCTGTGCATGTTTTTGGCCGCATATGAAGGTCACCAGTCTGATTAGATGTTAATAGGTGTTTGGCTGCATGTGTGTGTTTCCTTTGTGTGTCCCCACAGCCCAGTGCAAACAGCTGGCATGTCAGATCTTGAGTGAACCACCTAATGACTACAAGATCTGTTAAGGGACAAAGGCATTAAGCCAGGTTTATTGTCAACAAAGCACAGCACTAGTATTCAGCGGAATCCACTGGCGTATACATGTATACTCGTAACAACAGTGAAAGCAGGGACATTCCATTCCTCCTAAGGCAAACAAAGATACTCTCTGAAATGTATCTTTGTATCTCGATACAAACATGATAGTACTGCCCCTGTGACATAATTACTGTAGTTACTTCCCCCTAACATGGCTAGTTATTTTTCATTATCATATACATGTTGATTTAATTAAAACTTTTTTTTACATACTGTTATCCTAACCTTATCTTTCAGGAGGGGTCAGTACATTCCTGTTATCCTTGGAGAATGTTTTTGTACCATCCTTAATATCGGAATGTTCCGGTACCTCTTCATATCAAAACGTGTTTGCATAAGTACTCTGTGACTAACACTTATAGAATGTGTGTTTCTGCAATATTAGCCTAGTTCTTGACAGATTCTGTGAGCAGGTCCCTGCTCTATAAGAAAAAGACCCAAAAATCAGGACTGTCCCTATAAAATCGGGGCATCTGGCCACCCGAGTGGGAAATGTCCTTGTAAAGTGTACGACAGCTGCTTGGGAGATGACAAAGGTACCTACAGACAGGAAGCAGGTGAGAGTTCTTCCCACAGTTTCTGACTCCCTGATGTCCTGCAGAAGGTAAAGGATCCTGAGCTGGGTGGGAGAGGAAATCTGCTCTCCTTGCCTGAGTGTGTGGGGAACAACAGGCCACCCCAGTGGAGTGAGGAATCAATAACCTTCCTATTTGCCTCAGTTCAGGCTATCAGAGTTCCTGGGCCCTGATGGCCAGGGAGTTGGGGCAGAGAGAGGAATTTAGCCTATGGGAAGGTTTGAATAATCTCCTTTGCTAAACCCCTCTGTTGTTACAAGCAGTGCATTGTGGAGAGCCACTTCACAGGGACACATCTCAGCCTTATTTCTGCTTTTAGTTGAGATAATTGCTATGTGTAATATTTCCAGGGCGGAAAGAAGTTCAACTAATTTAGAGGCATCCATCCCCATGGGGGACAGCAGGACATCATATACAAGACTTCAAACTGGATGGGAGATGGGAAGGGGAGGATCAGGTTGCATGTTTACACCGACAAGTTTTGAAGTAAGAAGGGGTCATGAAGTCTTCACTCCACAAGCACTAGACATAAAAATTAAAGACGGGGGCTATCAAACGATGTTGCATGGGTTTCTGCTGTCTGGTGGACTGCTAGTAGAACGTATATTATCTGAATAGTGAAAATGTTACCTAATGGAATGTCATGGCAAAAAAGTTCTCCAGGGAATAAACCTGTCCAGAAAATCAATCAATGGGTTAACGAAGGTGCTTGTCATCAGCCTAGTTTCACCAAGTCTTTACAGGATAGGTATATGTCACAGTTTAGAGTAAAAATCAACAGAGAGTCCTGTGGCATCTTTAAGACTAACAGATGTATTGGAGCATAAGCTTTCATGGGTGAATACCCACTTCGTCAGACATCTCTTAGTCTTAAAGTTGCCACAGGACTCTCTGTTGATTTTTATAGATCCAGACCAACATGGCTACCCCTATGAGTTTAGGGTAATTGATTCTGTGTTCCCCCTCAACAGTTCCTTGAGGGCAGCTACTCCCAGCTCCTAACTATCACCTTTCTTGAGCAGATGCTCTCTCTCCCTCCTGACTGGAGTTTTTCCAGGCTGCACAGCTCCTTGACTACACTGCGATATTCCCAGAAAACTGAAACTGGCCAGCGTCTGGACTTTGATTTCTGTTTTAAGGCTGTGAACAGCACAATAACCTACAGTTATAAGTTACCACCAAGTCTTTCTAAGCAAGCACATTTATTCTTAAGATGAAAGCATTGCATTGAAAACATTTCAAAAACAATGAAAGAATTTACACACATACAAACCTTAGCAAAGCTGATCCTACCTCCACCTCAGGCTCTGGTAGGGATGAGTCCTTCAAACCCACAGCTGGTTTTTCCCTTTAGTTACATGTTCATAATTGTCTCAGATTCAGAACCAGAACCACCATGAACAGTTTAAACTTTTATTTAGACAGCCTTGGCTTTTAAACTAAGTGTCATGTTGTGACGAAATGGGAATGTTCTTGATGTTTCCTCTGAATACTGTGTTGGTGCCTCAGTGTCCCCTATGCAATTCTTAAGTATCTAGGTGGTGGGATAAGGGCATGTGATTGCTGAAGAGCAAAGGGACAGTGCACCTAAATGCCTGGCACTCTGTTGCCTAGCAACTGATGGCCTGGGCCCCTTCTCTGCAAAGGTGCCAGCTGAAGGTGTTGGAGACAAAGGGATCAGGTGACCTCCTGGCCCAGGAAAGGAGCTGAGCAGAGAGGAGGAGCTGGGAGGGGTTGTTAGTCTGGAGCTGGATGGGGACGAGGGTGGAGGGCAGATCTGGGGGTCTGGCTCACTGACCCCCAGAATGGACCTGGCCGAGGGGTCTGGTTCGCTGTATCTACAAGCTCTGTTTTAGACCCTGTTCCTGTCATTGAATAAACCTCTGTTTTACAGGCTGGCTGAGTCACGTCTGACTGCAAAGTGGGGGTTCAGGACCCTGTGGCTTCCCCAGGACCCCACCGGGACAGGCTCGCTGTGGGAAGCACACGGAGGGGCAGAGGATGCTGAATGCTCCATGGAGAGACCCAGGAGGTGAAGACATGTGAGCTTCTTGCCCTAAACAAGTCTGCTCCAAGGGAGAGGAGGCTACCCAAAGTCCTGACTGGCTTGGTGGGGAGCAGTTCCAGAGCATCGCCCAGTGACTCTGTGACACATGTAACAGGCGATCAACAAACAATGGTCCCCTCCTCAGGGTATACATACATAAGAACATAAGAACGGACCTACTGGGTCAGACCAATGGTCCATCTAGCCCAGTATGCTGTCTTCCCACAGTGGCCAATGCCAGGACATTCAGAGGGAATGAGCAAAACAAGCAATCATTGAGTGATCTATCCCCTGTCACCGATTCCCAGCTTCTGACAAACAGAGGCTAGGGACACCATTCTTGCCCATCCTGACTAATAGACCTTGATGGACCTATCCTCTAGTTCTTTTTTAAATGCTGTTATAGTCTTGGCCATCACAGTATCCTCTGGCAAGGAGTTCCACAGGTTGTCTGCATTGTGTGAAGAAATACTTCATTTATTATTGTTTAAAACCTGCTGCCTATTGATTCATTTGTTGACTCCCTAGTACGTTGTTATGAGAAGGCATAAATAGCACTTCCTTATTTTCTTTCTCAGCTCCAGGCATGATTTAATAGACCTCTATCGTATCCCTCCTTCGTTATCTCTTGTCCAAGCTGAAAAGTCTCATTAATCTCTCCTCCTGTTCCAAACTCTTCCATACTCCTAATCTTTTTTCTTTTCCTTTTCTGTATCTTTTCCAATTCCAATATATTTTCTAAGATGGGGTGACCACATCTGCATGCAGTATTCAAGATGTTGACCTACCATGGCTTTATGTAGAGGCAATATGATATTTTCTGTCTTTTTATCTATCACTTTTGTCAATATTCCCAACGTTCTTTTAGCTTTTTTTGACTGCTGCTGCATATTGAGTGGATATTTTCTGAGAGCTATTCACAATGACTCTGAGATCTTGAGTAGTAACAGCTAATTTTGACTCGATCATTTTACTTGGTATTCTGTTTTCCAATGTGCATTACTTTGTATTTACATCTGTAGCTTGAAAAGGCTGGGTTTTTGCATAAGCAGAGATAGGAATTTGTATTCACCTTGCCCTAGAAATTCCCTCTGCAAACCACTTCACACTGTTTGTCCCAAAATCCATTTTTGTCTGGCTCATTGTTCGCTAGAGTCCTTTGAAATTCATAACCCTTCCCAGGGCTCAAATCCCATCTCCTTGCTAGCTAGGATACATACAAATATAAGACAAACTTTGCATTCACTACAATGGACTCCAAAGTCTTTAAAAAATAATCCTGTCAGTTTTTTTTCCCCAGGGATATTCCAGGACTTGCCATATCTGTCCCATGCACCATGTTTAAACACTGCTTAGAGACACATTACTGATTTGACCATCTAGTGAAAACTCTCAGAATTGTGTTCTGCAGTACATGAGTTTTCATAATACACCCACCATCATGGTATCTTAGCACTGTCCTGTAATGCAGAGATTCTAAAATTTCATTGCACCACGACCCCCTTTTGACAACATTTACTACACCACCTCAGAGAGGGGAACGAAGCCTGAGCCTGCCCAAGCCTCTCCACCCAGGGCAGGGGGGCCAAATCCCAAGGGTTTCAGCCCCAGTCAGGGACCTATAACCTGAGCCCCTCTGCCCAGGGCTTCTACTGCAGCCTCAGACGATGGAGCTTGGGCTTCAGCCCTGGGTCCCAGCAAGTCTAAGTCAGCCCTAGTGACCCCATTAAATTGGGATCACAACCCACTTTACAGTCCCGACCCACAGTTTGAAAACCACTGCAATAGTGAATTTATTAGCATCTCTGCAGCTAAAAGGAATCTCCCCATTCATTTATGAATATGAGAACCTGGAGTGGGAAGAGAATAGTAACCTATGTACATATTAAGAAGTAAAAAGGCTCTTGGTGAAAAATATCTGGCTTGAAATTTTGCCTACAGCTTCTTTTATCTCCTGGTTTCTCAGGCTGTAAATGAGTGGATTTATTACTGGGGTCACTACAGAATACAACATAATAGCCAGCACACCCTGATACGGGGAAGATGCTGATCCCGGCCTTAGGTACGTATATATATGCCAGTGCTGATAAACAACAAAAACACAATTAGGTGTGGCAGACAAGTGGAGAAGGCTTTATACCTGCCCTTTGCAGAGAGGATTCTCACCACAGCAGAAAGGATGTGAATATAGGACACCAATATGGAAATTAAGAAAAATAAACCCACAACAGCACTACATAGAATATTCACTATTTCATTAGCACTTGTATCAGCACAAGAGATTTTCAGCAGCTGTGGGATATCGCAGAAGAACTGATCAACAACATTGGACCCACAGAAAGGTAATAGGAAGGTATTAGTAGTGTGAAGCAATGAATAGATACAGCTGCTGATCCAGGAGCCAGTTGCCATCTGTGCACATGCCCCTCTGGTCATGATGACCCTGTGACGCAAAGGATGGCAGTTTCCAATGTAGCGATCATATGCTATCGCTGCGAGAAGGACCAACTCTGAAAAGGCAAAGAAGATACCAAAATAGACTTGGGCAACACAGCCAGAAAAAGAGATCAGTATGGTGTTGGTTAGGGAGTTCACCATGGACTTGGGAACGGTGACGGAGATGTAGCAGACATCTAGGAAGGACAAGTTGCCCAGGAAGAAGTACATGGGGCTGTGAAGATGGGGGTCAATGGCTATGGCTGTGATGATGAAAAGATTGCCCATTATGGCTGCCAGGTAGATCACCAGGAACACCACAAAGTGCAAAATCTGCAGCTCTCGAACATCAGAGAATCTCAGGAGAAGGAACTCGGTCACAGTGCTTTGGTTGGACATTTCCTGCTGTGTGGAGAGAAATGCAAGATAAAACCAGGGTGAGGGTAGAAAAGAAGAAAAGTGAACAATATATGTGCTTATTCTTCTTCAGAAAAAATTCTGGATTCTAGAAACTAGTGCGTAGAATAGTTCTTTTCTAAGGTCATTCAGATACAAGGAGAAAGTATTAGTGACAAATTATTCTCAATTTTTTTAGATACATTTTGAATATTTAATGTTCATGCTATGCCCTGGAGTTGATTGACATTTTCCAAAACCTAACTGCTCTTCAAAATGATTCAGCCTCATTTACAGCTAGAGAAACCCATTGGATCAAATTCTCTGCTACTGTAAATTTTTACCTTCTATGAAACTTTGTCAGCTTACGTCGGTGGAGAATTTGTCGGGCTGTTTTCAAATTATGCCCTCAATTATGGGAAGTAGAATCCTTATCTTCAGATGTCACAGAATTCAATTTTTATTATTTTATAACTTCACCAGACAATATCAATGTTATTTTTTAAACATTAGTATTACCAATTTATATTTTAAAAATTCCAAAAAAATTATGTTTTAAGCATTTTTCCCTTGCGTTTTATCTATTTAAATTTTCACATTTGCAGGAAATTATTGGGAGGGGATCACATAATGGAGGGGGAAAGACAATACTTGTTTCATGACATTGAGAATGAAAAAAACTAAAGGTTTGTAACAGTTAAAATGTAAATTGTCAATATCGCCTCACAATATACAAAGTAAATAGCCTTAAATCGAAGCTTGACTAAGTTTTCAAGTACCATTTTTCTTACTTTGCCTAGCTGCATGTTTTGATTATTCTCAATGGAAATATTTTTTGCTGTTTTTTGTGTGTATGGTGAAATTAATATTTACTGACTTTTATTGACATATCTCTAATTCTTCTAAGCCTACGTATAAGTCAATCCACAGTATATTGGCACAGTCAATGGACATGTATTTACAATGGTATACGGAGTATGTCTACATTGCAAAAAAACCTCCCATTAGCGATGAGTCTCAGCTTCCAGGTCAAGTGATTTGCGCTCCTGTGACTGGGCTAAAAGTAGCAGTGTAGACATGCCCGGTTTAAACATTTGTCCCATAACACTCATTGAAAGTCAATGTGACTTAGGCACCTAACTCACTTACACACTTTTGTAAATCCCCCGAGATACCAATGTCCATCTGTCGATGCCTAATACCTTTGTAAATCTGCCCTTTTTCTCTTTCTACCTGAATTCTCTGTGTTTAAATTGAGGATAATACTCTTCTCTACCTCTCACAGCAGCTCAGATGATAAATACTCTTAATATTGTGGGGTACTCTGAGATTTTGTTGGTAGGGGACAAGTAATGGTGACATAGACAGGACAATGGTGTGTATCTCATCAAATTTGTGAAGAGACTGAAGTCAAGAGTTTTACTGTCTGCATGATTTTCCTTTGAGGTTAGATGTTCTCCATCATTAAACTTGTTGTTTATACACTCTTTGATGGGTTTCTCATAAATGGTCCCTTCCCAGCTGTTTAAAATTCCCAGCAGCAGAAATGCCCAGGGACATCTCACCCTCTCACAGAAAGGATAATTTATCCCAGATAAATTTTGAATCGAGAAAGTCTTTTGCACTTTAATAAAAAAGCCTCAAGGCAGAATATACCATCCAAATCAGCTTATCTGAGAACATCGTGAGAACGAGCCAGCCTCTAGATCCATGGTCCTGTATATCCTAGGTGAGTGCTCTCACTGCTAGGATAAAACTTATGAGGGAGCTACTTCTGGTCAGAAGAAACCCCTGACCCTAAAGAGGGATCACAGCTGAGAATGCAAAGCCCACATCGATGTTTCCTTCTAGCACAGACTCAGGCATCAAACTTCCTAAGAGTGCTCGAGACAGACTACGCCTCTCCTTGACAACTTAAGTGAATCCCTTCTGAGTGAGCTGGCTTTTGTGAATCCCATTTTGAGGTGCCTGTCTCTCCCACCATTCATTCTATAGGATGCCTGGATGCTAAATTCAGGTTTTGTGAATCCCAGTGATTTACTAGGTGCCTAAGTCCTTTTGTGGTTTTCTGGTCTGAAGCATTAGAGAAGATGAAACACAGACCATTCCATCTTCATTCTCTCCCCACTTCAGGATTTTCCCTCATAGAATGTTATCAGCTCTGTTTATTGAGTTATATTAGAGACACTCTCTGTCTCTCTTTCTTCTCATATACTCTGTCTGCTTCTCACTTAGATCCTCTGCTGACCTGGGAATATTGGATGTATGTACTGATAGATGAATGTAGTTGAGGGAGCATGAGTGAATATTGAGTCTCTTCTCACTGCCTTCTTGTTAATTTAATTGAAATATTTGGAAGATGCGAGCCTGGAAAACTAACATTCAAGATGAAGAGGTTTTGACATCCATTCCTGGGATGGAGTCCAGTAGACATGGGAAGATCTAGGAGTTTTGACTTGAGATTGGTTAGTTATAGGCTCTGAAAAAGTCCTGTTTCTTGCTCAACATTTTAATCCTGGGATAGTTTCTTTTTGTGATTTGGGGTCTTTTTTTTTTTTTGCAAGAAGTTAACATATTGAACATTAGATCATGTGAAAAATATTTTAATTTCTGCCAAAATTGTCAAAGGAAGTGAACAGGGCCGTAGCAACAAAGAACGTGGCTCCCTCCGAACATATGTCCGGGGCCCTTTACAATGCAGAAACTGGAATGCGGTATTTATTTTATACAATATACAGGGTTCATATTATGTATACATAGGCCTACAGTGTACATGTATTCCGTATTTACGCAAAGCGCTTCTTTGGAGATTTGTTCTCCGCAAATTGGTTAATCAATGCATCATAGTCCAGAGATCTGGCAATCTTGTTTTTGACTGAGATAACTGCAAGTGCAGAAAGCTTGTCATCTGTCATGGTTGAGCGCAGGATATTCTTGATCAGTTTCATTCTGCTGAAGCTCCTTTCAGCACCAGCGACAGTAACTGGTGTGGTCAGAAGAATTCTGAGGCAAATGCAAAGATTCGGATATATCTCCTGAAGCTGTTCTTGTATATGTACGTTAAAAAATTGTTTGCCGTGACATGTCCTCTCTCTTTCTCGATGACATAAATAAAACGATTCAATTCCATTATGAGTTCGTTGGCATCAATGTCTCCCATTTTTCTTTCAAAATTTTTGCTGTGATTCTCCAGTTCATTTTCTCTGTGACACTGCTTCAGGCTGTTAGCGTTATACAGAAATCCAAACAACTTATACCACTCCACGAGTTGGTCAAATCGCGACGAAACAGAAGATATGGCCTGATCAGTGAGAACAAGAAAGAACTGCGATTTGAATTTTTCTTCGGCAAAAAGACGACTCGAATCATCAGCACATACGTAATCAAACATTCTCTTCTTATGTCGCACCCTGGTTTCTTGAAACACCTGCTCAATACTCATATGCTCTGCTATTTCACGTGCATTTGTGACCACAGAGTTATATCCTGTATTTCTATAGTCTTCCAAAAACTTCATTGTAGCACCGACTTCTGCTTGCAGTACGTCAATTGACACATCTGGTGACTGAATTAATTTGTTGGTTTTATTGACGTGAAATAGTATATCGTACCACATGTACACAGTCAGAACAAAAGACCACGTAGTAACATGGTCTAAAAGCGCACCGGCTTCTGTTGCTGTATTGCCATCATTCTTTTCGAGCGCATATTCTCACAAAGATGACAAAGCATTGCACAATTCTTCAAAGTGATAATGCAATGGCTTCACAGCATCAATTCTCGACTCCCAACGAGTGTCCAATAACCCTTTAACAGATATTGGCATATGTTCTTGAAGTATATCCCAACGTGAAGGTGAAGAAGAAAAGATAACGTATATTCTGTTAATCAGACTGAAAAAGTCAACGGCATGTTTTGATGACTTTGCCGCGTCTGAGATCACAAGATTCCAACTGTGAGCTCCACATAGTACAAACAAGGCATGGTCATTTATTTCTAGCATGCGGGCTTGAACTCCTTTATTCTTTCCTCTCATATTTGCACCGTTATCATAAGCTCGGCCTCTCATGTCAGCAATGTCTATTCCTAAGTTGTTTGCCTTTTCAAGAAACGCTTCCAATAAGCCCTCGCCAGTTGTATCACGAACATTAAGAAAACCAACAAACGCTTCATGAATATTGACACCATCTTCACCGTTGCATTCAACAAAGCGTAACACCAGAGCCATCTGTTCTTCATGTGACACGTCGGGAGCACAGTCCAAAATAACTGAATAATATTTTGCTTTTTTAAGCTGCGCTATGTTGGCCTCTTGAATGTTACTGGCAACAACTTGAATCAGCTCGTTTTGGATCTGTGGACTGAGGTACTGAACATGTGTCTCTGCCTTCTTAATCCTCTGTAAAAGTTCGCTGAGGACAGTATCATATTTTGCAAGCAATTCAAACAGTCCCAAAAAGTTACCATTTGAAGGATCGCCGAGTTTTTCATAACTTCCTCGAAATGCCAAGTTTCTTTCGGACAAGAAAATGACGACATCAATCGTGCGTTTGACAACATTTCTCCAGAAATCTCTTTCTTTCAGAAGAGCCTGCAATTCGAGTTGGTCAATAGATGTACGGTTTACTATGCCTGACCGAAGGTCAAACCATTTCACCATACAGTCTTGATGACCTTTGCCTGTTTCATGCTGCTGAAGTCTTTTTGACAGTGCTTTCCAAGCAGATGTTCCACGACGTAGCGGTATGTCGCCAGTGCCAAATAATTTACAACAAAAACAAAAAATGGCATCTTTCTGAACTGAGTACCTTAACCATTAATGTCTTATTTTCTCGCCATTTGCCGTGGTTCAATAGAAATGAGTACTTGTGAACCTCCGTCTTTCCTCGTTAAGTGGAAATTCGTAACTTTCATTCTGCTGCAGTGAGCCACGTGCAACAATGTCACACACTTGCCTGTCCGATATTATAGACGGCCAATCTCCTGGATCATCAGTCAGTGGTTCAGATTCAGATACTTCTTTCCCAGCAGCAGCTGGAATATCTGTCAAAGTTTGTTTGGTAAAACAACCGGCTTCACCTTCGACCTCACTTGAAGCACTTCTGGATACTTCTGGGTACGATTGTCGCTGCTAGCGCTGTCCGTTTCATGTGCCTGTACCTGTACGTTGGATTGCAGCACAAAATACATTGACAACTTTGGAATTTTCTCAAGTTCCTTCTCGGCATCTTTTGCTGCCTTTCGTTTACTAGCTCCACTCTTATACATTCTCTTAGACATCACAAAGCACACTTCTGCGTTGGAAACGATAAAAAACTAAACTAAATTAATAACATTTATTCGCCGACCGCCATTATGAATGCAAATACACATTCTTTGAATGGGTCCAACTAAAATTCGAAACTGACTGACAGACAACTGATGTAGCCAATAGCATTATTATGTATCATAATGACTTCACAGTTTTGTCAGTAAAACCGACATGGATTGTGCAATAGCGTCAATAAAAGTCACTTACCTAGTTATACCTTACATTTTTTTTGCCACTTTTATGGGCCCCCTTCCTTGCGGGACCCCCTCCAGTTGGAGGGTACAGGGGGTGCTCGCTGCACCTCTGGAAATGAATATTTTTTTTGTCAACACCTTTCCCTGAATTTTTCTTTTTTTCTTTTTTTTCCTAAACAGAATGAATACCCAATAAAGGAATATTTGTGGTTCTCAATAAACCCAAAACATCATTTTACATTTTCATAAAGATGGCAAAAATTGGTGTTTGTTTTAATTTTTCAAAGGAAATTTTAACAAGTTCAATGATAATCAATATTCTCCATTTAGTCAGGAAGCCATTATTTATCACAGAACAGAACAAAGAAACACAAAAAGTTCAGCAAAACTTTTTAGTTTCCCAAATCATAGTTACATTTAATACGCCTGTTAGAATCTGTGATGAAATTCAGAGCAACCTGGCAACCAGGAATTTACACAGGGTTTTAGACATGTTATTTCAGAAGATTTGGAATGTCTGTGGGCTGGAGGATTTAATGGGAGAACTCACCTTTGTGTCTTTCTGAGTTGGGAGTACTATGAAACAAGTCATATTAAGGCACATACGTGCTTTTAAAAATCCCACTAGGTGCCTAAGTACCTTTCAAAATCAGGCCACTAGACTCTTGAAAATTTTATTCTTTCTGCCTAAATCCCTTATGCTTCTTAGAAAATCCCAGACTAAGTGAGCAAGTGGGATTTATCTCCTTGATCCATAGGACTCTCACAGAGGAATCTCATGCTCAATGAAAAATAAGGCAGCAAGAAAGCATTTTTCTCAGCTGAAGTGTATATCATCTTGATGCCAGCTGGTGAACTTCAGTTATAATGAAACTGTTTCCAGATTCAGAAGTATTCAACTAGAAGTATTGGATTCAAACGTTGGACATTTAAGAAGGATGATAGACATGTTTTTATACTTTTGTTAGCTTCACAGGTATACTATTATATATCTTTACTTGTAGGCTGAATGAGGAATTGGAAGGTCAGGAAATCTTATAAAAGTAGACTAAGTAGAAGTGAGGGAAGTATCTTCCACTATAGAGAATGACTGAAATCTTGACTGTCACATTTTTCAATTCACTGGGCCAGATATCCAATGCAAGTGCAGTCCAGGGGTCAGATTCCCACCTGGTGTAAACCAGTGTAGCTCTGGAAAGTTATTGCAGCTCTGCTGATATAAAACAGTTTGAAGATATGGGGTCAGATTTTCAAAAGAGTTTATGGGCTCCTTAAGATGCATAGAGGTGCATAGTGCAATTTTCAAAAGCTCCCGAGTAGGCTGGGCACAAGAATGCTCATCTAGCTTTGAAAGCTCCACTAAAGGGTAGAATGACAAAGGCTTGTTGATATTGTCACTGTGCTCAAATTTTAGGTGCCTAGAAAACCACTGGGATTGTCTGCTCTTGTGTGGGACAGAAATGTAGGCACCTGGGGGACTTTTACAACCAAAATTTTGGCGCTGAACAAGTTTAGGCATCTTTGGGTTTTGGGAGCTTTTGAATGGCAATTTTGTGAATTCCAATGGGGACTGATTCTGGGGTTTAGGTGCGTAAAGTGGCAGTTAGGCAGCAGAATCCTGTTGTGACTCCAGTCCTAGGCAGCTACCTAAATAACTTTGAAAATCAGGCCCAGGTTGCTTAAGAAAGAAAGTTGCCTGTCAGTTTTCAGTAACTCAGAAGGGATTTGTATTCTTTCCAGACAAGTGTATGGGAATAGTTGGGAAAACATGGTGTCTGCATGATACCAATGAGATCAGAATTAGAGTTGGAAGAAATGGAGATTGCACCAGTTGTATCAACCAGGTTTGTGGCTAATGAAATATCAAGTCACTTTTAAGCTACCATCAGATGCCTCAAGTATCAGCGATACCAAAAACATGCATGTCCATTGTTTCAAGTATCAGCTGAAACATACCACCAGTAATCAGCAGAAAAAGGGGAGTTTACATTATCTTTATAAATTATAATGATTGACTCTGTATTAATTTTCTAACTTCATCAAGTACAATTGTAGATGTTTTGTTTAATTTTCTGTAGGGACTGTTGAAGGAAAACAGAGACAGAGGAAATCAATCAGTAACGGAACTCATCCTTCTGGGATTTGGAAATCTCCCTGAACTGCAGACCCTTCTCTTCCTGGTGTTTCTAGTGATCTACGTTGTGACCAGGCTGGGAACATCCTCATTGCAGCACTAGTTGTGACTGATCAGCACTTTCATACCCCCATGTACTTTTTTCTTGGGAACTTGTCTTGTTTAGAGACCTGCTACAGCTCCACTGTCCTGCCTAGAATGCTGGCCAGTCTCCTGACTGGGGACAGAACCATTTCTGTTAGCAGCTGCATCATACAATTTTATTTCTTTGGTGCTCTAGTGGCTACAAAATGTTTCCTCTTATTCACGATATCTTATGATCGGTATTTAGCGATATGCAAACCACTGCATTATGCTGTCCTCATGAATGATAGGTTCTGTCTCCAGCTAACAGCTGGATCTTGGATAAGTGGGTTTCTGGCTATGATCATAGTAATAAGATTGATGTCACAGTTAATTTTTTGTGGTTCAACAGAAATAAACAGTTTCTTTTGTGATTTCATCCCAGTAATAAAACTCTCCTGCAGTGATCTTCATGTGCTGAAGGTGGTTGCTTTCATATGCTCTTCAGTATTCTCAGTGATTCCGTTCATTTTAACTCTGACATCCTACATTTGCATCATCATCACTATCCTCAGAATCCCTTCCACCACTGCGAAGCAAAAGGCATTTTCCACCTGCTCTTCACACCTCATCATTGTTATCATTTACTATGGGACACTAATCATTGCCTATATGTTACCAAAAACTGATACACTGAGAAACCTGAATAAAGTATTCTCTGTCTTCTACACAGTCTTTACAGCTCTGCTCAACCCCCTCATCTACAGTCTGCGAAACAAAGAGGTCCAGGAGGCCCTGAGACAAGCTCTAAGTAAATGTGTGGCTTTTGCAAGAATCATGGAAATGTAGAGTTGGAAGGGACCTTGAGAGGTCATCTCGTCCAACCACCTGCATTGAGGCAGGAACAAATAAACCTAGACCATCCCTGAGAAGTGTTGACCAGTCTGTTGTTAAAAATCTCCAGTGACTGGGATTCCACAACCTCTATTGGAAGCTTGTTCGAGACCTTAACTAACATAGGTAGAATTTGTTTCCTCTATCTAACCTAAATCCCTTGCTGCAGATTAAGCCGGTTCCTTTTTGTCCTACCTTCTGTGCACATGGAGAACAACTGATCACTCTCCTTTTTAGACCAGATCTTAACATATTTGTGGACAGTTATCAGATTCCCCCTTCAGTCTTTTTTCTCAATACTAAATATGCCTAGTTTTTTTTTTAACCTTTCCTCACATATCAGGTTTTCTAAACCTTTCATCATTTTTGTTGCTTTCCTTTGGACTCTGCATTTTGTTCACAGCCTTCCTAAAATTCATATAGTTCAAGTTAATGTTTTTAAGGTAAAATAAAATTTGAAATGATTGTTATATGGGATTGTCACTTGTTATCTGAATATTACTTATTCAGGTGAGTGGTCCATATACTAGGCATAAGAATATAGGTTGTAACTGAAATTTCTGAAAGATAGGTCAATGGGTTGTTTCAAAGGGATTTTTTATCTCTAGACACCTTTAAAAGTCCCAACTTTCACGCACACAAACCTGTAGAGGTGATGGATTAGGAGGCAGAGTGCAGAGGGGGAAGCCAATGGGGCATGTTAAATTAACTGATCATATGGCTTTGAATTTTATCCCACAAATGTAACATCTACTGTTAGGATATAGAAATTAATGCCTGTCTTTAAAGGCCTATATTTTAAGAATTTAGCTACATGTTTATCACTTAGCTAGTTATAGAGGTATAAAAGAATCAAAATCATTGTCTGCCTGTGTAAGGGCCTTCTCCCACTGTGACAGTCTGAGGCCCTGATCTTAAGCTAAGGCCTTTGGCTAAGCAGCAGGGGCAGCCATAAGCTGGAAAGCGAATGGTTACATCCTCACATCCCAAGCCAGCCACATTGAAATAAGGGAATCTGGGGCTTTTAGAAAGGTGATCCGATCTATCACCTCCAGAGAAAGGGAAGAGCCTAAAAAATGTGAAGAAAACTTAGCTTGATACCCTCCTGTCTGGCAAGAACTCCGTTATCAATAGCTGGGGTGTAAAATCTCATTTCTTTCTTGTTCTGTCACTGTAGTCTCCACTTCCGTATTGTTTGTCTGTATAATCTGCTTCTGTGATTGTTAATTTTGTTGGGTGTAAGTCAATTAAGGTGGTGGGATATAATTGGTTAAATAATTATGTTAAAGTATGTTAGAATTGGTTAGTTAAATTTCAGTAAAATGATTGGTTAAGAACTCAAGTTTTACTATATAGTCTGCAGTCAATCAGAAAGTAAGGGGCGGGATTGGAATCATGTTTTGCTAAGGGGGGGGTTGGGAACAGGAAGTGGGAACAGGGACACAGGTAAGGCTCTGTGGTTTTAGAGTTGAGAAGCGGGACACTGAGGAAGAAAATTGAAATCATTGCTTGCTGAAAGTTCAGCCCAATAAACATTAAATTGTTTGCACCTTTGAACTTTGAGTATTGTTGCTCTCTGTTTATGCAAGAAGAACCAGGGAAGTAAATGGGTAAAGAAATAAGCCATCTAAAATCTCCCCTTGGGTGTTATCAGACTGTAGTTCATTTTATCATTGTGTTATTTGGTGTTATGCTCATTTCATGTGCTATTTCATATATTATAGTCAAAGTCTGTTAAATAGATTTAAATTGTAGGATAATAGCAGTAAAAAACTGAAAAGTATTTCGGAGCGATGAGTGTGTATTAGGTATATAAGTAAAGCATGGGTGGAACACAAGGCCCACAGACTAAGGCCTGTAAGATTTTAGCTGAGCCAGACTAGACCATAGGCTTAAGAATGGTTAATATGAATGGATGGCATAGGAATAGCCCTATGCCAGTAAGGTCACAAGATTACTGAAAAAGGTGATGTTACAGAATAATAGATTGCAATAGACCACAACGTACTGCCCAAGATTACGAGACACTTGATTTTAACATGAAATGTCCTGTCCTGACAGCAGGATACGTGTTGTATGTAGATGACAGTAAGTGTAGTAGAAAGAGAGCCCGAGACATAAGACCTTGTATCAGAGGCCTGCTGTGAGGCCTAAGGCCTGAACTAAAGTAGTAGTCAAGCTTTGCTGATATAAAGCAAAGAAACAAAGTTAGCAGAAGTCAGGCTCTGCCTGCTTGTAAACTCAGAGCACCAGGCAAAAACAGGGCTGGTATTACAAAAACACACACATTCCTGAGAAGTGCACTCATGCTAGCTTCTCAACTCATCAGCCATCATATCCCTATGGCAGACACTCTCCTGAAAAGGGTTTTGTCCCTGCCTGCAGATATATGGGATCTTGGGGAGCAATTACCACACAGGTGGGGTGCCAATTAATTTCTTTATTAAAGGAAAAAGGAAGTGGTGGGCATTGAACAATGAAATAGGATGGGATGGGATGTATAGGGTGTTTACAATAGACAATGATGGGGGGGTTCTTACTGAACAGTGTAGGGAGTTCTAACGGTGGGGTACAGTAAGTGGGGTTCAGCACAATGGGGTACAGTACAGTCAATTAGCCTATCAAAAAGAAATGCAAAATAAAATGGTAGCTTCTATATAAAATGGTCAACAATCTTAGATAGAATGTATTAAGTGGTTGGTGGCCTTGTACACAATGTAACACAATGGTATCAATGCAAATACAAAGTATATTAGAAAAGTGGAAGCAACCAATGGGGTGTTATAATTACAAGTAAAATGTGAATTTAAATGAATTTATGCCATGTAACCGTATAAAAGAAAAGTAATGACTTAATTTGTGAGGCTAGGATAGCAGATAATCTGTCAAGGAACAGGAGGGCGGAGAGGGGAGTGAATGATTAGTGGCAACTGATGAGAGGAGAGTGCGGCTGGAAGCAGCAGACTCTGAAGCCCTGCAGGGTGAGGACAACGGAGCAGTGTGATGGTGAGCTTCGGTAGGGGAGGGGCAGCGGAGAAGGGCTAGAGAGAAGTTTAAGCAACAAGCGGGCACCAAAAACAAAGGAATAAAAAAAGGCAAAGGGTTTGGGAAGTTTCACAGGGGGAGAAGCAGCAAGGGGGTTGGGGAGTTCGGAAGGTGATGCAGACGCGGGGTGGGGGGAAGCAGCAAGGAGTTGGGAGGTTCGGAGAGAGTGCAGATGCGGGGGGAAAAGCAGCAAAGGGTTTGGGAAGTTTATACAGGGGGAGAAGCAGCAAGGGGGTTTGGGAGGTTCGGAGGGTGATGCAGACGCGGGGGGGGCAGCAAGGAGTTATAACAGGGAGACACGGAGAAGCACACGGAAGGGGAGATTGGAGCGGGGAAAAACAGACATGAATTCAAGTGGCAAAAACCTTGTCTATAGACACGGAGAAGTACACAGAGGGGGAGATTGGAGCGGGGGAAAAACAGACACGGGAAAGTTCAGGGAGAGATCGGGACAGCGGGAAGATGAATTTGAATCAGCAAAACCCTTATCTATCTTAACCAATGGTGAGACAAAACAACAAATATCACAATTATAAGCAAAACTATAACAAGCAACTATACGGAGCAACAAAACAGTAAACTATAACAAGGCAGGTGAACTTACAAGCTCTACAATCTTAACAAACTGTGACGACTTAAACTAAAAAAACAAAACCTATGGTGCACCTTATGCTATGGGGAGGTTACAGAGAGCAGAGTGGTATGTGCTCAGGACCCAGCTCCCAAGGAAGCCAAGGGATGATGGCTGAAGCCAAGGGATACAGCTGAAAGCAGGGAGCCCTGTGGCAAAGCCCACAGGAGCAGAGCTTAGCAGCCGCACAAACTTATTTTTAGCAGCAAAGCGCGGCGGAGTTTAAGAGAGGTTTTAAGACACAGACCAAGGTTTAGCTTGAGTCTGTGTGCTGGGGAAACAGAGCCAGCAGCTAAAATAATAAAATAAAAGTAGGGAAAGTTTTACAGAGAGATTCTTACCAGTCCCCAAGGCAGCAGCAAAGGCAGAAGCAGCAGCAACATCAGAAGAAGCAAGAAGGGCTCGGTACAGTCTCAGTAATCAGGAGATCTCTCAGGTAGCAATTCGTTTTGTGTGGGGGGGGGTTCAAAAAATGGGGGTGTGCTCAAAAATAAAATGAGAGCGGAGAAAGGACCCCCCAGAACCCCTGGCTGATCAGACCAGGCAGCAATGCAGGAACCTTTCTGATGTTTGTTTCAAAAATGTCTGTTTTTAAGGGCAAACTCAGGCAGTTTCCTGCCAGTAATCCTGATAGGCTCCCTCTGTCACAGGGGAGGAGGCACAGGGAAAAACCAGGCAGGTGAGCACAGAAACATGTCTGGGCAGAGTCCTGTGCAATAGGTGACTCAAAAGCACATGAGGCCTATGACTCATGCCCAGGATCTTAAAAACACAATAGGTCTTGCAGCTCTGGACATTGCCAGCCCTATGCTGAGCCCAGGTTCAACGAGGTGATAACAGGACTAACCCTTTGAACAGGGCAGTGGTCCCATTTAGCACGCAGCACAAGTGGACATCCCTTTGAGAAGGGCAATGGCTCTTGTTAAACAACTCAAGGGGCCCTCCCTTTGAGAAGGGCAGTGGCCCTGGTAAGCAACTTAACAGCCAGGGCAGGGCGGCCACAGGAAGAGAACAAAAACAAAATGGAGTATGGGAAATAGGTGGATAGCTGTAACAGACAGGTTTTGCACAGTTCCCTTCCTATGGTGTGATAACCTCAGCAAGCCAGGCCATGTGAAAGGCCAGTGTCTCCTTTGCTGTCTCTCTGAAGGCTCTGGACAACCGTAAAATACTAGTGCCAAGTGTGTTTGGTGTCTACAGGATTCAGCATCAGTTGAGTGGGATTTCTTGAATACCAGTGGGACCTGAATCTGGCATTTAGCCACCTAAATCCCGTTGTGAATCTAGCCCTTCTTGCTTTCATTTCAGATAGAGATGAAGGTAGACTTACCTTTTGGACAGGTGAATTGCAAGCTGGAGTCTCTGATATCAGCTCGTCCATCAGGTTTTCAGGTCCAGGACACAGTCTTCAGTTAAGTAATTGGATTATTTCAGTAAAAGTCTCCCCTCTGTCAGCCATCTTGTTTTCATTATGAAATTATATTGCCTTTGTGTTCCTCATAAAATGAATGGAATTATAATACCTTTGAAATGTTGTGAACATTCTTTAATCTTTATATATCTGTTTTTCAATAAACAGATTCATTAGTTGCTTCCTAGAAAGCTAAAATAGGGTAGAGATGACAAACAGGTTACCCTCCAATTATATATGTGTGATGGAGCAGTACAGAGACTGTAGTGAAAGTTGGGTCAAGGTTTTCAGTTGAACAAGATACTTTTCCCTTGCTCCATTCTATGTCCATGTGATTATCTAGGATATTATACCTAGAATGTATCATGTCCTTTGCTTTTTCTCTGGTGGCATAATAAGTATAAGCTGTTTGTTTCCTTCTTTCTTTCCCACATCATCCCTCCACAGGCTGTATCCAATGCGGGAAATGTCTAGTCAAACCATAGTGACCGAGTTTGTTCTGCTGGGATTCCCTGTATATTGAGAGCTGCAGATTTTACATTTCATGGCCTTTCTAGTGGTTTACCTGGCAGCTATGACGAGAAATATTCTTACCATCATGGGCCTAGTACTTGAACACCATCTTCAAACCCCAGTGTACTTCTTCAGGTTAACTGATCCTTCTTAGGCCCGTTTCACCTCTGTCACCATCCTCAAATCCATGGATAACACTTTAATCAACACCAGATTGATCTCTTTCTCTGGATGAGTTGCCCAACACTTTACAGTTGCCACTTTTGTTGCTACAGAATGGAATCTTCTTTCTTCTCATGCAGCAATGGTGTATGTCTGTTAATTTGCCACTCTCTACTTTAGAGGACTATCATAAATAGGTGCAAATGTGCCCAGATGTCAGCTGGTTCCTGGAGACAATGAGGGGTGATGAAGGGGCAGCTGTACTATGTAATGAGAACTGGGAGTAAAAGGGGAATTGGGTGGGGAAAGGGTGGCTATACTGTATAATGGACATTGGGGCAGCAGAGGTTGAGAGATAGGCAAGTGACAGCTATTCTGTATAATGGGCACTAGGGACAGCAGTGTGTTAAGGTGTGGCAGCATAGAATATCAGGGTTGGAAGTGACCTTAGGAAGTCATCTAGTCCAACCCCATGTTCAAAGCAGGACCAATCCCCAGACAGATATTTACCCTAGTTCCCTAAATGGCCCCCTCAAGGATTCATAGATTCATAGACTCTAGGACTGGAAGGGACCTCGAGAGGTCATCGAGTCCAGTCCCCTGCACTCATGGCAGGACCAAATACTGTCTAGACCATCCTGGAGAGACATTTATCTAACCTACACTTAAATATCTCCAGAGATGAAGATTCCACAACCTCCCTAGGCAATTTATTCCAGTGTTTAACCACCCTGACAGTTTGGAACTTTTTCCTAATGTCCAACCTAAATCTCTCTTGCTGCAGTTTAAGCCCATTGCTTCTTGTTCTATCATTAAAGGCTAAGGTGAACAAGTTTTCTCCCTCCTCCTGATGACACCCTTTTAGATACCTGAAAATTGTTATCATGTCCCCTCTCAGTCTTCTCTTTTCCAAACTAAACAAACCCAATTCTTTCAGCCTTCCTTCGTAGGTCATGTTCTCAAGATCTTTAATCATTCTTGTTGCTCTTCTCTGGACCCTCTCCAATATCTCCACATCTTTCTTGAAATGCGGTGTCCAGAACTGGACATAATACTCCAGTTGAGGCCTAACCAGCGCAGAGTAGAGCGGAAGAATGACTTCTCATGTCTTGCTCACAACACACCTGTTAATGCATCTCAGAATCATGTTCGCTTTTTTTGCAACAGCATCACACTATTGACTCATATTTAGCTTGTGGTCCACTATAACAGCTAGATCTCTTTCTGTCGTACCCCTTCCTAGACAATCTCTTCCCATTCTGTATGTGTGAAACTGATTGTTCCTTCCTAAGTGGAGCACTTTGCATTTGTCTTTATTAAACTTCATCCGGTTTACCTCAGACCATTTCTCCAATTTGTCCAGATCATTTTGAATTATGACCCTATCCTCCAAAGCAGTTGCAATCCCTCCCAGTTTGGTATCATCTGCAAACTTAATAAGCATACTTTCTATGACAATATCTAAGTCGTTGATGAAGATATTGAACAGAGCTGGTCCCAAAACAGACCCCTGCAGAACCCCACTTGTTATACCTTTCCAGCAGGATAGAGAACCATTAATAACTACTCTCTGAGTATCCAGCCAGTTATGCATCCACCTTATAGTAGTCCCATCTAAATTGTATTTGCCTAGTTTATTGATAAGAATATCATGCATCTCAGATGCCTAATTAAAGTCTAGGTATACCACATCCACCATTCTCCCTTGTTCACTATGTTAGGCATTCCTTCAGACTTCTTGGTCAAGACCGAAACAAAGAAATTATTAAGCATCTCTGCCATTTCTAAGTTTCCTGTTACTGTTTTTCCCTCCTCACTGAGTTCACAAGCCTGGGTTTAGCAGGCCAATGATCAAATTGCTAAGCTATCCCTCCCTGACAGCAGTGGGTGGCAGATGGGGAAGGGGGTGGCTATACTCTAGGGGCAGCAGAGGGTTTGGGATTCATTGCATATTAAGTGCCTCGGCATTTGAAAATCCTGCTAGATTCCTATTTGCATCTGTAGATGCCCAAATATCTTTAAATATTTGTCCCATAAAACTCATTGGAAGTCAATGTGACTTAGGCACCTAACTCACTTACACACTTTTGTAAATCCCCCGAGATACCAATGCCCATCTATCAGTGCCTAATACCTTTGTAAATCTGCCCCTTTTCTCTTTCTACTTGAATTCTCTGTGTTTAAACTGAGGATAATACTCTTCTCTATGTCTCACAGCAGCTCAAAGGATAAATACTTTTAATATTGTGGGGTGCTCAGAAACTTTATTGAAGGGGGACAGGTAAATTGCATATACAGGACAATGGTGTGTATCTCATCAAATTTATGAAGAGACTGAAGTCAAGAGTTTAACTGTCTGCATGATTTTCCTTTGAGGTTAGATGTTCTCCATCATTAAACTTGTTGTTTGTAGACTCTTTGATGGGTTTCTCATAAATGGTCCCTTCCCAGCTGTTTAAAATTCCCAGCAGCAGAAATGCCCAGGGAGATCTCACCCTCTCACAGAAAGGATAATTTCTCCCAGATAAATATTGAATCAAGAGTCTTTTGCGCATTCTTAAAAAAACAGAAGGCAGTATATACCATCCAGATCAACAGATCTGAGAATACTGTGAGGAAGAAGCCAGCCTCTAGATCCATGGTCCCATATATCCTAGGTGAGTGTGCTTGGAAAACTGTTTAGAAATTCGGAAGTATTCAACTAGAAGGGTGGGATTCAAACATAAATCGCTTGACCTTTAAGAAGGATAACAGAGGAACTTTTATACTTTTGTTAGCTTAACAGCTATACTATTATATATATTTTACTTGTAGGCTGAATGAGGAATTGGAAAGTCAGTAAATCTTATAGAAGGAGACTACGTAGATGTGAGAGAGGTATCTTCCACTATAAAGAATGGTTTAAATCTTGACTATCTAATTTTTTGAATGCACTGGCCCAGATATTCAATGCTACTGCAGTCAATGGGTCAGATCCCCATCTGGTTTAAATCTGTGTAGCTCTTGAAAGTTATTGAAATTCTACTGATAGAGAACACGTTTTAGTGGTAGCCGTGTTAGTCTGTATGATCAAAAAAAAATGAGGAGTCCTTGTGGCAACTTAGAGACTAACAAATGCAATTGGGCCTAAACTCTCAGGCATTCATCAGATCTGAAGAAGTGGGTTCTAGCCCTCAAAAGAGACCAGAGTTCAAGTTGGAAGAAATGGAGATTGCATTGGTTGTATTAACAAGGTTTGTGGCTAATGACATTTCAAGTTACTTTTAAGTGGATATCAGATGCCTCAAGCATCAGAGATATGAAGAAATGAATGTTCACTGTCTGGAGTATCAGGTCAAAAATAACATTAGTAATCACCGGGAAAATCGGAGTTTAAATTATAATCTTTATAGGCTTAAATTATTGACTCTGTATTAAATTTCTAACTTCATCTAATAACATTGCAAAGATTTTGTTTAACTATCTTTTAGGGACTTGTCATGGGAAACAGAGTAAGGGGAAATCAAACAGTGACAGAATTCACTTAATTATTATTGGGAGTTATTTTCTGTAGATACAACCCATGGAAGATACTGAATGGGGAAATCAAACAGGTGTCACAGAATTCATCCTCCTGGGATTTGGGAATCTCCTCGAACTACAGATTCTTCTCTTCCCGCTGTTCCTAGTGATCTACATTGTGACCGTGGCTGGGAACATCCTCATTGTTGTGCTAGTTGTGGCTGATCAGCACCTCCACACCCCCATGTACTTCTTCCTGGGAAACTTGTCCTGCTTGGAGACCTGCTACACCTCAAACATTCTGCCCAGGGTGCTGGCCAGTCTCCTGACTGGGGACAGAACCATTTCTGTTGGGGGCTGTATTGTACAATTGCATTGCTTTGCTTGTCTGGTAGCTACAGAATGTTGTCTCCTAGCAGTGATGTCTTATGATCGGTATTTAGCCATATGCAAACCCCTGCGTTATTCAGCCCTTATGAATGATCGGTTTTCCCTCCAGCTAGCAGCTGGGTCTTGGCTAAGTGGCTTCACAGTCAGTACCAACACAGCATGCTGGATGTCACAAATGATTTTCTGTGGGCCCAATGAAATTAACCATTTCTTTTGTGATTACATCGCATTGCTCAAATTGTCCTGCAGTGACACCAGCAAGATGGTTCTTGTGATCTTCCTTCTCTCCTTCATAATGATTCTTCTTCCATTTCTCTTAACGCTGACATCTTACATGTGTATCATCAGCACCATCCTGAGAATCCCTTCCACCACGGGGAGGCAAAAGGCTTTTTCTACCTGCTCCTCTCACCTCATCATGGTCACAATTTTCTATGGGACCCTAATCATTGTGTACATGCTCCCAGACACTGCTGCCCTTCGAGACCTGAACAAAGTGCTCTCTGTCCTCTACACCGTCCTGACTCCCCTGGCCAATCCCCTCATCTACAGCTTGAGAAACAAAGAGGTCAAGGAGGCCCTGAGAAAAGCTCTAAGTAAGACTATGACTTCTATAACCAAGCACCAACTATGTGGTAGGCATTTATTGTAAGCTGCAATCAAATATGTAGAAAGGGAGCTCATCATGCGATGCAATGTAGCAAACCACGGCTCATGTGGGCGTCCTTAATTATTAGAGCTGTTCTATTACCTATAGTAAGACCCTAAGTGTGAGAAAGGGCCAGTTTAGAAGTATGGACTGCCGGGCCAGCTATAGGTTGACTCATAAGATATAGTCTGGATGGACCCTGGAGTAATGTGAGTGAAATGAGCTGCACTGCATGATAGGAAGTGATTTTAGAGATTTAAGTAGAGATTAATTTCTCCACAGTTCAGATGGTCTACATGAGGTATACCTTGTTTGCAGTGTTGTTGTAGCCATGGTTGTCCCAGGATATTAAAGAAGCAAGTTGGGTGAGGTGATATTTTTTAGTGGACCAACTTCTGCCGGTGAGAGAGACAAGCTTTTGTGCTTACATGGAGCTTTTCTTCAGGTCGGAGAAAGGTACTCAGAGAATCACAGCTAAATACAAGGGTGGAATAGATAAAGCATTAATACATGTTGCAAAAATCAATGAAGGTGAGGTAGGCAGTTAACACTTCTACAATAATTGGACAAAGTGGGGTTAGTGAGTTACAGATGGTTATAATGAGCCAGAAATCCAGTGTCTTTATTAAAGACGTGTTTTTTGTTGTCTAGCAGATTTATGAATGTAAGTATAATTTAAAAAATTACAATGCATACTCACTGAGGGCCACATCCTGAAAGAAATCTTCCCCAAACTCCTTCTTTTGGCCTTCAAAACAGCCCCTCAACATCACCAAGCTCATCATCAGAAGCTCCCTACCAGGATCCACCAAAACAAAGCAACACCAGCCCCTGCCATAACAACAGATGCAAAACTTGGAGACATATCTCCACAGCTACAATAGTCAATTTCCTCACAAGGCACCTTTCAAGATCCATGGGCCCAACATGTGGTGTACTTCATCCAGTAGGCATTCTTAGAGCAAGCCTGACTGCACACAAAATGTCAGAGAGAGGAGGCAGCTTCTCTTATAAGCTTTAGCCCACTGTTCAGGGCACTCACCAAAAATATGGGAGATGCCCCCAGATAAGTTTCCCTCTCTGCCCGAGAAGTAGAAGGGATTCAAACATGGGGTTTCGATGTTTTGGCTACATGCTGTAACCACTGACTTAAGGATAGGTTTGAAGGATGAGATTTTTATTGGTAAATGACGTTAGACATCAGTTTCACCTTACACACACAAAACAGCAAAAATATTTCCTTTGAAAAAATAGAAATTTATGGATAGGCAAATTAAGACAAATGCTGCTTGGGAACTTATTAGAATTTAATTGAAGGATTCTTACCTTGTATATTTTGTCATGTGATTTCATTTTCTGTTTTAGTGATTATAAACCTTTAACTTTTTGCAATTAATGTCTCTTGTCATTAAATAATGACCCACTCTCTTGTCTTTGTCCCCCGATTATTTTCCACAACTATGAACATTTAAACCGGTAACAATCAGAAAAAATACTTAAAACCTATGATGTTGCACAACTGTGATAATGTAAATTGATAGAAATAGAAAAATGCTTATAAACCAGGGTTTCTCAGATAGGGGTCTCCGCTTGTGTAAGGAAAGCCCCTGGTGGGACGGGACAGTTTGTTTACCTGCCCCATCCGCAGGTCCGGCCGATCATGGCTCCCATTGGCCCGGAGCAGTGATCAACGGCCAGTGGGAGCCACGATCGGCTGGACCTGCAGAAGAGGCAGGTAAACACACCGACCCGGCCTGCTAGGGGCTCTCTCTACATAAGAGGTGACCCCAGTTTGAGAAACCCTGTTATAAACAAACATCAATATTATGCATCAAAATTAAAAAAAAATTGAATTTTACCAAGCCTAATTAAAGGAAATCCTGATACAGTGCTCTTCCAGTATCTCCTGTTGAATCTGTTTCACTTTGTATAAGCAATTAAATATGCATTGGGCCTCATAGCAAATGAAAATGACTCTGTACCCCAGTGGTCAAGGCAGTCACTTCAGAGCTGGAAGATCCCTTCACCTGACTGACCCAAAAGGGGAATTGAACTTGGGTGTCGACAGCCCAAGTGGTTCTTTAATGGCTGGGCTAAATTTTATAATGGAAGAGACTGCTATTACTTCATTTTATTCCATGTCTCCCTCGGGCCATTATATGCATGCAGAGCCTACCTAGTGGATAAGGCTCCTCAGGTGAGACAGGCTGGGGACACCAATCTTTACAGGTTTTTTGATCACACTGCAGCTTTGGTGTCAAATGGGCATTCCATGCCTAAAGGCAGAAATTTAGGCACTAAGAAAATGTTGACAGTACAAATGTAGATCCCTAGGTCCAGATTTTTAAAGGTTTGGATTTCAATGGGCACCAAAATACTTTGAAAAATCTGGCCCTTAGTTAGTTTAGGTGCCTACAGAGTTTAGTGGCAGCAGAACAGATGTTTGTGGATTGCAGTGGTGCCTAAAGCTGCCTAAATCTCATCCTGTGGTGCTAAATCCATTTGTGGATCTGGGCCTTGGTGACCAGCAGGGGTGAAAGTGAACCAGTAGGGGGCAGTACGGCATACCAGTAAGAACTGCATCGGCCCATACCTAGCCCACATTAAAGCACTGCCGCATCAGCACTTTAATGTCCTTGCCCCTTTTGCCTCCCCTGTAGGCAGCCCTGCTGGTAGGGTCCTTACCAGTAGGGCCACCTACAGGAGAGGCAAAAGGGGCAGAGACATTAAAGTACTGCTGCGGCAGTGCTTTAAGGACCATCCTTTGCTGTGGCAGTGATTTAATGTCCCTGCCCCTTCCCCCCCGACCCCGTCTGTCGACAGGTGTGGAGAGGGGCAGAGGGAGCAGCTGCCCTGTGGCCAGCAATTTAAAAGGGTCTGGGGTTCCGGCCGCTGCTACCACTGCCACAACAACAGCATCTGGAGCCATGGGCCCTTTAAATTAACATGGCGGGCCCAGGTGGCTGACCTTTAGCCCCATCCCTTCTGCCTGAGGCCCCACCCCTTCTGGGGGCCAGAGCCACCCTGGCCCCATACCAGTAAGTGTCCTGACTTACTTTTACCCCTGGTGACCAGACATCATTTTCACCTGCTCTGCTGCTACCGGTCCTATTATTTATTGAGAGCCTTATACAATGTGTCTGAGACAATCAGTGTGTTATTCCACTTTCAACATCCTTGCCATGAATCAGCCCCCTCCTTCCTGCCAGTGCAATGGCTTTAATTTCAGACTTTTTAAGCATTTTTTCTCATGAAAAGTGGGCTAGGATGAAGAAATTGGAAAACAGCCAGCCAAATGGCCTACTATATAGGGACCAATTCTACAAAGAAGAGTAGAATATGAATGTCTACTGCCTTACACTTTGCGTAGTCATTCACACCTCTGAATGAGACTATAAATGCTTAGGTCCTATTTCTCTGATTTATGCCTCTGATGTCAATGCAGTCATTTCTGATTTACAACAGAGTCTTTTAGAGAAGAACCAGGACCTATCATTTTATTCTGATAGCATTTTACATCTGCTTTGTCATTCTTCTGTACAGATGTAATCTATTACAGAAGACACAAGGTCATAGAAAATCATGCCCGCAAATACCATGGTTTATTTCAAACCTTGGCAAAAGCTTTCATATCTCTTTCCCAGATCTAGGCAAGCCATTTGCAATAAATACACATAATTAGAGGACAATCATGTACACATATAGTTTAACATACAATGATTTTACATACAGAACATCAACATTATTGTCCAAAATCAGATTTTCCAACAACATTTTTATTGTAAATTTGAGCTGAGATGAAAAAAATCTATGCATATTAATCTGAATTGTAGATAAGTTTTTGTAATTTTTCTCTGTGTGTTTCAAGCAGCTACAGAGACGAGCATCATTTCTGAATCTTTGGTGACTTTTTTGGCCAAAATGTTTAATTTCAAGTCCCCCCAAAATTGACAAAATGTTAACAACATTTTTGCATGTTTCATTTTGCAGTTTTTGGACACTAGTTAAACCGTTGTTGCCATTGTTGTCAATGGAGCTACCCCAAATTTGCATGGTTGTGTAACTGATATCAGAACAAGATCTGTGCCCAAATTACTTTCTGTGAGAAAATATTTTTCTCTTTATCCTGTCCCCCTACAGTCTCCTCAGAGCACCTTTTACTTCCTTGTTCCTCAGGAGATACATAAAGGGGTTCAAGGTTGGGGTGATGGTTGTGTATATGAGAGATAGCACTTTGTTGCTGTCTGGTGAGTCAGTGAACTTGGGTCCTAAATAGATCAGGCTAACATTCTTGTAATACATCACCACCATGAGATGTGAGGAGCAGATAGAGAAGGCTTTGTGTCTGCCTTCAGTCAATGCCATCTTTAAGACGGTGGAGATGATAAAGGTGTATGTAGCATAGTGCAGACTCACCCCTGCGGCGCCTCCTGCTGGATGTCCTCAGGAATTAGCTCTTAGACCCCGGCGCACCCTCTGCAGACCGGTGATCCACTTGCCATTGGCCCCCGTGTCCCTGCCAGGACCCCAGTGCCCTTATCTCAGGATTCTGCCTCCTGCAGTACCCCACAGTCTTTCTCTGGGTTTCCCCACCCCGAATTTTGGTATCATCCAAAATTTTTACAGTGTACTCTCTTTGCTATTATCTAAATCATTGATGAAGATATTGAACAAAACTAAACCCAGTACTGATCCCTGCAGGACCCCACTCATTATGCCCTTCTGGCATGATCTCAACTACTGATAACTATTCTTTGGGAATGGTCTTCCAAACAGTTGTGCATCCACCTCATAGTAGCTCCATCTAGGTTGTATTTTCCTAATTTGTTTATGAGAAGGTCATGTGAGACAGTATCAAAAGCTTTGATAAAGTCAGGACATACCACATTTACTGCTTCCCCCCATCGACAAGCCTTGTTACTCTGTCATTTAGTTTGACATGATTTGTTCTTGGTAGAGACAGTAACTTATCATCTTCCAGGTGTTTGAAGATTGATTGCTGGATTATTTGCTCCTTTATCTTTCCAAGTACTGAAGTTATGCTGACTGGTTTGTAGTTCCCCAGGTTTTCCTTACTCCTCTGTTTATAGATGGGCACTATATATGCCCCCTTCCAGTCTTGTGGAATCTCTCCCATCTTCTATGACTTTTCAAAGATAATCACTAATGGCTGAGATATCTCCTCAGTCAGTTCCTTGAGTATTCTAGCATGTATTTCATCAGTCCCTGCTCACTTGAAGCCCTCTTACTTGTGTAAGCAATTTTTAACGTGCTCTTTCCTTATTTTAGCCTCAGATCCTAACTCATGTATAGACCACGTTGAGATCCTCAAGTAGCAGGTGGTATGGATATGCAAATGTATATTCTTATTATTGAATCAAAGACATTCCTAAATAACTGTTGATAATTCAAATAAAAATGAATTGATTATTTTTTCATTATATCTGGACAAGAGATAAAATTGATTGCTTTTTTTTTAAATAAAGGCTCATAGAAAACTGGAGATAGTAAAGAAGGAGAGAGGAAAATATGAATATTGTTGTGGGGGAAGGGAATTAAACAATCTAAAATATGAAGAAACTTCCAGAGACTTGGAGTATGTGACTATATGACAACCAGACAATATAACAACTATGGATAGACATGTAGAGGCTTGTAAAGGAGAGTAGAGCTGATTGAAACATTTCAGATGAATGTTTTTGGTAAGAAAAGGCCGATTAAACAAAATCTGAATGTTCACCTGGAATGTTTTATTTTTATCTGTTTGGGAAATTCATATTGTGGGGGAAAATGATTTAATCTTTATCATTTTAACTATATCATATCATATGATATGATATCATATCACATAATTTTCAACTTATTAAACCCTCCTGACATTTTTACCTTATTGAAATGTTATATTTCAGAATATTTTGTTTCATTGAAAAATCTGCAGTGTTGACTTTTTGGCCTGATATGGGGTAAAACCAAATTCTGAAATTATTCATTTCTTCCAGGACAGAAATTAATTTGTTAGACTAGCCCTGAAAAAGATATAAGGCATTGTTCCTGTTCTTATTAGTGATAATAGTAATGATGAATAACTAGCCAGTTCTTTGAGCCCTTACTGATTACTATCTGAATTGTTCCTTGAGCAATTCCACAGAAACCAATGTGATTATTTATGGAACAAGGTCCCATTCAGGCTGAAAGTATTAAAATATGTCCCCTAATATTTATACAGCACCTTCCAACTCAGGTTCTCTGAGCAACTAACATCAGTTGTGCCAGCTTCACAACCTCTGGCTGTGGCAGGTCAGTATTTACCCCACTTTTGCAGATGGAGAAACTGAGGCACAGAGAGGCAAGAAGCGATTCTCCATCAATGTCCCACAGCTAGCTTGTGGTGGGAGCAGTAAGAGATTCTGGGTCTCATGAATTGCTTAGGTCTAAGCATAGAATTACCCCTATATATAGGATATATAGGAAATATATCCTATAGATATGAGAGTGTAACCCTCAGCAGAAACCCAGTGATATGACCGATCATACTACACAGATGGGGGCCATGTCTCTATGCAGAGACAGACAAGTTTTTTATTTCATGCACCCACTTCCATACTAAAGACAGATGTAAAAGTCTTCATGAATAAAGAGGCCGCAGAGCCCACAGCCCATACACCTTGGATTTCAGGAAAAAAAAAACAACATCCGTAAGGAGTCACTTAAAGCCAACCACTACAATCTAGAAAACTTTGCCACATGTGGTGACTTATTCATGTGCCTTTGCAGAATTGAGCCCTGGATAAATGTCTGATAAAGTAGACAGTCCTATCGCTAACACTTCTAGATCTCCAGAATCAGGAAGATATGTCTAAAATTAAAATGTAATTGGCAATGACTTAAATCAGTGTCTGAGATCTCTGAAAATCACGGAGAATTAAAAATAATTAAATAAAGATAACAATTAAAAAAAGAGGACAAATACTTCATCATTAGCAGTAATGCTACACAATTGCTTTCTACAAATAAAGTAATAAAACACAATACAAACTCTCAGTTGCCTTCAAGTTAATTATAAGATACTGGTTTCTTCCTTTATTGATTGCCAGACTCTGCCAGACATGGAACTATGTCTGTTTGATTTACAAGAGTGGTAGGTTCTGGTTTGCATTGATTGCAGGACACCTTTCCTTTCTTTCTTTCTTTCTTTCTTTCTTTCTTTCTTTCTTTCTTTCTTTCCTTGATCTGAGGTAATATCTATGAGTCCTGATCATGCATCAGGACCACATTGTTCTATTCTCTGGACAAAACCGGAGCAAAAAGACAACCCTTGTCCCATCCAACTTCCAGTATAATTACATCATATCCCAATCTGTATGGCTGTGGGAAGATTTTACATTATTAAATGGAGTCCTGGGGATGGCTAATGTCATTTCCAAAGAGGGGCACCTATGTAACTGCAGTTTTTTATTTCTTCAGGAAAGCAAGAAAATTACTCAGGGTCGATCCTCAGCCTGTGTACATTCTCTGCTACAGTTTAGAATTTATGTTGGGTTTCTGTACTCTAGTCCCAAAGGAGGGCTCATTACTTTCATTTAGAAGAGACTTGTGCTTTTGGAAGTGAAGAAATAAGTTTACTCACTATTCTCCCCATGTCCCTGGTTTTATTCGATTCAGACAGTAACTGTGTGTGTTGTTTGTAATGCCTCGGTACACACTTCACTAATTGAGCACCACCAGAATTCAGAGAAAAGTCCTGATTCTGTCTACATTATTTATGTACAGTACTGTCCACGGTTGCCCAATGAAATCAAGTAAATTTCTTGCATGGAGTAACCTACCTTAAGAAGATCAACTTGTTTGTTTTCAAGATCTTCATAGGGTAAGTTACATTTCTATGTATAGTCCTCTCCTATGTGTACCTCATTTTCACCATCCTGAGATATGCTCTGCAAAGTGGACTCTGAAATTTTTTCCACCTGTATGTCTCACTTGACCCTCGTCCTCCTATTCTGTGACACTCAAGTTGGGTCCATCTACAGCTTCTCGCTGAATAATGACAGGGTGTTGTCTGTGCTTTGCAACACAGTCACCTTTCATGCTGAAGCCATTGAGCTACACCCTGAAGAACAGGATGTGAAAGTGACACCGAGAAAAGTCTTGATGGGGAAATTGTATTTGCAATGAAATTGGAAATGTTTTTCTGATGGGCTTGTGAATATCTTTTCGGTGCTAAAAAACTCTCTTTTTTTCATTTCATTTTCTGCTCTGTGTTTAGTAGAAATGGTGAAAAAATTACGAACAATGAAGTTACTTTTATCAGGAGCTGCGTCAGGGTTTCTGGTACCCTAGGCAGAATTGGGGGGGGCATTTTGCACTCTCCCCACGGGGCGCGCGGGAGCTTCTGGTTCTGCTTCCGTCGCGCTGCTGAAGAAGGACCCTCCGCCGAAATGCTGCAGGCGACAGCGGCAGTCATTAAGCTGCTGCCGAAATGTCGGCAGAGGGTCCTTCTTCGGCAGCACAACGGGAGCGGAACCGGAAGCTCCAGTGCATCCTGTAGGGAGCGCGCAAAATGCTGCCCCCTAATCCTGGAGACCTAGGCAACTGCTTAGGGTTGCCTAATGGAAGCACCATCCCTGACTTTCATTTGGTAACTTCAAATGGACCTATTTTTGTATTTTTTGAGAAATTTTCTATTGTACGTTATAGTGTATTATTCATGCTCATTTTCTACAATTTTCATGAAATTTTGTTCAAAATCATTCTCAAAATGGTTAGCTTGCAGCACATGAACAATGTTTAATGTTTTCTAAAATTAGCTTTTTCAGCAACATATTTCATTGCATTTTTGACTTAAGATGAAAAGAAATCCATCCATATTCACATTAAATGTAGATGAGTTTTTGTGATTTTAATGTGTGTTTCAAGCAGCAGTATCTATGATCAACATTTCTGAAACTTTGATGCTTTTTTCTGGTCAAAATTTCTAATTTCAACCCCCCTAGAAAATTGACAAAATATTTTCAACATTTGTGAGCATTTCATTTTGCAGTCTTTGGACACTACATCAACTGTAGCAGTGAATGGCATTCACATCAAAGTAACTGCTCAAGATTTGTACAGTTGGATAACTGATCTCAGAACAAGACCTGTATCCCAATTATTTTCTTTGAGAAAATATTTTTCCTTTCAGCCCATCCCACAACAATCTCTGCACAGCCCCTTTCACCTCATTGTTCCTCAGGCTGTAGACTATAGGGTTCAAGATGGGAGTGATGGTTGTATACATCAGAGCCAGCACTTTGTTGCTGTCCGGTGAGTTAATGGACTTAGGTCTTAAATAGATCAGGCCACTGCTCCCGTAATACAGTGTCACCACAATGAGGTGTGAGGAGCAGGTAGAGAAAGCTTTGTGTCTGCCATCAGCTGAAGCCATCTTTAAGATGGTGGAGATAATAACAATGTAGGACACAAGGATGAGAAAAAATGGAGTGAAGTTCACCAGTATAGTAACTGTAAACAACTGCATTTCATATAAAGAGGTGTCAGTGCAAGAAAGCTTAATCAATGGGGGAATGTCACAGAAGAAATAGTTAATCTGATTGGACCCACAAAATGGCAAGGTGAAAACCCAGGCTGTCTGTACTAGGGACACCACATTACCCCAGAACCAAGAGAGAACTGTCAAGAAAAGGCATACCCTCCTGTTCATGATGAGCCTGTACCTCAGTGGGTTGCATATGGCCACATAGCGGTCGTATGCCATTGCAGCCAGAAGGAAGCACTCAGAGATTCCAAGGAAGAGCAGGAAGTACATTTGTGCAGCACAGCCCAAGTAGGAAATGCTCCTGTTGTCTGAAAGGAAGTCCACTAGCATCTTGGGGATGGTGACCGAGGTGTAGCAGATCTCCAGGAAGGATAAGACTCGGAGAAAGAAATACATAGGGGTTTGAAGGGCTGTGTCTATGGTGATGAGGATGATGAGCATGTTCCCCATCAGGGTAATAATGTAAATAAACAGATAGAGGGAGAACAGAGGCACCTGCAGGTCATGGTGGTTGGAAAATCCCAGTAGAATGAATTCAGTCACCGTAGTGAGGTTCCCCCTTCTTGATTCCTTTGTGTATTTCATCAATGGGAGACAATAAATACCTAGATATCATGTGAAGAAATGACCTACTGTGGGAAATAAAGATAAACAGTCAAAGGCACACATTCTCCAATGGACATTCTATGAGAGTTGGGGCCTATGTCCTCAAAGATATTTCAGTGACTCACTTCCATTGATTTCTATAGGAGTTAGGCAATACCTTTAAGGATCTGTACCTGGGTTCTTTACTGCCCCATGTGCATTTTTTTGGTGATGGTAATACAACATTCAGGTCTGTATATTTGCTTGAGATAGACTTTTAGGTTTTGTTTAGCCATTTGAATGTTGAGGTCTTTAAAACACAATTGTTTATGTCTTACTACCATGTGTGAGCAAAGAATAAAGACACCATATGTTGCTTCTGCCTAGCCAGTTGGTATTACAGCCCAATACGAAAATATAACGAATAGAGTTAAAGTGCTGCTGGGCATGGTGGGAGGTTGATATACAAATGTAGAATTACTTTCCCATGACAAGATCAAGATCGGTTTGGAGGGGTGAGGTGGATGGGCGGAGGTATAAGAAACACTAAAAGCCAAAGAAACGGTGACCCTGGCTGAAACAGAACCTTACTCTTTACCCCTCCCATGAAATAAAAAAGAGATGGTACTGAAGCCTCCAAACTCACCACCCTCCAAAAAAGAACATGACCATAAATTGTAAGGCAGTGGTCCCCAATCATTTTGTGGCCAGTAGCATATTCATATTTTCAGAAGAGTGTGGCAGGCACCAACAATTTTTCAAGGCTTATTTTGTATTTGTACATTAAATAATATGAAAAACATCATATTAAATATTACATAATGAATCCATAAGATAAACGATATTACATATGAATACATAAGATAAAAAAGATAATTTTACATGTAAAAGGTATTAATTAAATTATTTGGCAATTACTCTTTCACCTTACCATGTGAATTAGCTCTTTTTTATCTACCTGTAAGAAAAAATTAAGTAGTTTTTACAAAATAAATATTATAAACAGTTTTCCTCATATTTATTTTAAAAAAGTAAAACATTGTTGATCTGCTGGTCCAAATATATTTATTATTTTTACTTTAACATAGATAGCCAGTTATGGTTAATTAAAAATATTCTTTGTATTGTTACTGGTATCTGGATTTCAATAAACAAACAAACAAATATGAAAAAAGTTAAACACAAGTTAATCATACGTGATTATCAGCACTTAGTGGAAAATAGGTTTAATTAAGTCACGTGTTTTTTCTAATAGAGTCAATGTTATTTTTGGCACTGCATTTCTTCAGCCAATTTTTCTTAGTTGGGAGAGTAGGATGATATTCCTGTTCATAAGTAATTGTCAAGATGGGCATCTGTAAGCTGAGATCTGTATTTTGATTTTATGATGTGCATTGTTGAAAACAGAACTTCGCATAGATAAGTGAAACCGAAATAAGATTTTATTTTGTATACTTGGTTTTTTAAGACAGGAAACTTTTTTCGGTTAACTACTTTCCAAAAGTTTTTATATGTTGCACAGGATTTTAGAATAATATCATTTTGAAGGTCCAAAATCTCCAGTTCCACGTCTTCTGTTCTTACTTGAATGAGACTCACAATTGATGTAGCCATTTCTGTTACCTCTATTTGGCAAGTAAAAGGATTCACAAGAAAGGCAACTACAGGTTCAGTGGTGGTGAACTGTTGAAATCTCCTTTCAAATTGTTCCAGAAATGTTTGAATGCAGATAACAAATGGTGACGGGTTAAAATCACTGTCACATACCATTTTTTTCATACTTGGGAAACAGATGAGAGACTTTGTCTTCATATGTGACATCCACAAGATCAGTTTTGCTTTGAATGATTTTACAGAACCTATCATTTGAGCCACATGTTTGTCTTTTCCCTGGAGCTCAAGATTTAAAATGTTCAATTTGTCAGTGTGTCGGCAAGAAAAGCCAAGTCCATTAACCAGTTGGAGTCTTCTAGTTGCTCGAAGTTCTGATTTGTGGACTTCAGAAATTCTTTGATTTCTTCAATTAGTTTTAAAAAAACTTGCAAGGACGTTACCTTTGCTCAGCCATCGTACTTCTGTGTGCAAGATAAGATCAGATTGTTTATCATCAACATCTTCCAACAGGGACTTTAAAAGTCGGTGTTGCAAAGGTTTCGCTCAAAGAGAGTTAATAATTTTAATAACAACATTCATGATGTGTTGAAAAGAAAGAACTTTGATGCACAAAGCTTCTTGGTGGACAATGCAATGATAAGACATAAAGTTTGGAAAGGATTCATTCATCTTGCAGAGTGCAATGAATCTGTTGGCGCTGTCCATCATTGCTGGTGCCCCATCAGTGGTGATCGTAGACAGCTTGTGTAGTGGCATACTAATTGGTGTTGCGTATGATTTGAATAAATTATAGATGTCCTCACCCTTTGTTTGCCCTTTCATAGGCAATACTTTTACTCTTCTTTTATGGTGAATTCAATAAATATCATCCTCACCATAACTGCCAACTGTGCTGTATCCGATATATCTATCAATTCATCAAATTGCAGTGAAAACCAGTCACATATTTCCAAGTCATCCTTTAGCTGAGTTTGCATGTCTCTTGAAATTGCATGTATCCTCCTCGTAACTGTGTTGTTTGATAACTGCAAGTCTTGTATTGCCGACAAAATCTCACCCTTTTTAGGAAATCCTTGAAACAGGCAATCAGCACCAATCAAAAATGCTTCCTTCAACAATTCACCATCCTGAAAGCTTTTTTTCTTCTTTGCGAACAGATGAGCAATTTTAAAGGAAGCAATAGTAGCACATTTAGACTTTACCACTTGTCTAGTGAAAACAGATTTCTGGGCAGATAGAAGAAAATTAATCAACTCAAATCAAACCTTTCTCAACTCAGATTTAAGTGGATGGCTAATATCAAAAGACCATAATTAGTTTGGAAATGGTGTTCGACATTATGTTTTTTTGGCACTGTAACAGCACCCTCACACAATAAGCAAACACATTTCTCTTTTTCTTCAATAAAACAATGGGATTCTTCCCACTCTGCATTGAAATAATATACACTTTGTCTTTTATTTGAACCACTCATTTTATGGCAAAATGTTAAAAAAATAATAAATCGCAAAGCACAAGAAAACAGCAGTATCAGTGCAGCAGAAGAATACACACATACAGGACCAGCTCCAGGCACCAGTGCAGCAAGCATGAGCCTGGAGCAGCACATGCTACGAGGTGGCATTTCCTCCATTCTTGGGACAGCAGAATCGGGCACCACATTGGGGACCACTGTTGTAAGGAGTGGGAGCAGGGGTGTGCACTAGAGGTATAATTAAGCCTGCTTAGAAGGAGGAGGTGGGAAAAAGATCAAATAAAAGGTCCACAGGTGTTCAGAGATGTGGATTATGGTTGCTTGACAAACCCAGTAAACTTCACTGCCTGCACTTTGGACTGTGGCCGCCTGCTTTCTGTCTGCATTACAAGAGCCAAGGGAGGATGAGGGGAAGCCCTAATACTTTCGAAAACTTTTCCCCAAAGTCATTGAGGCAAATTCTTCCTTCCCTTCACCAAGTGCAAATCTCCTACAGGCTCCTTCCAAAATCCCAGTCTGGGTTGGCTGCCATTTCTGTATTCTAGATGTGGCCAGAAAATGAGAGAAAATGTATCAAGGGAAAGAATCACCTCCACAAAGTTCATTGTTTCTGTGTAAAAAATCTGGACTGCTTGGAATGTGCTTTTCAGACAGACAGACTCATAGACTCATAGATTTTAAGGTCAGAAAGGACCATTATGATAATCTAGTTTGGCCTCCTGCACAATGCAGGCCACACAATCTCACCCATCCACTTCTATAACAAACTCCTAACTTATGTCTGAGTTATTGAAGTCCTCAAATTTTGGTTTGAAGACCTCAAGCTGCAGAGAATCCCCCAGCAAGTGACCCGTGCTGCTCCATGCTGCCCCATGCTGCAGAGGAAGGTGAAAAACCTCCAGGGCCTCTACCAATCTGCCCTGGAGGAAAATTTCTTCCCAACCCCAAATATGGCAATCAGTTAAACCCTGAGCATGTAGGTAAGACTCACCAGCCGGCACCCAGAAAAGAATTCTCTGTAGTAACTCAGATCCCATCCCATCTAACATCCCATCACAGACCACATGGCATACTTAATTGCTGATAATCAAAGATCAATTGCCAAATGAATTGCCAAAATTACTCACAGACAGACCAATAGAAAGTCAGACAGACACACAGGAAGGCCAACAGAAAGCCAGATAAGTCAATAGGTAGATTGACCAATAGACTAATGGGTAGATGGATACATTTCACTGAACTATTTTGATTTTATCCTCTTTCTAATTCCTTTATCCATCCCATCTTCTTTCCTGCTACATTAAGTATGCACAGTGGTTGATTGTTGGTAATCAGGGCTGGTGCTTCCATTAGGCAAACCTAGGCAATCGTCTAAGGACCAGGATTCGGGGGGCGGCATTTTGCTCGCTCTCCACAAGGCGTGCGGGAGTTTTGGGTTCCACTCCCGTCGCACCACCGAAGAAGGACCCTCCGCCGATGAGTCATGGAAAACAGCGGCAGGCAATTGATCTACCGCCGACATTTCGAGAATGACTGCCGCTGTCACCTGCAGCATTTCAGAGAAGGGTCCTTCTTCGGCAGTGCAACATGAGCAGAATCAGAAGCTTCTACAATATGCCGCCCCTTCCTTTCCCCCGAATTCTGCCTAGGGCGCCAGAAACCCTGGCGCTGCTCCTGTTGGTAATAGTAAGAAATTGACTACACAATATTCTAATTGGCACACTGCATAGACTCTCAGGGGACACAGAAAAGCTACTTTGAAGTAGAGGGAGCTACACTGATTTGCACGATGAGTATTTTCCATCATCTCAGTGAATCCGAAAGAATAATACTGAGAGCCTGAAAAAAACAAACTTCCCTTTCAGCATGACTGGTGGAATTTTAATACACCTACAGTCTTCATACCAAAATGTCAGAGAAGATGGACATGCTGCTTCATTTCTTTTTGCCTTTGTGTCTCCACCTATAAAAAGGGATGATGATTTTTACTTATCCCTCAGTAGAGTTGTGGGGCTAATTTCATTAATGTTTATAGTACCCCTTGAGTTTCTGAAATGACTGTTCCTATGGAAATTCAAAATGACATTCTTATCATTGAATCAGAAATGTTCTCAAATAACTGTTGATCATTCAAATTCAAATAGAATTGATTATGGTTGAATAATATATGGACCAAAGCACATTTTGATTTTTTGGGGGAGTATGTTAAAGAAAGGGTAATAGAAAACCTAAGAGAGTACAAAGAGAGGTAAAAATCTGATTGTTTTTTGTTTGGGAAATGACTTAAAAGATCTAAACTATGAAGAACTTTCCAAAGACCTGGAGTATGTGACTGCAGGATTGTAAGGAAATGTGACTACTGTGCATAGAGAAATAGAGCAGGGTTTCTCAAACAAGGGTCGCCACTTCTGTAGGGAAAGCCCCTAGTGGGCTGGGCCAGTGTGTCTACCTGCTCCATCCGCAGGTCCGGCCAATCGTGTCTCCCACTGACCGCAGATTGCTACTCCGGGACAATGGGAGTTTCTGGAAGTGGCAGCCAGTAAGTCCCTCAGCCCGTGCCGCTTCCAGTAGCTCCCATTGGCCTGGAGAAGTGATCCGTGGCCAGTGGGCGCCGTGATTGGCTGGACCTGTGGTTGGGACAGGTAAACACACCAGCCTGGCCCACCAGGGGCTTTCCCTAAAGAAGTGGCGACCCCTGTTTGAGAAACCCTGTTTTACAAATAAAGTAATAAAATTTAATACAAACTCCTAGTTGCTTAAAGTTAATTATCAGGTACTGGTATATCTCTTTGCAATTACCACATTCTGCCGATACAGAACTATCTCTGTCTCATTTTCTCGAGTTGTATGTCCTGGTTTGCATTGCTTGTGGGACATGTTTTATTTATTTATTTATTTGAAATGCATTAATGCCTAGGAGTCCTGAGCATGGACCAAAACTCCATTATGTTATGCTCCTGACAAAGCCTGAACTAAAAACGACAGTCCTTGCCCCAAAGAACTTGCAGTCTAATTACATCATTTCCCAATCTTTATACCTGATGAAAGATTTTACATTACTATACAGAGCCCTACGGGTGGCTAATGTTGAGAACTTCCAAAGATGGGCACCTATTTAATTGCAGTTTTAAATTTCTGTAGGAAAGCCAGAAAAATAAATACTGAAGGGACCAATCCCAAGCAGGTGAAACTTCTTTCTTTGAAATGACACCACTTGAGAACCTCCCCCAGGTTTCTATACAGAGACAGTTCAAGTCATGGGAGCAAAAGCAACATGCCCTCAGATATGTTTTCAGTCTATGCAATAGTGAATGCCAACCAGAATGTAGCTAGATTCCAAATAATTTCCTCCTACCTCCAGCTCTCTCTGCTCAGCTCTCTGCAGAATGAATGTGCTGATATCTATGGTTTATTTCAGTCCCCTTATATGACCTTTGGGGTGGAATTATGCTGCAACCACTGTGCCCAATACACTGGGGGATTTATACCTGTGTATTCCCACTGTGTCTCTTTAACTGGGAGGAAAAACTCTGCAGTGAAAGGATTTTCAGTGGAAACTTTTGTCTTTTTTTTGCTTGAGAGTTCCTGGAGTTGATTCTCATTCACATTATAGGGATTTCATGTCGCTCTGTGAATGTAACAGAGCCTTGGGGTGGATGTCAATGTCATTTATGTCCATTTTCAGGCCCTTTTCACACTGCTAAAATGGTACAAAGCAGCCTTTGTGTCAGTGAGGCTCAGGTCAGCTAAACTGAATTCTACTCAAGGCTTCAGCTACACTAGAAGCTGGGGGAGTGGTGGCAGCACAGTCTAGCTGAATGAAGTATGTGCCCTTGGGGTCTGAGTGGCTTTGTACTTGAGGTGACTAGCACACGGCCACTTGCCACTGCCCATGCTACTGTGGCTACACTGCTATTTTTAGAATGCTAACTCAATGACAGATTAGCACAAATATGTGTCCACGGGCTGGGAATCACACCTGTAGCTCCAAGGGCAGACGTAGCCTAAATTACACAGGTGTGAATCTAGATTAGGGCCTCGCATTGCGAACCAATGAGTGTGATCCAGTGAGAGACACCTGTTGGCTTCACAGGGCTTCAGAGCTGGCCTTCAATGGAGAGCGCAAGTATAAAAGCTATGTGGAGTGCCATTTACTTGGTAGTGACTACCCATAGTGGGAAATATTACACCAGGGAGGTAATTGTCACAGATTCGTGAATTCCAAGGCCAGCGGGGGCTGTTGTGATCATTTAGTCTGAGTTTCTGTATAACCTGGACCAGAGAATTCTTCCAAAGTGATTTATCTTTAAACAACAGTGTACTTTAAAACAAAGCAAAGCAAAGCAAAGCATCCAGACTTATTTTCAAAATGGTCAGTGTCCTTGTCCTGCAAACACTCCTTACTGAACTTTGGCCTCATTATAGCAAAGCATTTTAGCACGTCTCACTTTAAACCTGTAAGTAGTTGCTTTAAAATCAATGGGGGTTTAACACATGCTCAAAATATGCCACTGAAGCATCAGCTGAAGGGTCATTGAATTCAGTGAGGCTACTCATGCTTAAAGCTCAACACACAATTTACCAACTCTGGGTAATAGTCCCCCTGTATATCTAGGTAATTCTGTGGTCTTCACCATTGTAATATAAGCACCTTCAGAATAATGAAGATTTTATGCTGACCACATCCTTGTGAGGGAAGTCAATATTATTACCAGACATAGGTGAAAAACAAGGTATGTTTGTGATGATATATTGCTTGAAACAGGCGGTGGTATAGTAGGGGAGTATGCTTCAGTTTTCTGCTTTCTCTTATTATTCATGACCACTGAACAATGAGGAAGAATAAGTGATGCATCCAGGGTCACCCAGGGAGTCTGTGGCTGAACCTGGAATGTAACCAGGTCTTCTGAATTTCACTCCCTTGCCTTTCGATTGATTGAAATATGAGGGTTCTCCACCATAACTTATTAAATGAAAGATAGGGACGAATACGAATATTTTAACCATTTTCCAACTGGGGAAAAGTTAGAAAAGAAGAACAAAATATTGGATAAAATCTCTTATGCACACTCTTTTTATAGTTTAAAGCAATAAAAGTATGTGATTAGCATATTGCCATTGAACATCAATGAGATTTGAGCACCTAAATGCCTCAAGCTCCTTTGGAAGCTGAGCCACAATTGATACACTGTAGAATGTTATTAGCTAAATTGGAAAAGTAAAACAAACATCATAAGCAAATCTTTGTCAAATTATGGACCAGTTGACACCCACCATGGCAAAGGAGGAACATTCCTTTCCGTTACAGCTGTGATTCGAATTCTGGAAGCACTAGGAATGTGTGTGCTGCTCTCATGTGAAATGTTGAGTTTCATGAGGGGCTCTGATCTGGGTGTAATTTCTCTTAAAATAACTGTTGCTTCTGCTCATCCTACCTGAAGGATCAATGCGATTTGGGAGGTAGGTGATCCTGAATTTGAGTGCTATGCCCTAGTGGCTCGGGGGGGGGAATGCATTGATTAAAGAGAGCAGCTACAAGCTATAGCCAAACAGATTTCCACACAGCTTCAGTTTCACCTTTGTTATCTTCTTTACCAGGAATCTAACTTTGGTGGGAACAGAGGTAGGCCAATGTGAACACTTTTGCTTATACTCTATGCTTATACTCTGAACATTGCTCCAAACTATGGCTTTGTTGACACAAGAAAGCTCCATTGGTTGAACTTCAATCATTTTCTTGCCTAAAACTTGTGCATAAGCCTCTATGGAACTCTTATTTCAGGTTAAAATTGTGAATTTAAGTTTAAATTAAGCCTTTGGCTAAAATGAAATAAGCCTGGCTTAAACCAAAATAAAAGTACCCACAAGCATTGATATTAGTTTACCCAAATCAGTCTGAATTCACAGCTGAGGTCAAAAAAGCATGCAACTATCTCTTGTGGACTAGTTCCAGTGGATGACTCCTTAATCTCATTTAGAAGACACTTGTTCTTTTGGAAGAAAAAAAATCAGGTTTCACTGCATTCTTCCTGTATCCCTTGGTGTATTTGATTCACACAATTGTCGTTAGATGTTGATAGATGTTTATCTGCATGTGTGTGTTCTCTCTGTGTGCCGCCCCAGTCCTGTGCAGACAGCTGGCATGGCAGACCTTGAGCAACCTGCCCAATGATGACAAGATCCGTTAAGGGATGAAGGCACCCAGCCTCTGTGAAGCATGGTACTAGTACCCGCAGACTCTACCAGACCACTAACACGTGTATGGTCATAACAATGGACCAGCTCAGTGAATGGTGGGACTTTCTGTTCCTACCTAGGCCAGACAATGATACTCCCTCTGAGATACATCTTTATACCATGATACAAACAAGTTTCATATTTCCTCTCTGGCATAGTTACTGCCCTTTGACGTGGCTAGTTATCACCCATTACTTTGTACATGTTGGTTCAAACAAAACATCTCTATTGTTTACTGTCATCCTGACCTTATCTTTAAGGAAGAGTCAGTGTTTTCCTGTTATCCTTGGAGAATGTTTTTATACTATCCTCTATATTGGGATGTTCTAGTACCACTTGATATTGGGATGTATTTGTGTGAGTACTCTGTGCATAGCACTTCTTAGGAATGTGTAATGCAACAATAACAGCCCTGTTCTTGCAGATTCTGTGAGCAGGTCCTGCCTCTTGCTCACAGCTTGTCTTTGCTTTATTCCAGTAAAGCTTTGACTTCTACTTTAGCCCAGGCCTCCAGCTTCATACCAGGCCTCTGATACAAGGGCTTATGTCTCAGGTTCTCTTCCTTCTCCAACAATAACTGTTTCTGTTATCTTCAGTGCCTGGATACACACTTTGCTGATTGAGCACCACTGGAACAGAAACAGAGGAAGGTCAAGATTTTGCCAACCTTATTTACGTTGAACAATATCTTATTCTTCAGGGTAGTCAATGAAATCAAGGAAGCTGGAGTTACACCTGCCTTTAGAAGATAATCTTGTTTGCCATTAGGATCTTCATAGGGTGGACCCCATTCCTGTGTATAGTCCGGTCCTATGTGTACATCATCTCCACCATCCTGAGATATGCTCTACGAAGTGGACTCTGAAACTTTTTCCCCCTACACATCTCACTTAACCATCCTCCTCCTGTTCTGCATCACCTATATTGGGCACATCTCCAGCTTCTTCCTTGATAATACAGGTTGTTGTCCATGTTTTATGACACACTGACCCCTCATGCTGAACCCATAGAAATACACCCTGAAGAACCAGTATGTGAAATTGCCATTGAGAAAAGTCTTGATGGGGAAATTGTATTTGCGATGAAATTGTCAATGCCTTTATGAAGGCTCTGTGAATATCACCTGGGAACTAAGGGACTCTCCTTTTCTTGTTTGGTTTTCTACTCTCTGTTTAGTAGAAATAGTGAAAAAAAATTACAACAACAATAACAACAAAAAAGAAATTAGCATCATTTGGTACCTTCAGAGGTTCTCATTTTTTTTTTTCATTTTTAGTGAAAGTTTGTATTTTACCTTATTATCTATTATTTACATTCATTTTCAACAATTTTACATGAACTTTTATTCAAAATCATTCTCAAAATGGTTAGCCTACAGCACATAAACACTGTTTTCCAAAATAAGATTTTTAAACAGAATTTTTTCATTGCAATTTTGAGCTGAGTTGAAAATAACCCATGCATTGCCATGTGAAATGTAAATGCATTTTTTGTGATTTTCCTCTTTTTGTTTCAAACAGCTACAAATATGATAATCATTTCTGAAACTTTGATGAAGTTCTTTAGCCAAAATTTATAATTTAAACTCAAACAAAAAATTGACAAATGTGTTTCATTCTGCAGTTTTTGGACACTAGTTCAGCTGTAACTATGAATACTACTGACTTCAAGGGAACTACTCAGGATTTGTACATTTGAGTTACTGATATCAGAACAAGAGCTGTGCTCAAATTACTTTCTACGAGAAAATATTTTTTCTCTTCATCCTGTCCCCCAGCAATCTCCTCAGAGCCTCTTTCACCTCCTTGTTCCTCAGGCTGTAGATAAAGGGGTTCAAGGTCGGGGTGATGGTTGTATATATCAGAGCCAGCACTTTGTTAGTGTCTAGTAAATGAATAGATTTAGGTCTTAAATAGATCAGGCCACAGCTCCCGTAATACAATGTCACCACAATGAGGTGTGAGGAACAGGTGGAGAAGGCTTTGTGTCTGCCTTCAGCTGATGCCATCTTTAAGATGGTGGAGATAATAAAGGTGTAGGACACAACGATGAGAGAAAATGGAGTGAAGATGACTAGTATAGCTGCTGTAAACAACTGCATTTCATACAGAGGGATATCAATACAAGAAAGCTTAATCAATGGGGGAATATCACAGAAGAAATAGTTAATCTGATTGGACCCACAAAATGGCAAGGTGAAAACCCAGGCTGTCTGTACTAGGGACACCACATTACCCCAGAACCAAGAGAGAACTGTCAAGAAAAGGCAAACTCTCCTGTTCATGATGAGCCTGTACCTCAGTGGGTTGCATATGGCCACATAGCGGTCGTATGCCATTGCAGCCAGAAGGAAGCACTCAGAGATTCCAAGGAAGAGAAGGAAGTACATTTGCGCAACACAGCCAGTGTAGGAAATGCCCCTGTTGTCTGAGAGGAAGTTCACCAGCATCTTGGGGACAGTGACTGAGGTATAGCAGATCTCCAGGAAGGATAAGATCCGGAGAAAGAAATACATGGGGGTGTGAAGGGCTGGGTCCATGGTGATGAGGATGATGAGGATGTTCCCCATCAGTGTAATGGTATAAATGGACAGATAGATGGAGAACAGAGGCACCTGAAGGTCATGGTGGTCGGACAATCCTAGTAGAATGAATTCAGTCACTGTGGTGAGGTTCCCCCTTCCTGATTCTTCTGCATAATTCATCTGTGGGAGACAATAAATACCCAGATATCATGTGAAGAAATGACCCACTTCAGAAAATAAGGAGAAAAGCTCAAAGGCACACATCGAAGTCAGGCTTTCAACTCCCATGGCCATTCCATGGGAGCTGGGGCTGAGATCATCAATGGTAATTTAGTGGATAACTTGCATTGATTTCTAGGGATTTTAGGAACTTAAATACTTTTAATGATCTGGACCTTGGTGCCTAACGTCCCCACATGACCTTGAAAATTTTCCTCAAAACTATAAGGGCTTCTTTTCCCTTCTCCCTAGGGCAAATTTCCTGTAGATGCCAATCTGGGTTAATTGGTATGTGTTCATTCTAGTTGTGGTCACAAAATGAGAAAAAAATGTCTCAAGGAAAAGAAACATCCCTCAAATGTGTAGTTTCTGTTGAAAAAATCAGAACTACCTTTAAAAGGCCCCTCAGTTGGACAGAATTACACACAAATAGATCTATAGATAGAGAAATAGATTACTACATAGGTAGCCCAATTGACCAGTGGATACATGGATAGATTTCACTAATCTTTTTAAATTTTATCCTCTTTCAAATTCCCTTAATCATCCCACCTTTCCCCCTTCTCCAATCAGAACACACAAATTCTTATTGTCATAAATTCATCATTGACTACACTATGTTCTAATCGGCACACTATACATACCCCGAGATTGCGTAGATCACCAAAGTTTCTTTGAAGTAGATGGATCCATGCTGATTTGCACAAGCTGCATATTTCCCTGCTAGAGTCCCATCTGACTGGCACAGAGTTTTCTGCCCTGTTTGGTGATTGTCAAATAATAATACTGAGATTCTGTAAAAAGCTACCTTTCTGTCCACCATGACCAGGTGGAATTTTAAAGCACTTGAGGGCTTTACACAGAAAAGTCAGAGGAGATGGGCACCCCACTTCTCCTTTTTGTGCCTTAGTTTCTCCAGTTATAGAAAGGGGTGATAAATGTTACTTATCCCTCAGTAGAATTGTGAGTCTAAAATAATTAATATTTATAGAACTCTTTGAGATCCTCAGATTACTGTTGCTATGGAAATGCAAAGTGACATTATTATCATTGAATCAAATTGATTTCTAAATAACTGTTGATAATTCCAATTCATATGGAACAGATTATGGTTTCATAATATATGGACCAGAGCCCATTTTGATTCTTTGTTTGATTTTTTTTGTTGTTGTTTTTGTTTTTAATTTTAAGAAAAGGGTAATGTAAAATAAAAAAATTGAGATAGTACAAAAGAGAGGTAAAAATCCTGATGCTTTTTAGTGGAGGAAGGGAATTAAAAATCTAAAGTATGAAGAAATTTACCAAGACCAGAGTAGGTGACCGTAAGGATATGAGGAAATGTAACAACTCTTTGCAGACAAATAGGCAAAAGTTTAAAAAAAAACCCAAACAATCAAAGCAGGCTGAAAATTTTCAGAGGAATGTTTTCCATAAGAAAACAATGATTCAATAAAATCTAAACATTTAGATGGAATATTTAGTTTTGTCTAAATTGTCTATGGAAAATTGTTATGCTAGAATAATATTGCTTCATGGTTATCATTTCAATGATAATATAATCAAATGTACAGAGTCAAAATGAAATGTTTTCAGATTATTAAAAACTGCCTTTTTACTTTATTCAGATACAGTATTTCAGAATATTTTGTTTCACTAAAATAAAACCTTGAGATTTTGAATTTTTGGCCTGATTTTGGATTAAAGCTAATTTTGAAAACTATGATTTTATGGTAGGACAGCTATGAAAAAAGAGAGAGGGCATTGTTCTTATATTTATTTCTAATAACAATAATGATCAGGAGTTAGCCAGTTCTTTGAGACCTTACTGATTAGCATTTGAATTGTTCCCTGAGTAATTCCACAGAAACCAGTATGATCATTTATGGAACAAGGTCCAATTCAGTGTGAAGCTAACACAATATGTCCCCTACAATTTACATAGGATCGTCCACCAAATACCTCTGAATAACTGACATCAGTGTGCCAGTCAGACAACCTCTGGCTGTGGCAGGTCAGTATTACCCCAATTTTGCAGATGGAAAAACAAGGGACAGGGAAGTAAGAAGCCATTTTCCACCAAGGTCACACAGCTAGTCTGTGGAGGGAGAGAAAGAGATTCCAGGGCTCATGAGTCACCCTAGTCTAAGCACAGAACAGCCCTTGAATATACATAAGAGCATAAGAACTGCCATACCAGGTCATACCAAAGGTCCATCTAGCCCAGTATCTGTTTAACGACAGTGGCCAATGCCAGGTGCCCCAGAGGGAGTGAAGCTAACAGGCAATGATTAAGTGATCTCTCTTCTGCCAACCATCTGCATCCTCTGATGAACAGAGGCTAGGGACACCATTCTTTACCCTTCCTGGCTAATAGCCATTTATGGACTTAGCCACCATGAATTTATCCAGTTCCCTTTTAAACATTGTTATAGTCCCAGCCTTCACAACCTCCTCAGGTAAGGAGTTCCACAAGTTGACTGTGCGCTGCGTGAAGAACTTCGTTTTCTTTGTTTTAAACCTGCTACCTATTAATTTCATTTGGTGACCCCTAGTTCTTGTATTGTGGGAATAAGTAAATAACTTTTCCTTATCCACTTTCTCAACATCACTCATGATTTTACATACCTCTATCATATCCCCCCTTAGTCTTCTCTTTTCCAAGCTGTAGAGGCCTAGCCTCTTTAATCTTTCCTCGTATGGCACCCTCTCCAAACCCCTAATCATTTTAGTTGCCCTTTTCTGAACCTTTTATAGTGCTAGAATATCTTTTTTGAGGTGAGGAGACACATCTGTACACAGTATTCGAGATGTAGGCATACCATGGATTTATATAAGGGCAATAATATATTCTCAGTCTTATTCTCTATCCCCTTTTTAATAATTCCTAACATCTTGTTTGCTTTTTTGACCACCTCTGCACACTGCATGGACATCTTCAGAGAACTATCCACGGTGACACCAATATCTTTTCCCTGACTCGTTGTAGCTAAATTAGCCCCCATCATATTGTATGTATCATTGGGGTTATTTTTTCCAATGTGCATCACTTTACATCCACATTAAATTTCATTTGCCATTTTGTTGTCCAATCACTTAGTTTTGTGAGATCTTTTTGAAGTTCTTCACAATCTGCTTTGGTCTTAACTATCTTGAGTAGCTTAGTATCATCTGCAAACTTTGCCACCTCACTGTTTACCCCCTTTTCCAGATTATTTATGAATAAATTGAATAGGATTTGTCCTAGGACTGACCCTTGGGGAACACCACTACTTACCCCTCTCCATTCTGAGAATTTACCATTAATTCCTATCCTTTGTTTCCTGTCTTTTAGCCAGTTCTCAATCCATGAAAGGACCTTTCCTTTTATCCCATGATAGCTTAATTTACGTAAGAGCCTTCAGTGAGGGACCTTGTTAAAGGCTTTCTGGAAATCTAAGTACACTATGTCCACTGGATCCCCCTTGTCCACATGTTTGTTGACTCCTTCAAAGAACTCTAATAGATTAGTAAGACACGATTTCCCTTTACAGAAACCATGTTGACTATTGCTCAACAGTTTATGTTTTTCTATGTGTCTGACAATTTTATTCTTAACTATTGTTTTGACTAATTTGCCTGGTACCGATGTTAGACTTACCGGTCTGTAACTGCTGGGATCACCTCTAGAGCCCTTTTTAAATATTGGCGTTACATTAGCTAACTTCGAGTCATTGGGTACCGAAGCCAATTTAAAGGACAGGTTATAAACCTTAGTTAATAGTTCCGCAACTTCACATTTGAGTTCTTTCAGAACTCTTGGGTGAATGCCATTGGGTCCCGGTGACCTGTTAATGTTGAGTTTATCAATTAATTCCAAAACCTCCTCTAGTGACACTTCAATCTGTGACAGTTTCTCAGATTTGTCACCTACAAAAGCCAGTTCAGGTTTGGGAATCTCCCTAACATCCTCAACCGTGTAGACTGAAGCAAAGAATCCATTTAGTTTCTCTGCAATGACTTTATCGTCTTTAAGCGCACCTTTTGTTTTTTGATCATCAAGGGGTTCCACTGTTTTTTTAGCAGGCTTCCTGCTTCTGATGTACTTAAAAACATTTTGTTATTACCTTTGGAGTTTTTGGATAGCCATTCTTCAAACTCCTCTTTGGCTTTTCTTATTACACTCTTGCACTTAAGCTGGCAATGTCTGTGCTCCTTTCTATTTGCCTCACTAGGATTTGACTTCCATTTTTTAAAAGAAGTCTTTTTATCTTTCACTGCTTCTTTTACATGGTTGTTAAGCTACTGTGGCTCTTTTTTAGTTCTTTTACTGTGTTTCTTAATTTGGGGTATACATTGAAGTTGGGCCTCTATTATAGTGTCTTTAAAAAGGGCCCAAGCAACTTGCTGGGATATCACTTTAGTCACTGTACTTTTTAACTTTTGTCTAATTAACCCCCTCATTTTTGTATAGTTCCCCCTTTTGAAATTAAATGCCACAGTGTTGGGCTGTTGAGGTGTTCTTCCCACTACACGGATGTTGAATGTTATTGTATTATGGTCACTATTTCCAAGCGGTCCTGCTATAATTACCTCTTGGACCAGCTCCTGTGCTCCACTCAGGATTAAATCTAGAGTTGCCTCTCCCCTTGTGGGTTCCCATGCCAGCTGCTTCATTCAAAAGGGCTGATACTCCGCAGATGAAAATTCATTGTTAGAAATAAGAATTTGCCCCTGGATTCTATACTGAGATTGTCACAAGGGCAAAAGCAACGTCCTCAGCTATGTTTTCAGTCCATGCAAAAGTGAATGCTAACTAAATTCAGTCAGATCCAAAATAAGTTCCCCCTACCTCCAGCTCCTTGTGCTCAGCTATCTGCCAGAAGAAAGTGCTGATTTCTGTGGTCTACTTCAGCCTTCTTACATAAACCTTGGGCTCGCCCAATTCCCGGAACCCAATAGGTACATAAACTTTGGGGAGTGATTATGCTGAAACTCCTGCGCTCCGCACACCGGAGAATTTTATACCCATGTGGTCCCACTGCTTCTCTCTGATTAGGCTGCAAAAGGCTGCAACATTAGGTTTTTCAGTGGAAACTTATGTCTTGTTCCTGGACCTAATTCTCATTCGCATTAAGGCCAATTCATGTGGCTCTGTGTATGTCCGAGAGCCTTGTAGTGGATGTGAAAGCCATTTATATGCATTTTTATATGGTTAATGTGGTCCAAAGCAGCTTCAATGAGATTCAGACCTACTGAGTCAAATTCTCTTTTAAGACTATATCTACACTTGGAGCTGGGGGAGCAGAGGTACAGATACCTGCCGGGGGAGCAGAGGTACAGACACTTGAGCCTCTGCTGATGGTGTCTGAGTGGGTTTGTAAATCAAAGTGATGAGCTCATGTTACTGCTGCTTGCCGCTGCCTGTGCTACTACAACTGCTCTGCTATTTTAGCACACCGTCTCAATGACCGCGAACACAGGTAATCTACATGAGCTGGTAATTACACCCCTAGCTCCATGTATAGCTATACCCTATGTTACACCAGTGTGAAACTGAATTAAGGGATCCATATTGCAAACCCATGAGCATGATTCAATGAGAGAAACCTGTTGGCTTCAGATCTTACCCTAAAAGGAGAGCACAAGCAATCCTGTTTCAATTAGTGCCATTTACCTCATGGTGACTACTTACAGTGGGAAACATTACAGTGGGTAGTAACTGCTCATGGAATCATGTCATAACTGTATGAACTTCCATGCAGCGAATTCAAATTTGTTCCTGTCACGTTAAAAGCAGAACTACCCGGGATAGATCAGCCTGCTTTGGATAGGGTAGGTAGGTCATTGTCATAAATCCATGGATTCCAGGGTCAGAAGGGTCTGTTGTGATCGTTTAGTCTGAGCTTCTGTATAAACCAAGCCAGAGAATTCCTGCTAAGTAATTTGTGTTTGAACTAGAGTGTCTACATTAAAACAAAACAGAGCATCCAATGTTGATTGAAAGATTGTCAGTGACAGAGAATCCACCACAACCCTATTCCATGGTGTATTCTCCATGTCAAGTAAGGACTTGCTACCAAATTTTGACCTCATTATAGTGAAGCACTTAAACATGTGCTTCACTTGAAACCTATGCATAGTCATGTGGAAGTCAATAGAAGTTTAACACATGCTCATTTAATCCCACTTAAGCATCATCTTACACCTCATTGGTTTCAGTGAGGCTATTCATGCTTAAAACTTAGCACTCACTTTATTTACCAAATCTGAATGATAGTCTTTCTATATATCTAGGTATTTATGTGATCCGCATCACTTTAATATAAGCACCTTAACAGATATTTACATTTGCAGCACCTCTTTGAGGGTGGCCTATGTTATCCCCATACAGACAGGGATTTGGTTTCGTGCTCTCTCTTCTTGTGGATGACCACTGAACAATGAAGAAGATTAAGTGACTCAGCAAAGGACATCCAGGGAGTCTGCGGCTGAGCCAGGAATGTAACCAGGCCTTCTGAGTTCCATGCTGATGCCTTATCAATTAGTTGGTTGAAAAAGGAATGTTCTCCATCTTAATTTTCCAAATGAAATATAAGGGCAAATATGACCATTTTTACGGATTTCCAACTCGAGTAAAGTTGGTAATGTATAAGAAAATCTGGAAGAAATTCCTTTCTCACACTCTTTTTTACTGTTTAAAGCAATAAAACCATGTGATTAATGTATTGTCATTGAAAGTCAATGGGATTTGATCATCTAACTTTGTCTCCTTTGAAAATCCCAGTCATAGTTCATAAAGTTTATAATCTTATTGAGTATCCTGAAAACAAATAAAAAGAATAATGCCAGCAAAACTACACAGAATTATGGATCTTTTGACAAGCATCATGGCAAATGTGGAACATTTCTTACCATTAAGTCATGATTTGAACTCTGGAAGCAATATGTGTTTGTATGCTGTTGGTTTGTGAAGTGTTTTGTTCAATGGAAGGCCCTGACATGGTCAGCATCTCTTCTAAAATAATAATTCTTTCTGATCAGCCTACTCGAAGGATCAATGCTTCCCAGAGGATGTGGCTGAGATTTGGGAGGGGAGCAATCCTGAATTTTTCAGCTGTGCCCTACTGGCTCAGGAGGCATTGATGAGTTTTGATGTCTAGCAGAGTGATGAATTTAAGCTCCCAAGCTTGCCTTTTGAATGGTTTCCTTTGAGGATGAGGACTGAGATGTCAGATATGGAGTGATCGTTTTGTGAAAAGTGTTTGCCCATGAGGGATAGCGTTTTTTTGTCTTTTATCATTTTTCTGTGTGAGTTCATTCTGTGTGAGTTCATTTGTGAGCGTAGTGATTGTCTAGTTTCACCCATGTTGTTGTTGTTGGGGCAGTCGGTGCTTTGGATGAGGTATATCATATGTTGTGATCAACATGTGTAGGCCTGTAGAATCTTGGAAGGACAAGCTTGTGTGGCCAGAGCTCACAGTTTCAGGGAGCTGATCCACACCAGGCACAGACAAGTCTCCCTGGGCAGAGGGTGACAAAGTGCCTCCAAACCCCGGGATTCTCTGGGAAGCATCACCATGGTCACAGCAATTTAACCTGCATGTTTCACCAAATGACAAGCATGCTATCCACTCATCCACCCCTCCATGAATGATCATAATATATGAAAAATATCAGTCCAGAAAGTTAATGAGAAATCTAGCTCAGTATAGAGATGGTTGGAGATTTTCCTTTAGAAACATGGGCGAGAGGGGCAGAGGGGAGGAATTCAGGCAGAAAGTGGCTATTTCATCAAAATTGACTTTCCCTTGGGAAATGTCTTTTTTCAATTAAAAACAAAGCATGGTGGTTGATCTCTGTTGTTGAAAACCTCAGCAACAAAAATAATCATCAAAAAATGTAGCTGAAAATGGATTTCCCCCAAAATGTTTTCGGAGGGAGGGGAGGTGGATGGAATTACTGACTAGTTCTACTGAGAAGAACCAGCAGCCTGATGGGCACTTGAATTTTATGATCACTGCATAAACACAGAGAAATTAGATGCAAACATACAACACTCTTGCTGGAAGGTTGCAACATAACATGACTTTATTTCTTGGACTACAGAAAAATAAGTTCACAAAACTTCCAGACCAGTGAGAGACAAAGCAGGCTTCTCCCTTAGGCATAATTCACCCCACCTTGCTCTAGAATGGCTCTGTGCAGATTGACTCCTAGTCCTAGATTGCAGGCTTCCCTACAGAGCCCTTTGCCTGGATGCAGGACCAGTAAACCCTTTCCAAACTTGGAATGATAGGTTGTGATTTTAACACAGTCTTCAATACACCACATGGCACATTCAGCGAACATCTGTAAATCACATTGATTTCAGTAGGATTCACATTCCATATAGTTTGTTTCAATGGGATGAAATTTATTAAGGATTGATTTGAGCCAGAGAGTCCAGGATTGGACTTGGAGTTTAGATCACATGAACTGCATCACACAGTCTCCATGTTCATTTTGGTCTACAGACATTAGCTTGAATTCTCGGAACTGCTGTGAAAGAACCAAGTTTCCTGACCACTTTCCTCAGGGCCTCCTTTACCTCTTTGTTTCTCAGGCTGTAGATGAGGGGGTTGACCAGTGGTGTGAGAATGGTGTAGAAGACCGAGAAGACTTTGGTCATGCTTTGAAGTGTCTTGATGTCTGGAAGCAAGTAAACTATGATTAGGGTCCCATAGAAAATGGTCACCATGATGAGGTGAGAGGAGCAGGTGGAAAATGCTTTTTTCCTGCCAGTGGTGGAAGGGATTCTCAGGATGGTGGTGATGATAGAAATGTAGGAAGTCAGGGTTAATAGAAATGGTGGTAGTGTGAATAAGGAGGACAGCAGGAAAGCCACAAGTACCATGCTCTGGGTGTCACTGCAGGAGAGATTTATCACTACGTTAAATTCACACAGGAAATGGTCAATTTCATTGGGACCACAGAACATTAACATTGATATCCAAGATACTATTATAGAAGCACCTACAAATCCACTAATCCAAGACCCAGTCACTAGCTGGAAGCAGAATCTATAATTTATAATGGACACATAGTGCAGTGGTTTACATATCGCTAAATACCGATCATAAGACATCGCTGCCAGGAGGTAGCATTCTGAACATGCCAAGACACCAAAACAGTAAAGCTGCATGAAGCAGCCATTCACAGAAATGGTTCTGTCCCCAGTCAGGAGACTGGCCAGCATCCTGGGCAGGACAGTGGAGGTGTAGCAGGTCTCCAAGCAGGACAGGTTCCCCAGGAAGAAGTACATGGGGGTGTGAAGGTGATGATCAGCCACAACTATCGCAACAATGAGGATGTTCCCGGCCATAGTCATAATGTAGATCACTAGGAACAGCAGGAAGAGGAGAATCTGCAATTCTGGGACATTCCCAAATCCCAGGACGATAAATTCCATGATGGACGTTTGATTTCTGCTTTCATGTGTGCCACGGGGAGTATCCATGGGATGAGGAGAGGAGGAAAGAGAATGCTGCAATGATAATAAAGAGACATTTGCTTTTGTTGTACAGTGCCAACATTATAATTCACTTATTGCTCAAACACTCCCCTCTGATGATTACCAGCCATAGTCTTACTTGAAGAAACTGGGCTGGGGTGTTTAGCATCAGCTATGACTGTTGCTGGAGGCATCAACAATATTGCTTGTATATTTCTCTTGTCACATGATCCATTGCTGGGGTGGCACCTCTCCAATGCACTGTGGGTGGGCTGCATTACAGCATGGAACTCAGAAGACCTGGGTTTTGTTTCCAACCTTTGGTCAGTCGTTTCACCGCTCAGCTGAGAGACCATGCACAACTTTCTGCATTCAGAAATATAGAAACAACTTTCTCTTGTCATCATGTTTGCTTTTTATGTTTACGCCCATCAGTGTAGATTTGTTTTATGTCCATTTCAATGTGATCATTCCTAACAGAGGACAGATGGAAGGATGGGTTGATTTCTCTACGCTGTACTTTTCGGCAACTATATCACTTTACAATCACTCATTTATTTTTAGTTTTTCACCATATCATACTTGGAGCCCAATCATGGAACAAATTTAAATCAATGGGACAGATTATAGTGTGCAAAATTAAGCATATGGCCAATCTTTGTAGGATCAGGGCCTTAATTGACTAATCAGTGTGATCAACAGTGATGTGGATAGATAGATAGATAGATAGATAGATAAATTTTTCTGTCCATGTTGTAACTTCTAGCTCTGTCTGTTTCCTTCTGTCCTGTGTGTCATTCTGAGAGGTATTTGAAAATACTTTGGGTATTTCATTAACATGCCTCTTTCAGATAATTAATGCAGCTGTTAAATGACATGTGAGGTAACACTGGCCCCCTAACTTACATTTTTTTAAATCAATGCCCACTTGTATGATCTCTTGGCCAATTCTCCACCACTGGCATTTCTCGAGAGGATTGATGAATTGTAGCTTTTCGGCATTTCTATTGCTTTCTTTGTTGAATTGTCTGAGAACAGACAGAAAAATTCTTCAATACATTCATGATAAAAAAGTGGTCATAGAGTTCATCAGTGAAGAATATTTTGTCTCCAGATCATTCTCAGAAATGTTATTCAAAGTGTACACAGTGCTGTTCTGTTACATTTTACTGACGGTGTTTCCTTTACTCTTCATTGGATGACTGCCTAGCCCAGCACGTACTTCACTGGATACCTCAGTTTACATATAAGTTGTAAACACGGCCCTCTGGACAGCAAGAGCAGGTAGACTGGTTTCTCAAAGACAAAGGACAAGCTGATGCCTCTAGCTACGTGTCATCAAAGTTGATGGGCAATCACCTTTCAGGTGGCCATCCTTTGAGCCCTGGTTTGTAATGTAGTATCCAAAACAGAGATGAGAAAAATATAGAACAAAGCAACAAGTTACGGAGCTGTTACAAACTGGTGGGTTGGGTTTTCATGGTGTATAGAGAGTTTTGTAACTTGTCAAACCGTATTATAAATGTAACTAGTGTCAATGCATATTTCTGAAGCATATCTTTTTATGTCCATCCTCTTTGTAACAGCCCTTAACATATTTGAAGACTATTATAAGGTCGCCCCTCAGTCTCCTTTTTTCAAAAGTGAACATGCCCTTTTTTTTAACCTTTCCTCATAGCTCATAGGTTTGCTAAAACCTTTGATAATTTCATTGCTCTCCACTTCACTTTTTCTTCCTAACTTTACATTTGCCTTTATTGAATTTCATCTTGCTGATTTCAGATGAAATCTCCAATTTGTCAAAGTCATTTTGAATTCTTAGCCTGTCCTCCAAAGTGCTTGCAAAGCCTTCCAGCTTGGTGTCATCTGCAGATTTTATAAGCATACACTCCACTCCATTATCCAAATCATTAATGAAAATATTTGATAGTACCAGACTCAGGACAGAATCCTTGGGACCCCACTAGACACGTCCTTCCAGTTCAACCATTGATAACTACTCTTTGGATAAATCTATATGGCAAATAAAAAAACAAAACAAAAACACACAAAAAACTACCCAGCAGCAGTGAGTCTCAGAACCGGGGTCTGCAGACTTGGTCTTGTAGGATTCATGCTATAACACTAAAAATAGCTATGTAGATGTTCTGGCTTGGGCTGGAGGTCAGGCTCTGAAACCCATTCCTCTCCCTGGGCTTCAAACTGGTTATTTTTAATGCCATACCATAATCCCCACAAGTCTATAAATCTGGGCTCTGAGACTTGCAGACACAGTGGATGTGATGTACCCTTTGAGTACGGCCTTTCAGCAAGTTTTTTACTCATTTTATAGTAATTTAAGCTAGATCACATTTCCCTGGTTTGCTTACGAAAAAGTCATGAAGGACTGCATCAAACGGCTTACTAAAATCAAGATATATAATATCTATTGCTTCTCCCCTCTCCAATAGACCAGTTTATATACATGTGAACATAAAAACAATGATGCACAAAGGCATATGACCGTAATCACCAAAAAATCGATCAAATGCACTAGCACAATTATATTCACATATATACACAGATGTATGTATGCAAGGACATGGCCCAAAAATATAGAAATAGATAAAACATGTTGGCTATAATTTTTAAGCCATCTAGGGGATTTAGATACTTATTTCCCATTGGCAATTAAAGCATGGATGATATTTTTCAGACTTTCCAGTAGAAATGTAAACCTTTCAAGTTGGGGAGGCCGGGGGTGTTGTATTTTTCCCTTGTGGAAAATTTCAACTGTTCATTGAAAAACAAAAAAATCTCCTAAAGCACTTTTTTGGGGGGTACTTTTGCAACCAAACTTCCAAAATTTCCACCCAAAACCTGAAAAGTAGTCTGTTTTCAGGTTTTCTAAATATATATATATATAACAACGTTAAAAGAAAGCAGACACTTTCCATTTACCCAAGAATCAAAACCTGATTTTATTTTTTTTTAAATCTCATCCATTCTCTCTAACTTACCTGCTTGGGAGCAAATTGCCTCTGCTTCAGCACAATTCTCCAGGTAACAAAAGGCATCCATGTATATCCATTTTGGTGTTCATTCACTAGGGAGGTGCACTGAAAGAGCCTCTGCTGTGATGTTGCCAAGCAACCAGAACTGCCCTTAGTTATCACAGATGAAGAGCGGGGGCTTCCAAACTTGTACAGCTGGCTACACCTGATATAGCGAGCTATCAAAAAATGTACAGCTTAAATCAGTCTGGTTCAGGCTCGGAGAGCTGGTGAGTTGGTTTGTGTTTGAACCAAGCTGTGAGTGATGTCATGCTGGACTTTGGGTCATTGCTTTGCAATGATTGTGACTAGAGTGGCATCACAAAACACCAGTGTCACCAATGTCACACTGTCGAAGCCACTGCCACTGCTTAGTGGGTCCTCATGCACATTGAACATGTCTAGTTGATTCTTTTTATTTCTACTAGAGAAATACCCAGACGCCCTGAGGTTAGAGGTGACAGAAAGTCCATCACAGCTTCAGAACAAGGTGGTATTCGTTTTTATGGCCACATGTTGCTGTAGCTTTTCTGCATTAGGCTATATGATCAAAGCTTTCTTGCTAGGATATGTGCAAATAATAGGCTTCCATGTATCTCAACTTACACACCATAGGCTCCAGAGGTCTCATAAAGCTCTGACAAAGAGAAAAGAAGAAGGTGTGGGCTGGGGACAGGGAAGAGGAGTCAGGGCAGACCAATTGTCCAGCTTACATGGAGAGTGTTGGCAAGTAATTTGGGCTCCATTAAAGTCAAAGCCAAAACTCTTGTTTAATTAACAATAGTAGTGACACAAGTTACTAGAGACCAAAGCAGATCTTGAATAAAGCAGAAATGAAATTGTTAAAGGAGTTAAGCTTGGAGTTATAAGGATGGGCCATGCTTGGAATGAACAAATTAGAGGAAGTGTGAAGGCGGTACCGATTATAGAAAAGCTAAGGGAATCCAGGCTTAGATCATTTGGGCTTGTGAAAGGAAAATTGGAAGAAAAGATGGGAAACAGATTGTTGATCATAGAAGAGGAGAGTAACAGAATGATGACCCAAAACTAGATGGATGGATGTCCTACAAAAGGATCTGGATAGTTGCAAAGTTTCAGAGGAACTGCTTCCAGAGAGACTGGAATGGAGAAGGACTTGAAGAGATGACTCTGTTTAGGTGGGATGCAAGCTAGAAGAAGAAAAGCAGTAGTAACATGGATACAGGTTGTGGTGATGGTGGTGGAATAAGTCACAGAAGCAGTAGTAGTATAATTAGTAAGTGGCTTAATCGTGTCCTCACCATGAGCTCAGCTCCTGCATTAGACCAAGAGGGCGATTCTGACTGATGCAGTGCTTCTCTGGTAAGGAGTTATGACTGATCTCCTCCTGGGCCCACACCATCCTCCTGTATCCAGTGCAGGAGTGTACAGGGGTGCCCTGCACCCTTTCCACATTCAGGGCTGGAGCAGTGGTCTGAATGCTTACTGTAGGTGGCTGCCTGGGGCTAACTGGTCACCACATTTGGGACTGGGAAGGCCTTTCCTCCAGGTCAGATTTGCTGGGACTTCATGGGATTTCACCTTTCTCTTCAGCATGATCTGCTAGGATCAAATGGTCACACCACAGCGGATCAATTCTCTGCCACAGCAGGGACCTCAACCACTCATAGCATCTCAGTCTATTTACCCCTTCACATAGCACAAGAACTAGGGGTCACCCAATGAAATTAAAAGGCAGCAGGTTTAAAACAAACAAAAGGGAGTATGTTTTCACATAACATACAGTCAACCCATGGAATTCATTGTTGGGGGCTGTTGTCAGGCCAAAATATAACTGGGTTAAAAAAAGATTTAGATAAGTTCATGGAGGATAGATCCATCAATGGCTATTAGCCAAAACAGTCAGGGACTTAACCCCATAATTTAGGTGTCCCTAAACCTCCAACTGTCAGGAACTGGGACTGGATGACAGGGGATGGTTCATTCACTAATTGCTCTGTTCTGTTCATTCCCTCCGAAGCACTTGGCATTGGCCACTGTCCGAAGACAGGATAGTGGACTAGACTGAACAATGGTCTGATCTAGCATAGCTGTTCTTATGTTCCTGTTCCGTAGCTGTGGCATACCACAGCTTAGTCTTCTGAGGGCTGAAATACCGTTAGTTTAACTGAAATCATTGGGCTTAGTATGTGGGTGAAATGTAATGACCTGTGATGAACAGAAGGGCAGAATGGATGAGCTAATGGTTCCTTCTGGCCTGAAGCTTTATGAAACTATAGAAATGTTTGCCCCCTTTAGTACCACTGAATAACTCCCAGTGTGAGTTGGCCAAATAAATGTAATAGTAGCAACAAGAGTAGTAATGCCTAGTAAAATAATGTCTATGTTTGACTGCTCCTACTTCATTTACATATGCAGAACTTCATAACCTGTGTTCAAAGTCCAATGTGAATTTTAACCAGGTAACCCCATCACATTCCTCTTACAAACTTTGACCACCCATAACTCACGCTATATGCCTGCTAAACCCACTGGCTGAAAGGAAACGGGAAGGTATCTCAAACTTCCTCTTTTGTAATGCAACCTGTTTGTTGTGTGGTGATGTAATGTATACTATCCTTTCAGATCGCTGACGGTTAGCAAGGTGTCTTTGTCCAGTTCTGATAGGGACTTAGATTTACACTGAGGTCTGTGATACATCGTGGTGTATTTGGATCCCTATTCTCTCAATACCAAGTCCATTTTAGAAGACTATAGTGAAAGAAAAATATTGTTTTCTTGATGTGTCTAAAATTCAATAGGTTTGTATCTATGAAACAACAAGGAATAAGGGCGAGGGAATATTTTATTTTATTTTAAAGAGAGTAGATTATGATGACAAACAGACTGTTAGATAAGTAGATAGATTGATAGATGAAGCTTGGTAGATAGATTGATAGGTCATTCTTTACTGTGTTATTAGTATTATGCAAGGCAATTTACAGTAGAAGAAAAGAGAGTTTTCATGATGCAAAGACATACTGAGACATTTTTTTCCTCAATTAATTTTGACCATAATTTTGATTATCTGTTCTGTTCATTCCCTCTGGGGCAACTGACAATTGTCCACTGTAGGAAGACAGGATACTGGGCTAGATGGACCTTTGGTCTGACCCAGTATGGTCATTCTTATCTTCCTATGAGTAGGGCCCTAACAAATTCACAGCCATGAAAAATGCATCATGGATTGTGAAATCTGGTATCCCCTCATGAAATCTGGTATTTTGTGTGCTTTTACGCTATACTATACAGATTTCATAGGGGAGACCAGCTTTTCTCAAATTGGGGGCACTGATCCAAAAGAGAATTGCAATGGGCTGCAAGGTTATTTTAGGGGGGTTGTGGTATTGCCACCCTTACTTCTGCACTGCTTTCAGAGCTGAGCGGCCAGAGAGCAGCAGCTTTTGTCTGGGCACCTAGATATGAAGGTTGCCCCACCAGCAGCACAGAAGTAAGGGTGGCAATACCATACCATGTCATCTTTATTTCTGTGCTGGTGGTGGCCCTGCCTTTAGAGCTGGGCTCCCAGCCAGCAGCCACTGCTCTCCAGGTGCCCAGCTCTGAAGGTAGCTCCGCTGTCAGCAGCAGTGCCGAAGTAAGGGTAGCAGTACCACAACCCCCTCTACAATAACCTTGTGACCATCCCAGAACTCCTTTTTGGGTCAGAACCCCTTTAGTTACAACACCGTGACATTTCAGATTTAACTAGCTGAAATAATGAAATTTATGATTTTTAAAATCATGTGACTATGAAATTGACCAAAATAGATTGTGAATTTGGTAGGGACCTACTTATGACCAAGAAGAGAAAAATTTGTTTTAGGAAAAAATTCAAAATTTCAAGAATTTGCACATTTTCAAAGGTTTAAAAGAGATTATTTCAATAGTTTTTCTAGATTTTTTTAACATAATTTTTTTCTCAAAGTTTTTTTAAACAATATTGAAATGACAGTTGAACTTTTGTCATTACAAAATACCATGTAAATGAAACATTTTGATAACCCTTTAAATGGTATTTTCTCTTAAAAATGATAAAAAATGTCATGATATTTTTGTAGAGAATGAATATTTTTTAAAATCTTGGCCGTATTTTAGGGATTATTTTTCATTTCAAAGATGGATATTTTTTAAGGGAAATATTAAATATTTATTATTATTATTATTATTAATTATTATTATTATTATTATTATTATTATTATTATTATTATTATTATCACCAGAGCTAAAATATCACATATCCATGAATACAAATATTCACATAATATAGCTACATAACATTTAATTTCATTATATTTTCAAGGACCTTTTTTCTGTCTATACATACACACACATGTATATGTAGACAGATAGATATTTTGTACAACTACACATACTAGTGAATACATTTTGGAATTGGCATTATATATGTTCTTGCTTTATTTATTTCACTGGTGTGCAAAATTTCAGTGTCAGAAGCTCAAAAAGACACTTTTTATCTCTTTTATACTCTGTCACTCCTTCTCCCATGCCTCTTCCCCACCCCAGAAATTCTTGTATAATTTCAAATACTTCAGAAACTTGAAACATTTTCATTTAAAATCAACTTCTCACAGAAAAAAAAATCATTTCCCATCATCCCATTGAAAATTACAGTGGCCCGGGAAGCATTATGTCATGAAATCTTCAACTAAAATGAAGTTGATCAAATTTTTTGAGAAGAATATTTTTCTAGTGAAAAAATAGCTTTTCATGAAAATTCAGCTTTCCATGAAAAGCTGTCCCCAACTTTGAAATGTTTCCATTTTCCACAAAAGTTTCAGTGACATTTTAATCTATATATTACTGTTGAATTAGCATTGTACAATTTTATTTAATAGATAGATAGATAGATAGATAGATAGATAGATAGATAGATAGATAGATCTTTTCAAAAAATAAAAAACTGGAGTTTCAACTAAAACTATTTTTTTCACAGATAATTAAATTTTCATCAGAAAATAAAAAGAATATTTTTTTTGTTTTAGGTCTGAAATATTTTCACTTCTCAGTAGTTTTTTGCCCTTTTTAAAAAAAAATAAAAATTTACTTGTGATAATTTTCCATATTGGGAAAAAAATCAGCCAGCTTTGTCAGACAGATAGATACATTGATTAAATGGCTAATCTTGTGCACAATGTGTCAAAAGATCCAACGGATGGAAGCTTAGGCTAGAGAAATTCAGACTGTAAATAAGTAATATATATTTAACAATGAGATTAAGTAACAACTGGAACTACTTATCCAGGGATGTAATGGATTTCCATCACCTGAAGTCTTTAAAGCAAGACTGAATATAGGAAGTACTGAAATTAATTATATTTCTTATAGTATGAGGACTAGATGATGATAATGGCCCCATCTGCCCTTTAAATCTATAGAAAGATAGATAAACAATACTTCACTATATTAGAACTGACCTGCAAGATAAATTGTTAAAGGAAAAGAGTGATTTCCTGACCCAAAGACATAGTGAGAACAAGTTTTTCTTCCCTGCTGAATTTTCACCATTTAGAGAAAATGTTGTGTTAAGACAAAATAAAGAAATTGGGAATATTTTCATTTCAAGGGGTTAAAAACAAGTTTATTTCAATAGTTTTTGTAGAATTTTTTCAATCATTTTTTTTCCATTTTATTGACCATATTATTGAAATGGCTATGAATTTTTTTCATTTACCAAACAGTGGGTAAATGATACATTTTAAGAATCCTTTAAATGTGATTTTATTTGAAAAAAATATTATAAGTGCCATATTTTTTGCAGAAAATGATTTTATTTATGTGGAAGAAGGGAAAGAATTGACAAGGATTTTTAGGGGATCTTAATGCACGTCAGTTTGTTAGCAAGAGTTAGGCCAGCTGTAACCCTAATGACGTGAGACTTGTAGAAGCGAGGATAGTGTGAGGTGAGTAGGAAAGAACTGTGTGAGAAGTTATCACGACCTTGCACTGATAATTAAATATGTAGACTGGTGCCCAGAAGTGAGAAAATAAGATAGCAGGATAGCCTATGTATAAACAAAATGCAGCTGTTGCTTATTATTGTCTGTATTATTGCTTGTTATTGTCTGTAACAAAAGTATAAATGCTTGCTGTAATTGTTTACCTGTTGAGAGACCTGTCCGGGACTGGGGAGACCCTGTGTCCTAGGGAACTCCCTCCCTCTATTGCAATTGCTGGAGAAATAATAAAGTATTTGATTTTGCTGCACCCAAACAAAAAAGCGAGAACTGTGTTTTTCTCCAACATTTATTACTTTCGCAGGAAAAAAAAACACATATAACTAAGGATCACATATATAAACTAGAGTATACCAGAGGGGTGGGTATTAAGGGATGGGGCACAGCATGCTTGAATCTGAGTGGGCAGGGATGGTTTCCCTAGCCTCTGTTTGCAAAAGGTGGAAATAGGTGACACAATGGGTGGATCACTAGATGATTACCTGTTCTGTTCATTCCCTCTGGGGCACCTCCCATTGGCCACTGTCATAAGACAGGATACTGGGTTAGATAGACCTTGCATCTGACCCAGTATAGCCTTTCTTATGTTCCTATGTACCTCCATTTCATGCTAATGTTAGCAAATCGAGTTTGTCTTTACTGATTTTTGTGGGAAAGGCACACATTTCACAAGAGCTTTCCTCAGGGCCCTGTTCACCTCCTTGTTTCTCAGGCTGTAGATGAGAGGGTTGACCATGGGAGTCAGGACTGTGTAGAAGATAGAGAACACTTTGTTCAGGTTTCCCACTGTAGCATTATCTGGTAGCATGTAGACAATCATTAAGGTCCCATAGAAAATTGTCACCACAATGAGGTGAGAGGAGCAGGTGGAAAAAGCCTTTTGCCTTCCCATTGTGGAAGGGATTCTCAGGATCGAGGCAATGATAGAAATGTAGGACATAACAGTTAATAGGAATGCGGGAAGGGTGAAGATGGAGGAAAGTATGAAGGTCACAAGTTCCATCTGACTGGTGTCACTGCAAGAGAGTTTGATCAAAGGGGTGAAATCACAGAAGAAATGATCAATTTCATTCGGGCCACAGAAAGCGAACTGTGCCAACAAAGACGTTGTGACAGTGCTAGCCAGGAATCCACTAATCCAAGACAAAGATGCCATCTGGAGGCACAAGCTGCCATTCATCTGCACTGCATAGTGCAGGGGTTTACATATTGCTAAGTATCGATCATAAGACATCACTGCTAGGAGAGCACATTCTACAGCTGCCAGGGAGCTGAACAAATTAAACTGCATGATGCAACCGATAATAGAAATAGTTCTGTCCCCTGTAAGGAGACTGGTCAGCATCCTGGGCAGGATGGTGGAGGTGTAGCAGATCTCCAAACAGGACAGGTTCCCCAGGAAGAAGTACATGGGGGTGTGCAGGTGTTGATCAGCCACAATTAAAACAACGATGAGGATGTTCCCAGCCATAGTCACAACATAGATCACTAGGAACAAAGGGAAGAGAAGGATCTGTAGTTCAGGGAGATCCCCGAATCCTAGCAGGATGAATTTTGCGATGGACGTTTGATTTCCAGCTTCTGCATGGGCTTGGAAGTGAATCTGAGGGAAGAAAAGAATCTTTATAGTATGCTTAGTATTAACTAAGTATCAACTAGTATTACAAGGAGATCAGTTCTATACGAAATTGGTTTACATGTGTTCCAACTTTTCTTTTTCTTTTTTTCTTGTGGAGTTTTCACTCGGATCTCTCCTAGTGGCAATCATATGGTGGCTCCGTGTCTCTACAAAAACCTTTACTAGCTTTATTACTAGCTTTAACTCTATTACATTGAAAATGAATGTCCACTTTTTTGTCCTTTGATAAGGCACTCAGACACCACAGTAATAATCATGTGATAGAGAGAGAGAGAGCGAAAGAACAAGAGAGATTGTTTGAATCAAAGAATGGAAAGTCAGACAAACAGAGATAGATTGAGATCGATGGACAGAAGAATGGATAAGTAGACTGACAAAGAGAGAAAGAGTGACACACTCAAGCATGACTGAGCAAAGAGAGAGAGAGAGAGTAATTGTTGGAAATAAAGTATAGAGAGGCAGATGAACACTGATAGATATCTTTCATTATTACAGCTTTCCAAGTTTTGCCCTCCGATTCAGTACATGTTTATATTGGCTTTCCATCTCTGAACTAGCTGTGTATTCCCAGGCTGAATTTTTTTTTCCTTTTCTACCCAGCTTTCTAACCTCTGACTCTGTCTTCATCCTGACTTCAAACACTCAATGGAATTCAGTTCAAAACCAATGTTTCATAATCAATGAATCGAGGGAGACATTCCTCTGAAACTCCTTCTACTTTCCCTCTGGCTAATATTAACTCTAAATCAATCCATCAACATACATCTGCTACTCCCCGGTGATGGAAATGTCTAAGACAGAGTATGTCTCCTTTCTGTCTAAAGCATTATGACCCCAATTCAAGAAGATACTCAACTTGCACTTAGCTTTTAGCACAGGCACAGTCCGATTAACTTACATGGGATTTCTCAGAAGCTTAAAGTTATGCATATATTTAAGTATCTTCCTGAATCAGAGTCTATAGTGTTTTCCAACTTCGAGGGGCAAAAGTTGCGGTGGAAACAAAGGATTCAGCAGGATGATCTATCAAATCTTTTATCTTCTCTAAAGAGGATGGAAAACTGTGGAACTACTTACAAAGGGATGTGATATAGTATCTGTCACTTAAAGTTATAAAAGTTATAACTGAATATGTTTCTTAAAGGTATGCCTTAATTTCAACCAGACATTGCTATTCTATTCAAGAATCACTGGCTGAAATTATCTTGCCTGTATTATGCAGGAGGTCAGACTAGATGACCATAATGGTTCTTTATGCCCTTAAATTCCATAAATCTGTAAATTGGTTTACCTTTAAGGAGGAGGTATTACCAGCCAAAATCTCTGATGTGAACTCTTCACTTTTAGTATTGACACCAAGATATGGGTTCTGCCATCTATCTTCCATCCTCATCATCATTGTTACTATGTGTGGATGCTGGCTTCCTCTGGGGCCCGAGGTGCACCCATGGAGTTGGCACCTATATTCAGGTGAGATCTTTCAATAAGGAGACCTGCCTATGCTTGACTATGTATGTCAGTTCTGCTACCTAGCTGCACTAATTTTGCCTTCTATCCATCTACTGAATGTCAGCATCTCTCCCAATTCCTTATTTATTCTTCGTGGGAGAAGGAGAAATCTCCCTTGACATTTTAGCTGATGGCAGCAATAACAACGGCAGGGGTTTCCATGTGGGATTTGAACACTGTCCTCCCTTTCGTTCTTTTGAAAATATCAGCCATTTTATTTATAGTTAGATATAGAGATGGTCAAAAGTAAAAAAGATCAAAATTGAAATGAAACATCTTGAAATTATGGGAGTAGCACATGTCAGCCAACCCAATCCCAGTTTTGTAGGGCAGGGGGATTATCTGTTCACAACAACATTCAGGTTGAGATTTTCAGAGTTGCCCAAGGGATTTAGATGCCTAATTTCCATTAGAAGGAAATGGAATGGGCATCCCATCCTTTAAAGGGCTGTGAATCTCTCATACTACCCGTGTCCACTGATCAAAGGCAAAGTATTGTTATGTCAGTAAGGTTTTTACACTTCTGTTATTATTGGTTTAATGTCAAGAGATCTCAGCTGAGACCAGAGTCCCATTATGCTAAGACCTGTGCGTGTACATAGTAAGAAAGAGACCATGCCATGCTGAAAGCACAATCTAAATGGTTTAAAGGTGGGAGTGAATACTGAGGCACATAGCAGGGAAGTGACAGTGCTAGAAGTCAGTAGTAGCACTAGAAAAGGAACCCAGGTTTTCCGACTCCTTGTCCCAGGCTCTATGAAGTGTGCACAGCATTATTTCTACAAACTTTTGGCATTATCAAGTCATTTAAAGGCTCATATTTTCAAAGTTTCCCGGGAAATACGAACATACAGTGGGGGTCTCTAAAAATCCCAGCTACAATCTGTACATTTAAACCCCCAGGAAACTCAGTATTTGTGACTTTATTTAGTCATAGGAACATGCAAACTCAGACTGACCAAAATCACAAACATTTTTAGAGCTCATGTAGTTAATTTTGTGGATCTCAATTTAAATGTCAAGATGCTGTTAAGTTATCATCATCATCTATATCTATCTCTGCAGAGATTCTTTATAGCCTACGGACTCAGGCTTACAAGCATTTTCAATAGACTATGTACCTGAGAAAAGTTACTTATATGGATAAGTGTTGGTATGACCCACTCATGAGTGTATGTTATCAGCCCCTGTCCCTAACCCTGAAGCCCCATGCTGATCCATACAGGATATGACTTTTACAGCCCACACTTACAAAGGTTTGGCTTTTTATCTCATTCTGTACTGGTTCATATATTTAGCCCTCAACCCTCCCTGTTCAGGTCCGGATGTGCCAGCCACAAGGGTGGTTGGAATATTTAGGACCAGATGTTGACTAACATATATTAAAGCAGCAATCCTAAAAGTCCAGTGCAAACCTTTAATACTTAAAGGTTGAGGTTTTTCAAGCTGCCTAGGAGAATGGGCCCCAGTTTCTATTATATTTAATGGGATTTGAGTATCCTTATCACCAAAGCAGTTTTGAAAAAATCAGCTAAAATCTCTACATTTAAAATGACATGAAACTCAGCATTTATAATTTACCAAGCCATATTGACATGCAAAATATTAAATGACAAAAAACATAGAAATCTTGTCCCTTTTTTGCTTACAAAAAAACTCATAACTGGCCAAATAAGTAAGAAACAAACAAAAACAAAAAACCCTCTTAACTAGAAAATCTGAAAACCAAAAATTTTCAGTCCAAATACACTTTTTGTTTTCAGCTGAAATTTCTCAGTTTTCAACCAAACATCTAACATTTTCATCTGGAAAACCCTAAATATATTTTATTTTGACAAAAACATTTTTTTGGGGGGAGGAGCTAAAAGATAGGCTTTTCAGGGTTTTTTGCTAAGTAGGGTCACTGCTTTCCAGTATAAGTCCCCCATGCTGCAACTATGACCAGTTTTCCTTTGTCATAGATATATAACCTCTATTTGGCACTGATGAGGCCACATCTGGAGCACTACATCCATTTTTGGGCCCTACCCTACAGAAAGGATGTAGACAAATTGGAGCGAGTCCAACGGAGGGCAACATAAATGATTAGGGGGCTGGGGCACATGACTTATGAGGAGAGGCTGAGTGAACTGGGCTTATTTAGTCTGCAGAAGAGAAGAGTGAGGGTGGGTTTGATAGCAGCCTTCAACTACCTGAAGAAGGGTTTCAAAGATGGTGGAGCTAGGCTGTTCTCAGTGGTGGAGGATGACAGAACAAGGACCAATGGTCTAAAGTTGCAGTGGAGGAGGTCTAGGTTGGATATTAGGGAAAACAATTTCACTAGGGTGGGGGATGAAGCACTGGAATGAGTTACTTAGTGAGGTGGTGAAATCTCCATCCTTAGAGGTTTTTAAGGCCCGGCTTGATAAAGCACTGGCTGGGATGATTTAGTTGGGGTTGGTCCAGCTTTGAGCAGGGAGTTGGACTAGATGATCTCCTGAGGTCTCTTCCAACCCTAATCTTCTACAATCCTATGAATCTATGAATGGGTCTGTATTGAAACACGTGTTCAAATGAACCCAATTCATCAAGGAACCTAAATCAGCCTGGATAACTGACATGCCATTATTATTTGTGACCTCATCACTTTTTTTGGCAGCACCAAGCACAGACACCTGCAAGACTCCCCTAGACACACATCTATTAAATGATTCACCATTTACAATTACTTTTTACAGTTCACCAGTGTTAGAGGGCTCTTTCTTCACCCCCTACGCTGATTCTTGTCATGCAGACAGAAAGCGGAACACCAGAAGTCTGATGTGTAGACAAAGTGATGTTTATTGGGGTTAGTTTCCAGCAAACATGTGTTCAATAACCATGAAAAATGCTGCTTTAAGAGAAATGATGTTAAGTGAATCCAATTTCCCCATAAGAATTAATGTAAATGGGGGGGTTGTTTCAAACAAACAATTTAATACTGTACACAGCAATGTTGATTGTGAAGCTTGGTTGTGGGGTGAAGTCAGAGGGTGGATGAACTAGCACTCAGCTGAGCCCTCAAGGGTTAACACATTGCTGTTGATGTAGCCTCACACTCTACAAGGCAGCTCAAATGGAGGGAGGGGAGACAGCATGGCAGAGAGAGACAGAGACACATACCCTCTGTGAGACAGAGATGACCATTGCCCCTTTAAGTACGCTGACCCCACTCTAAGTAGACTGCTTTTTTAAGTAGATCAGCAAGTTGACTCATAGACTCATAGACTTTAAGGTCAGAAGGGACTATTATGATCATCTAGTCTGACCTCCTGCACAATGCAAGCCACAGAATCTCACCCATCCACTTCTATAACAAACCCCTAACCTATGTCTGAGTTATTGAAGTCCTCAAATTGTGGTTTGAAGTCCTCAAGCTGCAGAGAATCCTCCAGCAAGTGACCCATGCCCCATGCTGCAGAGGTCGGCAAAAAACCTCCATGGCCTCTGCCAATCTGCCCTGGAGGAAAATTCCTTCCCGACCCCAAATACGGCGATCAGTTAAACCCTGAGCATGTGGGCAAGGCTCACCAGCCAGCACTCAGGAAAGAATTCTTTGTAGTAACTCAGATCCCATCCCATCTAACATCCCATCACATACCAAGTTGAGACAGCAGCTGCTTCCAGCAAGCACCCCCCGTCCTTACCAGTGTTGTGTCCCCCCTGCTCCGTGGAGATAGGGTACAGGAGGGGAGGCAGGAAGGGGGGGGACATCCTGACATCAGCATCCCTCTTCTCACACCCACTTACACTGCAAGCAGGAGGCTCCCAGGAGCAACTCCAAGGCAGAGGGCAGGAGCAGCATATGTCAGTAGGTGGAGGGACAGGTGAACTGCCTGGTAATTGATAGCCTACTGGGCAGCTGCTGCACAGGGAACTTAGGAGTTAGGGGGGCTGCTGATCCTCCCTGGTTCCAAGCCCCCACCAGCCAGGTCCAACAGGCTGCTCTTTCTGCAAGCCATGGACAAAGCAGGTGGCTTCCAAACAACGTTATAATGGAGCATTGCACAACTTTAAATGAGCATGTTCTCTAATTGATCAGCAACATAACAACAAAACAACATTCATCAGGGTGACTTTAAGTGAGGAGTTACTGTACCTGAAATGCACACCCACAGTCCCACCCCTTACAACTTAGGGTCATTTTGGGCCTGGGGTCTTCGTCCCACCTCTCTTGTACCCCATGGGAGGGGTAAGGAGTGAGGTTGTGTTGTGGTCAGGGACAGGCATTTCTTTAGTCTTTTAATGTTTTATATCTTCCCCGCAAGCCCCTTTACCTCTCTTAACTGGTTGGTTAACTTTGGTTTGAGATAGGGATTGAGGCAGTCTTAAAATGTGCTCTGAATTACACTTTAATTAATCTTATCTGTTCCCATTGTACTAACAAATCCAGCTGACTAAGCAGAAGCAATATCACAGTGTCTTTGTCCCTTGTTTACACATATTAATATAAGAGTATCAAAAAGTCAAACCCAAAATTCTATCCCAGGCTTACAAACAGACCTATGTACTAACAGCCAGTTTTAAAACTATTTAATATGGGCTACAATGATTTTATATAGTGCTATTTTTTAAATGAGTGTGACAGATTCCTTACTATAGTTTCAAAAGAGCTTCAACATAGTTAGTTTATGAACCTAATTTGTCATCTCATAATAGAGAACTCATAGTATCATGGAAATATGCAGCTGGAAGGGACCTTGAGAGGTCATCTAGTTCATCCCCCCAGGCTGAGGCAGGACCAAGTATATCTAGACCACCTCTGATAGGTGTTTGTCCAACCTGTTGTTAAAAAAACCCTCCAATAACGAGGATTCCACAACCTCTCTTAGTAAATTATTCCAGTACTTAGTTGTCCTTAGAATCAGAAAGTTTTTCCTAATATCTAACCTAAATCTCCTTTGCTGAGGATTACCCTTGACAGATATGAAAACAACTGATCACCATCCTTATCAGGTCCCTCTTCAGCCTTCTTTTCTCAAGACTAAACATACCCAGTCCTTTTCAACCTTTCCTCCTAGGCCAGGTTTTCCAAACCTTTTATTATTTTTATTGCTCTGCTTTGGGTTCTCTCCAATTTGTCCACATCTTTCTTAAAGTGTGGGACCCAGACCTGGACACAGTACTCCCAGGCCGGCCAATGGAGGATGGGGGAGGGGCATAAAAGGGTCCGTGGGTCTGTGGCTGCTACTGCTGGCAGTGCAGCAGGCCTAAGGCAGGCTTCCCGCCCACCCTCACTCCACGGAGCTCCTGCAAGCAGCCGTCATGTCCCTGCGACCCCTGGGGAGGGGGTCTCCACATGCTGCCTTGCCCTAAGTGCCAACTCTACAACATCAGGGGTGGTGCCTGGGGCACCCTGCCTAGAAGCCGCTGCCAGAGGGGTGTTCCAGTTGCTTTCAGGAGCTGCCCAAGGTAAGCGCCACCTCCCTGACCCCCTCCTGCCCCAGCCTACAGCCCACACACTGCATACAAACTCCCTCCCAGAGACTGTCCCCGCTCTCCCTCCCGCACCCAAACTCCCTCCCGCAGACTGTACCCTGCACCCCCTCCCACACCGCACACCCCTGTCCCAGCCTGGTGAAAGTGAGTGAGGGTGTGGGAGAGTGAGCGATGCGGGGGGGGGGGGCGGATGGAGTGAGCAGGGGGCAAGGCAGGGGGTGGGGCAAGCATTTTTGGGTTTAAACGATTAGACAGTTGGCAACCCTGCCAGGTGGGCATGTGGAAGCTCTGACCATGCCAGAAGAGCATTCTCAGCAACCAGCCGGCAGCTCACTGGGTACCAGCCAGCATAGGCACAGAACTGCCCAAATACCAGGCGGACCGTGTCAGCACAGGCACAGTTTGTGTGTGCGTGGGGCCCATTGACTGTTCTACCCTAGGTCCCACAACCGCTGTCAGGAAGCCTGTGTACTTCAGCTAAATCCTCAGCAGTGCTGAGCAGAGTGGGACACTTATCTCCATTGTCTTATATACGATGCTTCAGTTAACACACTCATTTGCAACTGCATGACATTGTTGGCTCATATTCAATTTGTGATTCACTATAACCCCCCAGATCCTTTTTTGAAGTACTACTGCCTTTCCAGTTAGGGGTGCTGGAACAATTTTTATAGTGGATCTATGCCTGATGGAAACCATAGAGACCATGTATTTGGTGTTTGTTATTACTACTTCAGCACCCCCAGCACCCCTAATTCCAGCACCACTGTACCCAGTTATTCCCAGTTTTGCATTTGTATGTGACATTAGCTTTGTTACAGGACATAAATCCATCCTCCATTTGGTATCTAGGCTTGTGAAGCTGCAGCTCAAGCACACAAGATGGAAGGAAAACTGCTATTGAGGTCAGAGGAAATTTTGCTTGGCAAGAGAAGCCTGCAATGAGTAAAGGACTTTGCCCTTAGGATAGACAATCACTCTCCTACTTATGCTCCCCATCTGTGTCACTGGAGAAAAAGGGCCAGATCTCCAACTGACGTCAGTGCAACTGGTGGATTTACACAGGATAGTGATCTGGTACCTATAGTCAAATAGAGCTAAGCAAATTTATACCAGCTGGGGATCTGACCCACTGTCTCCGACAGAGCTAGGGTGGATTTACACCAACGGGGATCTGGCACATAGGCTCCAGTGGAGCAGACCTATATGTTTCTCAGTAACTGATAATGTTGTTCCTCCAGTGTTCTGCTCATCCATGCACACACATTTAAATTTCTCAGAAACAAATACAAATGATAATGTCTGCCTTGCAGAACGATATTTATTCTGCTCTCTTTCTTGTAGAAAATCAGAGGCCAAACATAGTATCTGTATCTTCTCTCTTGTTGCACCTCTCAATCCTATTTTTTTTCTAGCAAGTTGTGTGTTCTCTTGAGCTAATCCCACTACATGACTTTCTGATTCATTACCCAAGGGGGATAACAGATGAAAGATGCATGTGATAAGCTTCTGCTTTGAAAGAATGGCAGGTCAGATGGGAAATCTGGAGATCCAGGCAATCAGTCAGCTGGTATAAATGACCTCAATGTACCTATGCCGATGGGGGCTACCTGACTCACTGGATCTCAGTATGGTGGTGCTGGCTATGACACCATAGTTGAAGATACACTGCATTTCCTTTTGGTAGTGGAAAGAATGGTGAACGCCTACTTTTCTTGTAGTAATTAAAGAAATTGACCATCCTAGTTGTTTGCAGTGGCCAGGTGCTTTCCAGACATTCAAAAAGGGTTAGTATCTCTGAGCAGCTGCCAGTCAAAGGGCCTTGTGGTTGCGAAGACACATCTAAAACACATGAACAAATTGTAAGCGGAGAAGCAACATCTGTCTGAGTCTGCAGAGAGCTTGACATGAGAGATCTGAGAGAGGAAAATTTGCCCCAAATGTAATCAATGCAGCAACAGTGCCTGAATCTGCAGAGAGCCTGAAACTATAACTTGGAAATAAGGGAAGTGCCCCATTCATCTCAGTGAGGTGTTACTCTGAAACTCATTGCCAATCCCAATCCATCTGAAAACCCTTTATGCGTATGGATAGAGCTTTGCTGCTAACCCCCTATCCTCACTATGCTACAGGGAGGGGCGGGAATGTTAGCAGTAGCCCCTAGATGTAGAGCTCTCCACATGTATAGATAGACAGTGATTGGACTGAATCCTCCCTCTCATGAGAAAAACTCCAGCACAGCGAAAGACAGGGATTGGATGTGTCAGGGAGCAGAGAGTCTCAGCCTGATCAAGAATGAGCACTGGTGGTGCCCCCATGAAGTCATCTCTAGAGGTCTGATTTAACAATGTAGTGGCCTGCTGTTGACCCAGAGGTAACTAGTGAGTCCCTCAAGTCATAAGGGCTTATGCAGTGCTATTGAAGGACAGTGCTTCGCCCTCACTGTTAGCCATGGTTTCTGCTGTATGCAGCCATAACCATATCACCAAGTGCTGAGCTGGCTTCTCTCTGACTCCTCAATAATAGCTGTACGCTTTACCCACAGGGCAGAAATCTCACCTGACGCAGTTTGTGTCTGGGGAAGATTCCCAGAGACACCAGTGGATGCTAGATATCCAACACCCACTGACTTTCAGCAGGACCTGACGACGTACCTCCCTTAAGCTCTTCTGAAAACTCCAGCCTCCATGTTAACTCTGTGCTCCACAGCCTAAACCAGTGAACCTTGCTAGCCAGACCAGTGCTGGCAGATCCTCAGCTGATAGAAATCATCAGGGCTCCACTGAAATCAGTGGGGTCAGATCCCTAACTGATGTGAATCAGATTAATATAACCATAAAATAAGACACAATTTGCTGGCAACTAGAGTGTCTAAACCTTGGAGGATTGTAGTGGGGAGGTAGATTAGAATTTTTTTTAAAAACAAAATGGGGAAATTCCATGGCCTGTGCATGCAGGGGTCAGACTGGCCTTGAAATTTATTATAGCCTGGATGAAGGGCAACCAGTCAACCTGTGGTGAGAAGCATCTAAGTTTGTAAGGGCATGGAAAGTGTTAAGATCAGCTTAGAATGCATCTTGCTTTTATTTCATTTGACCAAATCCGACTTGTTATGTTTTGACTTATAATCACTTAAAATCTATCTTTTTAGTTAATAAATTTGTTTGTTTATTCTACCTGAAGCAGTACATTTGGTCTGAAGTGTGTCAGAGGCTCCCCTTAGGTTAACAAGCCTGGTACATATCAATTTCTTTTTTAAATTAACCAATTCATATAAGCTTGCAGAGTCCAGCAGGCGTAACTGGGCACTGCAAGATGGAGGTTCCTAGGGTTGTGTCTGGGACCGGAGATATTGGCTAGTGTCATTCGGTAGCATAATCCAAGGAGCAGCTTGCATGCCAGAGGCTGTGCGTGAACAGCGCTGGAGTGGGGGTTCTCACAGCAGAGCAGGGTATGGCTGGCTCCCAGAGTCAAGGATTGGAGTGACCTAGCTGTTATAACCTTAGTCCCAGATTTGGACCTTAGCGTCCAAAAAATGGGGGTTAGCATGAAAACCTCCAAGCTTAGTTACCAGCTTGGACCTGGTACCTGCTGCCACCACCCAAAAAAATTAGAGTGTTTTGGGGCACTCTGGTCCCCCTGAAAAACCTTCCCTGGGGACCCCAAGACCCAAATCCCTTGAGTCTCACAACAAAGGGAAATAATCCTGATTCCCTTCCCCCCTCCAGGTGCTCCTGGAGAGATACACAGACACAAGCTCTGTGAAACTACGCAGAGTGATTCCTCCTCTCCGTTCCCAATCCTGGAACAAAAGCCCTTTCCTCTTCACCCAGAGGAAATGCAAAATCAGGCTAGCAATCCAACACACAGCTCTCCCCTTGATTTCTTCCTCCCACCAATTCCCTGGTGAGTACAGACTCAATTTCCCTGAAGTAAAGAAAAACTCCAACAGGTCTTAAAAGAAAGCTTTATATAAAAAAGAAAGAAAAAATACATACAAATGTTCTCTCTGTATTAAGATGATACAACACAGGGTCAATTGCTTAAAAGAATATTGAATAAACAGCCTTATTCAACAAGAATACAAATCAAAGCACTCCAGCACTTATATTCATGCAAATACCAAAGAAAAGAAACCATATAACTTACTCTCTGATCTCTTTGTCCTTACACTTAGAAACAGAAGATTAGAAAATAGAACTACTTCTCCAAAGCTCAGAGGAAGCAGGCAGGCAGACAAAAGACTCAGACACACAATTCCCTCCACCCAAAGTTGAAAAAATCCGGTTTCCTGATTGGTTCTCTGGTCAGGTGTTTCAGGTGAAAGAGACATTAACCCTTAGCTATCTGTTTATGACACGCCCCCCAAATTGCAGACAGTGGGGAAGCTCACTGGCGGCAATTTCCTTCTAGAATTTGAAAATAACCAGGTTAATACAACACATGCACCTTTACATATACTACTAAGTATATAACTAACAGACTTTTACATTTTAAGAACACTTTTTAACTACTGGATTCTGGGAAACTCTCACGGGAGAGTGCATCAGCAACTTTGTTAGAAGCTCCTGTGATGTGTTGAATTTCAAAATCAAAATCTTGGAGAGCTAAACTCCAACGAAGAAGTTTCTTGTTGTTCCCCTTGGCAGTATGAAGCCACTTTAGTGCAGCATGGTCAGTTTGTAGTTGGAACCGCCGTCCCCAAACATATGGGCGTAGCTTTTCCAGGGCGTACACAATGGCATAGCATTCCTTTTCACTGACTGACCAGTGACTTTCCCTCTCAGACAGTTTCTTGCTGAGAAACACGACAGGATGGAAGTTGTGATCTGTTGCTTTCTGCATGAGCACTGCTCCTATACCACGCTCAGATGCATCCGTGGTTACTAGGAATGGCTTGTCAAAGTCCGGGGCCCTGAGCACAGGGTCAGACATGAGCATCGCCTTAAGTTGGGTAAAGGCCTTTTGACACTCATCAGTCCACTTAACTGCATTTGGCTGGGTCTTTTTGGTCAGGTCGGTCAATGGGGCAGCGATTTGGCTGTAGTGTGGTACAAATCGCCTGTAGTATCCGGCCAAGCCTAAGAAGGATTGGACTTGCTTTTTGGACCGTGGGACAGGCCACTTTTGGATAGCATCCACCTTGGCCTGTAGGGGGTTTATGGTTCCTCGACCCACCTGGTGCCCCAGGTAAGTCACTCTGTTTTGGCCTATTTGACACTTTTTGGCCTTAACAGTTAGTCCTGCCTGCCTGATGCGCTCAAAGACCTTTTCCAGGTGGAGTAGGTGTTCGGGCCAGGAATCGGAAAAAATGGCCACATCATCGAGGTAGGCAACTGCAAATTCTCCCAGTCCAGCTAGTAGACCATCTACCAGCCTCTGGAAGGTGGCGGGTGCATTTCGAAGGCCGAAAGGAAGGACATTGAATTCATACACCCCAGCATGGGTGACGAATGCTGACCTCTCCTTGGCAGGTTCATCTAGCGGTACTTGCCAGTACCCCTTGGTTAAGTCTATTGTAGAGATGAACTGGGCACGTCCCAACTTCTTCAATAGCTCATCAGTGCGTGGCATTGGATAGTTGTCCGGACGAGTTACCGCATTTAGCTTACGGTAGTCCACGCAAAAGCGTATTTCCCCATCTGGTTTGGGTACCAGAACCACTGGAGATGCCCATGCACTGGTAGATGGGCGGATTATACCCATCTGTAGCATGTTCTGGATCTCCCGTTCTATAGCAGCTTGGGCATGAGGAGACACTCGGTAGGGTGGGGTTCTGATTGGGTGAGCATTACCTGTATCAATGGAGTGGTATGCCCGTTCAGTCCGTCCTGGGGTGGCTGAGAACAATGGGGCGAAGCTAGTGCACAGCTCCTTAATTTGTTGCCGCTGCAGACGTTCCAGGGTGGTTGAGAGGTTCACCTCTTCCACGCCACCGTCTTTTTTCCCGTCGTAGTAGACACCGTCAGGCCACTCAGCATCATCTCCCTGGACTGTAAACTGACAAACCTGTAAGTCTCTGGAATAGAAAGGCTTGAGAGAATTAACATGGTGCACTTTAGGCTTTAGTGAGGAATTGGGAAATGCTATGAGGTAGTTCACAGCTCCCAGGCGCTCTTGGACCGTGAATGGCCCTTCCCATGATGCTTCCATCTTATGGGCCTGTTGCGCCTTCAAGACCATAACCTGGTCTCCTACCTTGAAGGAACGTTCTCTGGCATGTCTGTCATACCAGGCCTTTTGCTCTTCTTGAGCATCCTTTAGGTTCTCTCTAGCAAGGGCTAAAGAGTGTCGGAGGGTGCTTTGTAGGTTGCTTACAAAGTCCAGAATGTTAGTTCCTGGAGAAGGCGTAAACCCCTCCCATTGCTGCTTCACCAACTGTAATGGCCCCTTAACCTCGTGACCATACACAAGTTCAAATGGTGAAAACCCTAAACTGGGATGTGGTACAGCCCTGTAGGCAAACAGCAACTGCTGCAACACTAGGTCCCAATTATTGGAGAATTCGTTGATGAATTTTCGTATCATGGCCCCCAAAGTTCCATTGAACCTTTCCACCAGGCCATTGGTTTGATGGTGGTACGGGGTGGCAACCAAGTGATTCACCCCATGAGTTTCCCACAGTTTTTCCATGGTCCCTGCCAGGAAATTAGACCCTGAATCTGTAAGGATGTCGGAGGGCCAACCTACCCTGGCAAAGATGTCTGTTAGGGCCAGGCACACAGTGTTAGCCCTGGTGTTGCCTAGAGCTACTGCTTCTGGCCATCGGGTAGCAAAGTCCACTAAAGTCAGTACGTACTGCTTTCCTCTGGGCGTCTTTTTTGGAAAAGGGCCCAGAATATCCACAGCTACTCGCTGAAATGGGACCTCAATTATGGGGAGTGGCTGGAGAGGGGCCTTGACCTGGTCTTGAGGCTTTCCCACTCTTTGGCATACCTCACAAGACCGGACATACTTGGCAACGTCCTTGCCCATCCCCTCCCAGTGGAAGGACTTCCCCAACCGGTCCTTGGTTCTGTTCACCCCAGCATGGCCACTGGGATGATCATGGGCTAAGCTTAAGAGCTTCCCCCGGTACTTAGTTGGAACCACCAACTGTTTTTGCGGCTGCCATTCTTCCCGGTGTCCACCAGAAAGAATTTCCTTGTATAAAAGTCCTTGGTCTATAACAAACCGGGATCGATTAGAAGAGCTGAGAGGCGGTGGGGTGCTCCGTGCCGCCGCCCAAGCTTTCTGAAGGCTGTCATCTGCTTCCTGCTCAGCCTGGAACTGTTCCCTTGAGGCTGGGGTCACCAGTTCTTCCTCAGACTGTGGACTTGGGCTTGGTCCCTCTGGAAGCGATGTAGGTGATGGGGTTGTTTCCGTTGCTGGTGAACTGCTCCCCGCTGGTGCACCTGAGGGTATTTCAGGCTCTGGCTGAGCCTTTTGGGTATGGCTGTCTGTTGCTTCTGCCAGTTCTGGCTCGCTGGCGCCCTCTGGCGTTGAGTTTGAAGATGTGGTTGCACTTGCTGGTGCTGGTTGCTGTTCCAGTTCCGGGCCTGAGACTGGAGATGCTGTGGCTGTTTCAGTGGTAGGCATGGAATCCGGGTCCACTACCTCTGTCTGGGTCTCTGGTAACACAGACGGGGCCTCTGTGGACAGCTCAGGAACAGGAATGGGTCTGGAAGCTTGCCTGGTTTGGCTACGTGTAACCATTCCCACTCTCTTGGCCCGCCTCACCTGGTTGGCCAAGTCTTCCCCCAGTAACATGGGGATAGGATAATTGTCATAGACTGCAAAAGTCCACATTCCTGACCAGCCTTTGTACTGGACAGGCAGTTGAGCTGTAGGCAAGTCTACAGCTTGTGACATGAAGGGGTAAATTGTAATTTTGGCCTTTGGGTTGATGAATTTGGGGTCAACGAAGGATTGGTGGATAGCTGACACTTGTGCCCCCGTGTCTCTCCACGCAGTAACCTTCTTTCCGCCCACTCTCAAATTTTCCCTTCGCTCCAAGGGTATTTGAGAGGCATCTGGGCCTGGGGATCTTTGGTGTGATGGAGGTGTAATGAATTGCACTCGCATGGTGTTCTTGGGACAGTTGGCCTTGATATGTCCCAGTTCATTACACTTAAAGCATCTTCCATCTGATGGGTCACTGGGCCGAGGTGAGTTACTGGAGACTGGTGAGGTTGAAGGGTAGGGTATCTGTGGCTTTACTTGGGTGGTATGTGGGGTCTTTGGCTGTCCTCGGTTGTAGGGTTTATGGTCTGTGTGCCCCCTGTGGTAATCGTTCCCCTTGACAGTAGCTTTCTTGCTTTCTGCCAGTTCCATCCATTTGGCTCCAATCTCCCCCGCCTCAGCGATATTTTTGGGATTTCTATCTTGTATGTACCGTGTGATGTCTTCAGGAACACCATCCAAGAACTGCTCCATTTGTATGAGGAGGTTCAGTTCTTCCAAGGTTTGAATGTTGTTTCCTGTTAACCAGGCCTCATAGTTTTTTGCAATGTAGTAGGCGTGTTTGGGAAATGACACCTCTGGTTTCCACTTTTGGGTTCTGAAGCGCTGACGGGCATGATCTGGGGTTATCCCCATCCTGTATCTGGCCTTGGTTTGAAAAAGTTTATAGTCATTCATTTGCGGCTTAGGCATTTCAGCTGCCACCTCTGCTAAAGGTCCACTGAGCTGTGGCCTTAATTCTACCATGTACTGGTCTTCGGGGATGCTGTACCCAAGACAGGCTCTTTCAAAATTTTCCAAGAAGGCCTCGGTGTCATCACCTGCCTTGTAGGTGGGAAATTTCCTGTGCTGTGGAGCAATAATTGGCGCCGGGTTGTTAGGGTTGGCTGGCACATGCAGCCCAGCTTTTGCCATCTCCAGTTCATGTTTTCTCTGTTTTTCCTTCTCTTCATTCTCTTTTTGTTGTTTTTTCCATTTCTTTTTGTTGTTTTTCCATTTCTTTTTGGTGTTTTTCCATGTCTCGGCGGTGGGCCGCCTCTTCTTCTTCTAGTTTTCTTTTGTGTGCTGCCTCTTGGGCTGCCTGTTCTCTTTGGAAGGCTGCCAGTTTGATGCTTTCTTCCTTTTCTTTTATCTCCATCTCTTTTTGTTTTATTTCCAGTTGTCGCCTGTGTTCAGCTTCTTTGAATTGGTCTTCGGCCTCCATTTTTGTCCTGGTAGACATGGTTCCTGTTTTCTTGTGTTGGGGTGCCCTCCGGTGTTTCTCTTTTGAACTGCAGGCTCTGTTGCCTCCTGAAGTCTGCCTAGCAACAGTGCTTTTTTCCCTTTCTCTCTCTAGCTAATGTTCAATGAAGGGAAACCAGAAAAACCACTTTATTTGCATGCATATAAGTGCTGGTACTTGCCTCCTAATGGGAGGGCTATTGCATGACAAAAGACCCTTAACAGTTTCTTGCTTAACATGCAAGGCACACACTGCAGCAGAAAAAAAAAATTCTCTCTGGTTCCCTTTTAAAACCAAACTGTTTCTCTCTGCTAAAAAGCCCTTAGCAGAGAAAAGAAAAATATAATATTCCTACTGGCTTCTGGATTCTGTCTATATCCCACCGCTGCCACCTTAGTCCCAGATTTGGACCTTAGCGTCCAAAAAATGGGGGTTAGCATGAAAACCTCCAAGCTTAGTTACCAGCTTGGACCTGGTACCTGCTGCCACCACCCAAAAAAATTAGAGTGTTTTGGGGCACTCTGGTCCCCCTGAAAAACTTTCCCTGGGGACCCCAAGACCCAAATCCCTTGAGTCTCACAACAAAGGGAAATAATCCTGATTCCCTTCCCCCCTCCAGGTGCTCCTGGAGAGATACACAGACACAAGCTCTGTGAAACTACGCAGAGTGATTCCCCCTCTCCGTTCCCAATCCTGGAACAAAAGCCCTTTCCTCTTCACCCAGAGGAAATGCAAAATCAGGCTAGCAATCCAACACACAGCTCTCCCCTTGATTTCTTCCTCCCACCAATTCCCTGGTGAGTACAGACTCAATTTCCCTGAAGTAAAGAAAAACTCCAACAGGTCTTAAAAGAAAGCTTTATATAAAAAAGAAAGAAAAAATACATACAAATGTTCTCTCTGTATTAAGATGATACAACACAGGGTCAATTGCTTAAAAGAATATTGAATAAACAGCCTTATTCAACAAGAATACAAATCAAAGCACTCCAGCACTTATATTCATGCAAATACCAAAGAAAAGAAACCATATAACTTACTCTCTGATCTCTTTGTCCTTACACTTAGAAACAGAAGATTAGAAAATAGAACTACTTCTCCAAAGCTCAGAGGAAGCAGGCAGGCAGACAAAAGACTCAGACACACAATTCCCTCCACCCAAAGTTGAAAAAATCCGGTTTCCTGATTGGTTCTCTGGTCAGGTGTTTCAGGTGAAAGAGACATTAACCCTTAGCTATCTGTTTATGACACTAGCAGAATACCAGTCCAGATAACACCAGAGGGGAACATCACAGCGCTGTACAGACATATGGCTAGAGGTGAACCCTGACTCGAAGAGCTTACATTTTAACTAGACAAGACAGATGAAAGTTGAGAGGGGAAACACAACCCACAGAGTGCTAATGATCTGGACATGGTCACACAATGGGCCAGTGGCAGAGTCAGGAGTGGTACCCAAGTCCTTATCTACTAGAACATGTTGCCTTCAAGTGTGTATGGGCTATGAAACTGCTCACTGTTAAGACTATAGTTTCACCTTCACATTTCTAAGAAGCCTCCCAGTCAACAGTGAATATTCTGTGAAGCAGTCAATGCAAGCATGTGATAGAGAGAGAGACAAACACACTGAACTATCTCTCATGGACAGCTTTGTTCTTCCTTCCTTCATTTTTATTTTCCCTCAATCTAAAATAAAAGTAAACTCAGCTGAAACTTACAGTTATGATACACCTCTCATTTACCCTGGTTTTAGAGCAGTGTGATTACATTGACTTCAGGAGAGCTATCCTGATTCACATAATGATAGGTACTATTTATACAGAAGTACTTCCATGTGCCAGGCCAGTTACAAGAGAGATTCGCTACGAGGTAGGCTAGACCACTCACAAAGGAGGAGGGGCTTGTGAAGGGCCATGGCTGATTACTGAGTTGGGTATGGGTGCAAACCATGGCACTGGTTCTCCAGGTTGACTCCAGGGGCCGATCCCTGCTCCTACATGGAGACCCACTGGCTAGGGCTGGCTGGAAAATGAATTCCATGTCATAACAAATGTTGAGGTGTCTAAATTTGTTTTTTTCTCCACATCAATAAGAAAATAAGGTGATTCAAACTTTTTTGGAAAAAATTACAAAATGGGGAATGTGTTCTTCCCCAGGCCTAAATAGCTAAAAGCACAGGGATGAGGGGCACTAATCTGGAATGTAGGAAACCCAGGGTCAAGTCCTTGCACTGCATAAGTTGGAGCAGGGACTCACCCAAGTTAGTGTCCCAACCACTATGGCTCCAAATGCTTTAGAAAGGAGCTAGCATCATTATCCCAATTTTACAGTTGGAGGAAAGTGAGGCATGGGTGGGGAGTGGCTTGGCTAAAGCCATTCAGCAAGCCAGTGACAGCAATGGGAATTGAACCCAGCTCGCCTGAGTTTCAGCACAGTGCTCCATCCACAGTGCCTTTGAAAATCCCTGCCAAAGTCCTTTCAATAAGTCACACACAGGTGTGTAACCAGTGATGGGAGGCTCTGGGGGATGTTTCTCTAATTAGATCCCAGGGGATGTAGAGGAGACTTTTCTGAGTGTCTTCTTCCCGCCTGGTGGATACTTTTCCAAACTCATCAGCATTGGTGCAGTTGTCCCTACGTGCAGCAGTTCAGAATCTGTCCAGCTTTGTCTTGCTAAGAGAATGAAGGGGGAAGGCTTTGTCTATGAACTGGAAGATGGGAACAACCCTCAGCTGCTGCTCTCTGCTGCTCAGGTGACAGGGACAGAACTTTCCACTGCTCTCGCTCTGTTTGGGAACTTTCTTAGGGCTTAGTTTTGTGTTCTCTATACCCTCAAAAATCACTAATGTAAAGGTGGGGAGACACTGGGTCTTACCAGAGAGACTAGCTAGATGAGTATACATGCAGATAGAGACACTAGATCAAGGGTAGGCAACCTATGGCACACAACACATGAGCTGATTTTCAGTGACACTCACACTGCCCAGGTCCTGGCCACCGGTCCAGGGGGCTCTGTATTTTAATTTAATTTAAAATGAAGCTTCTTAAACATTTTGAAACCTTATTTACTTTACATACAACAAGAGTTTAATTATATATTATAGACTTATAGAAAGAGACCTTCTAAAAAGGGTAAAATATATTACCGGCATGTGAAACCTTAAATTTGAGTGAATAAATGAAGACTCAGCACATCACTTCTGAAAGGTTGCTGACCTCTGTACTAGATAAATGAGTATATAGAGAAATGAAGAAATCAGATAGAAGGGTATATATGCAGAGAGATGGAGATATTTAATAGATGAGTATATATGTAGAGAGAGTGATGGAGAAATGAGTATATATGCACATAGAGAAACATAGTGGGTGAGTACATATGCAATAGAGCCAAAGAGAGATGAGTGTGTATATATACTGGAAGATAAATGTGTATGGGGTTATATAGATTAAAAAGCCAAAACCTTTTGAAAATTCTTGTTTAGATTTTACTTAATCTTATTCAGGCAAGACTCTCATCAACTTCAAAGATAATTTTTCCTTAAAAGAATGGAATAAAAAAAATAATCTGGATTTGGCTCTGTTGCTTATAGGTTATGTTCACAAACGAGTGAGTGAATTTTTACTCTTTTCCTCACTTTAATATGTTCTTGGGAATATCAGAGTTACAGACGCATGTTATTTAGTAGATTGTCAGAGCTCTAAAATCTACACACTGTAAGAATTTTAATTTTATTTCAAGTAAATTTTAGTAATTCATTTTTCTGTTGGTGAACTTATTTTCTTCCTTTCTTGTTACATGGTGACTATGATAAACCCTTTAGCATATAATATGATATAACATATAAAACCACATTATATATATATATATATATAACCCCAATTCACATCATGTGATACAGAGAGGGACTCACTGTCTAGTAGAAAATCAGCCCAAAACCTGATTCCTGCAACATAAATGTATTGTCTGTGCTGTCACTAGAATAGGAACGGCATCATGATTTATTATCTTCCTTTAGCTGTACTATTTCTTCACTTATGTTACATTCATGCAAATAAAGACTCAACTTCTGTACAAACTTGGTCTTTAAGGCCAGGGTTTTCAAAGAAAGCTGAGAAGAGATAGATAGATAGGTAGATAGACAGATAGACAGATAGATAGACTGACTCTCTTTTCAAGTCAATGAGAGCTGGGCACTTAATTCACATAAGTGTTTTGAAAACCCCAGGTTAAAGATGTTTGATTTGTTGAGAATTTTCCTGATATCAGTTGCACCAGTATAAAAATCATCAGGGGTATAGAACGGCTTCCGTGTGAGGAGAGATTAATAAGATTGGGACTTTTCTGCTTGGAAAAGAGATGACTAAGGGAGGATATGATTGATGTCTATAAAATCATGACTGTATTGAGAAAGTAAAAAAGGAAGTGTTGTTATTTTCTCCTCAAACACAAGAACTAAGGGTCACCAAATGAAAGTAATAGGCAGCAGGTTTAAAACAAAGAAAAGGAAGTATTTCTTCAGACAACACACAGTCAACCAGTGGAACTCTTTGCCAGAGGATGTTATGAAGGCCAAGACTATAACAATGTTCAAAAAAGAACTAGATAAATTCATGGAGGATAGCTCCATTAAAGGCTATTAGCGAGAATGGGCAGGGATGGTGTCCCTAGCCTCTGTTTGCCAGAACCTAGGAATGGGCGACAGGGAATGGATCACTTGATGATTACCTGCTCTGTTGATTCCCTTTGGGCACCTGGCTTTGGCTACTGCCAGAAAACAGGATACTGGGCTTGATGGACCTTTGCTCTGACCCAGTATGGCTATTTTTATGTTCTTAGGTAAATCTGAAGGGATTCCATTGATTTCAATGGATTTAAGGTAAAGGAAGGATGTCCAATTCCCGCTGGAACCCGATGGGATTTTGTTTATATATTTCACTTCAGTTCCTTTGCAAATCTCATATTTACTTCTTGTTTCTGTTGGTGCAATGAAGATGAGAATATAGCCCTCTATTTTATGTCAGTTCTGAAGGAGATATTCAAAAGCATCATTCACTTTCAGTGGCATTTCTGCTCCCAAATCGCGTAATCTCTTTTAAACACCTCCCTTCCAAGTTTTGTATTATGAATCACATGTCACATCTAAATATTATATTTTAACCTATTCCAGTTTCTGTGAGAAGAAATGAATGTGACACTAGTACACTAGTACAAATGGAAATTAATGGCTAGTAACATTAAATACTAATAGACAAGTATGATTTGAAATTAACATCAAATGTTGACCATTATTATTATTATATTTTGCTTCACCTTTTTGTAATTTGAGTTTTCCTCTACTAAGATTCAAAAATTGCATACAAATACTGATTCTGCAAAGATAGCATGGTGAATTTTATGTACATGACTTGTTCTGTGGAAAATAATGGAGCTACTTATGTGTTTAAAGTTAAGTGCTTGCTTCAGTCTTCGCAAAACTGGGACATAAAAATGACCAACTTTGTTTTGGCCATGAATTTAATGTAACACCAGTAGCACTCAAAGCTAAAAATCCGATGTCTCTATCTGACCTTCTCTCATTCCTTCTTCCACTTGTGATGATGATTTTCTATTGACCTTTCTGGACCCCAGATTGAATATGATAGTAGCAGGCTATAAAGTGAACATCAAAAAGTGAACTGTCTTCTTCTTCTCGATATAATAGCAATTTTTTTTAACACTAGTCACTGAAAGCATAATGGATGTGGCAATTAGACCAAGTAATCCACCATTGTGTAGTCTCTCTCATACAACCAATGAAATTATTGAACACAAATTAGCTGTAAAGTAAGGGTGGTAATTGGTTGAGTTACCTATGATATCACAATGGTCTCGGACTCTTGGCATGGAATGTATTCCTGCCTTACTGTAGCCATACACTGCAGAGGTGCAATTTGTGAAGTCAGAATGGCTGAGAACTTAAAAAATAGGATGGCAGGGAACCACAAGTCCCAGTGATATTTGAACCTGATGATATTCTGAACAAAAAGAGCCCTCCACCATGCTTGGGGCTGTTTTCACCACTTTACACTGACTCAATAGACACTCTAGGCTTCAGAATGACACATAGATGGGCAACGTATCTGGAATCTTATTACAGAGCTAGTTAACATCAGATATGACCCATCCTGTTATTGAGTATTCTATTCTATAAAGCTCTTTATGAAGGTAGGTTTATTATAACTACATGACAGATGGGGAAAGTGAGGAATTGAACAGTGAGGTGCATTGATCAATGGCTCAGTGACAGGACTAGGAATAGACCCTAGGAAGCTTGATTCCTAATCAGTAACTTACCTCTTACTATCTTACACATAAAGTGTATCCATTCCTTTCCCCTCTGTGATGAAAGTTAGCATTATTTTTGATCTGCCACATTGTAATTGAGATCTGAATTTTTTTCTTCTTTGCCTTTAAGTAGGCAGATTCCTACTGATATCCTGATGCATCCTAACATAGCTGATTCATTTTCTCACCCATTGCTGCAAATTGAACACAGGTTTCCACTGGACTTTCCTATAACAATGACCAGGCCTTTGTTCTGACTGGTAGCAGGTAATTGAAGACGCAGGGATTTGTGCAAATAGTTCCAAGGTGCACAAATCCTTTCCATTGGTAAACAAGGGATCTCCTCTGCCATTGTGCACTCTACAATTTCCTGCAAGGACTTTGTGCCCTCTTAAGGACAATGGGAAAGATTTTCAAATGTGCCAAAACACATATGAGAGGAGGGATGATCCAGGACTTATGGTGCTAGTCGGGGACTTGAGAGACCGCAGGATCCATTTCTGCTCTGCCACTAACTGTCTGTACCTAAATCACTTAGGTCCTTTTGTAAATTACACTAGAATCCTATCTGCATCTGTAGGCATCTCAAGTATCTGGTCATCTGTCCATTCTCCATCTGTTAATTGGGCATAACAGCATGACTCAACCTCACCTCGGTGTTGTGAGGGTAACTACATGCAAGTGCT